>NC_133405.1:113635678-116041303 GCF_047511655.1 Castor canadensis
AGGTTGTTTCTGGTATAAGGGAGATTAGGATTTCTGATTCCCTACCCTAGCTGCTATCTTGCATCCTCTGAAAATGAGTTTTGACCTACAAAACCCGTTTTATGGATTCTATTAGCACATATCTAGATTTATGGTGTTTATTTTTTACTTATTATAAATTTCCTGCTCATATACAGATGCCATAGGATCTTAGCCTTAGGACATCTAAGAGTTGAGACACTGGGATCTAGGGACACAGAACTGTATAAATGACCTTAATTTGGTGATATAATCAATTCACCATGTTTCATGGACAGTGTGCATTTTAGGAAGTGGAAATAATTGGAATAAGTAGATATTTTTGAGCCTAAGTCTTCTCATTTACTAGTTATATCATTTAAAGCAGATAATTGGCTTCTCTATTTCTCTGTGTCCTCATTTGTAAAATGAGAAAATATGTACCTTCCCAAAAGATCTAAGTGAGATAAGACTGTGACAGAGTTTTAAAATTGTAACACACACCATTAATAGGGATTTTTAGATATACCATTAGTTTCAAGTTTTCCTCTCCAAAATTTTTTACAAAAGTAAAAAGGTCTTTCAATAGCACTAGTCAACTAGAATAACAGTATAATCACTACCACTTCTTGAAGGCCTACTCTAACCTTTCCAGGCACTGTATATGCAGTTTCTGCTTTCCTTGTTCATTTTACATTTAAAGACTATCTCTCCTTCCTTTCTTCTGGATTATTCACCCTGCAAAAAAGTTTCAATGTTTCTAATTTTCAGTTGAAAAAACTGAGGTTCAGAGAGGATAAGCAATATAACTAAAAGAATCAATGTTCACATGTATATACATAATATGTATGATCACTATTCTTAACCTTGTTCCTAAACTCAAGAGGTCTCTATACTGTCTGCTCTTCTGATTATAATCTTTGTAACCTGATCCATGTGACACAATTACAAGAACATTGCAAACCCTATGGAGTAGAGTCTACCTATCAATGGCTAAAATTTTGGTTTAATATTGGTCAATCTATGAACATGCAATGACTACAAGGTGGTTTGCCTTGAAGTAAATACTCCAAATCCTAGATGAAGTAAATAAATAATGACTGAATTTGATTTTCCAAGTGTCATGTTTTCCTGAAGGCGTCATATAAAATTGACCGAAGGGTATAGTATGTGATTCTAGATTGAAATTCAGGAATCCTACAAGGATACCTCTTTGCTTTCTAAATAGCTCAAATTCCTTAGCCTAGCAACAAGGTCTCTAACACTTGGAACCCCATCTACACATCTTACTTTGTCCCTGATGACTGCCCCACTCAAGAGACCTTCATTCCCACTATCATGTGCTTCTAGAGTTTCTCTGACATTCCCAGATGGTGTCTCCATTGATCTCTGCATATGATGCCATTTCCTACCCCAAATACCTGTTTTCCTGATAAACTTTTGTTCCACATCACAGGATAATTGTTAATGCATTTATTTATATAGTAAAAAGGGTAAGAAAGGCTATGAGACAATAGATTTAAATGAGACTTCTCCCAAATAAACCCAGAAGTGTGATCATCCTATTTCAATATCGTGATCTCAGGAAGCCTGCACTGGCCAGCCCAAGCAGTTGTAAATATGCTATAATGTCCTAGTTGAATTTTATACCGTTACTGTATGAAGATTTATTTTTGTCTGAATTCCTTCTTAGATTTGTAATGAAGGACAATTGGTATTTATGAATTTTTTTCCTTTATATCTCTCATATCCAGTCCAGACCCTGGGATATACTCTACATAAACTGTAATTGATTAATAGATATTGGTTGGATGAACAACTGATTGAATAAATGACCACATGCTCTGACATATATTTCTTAATTCTGCTTTAGTTTGAATATGTGGCTGACAAGTTAAAGCTGTAGCCTGAGAAATTCAGTTGTGAGATTTCAGTAGATTAAGAAAAATTGGAATAATGAAGTTGTTTATGAAATTATTATAACTAAAAATAAATGGTAGGTAGTATATTCCACATAGGAATGTAAGTCAGAATCAAAGAATTTTTAGAAATTTGAAAACTCAAAAATGCTATCATTGCAGTAAAATTAGTAAATAACAGATCCATTATAGTTACTTTCTAATTCACTAGAAATTGTGTATAAGGTACTATTAACAGTATTGGGGGTAGTACCCACAATAACAAAAAGAGATGGTTAGTGAGATTTTCTGTGGAAAATCTAAGAAGTCAGTAAACCAGAGCATTTCAAAGATCAATATCATTTCAGAGATCAATACTCCTCAAAGCTTGGCACTATTTATATATTGTTATAATTTTCATATTGTTTCTTTGAATCAGTGGAAAGAAACTCCTACTGAAAATTATTTTTATTAGTGCATTATATTTATATCAATAAGAGCTTCAAGAATCTACCATAAAATATAATTATTCCTCAATTCATTACATTCAACATTTTTACAAAGAAATGCTCTGTTTCTATCAGTCTATCTTGCCCATGAAGGTTTAGTAAAGCACACATTTTAACAAACGTAATTTTAGAGATGGTAATTAATTTGTAAAATATTTCATGTTAACACATCTGTGAATATATTCTTTGGTATTATTTCTGTGAGAATATACTGTGTCCACATTGCTGGTTCATGAAGATATTATATTCTCCCTTTCTTTATGTTATGGCATTCCATCAGCAGTTTAAAAATAAGACCCCATATTCTATGAACATTTAAGCATTTAATATTCTAGCATTTTCTATCATTAAAACAACCCCTCAAGCCTATGTATTCCATCAATGATTTCCCTCTTGACTTTGCTTTACAGATAAACCCTTGACAACCCCATGTGTCTGCTTCATACTTTCTGCCATGTTGCACACACTACAGGCTGACTTCTAGCTACAAAATTTCATGGATGTGCCCTCACCAATGGTACTGATGGTCCTTCTGTTGCTGAATTTGTCAGGTCATCTGTGGCCCTTATTTTACTTACACTGCCAACTCTATCCTTCTTAAAACACTCTAACTTACATGATTTCACTCTCGTTTTCTTTGTGAGTCCCTCATCTGTTTTTTCTGTAAGTATTGATATTCTTCATTCTTCTGTCCCTAAGACCTCTTTTCTTCTCACTTGATACTCCTCTGGGTAATCACATCTTTAATGCAATTACCATTCATGCACTGATAACCTTCCAACTATAATTCCAATGCAGATAATTTTCTTGAGTACTCTACAAGAATATACAAATGCTTATTTAAATTCTCTAGTTGGATTTTCTACACATGCTTCAAGCTTAAAACACTCCCCTAAATTTATCACCTACCCTGTAAATTCTAGTTCTACTTCCTGGTTCCCTTACTTATGACTGCCATCTACTTAAGTAAATAAAGCAAAAGCTTGATACCATCCATATATCTAATTAATCAGTAGGTTTTACCAATTATTTTGTATTTTCTCTCTAGAATGTATTATATTCTCCTTTCTTGTATGCAAAACCAAAAGTCAGATGACCCCCATCTCTTGCTTAAAATTTTAAAACATTATTTCCTGCCCAGATTCTAGAATTCTAAGCTTGCTGCTTTCCAATCTATTTTCACATAAAATGTAATTTTTTTCAAATAAAAGTTTGAATATGCCCATTGTCTGTCTAAAAGCCTTCAATAATCTCTACTTGTTTTTTAGGGATAAAGAAACAACTTTGGGACATAGTTTATTAGCCATTTCTCTGCATAACCACAGATTACTGTCTCACCTGTCCATTCTTCCCACCATACACTACCATTCCTCCCCTTTGTCCCTCTCAGAAAGGCTCAAGTCCTTACAGATTCCTAACTAATTCTTTCCCTATTTTCTTACATATTTTTTCCTTGTAATCTGAAAAAATATTCAGCTTAGAAAAGTAAGGGTGTCTGTATACATTCGTAGAACCAATGATCACAACCTTTCACATTATTTTTTTTATCCAGACCTGAACTCATTCAAAGTGACCCTAAACATCATTATCACTGCCCACCTCTCCCATTCTTATTTCATCTGAGCTTATAATTTTCTTCAAGGATTAATTAAATATTCTTTCTGCCATGAAAACTTTTCTGTCCCTATCATCATACTCTCCAAACTGCAAGTTTGATTAAGTGTTTTCATTTATATTCTTTAGAAACATTATTACCACTATCACAGCTTTCAACTTACTAGAATGTAAATTATAGGATGGCAAAAACTATGTCAGTAGTATCATGTAGCCATGCCCAGGATTTAGTGCCTTGTCCAACACATAGCAGGTGCTTGATAATTTTTTGAGTAATTAAAATATTTTAACAAACCAAAAAGATTAAATGAGAAGAAATTACTGTGTTTTGGACATTCTTGTGTTTAGTGCTTGAATTGTACACTTTACAAATTGCTTTACAGTTCCCTTTTTCCCAACCCCCAAATTTTCCATCTTTTTTTATTAAATGAAATGTCCCTCAGAACACACGATCAGTTGATTTTTTTTCCAACATTTTCAAACATAACAGTATCTTGGATCCTTGATTAAGGTATTATGAACATACTTCAAAAATGGTAGCTTTAGCCTTAAGATGAAGTTCTTCCTAACTTCCCTAAGACCAATGGGCCCATGAGTACAGATAATCAACCATTTGTTTGCATGCCAATCTATAACACAAAGTATGTCATATGTGAACAAGTCAGTGAATAGCTGTTGAATGAGAATGAAAAGCTAAATCAAAAGATAATATTTTAACCTCTAAAGCAAGAAGTCACATTTGTCCCTCTATGACAGTTCCTTAAGAGAATTAATTTTTAGTCTTTACTATGTTAAACACTTATTTCATGTTATATTTACATAGCTTCTTTCATGAAAAAATGATCTATGAAAAATAGTATGCATACCTGCCCTTACCAGAACAATTACATTTTGGGAACTGACACTGGACTTTCGTAATAAAGCAAAATAAAATAAGTATGAAATTCATGTTCAAGTTTATTTCAATGTTTAATTCAATGCATTAAATTTCCATTTTAAGACTTCTCTGAAATATTCTATTTTAGCACCATGAAACTATATTAGATCTTAGTATGTTAGAGACGTTTCAGTTTTAAAGCCATCATTATTTTAATGGCTACTCTCAGTATATAGATTTTTCACTAGGAAAAATAACATCAAGCACATGAAAAGTGAAGTTTATATTTTTGTTTCAGATTATAAACTTTAAGTGCTGGGCATAGTGGCTCATGCAAGTAATCCCAGTTATTTGGGAGACAGAGATCAGCAGAATAGCAATTTGAGACCAGCCAAGGTAAAATGTTAGCAACACTCTTGTCTTAGTCAATAAACCAGTGTTGTGGCTCAGAGCTGTAATCCCAGCTTAAGGGAGGCTGTAGGTGGGAGAATGGCAGTCTGAAGCTAATGACAGGCAAAAAAGCAAGACTCTTCCTGAAAAATAACTAAAGCAAAAGGGGCTAAGGGCATGCTCAAGTGGTGTAATGTTTGCATAACAAGCACAAGACCTTCAGCTAAAATGTTAGTGCCATCAAAAGCAAAAATCATAAACTTTAGATAAAGTAACAGTTTTAATTTGCCTGTGAAATATATAGTATAATAGATAATTAATGCTCAGGCTCAATATTTAAAAACATGTAATCCTATATTCAAATTTAGTTTATATTTATGGGACATGGACTTGTTCCATTACCTCTAGTATAATTCATTTGGAAAAGGTGACCAATTTAACAAGTCCTATGTATCCTTTTTAAAAAGCAACAGTTTGTTGTTCAAACTGTTCTTTCTGAAATGCTAATGAACTATCAATTCAATTATTGAGCTTAGAGTTAGGGCCACAGACTAGAGAAAAGGTTAGATCAAAAAGAATTAACCTAGAAGGTAACACCCACGCACAGGAAATCAATGTGAGTCAATGCCCTGTATAGCTATCCTTATCTCAACCAGCAAAACCCCTTGTTCCTTCCTATTATTGCTTATACTCTCTCTACAACAAAATTAGAGATAAGGGCAAAATAGTTTCTGCTGGGTATTGAGGGGGGGAGCGGGAGGGGGTGGAGTGGGTGGTAAGGGAGGGGGTGGGGGCAGGGGGGAGAAATGAACCAAGCCTTGTATGCACATATGACTAATAAAAGAAAAATGAAAAAAAAAAAAAAAACTGTTCTTTCTGAAATGCTAATGAACTATCAATTCAATTATTGAGCTTAGAGTTAGGGCCACAGATAAAAAAGCAAATTAATCCCAAACGATTCATAAAATAGGAATGTATGCCAAAGGAAATGATATTAAATATTTTCAAGTCATGGCTTCACTTACAATTTGTGTTGTATCTAGCTTTCTTCCCTTAAGGAAAAATAATTAATTGCCTATGAGTCTCCCAACTGTGGTATGCTATGGATTGTTGTTGAGTGGATCTCCTTCAATACCTTGGTCCAGAAATTAAAAGAAATGGCATCTTCTGATATTCTATATAACATAGTCCTCTGAATAGTCACATGGATCAGAACTGCTCCATAACTTTTATAGGACCTAGGGCAAATGGTAGCCCATCTATTTTATACATATAGGTATAAGTCAAGTAAACCAACAGTTAAGGAAAATATATTCTATTTGCCTTCTTTGACAAATACACCATCCTGATGACATGGGAGTCCAGATTTAATTTAGAATTCTCAGACTCCTTGGAGGTCTGTCCTGAAATGCAGAGACTTCAAGCTGATCTCAAGTACCTCTTAAGAGTCTGGAACTTGTTGCATTTTTAAAATGAAATTTTAAAAATTATTGTGATAAGAATTAATGTTTAATATACTATTATTGATTATAGGTACAATGTTGTATAGCAAATCCTTAGAGCTTATTCATCTTACTTAGTTGAACCTAATGTCTGTTGATTAGTAGCTCCCTATTTTACCATCCCCCCAGGTTCTGGTAACCACCATTCCTGGCTGTGATCTTATGAGTTTGACTGTTTCAATACCTCATATAAGTAGATTCGTGCTGTACTTGTCTTTCTATGTATAACTTAATAAGCATAATATCTTTAAGATCCACCTGTATTGTCTCATATTGCATGAATTCCTTCTTTTTTCAAGCTGAATAGAATTCCATTGACTTTATAGACCACATTCTCTTTATTCATTCATTTGTTAACGGATAATTAGGTTTTTCCACATCTTAGCTATTGTGAGTCTGCTGCCTTTTTCTTCTTTCTTCTTTTAATCTGTTTTGCACTGTGAAAACTTTGCACACATGGATTCAGTCATACCATCACTCACACACATGTTCAAGATATGCCTATTCACCTTAGGTAAACACTTTCCCCTTGACCATGCCAACACTGACTTAGAACCCTTTAGACAAAGAATGCCGAGAACATGGGAGTGAAGCTCCTGGTGGAAATGTTGGCTTGGCTGTGCAAACTTCTCCTATGTAGAATAATCTCAGAGCTGGGCTGTCTAAATCATAAGGCCTAAGGATAAGGTCGTCTTTGTCACAGTCTGACCTTTCCCCCAAATAGGAATAATAAACTGTTATATACAAGGGAATTTTATTCAGTCACAAAGAAGAATGAAATTTTTTCATTAGCATATAAATGGATGGAACTGGAAAACAGCATCTTAAGCCAAGTCAGCCAGGCTCAGAAGGACAAAAGCCACATGTTATCTAGAATGTAGACCTAATACAAATGCTTCAATATTATGAAAAACTGGTTACAATAAGGGGAGTTCGGGTATGGGAAGGGTAGGGGAAAAGAAGAAGATGAATATGGTTGATATACTCTCTATATAAGAATGAATGTAGAAATCTTAAAAACTGGCTGAAACCACCATAAGAAAATGACTAATGTAGAATGAAAAAAATTAGAGATAAACCAATTGGGGTTATAATGCATATATACATGGAAATACCACAAGGAAACTCCCTGTGTAGCTACCTTTATCTCAAGCAAGCAAAAATTTAATGTTTTTCTTTTTATCTTTTCTCTTTTTTCTTCTACAAAATTAGAGAATAGGAGGGCAGAAGAGGTCCTGCAGAGGTGAGGAGATGTTAGTGCGAGTGGGAGGGGGAAGGTGGTGAGTAAAGGAGGGTAAGAGGGTGAATACTGTGCAAAAAATGTATACATATGTAAGTAAATGCGAAACTGATACCTGTTGAAACTATTTCAGGAATTGGAGGGTGTTGGGGATGGGTGGATAAAGGAAAGAGGTGGAGGGGATGAATTCGAGTATGATATATTTGAAACATTGTAAGTTCTTTTATAAATGCCACAATGTACCCCCACCCAGCACAACAATAAAGGAAGAAAAAAATAATAAGATTTTATTTGTTGGCAGCCTAAATTGAACTAACCCAAAGATAACAATACTAAAGTAGTTTAAGTCATTTCCATGTGCTTCTTTTCCATTTCCATTACTCCTTACAAAAACTCCTTACAAAAAGATTCAGTGTCCAAATTTTAGCAAACCACTTTACAATGGAAATGTCTAGTTCAAACCAACTTCTGAAACACACTTAGGAAATATTGTTTAATATAAGGAACAAGGCTGGCAGAGTGGCTCAAGTGATAGAGTGCCTGCCTACCAAACATGTGGCCCTGAGTTCAAATCCCAGCCCTACCCAAAAAGATAGATACCTAGATATACATATATAAAACAAGGAACAAAATAAATCTTAAATCAATTTATTTTCATTTCAGTAGTTCAAAATCTTTCAGTCTACCTTAAACTAATTGGAATACTAGATACTTTAAAAAATATATAATTCCCCCTAAAGGGAATTTGAATTGAAAGATATAATGCACTGAGCACAAATAATATTTGAGTTAAAAATAGAAGTCTGGCACATTGACAACAAAATGTTCAAGTATATCTTTTCTTCCTACTAAAACACAATAAAATAATTTTTATGAACTTGATCTTGAAGTATTATGTGTATAAAGACTTTAGGTGAATGAATGCTGAAAAATAACTTTTAAGGTGTAAAAAATGAGGATGTCTGAAATATTCAATTTGCGGGGGGAGATGCCTAAGATTCCTATAAAAATGAATTGTATAGTGTTAAACAGACTGTGTATGAAATATTAATGACATATTATCCTGAACTTCCCTCTGCTGTTTCCATATAGATGAGTGAATTTCAAAGAAAAATACGCCAGGAATGATTATGTGAGTGAGTGTTAGTTCTTGAGATTATTTATAAAACATTTATCTTACCTTCTTTTTATTCTACTTCATAGACAGAAAATATTATCTACAGATACATGAGAACTACTTAATTTGATTATGAAATATTAATTCAATAAAAATATATTAACTAAGAGAAATTCTCTTGGTGAGTTTTTGGGTTTTTTTTAATTCTGTTCTGCTAAGAGTTCTTCTATGGAATACATATGTTATTATTGTAGGAATGAAGAATATAGTTCAGGCCTGGATAACCCAATGTAATCCATGGTAACAGCTCAAGGATATGCATGTGACTAGTTTGGAACCAATGAAACTCAAGGAGATCAACTGTGAAAGCTTCCAGGAAATTCTTTTTCTCTTGCTTTGGTCTCAGCAATGTATAAGTGTGATAATGAGAGCATCTGCAGCCACTTCAATACCATAAAAGAAAGTAATGTGAAGTAAGATTAGTATACACAAGAGGGAGATCTAAGATAACTGAGAAGTGTGGCACAGAATCCTTGATTAAACTTAGCCTGCAGCTCCCTTGTGCCATTTTCAAAGAGATGAATCAGTAGATTCCTTTTGTTTTGTTGTTGTTGTTGTTGTTGCTTTACTTGGTTAAATTGATCTTAGTTTTCTATTATGATAACTTTATAGCATTCTCATTCTCACAACTGTCCTTTTTATAGCAGGTAATGTGATTTAGAATAAAGTAGTGCACAAAGGAAAACCTAATGAATGTAAGTGTAGGTTTTGCAGTTAGACTCCTCAGCTTCAAATTCTGTCTTTGCCCCTAGCTAACTTATTGACTACATAAGTCATCTATCCTCTCTATAATCGTACCTATCTTGCAGTCTTGCTGTAATGATAAAGCACAATAATGCAGCCATAAAACAAATACACAATAAAGCTTAGTTATTATTTCCATTATGATGCACTATGTCTTTTCATTAAAATCATAACTCTGCTGTAAAGTATTTTCATCTTTAATTTATAAATAAGGCACCTGAACTTTTGGTTGAGTGACTCTCCAAAGGTCATACAACTAAACAATAGTAGTTCTGGGCCTTAAGCCAAACCTCTTCAATTCTAAATTCCCTTCTTCTCCTCTCACTCAAGATGTGAGATTCACAAAGGCAAGAATATTTGACTCTTTAATCACTGTTGGCTCCCCATCACATGCAACACTCTCTGTTCCATGTTAGGTGTTCAATAAATATTTTGTAGTCTAAAAGATTTTTCTTAAAGACTCTGTAATCTGGTTTAGGGGGCAGACCTGCAATAAAATTATTTCAAGATTACACAGTTTATTCTGCAACAGAACTCTGTTTAAGGTATTGGAGAAGAATGAATAAGTTTTTTCTGAGAGCAATGCTATGGCTCATGATAAAAAGTTTGCTCACGATTTCATTAAGTTGCTGATATAGCCATGTGAGGTGGCATACACCTATGATCCCAGTAGGCTGAGGCAAGAGGATCACAAGTTTGAGGACACTGACCTTGTCTAAAAAATAGCAGATATAGATGACAAAATAACAATTAGCTTGTTGGAGAACATGAAGGTGAGTATTTGCCCTAAACATTTCTGAAAGCTAATGTCAGGTGTTTGATTTCTATGTGTTTGACTTTTATTTTCTCTGTTTCAAAATGTCTAACTTCTACTCTTAAGAGGTCAGTAAACCTGAATTTCACTGTCTAGCACTACAAAACTCCATCAACTCCTCTCAAAGTTACAACAGAGAAAATTTAGAAACTTGGATTTATAGTCAATTAGTTTGTTCCTGGCATTTTATCTCAGGACCAGGATCTGGTTGCTAGCCAAATCTACATAGACATAGACATGTATTTTATAACTGATTCCAGTCCATGGTCACTGAATTAGTAGACATTGACTAGAATGTCAATGTTAATATTATCATAGAAGGGTGACCTGAACAATCCACATGAACTAACCTTTTCCTCATGACTAAGTTTACTTAGAAAAACAAATTAAAGAATATAAGTTTATTTTGCAGCACATAATCAAAGGAAGGCAAGCAGATGGTTATAAGAGACATTTATCCAAGCTTTACTAGAGCAAAAAACCAAATTCATTCAGTAGCAGACTTGTGTAGAAAAAGAATCCATTTTGAGCACTTCTCAAGTTCTTGATATGTTACTATGAATTCAATCGAAACCAGGCAAGATTTTTTGCATCACTACTATATCTTGTGTTGGGTCCTATGAGGGCATCTTTCTGGAACTTACTGAAATCTTCTAGATTAATTCTTTATTTCTATTTTTGGTACCTTCTTGTTGATTTCTATGTTTTCCTTATGTTCCACTTTCTCCTCCAGAAGAAATGGAGGCAAAATGGTATCCGTGTTATTGTATATAGTGTTTGATATTTTTCTTGAATTTCTGGGGTTTTTTATATTTGGCCTTTACATAAGTAGATTATATTTTTTAAAAATGTCTTGAATTGATTTATTCAATAAATATACTCTGAAAACTTTGTATGAGATAAGCTGGATTTAATCAGATATTAGGAAGTGATTACAAAAATTTGTAGATTGATATATTCTGGACTTAAAGGACAAAGATGGTGGAATATTAAGTGAAGAGGAAAAAGACAACAGAACTGGAATAAAACCCATCCCTGTCACTTTCTCACCTGTTTGATTTCTGACACATGATATACAATCCTTGAATCTCAGGCTTCTCTTCTGCAAAACTGCAGAGCGTTTGGAATTAATAAGGTAACTTCTGGACCTTAATGTGTTCTAAAAAGAGCATTAATTATTAACATTATTAAATTATCTCGGTGATTTACACCTTCACAGCTTTTTGGCAACACATATTTACAAGTAGTAACTAAAAACATGTTGACATTCTGAAAAGAAAAATGTGAATGTGAGGATGAAGAAACAGTTTTATCTGATGATATAGCATTACAACACTGCACAAGAAAATCAGTATGCAGAGTAACCACCATCATTTGTTTAGAATGCAACTTTGACATCTCATTAGTAAGACACTTCCTCAGACATTTCCTAGTGTTCAATAAATTTTAGTTTTCTTCTTCTCTCAGTTTAGTTCAAGGAGGTTGGCAGCAGCTTCCTTGTTACAAAACCTGACAAACACTGTAGTCCTGATTACACTTGAGCATCTTGTAGCAAATACTGTAGGGAAAATGCTTTCCTTCTTGAGGGAATTTAGCTTCTGTGATACCAGTCTCCTGGTTGTCCTTATGCCATCTTGATCTTAGAAATCCCTACTTTTATCCCTTTGGCTGGAATCTTTCCCTCAGAATATTCCTTAACTATCAGTGTTCCATTGGGTGTGGTGGTCCTGGCACTCAGGAGACTGAGGCAGGAGGATCATAAGTTTGAGGCCAGCCTGAGCTATAAAGTGAGATTCAGTCTCAAAAAACAAATGTTAGTGGGCCTCTAAATTTGTCTTGTAGTCTTCATACTGCAGTCTCTTGTTTGTTGATCCTCATCTATTACATGGCTCCAACTACTATTTTTCACTCCATCCTAGAATCCTCTTCCTCCAAACTTGTGTATAGAACTGCTTCCATTTAGACTACACTTGCCTTTTAAATGCTACATTTTCAAAAACTGTGCTCATCATTTTCTTTCCATCCTCAAACATGTTTTTCCTTTTGCTTATTTCAAACAATGGCATACACACACACACACAGCTAGGCATATCCATTTGTCACCTTCTGCCAAATATATAGTGAACTACCTTTTAAATCTTTCCACTTCTTTCATTGGACACATACTCCTTTACCTGAGTACCTGCACGTTCTACTGCACTGCTGTGGGAACCTTTTCACTAACTGCTCTCCCTGCCTCTATTCTTGCACCTTCAGTTTATTCTCCACTCTGCAGAGTGATATTAATGAATGCAAATATGACTTTGTCACTCTCTTGCTTAAAGATCTGTTCATGTCTGTCTTTATATCCACAACTTCTATCCTAGGGCTTAGCATATAGTAGGCACTCTAAATCTATGGTGAAGGAATGAATAAGTGTACAAATATTGGAAGGCCTTCCGTAGTCTTTATTGTGTCAAGATGGATATTTTGATGTCAAAATAAAGATATTTTGAACCTTTGGTAGGTATTTGATAACTCTTGTAGCCTTCTTCAAGAAATGGTAGGTGTATACAGTCTATACTTTCAGTCTGAGGAACTCTGCAATATTTTGTCTAAAATAATAGGCTAAATGGTTAAAACTTGAAATACCTTTTTTTTCTCAGATTATAGTTCAAGGCTCCTATAGCAAGACTATAACCCTGAGTGACATCCTTCCTTATTTTATGCTGAGAAAGAGAACTACAAGTGAAAAGTGTTAAGAAAAATCCAGGATTGACATAGAGAAAAATAAAAACAATTACAATCTTCAGTTTCCCCATATTAAGGAAGAAATTTTTTGTCTTCATACTAAGTTTTCTTTCTCTGTCAGAACACATTCTGTCTTCTTGTTTGAGGGAAGAAAAGATATTAAGAGAAGGGGTGTTATAACATTTCTATTTTCACTTAGATACTAAAGAACAAGATTAAAGATGTGAAATATGTAAAAGTAGTCTAAGTAGTCTCTCTCTCTCTCTCTCTCTCTCTCTCTCTCTCTCTCTCTCTATTTCATAGTATTTAACTCGTAACCTCTCTTTCCTTCCAAATTTATTCTGTGGCAAAGGCCCGTTAAAAACTGTCCCTTAAAATTTGTGCTTACTCTTTTATACAGCTGTTGTCAGGATCCAACTTCCAAGCCAGCAACTACATTTCCCACCCCACTCCCTACTTTCAGAGTGTTAGAGCCATGTGACTACTTCTTAGAAATAGAATGTGAGTGAGCATGAAATGAATAGGACTCATGCCTTTTCCATATTCTTTTTTCCCCATCTGTTGGCTTTATGGAAAGAATTGCAAAGTCCTGGGAAATGGAGAAGTCTCAAACAGAAGGACCCAACTTTCCTAAATCACTGTGTGAAGGAAAACTGTTCGCATACAGAATTGCCTAACTAAAGTTGTGGGTGGAATCTATTTGTTTTAAAAACTAGCCTAAACCTCAGTAATGCACAAAAATACACATATATGCTTGCAAACAGAAATACATGGAAGGGGAGAAGAAAACATATTTAGAAGGAAGACATTCTAATTCTTCATTCATATGTAATGAATAATATTGCATGTTTTGGAAGAATTGTAAACTCTTGGACAGCTGAATTACAGTAATTTTCAATTCTATACATATATATGGATTTTTTTTGTCTTCAAGGTTTAGTACCACTGATATGTAATAGTTTATTTGTTTCTTTTAATTTCCAAATTGAAATGTCTGTTTGCCTCCTAGGCAGAAATTAAGTATCATTGTGGAATGAGATTAGATCAATGCTTTGCAAAGATCATTTTAGTTCTTTGTATTCTTAAATGAAGTAAGCAAATAAAGCATTAAATTAGCATATTGCAAAACTTCCTGAAGTTTTAATATGCTTTTAAGTGGTAGCTGAGCTTATTATCTCTGAAGCTAAAGTCAAAATAAATAACTTTCAGTTGGTGAAATGAAGATAAGGCAATATTTATCACAATCAACAAACTATTTTATCAAAATTATGAGGGACAGATTATCTAATAATTCTTTTTTATTATTTATTTATTTATTCATATGTGCATACATTGTTTGGATCATTTCTCTCCCCCCGACCTCCCATTCCCTCCCCTGATCCATTCCTCTCCATCCTACCAGCTTCACTTCCAAGCAGAACCTGTTCTGCCCTCTTCTACAATTTTGTTGAAGAGAAGACATAAGCAATAATAAGAAAGACATAGTGGGGTTTTTTTTGGGATAACTATTATTTATTAAGTTCAATTAACCTTACAGTATGACCAAAGAAATAACAAACTATTAATAGCTTTTCTAAGGCCTTACTCCTAACTATGACATAGCGTTTTTGCTAGTTTGACATAAGGATAGCTATACAGAGAAAGTCCTAGCATTGCTTCCATGCACACGTGTATTACAACCCGAATTGATTCATCTCTACCAGACCTCTTCACTACTTCCTGGTCACCTTCCCATAGTGACCTCTGTAATTTTAAGGTTACTATATTAACTCTTTTACAGTGGACTCATCAAACACTTTCAAGTTTTGGGTTTCCTACCTTTCCCTATTCCTCATGTATGTGTTCTACCCTTAGCATGTGACCCATGTCCAATAATATTACTGCATTTGTTCAATGTCTAAAGTGTGCATATGAGGGAGCACATACAATTTTTGGCCTTCTAAGCCTGACTAACTTAGCTTAAGATGATGTTCTCCAGTTCCATCCATTTACTTGCAAATGACAAGATTTCATTCTTCTTCATGGCTGAGTAAAATTCCATTGTGTATAAATACCACATTTTCTTAATCCATTCGTCAGTAGTGGGGCATTTTGGCTATTTCCATAACTTGGCTATTGTGAATAGTGCTGAAATAAACATGGGTGTGAAGGTGCCTATGGTGTAACCTGAGTTTCACTCCTTTGGGTATATCTCCAGGAATGGGATTGCTGGATCATATGGCAGATCTATATTTAAGTTTTTAAGAAGCCTCCATATTGTTTTCCAGAGTGGTTGTACTAGCTTGCATTCCCACCAGAAGTGTATGAGAGTTCCTTTTTCCCCACATCCTCACCAACACCTGTTGTTGGTGGTGTTTTTGATGACAGCTATTCTAACAAGGGTAAGGTGGAATCTTAGTGTGATTTTGATTTTGATTTCCTTTATAGCCATATATGCTAAGCATTTTTTCATGTGTTTTTTGGCCATTTGGATTTCTTCTTTTGAAAAAGTTCTGTTTAGTTCAGTTGCCCATTTCTTTTTTGGTTCATTGCTTTTTGGGTGGGGGAGAGTTTAGTTTTTGAGCTCCCTGTATATTCTGGTTATCAGTCCCTTGTCTGATGTATAGCTAGCAAATATTTTCTCCCACTCTGTGGGTGATCTTTTCAGTTTAGAGACCATTTCTTTTGTTGTGCAGAAGCTTTTTAATTTCATGTAGTCCCATTTGTCCATGCTTTCTCTTAGTTGCCAGGCTGCTGGGATTCTATTGAGGAATTCCTTGCCTATACCTATTGTTTCCAGAGTATTCCTTGCTCTTTTCTGTACTAGCTTCAGAGTTTCAGGTCAGATATTATGGACCTTGATCCATTTTAAGTTGATACAAGTACAGGCTGATAAACACAGACGTAGTTTCAGTTTTCTGCAAGCAGCAACATTTGTTGAAGAGTCTGTCTATTTTCCATAGTATGTTTTTGGTGCTTTTTCAAAAATAAGGTGGGCATAGCTGTGTGGATTCATATCCAGGTCCTCCATTCTGTTCCACTGGTCTTCTGTCTGTTTTAGTGCCAGTGCAATGCTGTTTTTATTCCTATTGCTTTGTAATATGAAGTCAGGTATTGTGATACCTCCAGCATTGCCCTTTTTACTGAGTATTGCCTTGGCTACTTGTGGTCTCTTGTGTTTCCACATGAACGTTAGGATGGATTTTTCAATCTCTGTGATGAATGTCATTGGGATTTTGATGGAAATTGCGTTGAACGTGTAGATTACTTTTGGGAGTATAGCAATTTTTACTATGTTGATTCTGCCAATCCATGAGCATGAGAGATCTTTCCACCCTCTGTAGTCTTCCTCGATCTCTTTCTTCAGAGGTTTGGAGTTCTCCTTGTAGAGGTCATTCACATCTGTTGTTAAGTTTACTCTTAGGTATTTGATTTTTTTGAGGCTATTGTAAATGGAATTGTTTTCATATATTCTTTTTCAATTTGTTCATTGTTGGTGTATAAAAAAGCTAATGATTTTTGTAGGTTGACTTTGTATCCTGCCACATTGCTAAAGCTTTGTATGGTGGCTAGGAGTTTTTAGGTAGAGTTTTTTGGGTCTTTGAAGTATAGGATCATGCCGTCTGCAAATAGGGATATTTTGATAGTTTCTTTCCCTATTTGTATTCCTTTTATTTCTTCTTCTTGCCTTATTGCTCTGGCTAGGAATTCCAGGTCCATGTTTAATAAGAGTGGGGAGAGTGAGCACCCTTGCCTCATTCCTGATTTAGGGGAAATGGTTTCAGTTTTTCTCCATTAAGTACGATGTTGGCTATAGGTTTGTTGTATATAACTTTTATAATGTTGAGGTACATTCCTTCTATTCCTAGTTTTCTTAGAGTTTTTACCATGAGGAGGTTTTGATTCTTATCAAAGGCCTTTTTTGCATCTATTGAGATGATCAAGTAGTTTTTGTCTTTGCTTCTATTAATGTGCTGTATTACATTTATGGATTTGTGTATGTTAATGTGGTTTATTACGTTTATTGATTTTCATATGTTGAGCCACCCCTGCATCTCTGGGGTGAAGCCAACTTGGTCGTGATGAGTGATCTTTCTGACATGTTGTTGGATTCAGTTTGTCATTATTTTATTGAGGATTTTTGCATTGATGTTCATTAAGGAGATTGACCTATGAAAAAATAAACAAGATTGACAGACCCACGGCAAATCTGACTAAAATGAGGAAAGAAAAAACCCAAATCAGTAAAATCAGAAATGCAAAAAAGGAGATAATAACAAACCCTTTTTGGATGTGTTTTTGTCTAGTTTTGGGATTAATGTAATACTGGCTTCATAGAATGAGTTAAGCAGTTTTCCTACCCTTCCTTTTTTGTAGAAAAGTTTAAGGAGAGTTGGTAGTAGCTCTTCTTTAAAGGTCTGATAGAATTCAGCAGAGAATCCATCAGGTCCTGGACTTCTCTTTTTTGGGAAACTCTTTATTGCTTCTTCAATTTCATTTTGTGTTATAGATCTATTTAGGTGGTTCAATTTTAGATGGTCATAAGTATCTAGAAATTTGTCCATTTCTTCAAGATTTTCAAATTTTCTGGAATATAGGTTCTCAAAGTAGTCTCTAATGATTCCCTGGATCTGTTGGGTTTGTTGTTATCTCCCCCTTTTGCATTTCTGATTTTACTGATTTGGGTCTTTTCCCTCCTCATTTTAGTCAGATTTGCCATGGGTCTGTCAATCTTGTTTATTTTTTCAAAGAACCAGCTTTTTATTTTGTTGATTCTTTGTATAGTTTTTTGGGTCTCTATTTCATCAATTTCAGCCCTTATTTTTATTATTTCTCTCCTTCTGCTTGTTTTGTGTTTTGCTTTTTCTTGTTTTTCTAGAAGTTTGAGATGTAGCAATAGGTCACTGATTTGGGATCTTTCAGTCTTTTTAATATATGCACTCATGGCTATAAACTTTCCTCTTAGGACTGCCTTTGCTGTGTCCCATAGGTTCTGTTAGGTCATGTTTTCATTTTCATTAATTTCCAGGAATCTTTTAATTTCTTCTTTTATTTCATCAATGACCAACTGATCATTGAGCAATGTGTTATTTAGCTTCCAATTGTTTGCATGTTTTCTGCTGTTGTTTTTGTTGTTGAGTTCTAGCTTTAATGCACTGTGATCAGATAGAATGCATGGGATTCTTTCTATTTTCTTATATTTGCTGAGGCTTGCTTTGTGCCCTAAGATAAAATTTATTTTGGAGAAAGAACCATGGGCTGCTGAGAAGAATGTATATTTTGTGGATGTTGGATGAAATATGCCTTAGACATCAGCTAGGTCTATTTGATGTATGGTATGATTTAGTTCTAGAATTTCTTTATGGATTTTTTGTTTGGATGACCTATCTATTGGTGATAGGCGGGTATTAAAATCTCCCACTACCATTGTGTTGGAGTCTATATATGTTTTTAGGTCCTTCAGAGTATGTTTGATGAAATTGGGTGGACTGAAATGGGGTGCATATAGATTGATAATTGTTATTTCCTTTTGTGTATTTCTCCTTTTATCAGTATGGAGTGTCCTTCTTTATCTCTTTTGGTCAATGTAAGGTTGAAGTCTACTTTGTCTGAGATAAGTATTGTTATTCCTGCCTGTTTTCCAGGGCCATTGGCTTGGTAAATCTTCTTCCAGTCTTTTGCCCTAAGCCAGTGTTTGAGGTGGGTCTCTTGTAAACAATAGATTTTTGGATGTTCCTTTTTAATCCAGTTTGCCAAATGGTGTCTTTTGATGGGGGAGTTGAGTCCATTGTCATTCAGTGTTAATATGGACAGGTATGTGGTGATTCCTGTCATTTAGATATTTTTGTTGTTTAAGGGTTTGTGTGCAGCTGAATCAATATTACTGTCTGATTTGTTGTCTTTTCTTCTTCTGTGGTTTGATACTACCTGTCCTCTCATAGTTTTGTTTGCTTTCATTTTCTGTGTACAGAATTCCTTGGAGAATCTTTTGTAGTGGTGGCTTGGTGGTCATATATTGTTTTAGTTTCTGCTTATCATGGAAGACTTTTATTGCTCCATCTACTTTGAATGATAGTTTTGCTGGGTAGAATATCCTAGGGTTGAAGTTATTTTCATTCAGTGCCCAGAAGACCTCACCCCAAGCTCTTCTTGCTTTTAATGTTTCTGTTGAGAAGTCTGCTGTGATTTTGATGGGATTACCTTCCTATTTTATTTTTTTTAATCTCTTACAGCCTTCAATATTTTTTCTCTATTCTCTGTGCTTGTTTTAATGATAATATTTTGTGAGAAGATTCTATTTTGGTCAAGTCTGGTGTTCTGGAGGCTTCTTGTGCCTGAGTGGGCATAACTTTCTCTAGATTTGGGAAATTTTCTGTTATTATTTATTGAATATATTACAAATCCCTTTGCTTGGACCTCTTCTCCTTCTTCAATGCCCAAGATTCTCAAGTTTGGACTTTTGATGGAGTCAGTGAGTTCTTGCATATTTCTCTCATAGGTGTTGAGTTGTTTGACTATTAATTCTTCAGTTTTTCCTTTAATTTCCATTTTATCTCCAAGTTCTGAGGCTTTGTCTTCTGCTTGTTCTAGTCTGCTCCAGTGGCCTTCCAGTATGTTTTGTGTTTCTGTTTCATTCTTTTTTCTGAGGTTTTCCATGTCATGGGTCACTTTGTCTTTAATATTGTCTATTTTCATCTTTAATTCATTTATCTCTCTATTTATGGTGTTCTCTGTTTCACTTCAGTGTTTATTTAGGGTTCCTATGAGTTCATTTATTTGTTTCTGTGTTTTCTCATATTCTTTATTTTTGGTGTCTTGAAATTTCTTGAGTGCCTCATGTACATTTTAGTTGACCATGTCTAGTATCATCTCCATGAAATTCTCAGTGATTGCTTGCAGGATTTCTTCTTTGAGTGTGTTTTTGTGGGTATCATTGGGTTCCTTGGTGTCATTTATCTTTGTTTTGCTGGAGTCTTGAACAGGGTATCCATATTCCTCATTTCCCTCTGAATCCTGTATTTAATTATTTTTGGGGAGAGAATGGTTTCCATCCCTTTTCCTTTTTCCCACTGCTCACTTGGTACTGTGCAACTGTGTTCTTGGTAGGCTAGTCGGTGTTTTCAGTCACCTACTTTCTTTCCCTTGATTTAGTTTTTGTTTTGTGGCTGTCTTGGGTTTTTAGCTAAGGTGTTGTACTATTTCTGTCCCTGGTCTGAGTGTAATTTTGTAATAACTAATTCACAGGTTTAATACCTGACCAGTAGCTTAAATGTTATATATGCTACCCCTTGGTGATAATATCTATAAGCAGTGGGAGTAGCTATAGAAATTTGGGGAGTTAGATAGGGTGGCACTAAAGGATGAGGTGGGAAGAAGGGTGAGTGAGTGAGGGAAGCAGTGTGGGAGTTGCTGTTTTTGTGGTCCTTGTGTGTGTTTGGGTGTATTTCTGTTGTTATAGTAGAGGGTGCTTGTGTTAGGGATTGCAGGGGTTTGGGGTTGTGTAAAGTTGGTATAGTAGGTTGATCAGCAGTTGATGAGTGTGTAGGAGGAAGGGGTAGTCTGTTGACAGGCTGGGGGAGAATGAGAGGGGAAGGTGAGGTCTGGGAAAGAGACTGGGTGAGAAGGAGCAGAACAACTTGTTGGGGAGGGGAGCAATAGATTTTAGCACAGGAGAAGGAGGGAGAGTGAAGGGCATGAGAGTAGGAATGAGAAAATGATGATGGTAAAGTTGATAGTCTAGAAAGAGAAAGAAAAAAATAGAAATAAATATAAAAACATAAAACCCACAATAACAAAACAAAACAAAAAAACCAAAGAAATCAACAGGAAAAAATGAACAAGCAAATAAATAAAAACAAACAAACAAACAAAAAGAAAAACACCAGGTTCAGGAACAGTAGAATTTCAGTCTTAGTTTACATTCTGGAGTTACTCCTTCAGCATCCAGTCCTAGTATTGGCATATAAGCAGAAGCTCTGACATGGTCTCATCAGATGACTGGCTTATGAGTAATGTTTTATTCTTCTATCTACCAGCTGAATTGAAATTGTTAAGTGAGGTAAATTTGCCAGGTCATGCAGGGTGGTCCAGGATATTGATTTCCTCAGCTGATAGCTGTTTTACCTTTCAGCTGCAGCTGCTTGGTCAGCTCCTCCCCTAGCGAGGTATGGTAGTTTAAGTTTGAATGTTGCCCTCAGATTCAGGAGATCAGCTCTGTAGTCCACTAGTTGTTCTGTTTTGGAGGTGGCTTTTTGGTGTGCTTGTTTACCTGGATTTCTGCACTGGGGGCTTATCGCCCTCCCACTCTCGGCCTTCCTGCCTTTCAGATGTTTGTTTACTAATAGTTTGTGTTGAGATTAGCTCCTGGCCCCTCCCCACTTCTCAGGTGCACTTTCAGCTTTCCCACCCCCTCTGCTGTTGTTCTAGATTACAGTTCACTGTTTAATGTTCAGGTTTTATTGGGGAGTGGGGGTCACTCTGCCTACAGGCTGTGCTGTTTTATCCCCAGGGTGGCTGGGAAATTCCGCCTGATGTGTGGCACTCACCTATTTGGTTTGTAGAATGTCTTGCAGGCAGGTTTGGAGCCAGTGGCAGCAGCTGCACTGGCAGTGGCAGCCGTCAAGTTTTCTCAGCATAATGTGTTGTGGGGTTGCCTTCCACGGGCTAAGGGTTCAGTGTGTCAAAGTTTAGATTCTGGTTGGTGCTTTACTTCTGCCCAGTGTGGCTTCAGCATCTCAGTGAGGTTTTGGATTTGGAGCTCTGGCTATCTGCTTCCATACCATAGTTGCCATCTTGGATCTCTTCTAATTATTCTTATTTGATTGTATTTACCTAAGAAATCATTGTCTCTAATCAGTAGACATGGAGTCTTTGAGCCACAAATGTGCTTTATTCTCAAATACTCTTAAGTGTATTTTTTCCTAAAACTAACTCAAATATTTCTACAGAAATTATACATTCATTCACATTCATCCAGGTAAAAACGTAGAAATTATTATAATGATGACTAGCATTTGTTTAGAGGTTTGGAGTTTATAAAGGGCTTTTATAATCTGTTTCTCACTTGATCTGTATACCAACTGGTTGATTAGACAATTGTCAATATCCCTTTTACTTGGAGACCCTGGGGGCTTCTGGAAACTGCCTGACTTCCTCAAGGTCATGAAGGTATGAACTCAGATCATGGTTTTTTCCACTCTACCACAATTGTCATGTAAAAATCATATTGCAAATATGCAATATGAAGACTTAAGAAATGAACTTCTGCAAAGAATTAAATTTAAATATTTCATCAACTACAGTGCATAAAGAAAAGAAGTGTTCTCCAGCCTATATAGTATTTTACTGTTGCTTATAGTATTATTCTATATACCTAACATTGACAATAGAATTTTCCACATAGTGAAATGTTCTAAATAAGCACAGACCAATAGAACTTTAGAACACTAGTCTGATACTTGCTCTGCATTAATTTAGGCAATCATCATAACAATCCCATAAGACAGGTTCTATTATTATACTTATTTAGCAAATGAGGCAAGTAGGTTATATTACTTGTCCAAGGTTATATAGCTAAAAGAGTGTACTCCATTGTCCCTGTTCTTAACTATATGCTACCTTGTCTATCTCTCATCCCAAATCTAAAGTGCTTTTCTTTTTCCATAACAGTAAAACTATATATTTATTTTCTCATATTCAAAGAGGAGTACTTTTTCCCCCTTGACATTTTCATGTCAAGTTTACTGAAATCTAACTTCCTTTTCTTTATAGGATCACAATTCTCTTCAAGTTGTGAATAAAATGTGTTTTTTGTTTCTGTTTTAATTGTTGCAGTTTTATTAACTGAGAAGAATGTGAACATGTAGATACTGTGACTAGCCAAAAGTCTTTTATTATTTAGAGGCCTCCTTTAAGCATTGATTGCTAAATTCTGTTAATGGGGAGGGTAGTACAGAAGAACTAATTTGAGTTCTCTTCCCTGGCATTCTAAAACTAGAATGACAATACCTCCCGGATCTTGGACAAGTGCAGTATGTCAAGCATCCTGCATTTAGTATGCTGGAGCATCCTTCAAACTCTAAAGATTATCATTATGTAAGAGCTGAGGACACTGAAGGTCATAGATAGGTGACGAATTTTTTTTCAACCTTACAAAGAAAGTAAACATAAAAAATGCAAGCCAAGATTTCTTTGACTCAAAGTCCAAATTCTATTTTGCAGTGTGTTACATTTTTTTCCCTGTTTGTATCACTTATTTTTATATCCCTGGTTTGTGGAAAGAACAAAAGTCCTTGTCAGATTGTAAACATTGTTTCCATTGAATCTACATAAACTATAAATAGAGTGGCTATGGTAAGTGTATGTTTGTGTACACATGTATGCATGTGTTTCTGACCTAATGTCAACTGATGAAAAGTAAATGCCAAATTTAAGGTTATAATAACCTTTTAATTCTTTTTTTTCTCTTAAAAATTCTATATGATTTGTAAATGACATCCTAATTCTAGAAGAATTTGAAAACAAAGAGCATATTAGATATTAACATCTTATTTATTCAGATGATATATTTATATTAAATACTAAATTAGTTAATCTGTCTATTTGCAAACTATATGATTAGATCAAATTACACAGAGGAAAGATAATTTTAATATTGGCATACCAGTGCTTAGTAAATTGTTGAATTAATTAGAATAAAATATTTAAATTTTATAGTTATTACATTCAAATTTTGGATACTCATCCAAGTAGTCTGAATTAGGATTTTATTGAATTTTAGTTCATTTCTCAGTAATTGCCTGCTTAGCAATTCAATATGTCTACTCATTACACAAATTTACCTTCATGAAAATACAGGCCCTTTCTTGGATTTTAAAAGCATATTACTAAAAGTTGTGTTTATGTGTAAAATAATCACATCATTGTTTTTGAATAATTGAGGTAATGTATATCTACTACTTTCAACGAAGACTTAGCTAAAACACGTCCATAACTTAACTGCTATTTTACAGTGAATGTGAGTATATTATGCTTGGAAAATATAACTGCTTCTTCTTTTATCCTTAACTGTAAAAACATGGATTCCAATGTATAATTAACACATATATAAATTTTTATTATGAAATGTATAGAATAAAAAATTTATAGGTAGGGTTTAAATAAGTGTTGTCCAAAAGAAACTTAATATGAGCCAAATATATAGATTCAAATTTGCTACTAGCTATATTAGAAAAAATGAAAGGTAATAGGAACATTAACTTAATATTTTATTCAATATCATATGTATTCAAAAATACAATAATTTATACATCCAATCAATATAAAATTACTGTGTGTAACATGTTTCATTAACTAAGTCTCTGAAATCCAATGTGTATTGCACACTTACAACACATAATTTGTATGAGTCATATTTCAATTGCTCAATAGACACAGGCAGATAGTGACTACCATGTTAGCTAGCACAGGTTTAAAAACTATCTGCATTCCAACCTCTTGGATTAAAAAAGTAGATCACTATCAGTACCTTGAAGTTCTCCTTTACTCCACTTCCTAGTTACCTCCTTTCCTTCCCCAGCTAAAAGTAAATATTATTTTTAATTTCTAATAAGTTATTCTCATGTTTTTAATATTATTTTACCACCTATGTTTGTATCTTTAAACCTTAGCTTGTTTCATTTTGCCTAGATTTGAACTTTATATTAATTGAATTACCTGTAGTCTTCCTTGTGACTTTTTCTTTCAATATTGTGTTGATCAGTGTGTATCCTATTGTATGTATATAACACAAGTTATGTATTTCCCATATCTATGGATATTGTGTTATTTTTATTTTTAAAAAGAAATCACATACCAAACTATATGTACATTCTAATACATGTTTTCTCATGCATAAATATTTCAAGGATGCATATTTGTTAAGGTTGTTAAGTCATAGAGTGTGCACACAAAAATGGATAGGATTGATTCACTATAATTTATAGGGTACACAAATTTACTCTCTTAAGCAATCTACATTTATTACTATGACTGAAGTAAAACACACTTTACTGAAGCCAAACCAAATTAAGGGTTTATGTTTTTAAAATAAGCAAAGATTGTGTTATACAGATTGTTAACTTTGGATATGTAAACCATATCTATGACTTCTTGTTAAGTATAGTTAATAACTAGCATTAGTTTTGTCTGTATAGAGAAATCTGAAAATATCCATCACTTAAACAAGGTAAATGTTCAGTGGGTGGCTCAGACAATAGAAATTTATGTGTTACAGATCCGAAAGCTGGAAATAGGAAATTAATGTGTAGGCAGGGTTGATTTCTGGGGAGGAATCTCTCCTTTACTTGCAGACTACTGCCTTCTCCATGTATCTTTCACACAGCCTTTGTGTAGTGCATCCCTAGTGATAGATTAAAGTCCTACTCACATGACCTCATGTAACATCTTTAAAGTTCTTATCTCCAAAAATAGTTACTTTGAGGCTTATGGCTTCAAATATGAACTTGGGGTGACACAACTCAGTATATAACAGTGTCTATGTTCTGAGGATAATATTTGAGTGAATAGCTAATTAATGGCAATTTACTGAGAATGTCTATTCAATTGAGGGAATAAACTGATGGCAGGGGAAGGGTGGGTAAATTACTCTTAAGTATGAAATTGGTCTGGAGCATCATGATTTTCAGTCAAATAACCTTTGGTGACAAGCAGGGTGAATCATTATAAGAGAGGGTTTAAAAGGAAACAAGTTGTAATAGGAACTTTTGATTTTTAAAAGCCACACTCTATGTTCAGGTGCCAATAGGCTAATAACAGGCCTTTAACATATAGGAAAGCAGCAGACTCAATCCTCTACTATCACGACCTACTAGAAAATTTAAAACTTCATCCATTAGAACCACAAACCCTTTCTTTAGTTTCCTTTTGATGGTTCCACAGGGAAAATCAATGTTTACAAAAAAATCACTGTGTTTCAGTGTTTGTACTATATGCTTAATTTCTATAATTTCCCCAAATTCTCACATCTTAAAAATTAAATGAAACTCTTCCTTTGTATCAATGAGAAATCTGAGACTCAACAAATTAAAATAAATTATCTGAAGATGGGCAGAAAAAATTGATACTCTATTTAAATGTAAAATTTTCAAAACATATAATGATAGTCTCAGGAATTACAATATCATTGTTGAATACGAGTTAGGAAAAAATTAGTGCATGCAATTTCACTGAGCTGAGACAAATTGCAGTATGCTATATAAATAAATTGTAGAACAAAATAATTATTTCATAAGCTTTAAAACAGGTGCAAGAAGAATACGAATTAATATAATCATACTTGACCAAAACATCAGTCTTCAAAAATTGGAAAAAATCCTGAGACTTAACGTATATAAATTGGAATATTTTAGATCACAATGTTTTGCAAGAACATTTTTAACATTTTAGCACTAGAATTTTAATTTCTTGACTATTAAAAAACATATTTCATTTTAAAATAAAATATTGTCACATAAAGTCTGAAAATAAATTTAATTTTGAAAGTTATAATATTGGGCCATAAACCAAATGAGAAAAAATAAATAGTATAGCTCAAGATGATCAAATGTTCAAACATAGAAATATATTTGTTGTAATAGTGCATAATAATCTAATAGGTCCCAGAAAAGTAGCACTTTTTTTTCTCAAAGGGGGCAACTTTATGTATACTGAAGTTCACTAAGTAAAATTATGAATGTACTTGCTCATCAAACAAGAGCTCATATATTAATTTTTGAAATTATTTTTAATCTATTAAATAGACTCTTATTTTAGATATGCCACACACAAAAACAAGTTTAATAAGCCTTAAAAACTAAATTATCGTAATCTCATAATTATTTTACCTATATTTAGGGTAATATTTTTCAAGGCCACATATTAGAAGATGAATTTTGCAAAATAGTCAAGTCTCCTTAAGATAAAATGACTCACTCTAAGGGTTTATTCATTCAGAACTTAAACTACTACTTTGAATTAGTTTCTGGAGAAAATGAAAAAGTTAAATACAAGTTACAAAAGTCCCTAGAAGAGCTATAACATTAAAATAAATGTTCAAGGAGTGCTGAAAATATACTTAGGGCCATACTAGGTATAATTGAGAGGTTCAAAGCAAGTCCTGAATAATAGCTTCTTCACCTATAGAGTTAGTCTTCTCTTTGGAGAGATGGAATTTATGGCCATGAGATTGAAAACATTACACAAATTTGAAGCTATACATGCTAAAACAATGAGATGGTATTGTATTTAAAAAATGAAGAGCTCATGAGTAATTGTCTGAGTGGACCTTGGGTTGTCAGCAGAGTAAATAGATGGAATAGTGTTATGTCACTATCACTCTAGGTGCTAAAAATATAATTTCACAGGCTCCACACAAATTTGCTTTCAGATGAAAGGAAACAAAACTACTATGGGAATAGTAGTGGCCAAGCAGTGCTCAGAGTAGCAAGTCAATGTGGAAGCATAAAAGGGGATAATTACAATAGGTTTAGGAGGAATTTATGATGGAATGGAGGAGGAGTTTAGAAGTGAACCACTAGGCAAAAATAAGCCACTAAATGCTTTTGAAAAATAGTATGATAGAAATAAAATTATATTCTTAGGAAGATTAGATCTGACAGTATTTTTAAGTGTGCTGATGTTTTTAATCATGCATCTTGGGAGTGAGGAGTGAAGGGAAAGGACCTCTATTTAGAGCAAGACAGAAAGAAACTAGGCTGTGATTCTGACTGTACTGTAAATTCTGTGAGACTATTATCTGTCAAGTCCACAGATATATTTTTAGTGGTTAGCACATGAAATAGGCACTCAATAAGTATTTGTTGAATGGATGGACAAATGGAGGGATTTTTGGATGAAATGTATAGTATTAGAAGAGGGAAAAGCATAGCATTTATGTGATTTGATACTAAGGATAAAATATATTCAAGATTTTGCAAAGCCATCCACCCAAAGAAACATTCAGACACTTTCCTATAATATTGAGGGACATGTTTTCTATTTATTCCATATCACACAATGAACTGAGCATGATAACAAAATGAGGTGCAAAAAACAGAGAAAGATTTGCTAAAAGGCAAAATACCAGGAAGTCATTTTTTTCTTCTTCATCTTGTCATCTTGTAATATAAAAATAGTTCTGGTACCACCTGTGGGCCTGTTCCTTGAGAGTCAAATATCCTGTTCACTTTCATGGTTGCACTGTCACCATCACCTGTGATATGTTTTCTTAATGCTATTACAAAATCATGAAGGAAACTTACAACACTGGCTTGAATATTCTGTTTAAGAAATCAGATCCATGTATAACACATTTATTTCAAATGCTCATTTTTTAAAACAGATTAAAATTTAAAATGCTGATGCAATCAATGTTAGGCCTCACCTATCTGGTAAACTAGTATATAAGAAGTACAGATAATTGTCCTTTGGTAAGCAATCAATTTGGAGATGCAGGCTTTTTGACCTTTAGACTGTTTTAATGCATAAGGATGTCTCCTCTACTATTTTTTTTTCATCACATATGGGTATGCTTCATTAAAGAGGTGAAAGGCATAGAATTAGGGATGCTGAACTCATCGACTTAATCATCTTGCTGCATCTAACACATTTAATAGAGTAGATTTTAGGGATGAGAAGGAAGTAAATGATGTTTCAATAACGTTTTCCCTGCCTCCTCCCCCTTGTCTCCTCCTAGATGTCTCTAAAGACTTAATTTACCTCTAAACTATTCTTCTAGTTTCCATACTTTTCTGTAAAAGGTGATGACTAACAATGCTTATTGCAAAATATATTACAAAACATTTGTAGTATTTTCAGCAAGGATTCCAAATT
The DNA here is from genome assembly GCF_047511655.1 of Castor canadensis. Lineage (NCBI taxonomy): Eukaryota > Metazoa > Chordata > Mammalia > Rodentia > Castoridae > Castor > Castor canadensis. Next base: position 113,665,020 of record NC_133405.1, read on the forward strand.
CTTTGTTTTACATCTCCCTTACCTGTGCATCTTTTTGAATGCAATGCAATATTTTTGATCCATTTTATGATTCAAAATTATTTTAAAAATTTTAAGTTCATTTCCCTTTCACTCTTTGGTTACTAATTGACAAGTGTTTGCCCAAACAATATCTAATCTAAAGATATGATCAAAAAGTCTAGAAAGGCATTTGGAGAAAGCAAATGAATTGCATGAGATTTCAAATCAAGGAGATTCCAAAGGAAATACTAAATAGTCTGGAAGTGTAAAAATATTCCCATTGCTCTAAAAATTTTATAACAACATTTACTCAATGACTTACTCTGCTTTCATATTTGTAAGGTTCTAATATCATATTTATAAATACTTTTTATAATTCTTTGCTTTATTGAAATCTTGGATCATTATTTTGCATCTATGTTTAAAGAAAAACTCTTAAAATGTCCTTGGTTTTCTTCCACATCCAGATCTGAGGACTGTTGGCCATCAGGACACTACATGGTGCTAGTGACAGGAAAGAGTGGTTCTACAAGTCCAGCCTACTTCTCCCATCCACCTCTTTCTGTGGTTAGGTGTTAAATTGTCAAACACAGTAAAATAATGTGAGATCTAGAGTTATAATCCAGATCACCTAAAATGATCCCAAACCCCTTTCTGTACTATAGGCTACTTAACTCTTTCATTATGGACCAAATCCTGGGAATATTTCAGTATATTTGAAAATGCCACAGTGACTCCAAGAGGGGCTTCTAAAAAGTACAAAAATTTAAGCAGACCATATGATAAAGTATCACCAATTTGAGTGCTCATTTTTTTCTCTTTTAAGAATGAGCAAGGTTACTCAGCCACACAGATGAAATTTAAACTTCAGAATAGCAGCATAAGATTTATAACCCCATTTTTGACCCTATTTTAGAGAAACTTATATGTCATCTGGCAGTTGCTTACTGACAATATCCGTATTCCATATTGTCTAATGCTGATAGTAGAACAAAATAGATGCTCTTAGGGCTTATGATCAGGGCTAACACACTGACAAGAAAAATGATCACTGAAAGAGACATACATAAAGTCTATGTCTGGAAGAAGTACAGAGATATGGAAAGATCTGGTAAAGACTCTCAATACAGCATAAAATAGGAATCAGTGCTTCAAAGAACTTCTTGTGGAGTCTGTTAACTAAGTACACATTCTTTGCCAGGCACTGCTTGAAAACTGGAGAGAGACAAATGAACTGAGTACTGCCTCTATCCTCAGCACTTATACCATTTCTGGAGGGGAACTGGAGGAACCCAGTTCTCATACAGAGGGATAAGCACTAGCACAGAAATAGACACCAAAACCTAGACAGTATGGACACCTAACCTAGACGGCTAGGCAGGCACAGACTCAACCCGGGATATTTGGGAAAGATATCACTAAGATGTTGCCATCTCAATCTGGATATTTGAGTGTATGAGTAAGGGCTCATTCTGAAGCAGGGGTGTGGTTAGAACAAGTACAAGGACATTTAGGTGAGGCAGAACAAAGTGCAGTCCCCAGATCCTTGAGTTACTGCTATCCATTAGGCTAAAACAAAGCTGCTTTGTCTTGTTTCAAATTACATTGCTGCAAATTACTTAACAGGAAGTCATTTAATCCATTTCTAAACTGGCAGAATTAATGAATTAAATCACAAAATCTCAGCAATGGCCAAAAAAACCCACTGCCTCTTTATACCAACATTACTAACTGCCCCCAACACCTGCTGCTTTGGCCAGCTTGGAGTGTTGGGTGTTGTTGCCTAGGTGACATTCACCAACTGGTGTCCTGCCACAATAGTTCCACAAACAAAATCTTAAAGTTCCATCAGCATCTAGTGAGAATTACAGTTATTAGCTAAATGAAAGAACCATTAGGTAAGGAGCAGAGTGGAAAAAATGTGATCCATCATTTTGGTGAATGTTGTCAGTTTCTGGGTGCAGGGCAACTGTACGTCCAAGAAGGCAGTGAGAATATTTATGTCCTGTGTCTTATGTATTTCTTTCTCTAATTCAAGGGCACTATAGTATGCTTCTATCTAAGATTTTTAGTGGTAACAATGTCATAAAAAATTCTGACAGTGAACCAAATGGGAATCTTTAAAAACACAAATAAATATACATTAATTTCTTAACGTCTATGCAGCTGTTCTGAAAGCCAGATTTAGGATCCAGCATTAGCATCACCTGGGAACTTGATAGACTTGATTCTCTTCAATTGGAAACCCTGAAGATAGAGCTCAATTGTCTATGTTTTGACCTACCCTCCAGGGGAATCTGATGACCCCTCAAGTTTGAGAACACTGAACTTGAACATTGCTGCTCAAGGGCTAGTATGCTCAGCATCACCTGAGAGCTTGTTAAAACTACAAATTCCTGGCCCCAAACCTACTAAATCAGAATCTTTGGGAGTAAAGTCAAGGAAATTGTGGTTTAACAAGATCTCCAATTGATTCATGACAAAATTCAAGAAGCACTTATGGATCTACTGATCCTCGGTCTTGATTATATATTTGAATCAACTGGGAGACTTCTGAATCATTTCAGGCCAAGGTTACAACCCAAACCAATTCAATCAGAATCTATGAAGGAAGAACTCAGACATCAGTATCTTGAAATGTTCCTTGAGTGATCCCAGAGTGTATAAAGAAACACTGTTGTAGAATTATACAGACTGATACATGAGAGTTTGTAAAGACCTTAAGCAAATCATAAGAGTATTAAGAACTACACCTCCACAAAGTGAAAATATGCCTCAGATATTCTGGACCTGTACTTTGAATTCATATTCTGTGCTGCTATACATAATATTGCATTATTACTGATGTGTTAAAATTTGGCTTTCAATAAAATGTGTCTAAACTTTTCAGTCTTGCCTATCTGCCCCATCTGAAACCAACTTTGCTAAACATTTGAACACTGCCCACCTTGTCCTAACTCTCAGTTGTGCTGCTGACTGTTATTAACATGAGAAGTACATGTTATATAACTCCATGAATCACTTCATGTAGCTACTTCCCCTTAAAGCCAGCGGCTATCAGCTTTGACTACACAATGGACTCATTTCAGGGCTTGAAAAAATACTTGTGCTGGATATCCAACTCCACAAAGTCTGTTGTTCTGTGATGAAGCCAGAACATGGGGATTTTAAAAGCCTCCCAGGGTGATTGCAATGGGCAGTGAGGATGAGAACCACTGCCCAAGAGAAGTTCAACTTCTCTTTCCTTCAAGAAATTAGTTAATTCCTTTCAGCCTTGACAAATTTCCACTATCTCTGAATTCCTGTAGCAAACACTGGATGGTGTCCAATATAGCACCTAGTGTATAACTTTTAGGTTGCTAATTGTTTCATTGTTTTCATTTGTAACCACAATCTAGGTTTCTTAGGAGCTGAGGCCTTGTCACATTATATCCCAGGTACTGACTATGTTGTTTACTAATAAAGTTTACTGCTGATTTGATTATTAAATATGAAGTAGAACTACTCTAGGAGATTACCCAAGATTCTATGTGTTACTAGTGAGAGTAATGCCATCTGTTTACTGAACACTTATTATGTGCAGATTTTGACTGGCTTTTAATAATTGTATCAGTTCTAAGAGGTAGAAGATAAGGATCTTCATTGTTCAACAGATGAAAAAACTGGGACATAGACAGGTGAAGCAACTTGCCCCAGTTCATATTGTGTGCACCTGAAAGAGGCATAATTCTTCAGTTAAAGTGAATCTACTGTAGCTATACTAAGATGTTCATATTTACCCTATATGCCGTATTTAGAGGAGACCCAAGGGTCAATTTCCAATGCTTGAATTCCAGGATATGTATAGGTATCCTAAATATGCTGAGAAAAAATTAGAATTCCTACAGTAATATGTAAGATAACCTGTATTATTATGGAACAAATAGTTTGTGTAGAGTACAATTGACAATAAGAAGACATCTTATTTTTATCAAAATTATATATTGTTATAGCATCCAGTGACAAACATAGAAGAGTGATATAATTCTTAGTTAATTGCAAATTAAAGTTTACAATTTAACTGCTTTTAAATAAAATTAAAATGTTCTCTAAAATATCAAAACTGTTCATAAGGAAGCACTTTTTAAAATAGCAAGACTGTACACCATGATTATCATATGAATTAAACTGAACTTGTAAATGATGTAAATTATAATATAGAAACCAAGAGTATATTCAAATTAGACATTCATCATAATAAATTGTATATGTTTGGACAAATATTTATTGAGAAACAAATTTATTCTTTTTCGTTTGATTATCTAAAATACCTTGTCTATCTTTTTAGAAACAAAATGTCCTCTTCTTATTTTATTTCCAGGTAAACATTCTTAATCATGCAAGTATGGTAACTTCTGGTCCTCTTATTTCTGTTTATCTCAAAACTATTCTAATCTATGCATGACCAATGTCTTATCTTTTATGCAATTCATAGACATGAAGATCCAAAGTAATTGGGTAAGCTTGAAACAACAATAGCAACAGTGATATTTTCAAAAAACTCAACAATCATTAATTCAGTGACTATTCACTGTCCATCAACTCTGAGCAAAGTACTGGCTAGGCAATATGGAGTATGCAAAAATGCATTAAATGTAATTCATGACCTCCAAGAGATTAGATCTTTTAGACAAGATAAGGTACATGCACAAAATAACTGTGATGTAGAATACAAAACAAATAAGGCCCTAGAATATACAATTAGTAGGAAATTTAAGTTTATACAAAGAAAGACTAATTTTCTGCTGTATAAATCAAGGAAGGATTCATGAAGAAAGAGATATTTGAACACACACTTGAAGTACCAATAGGATCGGGCTGATATTGGGAATGAATGAATAATATTCCACATTCAGAAAGAGATACTTAGAGCACCACTGAAAAAGTAACCAGTGCAAATAGACCCAATTTAAAATACCAATTCCTGCTTAGGATACCTTGTGTGGAGATTGTAAATGGCAGTTTACTCAGAAAAGTCTCTGTTTATGCTTTTTCCCCTGTGCAATTATTTATTGTGCCCCCTTTCATTCTCAAAAATATCCTGATCTGGATGCTAGATTTAGCAATCATTCTGTTTGTAAAAGGAGCTGCCCTGTACAAGGATGGATTTGTGAGCTGGGGCTGTTTCTCAGTGGAAGAGTACTTGTCTAGCATGGGCAAGGCCCTGGGTTTGATCCCCAGAACTACAAAATAAAACACAACAAAAATAAAAGGGCATATTCATGTTCTATGTAACTCTGCCCATCCATGACTAAGTGGCAACCAGGGCTTTGCATCAGAAGAACAATCAGGTTTCTAGCCTATATTAGAAACAGAAAACCAAAGAATCTCAAAACACATACATAAGGTATACAGCTTCAGTTCCATAACAGAGTTGCTGCCTTAAAACCTATGTGCAAGTTAAAATTATGCAGAATTGGGGACATGACTCAAGTGGTACAATACCTCTCTAGGAAGAGCCTGGCCCTGAGTTCAAACACCAGTACCACAAAAATAGTTATGTGTAATCGAGAACTGAATACACTGAAATAGCCAGGTAGTCACAGAACTAAATGAGGCAGACACCTAGAGGCTAAATGAGGAACAGTTATGGAAGAGACTGGCAGTGAGATTTTTACTGTTGCCTTGAGTCTAGAAGCACCTCCATGTCCAGTCTCAGTGATGCCCAAATGACAGCTTTAGTTACTGAATTTTCTAGAGATTTCCTTATTATGTCATCCAAAACCTTACAATAATTCCATCTATCTGTCCATCCAAAGTAGTCCAAGTAAGCTCTGTGTTCCCTGTTTCTGGCAAAAGAAAAGGGAAAGAGGCTGAAAGCAGAGCCCAATCAACAGAAAATTGTGATATTTCAGAATAAAGCAATACTTCATATTACAATTGCAGGAATGGGGATGGAAAGGAAAGATCATGGAAGTACAATGTACAGGACTTGCGACTGAGAATATTTGAGAGGTCAGATGAAATAGGCAAAGATGATCAGAATATTTTCATTTTGGTTTTAATCACCAATTATTACAGTGTAACCACAACAAAAATACTAATAAAGGAAAAAGCTTTAAATGGTTCCAAGGGAAGGCATTCAATTGAGACACTTAATTACATAGGTGAAGACCTAAAAAACTCAACAAGAAATGATAAAGTGAAGATGAATGCCAGTGGCTCACACCTGTAATCCTAGCTACTTGGGAGAATGAGATCTGGAGGATTGCAGTTCAAGGCCAATCTCTGTCAAAGATCCCATCTCAGCCAATACCTAGGTGTGGTGGTATGCTCTTGTCATCCCAGCTATGCAGGAGGCTGAGACTGGGAGAATTACAGTTTCAGGCCAACCTGTGCAAAAAGATTGTGAAACCCCATCTCAACAACCAGGCATGGTAGCACACACCTGTCATCTCAACCATGGCAGGAAACTTAAATAGGAGAATCACAGTCCAGAACAGCTTGGACAAATAGTGAGAACCTATCTTAAAAATAACTAAAGCAAAGAAGAGCTGGGGGAAAGGCTCAAGTGGTAGACAGCCTACCTAGCCAAGTGTGAAGCCTTGAGTTCGAACCCGGTACCACCAAGAAAAAAAAAAGTAAAAGGAAAAAGAAATGATAAAGCAAAAACAGCCCAGAGATTAGCAACAGTAGGGAGGCATTCCTACTTCTCTAGCTGAACAATTAAGCACTAGGTGATCAGATTTCAGAATTTGAGTTTACATGGGGTGAGCCAGAATCTAGTGAAGGCTTTCTAGCTGGAGTTGCAACATCAGAGGAAGTTTAACCACTACCAAAAAATACTCTCTACAGCAGAGAGAAGGAGAAAAACATTGAATTATCCATTTCCCATCAGTTAGTCCCCAACTAGTGCCATGCATTGGCCAAATTCACTCAGAAGTTAATTGGCAAATGAGTCTGGGACATGTAGTTTGTAGGAGGACATGAAACAGATTTTAAGGGAAATTGATAGTGACTGATGCAGTATCTGAGCTGTGTAAGACAAGAGTAAAAAACTGAAATCACACAGTTTTCCTCAGGATTGCTTCACACACAAAGGTGACAAAGAAATATGTTTGCTCAAGAGTCATTCTGTATGGCCCCATAGACTGCTGTCCTATGAATAAGATACATAGACAAAACAGAGATGACTTCAAATTGCCATTGTTGTCACAACAAAAGCATGAGGCAGGAATTAATATTAACTTGATCTATCACAGGCATCAACAATTTGTATTTAATCAATGATCTTTATTGCATATATCCATGAATCTGCTAGCAACATTGTGTAGGACTAATTATGTGGATTAATGTAATGTATTCCCCTAATATACAGAAAATTATGTCAAGCAGTGACAGCCCCTGTAAGAGTGGTTGTGTGATATTCACTACATTTCTTAGATTAATAACACACTTAATTTTCCTGTATTACCAGCATGAACAAAACCAGATTGGATTTTTTTCACTTGCTCATGGAACTATTGTTCATTGAGTAGCTCCTGTAGGAGCAAGGTATGAATAAGACAGACCTTGTACTTCAAAGAGCTCTTAAGGGAGGCATAGAATTAAGCAAGCAATTATCATAACTTGGAATAATACTATTATGATAATAAACACTGAGTAATAACTAAACACATGGAAAAGGCACCCAAGTCTAACATGGGAGGCCAGAGATTGTTTTCAAGAATATAGTATCTTATCTAGAGTTAGCTGAGGGATGGGATATATTTGTGAGAGGCAAGAATTTCAATGCAAGGTGGCGGTTGTGCAGTGAACTGGAGAGCCTGGATTATTTGGGTGACTGTAAATATTTCAGATAATAAGGGCTTACAACAGTGGTTGAAGGCTGGGAGTATAGCTCAATGGCAGAGTGCTTGCCCAGCAATGTAAAAAGTAATAATACGACAACAGAATATTGGTTTGCCAATAAATGTTTAACAAGAAGCTCTTGAAGGAGAGAGTGAAGGTCTGATTTTTAACAGTTGATAGATTTTGTGGAATAAATGTTTCAGTATGTCCTATTTCAAGCTACCCATGTGATGTCATTAAATGCAGAACTGAGAAGAGTTGTACAGTAACACAGCATCATGTAGTTATTTTCCTCATGCAGATACAATTGATGCAATATGAAGATAGTATTCAATAGATACATATTCAATGTTCAAATGCATATATTTTCATGTGCTTCATTTTACTGAATATTTACAATATTCATTCATTTATCCACTCATTTGTTAATTTAATAAATATTTTTGAGCTACTGCTATATGCCAAGCATGCTTTAAATTGCTGGGATTACAACATTAAATAAAATTTTTGTTCTCACTGTGGTAGACCAGGCATTATTATTGTGCCCATTTTACAGCTGAGAAATTGAGGTATATGAATATTAAATAAGTTGGTGAAGATGACACCGTTAGTACATGGATGCAATACACCAGGAAATCAGCTCTCATACTCTAAATCCGATGACTCATTTCCATTATATCATGCTATCTATACAGTTGTGTTGCATTTTATCATGGACCTTCTCTACTTTTATTACCCTGTGGTTAGAGAAGTAAAATAAATTCGTATGACCTTTCAAATAAATTTGAGTCATTTTTCTTGGGAGCTTATCTTGTATGAACTTTAAAATAGTGCAATTAATAATGATTATACTACCACGGAACTCTGTAGCAACTTCTTTCAAAGAACACCAAAGAGCCTCTAACTGTATTACACTAAATTCTTCAAGTGAATTAGTTATTATCTGAGAATAAGATAGACTTTAAAAGTTGCATTAGTTGCATTAGTTGTATTAACACTTTTGGGGCTATAGACTCATGTTTTATTTTGTCCCAAAGAAAAATATTAATTTTTATCAATTTTCTCTAGAGAATAATGAGTTAATTTGCATTGAATATGTACTTTACATAATTACTTCAACTCAATCAGGAAGGAATTTTTTAAAACATTTATTCTCTATGAATTTGAACACATGTATAGATTCCAAAATGCATTTTAAAATGCGTATCACTTCTTTGCCCTAGGTCTCAAAAAAAGAAAATTATAAGAATTTGTATGCTGCAAAAAAGGCACTCACTATGGATAGTACTTAGAAAAAGCCATAAATTTGAAGAGCAACTTGTTTGCCAGAGACCCCCAACAATAGCAGCGATAAGATTGACCAATTCTCTTTTCTTTTCTTTTTTTATTATGTTATACTAGGGATACATTGTGGTAACTTCAAAAATTCTTACAATATACCATAGTTGAGTTGACCCCCTCCATCATTCTTTATTTTAGTTATTCTTCCTACACTGTTGGTCTTCTTGTGCCTTTCCAACCATGTGTAATCCTGTGGATATGTCCTTTTCCACTCAGTTTCCATTTATGTTTTTTCTGTTTCTAGAAATTGTTCATGTCATGTTTGATTATTGGATTAGCAAGCCTCCATCTCCCCATTTTCAATCTCTCACTACACCACTGTTTCAGATTAAATCTTCCTAAGAAATATGTCAGGTTCATTATATTAGTTGCTAACTCAAAAAATATTAATGCATTTCCAGGCCTTACAGGCTCACCTGTATATTCCAATTTTCACATTCTGGGTTCAAAACAAATTTTTCAACTTTCCCACTTGTTCCTCCTTAAGAAAATATGCTCATGCTTCATGCCAGCAATTCCCCTGCATCTTCCCTCATATGGTCTCTGATACCTTGCTTTTCTTTTAATCATCCAAGTTCAACTGAAAGCATCAGTATTCTGTGAACATTTCTCCCACCTCTGACTTTTTGTAGCACTTATTTTCATATATCACTTTCAAGACTTAGTTAAATCTATAGCTTTTTATTTTTATACTATATTTCATATTTATATGAAAATTTTCAAGTCCATTCATCTTCATTATACAGCTATAGGATCTCGCATCTAAAATGCTTGAGACTGGAAATGTTTTGGATTTCAGGTTTCTGCAGACTTTGGAATATTTGCATATACATAATAATGAGACATCTTGGAGAAGGGATCCAAATCTAAACATTAAATTCATTTATATTTCATGTATACCAGAATATACACAGCCTGAAAGTAATTTCATGCAGTATTTTTAATGTGCCTGCAATTTAGCATCATGTCAGCACTCAGATAGCTTCAGATTTTGGAGCATTTCCATTCCAGATGTTTAGATTAGGGATACTCAACTGTACAACTACAACATAAAGTCTTTTATTTCCAAGAGTTCAATAGAAGGAAAGAGCATGCATATACTGTAAATTCAGGTAAACTTTTCTTTTTAACTCCTCTGAGCCTTAAGTGCCTCATATACAAAATAGGAGAATGTTACCAGGTCATAGAATTGTTGTCAGCACTTAAAAAAAAGATGTGTATGAAAAAGCCTCAACAGTTTTGGGCAGATAGTATGTAATAAGTACATTACTCTCTTTCTCTTCAAAGCTCCACAATTCCATATTCCTATTACTCTGTTTGCATCCTTTGTGAAAATGCATCATATTCCTATGCCTACCATCTAGTATCACCATTTCTAAACATCCTTAGTGGAGAAGGGAAAGCCTTTAGGGAGAGAATGTCTCTGCTCTTTTATGTCTCAGAGATGCAAGCTGCTCTGCATCCTGAAGGTGTGTCTCCACTTACAGCCATACCCCAGCCCACCGCACACTTATGCTCTCAAGTAGGTAGCAAAAAATGGCCCCAAGCAGTAGCAATGGCCTGGGTCTTAAACTGTACCTTGTATGTTTGGTGAGTGTGCTATTTTACATATCTGCAAAAATAAATCACCACTACATTAGGTAACAGATAAAAGTTTAGTATTCTAACACTTTAAACACACTGCATTTTTATCATCCATGTACATTAAAGATTTCACTGTTAGCTGAATATTGAAGAACTTTACTCCTTTTTTTTAATGTATGAGGTCCACAATGTTAAAATTTCAAAGGTGAACTGTTTGTATCATGTTTAATCAGTGACCAGACGGTCACCAGAAAATATATTGGTGACTTTAAAAGATAGTCCTTAACCCCTCTCCCTCTAAACATGAAACCTCTGACTTTGGCCTGAAATCATCACTAACCAATCTTTGGACTTAAATCCAACTATGCTTCAGCATCTTTTTTTAAAATTCCCATGTACCCAGGAAGTGAATGGATATTAAAAACAAGTTTTTTATACATTTGACAATTGAGAATAATAATAACTATATTCCCTAATATTAGGTTCTTTAGAACTATTAATGGAAGCTAGGTGGCTTAACAGAAATTTATTCTCTTACAACTTTGGAAACTAAGATCAACAGACTGTCTGAAAGCTAGGGAATAACCATTCTGTTATGATTTGGATATAAAATGTCCCCCAAAGACTTGTATGCTGAAGTCTTAGTTCTCTAAAAAGTGTTCAGAGGTTATTAGATCATGAGGGCTCTTGTCTAATTAATGGATTAATCTACTGAAAGATTTATAATTGAATGACTATTGAAAGGTGGTAGAAACTGTGGAAGGCCAAGTCTGATTGGTAAAAGCAGATTGCTGGAGCTATACTTATGAAGGGTATATCTTGTCACTGACTTCCTCTTTGTCCTTCTGTTCCATGGCTGCCATGAGGTGAGTAGTTTTCCTCCACTATTCCCTTCTGCTTTGATATTTCTGCCTTGCCACAAACCTAAAAGCAATGAACTGAATCCATGAGCCAAAAATAGAGCCTTCCTGACTTAAATTGTTCTTCTCATGTATTTTGTCAGAATTACTAACATTTTCCTTGGTCTCCCACTTCCCAGTAGCCCCTTGGCTTGTGGCAACATAACTCCAATATCTGTCTCTATCTTCACATGACCTTCATATTTACATATGTCTTTTTCCTAAAATGACAGCATTGGATTTAGGGCCCAAATTAAACTCAAGATGACCTAACCTTAAAATTCTTAATGACCCCAAACTCTTAAGTTGATACAAGAAAGAGTAGGAAATACTCTGGAGTTAGTAGGTATAGGTTAGAACTTTCTCAATGAAACCCCAGCAGCACAGCAACTAAGAGATAGCATAGATAAATGGGACCTCATAAAACTAAAAAGCTTCTGTTCATCAAAAGAAATGGTCTCTAAACTGAAGAGAACACCCACAGAGTGGGAGAAAATATTTGCCAATTATACATCAGACAAAGGACTGATAACCAGAATATACAGGGAACTTAAAAAACTAAATTCTCCCAAAACTAATGAACCAATAAAGAAATGGGCATGTGAACTAAACAGAACTTTCTCAAAAGAAGAAATTCAAATGGCCAGAAAACACATGAAAAAATGCTCACCATCTCTAGCAATAAAGGAAATGCAAATTAAAACCACACTAAGATTCCACCTCACCCCTGTTAGAATAGCCATCATCAGCAACACCACCAACAACAGGTGTTGGCGAGGATGCGGGGAAAAAGGAACCCTCTTACACTGTTGGTGGGAATGTAGACTAGTACAACCACTCTGGAAAAAAATTTGGAGGCTACTTAAAAAGCTGGACATCGATCTACCATTTGATCCAGCAATACCACTCTTGGGGATATACCCAAAAGACTGTTACTCCAGAGGCACCTGCACATCCATGTTTATTGCGGCACTATTCACAATAGCCAAGTTATGGAAACAGCCAAGATGTCCCAGCACTGACGAATGGATTAAGAAAATGTGGTATCTATACACAATGGAATTTTATGCAGCCATGAAGAAGAACGAAATGTTATCATTCGCTGGTAAATGGATGGAATTGGAGAACATCATTCTGAGTGAGGTTAGCCTGGCCCAAAAGACCAAAAATCGTATGTTCTCCCTCATATGTGGACATTAGATCAAGGGCAAACACAACAAGGGGATTGGACTATGAGCACATGATAAAAGCGAGAGCACACAAGGGAGGGGTGAGGATAGGTAAGACACCTAAAAAACTAGCTAGCATTTGTTGCCCTTAATGCAGAGAAACTAAAGCAGATACCTTAAAGCAACTGAGGCCAATAGGAAAAGGGGACCAGGAACTAGAGAAAAGGTTAGATTAAAAAGAATTAACCTAGAAGGTAACACCCACGCACAGGAAATCAATGTGAGTCAATGCCCTGTATAGCTATCCTTATCTCAACCAGCAAAACCCCTTGTTCCTTCCTATTATTGCTTATACTCTCTCTACAACAAAATTAGAGATAAGGGCAAAATAGTTTCTGCTGGGTATTGAGGGGGGGAGCGGGAGGGGGTGGAGTGGGTGCTAAGGGAGGGGGTGGGGGCAGGGGGGAGAAATAAACCAAGCCTTGTATGCACATATGAATAATAAAAGAAAAATGAAAAAAAAAAAAAAGAAAAAAAAATTCTTAATGAATTATATCTGCAAAAGCCCTATTTCTCCATGAGATCACATCCTGAGTTTTGGGGTGGACATGGATTTGGGGGAAACTATACAATCCACTATATTTGCCTTGAAAATTCTGGGGAATGTAGTAATGAATTCTTCAGATTAGTTTGTGTAGGGAGGCCTCACAATTATAGTTTACTAAATGTTTCACCATGAGCTCTTAAACTAAAGACCCTATAAAACATTTATTTGGTGGACTAAAACTACAAATCTGACACTTTGTTTTGTATTCCTACTTTTAGACTTACTATTTCTATTTTAGGTAAAATACACTGTTTAATTGAAGCAACATACTTCTTAATTTTCCAAATTTTATTTTATTCTTTTTCCCATGCTATTTAATAGATGTTTGAGGGGAAATCATTTGGACAAAAGTTCATTTTGATAGTACCATCCAGAAAGTTACAGGAAATGACCATGGAAATAAAGTCCTTTCAGAAAAAGTGTCCCTGACACAAAATATTGATACCGGATATGTATTTGTTAGGCATTGGCAAAGAGGTACCTAGCTGCTTTCCAACTAAGATCTTTCAATTCAGAATGGGCTTATTATCTAGAGAATTTACCAAGCATGCATGTGCTGTCACTGAAAATCTAACCACCCACACCTCTTCTAGTGTCTAAAGTTGATGTTTATTAGAAGAATTCAGTAATCAAAACTTTCAGAACTATTACGAGTCAGAAACACCTACCACTGCATTCAAATAGACAGGGAGAATATAATGTTTGTTGAAATATAGTTTGTGTACCATGTATATGATTTTATTTAGTACCATTTAGCAGTGGTATCACATATTATCAAGTAAAATGGAGAAATTAGTCACAAAGTTTGAAAATAATATTTGACCTCATCATTATCCCCTTTTTGTTCATTTTCACAAAATAGCCTGTTACTAATTTAGGAAAATGGAGTTTGATATTATAAAATGTAAAAGATGCTAATATTCTTCATTTCTAATCTTTCTATACATCTTTTTTCATCAGTCTTTACCATCTCTGTTGAACATCAGACATCGTCACTAATGTCTCATTGACTACATGGTTATCATTGTTTCTTCATTTTTGATAAACAGGAGCAATGCCGAACCCTAGCCCATTGTTTAACACTTAATCCTCATTCTCCTAAGAAAGAATATATCAAGACCAGAGGGGAAGTGCATGTAATTTTTATAATATAGTATTTAAAATGAAACTGCTTTGGCCTGTGTGGTCTCTGTGGGCACAAAGCAAAATTCAGGATGCTAGCTCATCTCACACGGAGTTTAATAAAGGATGTCCTATAAAAAGCTAATTTCTTGCTGGTAAATTGATTTTTAAGTAATGCCTGCTGTTGCAAGAGACCCTTTCATAGCACTGACTCTGGGAGCCATGTTTGAAAGGCTAGATGTGCTCTGTGAGATAAGGTAGGAGGCAGGTGAAATTCTTCTTCTTATGGGATGACAATGTATATAACTAATATTGTCCTTTGAGACTAGTTTGCATGCAGTTGCTGGTATGGCACTGTTCAGCAGTCTGCTGCAGATAAGAATGAGTGATGATGCCCTAGATTTTAATGGAACTTTTAGAGTGCATGCAGCAGTGGGGTGCAGTCTTCAGCAAAGAAAAACGAGCTGACTTGCAGGCATGAGAGGTCATCAAGAAAGATAAAGAAATAGGACACCCACTCTAGGCTAGGCAAGGCTTTTTAGAGGATATTATGGAAATGAGCAAGAACCAATTTAATTCTTATAATGCCATTCCATTTAACTTTAAAATATAAGGTCAAGGTACTGTGTTTTTCATAATGATTAAAGATTTGGAACACTCTTTTTGTTGAACCCTGCTTCATTTGTTTGGCAGAAATGGGATGCGACAAGGAATAAAATAGGGATCAGAAAACAACGAAAACATATTCTATCAACTACCCAACACAAGTTTAAAAGGAAAAGAAAAGAAAAAGAACTCTGATGGGCACTTTCATCCTTAAACCAACAGAGGAATTAATTTTCCTAAGGTTCTGTTCTTTATAATTAGTTTCATTTCAGGATGTTGACAACCTTTTTAAAATAAAATATACACATCAGTGAAAACCACATATCCATGGAAAAAAATCCAATTCCTTTTTCTGGCTGAAAGTTTGCTTTAGTCAATCATTTGGTAAATGATTCGCCCTGAAATTGGTTAAAAGAGATCTTGATACTTATAAAATTATCTTAGTATCTTGTTGATTTTGTCACAATTTTAGGCCTTGATTTGTAGCATGTGATATCTTTGGTAAAATCTGCTTTAGGAAGAAAAACAAAAATACTATGAGCTTATGTAATTCTAGGTAGTGTTTTTGGATGTAAAGGAGGAATAACTGGTTTAGTGTAAAGAATTTTGAATTTGAAGTGAGAAAATATATCTCTGTCACAACCTAATTGTGTAACTTTAAATAAGTTACTTAACTTCATGAATCTTGTTTTTATAACACTTTTCCTATAAAATGGCATCTCTACCTATTTCTTAGGTGTATTGCCCAGATTTAATAAAATAATGGGTGAGAAAACTGCAAACTGAAAAGCACTATTCAAATTTGAATAACTGTCATTTTTTCTTTTTGTAGAATTTTGATCCTACTTTTCTTAGTGAATGGCTGAATCTAGAAAATTAAACCCCAAGCATCATTTGGCTTTAAGAGAAATATGTTCATATCTTCATGTAGAATACTAACTATATATGTATATATTTTATATGTAGATAAATTTTTCCAAATGCTGTTTGTGTTTTGAAAGATTTAGTGATGAAAGAAGGAATCGTATCAGTTATATTAAAGGGAAAAGGAATGAAGAAATAAAGGGAAGCCACTGTTGATCTAAGGATGGGAATACAAAACTTCAAAATCCAGGCAAATGTAAGATCAACAGATATAATTTTTTAAATCTGAAATGGTTTAGAGAATTTTTCAATTATTTAGAAAACCAGATAAATAATCCCAACTTCTGTGTTTCTCTGTGTCTAAGATTCACCATTATTCATTCAGCAGTTACAGACATCCCTGACCTACAATAACTTTTCGATTTTACAATGGAGAGAAAATGATACACTTTCAGTAGAAATTATACTCCAAATTTTGAATTTTGATCTATTCTCAGGCTTAAAATATTCAGGACATTACTCTCTAGACATGCTAAGCATTGAGAGCAAGTCACATCTCCCAATCAGCCACACAATTATGAAGGGAAACCACTGATCCTCTACAGTGTACGGTATTGCTTAGCTAGGTTATTTGGTAGATTAGGTATGATAAATGTATTTTCAATTCATGATATTTTCAACTTATGATAGACATAACTCCATTACAAGTCAGCACTTATTATAAGAAAAACACTGGGATAAGTTATGAAATGAACTCAAAAATACAATCAGATTCTTTGCTCTTAAAAAGCTGTGTCTGGAATGGATAAGGTATGGATTTGCTTTAAAGATCCATTTTTTTAAATTTTTTATTTTATTCATATGTGCATACAATGTTTGTGTCATTTCTCCCCCCTTCCCTCTGCCCCCACTCTTACCCCCCACCCCACCCTGCTACCAGGAAGAAACCATTTTGCCCTTATGTCTAATTTTGTTGAAGAGAGAGTATAAGCAATAATAGGAAGGAACAAGGGTTTTTGCTAGTTGAGATAAGGATAGCTATACAGGAAGTTGACTCTCATTGATGTCCTGTGCATGTGTGTTACCGTCTAAGTTAATTCTTCTTGATCTAACCTTTCTCTAGTTCTTGGTTGCCCTCTTCTGTTGGCCTCAGTTGCTCTAAAGTATCTGCTTTAGTTTCTCTGCATTGAGGACAACAAATGCTATCTAGTTTTTCAGGTGTCTTACCTATCCTCACACCTCACACCTGTGTGCTCTCACTTTATCATGTGATCAAAGTCCAATCCCCTTGTTGTGTTTGCCCTTGATCTAATGTCTACATATGAGGGAGAACATACGATTTTTGGTCTTTTGCGCCAGGCTAACCTCATTCAGAATAATGTTCTCAAATTCCATCCGTTTACCAGAGAATGATAACAATACGTTTTTCTTCATGGCTGCATAAAATTACATTGTGTATAAATACCACATTTTCTTAATCCATTCATCAGTGGTGAGGCACCTTGGCTGTTTCCATAACTTGGCTATCAAGAATAGTGTTGCAATAAACATGGATGTGCAGGTGCCTCTGGAGTAACCTCTGTCACATTCTTTTGGGTATATCCCCAAGAGTGGTATTGATGGATCATATGGTAGATCAATGTTTAGCTTTTTAAGTAGCCTCCAAATTTTTTTCCAGAGTGGTTGTACTAGTTTACATTCCCACCAGCAGTGTAAGAGGGTTCCCTTTTCCCTGCATCCTCGACAACACCTGTTGATAGTGGTGTTGCTAATGATGGCTATTCTAAGAGGGGTGAGGTGGAATCATAGTTTGGTTTTAATTTGCATTTCCTTTATTGCTAGAGATGGTTTGCATTGTTTTATGTGCTTTTTGGCCACTTGAATTTCTTCTTTTGAGAAAGTTCTGTATAGTTCACTTGCCCATTTCTTTATTGGTTCATTAATTTGGGAGAATTTAGTTTTTTAAGTTCCCTATATATTCTGGTTAGCAATCCTTTGTCTGATGTGTAGCTGGCAAATATTTTTTCCCACTCTGTGGGTGTTCTCTTCAGTTTAGAGACCATTTCTTTTGTTGAGCAGAAGCTTTTTATTTTTATGAGGTCCCATTTATCTATGCTATCTCTTAGTTGCTGTGCTGCTGGGGCTCCATTGAGAAAGTTCTTGCCTATACCTATTAATTCCAGAGTATTTCCTACTCTTTCCTGTATCAACTTTAGAGTTTGGGGTCTGATATTAAGATCCTTGACCCATTTTGAGTTAATATTGGTATAGGGTGATATACATGGATCTAGTTTCAGTTTTTGCAGACTGCTAACCAGTTTTCCCAGCAGTTTTCGTTGAAGAGGATGTCTTCTCCATTGTATATTTTTAGCACCTTTGTCAAAGACAAGTTGGTTATAGTTGTGTGGCTTCATATCTGGGTCCTCTATTCTGTTCCACTGGTCTTCATGTCTGCTTTTGCCAATATCATGCTGTTTTTATTGTTATTGCTTTGTAATATAGTTTGAAGTTGGGAATCATGATACCTCCAGCATTGTTCTTTTTTTTTCTTTTATTATTCATATGTGCATACAAGGCTTGGTTCATTTCTCCCCCCTGCCCCCACCCCCTCCCTTACCATCAACTCCACCCCCTTCCTCTCCCCCCAAACCCCTCAATACCCAGCAGAAACTATTTTGCCCTTATTTCTAATTTTGTTGTAGAGAGAGTATAAGCAATAATAGGAAGGAACAAGGGTTTTTGCTGGTTGAGATAAGGATAGCTATACAGGGAGTTGACTCACATTAATTTCCTGTGCATGTGTGTTACCTTCTAGGTTAATTCTTTTTGATCTAACCTTTTCTCTAGTTCCTGTTCCCCTTTTCTTATTGGCCTCAGTTGCTTTTAAGGTATCTGCTTTAGTTTCTCTGCATTAAGGGCATTGTTCTTTTGACTGAGTATTGCCTTAGCTATTCGTGGCCTCTTGTATTTCCATATAAATTTAATGGTAGATTTTTCAATCTCTTTAATGAATGTCATTGAAATATTGATGGGAATTGCATTAAACACGTAGATTACTTTTGGGAGTGTACACATTTTTACTATGTTGAGTCTACCAATCCATGAGCATGGGAGATCTCTCCACTTTCTATAGTCTTCCTCCATTTCTTTCTTCAAAAGTTTACAGTTTTCCTTGTAGAGTTCGTTCACACCTTTGTTAGGTTTACACTTAGGTATTTGATTTTTTTTGAGGCTATTGTAAATGGAAGTGTTTTCATATCTTCTTTCTCAGTTTGTTCATTATTAGTGCATAGAAATGCTAATGATTTTTCTATGTTCATTTTATATCCTGCTACCTTGCTGTAGCTATTAATGATATCTAGAAGCTTCTGAGTAGAGTTTTTTGGGTCTTTAAGGTATAAGATCATATTGTCTACAATAGGGATATTTTGACAGTTTCTTTACCTATTTGTATTCCTTTTATTCCTTCTTCTTGCCTAATTACTCTGGCTAAGAATTCCAGTACTATGTTGAATAGGAGTGGAGATAGTGGGCATCCTTGTCTATTTCCTGATTTTAGAGGGAATGGTTTCAGTTTTTCTCCATTATGCATAATGCTGGCTGTAGGTTTGTCATATATAGCTTTTATAATGTTGAGGTACTTTCCTTCTATTCTTAGTTTTCTTATAGCTTTTATCATGAAATGTGTTGGATCTTATCAAAGGCTTTTTCTGCATCTATTGAGATGATCAAGTGGTTTTTGTCTTTGCTTCTGTTAATATGATTTATTACCTTTATTGATTTTCATATGTTGAACCACCCCTGCATTCCTGGGATGAAGCCTACATGGTTGTGGTGAATGATCTTTTTGATGTGTTGTTGAATTCGGTTTGCCATGTTTTTGTTGAGGATTTTTGCATCAATGTTCATTAAGGAGATTGGCCTGTAGTTCTCCTTTTTGGAGGTGTCTTTGTCTGGTTTCAGGATAAGTGTAGTACTAGCTTCATAAAATGATTTAGGCAGTTTTCCTTCCCTTTCTATTTTGTGGAACAGTTTAAGGAGGGTTGGTATCAGTTCTTCTTTAAATGTCTGATAGAATTCAGCAGAGAATCCATCAGGTCCTGGACATTTCTTTTTGGGGAGACTCTTGATTGCTGCTTCAATTTCATTTTGTGTTAAAGATCTATTCAAGTTAGTAGTATGTCTTGGTTCAGTTTTTGGTGATCATATTTATCTAGAAATCTGTCCACTTCTTTAAGATTTTTGAATTTATTTGAATACAGGTTCTCAAAGTAGTCTCTGAGGATTTCCTGGACTTCTATGGTGTTTGTTGTTATCTTCCCTTTTTCATTCCTGATTCTACTAATTTGGGTTTTTTCTCTCCTCCTTTTAGTCAGGTTTGCCAGGGGTCTGTCCATCTTGTTTATTTTTTCAAAGAACCAACTTTTTGTTTCATTAATTCTTTGTATGGTTTTTTTAGTTTCTATTTCATTGATTTCAGCCCTTATTTTTATTATTTCTCTCCCATTTGTTTTTGGATTTGTTTGTTCTTGTTTTTCTAGGAGTTTGAGAAATATCATTAGGTCATTGATTTGGGATCTTTCATTCTTTTTAATATATGCACTCATGGCTATAAACTTTCCTCTCGGGACTGCCTTTGCTGTGTCCCATAGGTTCCGGTAGGTTGTGTTTTCATTTTCATTGACTTCCAGGAGCTTTTTAATTTCCTCTTTTAATTCATCAATGACCCATTGTTTGTTAAGTAATGAGTTATTCAGTTTCCAGCTGTTTGCATGTTTTTTGTCTTTACTTTTGTTGTTGAGTTCTACTTTTACTGCATTGTGATCAGATAGTATGCATGGTATAATTTCTATTTTCTTATATTTGCTGAGGCTTGCTTTGTGACGTAGAATATGATCTATTTTGGAGAAGGTTCCATGGGCTGCTGAGAAGAATGTATATTGTGTAGAAGTTGGATGAAATGTTCTATAGACATCAACTAGGTCCATTTGTTTTATGATATATTTTAGATCTAGTATTTCTTTATTCTTTTTTTGTTTGGATGACCTATCTATTGATGATAATGGGGTGTTAAAGTCTCCCACGACCTTATTGGAGTTTATGTATGCTTTTAGGTCCTTTAGGGTATGTTTGATGAAATTGGGTGTATTGACATTGGGTGCATACAGGTTGATAATTGTTATTTCCTTTTGGTCTATTTCCCCTTTTATTAGTATGGAATGTCCTTCTTTATCTCGTTTGATCAATGTTGAGAAGTCTGCTGTGATTTTGATGGGTTTACCTTTGTATGTTATTTGGTTTTTCTCTCTTACAGCCTTCAATATTCTTTCTCAGGTCTCTGTACTTGTTGTTTTAATTATAATATGCCGTGGGGTAGTTCTATTTTGGTCTGGTCTGTTTGGTGTTCTGGAGGCCTCTTTCATCTGTATGGCAATAGATTTCTCTAGATTTGGGAAATTTTCTGTTATTATTTTGTTGAATATATTACGCATTCCCTTTGCTTGCACTTCTTCTCCTTCTTCAATGCCCATGATTCTCAGGTTTGGTCTTTTGATTTATTCAGTGATTTCTTGCATTTTCTTTTCACAGGTCTTGAGTTGTTTAACTAATAGTTCTTCGGTTTTTCCTTTAATTACCAGTTCATCTTCGAGTTCTGAGATTCCATCTTCTGTTTGTTCTATTCTGCTGGATTGGCCTTCCGTTTTGTTTTGCAATTCTGTTTTGTTCTTTTTTCTGAGGTTTTCCATATCCTGAATCTGTTCCTCTTTAAGGTTGTCTATTTTCGACCTGAGTTCATTTATCTCTTTATTAAGCATGTTCTTTGTTTCACTTTGGTGTTTGTATAGTCCTTCTATGGTTTCTTTTATTTCTTCTTGTGCTTTCTCAAATTCTCTATTTTTGTTGTCTTGGAATTTCTTGAGTTTCTCCTGCACATTTTGGTTGACCATATCCAGTATCATCTGTATAAAATTCTCATTGATTACCTGTAATATTTCTTCATTTAGATTATTCTTGTGGGCTTCATTTGGTTCTTTGGCATAGTTTATCTTCATTTTTTTAGAGTCTGGACCTGAGTATCTGGTTTCTTCATTTCCCTCTGGTTTCTATACTAATTTTTTACTGTGGGGAAACTGGTTTCCCTGTTTTTTCTGTCTTCCTGTCATTGCCCCTGGAGTTGTTATTGTCCCTGTACTGTGTGCAATTAAGTATTTTCTATCTTTTAATATTAACAATGGTGATATTTAGAATGGAAAGTTGAGAGGAGAGGGAAAGCAAAGAATTTAAAGAAAAAGGGAAAAACAAATAATCCAAGAAGTAAAAACAAACAAACAAACAAAAACTGTGTTAAAACTATAAACAGGGAGAGATAGTGTACTAACAAACAGTAAGCTAAACAGGCATTAGAGAGGCAGAGATAGGACTGAAAAAAAATCTCCAAGTTCAAATGCAGTAAAGTTTTAATCTTAATAATTTTGGTGTTAGTCCTTCAGCCTCCAATCCTGGAGATGGTGTCTCAGAAGTAGTTCTGTCATTGTCTCATCAAAGGGGAAAAAAACCAAAAAACAAAACAAAACAAAAAAACACCAGAAAGTGTCTCAAGTTCAAATGCAATAGAGTTTCAGTAAGTTTTTCAGCATGCAAGTGTACTTTGGTTGTTGTCTCATCAAAGGTAGGAAAAAAAAAGTCTGGAGACAGTTCTGTGAATGGCTCTCTGAGGATGTGGCTCACTTGCCTGCTGCTGTCAGCCTGCTGTTGCTAGAGGCTTTATTTATGCAGATCTCAAGAGTGAGCTTAACACTCATCTAGCCCTGCAGGCTATGTTTACTTAGAGTTCTCCTGGGCGTGACCACCACTGCTACAAACTTTCCCCTTTCCAAGCACACTGGGGGAGGTGACATTTCACCCGCTTTCTCAGGCCAGTGTGTTTATTTACAGTTCATGTGGGAAGTGGGTCTTCTCCCCCTTCTCCTGTGGAGTTTTCTTCCCACCACCACTTTTACAAGCTTTCCCACTCCTGGTTGCTGGTCATGTGCTGCCGCTCCTGCCTTCTCCAGCCAGCTTGTTTATTTATAGTTCCATGAGGGATTTCCCCTCCCCCCACTTTGGTGCTCAGGGAGCCCTGCCCTCTTTGCTACATGTCTTTTTTGTTATTGCTTATTATTCAGTTTCTCTTTTTTCCCTGGGTGGGGGTTGGTCTGTCCAGGGGGCTATGCTGATCTTGCCCAGAGTTGTCTGTGGGAGTACCGTTTGCCGCTTAGCTCTCTTTGTGGTCTGTGTCTTCCCAAGCAGGCTGGGCACTGGCATCTGGCAGTGAGGGAGCCCTCCTGGTTTCTCCATTTAACATGAAGTGGGGATGCTATGTGTGGGCTGGGGATATGGAGGGGTCAAAGTTTTGCCTCTTCTTGGTGTTTTTTCCTGTAAGGTGTATCTCCAGTGTCTCTCTAAGGTTTTACTTTAGGAAGCATGCTTTCTGCTTCCTCCCTCTAGCCGCCATCTTGGAATCTCTAAAGAACCACTTTAATACTTGACCAAAATCTTTTCTCTGTGGGCATGTTTGCCTGGGGTGATAAAGTTGTTTAAAAACTTTTTGTTATGTGATGAAGTAGAATACCTGAATCATTTATAAAGAACTTTTAGAGATGATGGAGACTTTATATGTCATATCATTCAATCACTTCACCTAATAGACAATGGCATTTAATTCTACTTAAATTCAGGTATCTGGATGAGGATACATAATAGTTCAGCTAAGTCAAGAGCCTCTTGGTATTAGAGGTTTTCATTATGCATGTCTTTGGAAATTAAAAACAATACTTGTTTGCTAAGTTAAATTGAAAACCTGTTTTTCTTTGGGGGAGTAAAAACAGTTGCAAAAATAACTTCCAAACTATGGGTAACAAGAAACTAAAGAAATAATTTCTATAATAATAAAGTCTAACACTTTGAAAAGAGTCAGAAAGGCTTTATGCAGAAGAGGACAAAAATTATCTTAGTGGTTTCCCATATATATGGTGAAATCTAAATGAGTAAGCCAGTTGCAAGGGACCAAATTGTAATACTAGTAATAATAACATAACTTACATGAAAACTCTCCTTAATACTCATTTTTACAGGGTAAATAACTGCTCACTTTATATCTGCTTTCTCATCCAAGCCTCATGCTAAATCACATGTAGAACAGATCATCTCTTTAATGACATTTCAATGAAAGGAAGGGTAATACATAGGCAGATTGACTTTCGGTGTACTGTTTCTACCACATGGACTTTTGTTATCTAGAGGACTGGATCTCAGAGATGACAAACAAAACTTCTTCATCCTAAAAAAGAAAAACACTAAACCCCACACCTACCAATGCTGATTATAGATTGGAATGAAAGAGAAAAAGTCAGAAGCTTTCAT
Source organism: Castor canadensis (assembly GCF_047511655.1). Classification (NCBI taxonomy): domain Eukaryota; kingdom Metazoa; phylum Chordata; class Mammalia; order Rodentia; family Castoridae; genus Castor; species Castor canadensis. Next base: position 113,689,445 of record NC_133405.1, read on the forward strand.
CATGAGTTTAACAAACTAAAACATTTCTTAAGTTTTGTGAGACTGAGAAACTTAACTAGAGGATTTTCACAGCTAGATATATAAATGTTACTTTCTATAACTGTGATGAAGCAAAATCAGTGTTTCTCCCAACCACAGAAGGAGGACAACCATGAGAGTCTCCATTCTCATGAGGATAGATTCGAGTGCTTTAATGCCCTTTTAATAAGTTATTCAATTTTCACCAAGAAAAGTAGATGGGATTATTTTTGAGACCCTTCTAAGGATAATTTATTTTGATGAGCAAAGACATACCTTTAGTGTATAAGTTGTTCCCTTTGTGCTCTTTGTGATAAATATCACTGTAGAGAACAAACACAAAATAATGACATTGAATTAAAGTTACCAGAAAGGCAACAGTGGCTGGCATTTATTAAAGTAGAAGGACAACACAAACAGATGTGCCTTGCATTCTGCTCTGAAGATTAACAGGCTCAGTTAGGCTTTGGCCATTGTGGTGGACAAGAGGTTGTTCCAAGGGAAATCCCCAGTCAAGGTCCTGCTGCCTCCAGAAAGGAATGATTTGCATAAATCTCATCATTTATTGTATATACCAAATCACTTGTCATATTCAACCACAAGGTTTAGTAACATGATTGCAATTCCTAATTAACTTTTAGATATTTTCATGGCAGTAAGTGTATGATAGTCTTCGCTTTTGTGCAGTATAGACATGAGAATTGATCCCATGTAATGCTTTTCTAGTCACTGTTTTAGATTCATATAATTCAATGAAATTGTGTGAGGCTGGTATAGCCATGAATTTATACTTCATGAATAAGTACTCGATAAATAGTGGATTAAATCTCTAGAATTGATTTTTGCCTATACTGACTACAAAAATATCATCAAAGACAAGCTTATTGAAGTTGTCACTGTTCTTTCTGAACCTTTGTTGTGCCAGTAGGAACAGATGGTAAAATCGAAAGTGATTAGCAAATCAGTGGGGTTGGAGTGAGAATGAGGGGCCTGCCCAGTGGGACCTGCTAGCCTGTTCCCTGAGCAATATATTAACCCATGACAATTAGAAATATGTAACCCTAAGTTGCCTTCTACTTGGATTTCAAATATTTATTGTTGTTATTTTCCAGCAGTATCCTCTAAACTGTTTTAACTAAGTGATCAAATAATATTTCATGTGGTTGCACATATTATTTGTTCTGGTATAGAAATAGACTAACTTATTAGACCAATTCTTTCTTAAGGTATAGAGGCATTTAGAGTGTTTAAAATGTTCACTTTGTCATATATCCAGAGTACTATCCAACTCTGACTCTCAGAATTTACTTATTTAATAGCTACATTTATATCTGTTTCTAATTGTGCATGGATTTTCCAATATATACAATATGAAATTGCATTCCAATTATTTTGTTGAAGAGGTTTTAACCATGTAGTCATTAAGGAGTCGTATTATGTAAGAGAAGTCTCCAACTTGTGAAATATTTAATCAAACTTGTAACCTTCTTCTGAGAAACAAACTCTCCAATTTTTTATTTTGAATACCCATTAATCACATGATTGTGGAAAGAATTCATTCCTGATAAGAGCATATCCTATGGTGGGACTAGTTGAAATGGTACTTCGTTCTCAGCCAAATTATAGAGAGACACTACTTTAGGTAGTGTTGTATTTCAGAACCATACTTTCATCTATTAAGAATTTGTTCCATCTTTTGTCCCATGGAACACTCTCTGGAGTTAAATGAGTAATTTCTGAACTGCTTGGTCATAAAGCTTTGCCTTTGCAAGTACCTTCCTTCTTTAACAAAAGGGATTGTTTTTAAATAGTCCAACTACTACTTAAACTTACCCTAGAAAAGTAGTGCTAATATTGTGGTTGTACAAATGTGATGTATAAAAAATTACCAATCAGTTGCATGAGAATATTTTAGATACTTTTCATATTTCTTTGTTGAAGCTAATGGTTATACATTTATTATATTTAGTCAAATTCAAAAGGGTAAAACCACATTCAAATAGTATTATTTTGTTTTGTTTTAGGCATTGCTTTATACTTATATTGCATGAAGGCATTATATACTGCTCTACTTTTTTTTCTTTTTCTTTTATTATTCATATGTGCATACAAGGCTTGGTTCATTTCTCCCCCCTGCCCCCACCCCCTCCCTTACCACCCACTCCACCCCCTCCCTCTCCCCCCACCCACTCAATACCCAGCAGAAACTCAATCAAAAAGAATTAACCTAGAAGTTAACACCCACGCACGGGAAATCAATGTGAGTCAATACCCTGTATAGCTATCCTTATCTCAACCAGCAAAAACCCTTGTCCCTTCCTGTTATTGCTTATACTCTCTCTACAACAAAATTAGAAATAAGGGCAAAATAGTTTCTGCTCTACTATTTTTAGTCAGAGTAAATATCTCATGAAAAGGTATATAGTTTGCATCTGTATGTTGTATATAGTTAGAAAATACATTTAAGATATCCATTTATTCGATGGTATTATTGATTCCAAGGAATCTAACATTAAAATTAATGAACAACTACTTTAAATGGGAAAGTATGGAGTCAAGAATTAGTACAAAGGATAGAATAAAAAGATAAATACAAAGAGTTTAGCTATTTATCTGTTGATGACTTTGCCTGCATGTCTCTAAATAGACTTAGTATTTTTGCTTGTATTGATAATCATTAGAGTCAACCCTCTGCTTTCAGCAAGAAAAATTCACCAATAATTCCCCTATCATAGAAGTGAGTAGATTAATTGAACACATCTCAAATATGCAAATAAATGTCTTTGAGGAAGAACTACTGCCCTTATATTTATCTTCTGTCTGCACAGAGTAACTATATGAAAAGACCAATAGTGCTATTTGCTAAATATTTTGTACTCTTTTTTGGAAAATACTTTATTAATATGATTTATTATTTACATATTTGATCAAAAACTGCTGCATTTGAGTATTTTTCTCCTAAATGCCATATCTTTACAATAGTTTCTATGTACTACCAATTTTCCATTTATTAATAGTACTCAGTGAAAATTTCATGGAGTTACTGAGGGGAAACTCTGAAATACAGTCACATATTGACTATAATAATATCTTATTATTATTATTAATGCATATTAATTGTACATATAAATGGGTTTTACTGTGACATTTTTATACATGCATATATCATGCTTTGGTCATATCCTTCCTCCCAATTATTCTCCCTTACCCTCCTGTTTTTCTCTCCTTCCATTGGTTCCCAACTCTTCCCCAAAAGTATCTCCACCATGTTCAGTTGATCTATTTTTTCAATTCCAACTGCTAGGTACGAGATACTTATTTTTATGTAATAGGTTTATTTCACTCGACATGATGACCTCCAGTTTCAGTCATTTTCCTGAGAATAACATGATTTTGTTCTTTATGGCTGAATAAAACTACACTTTGTATACATACCATATTTTCTTTATCTAGTTTACAGGCACCTAGGCTAATTCCATAGTTTGGCCTTTGTGAGTAATGCTGCATTAAATATGGGTGTGCAGGTATTTCTTACATATGCTGACTTCATTTCCAGGAGTGACTGGAACACATGGCAGTTCTATTTTTATTATTTTTGAGGAACCTCCGAATACTTTGTTTTGAAAGTAAAAAAGATTTCTCAGCTTATGAATTGTAGAAGTTGTAAGTACTATTGCTGTTTGCCTTTGAGTTTGTCAATGAAATTTTTTATGAAGTCAGAACTTTTTCATCTATTTTAATGAAAATGTAACCCTTTGTGGATTTTTTTATTAATTTTATTCTAAAGGAAATCTGACCAGGTTAAGGAAATCAAGTCAAGTTTAGCTGTGATTCCAGTGGGAAAATCCAATGACAGTGATTTAAAATAGGAAAAAGATACTCAGGTTTTGTTTTTTTGTTTTTTTTTAAATGTGCCTTTCTGTTAACTACTGGGAAATCCCACCATTATGTCTCTTTCATTTCACGAAATGTATTCAGAGGTGTGGCATTTAATTAATTTTTCTTGAGGTAATATTAAAATTAACTTCATCTATCAAACTGTCTGGGATAAAAGTACACAGTCATATTTTTTGCAGCATTTAAGTACATTTAACTATGTCTACACATGTTGACAGTGCTTATCATTTTCTGTGTGAAAGAAAAGCAGTTTAAATATTGTTTGTTCTACTAAGGAAGCCTCATATTTTAATCAAACTTTGTTTTTATATGATTCCAGATCATCTGAAAATTCTAAAGTAACTAATATTTTGTGTTTTACTTAAAATCGTGTGGAAAAGTTAGCTTATTTACAGACTTTCTTCATCTTGATTTTGATGTAATAAAATGTCATTTTTGTCACAGACTGATGAGCAGTAGCTGACTCCATAAACTCTGCATTAGTGCTTTGTGGCACTATACTTATTTTCACCCTCACACTGAATGAAATGGGAGTAAACTTCAGAGCCATCCATGTTTCACTGCCCATGCCTTCTCATGGCTATAGTGTGAACATTAATTAGATGAATTCCATAAAGTGCTTTAAACTCTTTGGAGAAAGATACTCTCTGTATAATTATTCTTAACTCCCTCCCATATGCTCTTGTAATATAAACTATTCTGCCAGGAAATCCTTTTTAGGGATTATCATTTAAAATGAAAATTTCATTATTAAAAGCCCAAAGAATATATATCTACTGATAGACTAAAATATGCTTTAGGCGACTGCTTTTAAATAGAAGAAATCTCTAACTGTGGAGCCATCCATGCCTGAAAATACTAAGCAAAAATGAAAATTGGTAGCAAGTTTGGAATATTATTATATTAAATTACAATGAAAAAGAGCCATGTGCCCTTTAAAAATAGGTGCACAAATTTTTATTCCAGAAATATGTATCTTTAGGCATAAAAAGTACAAAGAATGAATTATTTTATGGCCATGAAATTAAAGCATGCTTAATTTACTCTGTTGGCAACAATGAATCCTTAAAGAGGTGGTTCTCAATCTAAACTCCACATTGGAATCACCTGGAAAGCTAAAATAATAAGGATACCTATGTGCTACCTATGGACTAGGAATGGGAATTTTTCTTCTGATGCGGGGAATAGAACCCAGGGCCTCACACATGCTACATAGTCATTCTACCATTGAACTACATTCCCAGCCTTGGAATGGGAATCTTTCAAAACTTCATTAGTTATTCTAGTGTGAAACCTAGGTTGGCCTAAAAAAAATTTAAGAGCATGACAAACTTAGCAGTCACCTGAGCCAATACTCTGATTTAATCATTGAAGACTGTAGGACCCAAGAGGACAAACTGAATAGTCCAAGATTAAATACACAAATGATACAAGATTCATAAACAATGCACTATAAAGGATAATTTTTTGATTCTCACCAATACAGGCAACAGAATTGTTTTTAGGGTTCACATAATTCAGGCACTCTTCGTAGCAGTACTTTATCAGGTTCCTCTAATTAATGATTATGTGAACAATAAAAGATTAATTGAAAAGAACTGAACCCACAGTGAGGAATGGAAAATACATCATTTACAAGTTATAAATGATGAATTTCCATAGAAGTGACTATTCTTCCGTTTTTCCTTGATATAGATGACATCATTACATTGGTGTGCTTTAGATTGATGGTTTCTTGGTGTTGATCTTGACTCTGAGACAGTTTATCATTTATTATCCTTGCTCATCTATTTCAGATTTTATTATTTTATTCACTAATTTATTAACTCAACATTTTTTATTGTTGTGTATCTACTGCCTGCCTGCAACTCTACTGAATATTAAGGATACTGTAATGAACAGGAGCCAGTCCTGGCATTTAAGGAATCAAGACTCCCAGTTATTGCCTTCTATTATAGCTGATATAAAATTGAAGACATGCCTAAATTTTTTGCTTGTAATTACTTAAATTTGATGTTTAAGAAATGGATTTTGTTTTAACTACATAAGATCTCTAACTGTGTTTCCATCAATGTTGGTGTTTTTGTTCTGTCATAACACAAGTCTATGGAACTTAGAACTTAGAAAGGTTGTGGTGTTCCCTGTAATTTATCTTTTGAATGTTGTTTGGAGTTGATTACTGTCCCTTAGAGTTTGGAATGATGACTGCTAAATAAAAAAAGTGTGTCAAGACTAAATTATTTCTAGAAATTTCCCCAAATTTTCTAGCTTTTTTATCATGAAAATACTTGCTGATTTTAATCACAATTCCCCTTATGGAAAATTGCTAGTGATACCCACTTTACCACCTCAAAACTTAGGTATTTCAAAGACTCATTCTTATGCTATGTTGGTTGTATTAGCATTAGCACTCCTAATAAGTTCTAATTCATATTATTTTCCTCTTTTTCTATTTTTATTTGTGCTTATGTTAAGGAGCTCAGCAGTCATGTTTGTGATTTGAAGTTCTTTTTTGTGGTTTGTGAGTTTTCCTACTTCCCAGCAAGGAAAACTTAGTATAGAAGATAGTAATCAAATGTTACGTGTATAATTGTGGGTGTCTTTAGTGGTATTGGGAGAAATAGAAAATAGTGGCAAAGATACATTTAACAAGTAAATGAAGTCTTTAGATTTACCATGGATGCTGCCCCTTCAATGAAAGATAGCTAACACCTAACTGCAAAATTATACTGCATCAATTTAACTTTAACCTTTAGTTAATGTGAAAATATGGAATTCTGTTGTGGCGTTCACAAAAAAGAAAACTCATTTTTCTTAATTGTCATTAACTAGCAATTACTGAGTGACTACCCAGGAGAAAAACTTCATTTGGGCTCAAATTTAGCTGGTTATTTGCACTGTTATTCTTCCCTTGCTTTTCTCTGTCTGCTTTCCTTGTTTCAATCTAACAAAGAAAAATATAAAAAGTAATTTATGGGCAGCCAGGGTAAAGTTTCCAAAGATGTGCCATAAATCATCCACAAAATTTATAATTTTCAATTTTGCTTGCATTTTATTTTTCTTATTAGAAAAGTAATAAATGTTCATTGAAGAATTTGAAAAATAAGGAAAATGCATAGAAGACAAATAAAATTACCTACAAGCATACAAACATATTGACATCTTTGTATACTTTTTTCTTGTTTCTAATGCATTCATTATGTTCAGGTATTTTTTTCAGTTGTTAGAGTATTCACTGATGATTTTCAAATTTTCCTACCTCTTGACTCTTTGCAATACATACATAAATATTAAAACAATTAAAATGTATTAACTTACACATGCACATGTAGAACACAATTTAGAACTTTAGGAAAACCATTCTCTCCCCAGGTTCTGAAGGGAGTTGAAAAACACTTATGCGAAGATGTCAGTGGTGCCTTCTCATGTTACCCACAATTCATTGTTATTAGGAGCAACTATTTGGAGCCTCAAAGAAATAACTATGATCCCTTTGAATTCTTTATCTTCTCCTGAATTCATATTGAGAACCAGGTGATAAGTTGATTTCCTGACTTGGTCTTTTAAACTGGTTACAGAAGCTCGACTGAGGTTTTGTGGGCACAAGATGCAGAAATTTATTTCTCCGTACATGTGCAGCTCATCTGGAGGAATGAGGTCATATATAAAGCAGGTGCCTGCTCCTATATAACTTGAAATAAAACAGATTCTGAGGCCTAATGACACGCAAATGTTGTGCTAAAGACTGATGTACAGAACTGGCAGAGTGACTCAAGTGGTAGAGCACCTGCCTAGCAAGTGTGAGGCCCAGAGTTCAAACCCCAGTGCCTCCAAAAAGAAGACTAATGTACAACGAAAGGCCAATTTGTCTCAAGTTCATCAGTGTCAGTAGGAATCTGATCTCTGGGATACCAGTCACAAGCCTTATCAGATATTGAGCCCATAGAAGGTTAATGAGGAAAAAGTGGCCTCTTACCAGACTCTTCTTCAGATGATACATGGGGTTATTCATTTTGGCCTTTTAAGATGTTTTTCCTCTGTCCTACCAACTTAAGTTTATGTTATCAGAGTTAGAGATTTCAGCAAAAAGTAAAATATTTAAGATGAAAGCAACAGCATTTGTGGGAATTTTACCTAGTTTACTTTGGTATCCTTAGCTTATTTATAGTCATTTTACTTTTTATGTTATCAACTGAATTTTAAGTACATACAACAGCACAAAATTTTTGCTTCAAACCTGTCACTCCTGTTTTTTATCACTGCTATCCCAAAACTAAGGCACTTTGTCTTCCAGTTTAAGTGTTGCAAAATCTTGCAGGCTGTATCATGGGTAACTAAAAGATAAAATCAGAGATTTAAAGGTGCCAGATTTCCCATGCTTATAACAGTTGTCGTTTTGGTTATATAAAACTCCTCAGCTTTCTTCTTTAGTGTATGGAGTCTCAGGGCAGGAATAGCAGCTTTTTAGCTAAAATTATCATGCTGCTTAGTTGGGTCTCTAGTGCATCCTGAAGTGCACGTGTTATTTACTGAGGGCAGGGTATCATTTTAAATACTATTGCTTCAATGCCTGTTATCATTCTTGACAAACTCTTCTAGACTATGGTCTGTTTTCCTCTGCTTGTTTCCATTTATTTTCTTGAACAACCAGCTGAGTAAAGATTTACATAACTTTTGTTTAAACAAATCCTGTACAATTCATTCTTTCAGCCAATACCACAAACAATTTCAAGACAGTTACTTTTTCCTATTTTAGTCCCAGATTCTGTTTATTTGCTATTACTTTTTGTTCCTGAATTCCCATCTTTGTTGTCTCTTTTTATAGTCACATAAAAAAACCAGAAACCATGGGTATTCAAAAGTCATTAATAATGAGATTTTTAGCTACTGTTTCTGCTTGTAAATTCTTCATTTCACATAATATAATCTCAAAAGACCACAGAGAATTCAGCCCCGCTTATCTCTGTGTTGCAGATGATGGTTTCTAGCCTTACCCAATCCCAGTGCAGCTTGCTTGCCATCCAGAAGTCAATTTTGTTTCCATTTGACATTAACGTATTAAAAAGATTGGAGAGTGACAAGCCACAATGTTCTTATTAGAAAAGTAATCAAGGTTTAGAGCCTGTCTATCATGAAACTTCTAGCATCTGAAAATGCCAAGGGGTTGGCTATCACTGACCCAACCATCTATTTAAGATTCTCCCCCATGACAAGGGAACTAAGGTGATTAGTATACTGATCAGATTTTCCTAAAATAATCTATTTATTTCAGAATTATTATTTCATCTCTTAATTACAATCTTTCACTTTTCCCAGGGTCTTCTTTCTACCTCTGCAACACATTTAATTACTTTTATTCCCCAACCTGTACCATATTAAATTTTTATGGATCTTTTATAGGGTAATTTATTGAAAGGATGGCCTTGAGTGTCATTATGTTCAATGAATGTCCTGTTTTGACAAGGTGATGACTAAATTACATTAAAATCTTTTTAATCCACTGTGCTTCTGCTTAGATGTAAATGCAAATCTGTTCTTCACATTCATGATTGAATTGAACTTGAGAAATACTGCCATATTGATTACTTCTCCAAATAAAATATAATTAATTTCCCCCAACTTTCTACACTCTCCCAAGAGATCAGCTGGTTTTGTATTGTGGACGTTTAGTGATCATGAAGGACAATGCCTTATCATAGGACCAATAAGTTTTCTTTTTACATTGGTAAAGAATTTTAATTTTACTTCTGTTTATACTCATCTCCTTTCACCCTCTGCCTCACAAAATATAAGAAACATCTAAGAAAAGGAAGGGGAAAATAGTGATATCCTATAATCTTTCAAATAATATATATTTTAATAGTATATATTTTATAATGATGCAACTCAGTTTAGGTTATTGAATATGTACCTTTTTTAGATTTCTTATTAGCTTACTTTTCTCAATAATCAATATTTGATTGAAAACTAACTAAATCTTAAATATGAAAGGAATTTGAAGTAGATCCAAGATGCATATGTCAAGAAACTTTTCTGTAGGAAGAAATAAGTTTGTTGTGCTTGTTTCCTAAAAATTGTTCAAAATTAGGATTTTAAAATATTATTCTAGATATTAAGAAGTCCATATGTGATCTTATATATATATGATCCTATGTATGTATATATATACATATATAATGGAATTATAATACATATTTAGAACTACTGATGGAGTTGATAAATTCAGAAATGTAGCATCATCACTTAGGACTTTCCAGACAGTTTAATCATTTGTCCATGGAGGCAATTGCATTAATTTAGTATCTACCTTTGCAACTTTGATTTCTCACTTTCTAATATTAAGTGTCTTAAAACTTATTTCACCATTGGCTCCTTATCAAGAGGATCTGTCAGTTTATTCTTTAAAAAATTTAGCTACACAAAACCTAATTCATTCCAAAATAAATCCTTTACCTTTTCCTCCATGCATTTGATTTTGCATCTTCCTATTGAAATTGAACCCTTTTCTTTCAAATATCTAGGGAGATATTTATCCCCTCACTTCCCTCAGGAATATCTATTAGTTCTCATTACCATGATGACCATCATCCCCTTCTATCCTACTTTCTATCCTTAGAGTGCATTTTAAGTTTTTTTATATTCTTGGCCATCTTATGATATGCGTGTGTTTTCTCAAATTTTTTTGTCTATTTCCTTCACTAAATTAATACCCCACGAGAGCTCGTGGCTGATCCTCTGTCGTGGAATAGAGCCTGGTACATAGTGGATGCTGATTAAATAGTCATCAATGAACTCTTAAAATTAATACTAATGTAACTCCAAATCCCATCAACTTCTGTACTTTTTCATTTGATTCAATATTTCTCCTTTTGAAAAAACTCAATAGCACTTTTGCCATAGTAATATACCAGATTTTTCCCCTACTCATATATCTAAATTCATGGTTCAGATTTGTGTGCTCATTTTGTCTCTAACCTCACCTTTGTTTTCATCCAATCTCTTGGCTGTCGCTATCCCATCTATCTCCATTTCAACTTTCTCTCCATCTCATAATCATTCCTGCATATGTAAGCTCCTAGAGGACATAAGACTGGGTATCTCTTTATTTCTACAATTCCCATATGACTTGAAGGGAAATCATTCACACCCTCCCCTGCAAAGTCACTCTGCCCCCCGTGGACTTGACTTCTTGTTTCTTCTAGCTTGGTTAGGTTCAAATGCCTGTATCCTCTTTGACCACAGGGAATACTTTTACTTATCAATACCTCTTTTTCTTTCAAGTTCTTCATTAGATAGTTATAGTACTTTAAGTTGTAATGTCTCTTATCTAGTCCCCTTTCCATTTCTTGCTGTGATCAGCCATAAAAATCACTTTTATCATGTCATTTGTCTGCTTAAAACCTTTAGTAGATCCCCTTTATTTATAAGATGTGGTATAAAATCCCCACTCCTGGGATTCAAGGCCAATTCTGATACTATTTCAATATTATGCTTTCATAAATCTACCTGCCTTTTTCCACCTTCTAATCCTTATTCATCCATCAAGCATGTATCTTCAACTCTCAAAATAGGTTTGGTTTTCAGGAAAACTCACAAATGACTCTTCTATAGACTTTTGTTTTCCATACTTGACAAGCTCTCTCTCTCTCTCTCAACAATCTTTTGTTTGTATATTCCATTTGGAAATTGATTGGGGAGTGCCACATGCATGTCTGTCTTCTTTTGCCTTGAACCTTTATTACCTTTATTTAAAACTTTATTTAATATTGGGAAACATCAAATCTAAGATGATAAGTGAATTTGTTGGTGCATATAAAGGTAAAAGTCAAAAAAAAATAGAAAATAAAACTTTATTTAACTTTTCATATGCTTACAGATCATTTCCTAACATAGTGTCAAGCTCCTAGAACGTGATAATCTAACCCTATGTTTATTTTAATTCAAATTTAGTAGAGTTCCGTACACATGCTAGAAATTCAGTAAACATGCTGATCCAATAATAAGGCTTTTGTCTATTCAATCTGAGGAAATATTGGCACAATTAAAAGCAAAACACATAAATTTGAGCAATTGAGCCATTTGCTTTAAATCTAATGCTTGACTTATACCATTTTCTCATAATCACAGCTTGTTAAATTGTTGTGTCCATTTTCTCTTGTGAAATGCCAATAAGCTTAAAGAAAGGGAAATATCAGACCTCATCATATTATAAGATCAGCCTTTAAACTAGTACAGACCCTTAACTAGTATAGTATCCACAATAATGTGCAGTACAAAACAGAAAATTAAACTTAGCACACATTTATGTTCTACTCTTCTGGTGCAGAAAATATTGCCTTGAGGAGCTATTTGAATGAACTATCTAGTAAAAGTACATTCTAAATACTGAAAAATGCTCACACAAAAGGACTGTAAAATGTGTAGGTGAGAAAAAGTAAAAACATCAAGGACTTTATAAAAGAAATTTACTTTAGTGTGTTTTTCTCTTTCACTTATATTATGCAGATTTTCAGCACTGAAAAGTTTGTTCAAAAACAAGTTTTGTACATAACTTCTAATGAAAGTACAATGTCACAATGATTTTCATCATTGAAAAACTGTAAAGAAAATCTTTATACAGTTTCTCCTGTAATTCCCTAAAATTAATGAAAGTTTCCATCAAGAATGAATATATAATACTATAACTAATTTCCAAGCTTTCTTTTTAAATTCATATTTTAGATCCTTTTTTAGAATAAAGCAGGTTCTTCACATGAACAAGTTTATTTCTGAATTGGAAAAATTCTGTCTTCATGTTGTTTCCTGTAATAGCATGGTTTTATTCTGTGTTCATCCATTTATTCTTGGCTGCCACAACCAAACAGATAAAAAGCACAAGGACACTTAAGAGCAGATGGTAACAGCTTCAGGTCTGTCAAATAGATTCATCTGAGTTTTCTTCATACATTGATTAAAGAAAGGATCTTTAACCAAGTTTGTTTTAAGAACATTTGCATAAAACATTTAATATTGTATAAAGAAAAAACACATTGAGTTAGAAGTTGGAACTGATGGGCAATAAAAATGACAACTTCATCAATATAATTTGAATATATTACTAAGTTCTGTGATGGTTTATTTTGTGTATTAATGTGGCTGGGCCACAGGGTGCCCAAAGATCAAACATTATTTTAGGTATGCCTTTTTAGTTGTTTCTGAACAAGATTAACATTTGAATCAGTATAGTGAGTAAAGCAGATTGCCCTCCTTTTGTGGGTGGGTCTAATCCAATCAATCAAAAGACCTGAATAAAACAAAAAGACTGATTAAAAGGAAGTCTTTCTGCCTTATGGCTTGGGCTTCCTTATGAGTCCTGCCTTTGGACTCATACTGAAACTGTGACTCTTCTTGAACTTCAAGCATACAATTCTTGGACTGAAACTTACACCACTGGCTTTCCTGGTTCTCTGCCTTTTGGGTTGAGACTGGAACTAGACTCAGTCCTCTTTATCCGAGGGATCTGCATACACGAGTTCAAGCAAATGGAAATCAACAATATTTTTTTTAATGTGTCTGTATTAAGCAGATTTTTCTGGTCATTATTTCCTACACAAATATGTCTATAACATTTACACTGAATGGTGTATTATAAGCAATCTAGAAATTATTTAAATTATACAGGAGAATGTGTATAGGCTATATGCAAATATGACACCATTTTATAAAAAGGACTTGAACATCTGCAGATTTTGTTAGCCAAGGCAAGAAGTCCTGGAACCTATCCCCCATGGATACCAAGGGATGATCCTACATCATAGTCTCTTTTGGGTCTCCAGGAGACCAAATTATAAATCTTCACAATTCTCGGTCTCTACAATGAGCCAATTCCTTATAATAAGACTCTCTTTCTCTTTCTATCACAATTTTCCTGAATATCATTGATCACTCTTCAAAAATATAAAGTTGATATAAATGTGCTGCAAATATTTCTTAGGATTAACATGCAACAGTTTTATGAATGAATTAATATTCTTTGTATGCTATTAAATACTATTGGGATTCTAGATAATATAGCTTTTAATGTTGTTATTTTTAAACAGCATTTTTCCTGGTGAGACTTTTTGTTATATTTGTGAAATCTTATGCAATTTTATTCTAGCTAATATCCCAAGCCAAAGACATTATTATAACTACTTCACGAGTCAAAGCTCCAGATATAATCGGCAGCTGTGGGCATCTTGAAATTCATTTTCCTTTGCAATTAACACTAATCTTTTTTTCTAATACCCACTGGATACCTGAGCAAATAATATTCAGTATTCAAATAAATACTTTTTTTTCTACCTCCAATATGTGAACCTTTACAAAATCTTAATTTTTGACTAAAGTTAAGGATGGGTTAAAAATGAACATATAGAACACTCCATAGTTACTATCTATCCCTAGTACTGGAGAAAATGTCTCAGAGTACCTGATCTTATACTATATGGAAATATTTTATAGAAATTTAGAAGGGGAAAAATATTAACAGAACATTAGAACCCCTTGTTCAAAGGAAAATACATATTTATTAACAACAGATTTTGTTCTCTATTATATGTTTTTATAAATGTCCATTTAGCACTTTCCTGAAAGCCAAAAGATGTCTACAACTTTAAAGAGATTCTCTAACCCAACAAAGTTCAAATGGGTGGCCCAACCCCATTCAGTCACAATAAAGTTCCTTCAAACTAGGCATAATTTTTAAATCTCCACATATTATTTTGGCTGTTGTTCTATTGTTTATTAGGTTAATTGATTTTTGAATATTTATAGTCAAAAGCCTGTGATGATAAACATCATGTTGACTATAACAAGACAGTCAATTTCAATGGTTCCAATGTTACCCAGGATAGATATACATAACTTGGCTATATATAACTTGCTAAACCAAAAGTTGGCCACCACAAATAGGCTCTGGCATTTGGACTAGTTCTTATTACTATTACTTTTCTTTATTAAAAACATAAAATGATTTCCTTTGTTCAGGGCAGAGTTTCTCTTCTATATAATATAGCAAACATTTTGTTATTTCACAGAAAGAGGAAATTGATTCAGAAACATTCTTTATGCTTGTCAAAAATCCACTCACTGATATTAAAAGCATCAAGAAACATTTCTGATGCAGTGCAAGCATATATAAGAGAAAAACTTAACCTGAATTGTTACTTGGAAAAAATCAAAGCCAAGCCTGTTTATTTGCAAAGCAAGACCTGGAAAACTGGCTACATCAACATTTATCATTTTTCTTCCTGGATCAAAAATCTGTTAAAATTAAATAAAAGGCAATGAGCAACTTGCAAGACGACAGTGATTTTTGCATCAAATCAGTAGCTAATAAGGGCAACAGGTAATTAATTATTACTATTACTTTAAGGCCAGATTCACTATTTCCAACACGTTCTACCTTTAACTCCACTGAAAATAGGTTTTAGAAGATATTTTCTATCAAAAATTCATAGTACTCACTCACAAGAACTAATTTTATCCACACAACAGCTCTAGATGATAGATGCTAATATTATTACATTTTAAATTTTACAAGTGAACTGAATAAGATGAGGTGATTTTTCTCAGTTACATAACTGATGAATTCACAAATTATCTCTTAAAAATATTACTCCTCTGAACTTTCTATCACCTGCAAGTCTGTGATAAAGTACAAATTTCTCTTAAATTTAGAAAATGAATAATTTCTTGTTCAGCCTGATTATATATGATATACTGCTTTTTCAAACAATGCAATATATATCAACTTTACAGAAATTAGTTATTTAAAAATGTGGTACAAAATAAAGAGTAGGTTAGTTACTATTAAAATATCTTTTCAAATTAGTTAGGAGTTGTATTAATATTATTGCCATCTGTATTTTTAAAATGTGCATTTGCATAAGACAGGATAGATATGACAGACAGAGCTTTGGAATATTAACACCAAAGTATTCAAATATAGTTGTGATCTTGCTATTCTTTTCTTGTGCTACAAGAAGATGATAAACAAATTGATGTAAGAACAGTGGTCAGCTGAGTCTTTTAAGCAAACATTCATTTAAGCATTTATTCTTAATGCTCATAAGTGCAAATAAATGTCTTAATTGTTTGGCAGGTCATGCTAAACTTTTTAAGTGATCCAATAGTGATTTGAGATAATAGCACAATTACAAGTATTATTTTAAATATCTTCAATTCATACACAGATAGATATAGAGATGTATTGATATAGATAACTTATAGAGATGAACTTCCCTTATACCCACACAGAAACACACACATACACACACATACACACACACAGGCTCAATTTCGATTATAGTTAATATGACTCAAAGACTACCTCACACTGCATGTTTCTTCATGTGAACACATACAAGAATACTATAGTTTTAGCTTTTCCCCATTTATACTCAGTTTTAAATATTTTGGGAAAGGCATTGTGGTGGTTTTAGTTTCAATTTTTGTGGTTATAATTTTCAAAGTTTAGTGTAGGAAAATATGAAAATGTAGACAAGCATTTAAAAATTAAAATATCTATAGTTATTCTCCCCATCTGTTGTCTTTGATAACAGGGTTTAACTTTGTTTTCAATCTTTTGATGTTTTCTTAGCTTTATTTCTATTAATAAGTTGAATAGTATCTCATATACAATGTTACCATCATTTTATTTGATATTTGCTCAATTTTTCATTTAATAATTACATTCTTTTTAAATTTTTTAGTATATCAAATAATAAAATCCTAAAGATAATTGAAAATAATTCACTCAAATTTTCTCTAATTTGGGGCTGTTTGGGTTGTTTTTCAGATTTTGATCCTTACCATGAGCACAATTGTACATGAATCTGCATATTCAAATTCATGTCATGTTACATGTCCCTGATCTCTAAGAGCTCCAGCCATTCTTGTTTTCTTTCAGCTTCTTTTTATTTAGTTTTATAAGGCTCTTTTCTAACTAAGGAACTTCACACATCCTATTTTCCCTACCTGAATAGTTAATTCTATCATTCTTTGTATATCACTCACTTCAATAATTTCATCTTTAAAAGCCTTTTCAGTCTACCTAAAGTTATAGCATAACCTAACATTTCCTCTGTTATCAGGTCTTTTCTCCAATATTCTGTCTTATAGAACATGTGTTTTTCTTTCTAGCACTTATCACAATTTATATATATTATATATACATAATTACATGTTTGTCTATTATTTGTCAATGCACAGATGGACATACCATGAGGTCAGGATCTGTCTCATGCAGGATGTAATACATTCATTAAATATTTTTAAACAAATTAATTAATCTACTTAGTCTTGTAGACAAATGTTTATTTTTTTACTTCTGTACATTTAAATACCTAGAACTAGAGCTTTAATGTTTAATGATTAAAATCTGAGTGTTAGTTTAAAGATATAAACGCAAGAGCCCTGTCAAGTTAATCAATACCTACCCAAAAGCTATATTGTAGGGGCAACATAAATATTTTTCTAACTGGTGATTTTCACATTTAAAAAAATAATTTGTGAAGCAATTTCTTCTACATAACCTTATCCATGCTGAATAGTATCTCATATACAATGTTACCATCATTTTATTTGATATTTGCTCAATTTTTCATTTAATAATTACATTCTGGAGATGGAATCTGAGGCCTCATCATGCTAGACAAGTGCTATACCACTAAGCTACATACCCGACCCACAGTATCTTTCTTAATATTGTTAAATTTGGAAAACATAAGATATTGCTATATGCAAAGACCATTAAAACATCACACAGAAGTTTTGTTTCTGGCTCTCAGTTATGAATAACAAATTCAAAAATATTGCCTTCATATGCTGAATTAAGAATGATAAAAGATACAAGTTTTAATGTCATGGTTTTCCTCTGAGTTTTTTACTTTTATTTTTATGATTTCTTTCATTTTTGAAAGAAATTTTAACTTATTACCACTTATTAATCTATTGTATTAATTAACATAACTTGTTGCATTGCTTCTAATTCTTCTAATGATTTTCAAGCTAGAATATGACTTTTTAAATACTTGGAAAAAGAAAATATTCTTTATATATCATTAGTTTTTGTGTGGTTTATTTACTTGTCATTATCACAGTATGACATATTATTTATTGCAAGAACCCACTGAGGCAAGTCATCTCATATTATTCTTGTCCAGGGCAGATATTACATTGTTGTAGTAACATTTGAGATGAGTCTCTTTTAGTCATATATTTGTATAGAAAAAAAACCTCTATGCTAATATTCATTTATGAACATTGGTGATAATATTTATTGAAACATGCTAGTTTAAAATTTTGTCTATTTGTACAATGCTTGGTCTGCCTATATAACCTGAATTATATAAGTTTGAGAATAAAGCTTCCTCTAATCCCTAGTGTATATCTTACCAGCAAGTGCATCTGAAAGAAATTACAGCTTGTTTGTGTTCTTTACCAAGTAAGTACAGGAATTTTCAATAAAAAATAAATTACTTTTGAGCATATCTGTTTGGACAACAAAAAAAGGAAAGATCATTTTGATTGATAGTGGACAGAATTTTCATTAAGTTTAACAGCAAAAATACCACAATGGCATCATTCACCTTCTTCTTTCAAAGGAAAACAGAAAATTAGATGCAGTGAACTCTACATCAATGTTCACTATGCAACTTTAACCATTAAATACTTTATCAGCAATCATGTCAGCATGATGTTCTGATATAGCAGCTTTACAAAAACATGTAGTGTAATCAAGGGATGGCTATGGTTCTTTCTAAATCAGCTTGAAACATTCTGGGTTGATTAGTCTCATTCTTTTGATCCACATTATTATATCTGTTTTTAAAAATCAGAGTTTCCATATGATAAGTGCTTTCCTGGTTTAAATAAAAGATCATACTGGGAGAGATGAGTAGGTATGTATGGATATGTAAGTTGTTGATGATTCTGGAATGCATTGTAAATGCTTCAGATTGATCTTTTTCCTCCTGTTTTGCTTTCAAATGTAGTTACAGAGATAAACAAAAATGTAGTTACAGAGATATAACAAAATTTTAAACAAAGAAATCAAATATTATAGAACCAAGGGGGACAAAAACTATAGTTTTATATTAAGGCAAAAGATAAGAAAACAAAAGGCAAATACAGGAAAAGAATTATATAGAGTGGGAATTTTAAGGGAAGAACTCCAAATCATAACAATACTTATTAGACTTTTATTCTGAATGTCAAAAAAACGTAGAGCTGCTTTTAGTTATTTTCCTAAAATATGCTTGTCCTAATTATAAATTGTCCTCACTTGAGCATTTGTCTCTTTTTATTTTAAATGGCAGCATGTCCATAGGGCAGCAAGTAAACTAACCCCAGAGAACTTTTAACAATCTTTTAAAACAATCATTCTCCCTAAATGTTTTCAAGGTATACATTAATTTATTCAAAACTAATATGTAGAAAAACACCATTAAAGAACACTATGAATTGATAAAGATAGAAGAGATTAATAATGTTACTTGAAAGGTAATAATATATTATTTATAATTGTGCATATATTTTTCCCATCACACATGACTATATCTATGAATAATTTTAGTAGTACCTATTTATGCAACTATAGCACCAACTTATATTTACAGGTACTGGTACTATTGAAGGTAAAACAAGATAACCTTATTTGAAAATATTGCTTTTGAATGATCAAAATAAAGCACTGGAAAATATGATTTTGTCTATTCTCTCACTCTTAGGTAAAAAATACGTATAAAATATCTTCTTTGTGTAACATTATAGTTATTTACTTTCTAAATAAATGCAGCAGTCTTCATTGTAAAAATATATTCAAACTGTAAAAGAAGACAAAAAGAGTAAAAATAGTGAAAAGAAAAAAAATGTCACTTCACAGAGGTCACCTTTTAACATTTTTCTGCTTATTCATTTAGTCTAGCTCTAATAAGCCTTTCTTTTCAAGAATCTTCCTCCTATGCAGATTCCTCAACTAATACTAATTCTTCTTGCTCTTTTCTTTTGTAAAACAAACATTGTTGTCAAAATAAATGCATAAAAATGTTCATGTACCAGGTCATTGTCTCTGTTCACTATTAGAAAGAGGACCTTACATTTGTTCCAGTGGTGGGCAATTGGACATCATGCTGCATCTTGTACAGCACAATCAAGTACTTATATATTTGCTTCATTTTAGAAACTGAAGACAATTTTATCAGCTGAATAAAATATTTTAAGTTATTTAGAAATAAGAAATTCAATTTTTATACTGCAAAAGAAATTAAACCAACAAAAGGCACACATAGTCACCATAAAGACAAGTTGTCATACAAACACAATTTAGCTGCCTCCACATTGTCTTTGTTAAAGACTATTTGTTTGCACTTTGTTCAGCCATCCAGAAATGTTCTTTAACAGGAATAGATTGAAAGCAATCACAGTGAGTTCTTCCTATATTTGAAAATTAGAATGACATTTGGCCATCTCTAGTGTTAACATAGTTCCTCAATAACCACTGACAGTGCATAGGACTGTATTGTGCAAGTTCTCTCATTTTCCTGGAATATAATTTGTCTGGGGCCAAAGATTTTCGCTCATTTAGAGCAGTAAGGTGCTCTTTTAAAATTCCCTCACCTATTTTGGGCTTCATTTCCCTTGTACGGTTGTGCCTTTTCCAGTCTGATGAACATTCTCTTTGACAGAACAGACAAGCAAAAGGAGCTCAGCAGTTCTGCTTTCTCTGTCATCTCTATGCCTAACCTTCCCCACTTCTGCCCCAGTCAGTGGACCTTTATCTTTCTGGCTCTTCTTTTCCTGAATGGAAGCAAAAGGGCCCTGAATGTTGTCTTTGACATTACCACAAGTCTCTGCTCATTCCAGGCTTGGCTATTCCTCTGGGTTTTGTATTGTTCTTTTAATATCTGCCCTTGGTTATATGTCCATAACTTCACCCCAAGTTTATACCTTTTTAGAATCTGAGCTCATTTGGGGATCCACTGTATAGTGGCATGTGTTTCATTAGATGTCACCAATTGTTCTATATTCACTGGTATCATTTACCATTATAGTTGTCAAAAATTTGGATTCATAAAAACCTTACAAGGTTCTTGAGCCATTTTCTGTTTTAGAATTTAAGATCATAAAGTCATTATTTTTTTCCTTTCTTAATCTAATAAACATCCCCTCAAAACACACACACACACACACACACACACACACCTGTCTTATAGATTGCCCAATTTGATCATTCTGTATGTAGATAAAAGGATGAATAATATATGATCTTTGCTGATTTATTAAGTCTGTCCTCACATAACCTGATTAGACTTCTGAACCCTTTTAAAATTTGGCTGCAAATAACTGAGGTTTGGCAATCAGCCTGTGTGTCAGTTAATTCCCTTCCTACATAAGAAGAATCTATATGTACTGTGTAAAGAGAAAGGAAGAACTTAAATTCATTGGACGTCCTCATTGTTAACATAGCTAAAGTAATGTGTAAGTGAAGACAGTTAAGTAGTTGAAAGTAATACTATTTTTATTTCTTAATTGAAGTAAAAATTCATATAAGATGCAACAGATTATTTGGGATCAAGTGAAGACCTTGTTCTTATATCAAGTTTGAACCTGCTACATTTAGTTCATGATTTCAATCTGTCAACACATTTTGTGTAAATTCATATTCTACCATCTAATATATTTTCCATACTTGTTACTCAGTGTGACTACAGTGGTTATATAAGGAAGTATAGGAGGATGTTCCTAGAACAGAGAAGCTCATAAACATTAACCACAAAGTCTATTAATTTTTGTGAAGTGGTTCCACTCATAAAGTCAACATCTCTACCAAAAATAGAACACTTACATCACCTGAGAAAGTTGCCCCATGCTACCATTCAACCACTCTCCACCCCATATAGATAGCTACTGATCCGAATAAATTAGGTCTCGAATTCATACAGTGTGTGCTATTTTGATCAGTATACTGGTTTCAAGATTCATCCATGTTGTGAGGACATCAGTGCTTCATTTCTTTTTGTTGCTGATAACTATTCCATTGTATAAATATGCCAGCATTTGTCCATTATCCTTTTGATGGACATTCAGGTTGCTTCCTATTTGGGACTACTATAAATGAAGATACTATGACCATGTGATGTCTTTTGTGAGAATATCTTTTTTATTTTGAATAAATACATAGAGGTGAATATTAGTGGATCATTGTTTCACTTTATAAGATACTGCCAAATGTTTTTCTAAAGTGCTTGTACCATTTTAGAATGCTACCAGTGATGGTAGAAAGCTCCATTCACTTTCTATCAACATTTGATCTTATCAGCCATGTTAAGTTTTGCCATTTTATAGGCTATGAAGCAGTGTTTTGGTATTTTAATTTGTATTTCTCTAATAGCTAACAATATTAGGCATCTTCATGTGTGTTCATTGGCCATTTACATAGTTTGCCTTTCTTCTTCCTGGGTGAAATTAATATACTTTGAGATCATTATCACAACTGGGAGATTATGGATGATAGAGATATGTTCCTATTTGAGTTCTTTTATTTTTCATTCTCCAAATAATCTGTTGGAGTGAAGTTTTGCTTGGCTTTGTAAATGCACTGCTTTATGGCACCCCTGTTGCAAATATAAAGTGCCAAACATTTCAATTTTCTTTGACCAGCTACTATCAATTGTTTCTTCAGAATCAACTCTGAATTTTTGGATAAAAGCCTACTGGATATTTAAAATTCATTCATGAGTTTTGTCACAAATGCTATGCTCTTAGAGATGCCTCCAACGTACACAAAATTTCTGCCACTTCACAGCATATCAAGAAAAGAGATTCATTCATTCATGTCATCATTTAGTCAAAAAACTTTACCAAAGGTAAAAGAGACAATGTCCCTGCACTAAGGACAATAATAAACTTCAAATCAAAATAATGAAGTTTAAATTTTTATAGATTCTGAAAAACAGCATAAAACAGACACAGTTCAAGTGCAGTAGGATTTTTCAGGATGCATAATTTCTAGTTAAGAATTTATTCAAATAACAGAGAGTATATGAGAACATCTTTATTTTTTCTATTTATCAAGTATGTTTTGAGCACTATCATGTAGCAGGCACTTTTCTAGGAACTAGAGTGAGAAAAATAGTTGTTTTCTGGTCTCATTCCAGTGGATTAGAATGAAAGGATTCTATAAGTAGAAATGAGTGCATGTGAGGAAGGAGAGGGGGCAGAGATCTGAAGAATGAACAGGACATCCCTATTCTAGTTGAGTTGTTCAGCTGTGCTAAAACATGGTTGAAGAATTGGGAAGCCTGAGAAGGTTTCTTCCAGGGATGCTATGAAGTTCTGAATGTTGTCTAAGCTATTTAGACTTCAACAGATAGACACTGAGTATTCAGTATGAATTTTTTATTAGAAACATCCAATGTAGATCTGTCCCTCTGGAGAGATTTGTAGGACTTTATGCAGGAAAAAAGCTCAAGGGAAAATAATTAGGAAGTTGTATTTATAACATAGGTGAAGTGTAAATAACACCAGATTGGAGGGAAAGCAATGATAATGGAATAAACTGAGTAAGAAGTATAACAATTACTATCAGTAAAACTGAAGAAAATAAAGAGAGGGAGTAAAACACATGATTTGATAGTTTCCAGATGGGTAAGAGGGTAAATACATATGTCATTCAAATAAATAGTATATTCAAGAAGAGAAACCAGTTTCAGAGATGATATTAATGTTTGGTTGAAAAGGTTTTCTTTGAAGTTTTACTAAAACGGAAAGATTATAAATGCTGAGTGGTAGTTTAAGAGGTAAAGCATTGCTAGGGATAAAAATCTAGAAAATATTTACATTTGATATTGCTTCTTTTCCTCCACACAATTTAGGAAGTCAAATCTGTTATTATTAGCTTTCACCTTTTTTTTTATAATTATTACTAAATTTGTAGGGATTCATATGAGTAATTGCGTAAGTTCAGGAAGTTTTGCCTGATTTTTCTTGTGTCCAATGTTTTTCTTTGCCAGAAGCTATTTATAGTCAACAGGATATACACAATTGTTTCTGTCATCACCATTCTCATCTAATTTCATGAAGGAGTGCAGCATTACCTAACACCACAGATAATGAGTTAGAAAATAAGAAACCTAATCTCAAAAACTGGGGTTTAAAAAAAGAGTAGCTTGTGTTTAATGCCTTAATATCTTGAGAGAAGGACATGTAAGGCTTAGTGTTGCCCAACTTGTACTTAGTTGTGGAGTGTTTGTTGATGTCTTGGGGATTTCATAATCTAAGCCAAGTGCTTAAAATCAATTGATGTTAGACATAGGGATCTGTTTTTATCCTGCTTTATCTTATTTCTGGGCCTTTCCATTCTCAAGAGTCTGAGAAACTAAACTTTTCCTTGATAACTTCTTATTTCTGGTAAGAGATGAGACTTTGATAAAATTCAGTTATTCTTTTATGTCTCTTTTCTATACTATGGTACTGTATATATTTCAAAATTTTACTTTTGAACCTTTTCCAAAAAAAAAAAAAACAATCAGGGCACTGTAATATCTTGCCTGGTTTTCTGTTCAGTTTATCAACATATATTTCTTAAGCAACTATGAAGCTAAATAGTGATCAGCACTGTCTACTAATACAAGGAATGGAAAAAACTGTCCTCAGGGAATGTATACTAATAATTACCACAACCTCTCTGTTTCTTTTGCTTATCTTCCCAAACCAACACACACACACACACACACAATCATACACACAATCATGCAATTAGTTGATCTATTTGTTCTTGAAGAAATCCACATAGTTGTAGTACAATATAGTGTTGTAGTATATCATTATGTGATTGCTATACTCTATCCCATTAAATTCAAAATGTTAACAAGAAAATACAAGTTTTTGTTTCATGATATGTAGTTACCCTGAATGCTTACCTTAGTTAAAAATTTTACCTACATTTAGAGATTGTGCCATAGCAAAAGCACATGGAATTCCCATAAAAACAGGATAGGAGTTTGTTAAGAGGCAAGTTTAACTACTGATATCTCTCTCTCCCTTTCCTTCTCCCTAGCTCTCTCTAGTAGTAGGGTTTAAACCCAGGACCTTGCTCTACCTCTGAGTTACATCCTCAGCCCAATTCCTGATCTCTTAAAGAACAGCACCAATATATTTGAAAACATCTTTAATCATTGATTTTTACCATTGGTTGGTGAAAATTATGGTGGGAAAA
Organism: Castor canadensis; assembly: GCF_047511655.1. NCBI lineage: Eukaryota > Metazoa > Chordata > Mammalia > Rodentia > Castoridae > Castor > Castor canadensis. The sequence goes on from NC_133405.1 coordinate 113,714,601, forward strand.
CACAAGTAACATCCTGAGAATAATATTCTTTTTCTTTTGAACTATGTGGTGAATCATCCTGCCTCCCAACTTTCTACATTATGCCCATACATGAAATTAAATAATATCTCTTCCATAGGATGAAAATAAAATTTATTAGATAAAAGAAAACTTATTGGGGTCATAATGATAAAATTACTCCTCACTTTTCTATATAGCATTCACCATGTAAATATTTAGGAATCCAAAAAATGTTTGGATTATGATTACTAGCTTTGAATTTTCCCATAATGGGAACAAAAAATCCAACCTCACTCATACCCAAACCTACATCACAAATATTTTCAGCTCTGATATTTACTCTGAGCTGGAGTTTGGCATCCCCAATGGATACATTTCTTTCATTTCTGTTCCCAATTCATGACTAAGTCATTTACCTCCTGAATATCAACTGATTCCATCTATTCTCCATTTCAACCACTGCCTCTCCAATCTAAGCTATCATATTCCCTCACCTTAACTTCCATGGTCTCCCTTCTTGGTCCTCCTCCGTCATCCAACTTGGGCCTACTTTGTCCTCCTCCTTCTATTGCTTCTACATTCCACTCTTTCTCCTTCAGCAAGGAATGAGCAGCACCTAACACAATTCCTAGTTGATAGGAGTGATCAACAAATAGTAGAAAATGGAGTGAAAATATTTGATAGATGTGGTAAATACCAATAGGGAACTATAAATTTTCAAAACCAATGAATTACACATTTTAATCAAACTTTTACAGTTCATAATCAATCCTGTCCAGAAACTCATTCCTTTAAAAATAAATTTGGTATTTGTATCTGCAAATAAATATATATTGCATCTTCCTCTACCCACCAAATGGCTTTTGAACATGTACTTGTGTGGTTCCAAATTGATAATACCTGTAGAAAAAATAAAATTGAAGAGTTTTTTTAATGACCTCCTTTCAAATAGCCAGTGTTTTTGGTTCTGTGCGATATGTTCCAAGATGAAATATATTACATGCATTCAGAACCATACTAGTAATTATGTAGAAAGAATTGTGTGGCCCAAATCATGTGCTTTAAAACCAAGATCACTTAATAAAAGAACAAACATGGCCATGGTTAAGAGCTGCCTTTTAAGTAGAAAAAAGTCAATTTGTTTCCTTAGCAAATCTAAGTAAATGGGAAGAAAAACAGCTCTTAAATGTTCTCAGGTATTTTCCCTGAAGTTCTCATGAATGATTTAGAACCCAAGAAGGACTGAATAAATCTATGAACCTAGAGACAGCTAACATTGATTTTAACAAAGGAAAACCTATTCACTCTTCGATGTTGTTCACTTTATAACAGCAGTTATCTTTAAAGCAATTCAATTGCCTTTAGAGAGTGGTAGAATGCATACATTCTGCATCTAAAGGAATTCAAATCATTAAATAAACAAAATTCTGCTTCCCAAACATGGCTGGTTCCATATTTAATGTGAAGTGCCCAGTTTCATATCCCTAAAAGCAGAAATTTAACATATATATTTAATGGACACTTTCTATTGAATCCTTGCTTGAAACCGAACAATATATATTTGTATATATACATATTTATCTTTGTATATATGTAATACACACACACAAACACATACTTTTTTGCCCAGGGCATAATTTCTAGGGAAAGAGAAAAAAAGCCTGAAATAAATTTGCAATACATGTGGTACTTAAACTACTCTGTGATTCATCTGGTATCTGCGTTAATAGCAGTTATACTAATAAACATATATATCACTGATGTGAATGAGATAAACACATTCAAAGAAAATTTCATTGCAATTTGGTATTAGGTAAATGTTTGCATTGATGTTGGGGTTGATAGGTAGGCCTGATTCTTGCTGTCCTCTTTCTGGGATCTCCTGGCCTTGATTATCACCTTGTACAACTCTCATTCTTTGTTAAAACTTAATATTTCTTTATAAATATGTATAAATGCTACATGCATGCATCAAATTATACTGCACTTCATAAATATGCATGCATGCATCAAATTATACTGCACTCCATAAATATGTACAATCACAGTTAAAATAAGTAAACTACTTTAAAAAGAACTTTTGTCATCTAAAAATAATAGCCATGCTGTTAATCCAGTTTTCACTTTTTCTTCATCTTTCCTGGGTTTTTATATACTGTTTTCCCACTCTTTCTTCTCTCTTACTCTTTGTAACTCCTGCATTCCTCAGATTTTAGCCATCTTTCAATCTTTCCAACTTCTCTCTTCAGATGCTTTCTCAGGATCATTAGATCTGCTATGAAGATAGAATCACCCAGTCCATCAATGGGCTAAGTTGAATGTGCCATGTTGATGTGCCTGCACTATACTTTGGGCATTTGACCACTTAAGCCTGAAAAAAGTTGAAAAATACTTTTGAAGCATATTAAAATCTCTGTAGATAGTGGTGACTATAGAATCCAAGCATTAACATGAAATACAAACTTGTTTATCTTTTTTTATTGTTTATACATTTATTCATATGTGCATACATTGTTTGGGCCATCTCTCCCCCCTACCTCCCACTATCTCTCCCTCTCCCCACCCACTCCCCTCGCTTCCAGGCAGAATCTGTTCTGCCATCTTCTCCAATTTTGATGAAAAGAAAACATAAGAGATAATAAGAAAGACATAGGAATTTTGCTAGTTTGAGATAAAGATAGCTATAAAGAGAGATTCCTAGCATTGCTTCCACGTACATGTGCATTGCAACCCACATTGGTTCATCTCTACCAGACCACTTCACTACTTCTCAGTCACCTTCCCATAATGGCCTCTGTCAGTTTAAGATTGCTTTATTTGCTCCTCTACAGTGGGCTCATCAAACACTTTCAAGTTTTAGGTTTCCTTCCCTCCCCTATTCCTCCTGTACACTTTCTCTCCTTAGCATATATATGACCCATGTGAAATAATATTACTGAATTTGTTTTAGCTCTATAATCTGCATATGAGGGAGAACAAGCAATTTTTGCCCTTCTGAGCCTGGCTAACTTAGCTTAAGATGATGTTCTCTGGTTCCATCCATTTACTTGAGAATGACAAAATTTCATTCTTGTTTGTGGCTGAGTAAAATTCCATTGTGTGTAAATACCAGATTTTCTTAATCCATTTATCTGTAGAGGTGCATCTTGGCTTAAGAAAAGCACCAGAAACTATTTTTCAAACTCTTGCATTTTGAGAACTAACATCAGGACAGGGGAAAAAAGATAAAGCACCATATTTTTTTTGAGAAACTGCACCATAGAATTCTGCCTGTCAGTTTAACCAATATCCACAGCTTCATTTTATTGCACATTTTCACTTCACCCATCTGTAAACTGAGCCAACAATTAATCTGTCTCAAAATAATTCATTAGCAAAATTACAAGGAAAACCCAGGATAGGATTCATGAGAAATCTACTTGTTCATTGAGAATTTGATTTTCTTTCCTCTTTTTCCATTGGTCTTTATGTTTTCTCCAAATCAGATTTTATTGCTACTATTTTCCTATTTTTTCCTTAGTTTGTAAATTTTTTTGCCAATTCTTTACCTCTCGCATAGTGCATCCAATTTGTCACTGTACAATCTCTCATAACTGCTTCTTAGCTCATTCTTTTTCTTCATTTGTCATACTTTATTTTCCATTTATTGAGTTTTCATACTCTTTTGGAAAGTTTTACAAATATACTTTTGTAAAATTTATGCAATGTTTTCATATAAGAGGTAGTACTTTTTTTTTCTAATATTCTCCCCTCTCTAAAAAGATAATAATTCCTTCCTAGCCTACACTTTCTCTTTCCTCCCCTCAATCTGACCAGACTTGAAGGACTTAGATATATAAATGTCATTTTCTATAATTTAGAAACATTTCTTAATTTAAACAGAATAAAAGAAGTGAATAATGAGGCAGTCGTTCTAAAACATAACCCTCAGGTACCCCTGGCCCCTCCATAAATCTCTAGCATACCCTTTCTTCCATAGCCCTTTCTTTCATAGTATATCTGTTTTATACACCTTTACCCCCTACCCCCCAGGAGATTCTGAATTAGTATGCTTAGGGTGGAATTTGGGGCTTGTATATTTTGAAAAAAGTTTCCTCAGGGAGTCTGCTATGCACGCATTAAGAATGAATGCTTTAAACTTGGAATGAAACAATAACCATTCTAACTATGATGAATAACCCAATATATTTAATTATGATTTTCTTTTTGTCCAAAACTAAGGCTAGATGTTAATTGCAGGAGAAATAGATAAGGACGCCTATTACAACAGTATATTACTATGATATGAAAGCTTAGAAAGTTCATTGTTAATGAATAATTCAGTATTTGAAATAATTAGATGTCATACAGTTAAAATTAATTTATGTTTTTTACTGTGTGAATCAAATTGATTGAGATTTTACATTTAATTTTGTAAATCAAATGTTATCTCTTTTCCTGCTAAGAAGCTAACCAGAAAACACCACATGCAAATTTTTACTTACTGTTTGATCCATTATTTTTCTTTCAATGAAGACAGGCATTTCAACACAAGTTGTTGAGAAAAGTGGCTAGACATCTTCAAAAAACTGAAATTAGATCCATGTTTATCACTCTGTACTAGTATCAACTCAAAATGGATCAAAGACCTTAATATCAGACCCCAAACTCTAAAGTTGGTACAGGAAAGAGTAGGAAACACTTTGGAAATAGTAGGTATAGGCAAGTACTTCCTCAATAGAACCCCAGCAGCTCAGCAACTAAGAGAAAGTATAGACAAATGGGACTACATAAAATTAAAAAGCTTCTGTACAACAAAAGAAATGGTCTCTAAACTGAAAAGACCACCCACAGAGTGGGAGAAAGTATTTGCCAGCTACACATCAGACAAAGGACTGATAGCCAGGATATATAGGGAGCTCAAAAAACTAAACTCTCCCAAAATTAATGAACCAATAAAGAAATGGGCAACTGCACTAAACAGAACTTTCTCAAAAGAAGAAATTCAAATTGCAAAAAAACACATGAAAAAATGCTCACCATCTCTAGCCATAAATAAAATACAAATCAAAACCACACTAAGATTCCACCTTACCCCTGTTAGAATAGCCATCATTAGAAACACCACCAGCAACAGGTATTGGGAAGGATGTGGGGAAAAAGGAACCTTCATACACTGCTGGTGGGAATGCCAACTAGTACAACCACTCTGGAAAAAAATTTGGAGGTTTCTTAAAAATCTAAGCATAGTTCTGCCATATGATCCAGCAATCCCACTCCTGGGGATATACACAAATGAATGCAACACAGGTTACTCCAGAAGCACCTGCACAACCCATGTTTATTGCAGCACTATTCACAATAGCAAGTTATGGAAAGAGCCAAGATGCCCCACTACTGATGAATGGATTAAGAAAATGTGGTATTTATACACAAAGGAATTCTACTCAGCCATGAAGAAAAATGAAATCTTATCATTTGCAGGTAAATGAATGGAACTAGAGAACATCATTCTGAGTGAGGTCAGCCAGGCTCAGAACACCAAAAATCGTATGTTCTCCCTCATATGCGGACTTTAGATCTAGGGCAAATACAGCAATGTTGTTGGACTTGGATCACAAGAAAAGGAGAGAGCACATTCGGGAAATATAGGAATAGGTAGAAAACCCAAAACATGAAAGTGTTTGATGTCCCCACTCCAGAGGAACTAACACAGAAACCTTAAAATGGCAGGTTATCACTAGCAGGGGTTCAGGAACCAATGTAAAGATCAGTTAGAGTTGAATCAACATGGGTCGTAACACATGGGTACATGAGAGCAATAGTAGGAATCTTTCTGTATAGCTATCCTTAACTCAGCTAGCAAAAACGCTTTGTCTTTCTTGTTATGCTTATGTCTTTTCTTCAACAAAATCAGTCACAAGGGCAGAATGGGACCTGCCTGAAACTGAGGAGGGAAGGGGGGAAGGGAGGCAGGGTAGAGAAATGACCCAAACAATGTATGCACATGTGAATAAGTGAACAACAACAAAAAACAGAATTGCTCTAACCTCAACATGCCTATATTTAGAAACTGAGCTGTTGTCTTTTGACTTCCAATGAATTACAAACTGCTTAATTAAAATGAAAGTCCTCTCTGCCCAGGCCACTGAAGCTATGGCTGTACCTCCTCTAAAACCATGCTCTCATACAGTGACATAGAACTCAACTCTACACTCCTGATCAGGTTTTGGAGGTTGATCGCCATAGGCCTTAATCCTTTGCTGTCTCTGAATTTCCATGTTCCTAAAATCTTCCCATTCTTTTATTTCCAAAATCCCTGGAAGTCTCTACTGGTCATTCTACTGAGATCATCCTTCTTATCTACCTCTTACTGAGCACTTTGCTTTCTCTATCCTTCTGTGTGTAATATAGCAAATTGTCATTCACATTGTGAGGTTAATCTCTTCAAGTAGATTATACAGTGCCTAAAACTTAGAAATCTGCACTTATTTTTGAATCTGTAGGAGGCCCATGATAAGTATTAATAGTAGTGATACCATAGTGATAATGAGATTGAACTTCTTTCCTTTCTTCATCTCTTTCTCCATTCCTCTCTTCATTTGTTCCTCCATTTGCTCGTCTCACTTCTCCTTCCCTAGTTCTTTTATTCATAGATTCAAGTATTTACTCAACAGGTACTTATTGAAGCATTTCAATAAGTACAGCAGATAGAGTACTGCACTAAGACTCAGGGCACAATCTTGAATAGAACATAATCACTGACTTCAATGAATTTATGATATAATAGGAATTTAGGCACAGTTTATTAATATTGATAAACCTGTTGCTAAGCAGTGACTGACACATTCAATATTGATCTGAACAGGTGGTAAAGAGTGAGAGGAAAGCAATAGAGCAAAGTCAACTAGTTGCAAGGAAATATCACATTTACTAGAGCACATCTTATAGGCATTCTAGAGAGTATGGTCAAGACAGCTTATGAATAGTTAAATAACAATGCATATTTTCATTTTTATTGTGAGGTACTATGTTCCTGGAATAATGACCTTGCTATCATTTTGTTGGTTTATGTAGTCTTTTAATTGCTAAAAATGTACAACCAAACTCTATTAAAATAATATTACATGAAGGTGGTTATAAAGTACCGAGAATTTTATTTGGAATGAAAGTCTGGGAGATTTAACTCAGTCTCAAAAAGCATGCATTAAATTTGTTCATTTGGTAAGCATGTCCTGGGGTCTGCTGTGAGCTTAGTATTAGATTATGGAGTAGAAGAATATAACAATATTAAATCACACCTATTAGCAAAAGTGTTCTATATACTGTCATTGTTTTGTCAGTAACATAAGGGTTGAGGAGACATTTAGGTTTAAATATGCAGTTATCACAAGTTCTTATGTACGATTTCATGTTATAAATTTCAGATTTAGTAATGTGCTATTTTTATTGCCTTACAAATCCTATATTTTGAATAAAGATAAATAAAGAGGAATTGCCATTTTTTATTTAATGATAAAAAAGCTTTTTCATTTTTGTGAAGACTTGGTTGTAATATTCTTTTTTAATGGAACAATTCTCTGACATTTTACTCTTAAAATTTCATTCAGGATAAAAAGTAGAAGGTATTTAAGTTTGACACAATCAATGATGCATATAAATGTTCTGGTACCCATAGATTATCTTAAAATTTAGTATTGAACCTTAGAGGTTTCTTGATGTGCTATCCTTGGAAGCAGTTAATTCTTAGTTTTATGTGGCTTTATAATGCAAACTACATTGATGCAAACAGAATTTGAAATAAATTTCCTTTTAATATAGTAATGAATTTTATTTTAAAATCTTTAGAGGATTTTTTTAATACTATGGCTAAACTATGTTTGTTCTTTTCACCTTTCATATTGACAACCCAAATACTTTGTTCATGTTTAAATTTTACAACACTTCATAGACTATTAAACATAGAACATCCTTGTGGGGACAAAAAATCAAATTTGCTCTTGAGAAGGTTTGTAACTAATTGATTTGTAGGACATTATAACATCCTCTAGCTGACAAGCTTACAAAAATAAAAACTGGAGCTGAACTGAGAGGGCACTTTTTTACTGACACATAAAAGGTATCTTTCTGTCTTGTATTCTTTGGATATGGGCATGTCAGTTTCAGAGAGCACCTCTCACATGGAGCTTTTTATTTCTCTCCCAGTACAACTGCATGTGGTAGCACATTGTTTAATCTTTTCTCAAATAAAAGGACATGGAGTTTCATTTTTGTTTCGCCTTTTTTGGTATCTTACAGGAACTCCAGGATGGCATTGGGCAGCGGCAAACTGTTGTCAGAGCACTGAATGCAACTGGGGAAGAAATAATTCAACAGTCCTCAAAAACAGATGCCAATATTCTACAGGAAAAATTGGGAAGCCTGAATCTGAGGTGGCAGGAGGTCTGCAAACAGCTGGCAGAAAGAAAAAAGAGGTAGGGTAACAAATAAAATAGGAATGCTGGATTTTTTAGCAGAACTATTTAAACTGTCCTTACAAAAGGATTTCAAGAAAGATGATTATAAACTGGGTGAAAGGCAATAACATTAAGGAGACCATCAAGTTAATCAATATTAGTAAAGGCATTTTTATGTCTTTTTTTCAGATACTAAAATATGTACTTGTTGCTACTTAGTGATTTTCAGCTATTTTAAACTTTCATGTTTGTTTTAAAAATTGCACATGATTGCTTAAATGTGAATGTCTTTGGTATATTTCAACTTTAACAAGCTAAGTCTGAATTAGTTTTTTCCAAAAAAAGATGAGAAAAAGCCAATTATAAATGACTTTATTGTGGGAAAGGCAGGTATTTGGTAAGATTTTTTAACAGCTATGAATATGATTTTATACTAAGAACATGATAGTTATATTTACTTTTAGTTCTACTACATTTGTTACTTTATTCTTAAAGAGATACTCAGACCAAAAATATTCAGTGCTGAAGGTGGAAAATAAAACCAAAATAAAAAGATTATTGTTGAATTCAATCATCACTCAACTTTCTCCTGTAATATACTGAAAGCTAAATGCATGCTGCTGTAGCTGGAAAGCATAAATATTTTATAAATGAAATTGATATTTTGCTTGCAGTTGTTGATACTAATGTTTCTTATTCATAGAAGAGGACTTAATCTTTATTTATCAACTAAGACTATTATTATGAACAATGAAAACTCAGTTCTCCTGCCAAGCCCTTGCATCCTATCCATCATGTACATAGTAGGTAGATTTTAATAGTCAGGAAACACCTCATTGATGAGCATGTTTGGTTAAAATGTATTAAAATGAAGGTTTTGGAATTATGTCCATTGTCTTTTCCCACCTCTTCTTATCTCCTTTTCTCATGTTGCATTATTTAGAGAGTAGATACAATTCATATTCTTCTACAAAATATACCTATGAGTTTCCATATATGCGTATGGAGACATACAAATCTTGACGAAGAATAATACCATCATCTCAACACATTTTTATAATGTTTTGGTTTTGAAAGTATTCTTGATTATGTAGAGATATGCAAACTTTGTAGTGAAATTACTTCCTTGGAAAATCATAAACTTTTACCTAGATTGAAATCATTTGATTAGTCACACTTATATCTCATAATTTAAATAACTAATACATGTATGTAATGAGCATATTTAAACATGTATAATGTCATTTGTAAGCTAGGCTCAATCTAGTCTAAAATAAGATGGCAAGAAATAAATGAATATTAAGAAAAATGGAAAAGAGTGCTATACATTACCTATCTTCAATACAAAAATTGATAAATTAATTGAAGGATTATTTTCATTAATACATATATTGTTCCTCATTTTTAAATATTTGTCCATATAGTATTTGAATATAGCATAATACTATTATCTCTGATAACTCTTATTAACTTGGATTTTAAAAATCTTATTATATGTCATTGGCTTTTAAATAAAAGTTATAATTTATAAATGAAGTGGGAAAATTATGTCTAGCTTACTGAATAAGCTCTAAAATTTTAGATCCTTCTAATTTTATAAGAAAGTGGTATATGCTGACTCTGTTGTGAAATATGATTCAATTTGTAGGTTAATTATAGCTAAGGATTTGGCTATAATTGGCTAGAAAAATTTCTCTCATTTAAATATTCTGACCTGCATTAAAGATTACACTTTTGTGCTTGAAAAAGTCAACATCAGCTTCCTTGAATTTTTTAAAACTCAGCTTTTAAAGTTGTCTACTTTATGCTACATTTCAAAAAATAATTGTTAACATATTCAGATTTCCACTGAGATCAGTTTTGTGGCAGAGGTCCTCAGGATTTTTTTTATCAATACAATTTTTATGAAATGTAAAAGTGTAGTAAAATATAGGTGCCAAGTTCTCCCAATACATTCACAGCTACTTATAAGTATCCAGTGGCAAATCATGTAATAATAAATAAAATAATATTTCATAAAGAATATGTTAATCTAATATTGTGTGAAGGCTATAATCATGAAACTATTGTTAATCAGTGGTATGCTTTCAGTGCAGTACAAGAAGTTAGGAAGAAACAGAAGTTATTTATTACACAGGTGAAAAATAAGATGCCTATTCAAGTTAACAATAGTGTTCTTCATTTTTAATGGTCTTTAAATATATCTATTAGAAATATTTCACATTCCTTAGGCCAGGACGCACATGAAAGGAAGTGTATAATTTAAGCAAAAAAATTACTTAGAGACTTATAGCTATATAATTTTAAACCTTTCTCTTTGAAAATGCAGCATAATCAGAAATATGCAAAGAAAATTCTCAGAAATATTCAAATAGCAGTGGACATCCATTAACATTAGTCTATGTTAGAAGTAAATGAAGTATAAAATACAGTCAATTAACTGTGCAATTTAAGACAGAAAATTCAGTGTTGTTTCAATTATGTAGCAGAGGATCTGGATAACATCTATAGGTTTAAGAATGATAGCAGTGAGTTTAATGATGTCTTTGCCACAGACATGATCTTTGTAAACAAGGAGATGAAAATGAAAACTTATCAGCTCTAAAAGGAAGTCATAGGTTAAAGAAAAGCAAGTCTTTGTACAAAGGTTCCTTAACTCAACTCCATGAATAGAATTCAAGGATTGCCCTAAACTCAAACTGAAATTGAGCATTTCCTTCCATTTGGAATGCAAGCAAAAACCCACAGCAATACTAGCAGTACCTGTAAAATCAGATTATGTTCATAACTCATTAGAGTTGTCATATATCTCTCAAAACCTAGTTTTATTTTTTATTATTAGTTGATAAGTATATATAGTGTATAGTTGTTAAATGAGGATAGTTAACATTTCCATCTCCTTAAACATTTATTTAAATGTTTAATTTTTGTTAAACATGTAATACAATATTTATGGGGTATAGCAATATTTCAATACATGTACATAATATGTGCTGATCAAAATGGGATAATTAATATTTCACTCTCATTGTATCATTTAAATTGTTCTATATTTGCTGACTTTCTTGTAAACTAGAATTTGGGTCTAGATAAGACATGAAAAGAAGCAAGTCAGACGATTTTGAGAAGTATACATCAAATGAGGGATATTGTGTACTTCACAGTACATCACCACTAGTGGTGCATAATATGAGGTAGCCCCATTTTAAATGCTGCTAAGTTTGATCACTTTGTTAAGGTAGTGAACATCAGATCTTGCATTCTCAAGTCATATTCTTCTTTGAAATTAATAAGTTATATGATGGCATTTTAGATTCTTCTTTAACCCACTCTTACACTGAGACTTGCAAAATGATGATTTTCCTAATTCTAACACGAACTTAAATGAACCAGCTGACTTTGTCCTGTTTTTTAAGAGGGTTTGTTATCTCTCTCCATTGATGTCAGACCGGACTCACAAATTATTATTCATTCAATGCTCTAATGAATTGTAGTTCTTACTCTTCGTCAGTGGGAGCTATTTCAGGTTTCTTATTGTCTCAGCCTCACTTTGGACTTCCTTTGCCCTAAGTTTAGAGCTAACCATTTCTCTGCACGCCTCTGGTTTTGTTTACTGGAAGTTGTATAAAGAAACTAACATTTAAACAGCAGTTCCTTCTTAAAAGAATATTGATAACTTTCTGGGAAGCAGTCCCGGGGAAATAATGTTTTCATAATATTGCATGGATGCTTGACAAATCTCTTTCAGAGTACACGGAAGTTCAAATTAAAGTTAGGAAAATTTAAAAGCCCTTCTTGTATAATACTTAATGTTTGATCATTAACTTATTATTCATTTAAACCTCTTTACTTCTGAATTTTTGAACCAAAGTTTACCTATGTATGATCTATGCTAGTTTGCCAGCAAATTAACAGTATAAATAAGATTATGGGAGGTACTCCTAAATGTACTTAAGGGAATAAATTGTTCTTTAAAGACCTTAGCTCATTGTTTGCATGCAAATTAATGCTGTTAATTAGAAAAGAACCTTATCTAATTCATTAAAGTGGGCCTAGTAGGACCTCTTCTTGAAAATCTCCATTAGCAATTCATATTACTCTTTGTAAGACAATTGTTTTTTCTTAAGTATTCATTAACTTTGACTCCTCAGTAATTCAGACTCCTGTAACCGAACAACTTTCAGTTTCTACTTCAAATGAAGAGCTTTTCAACATCCTTATTTCCTAAAAATTAAAGCCAGAAAATTTAATGTTTATTTCAAATCTTTTCATGGTATGTGCCATCTTTTAAATGCATCCAAACATCTATAATAAAACACTACTAAAATCTTACACATTCACATTCTACCCTCAGGATCATGCTCTATACTTGACTTTCCCATCACCAGTTTTAGCCTTGACTCTTTCTTCAGCCAGCCCAGAGTTTACAAACTGAGTCCTCACAAACTTAATACAGCATGAATACATGCAAATTTTTAGTAAGCTCTGCCTTGAAATAATTAGCAACAATTAGAAATTGAGAGAATTTATGTATTTTTAAAAATGTGGACCCTGTCTTCTCTTGAAAATTATCAGCTGCAGCAGAGTAACAGATGTATCACACTTGCTACTCAGAAGTGTGGTCTCTGGTACAGAGTGCAGATGTCACCTGGGAGTTGCTAAGAAATTCAGAGTCTAATAAATCACAGTCAGAGTTTTAGCAAGATTTCTAGGTGATTCATGTGTACATTCAAGGTTTGAGAGTCACTGCTTTGAGTAAGCAAGTTTTATCTTCGGTTTGCCACACTGGTCCCATTTTACTCATTCATGTTAATGATTTTCCCATATTTATTTGACCTTAATTAACTCATATAGAAACCTGGATGATGATAGTAATGATGGTGATGGTTTTGTGGCAGGGGTAGCAGTGGCAATAACACTTAATAGTATCAAGCACTTTGCATTATAGTTCGCATAATCCTTATAACAAGTTTATGAAATAGGTGCTACACTGATTTCAGTTTTGCATAATGGTAGTGGAGACATAAACTGGAGAAGCTTCTTGCCTAAGATCATGTAGGGAACAAGTGTTTGAACCAGGATGCAGGTCCAAACAGTCTTACTCCATAGTCTTTATTTTAGATTTAAATTTACATTATTTTTCCTGGTTTTGTCCTACGGTATTCTCCAGTATATACTTCAGTTTCTGCCCACCAAATCTTCCACTTACCTTAACTTAATGCTTAGAAGCAAGTGAATTGGACATGGACCTATCTTTCCAACCATGTTGTCCATCACTTTCACTTTGTCAGCTTATGTCTGAAGAATAAAATGCCCTGAAGTTTTCTTTCCTTTGGCTTTTGCAAAAGTCATTTACTTTGGTTGAATTTTCTTTCCGCTTAATTTCCTTTTTCTCAATCCTAGCCATCCCTCAAGATATGACTTAAGTGCTCTATGAATGTGACTTTCTTGTCTCAAGCAGAAGTAGTTTTTTCTCTGAGTTCCTTTTCACCCTTTTTTATAACACTCATTTTATGCATCTATTGTACATCATACCTATTTGCATAAATGTTCTCAACAAGATTTGAGGCTTTATGAGAGCAGGGTACTGGCTTATTCTTAGCTCTGTAACCCATAGTACATAGCAGAAAGTTTGGTACATGGAAAATGGCCATTAAACATTGTCTTAATTCAAACAATAAGAATTTTTATTCACATTCATATTAAATTGAACAAGCTTTATAGGTGTTATCCTGAATCTAATATACTCAAGAGATAAGTGGCTTCGATTTTCACTGCTACTTATAGCAAAAGAATCTCTTTGTTTGGTTTGCTTTTGTGTTTTTGAGTCAGGCTCTTTCTATGTAGCCCAGATTAGCCTCAAACTCATGATTCTCTTACTTATGTTTCCCCAAGAAGAAGCTCTGTGATTCAGACATTTTATACATATGTTTACCTTAGTCTTAATTGTATCTCAGCCAGTAAGTTACAGGTGAATTAAGGAGGAAATTTTCCTGAACTGGATATTTTATCCTCATCCAATCTGTAGCTAAAAGATATTTTTAGATGCAATTCATATCACCAGGGAGCTATTTTTAGATAGATCAGAGAGGATTGTACAGACATTACTATCCACAGGTGTCTATGTAAACGCTAGTTTCTTCCCATCTGTTCTCTGATGACTCTGGAAAAGCTTTAAAGGACATTCATAATTTTTCATCAAAAGACTTTGAAAAATTAGCCTCAGAGTTAATCCTTTTATGTCATATTTTATTCTTTGTAACTTGGAAGTTCTAGCAAAATTGACCAACTAGAGCCAAATACACTGTTGAATTGGTTGGTATTGACAATATCACTTTCTATACACACACAAGTAAATGCACTTTATCCATGCCCTTCTATGAACCTCTATGTGGCTAGGAAGTCACAGATAGGGAAAGTTACTAAGGAGGATGGTCTCTGGGAATGGTCTTAAGGGATGAGAGGAATCAAGTGAAGAATGAATGGGCATGCAGGAAGAAAAGATGGCATAAACAACATCATTGAAACAGTTGGCATAGTTCAGCATGGAGAAACCCTCATGAACAACTTCCATTTAATGTACTCATCTAAGAACCTTAAGCTCTTCATTCTCTATATGCAAAAAACCTGCTAGTACATATTTCAAACTAATATTAATATTCATAAAAGGTTTTCAAGTAGTCTTTCTGGTATCATGTACCTTGGCTCCCACCATTTGAGAGTATGTTTGCTAGGAGCTAATAGTGTGTGGTTCTGAAACTGTTTATACTAGCTAGTATTTTTACTAATTTTCTTATTAAACTAATTTTGTATAAACTGATAGAATAGGAATTTATAGAGAAAGATAATTCTGGTTTCTATGAAAACTAAGTCAAATAATTTGGAAAACTTGATAAAGGTGGTTAGCAAAAAAAATCATAACAACAAAAACAAAACAAATACTGTTGCCTTAGATGTAGATGAGGCAGCCATTTAAAGACAGGGGATGAAAACCAGATGTGGTGGTACATACCTATAATCACAGCTACTTGGCAGGCTAAGGCAGAGGGACCTTAAATTCAAGGCCAGACTGGAAAAGTTAGTGAGACCCTTTCTCAAAAAGGAAAAATATAAACTAAAGGGCTGGGGTGTGGCTCAAGTGATACAGGGCTTGCCTAGGATGCACAAGGCTGGGTTTAATCTCCAGTACCAAAAGGAAAGAAAAGATAGAACCTACAAGAATATGGAAAGATTTTGCATTTAGATTATTTTCAGTGTCTTTAAGTCTTATGTTACTTTAAATCACAAGCTAAAAGTCATAGATAATGAAATGTGGAAGTTTTTATGCAAAAAAAGATACACTGAATTTTAGTCAGTGAACCTTTACTCCAGAAAATGTCTTGGACATCATACTAAATGAAAGGTGAATGAATGACCATTTATATGTACTAATAAAAGAAGAGATGTTTGAATATGTATAAATGCCTTCATATAATTCCTCTAACAATATCTTTCCAAAAACCATCTACCAGTCACCCTAATCAAGTTTGATAAGGAGACATTTTTGATAAGGAAGAAATATGGTGGAGTGATAAATGAAGTAGTCAAGATAGATTGAATCATGGAAGATTTCAAATCTCAAAGATGAAAAAACATTGGGAAATGAAATAGTTTATATTTGGATCCTTATAGGCTGCTCTGATCATTGAGCTCAGATGAAATGAGTGAGAATGGTAGCAGGGTGCCTCAAGTTAAATAACTAAAGTAGTTCAGATTCGGGGTAATAAGCAAGTGGAAAAGAACTTGTAAAGAGGTAATAGATTCAAGAAATACTTGACAGATAAAAATGGAATAATTTGGTAATTTATTAGATGAGATGATGAGGAGAATAAAAGGAAGAGTCTAGGATGGAACCGTCTTCCAATGTTTGGTTTGTGGAACTGGCTACAGTGCTGGTAGCTAAGATAGCAAATCCAAAAAAGAGTAGCCATATGGAAAGACAAAAAGAAATAAGATATACAGAGTCCAACTTGGAATATAATAAGTTAATGTAGACTGTGGACTATCCAAACAAGGTTGTCAGAAAATATGCTTTTGTATGTTTAAGTCTGAATACCAGGAAGAGGGAAGAAAATCGGTGAGGACACTAAGCCATTTATTTTCTCAGTGTAAAGGTAGTAGCATTCTCTAGTCAACTAATTGCATCTTGATGAAATCCTTTCTTGCATCATTTGCTTGCTAACCGGTAAACTAAACAGAGTTCCCAGCATACATATTTACCACTAAGCACTACAGGGGAGAAAGGGTTCAAGTATCAGCAAGCCATTGTGACAGATGAGCACTAGTGGTGACTAATGAACTAAAGTATGTTATCTATCACTCTAGTGAAAGAGAGGATATCTATACACATATTCAAAGTGCTGATACACTGTTCATTTGAATATAAGGTGATGATCAATACAGGGATAGCTCATGAATCTATAACTTGTAAATAAACACAAAACGAAGCATGATGAACTGAAATCTTTGAAACTATGAGCTAAAATAAATCTATTCCTTCCTTAAATTGCTTATGTCAGGTATTTTATCATAGTAATGAAAAATATCACTAACACAACCAATTAGAATCAAATCCAAAGAGATATTGTTTTAAGTTATTGTGAGTGAAACAAGGTAAAAATGTAACTATCTTTATGTTAAAGAAATCTACTTCTTGGTAGTTCAAGGCTGGTATCTCAGAAATCTGCCATCCCTTGATGTGGCCCTTACCTTCATTGTCCAAGATGAATATTAGATCTCCAGACATCATAAGTGCTTTATCTAGCAGCTTTACAGGCTGCTAGAATTAAAATAAGACAAAAAGGAGATATGTCTACCTTTATAAGAGGACCTTATAAACACATTTTGTTATATCTCCTTAGCCAGAATGTATTCTCATGACCATACCAAGCTTCAGTAGGCACTGAAGATACAATGTAATGGATCTTTGCATAGGGAGTCAAGCAATTTTGGCCAAAATTATGTGCTTTTTTTTTGGGTCCCAAATCTAATATTCAGCCCAGTACATAGGTCTGAATTTGATCTACTTCTTTAGCTTTAAACAGAGCATTTCCTCTTGTATGTCCAGGAGCCACCTCAAAATCAACATGCTAAAAGTTCAATAGTTCCTATTCCTCCACAAAATCTACTCTAAGTGATATTGCTATAGATTCACTTTCCCAAACAGAAACTTGGGAGTTATAATATAATAATGCCACTTATGTTTATGTGATTATTCTATGAAAATGAGTTTCCTAAGAGTTTTACAAGTGTTTCTCAACTTAATCTTCACAATAGCTCAGTTTTAAAGATCTTCCATGTTCATCATCTCACCTTACTCTATGAGATGATAGGCAAAGCATGATATTCTATATCCATTTTGTAAAATGTCAACTACCATGAGTTATAGAAGAGTCCATAACTAATAGTCAATGATTTGGACTGAATCAATCGCTTTTTCCATTATGGTTACACATGACCAGTGTGAACAAAGTAGCTGCTAAGGATGACAAGGACTATTTAAGTGGCTCTTTTCCACTCCCTTATGTCCCTTCTTTAGCCAATTGAAGAGCCTTAAGTTTGTGTTTTCTCAGGATTGTACTTCCTCCAGTATCAAAGGAGAATATTATCTGTGATGACGTATTTATGAATTTTTAGTGGCGTAGAATTTAGAGGCTAAGCAAGAACCTTGGAGAAGACTGAGTAAAAGGAAAGTAGACAGAGAGGAAAAGCTTATCTACAATAAAGGGAACACGAGAACCCTGAATGTGAGTTTGGTTTATAGAGTTTTGGAGGTTTAAAGATTTTGAAGAGTAAATGGTTATGAAAGTAAGTGAGGAGGAGAAGAAATGGAATTTTTGGAATGTTCTGTGACTTGTCAATGAGTGTCTTTAATTTTTCAAGAAATGTGAATTAAGATTAGAATTATTTACAATTTTTATTACTAGAATGGATTTCTGTTGGTATAACTCTGTGGGTTATGTGAGGCCCTAGAATTTATTAGGATTATACATGAGAACCAAACTCATATAATGATTTTTTAATGATCAGAGTTTTTCCATGACAAAAATAACTTGTTTCTCTTACTGATTTATTTGGTGTTTCCTTGCCAATTAACCTTTATATTAGACAGTAGAAAATACTAGTAATTGGAGTTGAAGTTGGCCAATTAAACAAACCCACCAACTAAATGCTGGGTAATAAGCACCTATGTTCCCAATTGTGTTTATTACCTTTGGAAGTAAATAAAATGGTACTTTTGTAGTTTCATTTTATTTTACCCTTTTTTCAGAGGATATATTACTTAAATTGTATGACTCTCATTTTACTTATTAAAAACTAAGGATAATAATACATATTTGGCAGAATTGCTATAAAGATTAAGCATTAGGTGAATAAATTGGCTAGCCCTGTGCCTAACACATGATTAGGGGTTAAAAACTAGTGTCTGGGAACCAGACTTCTGAGACAGTAAAAGAAATAATTCAATAAATCTCCCCCCAAAATAATGAAATGCAATGAGGTGGACAAAATATTTTCTGACTCTGAAAATTAGCCAGAGACATATACCAAATTGAAAAGTGATTATTAAAACTGAACATTAAATAAAAACAGTATAAGTGTGCAGTGTATTTGAGTAGGGTTAATCTCACTCCTCAACCTCAGGTTGGTAAACATAGACACCCTATCAAAACGGAGCAAGTCATGAAAACTAGCAGTTTCATTAACTCAGGAGTTGACATTTGAAACAAAATGTGGGAAACCTCACCCCCAAAAGTCTTATCAGAAATAATAGCGACCTTGGTAACAAATGAGTAGGCAGACTAGCAATTCTGCTGATCTAAAGTTGCAGTTTTGATTGAGGCATGTAACAGACTGGCTGACTTGCTGGCAATTTAACTTAACAGAGATATCTGAGAAATGAAGCAATCATAAGGGGCCTGGATATAAGAACTCCATCTATCTGTTCCAAGAAGACTTAAAATGTGCCTAAACTTTTAACATATTTCCTAATACATATATAAATGTTTTGGCAAAAGTTTAAAATCTTACTGGCTTGAAGTGTTTAAGCATGACTGCTGACCAACTATTTCTTGATGGCAAGTAAGCTGTTTACCTCTGGGAAGACAGGTGTAAAGTTTTTTGTTTGGTTGGTTCATTGGTTTTTCTAAGAGAGAAGGTATCAATAGCCACACAGGGTGAGATTCCGTAGATTTCCAGTCAAGTTATTAAAACGTTAATAAAAATAATCTAGCACTACGAGTGAAGAGGAAAATCAGAATCTGGATTTGCTTTGGTATATTATTTAAAATGTCAAATTTTCAAGAAAAATATATGTTACAACCAAAAAGAAATGGAACTGTGACCCATTCTTGGGGGAAAAAATAGCAACAGAAATGGTTTCTGAATTTATCTAGATATTTCTTTTAGCAGATAAAGACTTAAATTCTCCTATTACAATTACTTTCACATAGTAAAGAAAATCATGTTTTTAAATAATTAACAGAAAATAAGACAATGTCAACAAATAAGGAATGTCAACAAACAGATACACATTATAAAAAGAACCAAATGAAATTTCTAGAATTCAAATGCAGAATAACTTAAATGAAAATTTCATTAATGGGGCTTAAGAGCAGATTCAAAATGACAGATAAGATAATAAGTAAACTTAATTTAACTAAAAGACTAGGGTTATGACTCAAGTGATTGAGCCCCTATCTGCCAAGTGTGAGGCCCTGAGTTCAAACCCTAGTAACATGAAAAATAAAAGATAGATAGAAATTATCCAATCTGAAGAAAATAGAGTAAAAAGAATGGAAAAAATGAACAAAAGTACTCAGAGGCCTCTGAACAAATTTTGAGTGTATTGACATAGGTGTTATGAATTTCCAGAAAAAAAAGAGGAAAATGAAGGGGCAGAAAAAATTTGCAAACACTTTACAAATATGACAATGCTATACAACAAACCCCAATATAATAAATGTAGAAAGATTGACCACAGAAAGTTATCAACTGAGGGGGTTAGACTGATTAAGGTATAATATTTTTATATGTAAAATACCAAGGCAAAACCCTACTGAACAATAAACAGACACTTAAACAATTAAGGACCGGAATGGAAAACAGGTCATGTCAAGGGGAGGCATTAGCAGAAAGGGGAGGGTAAATGAAGAGGGTAAAGGAGGATGAATATGGTTAATGTATTTTCTACACATGTATGAATATAGATTATTGAAACCTGTCAAAATCATTTTAAGAATGAAGAATGAAAAGAGGGAGTTTAATGGGGGGAATGAATCAAACCAGGGTAATTTGCATGCATATAAAGAAATGTCACAATAAAACCCCCTGTACAGCTATTATATACTAATAAAAACATTTTTAAAAATAAAAATGAAAATAAAAAATACAACTACAAATGAAAAAATCTTGAAAGAAGCCAGATAAATAAAAGTCAGCCAGATTCAGAAGTCCAAAAGCTTCATGTTTTCTCTCATATGTGGAATATAGGCCTAATACAAACACATGCTAAGGAGAGGTCACATACAAGAGAGGGAGGGTAAAAGAAGGAAGTTAATGTACTTTCTATATAAGAATGAATACAGAATTCTAAAATCGGCTGAAACCACCATAAGAAAGAGATTAATGTAGAATGAAGAAAAAATAGAGGAGATGAACCAATTTGGGTTATAACTCATATATGTATGTCATAAGGAAAGTCCCTGTGTAGCTATATTAAAGAAACAAAAATGTCATTTTTTTTCTTTTACAAAATTGGAGAACAGAAGGGCAGAACAGGTCCTATCTGGGACCTGTCTACCCCTCCCAGTGGGAGGGGTAGGATGTGGGAAAGGGTGTAGAAGGGTGAATATAGTGCAAACACTGTGTACACATGTATGTAAATGGAAAAATGAGACCTGATGAAACTATTCCAGGAATGGGGAGGGGGAGAAAAAGGAGAATGGTGGAGGGGTGAATTCAAGCATGATATGTTTGATATATATTAAAAACTGTTGTAAATGTCACAATGTACCCTCAACCTAGCACAACAATAAACATTTTGAAAATGAACAACCAAATATGAAATGGAAAATAATTCCACTCTTTATAGCATAAAAAGGATAAAATAATGAGATATAAATGCATCAAAATAAATACAAACCTTATACTCTGAAAACTATAAAACACAGCTTAAAGAAATTTAAAAAGATATAAATACAGAAGTATTTTGTGTTTTGCATTGGAAACAATATGCTAAGATGACAAATCTCTACAAATTGATCTATAGATTCAGTAAAATCCCTATTAATATCTTAGAAATTGAAATTTTAATTCTACAATTCACATAGCTATTCAGATGTACCAAATAGCTTAAACAATTTTGAAAAAAAAGAGCACAGTAAGAAGATATACATTACCTGATTTCAAAAACTGATGTAAAACTGCAATTATCAAGATAGTGTGGTATTGGCAAAAGGATGGCCTTATAGATCAGTGAAACAAATTTGAAATTCCAGAAATAAATCCTTACATTTATGGTCACTCAATAAGTGGCAAAAGTGACAATGCAATTCAGTTGTAGTAGAGATAATCTTTTCAAAAAATGATGATGGGGAAATTGAATATCCATGTGAAAAAGAATTAATTTAAACATTTACTTCATACAATAGCTCAAAATGGATAATAAACATAAATTTAAGAACTAAACAATAACATTTCTCAAAAATATAAAGGATGTGATCACGGTTTAAGATCATGGGCTAGTGCTGGTACAGTGGCTCAAGCAGTAAGAGTGCCTGCCTAGCAAGTGTGAGGCCCTGATTTCAAACCCCAGTGCCATCAAAAAAAAAAAAAAGAATAAACTCTTAGCTGTGACACCAAAAGCACAATCCAATACAGAAAAGATTGATAAATTGGACTCCAAACATACATACTTCTGTAGTTTAAAGAAATAATTAAGAAAGTTAAGTCAGAACACACACTGCAAAACAATATTTGCAGATTATATTTTTGACTATTATCCAGAAGAGATGGAGAGCTTTTATACATGAATATTTATAAAATAGACCATTAAAATTTAAGATAAGCAATGAAGATACACAGATGGCTAAAATGCACATGCAAATTTTTTAATCATTATTAGTCATTAGAGAAACACAAATTAAAAGCACAATGAGATTTCTAACTCAAATCTTCTAACATGATACACCACATCAACAGAAGGAAGAACACAACCCATAAGGACAACTCAGTAAATGCAGAAAAGGCACTTGGCAAAATTCAGCATCCTTTAATGATAAAAATTCTAAACAAATTATGCATGAAAAAATGTACTTCAACATAATAAATGCAATATATGACAAAATCACAGCTAATCTCTTATTTAATGGGGAAAGGCTAAAAACTTTCTTCCTGTCAGTTTTTCAATTTCAGTTCACCACTATTCAACCCAGCACTGGAAGTCCTAGCCAGGGCAATCAGGCAAGAGAAAGAAATAAAGGCCATCCAAATTGCAAACAAGGAAAAGTGAAATTGTCATTCTTTGCAGATAAAATGAAATTTCTATATAGAAATTCATATAGTTTATATATAGTTAAAAAGCTAATCAAAATTAAAAAACAAATTCAGCAATGTTTCAGAATAAACTCTCAAAAAAGAAAAATCAGTAGTATTGCTATATGCCAATAGCTAATTATCTGAAATAGAAGTCAAAAAAGCAGTCCAATTTACAATAGCTATAAAAAATAAAAAAGCAAAGATGTAAAAGATCTTGTAATGAAGATTATAAAACATAGATGGAAGAAATCAAAGAGGACATATGCAAAAAATGGAAAGATGTCCTAGGTTCCTAAATTTATAAAAGTATTGAATTACATACCTATAATTTTATGGCATATAAATTATACCTCAATCAGGCTATAATAAAACAAGTGATGAGTAGTGCATTGGTGATTTCTGAATCTGGATGTTAGGTAATGGGATTCATTACACAGTTATACATTCATATATGCTTGAATTTTTTTAATTCATTTATTCACATGTGCATATATTGTTTGGGTCATTTCTCCCCCCCAGTCCCCCACCCCCACCATCATCCCCCCCGCCTCACTTCCAGGCAGAACCTGTTCTGTGCTTTTCTCCAGTTCTGTTGAAGAGTAGAAATAAGCAATAATAAGAAAGAAATAGCATTTTTGCTACTTGAGATAAGGACAGCTATACAGAGAGACTCCTAGCATTGCTTCCATGTACAAATATGTTACAACCCAGGTTGATTCATCTTTAACTGATCTTTACACTGGTTCCTGATCCCCTTCTCATGTTGACCTCTGTCACTTTAAGGTTTCTGTATTAATTCCTCTGGAGTGGGGACATCAGATGCTTTCATGTTTTGGGTTTTCTATCTAATCTCATACCTCCCATATGTGTTCTCCCCTTGTCATGTAGCCCAAGTCCTACAACATTACTGTATTTGCCTAAAGTCCGCATATGAGGGAGAACATATGATTTTTGGTCTTCTGAGCCTGACTGACCTCGCTCAGAATGATGTTCTCCAGTTCCATCCATTTACCTGCACATGATAAGATTTCATTCTTCCTCATGGCTGAGTAAAATTCCATTGTATATAAATACCACATTTTCTTGAGCCATTCGTTAGTAGTGTGGGGCATCTTGGTTGTTTCCATAACTTGGCTATTGTGAATAGTGCTGCAATAAACATGGGTGTGCAGGTGTCTTTGGAGTAACCTGTGTTACATTCCTTTGGGTATATCCCCAAGAGTGGGATTGCTGGATCATATGGCAGATCTATGTTTAGATTTTTAAGAAGTCTCCAAATTTTTTTCCAGAGTGGTTGCACCAGCTTGCATTCCCACCAGCAGTGGATTAGGGTTCCTTTTTTCCCACATCCATACCAATACTTGTTGGTGGTGGTGTTTTGGATGATGGCTACTCTAACGGGGGTGAGGTGGAATCTTAGTGTGGTTTTGATTTGCATTTCCTTTACGGCCAGAGATGGTAAGTATTTTTTCATGTGTTTTTTGGCCATTTGAATTTCTTCTTTTGAGAAAGTTCTGTTTAGTTCAGTTGCCCATTTTTTAATTGGTTCATTGATTTTAGGAGAGTTTAGTTTCTTAAGTTCCCTGTACATTCTGGTTATCAGTCCCTTGTCTGATGTATAGCTGACAAATATTTTCTCCCACTCTGTGGGTGGTCTTTTTAGTTTAGAGACCATTTCTTTTGTTGTGCAGAAGCTTTTTAATTTTATGAAGTCCCATTTATTCATCCTTTCTCTTAGTTGCTGGGCTGCTGGGGTTCTTTTGAGGAAGTCCTTGCCTATACCTATTAGTTCCAGAGTATTTCCTGCTCCTTCCTGTATTAACTTCAGAGTTTCAAGTCTGATATTAATGTCCTTGATCCATTTTCAGTTGATACTAGTACAGGGTGATAGACATTTTTCCCAGCAACATTTGTTGAACAAGCTGTTCTTTCTCCATCGTATGTTTTTGGCACCTTTGTCAAAAATGAGATGGGTATAGTTGTATGGATTCATATCCGGGTCCTCTATTCTGTTCCACTGGTCTTCATGTCTGTTTTTGTGCCAGTACCATGCTGTTTTTATTGCTATTGCTTTGTAAGATAGTTTGAAGTCTGGTATTGTGATACTGCCAGCATTGCTCTTTTTGCTGAGTATTGCCTTGGCTATTCGAGGTCTCTTTTGTTTCCAAATGAACTTTAGGGTAGATTTTTCAATCTCTGTGTAGTATAACCATTTTTACTATGTTGATTCTACCAATCCATGAGCATGGGAGATCTTTCCATCTTCTGTAGTCTTCCTTGATCTCTTTCTTCAGGGGTTTGTAATTCTCCTTGTAGAGGTCACTCACATCTTTTTTATGTTTACTCCTAGGTATTTGATGTTTGTGGAGGCTATTGTAAATGGAATTGTTTCCATGTATTCCTTCTCAGTTTGTTCATTGTTGGTGTATAGAAAAGCTAATGATTTTTGTAAGTTGATTTTGTATCCTGCCACCTTGCTATACCTGTTTATGGTATCTAAGAGTTTTTGGGTAGTGTTTTTTGGGTCTTTAAAGTATATGCTTGAATTTTTAAATAAAAGATTTTAAACATTGATCCATTACCGGATATATGGCTTGTTAATATTTCCCTATTTTCTCAGTTGATTTTTCATTCTGTTAATTTTCTCCTATGCTATGCAGAAGCTTTTTCATTCAACCAGTATCAAGAGCTTTTCCCCCTATATTTTTTCTATAAGTTTTGCAGTTTCAGGTCTTTAATCCATTTTGATTTGATTTAGTGTGTGGTGTGAGATAAGGGTCCCATTTCATGTGGCTGTCTAGTTTTCCTAACACCATTTTTTATGAGACTATTCTTTCCCCATTGCATATTCTTGACACTCTTGTTGAGGATCAGTTGACTGTGTATCCATGGGTTTATTTCAGAGTTCTCTCACTATTCTGTTACATTGATCTATATGTCTGTCTTTATGCCAGTACCACGTTGTTTTAATTACTATAGCGTTATAATATATTTTCAAATCAGGAGATGCGATGCCTCCTGATGGTATTTAAGGCATTTCGTGATTTCGTATAAATTTTAAGAGAACAAAAAATCTTTTGGAGTTGATGTATATGTTTATTACCTTGATTGTAGTGATGAGTTATGGGTCATTTCTCCACCCCAACTCATCAAATTGTATACATCCATTATGTACCATTTTTGCTAATTATGACTCAATAAATCTGTTACAACACATAAAATAAAAATTTTAATAATTGGTATCTGATGTCCCAATTACTCATTATAAGTAAAGTATGGTCATTTATGCTTGAGATGGCCATGTCATTTTTCTTTCTGATATTTAGATGACACATGTATATATACAATATTTGCTACCTAGTGACCTTTTCCTTTACTTGCTTTTTATTATACTTTGCCTTTGGAAACATGTAGTGAATAAATGATGTAGTATTTTTTTGAAACTATCAATTCTGTCTAGAGAGCAGAAACATAGCCCCCTCTTATATTCAGCAGGAAAGTAATGATGGTCAGCTCCTAGTGGCGAAAGAGAAGCAGCCTTCAATCTTCATAAACCTACAGGGGATTTTTCTCCTCAATGCTATGTCAATCTGTTGTCTGCCCTATTGGTCAAAGTACAAAGAAACACATATCAGTTGACAATGCTTTTCTTCTGTCATATGTGACTATTAGTTTTTTAAAATAATACATAGAGATATAATTTGTATTCAAATATTTTAAAATATGTGGTTAGCAAAGTTAAATAATCTATTTTATGGATTAAAATAAATCTTCAGCAATCTGTTAGAAATATTTTCAATGTTTCTTTGTACCTTATACTCAGTATGTAATGAATTTGATAATTGGTATGGACAGAAGAATAGATAGTACACTAGTAACTTCCATGTAGGATCAAATTTTAATGCCCAGGGATAACTCAAGAGAAGATACTATATAAACATAATCCATTTAAGTAAGTACTCTTAGTATATATCCCTAATGACTAATAAATACATTGTTTAAAACATAAATATCATAATACCATACCTCTACTTATAAAGCACCAATTATTCTTTGGCGCTATAGAGGGAATATATTAATCTTGTAAGACAAATAGAGTGCTTTAGAATCTGACCCAATCCTGCCTTTCTAGCCCTGTTTCCTGCCATTCCACTTCCACAGTCCCTTCATTATGGAAACATTAAACAAACCAGGAACTTTTATACTAATGTGCCATTGTCTATATTGTTCCCCTTTCTAGAATACTCTACCACCTTCTTCATCTAATGAACATATATCTTAGGTTGAACATAACTTCCTAGGCTCCTGAGTGACAATTCTTCCCCTTTTAATTAATAGTATCATTAGTACATTGTTCCTATTGCACATAAGATAAATTTAAATTCTTACGCCATTATCACGTCCCCTTCCCATCCCTCTGACATTATCTGCTGCTACTTTTCACCTCATTTGCCATACTTTAACCACATGATTCTACTTTCTTCCATGTTTTTCTTAAAGAATTAAATTTTGAGGTGCTACGTAGCCCAGGCTAATGTTGAACTCTCAGTCATTCTGCCTCAGCCTCTGAAGTGCTAGGATTATAGTCATGGACCACCATGCCCAGCTGCCCAGTTCCTCTGAATCCCTAACTATTTTTTCTGCCTTGAGAGAAGTCAATCCTATGTTAAAGCTTTCCCCCCATGCTTCATCCAGTCATTGTGTACATGTTTTTCAGGGCTCATTTCAATCTCACTTACTCAGAGGAACTCACATTACAATGACCACATCCTTCTCAATGTAAATAACATTTTCCACTTCTTTTACTTAGGAAAATGTTAGATTCCAAATAACTTTTTCAAGGTTTGTTCGTAAACTGTCTGACTCCATTTGGGAGATCAACAGATGTACAATTAAGTACTCTGAGAAAATTCTAAATATTGAGGGGCTTGGGTCATCATCGTCTTCATTAATTATTTTCTATGTTTTGCACCTTATTCAGTGATTTCTCTTGCCTTTTGTACTAATCACATATAATGAGGTTACTGTTTGTAAAACAGTCTAAAGTGAAATATAGTATGGAAAATTAGAATAACTACGTCTATGCACTGATAACATTGGAAGTAGAATTTGATGCATGTTTGTCTTTAGAAGCAACAAACCTATAAAGGTTCCTAAGCTGAAAGTTCACAAATAAAGCAATATTGTTATAACAATATTAACTTTTCTTCATATACTTGTGGTTTGCTTTGATATATTTCTTCATATTCTTATTATTTTAATGTCTACACATTCCATCATACTATAAACTCCTTAATGGTAAGGACTGAGTTTATGTTATCAATCCCTAATAAATTTAGCAAGTTTTTACTAAGTGTCTGGTACTGAGTAGACATGTAATAAATATTTGTGGATACAGTTACACTTCAATATTTACCACATTTTAACAAAACCCATCCATGTATGCAATCAGCATCTCCTACCTATCAACAATATGTAATTAATCATCATGTAGCACACTCAGTGTATGGCACACTTAAATACTTGTTGATGAAAAATATTAAATTAATGATAGGCCAATTTGCAAGAGTGTGTTATAATCTTCAGGTGAGTCATGTGTACATATCTGGAGATGGCCTACTTAGCCTCACATGTCACAAAAACTCACAGTGGTTATTTATGCAGTTCATTAACTCTAAAAGTTGGCCTTCATAATGCTTGTCCTACATTATTCACCTTCTTTCTGTCTCTTATAAATTCATTGACAGATTTCTGGGCTCCAAGTGGAAGGTTGCTGTAGAGTTCTTTGCACCTAATGGATTGTTTTCATTTTTGTTTCATGTTGGATTATTTCATTGTCTGAGGTCTTCTTTATATTGTTGCTCTTTTGTTTTTTTGTTTCTTTTTGATTTTTTTTTTCATTTTTCTTTTATTATTCATATGTGCATACAAGGCTTGGGTCATTTCTCCCCCCTGCCCCCACCCCCTCCCTTACCACCCACTCCACCCCCTCCCTCTCCCCCCCTCAATACCCATCAGAAACTATTTTGCCCTTATTTCTAATTTTGTTGTAGAGAGAGTATAAGCAACAATAGGAAGGAACAAGGGTTTTTGCTGCTTGAGATAAGGATAGCTATACAGGGCATTGACTCACATTGATTTCCTGTGCGTGGGTGTTACCTTCTAGGTTAATTCTTTTTTATCTAATCTTTTCTCTAGTACCTGTTCCCCTTTTCCTATTGGCCTCAGTTGCATTTAAGGTATCTGCTTTAGTTTCTCTGCATTAAGGGCAACAAATGCTAGCTAGTTTTTTAGGTGTCTTACCTATCCTCACCCCTCCCTTGTGTGCTCTCGCTTTTATCATGTGCTCATAGTCCAATCACCTTGTTGTGTTTGCCCTTGATCTAATGTCCACATATGAGGGAGAACATACGATTTTTGGTCTTTTGGGCCAGGCTAACCTCACTCAGAATGATGTTCTCCAATTCCATCCATTTACCAGCGAATGATAGCATTTCATTCTTCTTCATGGCTGCATAAAATTCCAATGTGTATAGATACCACATTTTCTTAATCCATTCGTCAGTGCTGGGGCATCTTGGCTGTTTCCATAACTTGGCTATTGTGAATAGTGCCACAATAAACATGGATGTGCAGGTGCCTCTGGAGTAACAGTCTTTTGGGTATATCCCCAAGAGTGGTATTGCTGGATCAAATGGTAGATCGATGTCCAGCTTTTTAAGTAGCCTCCAAATTTTTTTCCAGAGTGGTTGTACTAGTCTACATTCCCACCAACAGTGTAGGAGGGTTCCTTTTTCCCCGCATCCTCGCCAACACCTGTTGTTGGTGGTGTTGCTGATGATGGCTATTCTAACAGGGGTGAGGTGGAATCTTAGCATGGTTTTAATTTGCATTTCCTTTATTGCTAGAGATGGTGAGCATTTTTTCATGTGTTTTCTGGCCATTTGAATTTCTTCTTTTGAGAAAGTTCTGTTTAGTTCACATGCCCATTTCTTTATTGGTTCATTAGTTTTGGGAGAATTTAGTTTTTTAAGTTCCCTGTATATTCTGGTTATCAGTCCTTTGTCTGATGTATAGTTGGCAAATATTTTCTCCCACTTTGTGGGTGTTCTCTTCAGTTTAAAGACCATTTCTTTTGATGAACAGAAGCTTTTTAGTTTTATGAGGTCCCATTTATCTATGCTATCTCTTATTTGCTGTGCTGCTGGGGTTTCATTGAGAAAGTTCTTACCTATACCTACTAACTCCAGAGTATTTCCTACTCTTTCTTGTATCAACTTAAGAGTTTGTGGTCTGATATTAAGATTCTTGATCCATTTTGAGTTAATCTTGGTATAGGGTGATATACATGGATCTACTTTCAGTTTTTTGCAGACTGCTAACCAGTTTTCCCAGCAGTTTTTGTTGAAGAGGCTGCTTTTTCTCCATCGTATATTTTTAGATCCTTTGTCAAAGATAAGTTGCTTATAGTTGTGTGGCTTCATATCTGGGTCCTCTATTCTGTTCCACTGGTCTTCATGTCTGTTTTTGTGCCAGTACCATGCTGTTTTTATTGTTATTGCTTTGTAATATAGTTTGAAGTCAGGTATCGTGATACCTCCTGCATTGTTCTTTTGACTGAGTATTGCCTTGGCTATTCCTGGCCTCTTGTGTTTCCATATAAATTTAACAGTAGATTTTTCAATCTCTTTAATGAATGTCATTGGAATTTTGATGGGAATTGCATTAAACATGTAGATTACTTTTGGGAGTATCGACATTTTTACTATGTTGATTCTACCAATCCATGAGCATGGGAGATCTCTCCACTTTCTATAGTCTTCCTCAATCTCTTTCTTCAGAAGTGTATAGTTTTCCTTGTAGAGGTCTTTCACATCTTTTGTTAGGTTTACACCTAGGTATTTGATTTTTTTTGAGGCTATTATAAATGGAATTGTTTTCATACATTCTTTTTCCGTTTGCTCATTGTTAGTGTATAGAAATGCTAATGATTTTTCTAAGTTGATTTTATATCCTGCTACCTTGCTATAGCTATTGATGATGTCTAGAAGCTTCTGAGTAGAGTTTTTTGGGTCTTTAAGGTATAGGATCATGTCGTCTTCAAATAGGGATATTTTGACAGTTTCTTTACCTATTTGTATTCCTTTTATTCCTTCTTGTTGCCTAATTGCTCTGGCTAGGAATTCCAGTACTATGTTGAATAGGAGTGGAGATAGTGGGCATCCTTGTCTGGTTCTTGATTTTAGAGGGAATGGTTTCAGTTTTTCTCCATTAAGTATAATGTTGGCTGTAGGTTTGTCATATATAGCTTTTATAATGTTGGGGAACTTTCCTTCTATTCCTAGTTTTCTTAGAGCTTTTATCATGAAATAATGTTGGATCTTATCAAAGGCTTTTTCTGCATCTATTGAGATGATCAAGTGGTTTTTGTCTTTGCTTCTGTTAATGTGGTTTATTACGTTTATTGATTTTCGTATGTTGAACCACCCCTGCATCCCTAGGATGAAGCCTACTTGGTCGTGGTGAATAATCTTTTTGAGGTGTTGCTGAATTCAGTTTGCCACTATTTTGTTGAGGATTTTTGCATCAATGTTCATTAAGGAGATTGGCCTATAGTTCTCCTTTTCGGAGGTGTCTTTGCCTGATTTTGGGATAAGTGTAATACTGGCTTCATAAAATGTGTTTGGCAGTTTTCCTTCCCTTTCTATTTCATGGAACAGTTTAAGGAGGGTTGGTATCAGTTCTTCTTTAAAGGTCTGATAGAATTCAGCAGAGAATCCATCTGGTCCTGGACTTTTCTTTTTGGGGAGACTCTTGATTGCTGCTTCAATTTCATTTTGTGTTATATGTCTATTCAGGTGATTAATTTCCTCTTGGTTCAGTTTTGGATGATCATATGTATCTTGAAATCTGTCCATTTCTTTTAGATTTTCAAATTTATTTTAATATAGGTTCTCAAAGTAGTCTTCCATGGTGTTTGTTGTTATCTCCCCTTTTGCATTCCTCATTCTACTAATTTGGGTTTTTTCTCTCCTCATTTTAGTCAGGTTTGCCAGGGGTCTATTGATCTTGTTTATTTTTTCAAAGAACCAACTTTTTGTTTCATTAATTCTTTGTATGGTTTTTTTGGTTTCTATTTCATTGATTTCAGCTCTTATTTTTATTATTTCTCTCCTTCTATTTGTTTTGGGATTTGCCTGTTCTTGTTTTTCTAGGAGTTTGAGATGTATCATTAGGTCATTGATTTGGGATCTTTCAATCTTTTTAATATATGCACTCATGGCTATAAACTTTCCTCTCAAGACTGCCTTAGCTGTGTCCCATAGGTTCCGGTAGATTGTGTTTTCATTTTCATTGACTTC
This sequence comes from Castor canadensis, assembly GCF_047511655.1. NCBI lineage: Eukaryota > Metazoa > Chordata > Mammalia > Rodentia > Castoridae > Castor > Castor canadensis. The sequence goes on from NC_133405.1 coordinate 113,746,975, forward strand.
CAGGAACTTTTTAATTTCCTCTTTTATTGCATCGATGATCCATTCTTCATTAAGTAATGAGTTATTTAGTTTCCAGCTGTTTGCATGTTTTTTGTCTTTACTTTTGTTGTTGAGTTCTACTTTTACTGCATTGTGGTCAGATAGTATGCACGGTATTATTTCTATTTTCTTATATTTGCTGAGGCTTGCTTTGTGTCCTAGGATATGATCTATTTTGGAGAAGGTTCCAAGGGCTGCTGAGAAGAATGTATATTGTGTAGAGGTTGGATGAAATGTTCTGTAGACATCTACTAGGTCCACTTGATCTATTGCATATTTTAGATCTTGGATTTCTTTATTGAGTTTTTGTTTGGATGACCTATCTATTGATGATAATGGGGTGTTAAAGTCTCCCACCACCACTGTGTTGGCGTTTATATATGCTTTTAGGTCTTTCAGGGTATGTTTGATGAAATTGGGTGCATTGACATTGGGTACATACAGATTGATGATTATTATTTCCTTTTGGTCTATATCCCCTTTTATTAGTATGGAATGTCCTTCTTTATCTCGTTTGATCAATGTAGGTTTGAAATCTACTTTGTCAGAGATAAATATTGCTACTCCTGCCTGTTTTCGGGGGCCATTGTCTTGGTAAATCTTCTTCCAGCCTTTCATCCTAAGCATATGCTTATTTCTGTCAGTGAGATGAGTCTCCTGTAAGCAACAAATTGTTGGATCTTCTTTTTTAATCCATTTTGTCAAACGGTGTCTTTTGATGGGTGAATTAAGTCCATTAACATTAAGCTTTAGTACTGATAGGTATGTGGTGATTCCTGTCATTTAGTTGTCTTAGTTGTTTGAAGGTTTGATTGTGTGTACCTAACTTGATGTTACTCTCTATTGTCTTGCTTTTTCTTTTCCTGTGGTTTGGTGCTGCCTGCCTTTTCATGGTTAAGTTGGGTGTCACTTTCTGTGTGCAGGATCCCTTGCAGAATCTTTTGTAATGGTGGCTTTGTGGTCACATATTGTTTTAGTTTCTGCTTATCATGGAAGACTTTTATTGCTCCATCTATTTTGAATGATAGCTTTGCTGGGTAGAGTATCCTGGGGTTGAAGTTATTTTCATTCAGTGCCCGGAAGATCTCACCCCACGCTCTTCTTGCTTTTAATGTTTCTGTTGAGAAGTCTGCTGAGATTTTGATGGGTTTACCTTTGTATGTTACTTGTTTTTTCTCTCTTACAGCCTTCAATATTCTTTCCTTAGTTTCTGAACTTGTTGTTTTAATGATGATATGTTGTGGAGTAGTTCTATTTTGATTGGTCTGTTTGGTGTCCTGGAGGCCTCTTGCATTTGTATGGGAATATCTTTCTCTAGATTTGGGAAATTTTCCATTATTATTTTGTTGAATATATTACGCATTCCCTTCGCTTGCACCTCTTCTCTTTCTTTGATGCCCATGATTCTCAAGTTTGGTCTTTTGATGGAGTAAGTGAGTTCTTGCATTTTCTTTTCACAGGTCTTGAGTTGTTTAATTAATAGTTCTTCGGTTTTTCCTTTAATTACCATTTCATCGTTGAGTTCTGAGATTCTGTCTTCTGTTTGTTCTATTCTGCTGGATTGGCCTTCCGTTTTGTTTTGCAGTTCTGTTTCATTCTTTTTTCTGAGGTTTTCCATATCCTGGCAGTTTTCTTCTTTATTGTTGTCTATTTTTGTCCTGAGTTCATTTATCCATTTATTCATTGTGTTCTCTCTTTCACTTTGGTGTTTATACAGTGCTTCTATGGTTTCCTTTATTTCTTCTTTTGCTTTTTCAAATTCTCTATTTTTATTGTCTTGGAATTTCTTGAGTGTCTCCTGTACATTTTGGTTGACCCTATCCAGTATCATCTCTATAAAATTCTCATTGAGTACTTGTAGTATGTCTTCTTTTAAATTATTCTTGTGGGCTTCATTGGGTCCTTTGGCATAGTTTATCTTCATTTTGTTGGAGTCTGGATCTGAGTTTCTGTTCTCTTCATTCCCCTCTGGTTCCTGTACTAATTTTTTGCTGTGGGGAAACTGGTTTCCCTGTTTTTTCTGTCTTCCCGTCATTGTCCTTGGTGTTGTTACTGTCCCTGTATTGTGTGCAATTAAGTATTTTCTAGCTTGTAATAATAACAATGGTAATATTTAGAATGGAAGGGTGAGCTGAGATGGAAAGCAAGAAGTTAAAGAAGAAGGGAAAACAAATATACAGACAAGAGGGAGAATGCAGAACAAGATATCAGACAAGAGAGTTTCAAAGGTATAAACAGGGAGTGTTAGTGTACTAATCGACAGTAAGCTGAACAGACATTAGAGAGACAGAGAGAGGATTGAAAATCAAAGATAAAAAAATAAAAAATAAGTAAATGAAAGTAATATCTATATATAAAATTGAATTAAAATAAAATGGAAAATAGAAAATTAAAAAAAAAAAACCAAAAAACTTCCAAGTTTATATGCAATGCAGTTTCAGTCTTAATAATTTGGGTGTCCGTCTCAATCTCCAGTCCTGGAGTTGGTGCCTCAGATGTTGTTCTGTAGTTGTCTCATCAAAGGGGATGCATAAAGTAGAACCAAACTACACACTCACCCACACACACACACACACACACACACACCAAAAAAAAAGGCCCCACCAAGTGTCCCAAGTTCAAATGCAATACAGTTTCAGTAAGTTTTTTGGCTTGCAGGTGTAATTCGGTTGTTCTCTCATCAAAGGTAGGGAGAAAAAGAAAAAAAAAGCGTCTGGAGACGGTTCTGAGAGTGGTACCTGCAACTGTGGCTTGCCTGCCTGCTGCTCTCAGCCTGTAGCTGGCGGCGTTATTTATGCAGATCTCTGGGGTGAGCTAGCACTCACCTGGTCACACAGGCTTTGTTTGCTCAGAGTTCTCTTGTGCGGGAGCCTCTGCTACAGGCTTTCCCCTTTCCAAGCACTGGGAAAGGTGACACTGCGCCCGTGTTGTCAGGCCTGCGTGTTTATTTACAGTTCATGTGGCAGGTGGGTCTTCCCACCTCTCCTCTGAAGTTTTCCTCCCACTGCCACTTTCAGAAGCTTTCCTGCTCCTGCTTACTGGGCGGTGCTGCTGCTCCTGCCGGCCGCCATGTTTATTTACAGTTCACGTGGGAAGTGGGTCTTTCCTCCTCTCCTGTGGAGTTTTCCTCCCTCAGCCACTCTCACAAGCTTTCCCGCTCCTGGTTGCTGGGTGCGCGCCCCGCTCCAGCCAGAGCCTCTCCAGCCCACCCGGCTTGTTTATTTACAGTCCCAGGAAGGATTCCCTTCCCCCAATCTTCAGCGCTCAGGGCACCCCACCCTCTTTCCAGCGTGTCTTAACTGTTCTTATTGCTTATTACTCAGTTTCTCTTTTTTTCCCGGGTGGAGGTCAGACTGTCCAGGGGGCTATGCTGCTCTGGCCCAGGCTTGTCTGTGGGGCGCAGTACCGTGAAGCTCACGTGGTCCGCGTCTTCCCAAGCCATGTGGGCGCCGGCCACTGGCAGCCCCGGGGGCCCTCCTCGTTTCTCCATTTAATGTGAAGTGGAGATTCTCTGCACCGGCTGGAGATGTGGAGGGGTCAAAGTTATGCCTTTTCTCAGTGATTATGCCTGCAAAGTGTGTCTCCCGCGTCTCTCCAAGATTTCACTATAGGAGGGTTGCTTTCTGCTTCCTACCTCTAGCCGCCATCTTGGAATCCCCCTAGTTGCTGAGCTGCTTGAGTTCTACTAAGAAAGTCCTACCCTATGCCTATTGCTTCCAGTGTATTCCCTGTGCTAGCTTCAAGGTTTGAGGTCTGATATTAAGGTCCTTAATCCACTTTGAGTTGATACTTGTACAGTGTGACAAACACGGATCAGCTTTCAGTTTTCTATAGACAGATATCCAGTTTTCCCAGCAACATTTATTGAAGAGGCTGTCTTTTCTCCATTGTATGTTTTTGGCACCTTTGTCAAAAATTAGGTGGGTATAGCTGCATGGATTCGTATCTGGGTCTTCTATTCTGTTTCACTGGTCTTCATATCTGCTTTTGAGCCAGTACCATGCTGTTTTTATTACTATGGCTCTGTAGTAAACTTTAAAGATGGGTACCTTGATACCTCCAGTGTTGCTCTTTTTGCTCAGTATAACTTGGCTATTTGAGGTCTTTGTGCTTCCAAATGAACTTTAGGGTTAATTTTTCAATCTCTGTGATCAATGTCATTGGGATTTTGATAGCAATTGCATTGAATGTGTAGATTGCTTTTGGTAGTATAGCCATTTTTACTATGTTGATTCTACCAATCCATGAGAATGGGAGATGTTTCCATCTTCTATATTCTTCTTTGATCCCTTTCTTCAATGGTTTATAGTTTTCCTTGTAGCAGTCATTTACATCCTTTGTTAAGTTTCTTCCTAGGCATTTGATTTTTTTTTTTTGAGGCTATTATAAGTGGAATTGTTTTCCTAAATTCTTTTTCAATGTGCTCATTGTTGGTGTATAGAAAGGCGACTGATTTTTGTAAATTGATTTTGTAACCTCCTACTTTGCTGAAGCTGTTTATGGTGTCTAGGAGTTTTTTGGTGGAGTTTTCAGATCTTTTACATGTACGATCATGTTTTCTGCAAATAAGGATAGTTTGACTTCTTTCTTACCTGTTTATGTTCCTTTTATTTCTTCTTCACATCTTATTGCTCTGGCTAGAAATTCCAAGGCTATGTCGAATAGGAGTGGGGAGAATGGGCTCCCTTGTCTCATTCCTAACCTTAGGGAAAATAGTTTCAGTTTTTCCCCATTAAGTATGATGTTGGCAACAAGTTTGTCATATATACCCTTTATTATGTTGAGATACATTCATTCTATTCCTAGTTTCATCAGAGCTTTTAACATAAAAAGATGTTGACTTTTATCAAAGGCATTTTCTGCAACTATTGAAGTGATCATGTGTTTTTTGTCATTGCTTCTGTTAATGTGTTGTATATGTTGAACCATCCTTGCATCCTTGGGATGAAGCCAACTTAATTATATCTTTTTGATATGGTGTTGAATTCAGTTTGTCATTATTTTATTGACGATTTTTGCATTTATGTCCATTAAAGAGATTGGCCTGTAATTCTCTTCTTCTGTTGTGTCCTTTTCCAGTTTGGGGATGAGTGTAATACTGCTTCATAGATTGAGTTTAAAGTTTAAGGAGTGTTGGTATTAGTTATTTAAAGGTCTGGTAGATTTTAGCAGAGAAACCATCAAGTTGTGGACTTTTCTTTTTAGGAGACTCTTTATTGCTGCTTCAATTTTGTTATGTGTTATAGATCTGTATAGGTGATTAATATCTTCTGGGTTCAATTTTAGATGGCCATATGTATCTTGAAATTTGTCCATGTCTTCTAGATTTTCCAATTTATTTGAATATAGGTTTTCAAAGTAGTCCCTGATGATTCCCTGGATTTCCTTGGTGTTTCATGTTATCTCCCCCTTTTCATTTCTGAGTTTATTAATTTGGGTCTTTTCCCTTCTCATTTTAGTCAGATTTACCAGGAGTCTGTCAATCTTGTTTATTTTTTCAAAGAATCAGCCTTTTATTTTTTTGCAGTACTGGGGCTTGAACTCAGGGCCTACACCTTGAGCCACTTCACCAGTCCCCTTATTTTTTATGATGGGTTTTTTTTGAGATAGGGTCTATGACCTATTTCCCCAGGCTGGCTTCAAACTGCTATCCTCCTGATATCTGCCTCCTGAAAGCTAGGATTAGGATTATAGGCGTGAGCCATTGGTGCCCAGTAAAATCAGCTTTTTTTCAATTGATTCTTTGTATGGTATTTTTTTGTCTCTATATCATTGATTTCAGCCCTTATTTTTATTATTTCTCTCCTTTTGTTTGTTTTTGGATTTAACTTGTTCTTGTTTCTCTAGGAGTTTGAGATGCAGCATGAGGTCATTTATTTGAGATCTTTCTGTGTTTTTAACATGCACTCATGGCTATAAACTTTCCTCTTAGGACTGTCTTTGCTGTGACCCATAGTTTCTGATAGGTTGTATTTTCATTTTCATTAAATTCCAGGAACTTTTTGACTCCCTCCCCTATTTCTTCTATGCCCCACTGATCATTGTGCAATGTGTTGTTCTGCTGCCAATTGTTTGAGTATTTTTTGGTGCTTATTTTATTGTTGAGTTCTAGTTTTGTGGTCAGACAGTACTCAGGGAGTTATTTCAATTTTTTTTGTTGATACTTGCTTTGTGCCCTAGCTTATGGTCTATTTTGAAGATAGTTCCATGGGCTGTTGAGAAGAATGTATATTGTTCATTTGCAGGATGGAATACTCTGTAGACATCTATCAGGTCCTTTAGATATATGTTGTCATTCAATTCTAGAATTTTTGTTGATATTTTGTCTCGATGACCTATCTATTGGTGGTAGAGGAGTATTAAAATATCCTACTACCACTGTGTTGGGGTTTATCTGTGATTTTTAAGTTCCTTAGTGTACAGTTAATGAAGTTGGGTGCACCAGCACTGGGCATATAGAAGTTGAAAATTGTTTTTTCCTCTTGATGTATTGCTCCTCTTATTAGTATGAGGTGTCCTTCTTCGTTTCTTCTAATTAATTTAAATTTGAAGTCCACTTTATCTAATGTAAGTATTGCTACTCCTCCCTGTTTTCAGGGGCCCTTAGCTTCATAATTCTTCTTGTACATTTTCACTCTAAGACAGTATTTGTTTCTGTCAATAAGGTGGGTTTCTTAAAAGGTTAGATCAAAAAGAATTAACCTAGAAGGTAACACACATGCACAGGAAATTAATGTGAGTCAACTCCCTGTATAACTATCCTTATCTCAACCAGCAAAAACACTTGTTCCTTCCTATTATTGCTTATACCCTCTCTTCAACAAAATTAGAGATAAGGGCAAAATAGTTTCCGCCAGGTATTGAGGGGGTGGGGGGGAGAGGGAGGGGGCAGAGTGGGTGGTAAGGGAGGGGGTGGGGAGGGGGGGAGAAATGACCCAAGCCGTGTATGTGCATATGAATAATAAAACAATAAAAAAAAGTTAAAAAAAAAGGTGGGTTTCTTATAAACAACAGATTATTGGGTATTCCTTTTAATTGAGTTTGCCAAAAGTTGTACTTTGATGAGGAAGTTGAGTCCATTTATATTTAGTGATAACTTTGAGAGATATGTAATGATTCCTGCCATTAGTTGTTTTGCTTGTTTAAGGATTTTGTGTGTGTGCAGCCAATGGTATACTATTCTCTAGGTATTTCCTTGTTCTTCTCCTGAGATTTAATACTTCCCATCCTTTCATGGTTTTGTTTGTTTTCATCTTCTCTGTGTATGTTTCTTTGCAGAATCTTCTGTAGTGGTGGCTTGGTGATCATATATTGTTTTAACTTCTGTTTTTCATGGAAGACTTTTATTCCTCCACCAATTTTGAATGATAGCTTTTCTGGGTAGAGTCTCCTAGGGCTGAAACTGGTTTTTTTTTCAGTGTGCAAAATACCTCACTCCATAACCTTCTTGCTTTTAAGATTTCTGTTGAGAGATCTGCCATTCAGTTGTTGTGGAGAAGGGTGCTATTGTCATGGATTGCAGAGGAATAGGAAGGATAGGGTAATGTGTAAAGTTGGTACAATAGACTATTCAGTGTGTGGTGTTGAGGATGTCTTGGTAGTGGGGGGAAGGGAGAGGGAGGAGAGGAAGGTAGGGAGAAGAAAGAAAGGGAAAGAAGAATTAAAGAGAAGAGAAAAGTTGGAGAGAGAAAGGAAAGTGGAGCAATAGAAGGCTGATGAATTGGTGTTTGGACAAAATGGAAGAGGGAGGAAGCTAACAGTAAAATGGAAGAAAAAATGAAGAAAATAAAAATGAAATATTTATATATATGTATGCATGCATATATAAATATCAGTTCAATTAATGTTCTAGACTCTTTCCTCTGATTAAAAATTCAGATGCTGATGTTTTTTACAGTCCTTTGACTGTGACATTGTCCCTTCTTAAAATTAATATGCTGGATTGCATGGCAATGGATGTTGCCCTCCCTATCAGACAGTGGCTCAGGGTGTTTGTTTCCAGGCTTCCCTTGGTGGAATGTGCCCTCTGATGCCAGTGGGTTCTCAGAAGTGGTTATGTGAGCAGCTGGTATATGAGCAGTCGCCAGCCCCTTCCACCTACAGGGCAGGCCTGTGAACTAGAATTGAGCTTTTCTCTTGGAAGGCTGTCAGTTTCAGCTTGCACCCAGTTTCTCCAAGGCAGTACAATGCTTAGCTTTCACCACAGTGCTGCTGAGTCTCCCCACCCTCACATGGGCTAATTCAGCTCAGCATTCTGCCCCTCCCCGTTCAGGCAGTGGAGAAATGCTCCCTCTGTGTATTTGGCCACCAGTTTTATCTAGGGGGGAATGCAATCAGCCCCTTCAGCTGCACTAGACTGTGTGGTTTCCTCTAAAGCAGATGATGTGTTGTGCTCACTTGATGGGGTTGCAGACTCACTCAGGTGAAAATGGGTCAGCTCCAGGGCAATGCAGTCAGACCATAGTCAGAGGGTCCTGGATCTATGTTGTTCCAAATGCTTGCAGATCTCTTTCTGCAGTTTTCTGTGTTGCATTTTTGCTTTACCAGTCAAAATGTGCAGGAAATAAGAGAAAAAGTAAATGAAAAAAAGAGGAAAAAAAAGTAGCTTCCCAGTGTCCCAGTACCTGGCTGTTGTGTGCAATAAAAAGCTAATTTAAGGGTCAATCATTGAATATTATTTGTTCCCTATGTATTATCAGTATCTTAGTTGGCAGAAAAATCAGGGTTACTTGATCCTTACTGGCACGAAAATCTGTAGTATTTGTATGAAATGGTGCAAGTCAAGGTCTCAGGGTCCATCAGCTATCCACCATCTTGGTCTTTCCTATTACTGTATTTCTAATAAGAGTAAACTCTTCAGTCTATTGTAGAACACAAAAAGAAAAAGATGAAGATAGAAAAGTAAATAATGACCAGATCACAAAACACTTCTTTGCCCATATTAAAGAGGTCGAATTAAATCTCATTGGTATTGGGGAGTTATTAAAGATATGCAGCTATGATCAGAGACATATTTTAGAAAGATCTGTCCTCTGAAATGTTAAGAATAAATAAGATGTGATATGAAACCAGCTTGGGCATAAAAAATGTTCTCAAGACCCCATTCTAGCCACAGCAACACATGCTTGTCATACTACTATGGTGAGAGCCTGAGATCTGGAGGATAATGGAACCAGGCCATCCATGCCAAAAATGTTCAGGAGACCCCCATCTTAACAGAAAAAACTGGATGTGGTGGCACATGTCTGTCATCTCAGCTATGATGGGAAGCATAAAATAAGGGGTTTGTGATTCAGGCCAGCCACAGCAAAAGGTAAGACCCTATCTAAAATAACTAGAGCAAAGAAGGGTTGGCAGCATGGTTCAAGCATTAGAGTGCCTGTCTAGCAAGCTCAAAACCCTGAGTTTAAACCCCAGTACTGCCAAATAAATAAATAATAGGCAAATAAATAAATAGACTGGATCAGAAGGATACAAGGTGAGATGTAGAAAGCAGAGTGTCAAAGACGCTATTAGGAGCTAGACTGAGAGGATGGTAGAAGAATTCAGTGGTAGGAAAGATGAAGAGACGTTTGCAGATTCAGTGTTTCAAGTGGAATTAAGAGGTTATGTTTACTGATGCACTGGGTGTGAGGGACTCCCTCTGATTTCTAGCTTGGGAAACTGGCACCTGCTAGAACTATCCATTGAAGTTGTCAGAGTAGCAAATTTAGTCAGGAAGGTGATAGTGTTTTTGAATGGGAAGAGAAAACCAAACTAAGGCTAAAATCAGCAAAATTAAGTAATGAATTCTTCATTTCATCTTTCACCAGATGGTCATGCCTTTGTGATGGGTTTGGCTGATAGATTATGTAACTCTGCCTCTGGTGGAGAAAAAGCCAAAGCACTGTCAGAGTTTTCAGAAGCCTATTCCAGCACCCATGTAGAGAACACACTAAGAACCATGGAGAAGTTCTGGGCTCATTGAATTGATTGGACCTATTAAAGTTTGTTTGAACTTAATGGTTCATCCATTAAGAACACAGTATCAACCTAAGATCCCCAAAATGTATTACTGTAGAATTTCTTCTTTTTAAGAAGTGAATTTGTTACTAAGTCTGAATATGAAAACCATGGGATTCTAGGTAGAATCTCTGAAGATTTGGTTACATTAAAGAGAGAAAAGAATATTGCCTGTGTTGTGGTAGGTGGGTGGGTGGGTGGAAGTGAGGTTACAAGGAAGGTCTGAACTCTATGACTATCACTTTTGTTCATATCCATTGGAAAGAACTGTCATATAGTCACACCTAATGACAAGGGAGGCTGAAAAATAACAGCTAGCTGCATAAGTAAGAGAAATGAGCAGCTAGCCAGTCCCTGTCATGAGGATTTTACTCAAATGCCCTCTTTTTGGTAAGACCTTCGCTGGTAACCCTTTATAAAATTGCAACCACTCCTCAGACTCCCTCAATAGTCCCTATCTTTCCTAGGGTTTTTTTCTACAACATTTATCACTATGTGACAATCTGCATTTTTTATTTATCTTGTTTAATATCTATCCTCCTAACTAATACTATGCAAGTTTCACAACTAACAGAATGAAAATTTCACTGCCATATCCTCGGACACTAGTAGATTTTCAACAAATTTTTGTTGCATTGCAATCATGTATCTGCTTCACCTAGAAGTCATGTCATTTAAGTGGCATTTGTACTCACAGATTGACATTAAGACTAATTGTATTTCTACAGAAAAATTTGTCAAAGTAGTTTGTCAGAAGAGAGAAATAGAGCTGTCAGATGACACATCAAAAAGTTCAACTTTAAATATTCCCCTGTGTACACTTATTTGCTTTTTAAATACTTTTATGTTTGCATGCATGTGAGCTTAGGCAAAATTATGTGTTAGAAATAGAAGGTTCTGTATCCATATTCTTCCATTTTTATGCCTCCTTTTATTTCCTCTACAATTGGTGGAATTCTAGAAGTGAAGTACTAGGCTAAAATGTGGATTTCTAGGAATACTTACAATCTTTACAAGCACACTCTGAGGTGTTTATTGCCCTGATGTTAAGACAAGGAAATTAAAGCCAATAAAGCCTACAGAGATTAAGTAATTTACCAAATTCACTCAGTCACCTGATAACAGGCAGTACTTAGATTTGTACTTTTCTTTCCAGGTACTCTCACTGCTAACCATCAGCCTTTTCCTCAACCTTTCTCTATACCTACTTATATATTACTAATCATTTCCTTAATAATGATGCACGAATGCACTGAGAAGACTTGATATGCTATCAAGGAATATTTCATTTTTATGAGGCACAAACTTCAGGCAAAATGAACAAATGTCTAATTTTGTGACCCACTCACTAGCCAGCTTCAGGAAACATGTTTGCTTAACCAGAGTTGATGCCTAGTTTCTGATTCTGACAATGTGCTATAGGGAGTGTGACCTGGGGAAGTTGTTATGTGTGGTGAAAAATGAGTGTTTTTTTTTCCATAAGAGAGTGTCACATTATATTTGAATTCTTCTAAAGTCTCTCAAATTATAGATAGTATCCTCTATTTTGCTCAAAAAAAAGTACTGTCTGGCTATACTTCATTTGCTACATTTCATATCAACTAATGCTTATTTTAGTGGCTTATAGAGATCAAATAATAAAGCAACAAAACCTTTAAAATTGGAAGAAAGCAAAATTTCTATAGGGATTAACTTTGGTGGTATGAAACACAATTTCAAGAGTTGGATGCCATTATGATCAAGGTTTGGAAAGAATACTCTTTGAAAGCAACTCAGTAAGTAGTAAGATTGTGTAATTTATGGGCATACAGAACAAAAAAAGGAAAAATATCTTCACATAACATGAAACTGTTTTATGATATGTAGTAATGTGCTGGTGGCTTAGAATAAAATTCCTTATTGGAATATTACACATGGATTCAGCAGTATTGTAACTCAGGGCACATGGATATAAGTGACAATGATATCTTCTGTAAAGCTTAATTTGATGATGCAAAAAGTTCATCCATCAGGTGGAAAATTCCAAATTTGATACACTTGAAGGATATGAACACAATTGTTGCATGAAATATGAATGAGGAAATGTAACATTTCTAAGTGATATAATAATTTCTATTACATAATTTTAGATTATTACATGTATACTCAAAGTAATAAGCCTCATTCCTAGACAGGAGATGATTCTACATTTTCTAAAGTTTCTTTTAAAGTTTACCAAAAAACTTGGAGATGAACTTCTCCTTTAGAAAATAGGATAGATCATCCCCTTACATTTGTATATACGGTATATACATTTCCTGATTTTTACTTTGTTTGTTGAGAGCATTAGGAAAACAGTACAAAGGATGCACTGGGTGTTAAGAGACTGAAATGTGATAACATCTATCACTTTGCCTGAAACTCTGGGGAGATCCATCTCCCCCACTGAAATCATGCCATGTGATTTGGCAGTGTTTTCCTCTTTCCATAGACTCAATCCCACAGAAAATGTTTATTAAGAGTAATATTGCAAAAACAAAAGAGTTAATGTTAAATTCATTGGATTTAGCAATACATGGGTAACTCTTCCTTTCTGATTATGCAAATATCGTATCATCATAATACATGCTTCCTTCAACTGCGTTAGGAGCATTTATAATGTAAATGATAACTGAGCCAATATTTCAAACAGAAGTCATTTTTTAAAAAAAAAACTAGATATATTGAAAAGCCTGTAAAAGTAAAATATTTAACACATAATTGCAGATGGATAATGTTAAATATCCCATTCATTGTTATTACTACCACATGCCTGAATAAATCCTACCATAAGCATTAAGCACGTAGGTAAACAAAGAAATAACACTTCATATGATGAATGCCAATATAAAGCACATTTAAACTGTTCTGTCAAGAGACAAGCCTGGAAATGCTAACTGTGTTCCTTTGCTTTTCTGCAATCATCTGAATACATAAATTCAAATTGCAGCTTTTCAAACTTCAAATTGAGGCTTTTGAAATTTCAGAAAACACATGTGCTTAGAAAAGCAGATTGTAACAAGGTCCTGGTGGGATTTTGGCACCATATTTTTTTACATTTCAAACTATAAAAAACAAATCTACACAAGAAATGACTACCAAATATTTTTGTATTTTAGAAGATGCTGTACTTTTAAAAATTAAATAATCAGACACAAGTTTTATGCATTTTGTAAAATGAAAGACCATAGGAAAGAGCATAACCAAAGCTTTTACTTTTAAAAAGATGACTTATTCTATATGGGTATTCTTAAGAGTCTTCTAAATTAGTATACAATTAATGTCCATAAAATTATCTGCAAGTTTCTGCCTTTCAAATTGATGCTGAAGGTTAATTATACAATGCACTTAGTTATTTATAGTGCACAGATGAGTCCCAAATTCTTTTGGTGTCCCCAGTGTGATCACTGGAAATTTAGCAGAATCATATTGGAAAGATAATAATTCTTCACAAATTTATTCATTGATGTAATGCAATCCCAATCAAAATCCAAAGTGACACCTATTTTATAATTTGACCAAATGATACATAATTAGAATACCTAAAGTGGAAGCGGGGGTAATCTGAACATACTTTAAATCTTCAAAAAATAAAGCAGTGAGTCACTGTCCCAAAAATCTATAGCAGATCAACATAAAACCTTGGTAATACGAAACTTTAAAAACTAATAAAGAAAGTAGCGCAAATCAGTAGAGAACAGGTTGTGCAGGGAGGAAATATCAATTTCTGAAAAGCACTTTAAGATCAGAAACTTAATTCTATATAAATTTAAAATGAATTAAAAATTTAGTGATTTTAATGAAGATAAAGGGACCAAGAATAAAGGTAAGTATCTACACAATTATAGAATACACACAATTTTAAGAATGATATCAATGAAGGAAATAAGAAAGAAATAAACTGTTTGATTTTTTTGTTTAGAAACAAACATATCCAGAAACAAAACTAAAAAACAAAATGAAGCCTGGAAAAATATTCTCACTAAGTATTTTTTATACAAAATCTGAAAAGAGTTTTTACAAATAAATAAAAAAACACTGACAAAAATGAGCAATAGACATAGGAAACAATTTACAATCAACAAAATGCAAACACATATAACTTTTTCAACATTCTTTCTCATATTCATAAAATATCTGTTACAAACTTTTTTCTATCAAGTATATAAAATGTGGTACTCAATAGTAGTAAAGTGTGGTGAGGCTAGTGTTTTTTAATTGTTGGTAGGAATTTATACATTTTCGTAATACCAGCATTGCAAAGAAACTTAGCAATGTGTACCTAAATCCTTAGGATTCTTATTCTTCCTCATTCAAAGGAACTTAGCAGAAATGTAAGCCAAAATACATAAACAAATGTGTTTGTTAGAATGCTACTTATTATAATGAAAATTGGAACCAAACTAAATGCCTAATAACACAAGAATGGTAAAATATGCTGTACCCATATATAGTTTATTACTCAGATCTTAAAAATCCATTTTCAGAGTAATTAATTAATAACTTATTTTATATATAAAATTCATTTTATATTAAATGAGAAAATAGGTACAGACTGTTTATAGGGTTTAATCCCAATTAAATGTATGAATCTCAATTATAATGAATAAGTAATATCCTCCTCTTTTTCTTGGCTGAATACTTCTAAGAGGAAAAATATGCAAGTAAATAATTTGAAACATATTTGAAGTGGGAGGTATTTACTTTTGGAACTTTATTCTACACTTAGGGCTTGTTATTATTATTTATTATTATTAATTTGGTTTGATATTACTCTTTTCTGTCCTTCAAGTTTTTTTTGTTTGGTTTTGGGTTTTGAGGTTTTTTTCCTCACCAAAATTCAAAATTACCTATTTCAAGATGAAAATTGAATCTTACAAGTTTGTTCAGCTTTACAATCAGATTTTAGAGAGCTTTTGCTTATCTAAAAATATTTACAACGCTGAACAAGATGATCTAGAGTCAAATACTCATGGACACGAAAACTTGCACAAAGAATAGTTAAGAAAGATGAGATAGGCTCTTAAAATCTAGACCTAAGGTGTTGAATCATCTTAGAACATTCAAGAAATGCTTCATCATCAATACTGTTTCACGAATAAAAATTGTTTGTTGTAGAATTTTTTTTCTCTTCCAGTGTTGCTTCTAAGTCCAGAAGCTTAGTGGAAATAATGCTATCCCACATCTGAAAACCATCAACTGAGACCAGTAACTTCCCCCATTAGTTTTAAAGAGAAGCAACAGTAGCAGTAGTTCTACTAGCAGTTTTCAATGTCCCCAATGCTCCCAAAAGAAAAGACTATAGGAGATTCAGGCTCTAAATATGAAGATGTTTTAGCAATACTTCAACCAATTTTTAACTTACACCTGCACACCCATGTTTATTGCTGCACTATTCACAATAGCTAAGCTATGGAAACAGCCATGATGCCCCACTACTGACAAATGGATTAAGAAAATGGTATTTATATACAATGAAATTTTACTCAGCCATGAAGAAGAATGAAATCTTATCATTCTCAAGTGAATGGATGGAAGTCGAGAACATCATTCTGAGCGAGGTTAGCCAGGCTCAGAAGACCAAAAATTGTATGTTCTCCCTCATGTGGATTTTAGATCTAGGGCAAATACAACAATGTGGTTGGACTTGGGTCACATGATAAGGGGAGAGCACATGCGGGAGGTATGGGGATAGATAAGAAACCCAAAACATGAAAGTATTTGATCCTTAAAGCGACAGAGGTCAATATGAGAATGGGATCAGGAACTAGTGAAAAGATCAGGTAGAGATGAATCAACCTGGGTTGTAACACATTTGTACATGAAAGCAATGCTAGGAATCTCTCTGTATAGCTATTCTTATCTCAACTAGCAAAAGTGCTTTGTCTTTCTTATTATTGCTTGTCTTCTCTTCAACAAAATTAGAGATAAGGGCATAACAGGTTCTGTCTGGAAGTGAGGGAGGGAGGGGGAAAGAGGATGGGGGATGAGGTAAGGGGAAGAAATGACCCAAACAGTGTACGCACATGTGATTAAATGAATAATAAAAAAAAAATTTTAAAAATCTTCCACTAGTCCAACATATGTTAGGTATTGTAAATCAATTCTTACTTTTCTTCAAAAAAATTATGTCATAATTTGGAAAACATTCTATCATGTAATCACTTAGTGTTTTTATTTTAAAACATTGTTTTTGCTTTTGTCCCCTAATTTTATACAAAGTATGCATTGGCATTTTAAAATATGCAACTTAATATTATACACTTAATCTACTGTAAAGGTACCCCAAAAGGGACAATTTTGACCCTCCTCAGGTAGGATAATAGGCAATACCTCAATAAATTTTGGGTTGTCACAACTTGGGTAAAAGGGGAGTTGGCACTGGCAACTATACAGAACAGAAATTCTGCTAAACATTCTACACTACACAGGACAGCCCCTCACAACAAAGAACTATTGAAATTGAATGTCAGTAGTGTAGGTAGAGAAGCCTTGCTCTAATTTAATAACATGTTAGAATTTTTAAAACTACTTTCATGACTAATTTGAATCTCTTATCTTTCAGATATTTTGGAAATACTGAAATTAATTTGCTTAAAATAAATTATGTATTGTAAAATATTTTAGATTGCTTATTTTTAAAAGTGCCTGCCATGTTTTTTCAGTTTGTTTTTTAATTGTTTATTTTATTATTATTGTACTGGGAGTACATTATGACATTTACAAAATTTCTTACAATATATCATTGTTGAATTCACCTCCTCCATCATTCTCCTTTATCCCCACTCTCTCCATTCCTGGAATAGGATCAACAGGTCTCAATTTTTCCTTTTAAATGCATATATACAGAATATTTCCACCATATTCACCTTCCCTTTTCTTGTATCCCCTCTCCTCCCAGTGGTACCCATCTTCCAGGAAGGACCTGTTTTGCCTTTCTGTTCTGTTTTTGTAAAAACAAAAATGATATGTTTGTTTAAGATAGCTATACCAGGTGTTTCATTGTGACATTTCCATGTATATCTGTATTATAACCTGAATTGGTTCATCTTTGTTTTTCTTCTTTCTACCTAGTCCCCTTCTTATGGTGGTTTCAACAGATTTAAAAATTCTGTATTCACCTTCTGAAGTTCCTTCTTTTATCCTCCCCTTCTCATATGAGACCTCCCCTTAGCATGACCTGTTTTTCATAATATTACTGTTCTTGTATTATGTCTAAATTCCACATAGAAGAGAAAACAAATGCTCAATATTTTTTGTCATAAATGAAATGCAAATCAATACCACGCTATGATTTCACCTCAGTTAGAATAACTACCATGAAGAAAATGAACAACAAATGTTGGAGAGGATGTGGGGAAAAAGGAACCCTCATACATTCCTGATAGGAATGTAAATTAGTACAACCACTATGGAAAACAGTATGGAGGCACCTCAAAATATTGAAAGTAGACTGCCATTCCACTCTTAGTTCCTTTCTTATGGTGATTTCAATAGGCTTAAAAATTCTATGTTCATGCTTGTATTAAAAGTAAAAGTTTGAAAAATATGTCATTTATAACAATTTCATTCATTTTTCTCCAGGCTAGAAGAACAAAAGAATATCTTGTCAGAATTTCAAAGAGATTTAAATGAATTTGTCTTATGGTTGGAAGAAGCAGATAACATTGCTAGTATTCCACTTGAACTTAGAAATGAGCAGCAGCTAAAAGAAAAGCTTGAACAAGTCAAGGTAATTTTGATTTCTAAAATCCTGAGGGCCTAATTGTATAAAGAACATATAAATCTACTTTTAAATGTATTTAATAATTGATTTCCTGCCCATTATGCTATTTATAGATCCTTACTAAAATGTTTTTCTCACAGCTTTATTTTGTCTTAAACCAATGTCTCCCAAATAGCATACATATACATAGGTGTATGTATGTATAGATGTATACATTGCCTGTATATTACACCTATACATATATATACACAATGTGTGGCAGTTACTTTTTAAACTAACTTAAATTTAATTTTAGACTTATTTGAGAAATCCATAGTTTCAAGTAACTTCAAAAACCGAAGAACAGAGTGTGGAATCATAAAATCTAAATATAAGTCAGAATCACTCAATTTGTCTTAAGCTGTTCACATGAAAATTTGGGGAGATTATAAAAAGAAGAGTCTCATTTTTTAGGACATATCTTAATTTCCAAATCAGTAATGCTTTTTCAACCTCTGATTAAAGGCATTAGATTCACTGAAAGCAATTTTTTTGTTTTGGCTTGTTTTATTTTGGGGAGGGGCATGACATTGGTTCATACTGTATACTGGTTGAATAAACACCTATTGTTTTCAGGTAACTTTTAGTACATTCCTTCTGTGATGTCTACTTATTACCAATTACCTCAGCTGACTGACTGACATGCTCTGATTATATTATTGGAAGAATTTTAATTTTTAATTTTGAGTATGAAACTCTTTTTGATCTGGTTGATTTTAATTGTTGAGGGAAAGGTGAAAGGAGAAGTGAAATTAACAGTTAATCATCCCCTATTATGTACCAAATACTAATAAATTTATAACTATTTTATTTAATCTTCATATAAAACTTTCCAACTGGTTGCTATTATCCTCATTTTTCAAGGTTGCAAAATCAAAGAGAAATGAACTTAGTTATTTATCAGTGATTCAGTTGGTTTACACATACTAATTAAAGTCCAAGTCAAAATTTATTTCTGTGAAACAAGAAATTTACACCCTACCAGGGAATAACCTATAAAATAAAAATATCACCTAATTCAGTAAATACATATTGATCACTTACTGTATATTAGACATATATTAAGTATTTGAGATTCAAAGAATTGAAAGTTTTTGAACTATTTAAAGATGGTTATACCTTGGAAGAACGAACTCAATATGCTTTTGGAAATTCATCTTCCCAATGTATTGTCAGATGTAATGACATACATTGATAACTCATTTTGTAGACTTATTTTAGCAGTATTAACTTATTAATAAATGTGCATTGATTTTCTTTTCTCCTTAGAAAATTGAGGCAAACGTTTTCCAATAGAAATTTCTATGATGACAGAAATGTTCTGCATTATCCATTTCTGTAGCCACTAACCATATGTGCCTTTTCAAAGGTGGCTAGTGTAATTGAGAAAGTGAGGAGAATTTTATTAAATTTTAATTATCTTAAATGTAAATAGAATCATGTAGAAGGTGGCTACTATCTTGGACAATTCAGTTCTAAATAAATAAAACATAGTTATTAACACCAAGGTTGTTTTATAGATCTTGGGAAAAGGTATAAATAATAAGATGCTGAATGGAAAAGAAATTCAAGTATGTGGAAGAGTAAAAAATTAGGATTTCAGAATGAAGCGTCCCAAGTTTGAATCACCCCTCTGTTGCTGGCTAGTTTTGTGTCATTGGAGCTGATTATTTAACCTCTCTGTCTTATTTTCCTTCTTTATAAAATAGAGATAATAGGAACTAATTCAAATAATGATTATCATATGGAGATAAACTGAGGTATTATATGTGAAGAACTTAGTCCAGTTCCTGTTACTCTATATATTGACAGTATAGTTTTTTATTCAGTAGCATGCTATGTATGCTACAGCATGGTGTAGTGCCTGAGAGGATGATGAATTTATTCAAACTGTTCTATTTCTGATAAATATGTTTTCAGAATGGCTGTGTTGTAGAGTTCATCATACCATATAGCATTTTGTCTTAAAAATATCTTGGAGGGGTAAAGTAACCTGGTTACTTGTAGGAAAGATTATCTATTTGAGATTGGGCATTTTCAGTCCATCAGCCATCTGCTCTGTAGAGGTATTTGGTATTTGAGGTACCAGTGGGCCTTCGGTCAATATTCTTCATTTTTATAAACTAATCAATAGAGGTGAAGACAAGGTAGTTGGAATTGTCTATAATTCATTTTAAACTTGGTGCATTTGTCTGTTTCAGTTACTGACGGAAGAGTTGCCCTTGCGCCAGGGAATTCTAAAACAATTAAATGAAACTGGAAGAACAGCACTTGTAAGTGCTCCCATAAGCCCAGAAGAGCAAGATAAACTTGAAAATAAGCTCAAACAGACAAATCTCCAGTGGATAAAGGTTAGACATTAACCATCTTCTCTGTCACATGTGTTAAATGTTGCAAGTGTTTATATTTGTTTTGTTTTCTGAGTGCTTTATTGGGAAGAAGCTGGTATGTGGATCATTGTTTTGTTTTGTTTTATTAATTGGCCATTTTATTTCACTGTACATTTTATGTTAATGGCCAAATGCCAAATATGTACCAGTAATTTCTTTGCATAATTCTATAGAATTAGACTGAAAGATGATGAAATCATTAATTTGGTGGTCAATGTATTTAACAGTATTTAAGTAAGATGGAGGTGGTTTAATATAAGTATAATAAATCCTAATTACTTTTACCTGAAGTATAGACTTAATCAAGAATTCTTGCTTTATCTACTGACTTAACTTGTGAGCCTTTGACTTTCTATGAAGAATACTTTTTAATTTTAATATTAATGTGTTTATCAAATTAATCCACATTCTTTAAAAACAAGTGGTATTTATGAATTTATAATGAAAAGAAACATCCATTACTCCAGTACCATTTATTGAAAGGAAATAATTTCCCCATTGTAGAGCTGTGGCACCCTGATCATAAATCAAGTGAATGCGTATGTAAGAACATGTTCCCATTTGACTAGGTCTCTCCTTCAACCAGTACCAAAGTGGCTTAATTGCAACCATTTTTGGCCTTTTTTAGCAGGCTTACTGAGATATGAATCACATACCATTAAATTCACCCACTTAAAATGTACAGTTCAATGGTTTTGGTATATTACTTTATTTTTTAATTATTGAAAGTACATGTAGCATCAAATTTATCACCATAAACATTTTAAATGTATAGTACAGTGGCAGCGATTATAACTATCATCACCATCTATTTCCAAAAATTTCTATCACCCAGACAGAAACTAGCCATTAAGAAATAGTTTCCTGTCTCTGCTTTTCTCAGACTCTGTGACCTTGAAATCTACTATCTGTCTTCATGAATTTGCATATTTTAGATATTTCAGATAAGCAGAACCATGCAATATTTGTCTCATTGTGCCTAGCTTAGTTCACTTAACATAATGTTTTTAGGTTTCTTTCATGTTGGATCATATGCCAGAACTTTACTCCATTTTATGACTAAGTGATATTTAATTGTATGTGCATATACATTCATTTTAATTAAAAATTTTGCCTGTAGTAATGTAAACCCTCCAAATTTATTCATCCTTTTCAGTATTACCTTGGCTATTTTTGGTTCTTTGAATGAAATAGAGAATTATCTTGTCAGTTTTTATAGGAACCTGCAAAGGTATTGATTGAGAAGTTGTTGAATTTGTAGATTAATTATCATCTTTGCAATACTAAGTTATCTATTCTGTGAACAAGATATATCTCTTCACTTACTTAGGTCTTTTTTATTGAAGTTTTTAATAATATTTTGTACTTTTCAGCCCAGAGGTCCTACACATGATTTATTGTATTTAATCCCAGATGTTTGATGGTTTTTTTATTCATTTATTCACATGTGCATACACTGTTTGGGCCATTTCTCCCCCCTACCCCAGCCATCTCCCTCTACCTCCCACCCCTCCTTGCTTCCAGGCAGAACCTGTTATGCCCTTATCTCTAATTTTGTTGAAGAGAAAGTATAAGCAATAATAAGAAAGACAAAGTGTTTTGACTAGTTGAGATAGGGATAGCTATACAGAGAGATTCCTAACATTGCTTCCATGTACAAATGTGTTACATCCCAAGTTGATTCATCTCTAACTGACCTTTTCACTAGTTCCTGATCCCCTTCTCATATTGACTTCTGTCACTTTAAGGTTTCTGTATTAGTTCCTCTACAGTGGGGACATCAAATACTTTCATGTTTTGGGTTTCTTACCTATCCCCATACCTCTTGCATGTGTTCTCCCATTATCATGTGACCCAAGTCCAACCACATTGCTGCATTTTCCATAGATCTAAGGTCTGCATATGAGGGAGAACATACAATTTTTGGTCTTCTGAGCCTGGCTAACCTCGCTCAGAATGATGTTCTCGACTTCCATCCATTTACTTGCGAATTATAGGATTTCATTCTTCTTCATGGCTAGGTAAAATTCCGTTGTGTACAAATACCACATTTTCTTAATCCATTCATCAGTAGAAGGGCATCTTGACTCTTTCCATAACTTGGCTATTATGAATAGTGCTTCAATAAACATGGGTGTGCAGGTGCCCTGGAGTAACCTGAGTCGCATTCCTTTGAGTATATCCCCAGGAGTGGGATTGCTGGATCATATGGCAGATCTATGTTTAGATTTTTAAGAAGCCTCCAAATTTTTCTTCTCATTTTAGTCAGGTTTGCCAG
This sequence comes from Castor canadensis, assembly GCF_047511655.1. Lineage (NCBI taxonomy): Eukaryota > Metazoa > Chordata > Mammalia > Rodentia > Castoridae > Castor > Castor canadensis. The sequence continues at coordinate 113,769,467 of NC_133405.1, forward strand.
GGGTCTGTCTATCTTGTTTATTTTTCAAAGAATCAACTTTTTGTTTCATTGATTCTTTGTATTTTTTTGTTTCTATTTTATTGATTTCAGCCCTTATTTTTATTATTTCTTTCCTTCTGCTTGTTTTGAGATTTGCTTGTTCTTGTTTTTCTAGGAGGTTGAGATATAGCATTAGGTCATTGATTTGAGATCTTTCTGTCCTTTTAATATATGCACTCATGGCTATAAACTTTCCTCGAAGGACTGCCTTTACTGTGTCCCATAGGTTCCAGTAGGTTGTGTTTTTATTTTCATTAACTTCCAGGAAACTTTTAATTTCCTCTTTTATTTCATCAATGATCATTGAGCAATGTATTGTTCAGCTTCCAATTGTTTGCATGTTTTTTACTGTTGTTTTTGTTGTTGCATTCTAATATTAATCCATTGTGATCAGATAGAATGCATGGGATTATTTCTATTTTCTTATATTTGCTGAGGTTCACTTTGTGCCGTAATATATGATCAATTTTGGAGAAGAATGTATATTCTTCTGAGAATAATGTATATTGTGCAGAAGTTGGATGAAATATTCTGGAGACATCAACTAGGTCCATTTGATCTATGGTTGATTTAGATCTAGGATTTCTTTATTGATTTTTTGTTTCAATGACCATCTATTGGTGATAAGGGGGTGTTAAAGTCTCCCACTACCACTGTGTCAGAGTTTATATATGTTTTTAGGTCCTTCAGAGTATGTTTGATGAAATTGGGTACATTGATGTTGGGTGCATATAAGTTGATAATTGTTATTTCCTTTTGTGTATTTCCCCTTTTATTAGTATGAAATGTCCTCATTTATCTCATTTGATCAATCTATGTTTGAAGTCTACTTTGTCCGAGATAACTATTGCTACTTCTGCATGTTTTGGGGAGCCATTGTCTTGGTATATCTTCTTCCAGCCTTTCACACTAAGCCAGTGCTGGTTTCTGTTGATGAGATGGGTCTTCTGTAAGCAACAGATTTTTGAATCTTCCTTTTTAATTCAGTTTGTCAAACAGTGTATTTTGATGGGGGAATTAAGTCCATTAACATTCAGTGTTAATATTGATAGGTATGAGGTGATTTCTGTCATTTAGTTGTCTTTGTTGTTTAAGGGTTTGATTGTGTGCAGTTAAATCAATGTTACTCTCTACTTTCTTGCCTTTTCTTGTCCTGTGGTTTGGTACTTTCATTGTTTTGTATGCTTTCATTTTCTGTGTGCAAGATTCCTTGAAGAATCTTTTGGAGTGGTGTCTTGGTGGTCATATATTGTTTTAGTTTCTGCTTATCATGGAAGACTTTTATTGCTCCATCTATTTTGAATGATAGTTTTCCTGGGTAGAGTATCCTAGGCTTGAAGTTATTTTCATTCAGTGCCTGGAATACCTCACTCCATACTCTTCTCTCTTTTAAGGTTTCCATTGAGAAATCTGCTGTGATTTTGATGGGTTTACCTTTGTATGTTACTTGTTTTTTCTCTCTTACAGCCTTCAATATTGTTTCTCTATTCTCTGTCCTTGTTATTTTAGTGATAATATGTCATGAAGTAGTTCTATATTGGTCAAGTCTGTTTGGTGTTCTGGAGGCATCCTGTACCTGATTGGGCATAGTTTTCTCTAGATTTGGGAAATTTTCTGTTATTATTTTATTAAATACATTACATTTTCCATTTTCTTGCACCTCTTCTCCTTCTTCAATACTCATGATTCTCAGGTTTGATCTTTCGATGGAGAAAGATCAATGAATTCTTGCATATTCTTTGCACAGGACTTGAGCTGTTTGAGTAATAGTTCTTTAGTTTTTTCTTTAATTTCCATTTCATCTTCAAGTTCTGAGATTCTGTCTTCTGCTCCTTCTAGTCTGCTGGAGTGGCCTTCCATTGTGTTTAGCATCTCTGTTTCATTCTTTTTTCTGAAGTTTCCATATCATGAATCACTTCCTCTTTAATATTGTCAATTTTCATCCTTAATTCATTTATCTCTGTTTATGGTGTTCTCTGTTTCTCTTTGGTATTTATTTAGGGCTCCTATGATTTCACTTATTTGTTTTTTTGCCTTCTCATATTATTTATTTTTGTTGTCTTGGAATTTCTTGAGTGCCTCCTGTACATTTTGGTTGACCTTGTGTAGTAACATCTCCATGAAATTCTGAGTGATTTCTTCTTTCAGGGTGTTTTTGTGGGCTTCATTGGGTTCCTTGGGATAATCTATCTTTGTTTTGTTCGGGTCTGTAACTGGGTGTCCATTTATTTCCCTCTGAATCCTATACTAATTTATTTTGGGGGAGAAAATGGTTTTCCATCCCTTTTTTGTCTTCCCATCATTCCACTTGGTGTTTTTTATGTCCCTGGTCTGTGTGTTATTTAGTATTAGCTAACGTACAATAGTAAAATTAATGAAACCAATAAAGAAAGAGAAAAAGGAAAAGAAAAAAAAGAGAAACAAAGAATTCAACAGGGAGAGATGGTGGACTAACAGACAGCGAAGAAGACAAACACTTAGAGAGAAAGAGAAAAGAGGAAAAAAAATTCCAGGTTCTGGAACAATAGAATTTCAGTCTTAGTAGTTCCGATGTTACTCCTTCAGCATCCAGTACTGATGTTGGTATAAGCAGTAACTCTGTTGTAGTCTTGCCCTGTGGTTGGGTCAGGAGGTGAGCTTTGTGAACCACTATCTGCCATATTTCAGGAGCAACTCATCAGCCGCCTACTGTCAGCTGGCTACTTTTGCAGGCTTTGTTTACTGAAAGTTCATGCAGAGAGCTGCCCCTTCCCCCTCTTCTGCATGTCCTTTTCAATTCCTTGTTTATTATTCAGGATTTTTTTTTGTTTTTTGTGGGGCAGGGGTCAGTCTGTCCAGGGGACTATGCTGGTTTATCCCAGGGGTGGCTGTGGATAAACAGTGTGTGCTTCTTTGCTCACCTATTGGTCTGCCTCTCCCAAGCAGGTTTGAATCTGGCACCTGGAGATGCAGGACCCCTCCTGTTTTCTCAGAGTAATGTGAGATGGATAAGTTTTGTATTGGCTGGGGGCTCAGGGTGTCGGTGTTTTGCTTCTTCTTGGTGATTTTTTCCTGCCAAGTGTGGCTCCAGCATCTCAGCAAGATTTTTGATTTATGGAGCTCACACTGTCTGCTTCCTCCCTCTAGTTGCCATCTTGGATCCCATATTCACTTTCAGTCCCCAGATTAACCTCTTTCCAGGATGACTTTCATGACTATTTTCCTTGAAGGAAAGTTTCATCTCCCTGCTTGATGTTTTAATATGAGTAAAAATGGGATTTGCATGGTGCTTATGTCTACAATCCTAGCTAATTGGGAGAATCATGTTTCTATGTCAGCTTTTGTAACTTTTTCTTTCAAGGAATTTTACCATTATCTTGTCATTTTCTATTTTGGAGCTGTAGATTTTCTTTACACATCTAATAATCTTTTGTACTTTTTATAATTTTATAATTCATATAAAATACATGAATATTTACAAAATTTACTATATACATACAAATATATGAGAAATCAAAAGAGAACAGAAAGCCTGACTGAGAGCTCTGAATGCTTGATGGGTCTTACTGACTGAGATGTTTTACTTTATGTGCTAAGGTAAGTAGTTTACTAAATGATTCCTTTAAATTTTGTAATGCATAAGACTTTGTTCCTATCAAGTTCGATTTCCTAGATAAGAATGACACACTTCTTGGGCAACCTACTCAGGACCCCATTCTTTTCCGTGGGAGCTTTCATTCTTTCCCTTAATAAACTTTCCTACCTCTATGCTAAAAAAAAAAAGGAAATGACACACTTCTTATTTGTTTATTTTAATTTATGCCTATTTTTGCATAACAGGAAATGCTAAGGGAAGATTGTTCTTTGTGTGGTAGTTTTCCAATTATAAACGTTTATTTCCTCAATTTTAACCCACTTCTTGGATCAGTCATGACATCCTTCATCTAAACATCCTCCAGGTTCTGCAAGTATTTGAGCCTTACTTCATATGTGCCACTATGTGCTTTCCCCAGATATGTTTTTGACCTTCAAAGATGTTTTGAAACCTCCTATCCAGTTTTGACTACAATTCTACTGTTATTGAGCATATATAATGTTAACTTTGCTCTATGTAAAATTTAAAGCAAATTGTAGTCCTTTAAACAGGGAAAAATCAATTCCAAGAAGACATTGCAGAACTATAATTTTCATGTAACATAAAATGGCTTCTTTCATAATGGCACAGTTACCTCTAAAAAATTGCTTGCCATTCCTTAGCACACAACTAAGTTGAGAGGTTAAGGAGTTATACTGAGAAAAAAAATCTTCTCTTTGAAAAGAAAATAATTTCTATTTCATTTTGAATTGTGTCAAGTTATTTATTATACTTTTAAATTGGTGATGCTGAAGTTCTTAAAACATACAATTTGCATGATTGATAAAATATTTAGGAACTGAGATAAGTATCAATTTTATGATCTTAAAATAAAAAATGTGTGCTCTATAATTCAAGCAAGTAGATATTTGAAAAAAATCCTAGTTATTTTCATATGTCAACATTTTCTCTTAGTTATGTGAATTATGACAGTAAGACATCTTTAAGTGAATTGTATTTTACTGAAAAGTTTCTTCCTTTAACAACGTCAAAATAGACATGTAAGAACATAAACATGTATAAAGGAAATGTGTTGTCCTAGTAATTAAATTTCATAACCATATAGCAAAATGCAAATAAATTTGTTCTTCTTATGAAATGAATGAGGAGGGAAACTGCAAAATATTCCCCAATGTCCTAGTACATCCTGACATCACAAAAACAAACACAAAAATTATAATTGTAGGAAATGTGAGAGAAGTATTTGAAATGCCCAATTATGCTCTGTCAGTTGTGACACTTAAGTCAAGATTTTTTTCTTCTGCAACAAAATAAAAAATCACTTTTATGATAGAAAATTAAAACCAAAACAATGGTACCAAATGGTATGGACAACTATAACATCCATAATATCTGTGTTCTATGCCAAAATTGTAATGTTAATGCTATGTGTTTGACATTAAATGTCATAGAATTTGGAAACTTATTCACTAGTTATATTAAAGTTATAAAATTGTCTTTTCTCAATCCCTATGCCTCTTTATCCATTACTTTAATTTTAGGTATAAAAAAGCAAATGATTAGTGCCAGATTTAAGTCAGCATGCAAGTAATGAAATCTGACTAATGACTCACTAAAACAGTCTTAATCTTTGTTACAATTCAAGTTTTCCATCATTTGAGAAGAAATAATGGGATCTGTGCTTGCTAAGCAGGTACTCTACTCCCTGAACCACACCCTCAGCCCCTTTCATTACTTTTTAAATTGAACAACTAATCTATGTTCATTTAATTGTGCATATATTGTAATGCCATAGACTTTGGGGCTAGGACAGGAAAACATCCACTAAAGAAAGGAGTCTAAGGCTGGGGCATAGCTAAAGTGGTAAAGCACCTGCTTAGCAAACATAAGGCCCTGATCTCAAACCTCAGTGTCACATGCACACACACACACACACACACACACACACACACACACATACACACCACACACAAAGTAGAATATTATTAAAGCTAGTCTTTAGATGTTTCTTTCTCTCTGACTGGCTTATATTGTGATCTTCACATTTTTTTTTATTCATATGTGCATACAAGGCTTGGGTCATTTCTCCCCCCTGCCCCCACTCCCTCCCTTACCACCCACTCCGCCCCCTCCCTCTCCCCCCACCCCCTAAATACCCAGCAGAAACTATTTTACCCTTATTTCTAATTTTGTTGTAGAGAGAGTATAAGCCATAATAGGAAGGAACAAGGGTTTTTGCTGGTTGAGATAAGGATAGCTATACAGGGAGTTGACTCACATTAATTTCCTGTGTGTGTGTGTTACCTTCTATGTTAATTCTTTTTTATCTCACCTTTTCTCTAGTTCCTGGTCGTATATGTTTGATTCTGTGTTTTTCCATTATTTATTGGCCTTCATATTCTGAATCTACTTTCTATATGTTTATATATCACTTCTTTTCTGTCCTGTATATGATACATTCTCCTCTACTCTCTCTCTTTCTCTGAATCTTTCTTTTCACCTTTCTTTCATCTCCTCATTTCATGTCTTTGTCAGTTTGTGTCCCTTGTCTTTACTCAATAGTGCTCCTTTATATGTTATTTGTAGATGTTTTTCAATTAAACAATATTTAAACCATATTATAATCTATTATTCTTTATTTTTAATCATATCATATGATCTCTATAGCTATTGAAAATGTTAAAAGATGGCACATTCATTTTTCAGATTCAGGATTATTCACATAAAAAAAAAACCTCATGAAATCTAAATGATTTTCATATAGATAATGTGCTAGAAACAAAGGAAAAGCATGAATTCCCATTTTCTTCTATTGCTCCTTTAAATGTATGAACTAGAATTGATTTTCTCTTAAATAAAAGAAATACTTTCTTTTAAATGAAATTCCAGGTATGTCTTTTGCTTTGCTTCCTTCCCTTTTTTTCAGAACTGCACACTGTGTTTTAAAGTAACTTTTTAGAACCTCTCTACTGTGGAACATTTGTGATAGAAGTAGTTTTTGTAATAGTGCTGAAACTACTTTAAAACTGTATTGAAAAATAAAATTATTAAAGTGAAAATCCAGAACGACTTTTAAGACAGACTATTTTCCATACTAGACTAGTAGCCATATCTAAATTTATGGAAAACTAGTTCATTTTGTATTAACCTCTTATCATATTACTTCTAAATATCCATTTGAGAAGTAAACATTTTAGAAATGTTCTTCTTATTTGTATCATGTAAATAAATGTTTGGTCTTCTTCCAGGTATGTTTGTCATGAAATGCTAGTCACCATTAGTCATTACTATAAATGCAGAAAGCAAAAGGGGGAAAATTAGATAAAGCTAAAGCTTGACTTTTCCACTCCTTTCTCAAAAATGGACATTGTTCCAGTCAATTAATTTCCTATCATAACATGGTGTTTGGGATAGAGCAAAAGAAGGAAATTAAGAAGGTGGATATGGTTGATATACTCTCTATACAAGAATGAATATAGAAATTTTAAACTTCTAAAACTACTATAAGAAAGGGACTAAGATAGAATGAAGAAAGTTAGAAAATCTAAACCATTTGGGGTTATAATAAATATATACATGGAAATATCACAAGGAAACTCCTGTGCAGCTACCTCTATGTCAAACAAGCAAAAATGTCATTTTTCCTCTTTTTTCTTATACAAAATTGGAGAACAGGAGGACAGAACAGGTCCTGCCCAGAGGGGGATGGTAACAGTGGGAGGGGGAGGGAAAGGGAAATAGTGTAGAAGGGTGAATAGAGTGCAAAAAATGTGCACACACATATATAAATGTAAAAATAATACCTGTTGAAACCATTCTGGGAGTGGGGGGGGTGCTAAAGGAGAGTGGTAGTGGGGGTGAAGTCAAGTATGATACATTTGAGACATTGTAATAACTTTTGTAAATGCCACAATGTACCCCCACCCAGCACAACAACAAAGGAAAAATAACTTTTAAAGTAAAAAAAAAATTAAGACTCAGTAACTACAACTTATGTATAGCACAGCAGAAAAAAGGAAGGGACAGAATAGTACCTGGAATCTATAGATCTGAATAAATGTCAGCCACTAAGGTGTTTATGTAAAATAATGTAAATATTACTCATTTTGGCAAAACAAATATGTGAATAACTAGCATAAAAATATGAGGTAAAGTGGAAGCAGAAGAAATGTGAAAGTAAATTTTTCTATTCTTTATAGCAGTAGGTATTGTGTACTACTTAAACATAAAATACAGAATTTAAAAAAATTACAAAAAAAGAATGGCTCTAGTAGTGACCATTCAGTCCTGCCCTTAATATAGGGTTTTTTGGCAGTACAGGGGGATAAATTCAGAGCCTTGTGCTAGGTAGGCAGGCACTTATCATTTGAGCCATTCCACCAGCCCTTCTTGCTTTGATTGTTTTTCAGATAGGATCTCACTTTATTCCCCAGGCAAGCTTAGATCTTGATTCTCTTGTTTGTACTTCTTGGTGTAGGTAGAATAACAGATGCATGCTACCATGAACAGACACTGTTGAGGTGAAGTCTTGTAAACTTTTTGCCTGGGCTAATCTTGAACTGTAATCCAATAGATCCCAACCTCCCAAGTAGCTAGGATTACAAGGTATGAGCCACCATGCCCAGGCACTTAATACAAATTTTTTAATGAAAGAAGAGAATCTTCACTGAAGTTTTTATCATGCTTAATGTATTTAGGGGACCCTGAAAAATGCTATAAAATGTTTAGTAGGAATGAAAATAATGATAACAGGAAGTAAGTCATTTAACTAGTGGTAATGGCAGGTATCAGATGATTTCATTGGAGCTTTGATGTGCTTGCTCATAATACTCCCCCATAGTGTATTTGTAACATTATCCAGATAATTCTTAAATTTATAAACCTGTGACGTTAAATGCTATTATACAAGAAAATGATGCTTACCTACTTATTGGTCTGATAGGTTTTGGAAATCCATCATCTAGGAAGTTTCCTTTATGTAGTTTATAATTACATCAAGACATTTATTTATTCATTAAATTATCAATTTGACATCTAGCTAATGAGTGACTGCATCACATGCTGTTGTAAGCACATTATAATCAAGTCCCACCCTTGCATTATTTAAAGGACATGCATAATTTTGCAGTATGTGGCTTTATTAATATTCATATCTCTGATTTATTGTTACTAAATAGTTTGGGGCTGAGGATTAGGGGAAGGGAGAAGTAATTTAAAGTTTATGACATAAGCATCCTTGATTTTGTCTCTTGAAATTTCACACTGAGATGGCATTTATTACTAGGTTGTGTGCCATGAATACATCTCAATTTACTCCAACAATCTTGGATTTGCATGTTATCCTATCATACTTTTTAAAAGTTTCCCCTTTCTCATGGTTACCCACTTTAGAAGATAATGTATATATAGGGTCACATTTTTATGAGAACAAACATTAGATTCTTTGATGTAGGGAGTCTAGTCCTCAATAACAATGATTACTGCTGATGTTCTTATCATCAGCACCACCATCCTTGTCATCATCTACTCTTTTGACAGTTCAGTGAAATTGAGAAGATTGGCTTATTCAGGAAACCTGATTGTCATTACTATCAAATCAATCACTCTTTAACGATAGTAAGATATAAGGATGTAACTTTTCTTTAAATTTTCCAAACGATTGAAATTTTAAGCAATGTTGAGAATATGAATCACACACTTTATAAACAAATAAACAGGCTTGATGAGAAGGCAATTTACTGCGGTGATTAATAATGCAGTTTGTCAATTATGGATTCCACTCATTACCAGCTTTAAAATTTTATACCTATCCTGTCTATACCTTAATTATACCATCCACAAATCTCAAATGCTTGTAGAATATATCTCTTCAGGTTCTGGTGAAAATTCATTGAGGCAGTGTGTATGTAATATGTAATACAGTACCTATCATATTATAATTGTTTGAAACTATTAAGTTAAAAATTAGTTAAAATAGTAAAATTTAAAATCCAAGCACAAAATTCTTGCTGAAAGATCTTAATTAAGCAGGTGCAAATGTAGCTGTTGAGGAGAGAACTGAACTATGTGCCACCATTATGAATGCAAGGGCTGAAAGTGAAGAGAGTTAGAGGTACTGACACACCAAATGACCCTAATGGAAGGCACAGAGGATTTTCAGTCAATGGGTTCTGATTCCACTGATCTCATTATTCTCATTATCTATGATTAACCAGCATTTCAGAAGAAATACTCTAGAAAATAGTGATTTTTCTCCTTAGTGGCCTAAGAAGCCCAAGTAGTCCAATATTGTTTTCAAATGCCAACATTTTTACTTTTTAAATGTGAGCATAATTTAAATAACCTTTAATTCTGACTACCTTTGCAATTAATATATTGGCTTGACTATTTCAGAAATCCAGAGAAAATCTTCATATTGCTTTCCTGTCCTCTTCCCCTATTTCCACTCTTGATGTTGATGAAAAACCATTTTTAGAAAGTTACATTGGAGCCAGATAATGTTTTATTAAGAAATCTCAAATAGTAGAAGATAATTTCTTAATTTTAAGATACTATTTTAAAAAACTAGACAGAAATCCAGCGTGACTTGTAAAGTACTAATACTTGTGCCACAGATCATTTCCATATTGAAATTTTCCTTTTGTCACTATATACATACCGACAATGTGTATCCAGCATGAAAATGTATCCCTTAAGTTTGCTCTGGCCAATACCCTGTTAAAAAGGTAAGCTAACTTCCAATCAAAAACAGACTTGACTGTTCTTGACATACTCTTTTTCTTGTTAACAATGAATTTCAATGATCAATGAGTATTATAATGATGAAAAGAAATGGAGGAAAAAAATTTCTTAATTCTTGACCTTCAGTGTAATTTTTTAAAAGTCCCTTATTAGCACAAAGGTGTTTGTCCTATGGCCATGAATTTTCAAAAGGAGAAGAAATTATATAATAAAAAGTGGTTTTAATAAGATAAAATAATTTTTTCTTTTCTTTTGTTTCTACAGCACATTTACTGACTAGATTATATAGCATCTGCTCTAAGACTAGAGTGGTTTCCTTTCTAATAATTGTGAAATGGCATTAAATGGAGACTTTCATATGCTAGCACTTACACTGAGGTTGAAAAAGGAAAGAAGATTAAAGGCCATATTCAAGAGCACAGATTGCAAACTCTAACCCTGCAAAGCCAATATATGATGCAAAAATAAAATAACAGGGCTATTTTTATAAAAGGTCAAAACTCATACCAAGAATGAACTTTTCCGCCAATTCTTTTTACTCATACATCAAGATGTGTGAGTTTATTTATGTACCTAAAATAATTTAATACTAAATCCTGACTACTCTATCCATGTCAGCTGACCCCTAGTGCTTCAAACTGGATAAAGGGACACCTAATGCTGAGTTGGTTGATGTATTCCGTTTTTGTGGTAGACCACCTGCCAGGGCTTATAACAGATCTGTAATGGGTTTCTTACCTTTTATTGTGTAGAAAATGGATTGATAGATTAGGCCTGGGGCCAATGAACCGTGGAACCCCTGGTTTATGGGAAAGAGTTTATCACCCTTTGATGTTATTTCTGTCTCATGTCAGCTGAGAAGGATGAGCTATATTATCCCAAAGTAAGCAGAATGCCAAAATCAGCATTCCCCTCATTTATCCACCTTATAGCTCAGGGCAAGTGCAGCATACTGGGTTATGAAAGGGGCTGATAAGAGCCTGATGGAGAAATTTTATCTTGCTGTCTTTTAATTTGCTTGCTGATATTAGAACTAAGTACCAGATGGAAGTAAGCCTTTCATTGTTTGTTACTAGACAAAAATCTATCTGTTTTGCTGTATATGTTAAAGTATTTGAGCTGGGTGTTGCAGTAATAATCTGTGAACATTTTCAGTTAGAATTGGACAAAGTATAGTCCATGGTTGGTCAAGTGTGGAGGAAAAGAGATGGGTCAGAAAGCAAAGTCATCACAAGGGTATTTCAAGAAACTCCATTGCTCTGATAGCTGTAATCTGTAGGCAATCTGTGACTGATGATTATACCTTAAGCATAGCATAAAAATAAATTTCTTATGAAGGTGAAACATTCTGTTTGTGATATTCAGCATTTTGAATAAGATAGTAATTCCTGAACATATTTAGACTTTTATAAAGAATGAAGATTCTGCAACCCATCTCAATTTAAATGACTATCCTAGAAAATGCTTTTACTGCTACTATTTCTTTTGTTACAATCCTAGACCAATGTAGTTATCTCTTTGAAGTTGCTTTGGTATTCCATTTGTGTCAGTGTTGTGTATCTTTCTGCTAGAATCACTAAGATGCTGGTGAAGGGAGAGAGAAAACTAATTTTCTAGTACAGAGATCCTCATTCATTGACAACTAATGAAGGACACCCACTGAACAGAAAAATAGAAAAACAGACACTGTTGAGGTGAAGTCTTGTAAACTTTTTGCCTGGGCTAATCTTGAACTGTAATCCAATAGATCTCAACCTCCCAAGTAGCTAGGATTACAAGGTATGAGCCACCATGCCCAGGCACTTAATACAAATTTTTTAATGAAAGAAGAGAATCTTCACTGAAGTTTTTATCATGCTTAATGTATTTAGGGGACCCTGAAAAATGCTATAAAATGTTTAGTAGGAATGAAAATATTGATAACAGGAAGTAAGTCATTTAACTAGTGGTAATGGCAGGTATCAGATGATTTCATTGGAGCTTTGATGTGCTTGCTCATAATACTCCCCCATAGTGTATTTGTAACATTATCCAGATAATTCTTAAATTTATAAACCTATGACGTTAAATGCTATTATACAAGAAAATGATGCTTACTTACTTATTGGTCTGATAGGTTTTGGAAATCCATCATCTAGGAAGTTTCCTAAGGATAGAATATACATACTATAATACTTTATTACCAAGACTTAAATAATGATTACTGTTACAAAATAGTAGGTATCATATGCATCATCACATTGAAGTAGAATTTCTCAAATCTTAATGGTCACAGAAATCACCTTCAGATCTCATTAAAATCAGGTACCTGACATGATGGGTCTTACAAAGAATCTGAGATTCTGCAATCCCAACACATTTCCAGGTACTAATGCTCTGGGTCTTGCCCCACATTTTAAGTAGGCAGAATATAAAGGGTAGTTATCAATAGTATATATAAGGAGATTCCAAGATGGCAACCAGAGGGAGGAAGCAGAAAGCGTGCCTCCTAAAGTAAAATCTTGGAGAGATACTGGAGATACACATTACAGGAAAAACCACCGAGAAGAGGCAAAACTTTGACTCCTCCACACCTACAGCCTGCACATAGCATCTCCACTTTACATTAAACGGAGAAGCCAGGAGGGCTCCCACACTGCCAGACACCAGTGCCCATACCACTTGGGAAGATGCAGATCACAAAGTGAGCAAAGCAACATGTGGTACTCCCACAGACAACCTTGGGTCAGATCAGAATAGCCCCCTGGACAAACCGACTCCCACCCAGGGAAAAAAAAGAAAAAACTGAATAATAAGCAATAACAACAAAAAAGACATGCAGCAAAGAGGGCGGGGCACCCTGAGCACCAAAGAGGGGGGAAGGGAAATCCCTCACAGAACTGTAAATAAACAAGCGGGCCAGAGAAGGCAGGAGTGGCAGCACACACCCAGCAACCAGGAGCAGGAAAGCTTGTAAAAGTGGCAGTGGGAGGAAAACTCCACAGGAGAGGGAGGAAGGCCCACTTCCCATGTGAACTGTAAATAAACAATAGGCCAGAGAAGGCAGGAGCCGCAGAGGCACCCACCCAGTAACCAGGAGTGGGAAAGCTTATAAAAGCAGCGGTGGGAGGAAAACTCCACAAGAGAAAGGGGAAGGCCCATGTCTCATGTGAACTGTAAATAAACTCGCTGCCCTGAGAAAGCTGGTGCAGTGTCACCTCCCCCAGTGGGCTTGGAAAGGGGAAAGCTTGTAGCAGTGGTGGACACGTCCAGGAGAACTCTAAGTAAACATAGCCTGAGGGGCTAGATGAGTGTTAAGCTCACTCTTGAGATCTGCATAAATAAAGCCTCCAGCAACAGCAGGCTGACAGCAGCAGGCAAGTGAGACAGAGCCTCATATAGCCATTCACAGAACTGTCTCCAGACTTTTTTTTTTCTCTCTTCATTTGATGAGACAACAACCAAACTACACCTGTATGCTGAAAAACTTACTGAAACTGTATTGCATTTGAACTTGGGACACTTTGTGGTGGTTTTTTTTGTTTTGTGTTGTTTTGCTTGGTTTGTTTTTTTTCCCCTTTGATGAGACAATGACAAAACTACTTCTGAGACACCATCTCCAGGATTGGAGACTAAGGTACTAACAACAAAATTAGTAAGACTGAAACTTTATTGCATTTGAACTTGGAGATTTTTTAATTTATTTTATTTTATTTATTTTTTCAGTCCTCTCTCTGTCTCTCTAATGCCTGTTCAGCTTACTGTTGATTAGTACACTATCTCTCCTTGTTTATATCTTTGAAATTTTTTCTTTGTTTGTTTGTTTTGTTTTTTACTTGTTTGTTTATTTGTTTTTCCCTTTTTCTTTAACTTCTTTGCTTTCCCTCTCCTCTCACCCTTCCATTCTAAATATCACCATTGTTATTATTAAAAGCTAGAAAATACTTAATTGCACACAGTACAGTGACAATAACAACACCAAGAGCAATGGTGTGAAGGCAGAAAAAACAGGGAAACCAGTTTCCCCACAGCAAAACATTAGTACAGGAACCAGAGGGGAATGAAGAAAACAGATACTCAGATTAAGACTCCAACAAAATGAAAATAAACTGTGCCAAAGAACCTAATGAAGCCCACAAGAATAATCTAAAAGAAGAAATACTACAGGTAATCAATGAGAATTTTATAGAGATGATACTGGATAGGGTCAACCAAAATGTACAGGAGACATTCAAGAAATTCCAAGAAAAGAAAAATAGAGAATTTGAAAAAGCACAAGAAGAAATAAAAGAAACCATAGAAGCACTGTATAAACACCAAAGTGAAACAAAGAACATGATTAATAAAGAGATAAATGAACTCAGGATGAAAACAGACAACATTAAAGAGGAAACAATTCAGGATATGGAAAACCTCAGCAAAAAGAACGAAACAGAATTGCAAAACAAAATGGAAGGCCAATCCAGCAGAATAGAATAAACAGAAGACAGAATCTCAGAACTCAACGATGAAATGGTAATTAAAGGAAAAACCAGAGAACTATTAGTTAAACAACTCAAGACCTGTGAAAAGAAAATGCAAGAACTCACTGACTCCATCAAAAGACCAAACCTGAGAATCATGGGCATTGAAGAAGGAGGAGAGGTGCAAGCAAAGGGAATGCATAATATATTCAACAAAATAATAACAGAAAATTTCCCAAATCTAGAGAAATCTATTCCCATACAGATGCAAGAGGTCTGCAGAACACTAAACAGACCAGGCCAAAATAGATCTACTCCATGGTATATTATCATTAACCCAACAAATACAGAGACCCGAGAAAGAATACTGAAGGCTGTAAGAGAGAAAAAACAAATAACATACAAAGGTAAACCCATGAAAATCACAGAAGACATCTCAACAGAGGCATTAAAAGCAAGAAGAGCTTGGGGTGAGAACTTCCGGGCACTGAATGAAAATAACTTCAACCCTAGGACACTCTACCCAGCAAAACTATCATTCAAAATAGATGGAGCAATAAAAGTCTTACATGATAAGCAGAAACTAAAACAATATGTGACCACAAAGCCACCACTACAAAAGATTCTACAAGGGATTCTGCACACAGAAAGTGAAACCCAACATAACCATGAAAGGGCAGGCAGCACCAAACTACAGGAAGAGAAAAAGCAAGAAAGTAAAGAGTAACCTCAACTTAGCTACACACAATCAAACCTTTAAACAACTAAGACAACTAAATGACAGGAATCACCACATACATATCAGTACTAACATTTAATGTTAATGGACTTAATTCCTCCATCAAAAGGCACCATTTGAAAACTGAATTAAAAAGGAAGATCCAACAATTTGTTGCTTACAGGAGACCCATCTCACTGACAGAAATAAGCATAGGCTTAGGATGAAAGCCTGGAAGAAGATTTACCAAGACAATGGCCCCCAAAAACAGGCAGGAGTAGCAATACTTATCTCTGACAATGTAGACTTCAAACCTACATTGATCAAATGAAATAAAGAAGGACATTCCATGCTAATAAAAGGGGAAATAGACCAAGAGGAAATAACAATTATTAACCTATATGCACCCAATGTCAATGCACCCAATTTCATCAAACATACCCTGAAAGACCTAAAAGCATATATAAACGCCAACACAGTGGTGGTGGGAGACTTTAACACCCCATTATCATCAATAGATAGGTCATCCAAAAAAATCAGTAAAGAAATCCTACATCTAAAATATACCATAGATCAAATGGACCTAGTTGATGTCTACAGAACATTTCATCCAACTTCTACACCATATACATTCTTCTCAGCAGCCCATGGAACCTTCTCCAAAATAGATCATATCCTAGGGCACAAAGCAAGCCTCAGCAAATATAACAAAATAGAAATTATACCATGCATTCTATCTGATCACAATGCAATAAAACTAGAACTCAACAACAAAAGTAAAGAAAAAACATGCAAACAGCTGGAAACTGAATAACTCATTGCTTAATGATCAAAGGGTCATTGATGAAATGAAAGAGGAAATTAAAAAGTTCCTGGAAGTTAATGAAAATGAAAACACAACCTACCAAAACCTATGGGACACAGCAAAGGCAGTCCTGAGAGGCAAGTTTATAGCCATGAGTGCATATATTAAAAAGACTGAAAGATCCCAAATCAATGACCTAATGATATATCTCAAACTCCTAGAAATACAAGAACAAGCAAATCCCAAAACAAATAGGAGAGGAATAATAAAAATAAGAGCTGAAATCAATGAAATAGAAACTAAAAAAAACCATACAATGAATTAATGAAACAAAAAGTTGGTCCTTTGAAAAAATAAACAAGATTGACAGAACCCTGGCAAACCTGACTAAAATGAGAGAAAAAACCCAAATTAGTAGAATCAGGAATGCAAAAGGGGAGATAACAACAAACACCATGGAAGTCCGGGAAATCCTCAGAGACTACTTTGAGAACCTATATTCAAATAAATTTGAAAATCTTAAAGAAATGGACAGATTTCTAGATACATATGATCATCCAAAACTGAATCAAGAGGATATTAATCACCTGAATAGATCTATAACACAAAATGAAATTGAACCAGCAATCAAGAGTCTCCCCAAAAAGAAAAGTCCAGGACCTGATGGATTCTCTGCTGAATTCTATCAGACCTTTAAAGAAGAACTGATACCAACCCTCCTTAAACTGTTCCACAAAATAGAAAGGGAGGGAAAACTGCCTAACACACTTTATGAAGCCTGAATTATACTTATCCCAAAACCAGGCAAAGACACCTCCAAAAAGGAGAACTATAGGCCAATCTCCTTAATGAACATTGCTGCAAAAATCCTCAAAAAAATAATGGCAAACCGAATTCAACAACACATCAAAAAGATCATTCACCACGACCAAGTAGGCTTCATCCCAAGAATGCAGGGGTGGTTCAACATACGAAAATCAATAAACGTAATAAACCACATTAATAGAAGCAAAGATAAAAACACTTGATCATCTCAATAGATGCAGAAAAAGCCTTTGATAAGATCCAACACCATTTCATGATAAAAGCTCTAAGAAAACTAGGAATAGAAGGAAAGTACCTCAACATTATAAAAGCTATATATGACAAACCTACAGCCAGCATTATACTTAATGGAGAAAAACTGAAACCATTCCCTCTAAAATCAGGAGCTAGTCAAGGATGCCCACTATCTCCTCTACTATTCAACACAGTACTGGAATTCCTAGCCAGAGCAATTAGGCAAGAAGAAGGAATAAAATGAACACAAATAGCTAAAGAAACTGTCAAAATATCCCTGTTTGCAGATGATATGATCCTGTACATTAAAGACCCAAAAAACTCTACTCAAAAGCTCCTAGACACCATCAATAGCTATAGCACGGTAGCAGGACATAAAATCAACATAGAACAATCATTAGCATTTCTATACACTAATAATGAACAAACTGAGAAAGAATATATGAAAACAATTCCATTTACAATAGCCTCAAAAAGGTCAATAGGAGAAGGGGACCAGGAACTAGAGAAAAGTTTAGATCAAGAAGAATTAACCTAGAAGGTAATACACATGCCCAGGAAATCAATGAGAGTCAACTCCCTGTATAGCTATCCTTATCTGAACTGGCAAAAACTCTTGGTCCTTCCTATTATTGCTTATACTCTCTCTTCAACAAAATTAGAGATAAGGGCAAAATAGTTTCTGCCTGGTAGCGAGGGGATGGGGGGAGAGGGAGAGTGCGGGGAGAAGGGGGGAGAAATGACCCAAACATTGTATGCACATATGAGTACAATAAAAATTTTTTAAATATAAGAGTTGTACCACCTGTCCCTTTCACTAGAACTTGTAAGTAGTGTGTTCTGAGATACCAGAAAGGCATTTTATAAAACATTTTGTCACTTGTTGTACATGAAGTACATATATATAATCCCAAATATACATATTCAACTTTGATGGAATATATTATCACTTTTATCTTATTTATTATTTTTGAAAGATAGACCTTTGTGGGAATTCATAAACAATATATGCCTTTCCCATATTCCCTTTTCTTTCAGATCTGTGCCAATTCCTTCCATTCCTATATTATATCTTACAAGAGGGTGACCACTCCCACCTTGATCCTCAGACTTCCTTCCAAATCAGCTTCACTATAGACTTGGCCAGTGGGAAATATTGACAGGAAACTAGACCACAAGAGAAGAGGAGATGTCAGGGTATTCTTATCCTTCACTATTTTTGGCAATGGCTGATATAGATAAATTCATTAAAAATACTTTTATTAGCTCTTCAAATAATGATCTTATAAAATCACTTTTCAGTGGTAACCCCATTGGTTTGCAATGAGTTTTTGTTTAGGTCTGTTACAGAAGGTTGCTCATGACTTTGGTTACATATTCAAAATCAAAATAAGAGATTTTAAGACTTAGGAATCTGGTATTATTTAGGTATTCTTAACAGCACCGTGTCTTTCTCCCTTTTCTGGTCTTCCTTTATTAGTTATGCAATAACTATAATATTGTAAAAGCTGTAATAGTCTTATGTAACAAATCACCCTAAAACTTATTGACTTGAAATGATAACTGTATGTAATTACACACAGTCTGTGGATCAACTTACAGTTCTAACAATCTGGCTTGGTTTCACTCATTCATTTTGAGTCAGCTAATGTGTTGGTTAGGGGATAGCTTATGTAGGATGACATGGCTTAGAAAATTTGTCTGTTCAATATGGTCTCTCATATTCCAGTGAGCTAGCCTGGGTTTGTTTCCATGAAAGAAATAGTATTCTCATGGAGAAAGAAGTGGACAAAGACTCTTGAAGCTTGGGTTTAGAACCAAATCACTGTCATTTTTAATTGCCAAAGAGACGTCACAAGTCCTGCCCAGATCCAGAGATTAGGGAAATAGGTACCTTCTGATAGTAGGTATATGCAAAGTTATATACATGTAGAGAGATCATCAATGTAGTTTCTCTCACCATGTAATCTATCAGGTTTATTACTTATCTCAAAAGTAAGATATTCAATTAAAATGCATTCCTGTATACTCAGATTTTAATCAACTAATTCTGTCTATCATATATTAACACAGTATCAACACTCTCAAAAGCCAATAGTCTCAAGGGTTGCATAGATCTTTAAAGATATTAATTGCTACATCCTAGGAGGGTAGCAACAATGCATATGTGTATTTTATTTATTCGTTCATTCATTTATACAATGTTTATTATCTCTACCTCCAATGTAGAAAGTATCATGCTAAAGAATAAGAATAGAATTGTGAGCAAGACAAATACATGTCTTTGTGGATTTTATATTTAGAGGGGGACATAAACACTCAAATAGATAATTTAATGATAAATGCAACTGCTTACATTTTTTAGAATTGTTAGATTATAGGCAAAGGTGCTGTAACTAAGAGTTCCCAAATTTCAGTGGTTCAAACAATGTAGACTTTTATACCTTTCTTACATGAAGTCCAGCCAGGATACATAGTCTCAGCTCTGAAAAATTATTCCAAGAACCCAGGCTAGCAAGATGGTTATCCTAATTTTAGTGTTATTTTGTGTAGCTGCGACCAAAACACCTCAGGGAATAACTTAAACAGAGGGAAGTTTTATTTGGAATCACTGTTTCAGAGATTAAGTATATCATGCTGGGGAAGATGTAGTAGAGCATAGAAGTTCACAACATGATGTCAAGGAAGCAGAGAAAGGGAATGCAATAAGGGGCCAGGACAAATAGGAAACACCAAGGACATGTCCCCAGAGACCCATTTCCTCCAACCCTCACTTCCTATCTTTCACCATCTACAAGTAATGCATCAAATTATGAATCCACCAATGGATTAATCTGTTCATTAGATCAGAGCCTTCAAGATCTAACCATCTTTGGAAATGTCATCACAGACACCACCAGAGGTGTGCTTTATGAATCTCCTATGCATTTCTTAATCCATTCAACTTGACAATGAAAATTAACCATCATAAATATGTTGCTTCATTTAAAAGTCTCCATTCTGTTCACACAAATATCCATGCATTCTCTTTTCCAATAATAGAACACACAGCTTCCCCAAGAAAGACCACTCAAAGTCTCATTCACTTACTGCATCCAACTCAACGTTCATTGCCTCTGAATGATGTATTGTCTTTTCCATCAGATCCAGATATGGATCCTTTAGGTCAAAGACCTGTTAAGTTTATTTTATTTTATTTTATTATTCATATGTGCATACAAGGCTTGGGTCATTTCTCCCCCCTGCCCCCACCCCCTCCCTTACCACCCACTCCGCCCCCTCCCTCTCCCCCCTACCCCCTCAATACCCATCAGAAACTATTTTGCCCTTATTTCTAATATTGTTGTAGAGAGAGTATAAGCTATAATAGGAAGGAACAAGGGTTTTTGCTGGTTGAGATAAGGATAGCTATACAGGGCATTGACTCACATTGATTTCCTGTGCATGGGTGTTACCTTCTAGGTTAATTCTTTTTGATCTAATCTTTCCTCTAGTTCCTGGTCCCCTTTTCCTATTGTCCTCAGTTGCTTTTAAGGTATCTGCTTTATTTTCTCTGCGTTAAGGGCAACAAATGCTAAGTAATTTTTTAGGTGTCTTACCTATCCTCACCCCTCCCTTGTGTGCTCTCTCTTTTATCATGTGCTCAAAGTCCAATCCCATTGTTGTGTTTGCCCTTGATCTAATGTCCACAAAGACCTGTTAAGTTAAAGTCATACCCTGTTTTCCTACCACAAGCAATTCTCTTTTTTGTTGTTTATTCATATGTGCATACAATGTTTGCATCATTTCTCCCCCCATCTCCCACCTCCTCTCTTTCCCCTCCACCCCTTCCCTCTCCCCCCTATCCCCTCACATCCAGGCAGAAACTGTTCTGCCCTTATCTCTAATTTTGTTGAAGAGAGAGTATAAACAATAATAAGAAGGACATAGCATTTTTGCTAGTTGAGATAAGGATAGCTATACAGAGAGATTCCTAGCATTGCTTCCATGTACATATGTGTTACATCCTAAGTTGATTCTTCCCCAACTGACTTTTTCTCCAGTTCTGGATCCCCTTCTCCTATTGGCCTCTGTCACATTAAAGTTTCTGCATTAGTTCCTTTTCATTGAGGACATCAAATACTATCATGTTTTTTGGGTTTCTTACCTAACTTCATACCTCCCTTGTGTGCTCTCACCTTATCATGTGACCAAAGTCCAATCACCTTTCTGTATTTGCCCTTGATCTAAAGTCTGCATATGAGGGAGAATATATGATTATTGGTATTCTGACCCTGGTTAACCACATTCAGGATGATGTTCTCCAGTTCCATCCCTGTACTTGTGAAAGATAAGATTTCATTCTTCTTCATGGCTGAGTAGAATTCCATTGTGTATAAATACCACATTTTCTTAATCCATTAGTCAGTAGTGGAGCATCTTGGCTGTTTCCATAACTTGGCTATTGTGAATAGCAATGCAATAAACATGGATGTGCAAGTGCCTCTGGAGTAACCTGTGTCACATTCATTTGTGTATATCCCCAGGATTGGGATTGCTGGATCATATGGCAGAACTATGCTTAGATTTTTAAGAAACCTCCAAATTTTTTTCCAGAGTAGTTGTATTAGTTGGCATTCCCACCAGCAGTGTACGAGGGTTCCTTTTTCCCCACATCCTCCCCAATACCTGTTGCTGGTGGTGTTTCTAATGATGGCTATTCTAACAGGGGTAAGGTGGAATCTTAGTGTGGTTTTGATTTGTATTTTATTTATGGCTAGAGATGGTGAGCATTTTTTCATGTGTTTTTTTGCCATTTGAATTTCTTCTTTTGAGAAAGTTCTGTTTAGTGCAGTTGCCCATTTCTTTAATTGGTTCATTAATTTTGGGAGAGTTTAGTTTTTTGAGCTCCCTATATATCCTGGTTATCAGTCCTTTGTCTGATGTGTAGCTGGCAAATACTTTCTCCCTTCTGTGGGTGGTCTTTTCAGTTTAGAGACCATTTCTTTTGTTATACAGAAGCTTTTTAATTTTATGTAGTCCCATTTGTCTATACTTTCTCTTAGTTGCTGAGCTGCTGGGGTTCTATTGAGGAAGTACTTGCCTATACCTACTACTTCCAAAGTGTTTCCTACTCTTTCCTGTACCAACTTTAGAGTTTGGGGTCTGATATTAAGGTCTTTGATCCATTTTGAGTTAATACTAGTACAGGGTGATAAACATGGATCTAATTTCAGTTTTTTGAAGATGGCTAGCCACTTTTCTCAACAACTTGTGTTGAAGAGCCTGTCTTTTCTTCATTGTATATTTTTACCACCTTTGTCAAAAATAAGGTTGATATAGTTGTGTAGATTCACATCCAGGTCCTCTATTCTGTTCCACTGGTCTTCCTGTCTGTTTTTGTGGCAGTACCATACTGTTTTTATTGTTATTGCTTTGTAATATAGTTTAAAGTTGGGTATTGTGGTACCTCTAGCATTGTTCTTTTTGCTGAGTATTGCCTTGGCTATTTGTGGTCTCTTGTGTTTCCAAATAAATTTTAGGGTAGATTTTTCAATCTGTTTGATGAATGTCATTGGGATTTTGATGGGAATTGCATTAAACATGTCAACTGCTTTTGGTAGTACAGCCATTTTTACTCTGTTGATTGTACCAATCCATGAGCATGGGTGATCTCTTCACCTACTGTAGTCTTCCTCAGTGTCTTTCTTCAGGGGCTTATAGTTCTCCTTGTAGAGATCATTCACATCCTTTGTTAACTTTACTCCTAAGTATTTGATTTTTGGAGGGGCTGTTGTAAATGGAATTGTTTCCATATATTCTTTCTCAATTTGTTCATTATTGGCATATAGAAAAGCGAATGATTTTTGAATGTTGATTTTATATCCTGCCACCTTGCTTTAGCTGTTGATGGTGTCTATGAGTTTTTGGGTAGAGTTTTTTTGGGGGGTCTTTAAGGTATAGGATCATATTGTCTGCAAATAGGGATATTTTAACAGTTTCTTTACCTATTTGCATTCCTTTTATTTCTTCTTCTTGCCTAATTGCTCTGGGTAGGAATTCCAGTACTATGTTGAATAGGAGTGGAGATAGTGGGCATCCTTGTCTTGTTCCTTTTTGCAGGGGAAATGATTTCAGTTTTTCACAATTGAGTATGATGTTGGCTGTAGGTTTGTCATATATAGCTTTTATAATGTTCAGGTACTTTCCTTCTACTCCTAGTTTTCTTAGAGCTTTTATCATGAAATGGTTTTTGATCATGTCATGGGCTTTTTCTGCATCTATTGAGATGATCAAGTGGTTTTTGTTTTTGCTTCTATAAATATGCTATATTACACTTATTAATTTGCATGTGTTGAATCACCAGTGCATCCCTGGGATTAAGCTGAATTGGTCGTGGTGAATATCTTTCTGATGTATTTTTGAACACTATTTGCCATTATTTTATTGAGTATTTTTGATCAATGTTCATTAAGGAGATTGGCCTATAGTTCTCCTTTTTGAAGGTATCTTTGCCTGGTTTTGGGATGAGAGTAATATTGGCTTCATAAAATGAGGTAGGCAGTTTTCCTTCCCTTTCTATTTTGTGGAACAATTTAAGGAGAGTTGGCATTAGTTCTTCCTTAAATGTCTGATAGAATTCAGCAGAGAATCCATCAGGTCCTGGACTTTTCTTTTTTGGGAGACTCTTGATTGCTGCTTCAATTTCATTTTGTGTTATAGGTTTATTCAGGTGATTAATGTCCTCTTGGTCCAATTTTGGATGATCTTAAGTATCTAGAAATCTGTCCATTTCTTCAAGATTTTCAAATTTATTATAATATAGGTTCTCAAAGTAGTCTCTGATGATTTCCATGATGTTTGTTGTTATTTCCCCTTTTACATTTCTGATTTTACTTATTTGGGTTTTTTCTCTCCTCATTTTATTCAGGTTTGCCAGGGGTCTGTCTATCTTGTTTATTTTTCAAAAACCAACTTTTCATTTCATTAATTCTTTGTATGGTTTTTTTGGGGTTCAATTTCATTCATTTCAGCTCTTATTTTTATTTTCTCTTCTTTATCTTGTTGGTCAAAGTAGGTTTGAAGTCTACTTTGTCTGAGGTAAGTATTGCTACTCCTCCCTGTTTTCAGGGACCATTGACTTGGTTAATCTTATCCCAACCTTTCACCCTAAGCCTATGCTTATTTCTGTCAGTGAGGTGGGTCTCCTATAAGCAACAAATTGTTGGATCTTCCTTTTTAATCCAGCTTGTCAAATGGTATGTTTTGATGGGAGAATTAAGTCCATTAACATTCAGTGTTAATATTGATAAGTATGTGGTGATTCTTGTCATTTAGTTGTGTTAGTTGTTTAAGTAATTGTGTGCAACTAAGTCAATGTTACTCTCTACTTTTTTGTCTTTTCTTCTCCTGTGGTTTGGTACTGCCTGCCCTTTCATGGTTTTGTTTGCTTTCACTTTCTGTGTGCAGAATTCCTTGAAGAATCTTTTGTAGTGGTGGCTTGGTGGTCATATATTGTTTTAGTTTATGCTTATCATGGAAGACTTTTAATGTTCCATCTATTTTGAATAATAGTTTTGCTGGGTAGAGTATCCTAGGGTTGAGGTTATTTTCATTCAGTGCCCAGAAGACCTCACTCCATGGTCTTCTTGCTTTTAAGGTTTCCGTTGAGAAATCTGCTGTGATTTTGATGAGTTTACCTTTGTATGTTATTTGTTTTTTCTCTCTTACAGCCTTCAATATTCTTTCTCTATACTCTGTCCTTGTTATTTTAGTGATCATATGTCATAGGGTAGTTCTATTTTGGTCAAGTCTGTTTGGTTTCTTGGAGGCTTCCTGTACCTTAATGGGTATAGTTTTCTCTAGATTTGGGAATTTTTCTGTTATTATTTTGTTGAATATTGTACAAATTCATTTTGCTTGCACCTCTTCTTCTTCAATGCCCATGATTTTCAGGTTTGTTCTTTGATGGAGTTGGTGAATTCTTCCATATTCCTTTCACAGGTCTTGAGTTGTCTGACTAGTAGTTCTTCAGTTTTTCCTTTTATTACCATTAATCTTCAAGTTCTGAGATTCTGTATTCTGCTTGTTCTAGTCTACTGGAGTGGCCTTCCATTTTGTTTTGTATTTCTGTTTCATTCTTTTTTCTGTAGTTTTCCATATCATGGGTCACTGCCTCTTCAATATTGTCAATTTTCATCCCAAGTTCATTTATCCTTTGATATATGGCATTCTTTGTTTCACTTTTTGTTGTTGTTGGAATTTCTTGAGTGTCTCCTGTACATCTTGGTTGACCATATCTAGTATCATCTCTATAAAATTCTCATTGATTACTTGCAGGATTTTTTCTTTCAGAGTTTTCTTGTGGACTTCCTTGATTCCTTGGTATAGTTTATCTTTGTTTTGTTGTAATCTGAATCTAGGTATCCATTTTCTTCATTTCCCTCTGGTTCCTGTTCTAATTTATTATTCAGGGGGGAAATGGTTTCCATCCTTTTTCCGTTTTCCCATCATTCCACTTGGTGCTGTTACTGTCCCTGTAGTGTGTGTAATTTAGTATAATCTAGCTTGTAATAGTAAAGGTAATGATATCTAGAATGGAAGAGTAAGAGGAAAAAGAGAGCACAGAAAGAAAAGAAAAGTGAGAAAAATTTGAGAACTGAAGAAACTAATAGGGAGAGATAGTGTACTAATCAACAGTGAAGTAAATAAGCATTTAGAAAAAAAGAGAAAAAAGAAAAAAGAAGAGAGAAAAAGAAGAGGAAAAATAATCCCAGGTTCAGATGCAGTAAAGTTTCAGTCTTAATAGTTCTGGTGTTACTCCTTCAGCATCCAGTCCTGGTGTTGGTATTTGAGTAGTAGCTCTGTCACTGTCTCACCAAGGGGAAAAAAAACAGTAATAATAATTTTAAAAGAAAAAATAATTTTAAAAAAATAGAAAAGATACATAAAACTATAAAAAATAAAAATTTCAGGTCCCCAAACAATGACATTTCAGTCTCAGTAGTTCTGGTGCTGCTCCTTCAGCATCCAGTCCTGCTGTTGGTATTTAAGTGGTAGCACTGTCCTTGTCTCATCAGGTGGTTGGGACAGGAAACAGCTTTGTGAACCACTATCTGCCCTGTTTCAGGCTGCAGCTCACCTGCAGCCTACTGCCAGCTAGCTGCTACTGTAGGCTTTATGTATGTAAATTCTCTGAGAGCTGTCACGCCTACCTACTCCAGCAGGCTTTGTTTATTCAGAGTTGGTGTAGGTGCCTGCCCTTCCCCTCTTCTCTGGTGGAGTCTTACAAGCTGCCTGCTGTTGTAAGCTTTGTTTATTCAAAGTTCATGAGCGGGGAATTACTCTTCCTCTCTTCTCCAGTGGAGCATCATGCATGTTGGTTACTGTTGCAGGTTTTGTGTATTTAACGTTCGTGTGGAATATTACCCCTCTCCCCTTCTCTGATGTGCTCAAGGTGCTC
Source organism: Castor canadensis (assembly GCF_047511655.1). Lineage (NCBI taxonomy): Eukaryota > Metazoa > Chordata > Mammalia > Rodentia > Castoridae > Castor > Castor canadensis. Next base: position 113,796,287 of record NC_133405.1, read on the forward strand.
CACCCTCTTTGCTATGTGTCCTTTTTAGTTCCTTGTTTATTACTCAGTTTTTTTCCCAGGGTGGAGGTCAGATTCTCCAGGGTGCTATGCTGATCTCAGGGGTAGCTGTGGGATACCACGTGCTGCTTATTTGCTCACCTATTGGTCTGCGTCTCCCAACCAGGTTAGGAGCTGGCATCTGGCAGCGCAGGAGCCCTCCTGGTTTCTCCATGTAATGTGGTGTGGAGAAGTTATGTGAGGGCTGAGGGGTTGGGGTGTCAGAGTTTTGCTTCTTCTTGGTGATTTTTCCTGCTAGGTGTGTCTCCAGTGTCTCAGCAAGATTTTTGCTTTATGGAGCTCACACTATCTGCTTCCTCCTTCTAGTCACCATCTTGGTTCTCCCCACAACCAATTCTTAATGATAGAGCAAGAATACATGAAAAGACAGCAATAAGTACTCGACCACATCTGCAAGACCTCAGTTGTGAGTCTTCTATTTTCTCACTGCCCTGCCCACTCCTCCTCCAACCTGAGAAGTCAAATTAAAGCTAGGAAGAATTATTTAATAGTTTATTTGAAGGCAATGATGATTTAAAAAGATACTTTCTGCATAACTTCACCATCTAAGTAATAATTGCTTAGTTTGAATTGTGCTAAGTGTCACAAAAAATGGATAATTTAAGACCATAAAATAGGGGGCCTAACAGGATCTAGAAGAGGAGGAAAGCACCTACTAGATATTTGGATTTGATTTGAAGACAAATCCTCTGAGTTCACTAGTTAAGGGTACTCCTATCTAAAAATTCTTACAAAAATGTCTCAGATCAGCCCTTCCATTCCATACATGCACAAGTTCATGTTTTTTCTCTATTTATACCTTTGGCCTGAGTACTGACCTTATCATTGACTTATTTCTCGCCAGAATGCAGAGGCATTATATTAATCCTGAAGAGACAGACAGGTCAGCTACATCCACTAACAATTTATATAATTGTTTTCCTACAACTTGGTGCTAATTAAAATGTGAAAGGGATAGTGATGATATCATGAAGTGTAATAAGGTTGTTCTTTGCTCCAGAAAGAAAAGATAATACCATCAGAAAGAATTTTATGTGTATTCATATAAGAGCAGGGAAGAGGAAGAGACTTAATATAAGTTAAGTGGGACCAATAGTATATCACATAGTCTGGCATAGACAGTATACAATAAATATTTCAAAGAGTAAAAAGAGTGAAGTTATGCAAAGCTTTAAAATTTGATTTCTGTTTCTATGTAGTTCTATGTATTTTTGATCTACCTGGTTCAAAGTTAATAGCTTAAAACAACAAAGTTTTATTATTTCTCATGATTCTGACAGTTGATCATGATATTTATCTACTTCACCTGATGTCAACTGAGTTACTGGGAAAGCTGGAATGTCCAGAGTGGCCTCATTCACATAACTGGCAGTTTGTCCTGGCTGCCAGTGGAATGCTTAGCTGGGTCTGTTGGCCATGAGCTTCAGTTTGTTTTCATTTGGTCTTCTCCACATGGCTCCTTTGGTTTCTTCTCAACTTGGTGGTTGAGTTTCATGGAGAGGTGTTTCAAAAGAACAAATACCAATGTTCAAGCACTTAATTCACTTCTCTTTGAATCATACTTGCTCATATTCCATTGACCAAACTCAGAATCAAAATGAGAAGGGGCTACATAAAGACATGAATTCTGGGAGGCTTGCTTAATTGGGGACTACCAAATAACAGCCTTCCACACATTTCTTACTAACTATGTATGCCCTCTGCATCACAGTTTACTCATCTGTATATAGGGGGAAAGTTACACTATAAGAATGAACTAATTGAGACATATCACATGTAAGAAGCTTAGATCTGTGCTCAGAACATGGTAAAACATCAATCACTATTATCTATTGTTAACATTTTTAATATTACTCATATGGAGCTCTGAATAAAATAAAATATTTTCCAGACTTTGTCAAAACTATAAGGAAGAAATAATAAGCTTCTAACTTAATCTACCTTCCCCTCAAATGTTTCAGATACATCATTTCTATGAGTGTTGCCTGTGTCATGAAACTACCAACACAGTATTATGCAGTGCCTGGTTGATTGTGACAAGAACCTCTACTAGTCGCATAATGCCAAACAAGCCTATAATACTTGAGGGATGCTGATCATTCAATAAATGTAACAGTTCCTTGGAACATTTCTCTTAAAATCAAGGCTTTCCACCCCCTCTGTAATCTGTCTCTGGTAATCTTTCTCCCAATAGTCATTGTCACTTTGGCTTCCATCCCAATGAAACCATCCAATATTTCTCCAATTCCGTGCTCTTCCTTGCTTTTCCTTCCTTCCTTGATCCACCTAGAATGTCTACCTTTTGTCTTCCTGTCCTATACCACAAATCAACAAATCTCACCTCTGATGTAAGAACTTGATTTTTGTTTCTCTGTAGTTCTACATGTTATTGATCTGCCTGGTTCAAAGTTAATGGCTTAAAACAACAAAGTTTTATTATTTCTCATGATTCTGACAGTTGATCATGATATTTGTCTGCTTCACCTGGTGTCAACTAAGTTATTGGGAAATTTGCCTTGTCACCTCCAAAGAAGATACTTCCTATCATCTGTTACACTCAAACCCCCAGAAGTATTTGCTTCATAACACTCATTACTTTCTACTTCATCATGTGTGGCAGGCATTTAGTTTGTACCATCCCTTTTGTTTCTTTACACATCCATACCAAGCCTACACTAGAGTGTCCAAGGAGAAATTTAACCCAATCCTATTTGTAGGGTTTCCCACTCCTTGGGAGAATTAAAGATTCATGGGTGTGTTAAGTAATGATAGATAACATTTATTGATAGCTTACTCTGTATCAGCCACTATTTATTCTAAGTGTTTTGAATCTTTAGAAGGAAAATATTCTAAGACTTCCAAAAAGCAGTCTAGAAGAAAGTTGAATTTCTTGCTTATCTGGCAAGGAGGACCTGTTATATACTAAAGGAACAATAAATAATCATTATTTGATTGATTGCTGGTCTAATGGTTGTGGTGGTAGTTTTGATAGTGTGGCTAGAAAAATGATTTTTTAAACAAATCCACATCCATACCTTTAGGAAAAGATAGAAAATCCACTCTAATTTATGTGTTTTTGAAAAGATACCCCTGGCACCAAACTCCCAGGCAAATGCCACCATCTGTGTGATTTCATTCCATTTGCCAATGCACAGCAGGTACTATTAAGTTAACCTTTTCTTTCACCAGCATTCTCTCAAAGTAGTAAACACTTTGGTCATTCAGAACCGCTAGTCCAAAACTACAAAGTTAAAAATCTCTCTCTTTTGGAAAATAGTAATTGTACTGTTACTACATCACATTCTTTCATATTATGGGATTGCAAAATATGGCTTATTGGCATTGGAAAAAGGAGAGGAAAAGGATTGTTTTATTAATAGTACTCAAGAGATTTTATGAAGAATTATAAGATGATTGAATGAGTTATTTTAAAATATCGTGGGAGATCAGTTCTAACTAATATACTTATAGGTAACTTACTTAATGGGTATAGTAATTAGTTCTTTTAATGTGCAAGTGACAGAAAACCTGTCTTGAAGTGGTTTAAACAAGAAACGTTTTTAAAAATAAACATAATCATCCAGATTTTACTTTCATTTTTTTTTTCAGTTTTCTGTGTTCTGCCCTTCTGTATTGATCTATTGGCTTTACCTGTCTCCTCTCATGGTGGCAAAAAATTGCTTGAAACAGTATCAGAACCCACATTTGCAAACTTACATTTGAAGAAGAACACCTCTTTAGGGGTCTTTTTTCCCAAATCATCCAGGAAAGGTCTCTCTGGAATTCATTGGCCTGAACTAAGTCACATGCTAATTCTTGAGCTAAATCAGACCCTGGTCTTGCAGCTAAATATGCAAACACTGCAGCCAAAACACAATGAAGGCAAGTAAGTGGAAAGTCCCCCAAAGGAAAATAAGGATGACAGATAAATAGATCTTGGTAGATGATAGATAGATAGGTAGATAGATAGATAAATAGATAGATAGATAAATAGATAGATAAATAGATAGAAAGCTAGAGCTTGATTTCCAACTACCAGTACTTGCTTCTCTTTACCTGGGGCTTTCTCCACTTCATCTTGAGGCAGGGCAGAAATGTAGCTGAAGTTTTGTCCCCTTTAATTTAGTAGTTGGTACATAAATTCTCTAGCCACCTTACCCTTCCTCTGCCAACTTCAAAGTTTGCATTTTATATCTTCTCCCAGATCTCCCAGGAAATATTATGATTCAATTATCCACAGTGGAGACTTGCTTGATAACATGCCTATTATTGGTTGTTTTCCCTATTACACTTCTCCACACCTTATTGATGTGTCCTGGGATCATATATTAAAACTATTCGAACTCAAATTCTTAATTCTAGAGCTGTTTTGGGGAACAGCCAAATTAGGGCAATTGCATTCTGTGTGCAACTCTTTATAAGATGACATAGATGTCAGTTAAATGAGAGTTCCATATCATTGCTTTTCAACCTTATGTTATAATAACAAGATATTGATTCTTCCCTGACTTTCTCCACTTCTGAATCTTTTGGACTCTAATTTCTCAACTCAAACATGGCTACATCAATAGAAGGAAATGGAATTCAGAGAAAATGCCCTATTTTGAAGATCTAAGTTTAAGATGTGGCCCTGAAATTAAGAGAAAGGAGATGTGAGCATACAGGATAATATGAGATTGGAAAGGAGAAATTGGTTTTCCTGTGTATGTGAAGATTATACACTGGCATTACATAAGCAGAACTCTGGAAATTTCACTATAACGTTTTACTAAATTTTAATGAGAATGTATTTACTAAATATTGTCATCATATCATAATAATAATAGGACATATTTTACTTAATGATAATGTAAAATTATGTGTCACATATTCCTACTCGGTTATCAAGGGCTGTGTTATTCTTGGCAATATAAGAGAATTCTACCTTTTTACTTTCAAAATTTTCTGGATCAAGAAAAATTCTCAATATCTGCCTTAGATTGAAATGTATAATTTTACAATTTGATGGAAAAAATGAATCAGGAAAAAAATAACTTTTTAGAATATTCATTAAGTACCATCTTTAAAATCTGCTATAAAACTTGGTTGACATTTTATAGAATGGAGTTTAGGCTGAAAAAATTTGGTTTCAGAAAGTTGAGATGAATCATTTAAAAAATTTTTACAATTTTTCATACATTTCAAAATGTCAAACTTATCCTTTAAATGAAAAGGATATAGAACTATCATTTATCACTTCTAAATTTTGCATTCCTCAGCAATTTTCAGAAGTCAATTCCAACATATATTCATCATCTCTATGCTGTGTGATAGTATACTATACCTCAACTTCCATATTGTAATTTATTCATTCCTTCTTCTTCACTCTCCCATCTCATCCTCTCAAAACCTGTTAATCTCTTCTTCTCTATTTTCCATCTCCCTTTTTTCTTTTCACCCTTCTCTCTCTGCTTAATTTGTGTTGCATTTTTCCTGAAATCACCTTTTGCATCTTTTGGTACCAATGTTCTTACTTATTGACATGAGTACAGTAGGCAATTCTTCATTTATATTCTTCCCTATAGTTTATGATTCATATGTTTCAATAAACAGTTCAACATAAATCATACATCTGATTTAACATGCATGATTTAGAAAATAAATGAGAAATACACCTGTTCTTTCACACACACACACACCCAGAACCAAGGTTATAATGTTTCATGATTCAAATGCATCATTTTGCCTAAGCATGATTAATGGATTTTGGAATTCATGTCTACATAAAGCTGTGGACACTTTTAAAAAACTATTTGAAATAGCAACAAGACAAAAACAAATTGTTTCAAACAAGATCCTGAAATAAAACTAGAAGAACAATAATACTATTCATCTTTATTATTGTTCTATTTTAAATTTGAGAACGAATATTAGAAATTTTTAATAAGACAATTGTTATACTTTATCTGAATATGTACTTGATCTTTTCTTTTTGACACTGAAATGTTAAAAACAGCCATTTTTACCCAGTAACTCACTAACATTTGATCCTTTCTTATATTTGCAATACTCCTGTATTGAAAACCCAACAACCAAGCCATCATTTTACTTATGTATATATTATTGCATTTGCTTCTTGAAAATATTATAGGATTGTATAGTAACTATCTATTGCTTCATAAAACTTGCCACAAAAATGTTAGCTTAAAACAATATATATAATAGTATATAATATATTATATATAATATAATACATATATATATTAATTTCAAGAAGTATGTGGGTCCAGAGTCTGGGCTTGGTTTATCTGGATGCTTTGCTTCAGAGTCTCTCTCTCACAAGGGCTACATTCTAGGTGTTAACCAGAGTTAGGGTATTATTTGAAAACTGGACTGGGGAAGGATCTGCTTATAAGAACACATGGTTGTTGGCAAGATTCAGCTATTCTCAGTTTCTTATTGGCTGAAGGTCAGTCAGTTCTCTGCCACATGTGTCTCTGCAACATGCTAGTTTGCCTCATCAAAGGCAGAAAGAGGAGAGAAGGAGGGAGGAGGAGTGAGAGGAATAGGGTCAGAGAGGAGAAAGACAGGGAAGCAAAAAAGGAAGGAAGGGCTCAATTCTTGTCATCCCTATATAATAGATAGATTTCAGAGAAAAGAGTGATGTAAGGTATGGAGAGGAGGGTGAGAGAGAGAAAGAGAAAAAATGGAGGGGGAAGAGAATGCTAGCAAGACAAAAGTGATTATCTTATGTAGCCTAATTACAGACGAGACATTCCATCATCTTTGGCATATTCTATTTGCTAGAAGCAAGTCACCAAGTCTTGTCTACTTTCAAGACAGGGAGATGATACAAAAGCACAAGTACTAAGAGGCAAAGATTATTAAGTATCATCTTAAAATCTGCCCACCACAGATTTTTTTCATTCCAACTTCAGGCATTTGAAAATACAGTTAATTCTCTACAAGTCTCCACAAAGATATTTTTATTAGCATAAACACTATATTTAGCATTAGGAAAATGTTTCTCATAATCATTTGTGTTCAATAGCATATTATTTCAAGAATGGCATTTATCATTCTATATTTCAAAAAGTATGTGGCGTTAGTAGAAAGCTAGGTTGTCATAAGCCTTAATTCAGGTATGATTTGTACTACATTTTGACAGATTTTTCCCTATTAGGTGGTATTGGGCTGAAACCAGTGAGGCTTCAAAATATGGGTGACTCAAATTTATATAGTTTTCATGCAAATTCCCCATATTGATTTGAAATCTCAGATTTTAGTGTATAGTGGTTTTTCATTTTTATAAAATAAATGTCTATGAAATTCAAGCATTTTTTCAAGAGTATTATGATGAATGCTTCCTGATAAAGGTTAAGGGTATCCTTAAAATAATTTTTGTGCTCTAATTTATGTTAGGAACTCCATATTGAGGTAACAGGTTTTTTCTTATTTTCTGCTAACTAAAATTCTGACTGTATTTCCGAAGAGCTCTGCCAATTTTGGTAAAGTATTATTATAATGAGAAATGCCAAAATACAACAAAGATAAAACTATAATTTTCATCTATAATGTAATTTTAAATAGATATTTTTCTTGTATAAGTAGAGATTTATATTCACATATGAATTCAATATTCACAGAATTTTCAGATGTATTTTTGAAATAATGAGGTTATCACTTTGTAATAGGAGATGAGGCAATAATTAATGTGACAATGATTCTTATCTTTCACCTTTTTCAAATAATGACATCAGTATGTTTAATGTAGCTGATTTTATAATATTTACAAATGTTTATGGGAGGGGAAATCACAAGAGAATGATAAGAATTTTAATTCAAAGTTTAATCTAATTTTTTTAATAAAACCTGGACAAAATATCCAATGTGTCATGTCAAAACAGTACTGTCCAGTATGGTAGCTATGGCTTGCCATATGAGCAGATGAAAATGAATAGTGGTGCAGGGCTGAGCATGGAGCTCAGTGGTGAAATGCTTGCCTGGCATGCATGAAGCCCTGTCTTTGATCCCCTGGACCATAAAAGTGAAAGAGAGATGCTATAAGTGTATACAAGCATAAAATACTCACCAGATAACAAAACCTTAGTATGAAAAAAATAAGATAAAGTACATTGAAACTGATAATTCCTTTCATTTTGAGCACAGGTTGAAATAATAACAGTTTGACTATAGTAAGTTAAAGAAAAAGTATTATTAAAACAATTTACTTGTTCCTTTTTTACTTTCTGTGTGTGTGGCTCACATTATATTTGTGTTGGACAGCATTGTTCTAGATAAACAATGGCATAAATGGTACTGAGAGAAGTAATAACCTAAACAGTTGTCTCTGTTGAGAAGAAATTAGATTATTCCTACAATGCATATTAGCTTCTGAGTTACTTAAGTTATTCCATTCCATTAGGAATAGGCTTTTATTCAAAACCTCTCTGATTTAACCCCTCAAATAATCAACAAGCAACTAAAATTCTTGACAGGTTAAAATCTCTTTTTGAGCGATTTTATTTTGAGAGAGTTCTACTTTCACACAGTAGCAAAACAACATAGATGCAGAACAAGAAGTATATGGGATATAATTCTTGAATTTCTTTTGGACTAAGAGTAGAATTGTTTACAACTAGATGTTGCTCAACAAATTATTACTGAATGATTGTGGTTTAACTATAAGTTACCTTTCCAGTAGTACACTTACTTGTAGTGAAAGCTAAGTAAGTGTTAACTAATTTTAGGGACCTACTTAGCAAAATAGTACTGCTTTTATATTGCTATATTTGTCCTGAAGTTACTGGTTTAATCAGCAGTGGGATCAGCTACACCATCATCTCCTAAGTTTTCCTGAACTACACAGTTTATAAAGCACTATGAATTGTACAAAGTATTTCCAATGTTGCCTCATTTAAGTCTTACAAAAGTCATAGGAGGTGAGCATTGTCTCCTTTGTTGTGAAAAAGAAACCCAGGTTCAACAAGGTTAACTGACCTTATTTAAAATATGCATGTTGCTAAGTAATAAATTATGTTCACTACCTTACTGATATTTGCATAGCAAAAGATATTTACAGAATTAACCTTGGCGAGCAGGAGTTTAAAAGGCAAGTATTTTATTATGTTGCCAGGCTTAATAATCACTAATTTGATACTATGGTTTCTAGTCATTTCTAATGAAGAAAAGTTAGTTTGAAGTTGGTTGATTGATTATTAATTGACAGAAAAATTACTTTTCATAATGAATGAATTAATTAGAGAAATAAAACATTGGGTTTATTCATTTAATAACTAATTGGACATTAAACATTGGGCTTATTCATTTAATAACTAATTGGACATTAGTCATATGCATGCTACAGCCTAACTGGATACTTAAAGAGTAGAGATTATTATAGACTAGCAATGCATTGTATTCTCAAAAATTGCTGAGAGTAGATTTTAAATATCCTCATCACAAAAAATGATAAATATGTGAAGTAATGCATATGCTAATTAGGAAGACTTAGCCATTCCACTCTGTATCCATATTTCAGAACATCATGTTATGCAAATGACAGGATATGTTCTGAGATATGAATCATTAGGAAATTTTCCTTCTTTGCAAAAATCATAACAGTATGCACACTCAAACTAATATGGCTGTGAAATCACAGCCATCATGGTATATGTGGTCCATCATCAACTGAAATGTTACATGGTGCGTGATGTGTACAATTTTTATTTGTCTATTAAAAAATAAATAAGCTACAAAAATACCTGTTAGGGTAATGTAAGATAAAATGGTTAAATTTTATGTGAGTATTATTAATATAACAGAGGGCATAGTTAAATGATGTCCTCACATTACTAAAGTCCTTTATGTTTATTGTAGACTAGAAAATAATGAAGGACTATACAGAAAAAATTTTAAGTAGAAATTGCAGTGACATAGAAAACAGTATAACTTATAGCCCAAAATAAGTCCCCCAATCACCTTGTAGTTAGCTAAGAAAAAAAATTGTGTAGAAAGTTGAGATGGCAGTAAAGTGTGTGTTCAACTTTCCCTTGTATACATATGCCAGAAATCCTGTTAAATCCAGCTAGAAGAAAGGAACTTTTTTTAAGAATTAAGTTTTATGTTAGAAAACTTGATCTGGTGGTAGTACACAAATTGAAGTATTTCAGGTGGAGTCTGGTGGTCTGCAAGTCAGTTTGAGATTATTTCCCAACAGCAAATTAATAATGCCCTGAAGTAGCCTCCTGTCATGGGAATGTAAAAGGAAAAGCTGGGCATAGTGCCATTACAATGCAAAATGAAAGAAGACCCTGATGTGAATTTGAAGCAAGATGAAGAGAATCTATGAAGAATGGGTACTGTGAGAATTATGGTCTCTGTTCTACAAAATGGGCTTAGAAAGGTTATTCCACACCACTGAGATCAGATAGCTTGTAAATCACAAAGCAGATGATTAAACCAAGGCCTTCTAATCCTTCACTTATTTGCTTTACTTAGTAAATTTGACATGAAAGGTAATTGAGATTGGGGACAAAATGTTAATACAGGAGTGTAATTCTCTTGCTACTAATGGACATTGTAGTCTTTGTGGAGTCTAGCAGGGATGTTCCTACTACTAAGATTTAGGTATCTATTTCTAAATCATAAATATATAAATGAGACTTAGTTACTAGGACTTCATTAGAGATTTACTGAATGACATTTGCTGGTGCAGGACTTAGATATACATACCAAAACAAAATCCATTACCTGATTGATTCTGCTTGTGTTCTGGTTAAAAATATTATGGTTAAGAAAATAAGCCATTGTGCTATAAAATGTTTATTGTCATATTTTAAATTAATTAAAATAATTATGTAGACCTTCCCACTTTCTAACTCTTAAGAGACAACAAAATCAGATTTGAAAATCAATCATAGTAAAGAAATGTACTGATATTTGTCCTTTGTTTTTGTTATTACTTCAATTTTCATCACATAATTATTAATCAGTTTGTTGTGATGGACTTCACTTTCCTTTTCACAGATGTGGTGAAAATCAAGCCCTCTGATTTTATTCTAATATGAATGCACCTAAAATGACCAAAAAACATTAAAAAGTAAGTCTGTTATTCAAAAGACTAAATTATCAATTAAGCAGAAAATTATATTCAGTGCACTGGTTTTATGCATTATTTTAGTCTTCTTCAACCAATTTAGAAATGCATTCTTAAAAAATAGAGATTATTACAAATCCTGTGTTAAGCAGCTGAAATAATGTGCATATGACAAGGTCATATCTTAAAAGATGGGAGAAACACACTGCAATCAAATGGAAGTTTATGAATGAAGTCTATATTTTTCTGACAAATTCCAATAACTTAATTTTTATTTCTTACCTAATATTGCCTTAATTTTTACTTTACCTTTGACAATGTTTCATACATATTCGTTGCTTGAAAGAAATTAACCAGACATTATTCTAAAGTCAATATTGAGTCAGCTAATGAAAATCGTTAAGTTAATTAACTAAATGGCAACCCTCACGGAACTTATTTAAAGCTATTTCCCCTTGTGATGTGTTTTCCTGAAGAAATGATGCATAAAAATTAAACTCCTGTTACTCTCTTTTGCTCTGTATCAGCCTCTAAATTGTTACTTTACATATTGTAGCCTGTTGCATCAAGAGTAATTATGACAATTTAATGGCATCAGGTAAAAGATAAAACCCTAAGGATTATGTAAGCTGTCATTTTTTAAGAAAGGAAATTTTAAAGTGTTGTTCTATTAAAGATTCAGTAAATTGTTTTTTTATTCACATGTGCATACATTATTTGGGTCATTTCTCCCCCCTGCCCCCTCCCTCACCCTCTACCCCCTTCCCCCCTCAGTTCCAGGCAGGTCATGTTCTGCCTTTATCACTAGTTTTGTTGAAGAAAATAGATAAGCCTAATAAGGAAGACAAAGTGTTTTTGCTAGTTGAGTTGAGGATAGCTATACAGAAATATTCCTAGCACTGCTTTCGTGTACACGTGTTATGACCCATGTTGATTCATCTCTAATTGACCTTTACCCTGGTTACTGATCCCCTTCTCATGATAACCTCTGTTGCTTTAAGGTTTCTGTATTACTTCCTCTGGAGTGGGGACATCAAACGCTTTCATTTTTTGGGTTTTCTACCTATTTCTATATCACCAAAATATGCTCTCCCCTTATCATGTGATCCAAGTCCAACTACATTGCTGCATTTTCCCTAGATCTAAAGTCCACATATGAGGGAGAACATACGATTTTTGGTCTTCTGAGCTTGGCTGACCTCACTCAGAATGATGTTCTCTAGTTCCATCCATTTTCCTGCAAATGATAAGATTTCATTCTTCTTCATGGCAAAGTAAAATTCCATTGTGTACAAGTACCACATTTTCTTGATCCATTCATCAGTAGTGGGGCATCTTGGCTGTTTCCATAACTTGGCTATTGTGAATAACACCACATTGGATCAAAAACCAATGTTTTAATTTCAAAAGCATTTTTAAATTATAGGAAAAATTATCCATATTTTACTTTTCTCATTTTTTGTATCCAGACATAATCAAGTCTTAAAAAAAAGATAAAAACACCCATTTTTGTGAGGCTTATACTAAATAAAATTAGTCTCTATAAATAAAGGACAAGCAGAAGTAGATTCAGGTTTTGTGAAGCTTGAGTCATATTCTACCCTCACAATCTTTCTTACATCAAATAATATAGTAGTATAAATATAAAATTAGGTATGAACATTAGTATTTGTTTATAAAAAGAAATTATAACAATTTATAATTCTTGAATAGCTGATTAGTGATACATATATCATGCAATTGAGAAAATTAGCAAAATGTTTTAGTAGTTAACAGTCTGTAAAATATTACACTATATATAGTACTATGAAATACTTTCCCCCTATTTCTCTGGCTACATTTTCTTTTTAGTACCTCTTCATGGGAGAGAATCAAAAGATAATTAGTCGTTCATCTAACACGGTTAATTAAAACTTGACTATTACTACTGATAGTTCAGAAAAGATTTTTTTTTCACATTCACAACTCATTATTTCTGATGTCATATGAATTATTATCATTATTGTCAAATTTAGGAAGATGTTATCAAGTTTTAGTCACATACGGATATAAAAATTTGAGATAATTTCAGGTTTGCACAATAACTAGTAAAGCTTTTCTGTCTAGTCATACTTGACTATGCTTCTAGGAAACAGTTAAGCTTTATTAAGAAAAAGAGTAGTATGTGAACAAATCAGGTACTATTTATCTTTAATTCTTGTAAGAAATGGAGAAGGATAGGCTCTTAGCTTAAGTGCACTCAAGAACAGAACATAAAATAAGAAATTGGAGCACAGGTGTTGATCCTCAAAAGTAGATGTGAAAGAAAAAGTTTAGTGAAACAGGAAAGGGAGAAATCAAAGAAAAATTACACTCAGCTCTGGAGAACCCCTGAGGCAGAGGAAGCAGAGAGATGTTGACAGTGTGCAAAGGGAATCTCCATCACAGCCAGCCAAGTCAAAGGTGACACCAGCCACCAAGTGGCTATTGCATATCAGATATTTGGACAGCAAATGTGTTCTGCTTAAGCTATTACTGAGAACTGGTTTTTTTAAAGGTTTAAATTTCTCCTTTCATGTTAATCCTTCTAAAGTGTACTTTGTTTAAACTTTATTAAAAACTGTTTGTTCCTATAGAATAAATTCAAGACTCTATATAATGATGCACAAACTTTTGAGCTTCACCCATCTGCCACCATACTATGTCACAGACCATCCAACACTAGGATCCCAAGAATTAGCAAATAAAAGTATAGAATGCTGATATATTTTTAGTATAAACATGTCCCAAATAAAACTCAAAAAATCTCTGGTTTTATGAAATTCAAATTTAGCTGGGCATCCTGCATTTTACCTGGAGACTCTAGTCATAAGTAATTCGTTTTCTTCCAGAGTAAGTATTCATTGAAGGAAGGGATGATTCTTCTAGCACACTATCTGGCACATACAAAACCCTATTATTTCAACTAGTAACTAATTAACCAATTCAACAGCTTCTTTTTTCATGATTGAAACCAATTTCAATGTAAATTCATGGTTAACCTATGAAAAACACATAAATTAAATGCAATCTGGAATTCTGGTTCATTTATATAAAAGCAATGAAAAATAACATGATTTCAAACTTATAGTTCTAATTTCAGATTCAGGTCCTACAGGCATTTAAAAAAAGTAACAGTATTTATTGTTTAAACAGTCATCATAATGAAAAAATAAAAATGCTATCCAACACAGGTGCTCTAATGAACAGCTGAGTGGGTTTCAGAAGCTTCTCCTCTTCACTCTCAGCCCTCTGAGGAATAAATTTGGAATGGAGAAGTTAAGCATAAGTTCATATTTGACATTCAAAGGAATTTTTCTTTCCCTTCAGTTCACAAGTGCTATATAAATGTCTCAAATCTTCTGTGAAGTTCTCTCAGGATTTGAGATATTCTGCATTTTGCTAACCTGTTCCTGAAAGTGGCAAGTCCCCCAGCAACTCAGCAATCTCTTGGAAATCAGATCTTAAAATGTTACCACATCATCAGGAATGTAGCTGCAAAGTTAACCAGAACCAGGAGATGGTTCTGGACATCATGGGCTGGACAAAATTGTTAGTCATTTGGTATCAGTCATTGTGTTCTGTCCATTATGTGGGTTATCTGGCAGAAATCCTGGTTTTAAAGGAAAGGCATTTAAATCCTGTAAATAAATGGATGAAATACCAGTAGTTCATTGTGTTAAGCATGTATCTGAAATTGCTTTGTTAGGAACTACTATAATGCTTATTATCTTGCTGTGAAGAAAATTAAGCTTACATCTGCTTAGATCGACAAAGTACCCTGTTGTCATGGGATTTTTCACCTTTTAGGCCTATGTTACAGCCTCCTAATAAACCCTGGAGAATGCCTTTTGTGTTCATAGACATCCAGGGGTGAGGTAGACACAGTCTTTGCCTCCTTTAAACTCAGTGACAGGCTCAGGGCTGTGTGCATTGCTTTGTTCTGTACCAGAGACAAAATTTATTTATCAAACATTCAAGCTAGAAGAGACCTCCAATTTTTCAGTTGAGAAATGGAGTTACAAGAATATTCAGTAAACAGTATTAAAGATGCATTGAAGTTCAAGTCACCTGACTCCCAGTTTTCTATTACTCTTATCTCTACAATGTTGTATTGATATAATTCCCAGACTTTCTCTTCCTTTTCCCAACCACATTTCCCTCTCTTATTCTCCCCTTTGATTTTTCTGGCCTTTCTTCATCTGAGCCCCAGGAATGGACATCTATATCTTTCCTTTTCCTCCTTTTCCTTTTATCTTTTATGATACTAACATTATCCATGTGTGTTCATTCCTTTGTTAAAAGTGCTTGCCTTCTTAGATTAGAAATGAGCAACAAATAGGGTTGTATGATATGCAACTTGGGGACCAAAAACACTGGATAAGCAGGAATCTTCAAAGGAAACTACAGAGCTCTTGTTTCCTGTACACCATGGTTGAAATTGTTCCAAGAGGCCTTAGCATGAGAACTCAAATATGCAGGCCATAGATCAAGAAATGGCTTCCACAGGCTTCATTGTTCTATTTTCATACAAGTATATAAAGTATATTGACCATATTCACCCTTCTTTACCCTCTTCATTGACGCTCTCCCCCATGAGTGTCCTCCCCTTAACATGACCTATTTTACATTCCTGTTCTTCATTGGTTTAGTGTTTGTTCATTTTTTCAAGGTGTTTTGCCTTGGTATTTTACCTACAAATACATTGTTTTTTAATCACTCTAACTCCCTCTATTACTCTTCTTTATCCCTTTTCCATTACCCCATATTGTTTAACGGTTTTCAGCACATTTTGTTGTGTCTTGTTCCTACTCAGATGTGATGTATTTAAGTATTATTCACTCTCTATCATCTGTTCTGCCTTCCCTCTTCCCATAGTCTCCTCAAACATTCCAACTATTGGAAATATGTCACATATAAATGTATTATATTTAGATTTGGATCTATCTTTCACATATGAGTCTAGCTTACTTCACTTGATCTCCAGTTCTATCTATTTATCTGTGAATGACACAATTTCATTCTTCTTTAAGGTTGAATAATATTCCATTGTGTGTATGTATATATATACATATATATATATACATATATATATATGTATATATATGTATATATATATATGTATATATATCACATTTTCTTCAGCCATTTATCAGTAGTGGGGCATTTTGACTGTTTCCATAACTTTGCTACTGTAAATAATGCTGCAATAAACATGGATATGCAGGTGCCTTTATTGTAACCTGACTTATATTCTTTGTGTATATCCCAAGGAGTGACATTGCTGGATCATACGGCAGATATATTTTTCTTTTTACTTTGAAAGGCTCTTTTTTTATTGCTGTGCTGGGTGTGGGTACATTGTAGCATTTACAGAGGTTCTTACAATGTATTAAATATATCATACTTGAAATCCACACTCTACTTCTCTACTCCATCTCCCCTCCCCTGATTCCTGGAACAGTTTCAACAAGTATCATTTTTGCATTTACATACATGTATACATAGTATTTGCATCATATTCATCCTCCTACCCCTTTCCTTGCCACCGCCCCTCTCCCACTGGTGCCAACCCTCCCCCATCCCAGGCAGAAACTGTTCTGCTCTCCTGCTTTCCAATATTGTAGGAAAAAAATGTAAAAGATAATAAGAGAACATAGGATTTTTACTAGTTTGATATAAAGATAGCTATACAGGGAGATTCCTTGTGTTGTTTCCATGCATATATGTATTACAACCCCAAATGTTTCGTCTCTACCAGTCCTCTTCACTCCTCCCCAGTTTGCTTCTCAAATTCTTTCAGGTATATCCCTAGGAGTGGTATTGCTGGGTCATGTGGCAGATCTATTTCTACTTTTTAAAGGACCCTCCATAATGTTTTCCAAAGTAGTGTACTAGCTTATATTCCCACCAGCAGTGTATGAGGGTTCCTTTTTCCCTACATCCTCACCAACATTTCTTGTTGGTGGTGCTCTTGATAATAGCTATTCTAACATGAGTGAGGTGGGATCTTAGTATGGTTTTGATTTCTCATTTCCTTTATGGCCAGGGATGGTGAGCATTTTTCCATGTGTTTTTTAACCATTCAGATTTCTTCCTTTAAAAAAGTTCAGTTCAGTTGCCCATTTCTTTATGGGGTCATTGACTTTAGGGGAGTTTAGTTTCTTAAGTTCCCTATGTATTCTGGTTATCAGTCCCTTGTCTGATGTATAGCTGGCAAATATTTTCTCCCACTCTATGGGTGGTCTTTTCAGTTTAGAGACCATTTCTTTTGTTGTGCAAAAGCTATTTAATTTCATGTAGTCCCATTTATCCATCCTTTCTCTTAGTTGCTGAGCCATTTGTGTTCCACTGACAAAGTCCTTGCCTATGCCTATTTGTTACTGTGTATTCCTGCTTTTTCCTTTACTAGCTTTGAAATTTCAGGTCTGATATTAAGGTCATTAATCCACTTTAAGTTGATACTTGTACAGGGTGACAAACCTGGACTTACTTTCAGTTTTCTGCAGGCAGATAACTAGTTTTCCCAGCAACATTTGTTGAAGAAGCTGCCTCTCCTCCATCCTAAGTTTTTGGCACCTTTGTCAAAAATTACGTGGATGTAGCTGCATGAATTCATATCTAGGTCCTCTGTTCCATTGGTCTTCATATCTGTTTTTGTGCCAGTACCATGCTGTTTTTATTGCTATGGCTCTGTAGTATAGTTTGAAGATGGATATTATGATACATCCAGCTCTGCTCTTTTTGCTCAGTATTGCCTTGGCTGTTTGAGATCTTTTGTGCTTCCAAATGAACTTTAGGGTTGATGTTTCAATCTCTGTGATCAATGTCATTGGGATTTTGATTGAAATTGTATTGAATGTATAGATTGTTTTTGGTAGTATAGCCATTTTTACTATGTTGATTTTACCAATCCATGAGCATAGGAGATATTTACATTTTCTGCGGTTTTCTTCAATTTCTTTCCTCAATGGTTTGCAGTTTTCCTTGTAGAAGTCATTTACATCCTTTGTTATGTTTATTCCTAAGTATTTTATTTTTTGAGGCTATTGTAAATGGATTTGTTTTCCTATATTCTTTCTAATTCTGTTCATTGTTGGTATGTAGAAAGGCTAATGATTTTTGTAAATTGATTTTGTAGCCTGCTACTTTGCTGAAGCTGTTTATGGTGTCTAGGAGTTTTTTGGTGGAGTTTTTCAGGCCTTGTAGGTATAACATTATTTTATCTGCAAATAGAGATGGTTTGACTTCTTCCTTACCTGTTTGTATTGCTTTTATTTCTTCTTCCTGTCTTATTTCTCTGGCTGGGAATTCCAAAGCTATGTTGAATAGGAGTAGGGAGAGTGGGCACAGTTGTCTTGTTCCTGACCTTAGGGGAAATGGTTTCAGTTTTTCACCATTAAGTATGATGTTGGCTGTACGTTTGTCATATATACCCTTTATTATGTTCGGGTATATTCTTCTATTCCTAGTTTCATCAGAGCTTTTAACATAAAAGGATGTGGAATTTTATCAAAGGCTTTTTTTGCATCTATTGAGATGATCAAATGGTTTTTTATCATTGTTTTTGTTAACATGCTGTATTACATTTAATGATTTGCATATGTTGAACTATCCCTGCATCCCTGGCATGAAGCTGACTTGGTCATGTTGTATGTTCTTTTTGATATACTGTTGAAGTCAGTTTGCCATTACTTTATTGAGGATTTTTGCATGTATGTTCATTAAAGAGATTTGCCTGCAGTTCTCCTTTTTGGATGTGTCCTTGTCTGGTTTTGGGATGAATATAATAATGGCTTCACAGATGAATTTGGCAGTGTTCCTTCCCTTTCTATTTCATGGAACAGTTTAAGGAGGGTTGGTATCAGTTCTTCTTTAATGGTCTGATAGAATTCAGCAGAGAATCCATCAGGTCCAGGACTTTTCTTTTTTGGGAGACTATTGCTGCTTTAATTTCATTGTATATTATGGATCTGTATAGGCAATTAATATCCTCTTGGTTCAATTTTGGATGATCATATGTATCAAGAAATTAGTCCATTTCTTCTAGATTTTCCAATTTACTTGAATATAGGATTTCAAAGTAGTCCCTGATGATTCCCTGGATTTCCTTGATGTTTGACATTATCTCCCCCTTTTGGTTTCTGAGTTTATTAATTTGGGTCTTTTCCCTCCTCATTTTAGTCAGATTTGCCAGGGGTTTGTCAATCTTGATTATTTTTTCAAAGAATCAGTTTTTTTTTTGTTTTGGCTGTACTTGGGCTTGAACTCAGGACCTACATCTTGAGCCACTCCACCAGCCCCCTTTTTTTTAGGATGTGTTTTTTTCAGGAAAGGATCTTGAGAACTATTTATCCAAGCTGACTTCAAACTGCAATCCTCCTGATCTCTGCCTCCTAATTAGCTAGGATTATAGGAGTGAGCCACTGGTGCCCAGCAGAATTAGCTTTTTTTCATTGATTCTTTGTATGATTATTTTTTGTCTCTATTTCATTGATTTCAGCCCTTATTTTTATTATTTCACTCCTTTTTTTTGTTTTGGGTTAAACTTGTTCTTGTTTTTCTAGGAGTTTGAGATGTATCATTAAGTCAATTATATTTTATCTTTCTATGTTTTTAATATATGCACTCATGGCTATAAACTTTCTTCTTAGGACTGCTTTAGCTGTATCCCATAAGTTCTAACAAGTTGTGTTTTCATTTTCATTAAATTCCAGGAACTTTTTATTCCCTCCCCTATTTCTTCTATGCCCCACTGATCATTGTGCAATGTGTTGTTCAGCCTCCAATTGTTTGAGTATTTTCTGCTGCTGTTTTTGTTGTTGAGTTCTACTTTTATTGCTTTGTGGTCAGACAGTATGCAGGAGGTCATTTCAAAGTTTTTTGTTGTTGTTGTGGAGACTTGCTTTGTGCTCTAGGATATGCTCTATTTTGAAGAAAGTTCCATGGGCTGCTGAGAAGAATATATATTATGCTTTTGCAAGATGGAATACTCTGTAGAGATCTTCAGGTCCTTTAGACCTATGTTGTCATTCAATTCTAGAATTTCTTTGCTGATTTTTGGTCTTGATGACCTATCTATTGGTGATAGAGGATAAAGTCACTTACTGCCACTGTGTTGGGGTGTATCTATTAGTACAGGGTGACAAACATGGATCTACTTTTAGTTTTCTGTACACAGATATCCAGTTTTCCCAGCAACATTTGTTGAAGAGGCTGCCTTTCCTCTGTCGTATGTTTTTGGCACTTTCATCAAAAATTAGGTGGGTATAGCTGCATGGATGCTTATCTGGGTCTTTTATTCTGTTCCTCTGGTATTCATATCTGTTTTTCTGTCAGTACCATACTGTTTTTATTGCTATGGTTCTGTAGTATAATTTGAAGCCAGGTATTGTGATACCTCCAACATTGCTCTTTTTGCTCAGTATTGCCTTGGCTGTTGGGGGTCTTTTGTGTCCAAATGAACTTTAGGGTAGATTTTTCAATCTCTTTGATGAATCTCATTGGGATTTTGATGGGAATTGCATTGAACATGTAGATTGCTTTTGGTAGTATAGCCATTTTTACTATATTGATTCTGCCAGTGCATGAGCATGGGAGATCTTTCTGTCTTCTGTAATCTTTTTCAATTTCTTTCTTCATTGGTTTGTAATTTTCATTGTAGAGGTCATTTATATCCTTTATTGAGGTTATTCAGGTTTTCCTCATTAAATATGGTATTGGCTATAGGTTTGTCTATATAGCTTTTATTATGTTGAAGTACATTCCTTCTATTCCTAGTTTCATCAAAGCTTTTATCAGGAAATGGTGTTGAATTTTATCAAAAGTTTTTCTGCATCTATTGAGATGATCAAGTGGTTTTTGACATTGCTTCTGTTAATATGCTGTATTACATTTAATGATTTGTGTATGTTGAACCATCTCTGCATCCCTTGATGAAGCCGACTTTGTCATGGTGAATGATCTTTCTGATATGTTGTTGAATTTGGTTTGTCACTATTTGATTAGGGATTTTTTTCATCAATATTCATTACAGAGATTAGCATATGTAGTTCTCTTTTTTGGATGTGTCCTTGTCCAGTTGGGGATGAGTGTAATACTGGCTTCATAGAATGAGTTCAGCAGTGTTCTATCCCTTTCTGTTTCATGGGAAAGTTTAAGGAGTATTGGTATTAGTTCTTCTTTAAAGGTCTGATAGAATTCAGCAGAGAATCTGTCAGATCCTGGACTTTTCTTTTTGGGGAGACTCTTTATTGCTGTTTCAATTTCTTTCTGGCTGTAGATCTGTTTAGGTGACAAATATCCTCTTGGTTCTGTTTCAGATGACCATATGTATCTAGAAATTTGTCCATTTCTTCTAGATTTTCCAATTTATTTGAATATAGGCTCCCAAAGTACTCTCTGGTAATTGTTGGATTTCTTTGGTGTTTGTTGTTATCTCTCCTTTTTCATTTCTAATTTTATTAATTTGGGTCTTTTTCCTCTTCATTTTAGTCAGATTTGCCAAGGGTTTCTCAATTTTGTTTACTTTTTCAAAGGACCAGCTCCTTGTTTTGTTGCTTGTTTGTATGGGTTTTTTTGATCTGTATTGTGTTGATTCTTGCCCATATTTTTATTATTTCTCTCCTTCTGCTTGTTTTGGATTTAATTTGTTCTTGTTTTTCTAGGAGTTTGAGATATAGCATTAGGTTGTTTATTTGAGGTCTTTCTGTGTTTTTTAACATATGCCTACATGGCTATTAACTTTTCTCTTAGGAATGCCTTTGCTCTATCCCATAGGTTCTGATAGGTTGTGTTTTCATTTTCCTTACAGTCCAGGAAATTTCTGATTTTCTCCCTTCTTTCTTCTATGACCCACTGATCACTGAGCAATGTGCTGCTCAGCCTCCAATTGTTTGAGTTTTTCTGCTGCTGTTTTTGTTGTTTGGTTCTAGTTTTATTGCATTGTGATCAGATAGTATGCATTTGGTTATTTCAATTTTCTTATATTTGTTGAGACTTGCTTTGTGCCCTAAGATATGATCCATTTTGGAAAAAGTTCAATGGGCTGCTGAGAGGAATATATATTGTGCTGTTGCAGAATGTTGTACTCTAAACATCCGTCAGTTCCATTAGGTCTATTGTGTCACTTAGTTCTAGGATTTCTTTGTTGATTTTTTTTTTGTCTGGATGACTCATCTATTGTTAATAAAGGGATATTAAAGTCTCCCACTACCACTGCATTGGGGTTTATATGTGGTTTTAAGTCCTTTAGTATATGTTTAATGAAGTTGGGTGCACTGACATTGGGTGCATATAAGTTGATATTTGTTATTTACTCATGATGTATTACTCCTTTTATTACTATGAAGTGACCCTCTTTATCTCTTTTGAGTAATTTAAATTTGAAGGACACTGTATCTAATATAAGTATTGCTTCTCCTGCCTATGGTTTAGTAAATCTTCTTCTAGCCTTTCACCCTAAGTCAGTATTTGCTTATGACAATAAGGTAGGTCTCTTGTAAACAACAGATTGTCTGGTCTTCCTTTCTAACCCAATTTGCCAAACAGTGTCTTTTGATGGGGGAGTTGGGTCCATTAACATTCAGTGTTAGTATTGAGAGATATGTGGTGATTCCTGCCATTTAATTGTTTTTTGTTGTTTAAGGATTTCAGTATGTGCAGCCAATTCAATGCTAGTCTCTGAGTGCTTGTCTGTTCTTCTTATGAGGTTTAATACTTCCTGTCTTTCCCTGGTTATTTTTGTTTTCATCTTCTGTGTGTAGGAATCCTTTCAGAATCTTCCGTAGTGGCGGTTTGGTGGTCATATATTGTTTTAGTTTCTGTTTATCATGGAAGATTCTGAATCAATCATCAATTCTGAATGATAGTTTTGCTGGATAGGGTATCCTAGAACTGAAATTGTTTACTTTCAGTGCTCAAGGTATCTCACTCCATGCCCTTCTTGCTTTTAAGATTTCTGTTGAGAAGTCTGCTGTTATTTTGATGGGTTTACCTTTATATCTCATTTGGTTTTTTTTCTGTCTTAAAGCCTTTAATATTCTTTCTCTGTGCAAGTTGTTTTAATGGTAATATATCATAGAGAGGTTGCATTTTGGACAAGTCTTTCTGGAGATTTGGGAAATTTTTTGCTGTTATTTTGTTGAATATATTTTGTATCCCTTTGGCTTGCCCCTCTTCTCCTTCTTCAATGCCCATGATTCCTGAGTTTGGTCTTTTGATGGAGTCAGTGAGTTCTTGTGCAATCCTTTCACAGCTTTTGAGTCTTTTGTTTAAGAGTTCTTCTGTTTTTGCTTTAATATCTATTTTGCCTTCAAGTCCTGAGACTCTGTCTTCCACTGTTGTAATCTGCTGGAGTGGCTTTCCCCTGTATTTCTTATTTGATTTAAGGAACTTTTTATCTCCAGGACTTCTGTTTGAATCTTTTTTCTGAGGTTTTCCATATCTTTGTTAAATTCCTCTTTCATAACTTGTTTTGTCTTCTTTATTTCATATATCTCTTTTTTATAGTCTCCTTTGTTTCACTCCAGAGTTTGTTGAAGTCCTCTCTGAGTTCATTTAGTTGCTTCTGTGTCTTCTCAAATTTTTTATTTGTGGTGTCTTTATATTTCTTGAGTATATCTTGTACTTCTGGTTAACTACATCTTGTAGCTTCTCCATGAGTTTCTCAGTGATCTCGTCCACAATTTCCACTTTGAGAGACTTTTTTGTGGGTGTCACTGAGCTCATTGGTGATATTTATCATTGTACTTTTGGGGTCAGGAACTGGGTATTTATTTTCTTCATTTCCTACTAAATCCTCTATTGAATTGTTGGTCTTTTGAGGGGGAAGATTTATTGGCCTTCTTCTTCTCCCCAGGCTTCTATGATGTTCTGTGTTCCTATGTTTTTGTGTGATTAATTGGGGATTTTAATCACCTGTTATCGTCCCCTTGACTCAATTACTGTGCTATGACTGGCTTTGTCTTTAGCTAGGTTGATGTGCTATTTCTGTTCCCTGACTTGGTGGTATAAATTAGCAGTAACAAATTCACTGATTCAATACCCTGACCAGTTATTTATAAAATATATAGTGAGCCCCTTGGTGATATTATCTATAAGCCATGGAGATTGGGGGGATAATTGTTGTTTGGGTAGCGTTGGATACTTAGGTATTGAAAGAGCTGGTGCTGGAGGAAGGAGCAAGAATGGGGGGATGGGCTTAGGAGGAAGTGATGTGAGGCATGGAGATTCTAGGGTACAAGTCTCTTAGTGTATGTTGAGGTGTAGTTCAGTCATTGTGGAAGAAGGTGCTAGTGTCAGGGATAGAAGGATAGGGTAATGTGTAAAGTTGGTATAATAGACTATTCAGTGGTTGATGTGTTTTGAGGAGGTCAAGGTAGTAGGAGGAAAGGGGAAGGAGAGAGGAAGATGAGTAGGGGAAAAAGAAGGGGGAGAAGATGGAAAGAGATGAGAAAGAAAAAAATTGGGGTAGAGAAAGGAAAGTGGGGCAATAGATAGCTGAGTAACTTGGTGTTATGACAGAATGGAGAAGGAAGTTTGGTAACAGTAAGATGGAAGAAAAAATGAGGAAAATAAAAGTTAAAATTAAAAATTAACAAAATACAAAAAAGTAAAAGTAATGTAAAATAAATATAAAAAAGACAGGCAGCAGGCAGAGGTTTGTTGTCTGGTTGTGTTTGGCATGTTCCAGTCTTCCCAGATGCTTGCAGCTGCTCTCTTTCTGCAGTTCTCTCTATTGCTTTATTGTTGACAAGGTTACAGACACACTAAGGTGGAGAGAAATCTCCACAGGAAAGTGGAAGTCAGAGGTTCTGTGTCTGCACGTACTATGATGGGTCCAGGTATTCCCACATGCTTGTGTGTCTCTGCTGTTCCCTGCATTTTGTTTTAGCTTTACTGACCCAGGCAGGAGGGAATTAAGAGAGAGAAAAAGAAAAGAAAAAGAAAAAGAGTTGCAAATCAGCTGGGGCTATCTGACCCTGCTCCCAGGTGTTCTCAGCAGGTGAGCAGACAGGCTGGCCAGCAGCTGCTGCTTGACCCTGCACCAGGTTGTTATGCACTTTAAGAAGTTAGTTTAAGGTTGGTCAGTGAACATTACATTCTCCCTATGTGTTGGCAGAAAAAGCATTATTACCTGATCCTTGCTGCCATGAAACTCTAGAGTTATTGTTTAACATTGTGCAGGTCAAGGTCCTCGGGTCCATAAGCTATCCAGTACCTTGATTTTCTCTATTTTTAGTTTTTTGAGGAGCCTGTCTTCCATAATGGCTATACTAACTTACATTCCCATCAGCAGTGTATGTGGGTTCCTTTTTCCAACATCCTAATCAACATTTATCCTGGTTTGTGTTCTAACAGGAGTAAGGTGGAATCTTAAGGTGGTTTTGATTTGCATTTCATTTATGGACAGTGATTTTGAGCCAGTGATATTCTTCCTTTTTCATAGGGAGAATAATGGAGAGGATGAACCTAACTGGGGTACATTGTATACATATAAGAAAATTCCACAACAAAACCCCCTGTACAACTATTATATACTAATAAAAACATTAATAAAAAAGAGATTAAGAAGATGAAATTAAAACTTCTGAGTGCAGGAAACATATTGAAGATGGCTTGTCTGAGATAATATATTTGTTGCTTGCTTAAACTATTTGTTCAGCATTTATTTGGTGGTTTAACAAAAAATTGATTTTATATTAATTAAAAAATTTAAGTCTTACTTTTTGTGAATATTAGGAACTCAGAAAATGTAATAATTCATATGACCTTTTATGTATATGGATTATCTTTCATTTAATAGTTTTCTGCTATTTCTAGTAACATGGCATTATTCTGTACTAGTGCACTCCAAAACAAATAATGTGAGCCACACATGTGACTTTAACTCTAATAACCACATTAAAATAGTAAAAATAGATGAAATTAATTTTAACAATATATTTTATCAAACCCAAATACCCACATTTCAAGTTTTTTCAATAGTCACATGTGGCTAGTAGCAAGTATATAGGCTGGCAAAGTTCTATGATCAGCAAGGCTAGAAATAACTTACAAGATATTAAAAAAAGATCTGGCAGAGTGGCTCAAGTGGTAAGGGCACCTGCTTAGCAAGCATGAAGCCTTGAGTTCAAACCCCAATGCCACTAAAAAAAAAGATATAAAAAAGACTTTCAAAATTTGTTTTTCCTGATTTTTATTTTGGGGCATCATTTCCATTTTTAAAAAAGTCTTGTTCAATTTTCTTTGCCATTTTCTGAACCACATAACTTCTTAGAAAATAAAACAATTTCAAACTGCATAGTAATATAGATAACTTGATCTTTATAAACAGCTACCTCTAACAGTATTCAAGTTCCAAATTTCAGCTGACTGGGGTTGCTAGCTTGACTATCTTGTTCCAAGTACATTTCCTAACTAAGTCAGACAGTTGCAGTTGGCCCTCAGTAGCCATGAGTTCCACAACTCTGGGTTCAACCAACTGCAGTTAGAAATTTTTTGAAAAGAAAATGCATCTGTACTGAATGTGTACAGACTTTTCTGCTTGTCATTATTCCATAAACAATACAGTATAACAACTATCTTGGATAGCTTTCCCATTGTATTAGGTATAATCTAGAGATGATATAAAGCATATAGGAGTGTTGAGTCTGGAGACCTAAAGGGCAGATGAGTGAGTATCCCATCCCCTATGGAGAGCATTATGATTCCTGGATTCTGAGAAGGAGTTGTAAACCTGCATTCCTGCATCCTGAGAAGCAGGTGTAAAACTGCATTCCTGCACCCTGAAGAGGAGATACAGGGTCTCATAGATCTGCTACAGGGCTGAAGAGCAAAATGCTCTCAAGATTGTCCCCCCCCACCCCGGATAAGGGGCAAACAAACCAGTTCATTTAAGAAAGCTCACAAATCCACAGCCAATGAAAAGAGCCCACCTAACCCTTACCCAAACCCAGAGTTAAAACATCCATAAAAAGCCTAGCCTTCACCAGAGCAGCAAGCCACCGGTTTCTGGGCTCTGCTGCACTGCTCTAGCTGTAGCCTTTCCTTTCTCTCTAATAAATCCTACTTTGTGTACAGGCTTTGGCTCACAAGTCAATCAGCTGCCTCACTAGCCAGTTCTCTGGCCTGTGAAGGCAAGGACCCTTGACACTGGCCCACAACATTTCACACCGGCATGTAACAGGAGGATGTGATAGGTTGTATGAAAACAATATGCCACTTTATGTAAAAGACTTTGGCATCCATGAATTTTGGTATCTGCATAGATAGGAGGGGATGTGACAATTGTTCTAGCCACATACTCCCACAACAAGAAGCCAAGAGAATTGTGCAGTTTTTAAAATCTGCCCTGGAATGTGTTACGTACTTTCAAAGTAGATGAACTTGCTGAAGAAAGCTGAGTTACTGGAGACTACACTTTAAAGTTTTTTCTCATACACTGAATCCCTGGCACTATCCTCAGTGAATTACACCTCGAAACAGCCCTGGGAGATAGGTAGGGCAAAACTTAGATGGACTGGATTTGGTACCACAACTCCTTGGTCATCTAAATCAAATGTCATCTTTTCCTTTCTATAAAAGTTCAGATAGTATGTATTTCTGGCTTTGCTGCCATAAAGTCTCTGATACCACTGCAAATGCTGCTATAAATGAATGTGTAAGATTGTGCCCCAATAGCACTTTATTTATGGTCACAAATTTGAATTTTATATAATGTTCACATGTCATCTGCTTTTTGATTTGTTTCTCAATTATCTAAAACTTTAAAATTATTTTTAGTTATAAATCTTTATAAAAATAGGTGACAGCTAGATTTGACCAATGAACCATGGTTTGTTGCCTCTTCTCCTTAACTGTTGTTAAAATGGGCTTTTAGCAACAATCCAGGCAGAAAACAAAATTTTTTGGCCCTTGACTTCAGCCGTGATGTTTTAATTTTTTCTAGAAAAGTCAAATATAACTTTTCCTTTACAAATTTCTTTCTGAGCTGTCTTATTTCTGTGCTCTTTTCTATTCTGGCTAGTAGGAAGTCCCCCCAACTTGCCACACACAGCACACCACCCTAAGTTTCAATCCCTTTCCTCATACTCTCTTGCATACCTGGTAAAATGTCAACCTAACATATACCATTGCCGCCTCCTTCGATTATTATGCTCAAAACTAATGAACACCTTCTCTAAATATTGCAATTTCCAGATGTAGCTGCTTTATATCATGCTATTCTTTTACTTGTCAGTAAGATTAAAACTCTCCGAAACATTGATAGTATTCTTTGTTAGGCATATTTCATTTATTGGGAAATGCAATATGTATTTTACTTTTTGATATAAATAACAATAACACATCAATTTGCAATGTTATATTGAAAATTAAAATGTGAGTTTTGTTGATTATGCCATTTGTTATACAAATGGTTTTTAATTTTGATGTTTTTACACATCAAAAGAAAATGATCCCATTCTCATGATGGCAAAGGAATAAGACTCCTTTTCGGTGTGATGATTTTCTTTCTTTTAGGGAATGAGTTTTGGAAAACAAGTTTTCTAGCCAGAAAATGTTGACAATTAGATACATGTACTTGAACACTACTAAATCATTTTCTAAAATTTTTTGTTATGTCTTAAAAAGTCATAAGAATTTATATACTGCAATATGGCTTTTAGTGATGTCCAAAATAACTTTTTGCGGTGATATACTTGTTCTCTATCTGTGAGAAAAATCTTGTTCTCTGTCTGTGTACTCACATTTCTCACAGTAAGTACAACTGAAGAAATTATTTTAAAATTTTATTTAACTATAATTAATTTAAATTTAAAGTTTTATTTGGATAGCTAAATTGATTTTTAAGTGTAGCTTCTAAAAGTGAGGTTATATGAACATGCAATGTGTTTTTCTCCTTTTGTTTACCCTGGAGTACCATGATTTGTATAAAAGTAAAAAGAAAGAGATTATTTCTTAATTCTATTATTTAAAAAGCTAATTTTAACAGACATCTCAAGGGCTAAGTTAATAAATGTCAAGGTATTATAACTTATTATGATTCTAGCTTTTAAGTAAAATTGCACAGCTCATGTCTTGTCTCTGAATTTTGATCAAACAAAACAAGTGAACAAAACAAGCAAGGAAAAACTTAATAAAAATGCTTCCTAAGAATCCATAAGATCTTTTTACTACATCAGCCAGACTGCTGCTAAGGTCAAAGATTTCTAATGAAGAGTGTGAGTACAAAGCAGGTCTTGTTTTAGAGAATGACTGAGAAGGAGAAAGAAAAATATGGAGTTAATTTGTAAGAACACATTCTTTGAGGTGTATATGTGCCATACAAAATTATGTCTTAACTTCTTTGTGAGTTTTATTGTCCTCAGGGTTTAAACAGTATGTGATCAAAATCACATTATGTAGTAAAGAGTATGTAAGTAGGTGGATAGTTAGGTGGGTGTAAATCCCTATAAAATCCATTTTAGAAGATAAATGAGAGCTATTGAAGTTTGGGCAAATCAATTTCACCAATTCACTTTACTTGTCTAATGCCTTTGGGAGCCATTACAGGGTTTGTTACCTAACTTTAGGGTAGGTTTAAATCAAGGTGAACAGTCAAAAAACATTTTCCATGTACTATGTGTATTATTAAGGATTTTTAAATCATGAAGTTAGTTGCCTATACTGCAAAGTAAGAAATTAATGAACAAGAATACTGTTCATGAACACCAAGGTTTATTGAAAAGCCAATATGAGTTTAGTGTGGTAATACTGGCAGAGTACTCCAAGGACTGCAAATATATTTATTGTGCATCAAATTTTACTGACTTTGAAATCTTGCTACAAATGTTCATGTACCTCATTGTGTATTACCTGTTTGAGATCTTTAGCAATAATAACAAAATTCATTTGTAGTAATGAAGTGGTTTTGCAATAAAACTAATATACCCTGTGATTTGATACTGGAGACTTCATTGTTATATTTATTTTAAATTGGAAGCTTTATGTGAAATACAGATCTATAAACATGGTAAGTAAAATCCACATATTTTGAAAATGAAATCCAATTACTTTTAAAGTAAAATTCCAATAGCTATTCCATTGAGGGTTGACTCTCTTAAAAAGATTTACCTTTAGTCACTGTAAAATTGTATATGGACTAATAATTGGTTTTTTGCAATGCTGAGGATTGAACCTAGGACCTGGCACATGCCAGTCAAGCAGTCTACCACTGAGCTATAGATCCAGCCCTAGACTTATAACTTTTAAATGCCTGGTGAAACAGAACTACATTGTAGTTTTAGTTTTATATTCATTATTATTTTATTAAATTCTCAGAGGGAAATAATAAGTGACCTCTGGGGAAAGATATTTACCATGATATGAGTTGTAAAAAATAATAGTACATTGTGCCTAAGTCTGGTTCTCTAGTTGTTTGATTTATTGAGGTTGTAAAATATGAGAGGCTAAATAAAATCTCCAAATACTTCATACCGGTTCCGTTTTACCCAAAATACAGTAACAGTCAACATGAATTATTTAATCGACATTACTAAATTTTGAAAGTTTTCATTTTTGATTGGTGACAAGAGATTATTTATTGAAGATTAATTCAAAATGTACTATTCTTTAAGTTTTGTCAAGGTGGAGGGGTTTTGACATTGGAAGTTTATATTCAGCCATGTAATAATCAACTTCAATCAACAAAGGAATTGATAAATTTATAGGTAATATATAGGGTGGAGTTGGAAGAAAAATAGTTACTGGGTAAATATTCACTGAATTAACTCATGACCAATGTTACTATTGATATTGCCTCCAGGGGCCAGAATCCATGCATCAGTGTAACTGGCAAAAAATATGTCAAGATTTGAGCAAGTTTTCTTTAATCCTATAGCCTTAACAGGTGCCCTCTTGTACCTCTCTGTTTCTCAAATCATATTTCAATAGTCCAGCTGCCAGACAATGCCTGGTCTGACTCTTCTAGTGAACTTGACTATTCAAACATAGACTAAAACAAGAATCAGAGTTAAAAATGTCATATTGGGAGAACACAAGCACTTTTAAGAGAGTTTGGCTTTTTTAATTTATATTACATTAATTTTAACTGATTCATAAAAGCACAAAAATTATACAAATTTAAGGGTTACCTTTTGATATTTCAGTACATTCATATACTATGTGATATTTAATCAGGTTAAACATTTAACATTCCTTTATGGAAAAATCTTTCAAAATCTTTTCTTCTAGCTATTTGAAACATACACCCATTACTACTACTTTTCTGTACACTAGAAGTTCTTACTCCAATCTAACTGTAACTTAGTAGCAATTGATCAGCCTTTCCTCACTATCTTCTACCCTCTCCAGCCTCTGGTAACCACCCATCTACTCTCAACTTCAATGAGAACAACATTTCATATATACATATAAACATTCACATATAAATATCTACAAACATTCACCCATAGACTAAAGTAAGAATTAGAGTTAGGAAGTAGTGAAGATATCTGGTAGAGATGAACCAATGTGGGTTGCAATACACATGTGCATAGAAGCAACACTAGGAATCTCTCTGTATAGCTCTTTATCTCAAACTAGCAAAAAAGCTTTGTCTTTCTTATTATCTCTTATGTTTTCTCTTCAACAAAATCAAATAACAAGAGGGGACCATGGAACAGGTTCTCCCTGGAAGCAGGGGCGGGGGAGGAGGTGGCTCAAACAATGTACACATGTAAGTAAATGTAAAAATAATAAAATAAAAATTTTTTTTAAATAGTTAGAAATGAGAACACATATGAGTGAGGTCATGTGGTACTTGTCTTTATGTGCCTGACCTAATTTACTTAACATAATGATGTCTAGTTCAATCCATGTTGTCTCAAATGATAGAATATCATTATACTTTTATGACTGAATATTCCACTATTTTATGTACCATGTTTTCTTATCCATTCATCAGTTGACGGACATTTAGGATGTTTCTATTTCTTGTGAGTAGTGCTTTAGTAAACACAGAAGTGCAGATGTCTCTTGAACATACTGATTTCATTTCCTATAGATATATACCCAGTAGTGGGATTGCTGGGACATATAGTGGTTCTATTTTTAATTTTTTGAGAACCCGCAATACTGTTTCCATAATGGCTGAACTAATTTATATTCCCATCAACAGTGTACTAGGATTTCCTATTCTTCACATCCTTGCCAACAGTTGTTATTTTCGATTTCTTGATAATAGGCTTTCTAACAAACAAAGTGATATCTCATTGAGGTTTCCATTTGCATTTCCATGAGTGTTCATGATATTGAGCATTTGTTTTTACATCCCTGTTGGTTTTTGTTTGTCTACTTTTAAAAAATGCCTATTACAGTCCTTTCCTATATGTAGACATTGATAAGTAAAATATGCATACAAAATATGACAAAATTTATGTGTGATATATAAAACTTTTTAAATAATATGTCAAGTATATTTTTGATGTAATACAGTATTTTTCATGATACATATATAAATGAATGCAACTTATTCCATTATGGGAATATAATTTTTTTCTATTTAAGGGAATTTTGTTTCAGTATCAGTGTAAGTGACAGAATTGAATGTTCTTGTCATATGTCTCTATCTGTACTTCTGATATTCCTCTAGAAAATTTTATAGAAGTAGAATCTGGAGGTTGAATGGAGTGAATACTTTTAAAGCTGTTAAAATAGTTTCATGTAATCTTTTAAATTGAAGTATAAGAGATGAATAGAAAGTATACAAATCATAATAATAGAGCTTGATAGATTTTTTTTAATTTATATACCCATGCTACTACCAGCCAGATCAAGAATTACAGCATGGTAGCCCATTATTGTGTACAATTTTCTGCTTTCATGCATTATTAATTTTGTTAAAAAAATTAAGGAATTAGAACAAAACCTTAGGAATTCCTCTCATAACCCATCCCAGTTATTAATATCTCCCCAGCCTCCACCCTTTCTTAAATGTAAGTCGTCTTCTGATTTCTAATACTTAGGTTGGTTTTGGCTGTCCTTGAAATTAATATAATTGGAATAACCTAGGGTATGTATTGTTCTCCTGTTCAACATCATTTTGTGAGAGTATTCTATGCTGTTACATATACCTGTTTGTTTACTTGTTCTCTGTACAGTATTCTATTATGTGAATATGCTACAATTGTACCTACTATAGGGTTATTCTGAATAATGCTGTTATGATATACTTTGCTGCATTTTTAATATACTCGGGAGTAGAGTGGCTGTGTACTATATGTATATTCTAGGCTTTAGAATTACCATGAAGTAGTTTTCCAATGTACATCAAGAGTATAAGTTTTTTACCTTATTCCCGATAACCTTTCTAGTGGATGTGAATTGGGTATCACACTGTGCTTTAGTTTGCAATTCCCTGATGATTAGTTTCATTTTATATTTTCTTAAGTCCTAGTGCCAATCTTTGGCTCATTTAAAAACTTAATTTCAGGCTTGATATAGTAATTCTTTGGATAGAGTCCTTTTCTGAATATCTTCTTCCAACTTAGGCCTTACATTTTTCTCTTAACGTTATCTCTTGATGAATAAAGTTGAATTTTTTTTTCATGGATGGCTGTTTCTGCCCTTCCAGGTATCCCATTGTACAAAGCAGAGGGGCTTACTTGTTGGTACACCTCTAAAGGAATTATATAGACCATTTTGAGTCCTTTTTGAAGCATTAGGAGTCCTGGCAAGTGGCCCATTACTAGGGTCACACCCAAATGTTTCATCATGTCCCAAACCAAGAATAGGGCAGGGCAACCAGGGACTGTAAGAAATCTATACATAAAAAACTGATTGTCAATATGGAAAAGAGGGTGGAGGAGGAGTGAAGTTTCTAATTTGTTTTTTTCCATCAACTCCTACTACAATTGTGGTTTGAGAGGAAAGCTTTCTTGCAAAAGCAGGGAGAACAGAGTAATACACCCCCACCCCATGCCAATAAGGAATAAAATTTGTTTACCCAATACTTCCAAGGCCACCTGAGGTTCCTTATAAGTGATGACAAGCTTATGCAGGGGCTCTTGTGAGCACCCCGGGACTCCTCAGTCATCTGTGGCTTCAGCTGATACACCCAAAGTCTTGACTGGCTGGGACCCTCTCTGGGAGTGGAAACAGTCCATCCTCCAGTGCCATTGGTAACCTCCTATTTTGGAGGTTGAATTTATCAGTCTTATCTTATAATAATGTACCCTGAAATCATTAAGATTTTATTGGAAAAATTATTGTTTCAACTTTCACATTGAAGTCTGCAAATAATCTGGTAAGACTCAAGTACCAGTTATCCTGGTACTGTTTATTGAAAATACAATCTCTCCACTTAACTAAAGTGATATTATTATCCTAAATTAGGTAACACCATATAGTCTTCTTATTCTCACATCAATACCACACAGACACAATTATAGGAAATATTGTCATCCGGTTGCAAACATTCTTAATTCTTGAAGAATTCCTTTGATACTCTTAGCCCTTTGCGCTTCCATATAATTCTTAGAATTTGACCACCAATTTCTGTTTAAAACTAGCTGCTTCAATGTTGATTGGGATTGCACTTAAAATATAGCTTATTTGAAGAGATATCTTAAAATGTTGGACCTTCTAGTCCATGAACAAGATATATTCCTCTATTATGTTCAGATTTTTCTTAGTTTCTCATTAATGCTGGACAGTTTTCAGGGTAGAAGTCTTCCTTTTTTATATGAATTATTCAATTATTCCCTAAAAACAGAATAATTTGTATTTCAACAAATATCATAACTGTAGCTTATTTTCAGAACTTTGATAAATACCTTTTGCAGAAGGCAATGTAACAGGCAACTGATGATTTGCATTTCATTGATTACTTAGTGCTTAGAAGTTTTCTTGTTTATTGCTTGAATGCATTTTTGTCAATTTATGCAGTTTTCCAATGGATTCTCCATCTTATTTCATTCATTGAAATATCTTTTTGTAAACTATTACCTTTTACCTGATAGATGGTATAAAATATTCCCAGTTGTCACTTGTCTAATTTTGTATATCAGATTTAATTTCCAGATAAATAATATAAATAATATACTTAATCACTTTTCATATTCCTTTCAAAGTGTTTTAGAGAATTTAAAGGGTTAACAATAAAAATATAATAATAGAACTAGAATGAAGTATTTTTATTGTTAACCCTTTAAATTCTTTGAAATATTTTTTTGTTTAAGGTAAAAAGTCAATATCTAATACCTGTTTGTTTCTAAAACAGACACCTTTGTTTATTATAATATTAAAAATTCTACACATTAGAAATTAACATTCAGAAAATGAAAGGATAAGGAAGCTAATCTTGTGTGAAATTAGGTCAAGATTTGGTTAGATTCTAAATTAACACATCAGGGAACTGAATGTGTTCAATTGTTTTCTTTCACCACAGGAAACATGTTGTATGAAGAACATAGTTTTATAATACTTAACATGATTATTAGGAAATGCAACACTTTTCTAGTTAAGTGTTTGTGCCTGTATTTTATTGAGGATGTGAAGTAGTAAATATAAAAGTAAATTATCTGAAAACATGTAAAAACTGGCACAAAACATTTTATGTCACAACATAAACTATTCACACTTGTCTTTTTCCGTGGTCTGTATACAAGAAGTTATCAATACCTTTTGAGGAAGGGGAAACAAATCACAAAAATTGTATGTTAGAAGGTTTTGGTTATCCTCACCACTGCCACCATAAATCGAGTGATATTGTCATAAGAAAATAATCTGAGAATTCTTGACTGATAGCTTTATGTATGTTATATACTATTAATAATGACTCATTAAAATATATCAAGCGTAATTTCTCGGTGATATTTTGTGATAAGAAGAAAAGGTAGCAGTTTTTCTTGTTGAACTATTTCTTTGCAAATGTAATACATGTACATTGTTCAAAACATGTAAAATATAGTAAAAATTCTCCTACCCCAAGTATCATTTGCCATTCCTTACCACGTATTGATTTTACTTGCAGAGATGTACATGCAGAATAAATTCCTAGAAGTCAAAATTCTGGGACAATAGTAATGGTTACAGGCACTTGAGACAAATTGCCAAACTGTCTTTCACACCAGTGAAAGGAGTGCACCAATATATACATCTTCCCAGTCATGCAAGAGCTTGTATTTTCCAGAGCCTTGGCAGCATAGTGTGTTTTCAAACATGGATTTGTGCCAGTACAAAAATAATGCAAATAGATGAAGTTCTCATTTTTGTTTCTCTCATTATAGCCAAGACTAAGTTTCTTTTCATGTGGTTAAAATCATTTATATTTTTTCTGTGAACTCTGTTTATCTTTTGTCCAATTTTCTCTTGGTTTGTTGGCTTTCCATATTAATTTGCAGAAACTCATATGTTTGGAAAATTAGTCCCTTATCTGAAATATGTGTCAAAAGTATTTTTATTTTCTCTATTTGTAATTTCTCTCTCAACTTTGCCTATGGCTTTCTTAATCATGCAGAAGTTTCTGATTTTTATATAGTCCAGTTTACTAACATTTTTCTTTATTAATTAAAGCTGTTGAACCTGTGGGTACAATTTACATTTTATACCCTTTACTACTTTTGAAATATACTGCTTCTTACATTAAAACATAAGTTAATACTGAATTTGGAAACTTCCTATAATTCAACAGATATTTATTGGAAGTCTATCATGTGTAGGAACACAGGTCATCCAGAAATCAAAGCTCACAGAGGGACTTCAACATAAGTAACAAATTAAACAATATTAGGTAAATGTTATTATGATGAGAAACACAAGGTCTATGACAATCTACCTAATGACATGTCATAATTAGGCTGAAAATTTAGTCTCGTTATAGACCATAATTTAATTATTCAGGATACTAGTCAAATCTCATTCATTGTACTATTTTCTGTCAAGAATTATTTTACTTCTATAACCACAGGTGAATAAGTTAGAAGGATGAGAAGGAAATCCACAATCTTAGTTAAATGCTGCAAAGATTTCTGTGCTTACATATGAAGCCTAAGTGAAATGTGAACTATTTTGTGATCAGATAAAAAGAAGTTCATAGCTCAATCTTAAAGACTTTAGGAAAATATGATGGCTATTATCTCCAGTAGCTTCAGAATCTAGAGGCTTTTAGATACTGTTAGTCACTGCTGTAAAATGCTTTTTACATGTACTTATGAGTAGAAAATGATCCAATAAAAATAAAATGTTTAGTTACCTCCTTTTAAATGCCAGAAAACTAAGTTGAAGGTTGTGTATTACACCACAGAATTATTTTGTGAAAGAAATATAATCTTTCTCCTCTCTCTCTCTCTCTCTCTCTCTCTCTCTCTGTGTGTGTGTGTGAGAGAGAGAGAGAGAGAGAGAGAGAGAGAGAGAGAGAGAGAGAAAGAGTTCAGCACCACAGTTATAGTTAGGAATTTGAACTCATGAAAGCAAATAGACTTAATTCATCTACTACTATGTGTCTTGGCTTTATAGCAGGATACAAGTTAAGCAATTCTGGTACAGCATCATGATTCGTTATTTGTAGATGAACACTACATGCTACCTGAGCAGTACATTTCTCTTATCCCCTCACCCACACAAGAAAAGGTTGCCAAGGATAAAAGTCAAGATATGCACAGGTCACCTTAAATAGGACCCACCCCACCACTATTTCCCATCAGTCTTTTATACCATTTTAATCACATGGATCCAAAATTTATATGCCAATCCACAACTCTCCCAGTCCTGGTGTGCATTTCTGTACAACAAAGGCAGATCTAATATTTTCCATTCATCTTAATAAGCGTTTCCAAGAAGACAATGCTGTGGGAACCTAAGGTTGGTCCCAGGCCAGCATGCTTTAGCCCTGGCTGAATGTTAACCCTTTGCTCACGTATTTGCATGAATTTTACACAATATTTTTAAACATATTCACATATGTTTCTGCATATATTAACATCTAATATGATCTTGTGTAAAATTTCCTCCCCTATAAATTAATTGAATGGTAATTTGGTTCACAAATGCTTTTCTTTTTCATACTGCATCTGTTGAGCCCAATTAAACAATGCTTACCTCACCAATTTTCCTTGTACATAAAGTATTTTCTTGTACAACTCTCCTTAATGTAAAACAAAGCTAGGCCAGATGTCACAAGGAGATCAGGATGATTGCAGTTTTAGGCCAACTTGAGCAAAAGTTAGACTCCATCTCAACTAATATGCTGGATATGGTGGCACATCCCTGTCATTCTAGCTGCACTGGAAACATGAATAGGAGACTTGTGGTCCAGACCAGACCTAGGAGAAAATGTCATACCCTATTTAAAAAATAACTAGGGCTGGTGGAGTGACCCAAGTGGTAGAGCACCTGTCTAGCAAGTGTGAGGCCCTGAGTTCAAACCCCAGTACTGAAAAAAAAAATAACTAAAGCACAATGGGCTAGGCATGTGATTCAAGAAGTAGAGTGGCTGCCTAGCAAGTGCAAAGCCCTGAGTTCAAAATGCCAGTATTGTCAAAATGGAAGGAAGGAAGGAAGAAGCCAGGAAGGGAGGGAGGGAGAAAGGAGGGAAAGAGAGAGGGATGGAGGAAGAAATATAGTGAAAAAAATTATGCTATACAAACAAAAATTTTAGTTTGGTTTTCCTTTAATTTTCTGATGCCCTTTTATATAAATCATTCATTTGGGATTCAGGAGACCTGTGTTATATATCTGGAACTGATGCTGAATAATGTGTCTGATTCAGCTTTATAACTGCAAAGGCACCATGCTTAGCATGTAATATACAGTATACCATTATGTTTAGTAGATTAGTAGAGGCATAAAGGATGTCTTATTTTACTTACATCAGTTGGAGTTGGGTATGAATTTGTGTAGCATGTGTTTAGAATTTCCAAAAAGGCATTAGTGTCTTTAAAATATAGAATTTTTTGGACTTCAATAGTGGTTTCTAATATATTAATTAAATCTTAATACATAATAAATGTAAATAACCAACAACATGCTGTTAAAATACCAAAACCAATGCATTTCTATAACATTTATCATAAATAACTTTTGAAAATAATTTTTAATGTTTTTATTTGTATCATAAGAATCACTTACCTTTAATTTTTTTCTTTCAGGTTTCTAGAGCTTTACCTGAAAAACAAGTAGAAGTTGAGGCTCACATAAAAGACCTTGGGCAGTTTGAAGATCAGTTAGATCATCTGCTTCTGTGGCTGTCTCCTATTAGAAATCAGTTGGAAAATCACAACCAATCAAGTCAAACAGGACCTTTTGACATTAAGGTAGGGATTTGGGGGGCTGAGAATTTAGGTCAGTAGTGGAGTAATTGCCTGACATGCACAAAGCTCTGGGTTTGAGTCCCAGCACCACAAAAATATTTTTAGAAGGTAAAGACTTTTTGCTTTACATTTTGTTTTCTGGAAGAATGGCAATAGCCTTAAATTAAATTTTTCATTAATTACCATTATAGTCATTGTTAAAGAAAAGAAATATTTGTTAAAGCACAGTTAGAACTTTATTAAGATGTCACAATAAGTACAGGATCCTCTGCAGTAGGGTTTTGTAGTAAAGTAGTGAGTTTGGGCTCAATTCTGAATTCAGCATGAGAAAGTGGGAATTCATAGCTCCAGAGTGAGGTGGGATGTATGAAATCTTATCATTCGCAAGTAAATGGATGGAACTGGAGAACATCATTCTGAGAGAGGTTAGCCAGGCTCAGAAGACCAAAAATCATATGTTCTTCCTCAGATGTGGACTTTAGATCTAGGGCAAATACAGTAATGTTGTTGGACTTGGGTCACATGACAAGGGGATAGCACATAGGGGAAGTATGGGGATAGATAGAAAACCCAAAACATGAAAGCGTTTGATGTCCCCACTCCAGAGGAACTAATACAGAAACCTTAAAGCGACAGAGGTCAACATGAGAAGGGGATCAGGAACCAGTGTAAAGATCAGTTACAGATGAATCAACTTGGGTTGTAACACATTTGTACATGAAAGCAATGCTAGGAATCTCTCTGTATAGCTATCCTTATCTCAACTAGCAAAAACACTTTGTCTTTCTTATTATTGCTTATGTTTTTCTCTTCAACAAAATTAGAGATAAGGGCAGAACAGGTTCTGCCTGGAAGAGGGGGTGGGGAGAAGAGGGAAAGGGCAGGGGGTAGGGGAGAGAAATGACCCAAACAATGTATGCACATGTGAATAAATCAATTAAAAAAATGATTAAGAGGAAACATCAGAGTAAGGGAAGATTCTGGCTACACCAACCTAACAGGGTTCTTGCAGGCAACAAGCCAGGGTGATCAGATATCACCTGGGGAATGATGAAGGATAAAGAACTCAATCTTAAGTATGGAGGGTGATCTCATATAAAGAGTGAGGATCCTTGCTAAACTAATTTAGCAAGGTTCTTTGTGAATATTGAAGGGAGAAGGTTCAGAAACCTGACTAAAGTCTAGCCAAAAAGAGAATTTTTGCCATCATATTTGTTCTTGTAACAATAATAATAACTATTATTATTTGACTAGCATTTCCTGTTTCTTCCAGCATTTACTACAAATATCTTTATTAAACTCTTATCACTGGAGTGTACCTGCATCATGTTTGTTACTATGATCAATTTTCCATCTCTGCTTTAATTGTGCTCAATGCATATTTATAGATTTCAAAATTGATTCTTATCTAAAATTCTCACCCTAAAAGTTGGAAAAGATGTGCTTAAATGAGGATAAGAAATAAGAATAAGAGAGAAAAAGGGGCTTGCTGCAGCTAAAATGAATTATATTTACAAAAGTACACTTCATTCCTTTTACCTTTCTTCCCTCTGATGTTTATTTCTACCATTCTGTTAGCAATATACCAAAACCAGATGGCACTGTGTAAGTCACAGGTGATGTTTATCATTTCACCAGTGCAAAACTCAACCTGCTCAATCGATGTCATGGACTCATTCTGACAAACAAATTCATGGGTAACAATAACTTTACTCAATAACAAATTGAGTTGGCTTTGAGAAACAGTATAATCTGCAGAGTGGTACAATAGAGATGCTGACACCAAGGCATGGCTTCTGATACCCCACTCACTCTGTACTTGAGTCATGCACAGTCACAAGGGGCAAGACTAGATTAGTGTAGAACATGTAATCAATTCAAAGAAGCCATTAGATCTAGGATTCCTTCTGTGTTCCCACTCAGTTTATAGTATCCTCAGAGATACTTGACTACCTGCTATTCACCAGTGCATCTACGTCTTATCCATAGTGATGTTTCATTACTCAATAAACAGTCTCAACAAGGAGTATAATTTTTGGCCCAATAACCTCAACCAGATTCCCAATTATCTTGGTTCTAGTATACTCTTAAAATATGTTATTTAGTATTTCCAAGAGAAAAAGACATAAACTCTTTCCTCCCAAATGGAAATAGCATTGTAAAAGCTATAGCAGATAAAAGTGTATTCATCTACTTTAAAATATAATCTTTGATTGAAATGTGACTCCAGTAAAATAATTAAATATATATTCAATACTAGCTACCTTTATTCATGGAATATATTTAAAATAAATGATAACAAAAGCCCCTGATACAAACAAATCCTGCTGCTGGGTGTGGCAGCACGCACCTGTAATTCTAGCATTTGAGAGGCTAAATTGGGGGAATCACAAGATCAAGGCCAACCTGGACTACATAGGAAGACCCTGTCTCAAAAACAAATAAGTCCTGTTGACTCAATCAAAGTGAGTTTAGTCTTGGTCTGTGCCCCCCAGAATAGCTATCAAATGTTGAAAACCCACATTAGGTCTTTGTTTAGCCATAGCCCATAGGTTTCTGTCAAATGGGTCCCTGTAATCTGGAGTAAAAATCACTCTTAACTAGGTTAATGAATTTCTTTTATCAAAGCTGCAAGTCAGTGCCCTCAGCGCTGTGTGTCCTTTCAGAGTGTCATGATATTTGCCTTTTACAGCTTGGTCTAAATCACCAAGAGAAGAAGCAGCTGCTTCTTCCCTTGTAGAAAACTCTGGCTTCAGTCCTCTGTGCATATTCTGAGTTTTTCAACTTTGGAGTACAGATTTCAAAAATATTCCTCGAGCTTTTTTTCTTCTGCTCGTGGCTATTTCCCAGGCAAAAAAGACAGCAAATCATGTATATGATAATTTGAAACTTTCTATCAATACTTCTCAAAACCCTGGCTTGCAATCAGGAGATAGTGCCCTATGTGAAAACTATGCCTAATTCTTTATTCCTTTTTGTCTAGCTTCTATCTTTACTCTAATAAATGATTTATTGAGATTGTGAAGAATTCTTCTTTAAGATGTGGGATTTCAGTCTTTACAGTCTATTGCTCCCCTCTGCTTAAAGAGATTAAACTTGTTTTCAATTAAAAAATCTTGAGACAATGGGTTTTTCACTGCTGAACTTTATCGAAAACAAAAAAATAAAGTGTTTAAACATTTTTAGGACATGCCTAATTGAACTCAACTGAAAATAAGTAGATGTACAAGCAGTTAGATCCCTGACTCCATTTCTTAAATTTAAAGAAAATTTCTTTGTCTGGCTATGGTAGCCATGGCTACCTCTAAAGCAAAGGACTTGGGGCCCTGTCATTCAGGTCATTTGTTTCTCTAGTCAAACACTGAGTACTTGTTAGAAAAAAATATGCAATACCTTCTGTGAGCCTCAGTTTTACCTGCTTGGCACTTCATGCTTGTTGATGAAATGCAGCTAGCTGTGTAATGAAACTCAAATAAAAAAGCCTTAAAGGCTCTGTTCTAATACACTGTTTATGCTGGAGTGAAAATTGACTGCATGTCGCTTGGTTGTGCAATTTACTCTCAAAATATTCCTATTCAGGAAATCCTGCAAATAGCAATATTCATCTTGAAAATCACCTCACAGAACCCTTAGTAAGCTGAGAAACATAATCAATGAGATCGTGATGTAGAGGGTAAAAATTAGGCATAATCACAACCCTTTCCCATCAGTCAGCCCACTAGAAGGCATGCCTTTGAATTTTGATTTTCAAATGTACTCTCAGTTTAGACATAAAATATGTTGATTTCAGATTTCACAAATGATAATTGAATGCTAAGATCCAAGGACCAGTTAAGAATGTCTATAAAAGGTCTTGTGTTTTTAATCTTTAATGAAGACTTTCAATAATGAGCAAGAGGTATTTATCTGACATAAAATTGCCTAACTACTGCTTTCCAAACTTTATCGAAATATGAACTGGGGGATGCATAATTTTATGTTAAGATTTACTGACTGAAATACTTTCTTATTGATAATAGGAAGAGTTTTTTTTCCTTCCCTCAAGAGTGACTTTCCTTCTGTGGTGTATACATAAACACGTTGCCACTTCCTTAGTATGTAAAAAACATAATTGCCCTTAATGTCAAATCCATGGACAAATGACAGAATTATAATGACTGACCATTAAAGTAACTGAATATCAAAGGCATGTGTTCACATTGCTGTGTCTGTTGTCATAGAAAAATTGCACAGGAGAATTTAACAGGCAAGAAAGATTTTATTCAAAACTTTTACAATAGAAGAAAGAGAGATTGAACCCAATTCTGCTGAAACAAGACAGGAGAGATTTTAAATCCTGAGTGAATTAGTGGAAAAGTATTGGAGAATGTTGGGGGGAGGTCAATATAATTAGGCCATCTGTGTTTGCTAATTGCTGTTTTTTGTAGTAAAATTCCTACCTTCCCACAGACACTAGCTTATAGGGGAACTATAAATACTTGTTTACTTTCTTTTTGGTGGTACTGGGGATGAACTAAGGTCCTTGAGCTAGCTAGGTAAGCACTCTACTATATGAGCCACACCCCACACCTTTTGTTTTTAGTTTGTTTTGCAAATGGTGTCTGAAACTAACTTTGATGGGGCTGGCTAAATGCTCTAAGAAAAGGGAGGTCAGATTTAAGGTCAGGAAGAAACCTGTCTCAAGTTTAGTCATACTAAGAGTAATATTGAGGCCATCTTTATCAGTTCCCATTAATAAAGCTAGTTCCTGTAGCTTATTTCAGTAGCCTTCTGTTTCTGAAGGACTAATAAAGGATACTTGCTGGATGGTGGAAACAATCAAGCATTGCATAAGAGGGATTTTTATGAAAGTAAGAAGGAAAACAAATTATAATGTTGGAACAGACTCTAAACTCAG
Source organism: Castor canadensis (assembly GCF_047511655.1). Taxonomy (NCBI): domain Eukaryota; kingdom Metazoa; phylum Chordata; class Mammalia; order Rodentia; family Castoridae; genus Castor; species Castor canadensis. The sequence continues at coordinate 113,840,628 of NC_133405.1, forward strand.
ATTCTGAGTCCAGTGGGTAGCCAATCAAAAAGATTCCCAGAGGTGGGGTTAGAGATGTCCTTAGATAGTTTGGTGAGGGTGTCCTTGGCAAGCTGATGGATTTCTTGGTTTTCAGTTTAAATGCTTTCAGTGATGTCAGAGCCATTAGAGAGGTTTCAGTGAGATCACCTATAGCCACAATTATTTCTTACAGCAGAGCATGAGAAATGTAGGCGTTTAATAAACTTTCTGAGTGGCCTCCACAGCAATAGCTTTAGACAGTAAAGTTATTCATACATAATTTGCTATAGCAATAAATCATTTGGGGTTTACATTAAGTCAACCAACTTTAACTAGAAGTTAAGCCTAGAATCTCAATCTGAGTAGTCAGGTTTTAGTTTTCCATGATGCCAAGTTAGGAGGGTGGAAGAAAAAAATGTAAATGTTAATTTGAAAAGTTGTAGTCAGACACTGAAAAAAATTAGAAAAAATAAAAATTGGTAAAGACTGACAAAATGTGTAGGATAGCAGAATCCATTCCACTTTGCTTGTGAGCTTGTGATAACAAAGCCATGCAATATGCAAGGAAATGAAAAATAACTAAAATATGAATAGGACTACAACCTGATAATAATCCACAAGGGTGTGCTATAGTTGTTTATTCAAATATAAAATGTATCTAACATCACCTATACTTTCAACCAAATATAATCAAAGTAAGAGCATTCTTGATTATAAATAAGATTGATGTTTTTATTTGCATAGTTGAAGCAAGAATGGTAATTGACCACATGAGCCCTTTTTTAAGTTTGCTTTGCTGGAAGTTTTCATAAGATGAATAAACCCTACATATCTACTGTATAGTATCATGCCCCTAGTTAACAGTGCTGCAACGTTCACTTAGAAATTTGTTAAGAATATAGATCTCATGTTAAGCATTTATTCACAAAAAAACAGTAGTAATACTAGTACTAGTAATACTAGATAAAGTGGGAGGAAACTTTTGAAAGGTAGGTTTATGGCATAGATTGTGGTGCTGATGTATTTTATCTCCTAACTCATCTAGTTGTATGCATTAAATATGTACAATTTTTTGTTTGTCTGTCATACCTCAAAAAATTATTCAAAAGTGGGATTTTAGAGACTCTTAAAGGCTTTCAAGGTTAGGAAGTCAAACCAAAAACTTGCCATCAGATTTTATCTGCTATACCTACAGAGAAGACTGGCTTATTCCACTCTCCTTGTCTTAAAGTACTTAAGGCTCCTGGCCTGTCAGAGAGAAGTGTTTTTCACTCAACTGTAAGAGTAGATTTCTGTTAGCTGGATACCAGGTCAGTTTTATCAAGAGGGCTTTGTAAACATTGGCATCCATTGAGTCAACTACAGTTCCTTAAATTTATCTACTCACATTTGATTTTACATATGTAACTCTAAATATGACACTCTAGTCAAAGCCTTGATTATATAATAAATTTTCTGTTATGTTCTCTTACAAAGAAGATAGATATTTATTGAACTTATGCAAATAATTTTGTTGGCATAAAAATAAGAATATTCAGTAAGAATGAATTTTGGAGGAATAACAAAATAATTCATTCTATTTACAAGATTCAATCCTTTTGACCATATTAGTCTGTTTTCTGTTGCTATAACAGATGCCTGAGACTGAGTGATTTATAAAGAACAAAAATTTATTTGACTCATGGTTCTGGAGGCTGAAAAGTCCAAGCAGATAACACTAACATCTGGCAAGGACCTCCTTGCTATGCCTTCACAAGGTGGAGGGCATCACATGGTGAAGGGGTTGCTTTTACAAGAAGCCCACTCTTAAGAAAATTAACCCCTTATAGAAGATGACATTAATCCATTCAGGAAGGCAGAGCCCTAATGACTTAATCATCTCTTAAAGACCTTACCCTTCAGCACTGCTGCCTCAAGGATTAAGTTTCCAACACATAATATTTGGGGCATATTTAAAACAAAAATTGACAATGGTTTTTGGAACTCAAGATATCAAGTAAACTTAATTTTTAAATATCTTTCTTTTTATAAGGTGAAAGAACAAATCCTTGGAGATTTCAAGTCAGTTTATAAAGATTTCACTTAGATTTGACTTAGAGAAAGCAACATATACAGGTTATAAAAAAGAGTTTAAAAGGTTTGAATATTTGGCTAACTAGAATCATGAGTCACTGAAATAATGCATGGCTACCTATTTAAATAAAGTCACATTGAAAGATTTTAAAAATAAGTATAGGAAGTAATGTGATTGTAAAAGACATTAGTTCTTTCAGAGGTGAAGAGTCTGTTTTCTTAAATGATCAAAGATATTGTAAAACGAGCATAAAACTTGGGGAATAATTCTGATAAGACAAAATCTTTGTTAACGCTTTATTAAAAGTAAACCAATAGAGGAAATGGATATGATAACAGCAATCATTTTGCTATATGTAACAAAACATCATGTTAAATATATACAAGTTTTATATAAAAGAAGTAGGTTCAAGAAAATTCTGTCATTTTAACAAAGAGAAAATTTAATTCATTTCTCAATAGTATACTGTTGGTACTAAAGGTCATTTACAAAATCCTTATAAATAAATCCATAGCAAGCATTCACTATGTGCCATAAAATCCCTGTTTTACAAACTTGCCACATTTTATATCTATTCAGATTTTATCCTTTCCTCATTCTGGAATAATCTTTTAGTTTTAAGACAAAATTATACCTGGTATACTTTTCATGCAAAATAGTTTATATTTTGCCTCTTTACTTCTGAGAGAGTTTCATTTATGTACATTGATTATATTTTTAACTATTAGTGACTTTTTACTGAGAAAAACCAAGAGGTAGGTAGCAGTGTCATATTCCAGTGTTTTGTAAAACACAAGCAAAGTTTATTAATACAAGTTGATGTTACCTGCTCAATATGAGAGGTAAAAGCACTCAGTATTTGTGGAGAAGACATATATTTTTTTTACTCTGATGTATAATATATAATATATATAATACTCTGATTAGTGAATTAGTAGATATGTAGGGACCATCTGGGTGTCTCCAAAATCCATGTGAGTGGTTAAAATATTCCTTTTGTTCCCAGCTAACATTTTCAGCCTGTAGTAGTTATGGTTGCTGTTCCTGAGTGCTTCCAGAGATGCCTATGAGGGCAGGGATTATAAATCTTGAGAAACTATGGGATGGCTTGAGGGATTGGACTAGGAAGATAAACATCTGAAAAGGATGGACAGAAGAGATATTGAGGAGGTAAGAATTGGAAGAGGGATGAATGAAAAAATTCAAAGGAGCTAAAGGGAATATCAAAAGAGGAAAAATGAGTGACAAAAAGAAGAATTCTTAAATGGGCCAGTTTGGGGAAATGTTATATTCCTAAAGAAGTCATTATAGTCAGATTATTCTCAGTGAAATCACGCTAAGGAGGAGGGAAGCAGAGATAGTACCATAGTGATAGAGCAAGTAATTAGCAGGGATCTTTACAGGAGAAAAATCAGAAGAGTGAGAATTTGCCAGGGGAAGGTTAGGTACCAAAGTAAGAGGAGCAAAGAAAGGAAAACAAATACCCCTCTGTATCTAATCCTTTTTCCCAGAAAAAAAAAACTTCCAGTGCTTCCTATTGGGTATTAAACTATGTCAGGGGTGTATGTTCTAGAAAATAGTGTTAAATTAGGTTTGCAAGTATTTTATTGGGAATTTCTGCACCTATGTTAATCAAGAAAATTTGTCTGTAATTTTGGTTTGTTTTGTCATGTCCATATCCAGTTTTGAGGTTAGGGTAATACTGGTTTCATAGAATAAGTTTGTTAGTGTTCCCTCCCATTCTGTTTTATAGACTAGCTTGAGGAGCATTAGTGTTAGTTCTTCTTTAAAGATCTGATAGAATCCAGCACTGAATCCATCAAATCCTGGGTTTTGGTTTTTTTTTTTAGGGAGGAGCTATTGCTGCTTCAATCTCATTACTTGTCATAGATTTCTTTAAGGGATTTTTGTACTTCTGGTTTAATTCTAGTAGTTCAAGAGCATCTATATATTTGTCTATGTCTTTTAGATTTTCCTATTTTTTCTTTTTTTTTGGCAGCACTGGAGTTTGAACTCTGGACCTCACACTTTATAGACAGGCCCTCTATCACTTGAGCCACTCTGCCAGCCCTAGATTTTCCTATTTTTTAAATGTGAGTTTTCAGAGTATTCTCTAGTGATCCTCTGGATTTTCCTGGTATTTTTGCGATATCCCCCCTTTTTGTCTCTAATTTTATTAATTTAGGGCTTCTCCCTTCTTTTTGTTTTGCTTAATTTGGCTAAGGGTTTATTAATCTTGTCTGTCTTTTCAAATAACCAACTTTTTGTTTCATTGATTCCTTGTATTGTTTTTTAGTCTCCATTTAATTAGTTTCTGTCCTGTTTTATTGTTTATTTCCACCTACGAACTTGGAGTTTGTTTTGTTCTTGTTTTTCTAAGAGCTTGGGTTGCATCATTAGGTTATTTATTCAAGATCTCTCTGATTCTTTTATATGCTTATAGCTATAAGTTTTCCCTTACTAATGCCTTTGCTGTAACCCAAAGTTTTGGTATGTTGTATTTTCATTTTTATTAGATTCTATTAAGTTTTATATTTGTCCCATTATTTCTTTGATGACCCACTGGTCATTCATATGTGAATTGTTTGGTCTCCATGTGTTTGGATATTTTGTGTGCTTTCTCTTGTTGATGATTTCTAGTTTTATCCCATTGTGATTTAACAAAATACATGAGGTTATTTCAACTGTATTATATATATATACATTAAGTTCAGTTACCATTTTATTTAACAATGATGTAATACATTGCTCTTTTCTACTTTTAGTATTCCTAGAACATTAAGAGAAGTATTCTTATTCTTCTGTGTCAATATTTTTCCTAGTATCTTTTTCTTAAGACAGATCACTTGATTTTCTGTTAAAACAAACAACAATTAAAGTTTCTTCGTTTTGCTCAGTGATTTTATATTAGTTCATTGACCATGATTTTGATTTGGCCACTTAGTTACAAAATTGGGTTTTGCTAAAAGAATAATGGAATATAAGTTCAGAGGAGAAACAAGGAGAACATAATGGAAAGTACACCTCCTGTTCCTCTGGCTAAGGCAGATATTGCTATGGATGGCACATTTCGTTCGTCACCTCACCCTGAATTTCAGTCACACATTTGTCAATATCACAAATCTTTACATCCTGTTGTCCTTCAGTTGCTTTTGTTTTTCACAACTAAAACCATGATTTCAAATCAATTCAATAGCCTACCTGCTCTTGCTCTGAATCACTGTATGCTTCTTTGTTTTCTTTCTATCTTTTTTAAAATTTTATTTTATTGTTTTTACATTTACTTACATGTATATACATTATTTGGGCTATCTTCCCCCTCCTCCTTGCTTTATGTCCTAAAATATCTATTTTCAAGAAAGTTCTATGGGCTGCTGAGAAGACTGTGTTTTGTGCAGCTGTTAGATGAAATATTATGTAAATGTTTATAAAGTTAATTTGATCTATAGTGTAGTTTTATTCGGAAGTTTCTTTGTTGATTTTTTTGTCTGAATGACCTATTTATTGGTGAGAGTCATGTACTGAAGTCTCCCCTTCTTATTTGTTGGGGTTTATTTGTGTTTGTAAGTTCAGTAGTATTTGTTTTACGAAACTTGGTGAGCCAATGTTCAGTGCAGATATTTTAATAACTGTTATCTCCTCTTGATGGATTGTTCCCTTTATTAATGTGAAGTGATCATCTTTGTTTCTTCTGATGAATTTTGGTTTAAAGTCTGTTTTGTCAGATACAAGTAAACCTACTCCAGCTTGCAGTCTGGGTCCATTTGCTTGAAAAGTCTTTTCCCATCCTTTCACCCTAAGCAAATGTTTGTCTTTGTCAGTGAGATGTGTTGCTTGCAGAAAACAAGAGGTTGGGGCATGTTTTTTTAATTCAACCTACCATTCCATATCTTTTGATTAGAGAATTGAGGCCATTAACATTCACTGTTATTTTTAAAAGGTAGACCGTTAAGTCCTTTCAGGACTTGGAATATATTGTTCCATGCTATCCTTTCTTTTAATGTTTCTTTTGAAAAATATGTTGTTATTCTGATGCGTTTACCTTTATATGTGACTTCACATTTCTGTCTTGCAGCTTTCAATATTCTTTCCTTGTTCTGTATGCCTAACATTTTAACTAAAATATGACATGGGAGGTTATTTTCTGGGATTGTCTGTTTGGTGTCCTAAAAACTTCCCATACTTGGTAACCATCTCTTTTACAAGTTTTGTGAAGTTTTCTGTTATTATTTTAGTTGAGTATGTTTTTAATGCCTTTAGTTTTTATCTCTTCTCCTTCTTCTTTACCTAGGATTCATAGGTTTCATCTTTTAATGTGGTCCCAGGGATCTTGCATGTCCTTATTTGTACTTCTTTAGGCTTTTTTCTCTATCGTCATCAAATTTTCTAACACATCTATTTTGTCTTCAAGCCTTGATATTGTGTCTTCAATTTGATTCAGCCTACTGGAGAGACTTCCAACTGTGTTTTTATATGTGTTATAAAACTTTTCATTTCCAAAATTTCAATTTGAATTTTTTTTCCTAATTTCTATATCTTTATTGAATCTTCTTTCATGTCCTGCATTGTCTTCCTTATTTCATTTAGATTTTTCTTTGCGTTTTCTTGGAATTCATTCAAGTGTTTATGTCCTCTTTAATTTCTTTGATCATCCTTATAGTAATAATTTTTTAAATTTCTTTGAGATTTCATCTACTTCACTGTCATTAGTGTTTGCTACTGTGGACTTGTTGAGGTTTGGAGGAGTCAAGTTGCCTTGATTTTTCATCTTTCTTTTTTGTCTGCATTGGGTTTTCTGCATCTGAAGCTAAATCATTAGTTGAAAATTTTAATCACCTGTAGTTTTGCAGTTGAAATAGTCTCAATGTTCAGGCTGGACAGTGTAGTGCCCACATTGAGGTACTATTTCTCACCAGGGGTCTTAGGGCATGGCTCAGAAGTCAAGCATTCACCCATATGTTCAGGGCACTGGGCCTGGTTCCCAGCACTGCAAAAATTGAGGTAAACTATCTGGAGTCTCTTGTAATAAGTTTGGTTGTCCACTTCTGGGATACTTTTACTATAGAAACTTTCCTTCTTTGTGTACTTGGAGTTAGTGTTGGCTGTAGGGAGTTTCATAACCTGTGAGCTAGGCAGGTTCCCATTTGCTCCACAAGCCTTCCAGTTCGTGTTGCCAGAGGCAGCAAGTGTACAAACCCAGAGATGACAACCAAGTATGTCAGAAAGTAGGTGGGAGCAAACAGAACATTGAGTTCTGTATAGGCTGGAGGAGAACTAAGGGACTTAGGCACTTTGCTTGCTGGTTTCAATGCTTACAAACTTCATCCAGCAGTTCACCTCCCTATGGGGGAACAGGAAGCTGTGGAAGTCTTGTGATTCAAAGGGTCTAGATTTAGACCCTCAGTCTAGCCATTTGCTCCACAAGCCTTCCAGTTTGTGTTGCCAGAGGCAGCAAGTGTACAAGCCTGGGGATGACAACCAAGCACGTCAGAAAGTAGGTGGGAGCAAACAGAATATTGAGTTCTGTATAGGCTGGAGGAGAACCCTTAGAATCTTGTGATTCAAAGGGTCTGGATTGAGACCCTCAGTTTAGCCTGGCAACTACCACATACCAGCTTGTAGTTTATAGAGGCAGGTCTGAGTGCTTTCAGGCCCCACCCAGCTCTTAACTCCTTGTGTGTGGGGAGGAAGTTGTGGAAGTCAGAAGATTTGGAGAGTCTGGGCTCAGATCCCTCAGACCAGTTTGACAGCTACTATATGTTGGGAAGCAGTTCCCAGTGGTGGGTCTTAGTGCTTACAGACCCTTCCCAGAAGCTCACCTCTCAATTGGAGGGAGGAAGCTAAGGAAATAATGTGATTTGGCAGGCCAGAGATGAGAGCCCTTAAACTAGCTTGGCAGGAAATATACAGGGATGCAATTCTTGGCAATGGGTATCAGTGTTTTTAGACCCTGCCCTATAGGTCACCTCCATGTTGGGCAGTGGAGACTGTGGGTATCACATAACTCAGAGGTATGGGCACAAGGCTCTGACCCATCTAGCAGCCAGCATCTGTAGCCAGGGGACAGGCCCTGGAGAATGAAAACTACACAAACCACAGGCTTGGTACTTTGTTTCCACTGTAAGCCTCATGAGGGCTGGCAGGGTCTAAACTAGTAGGCACATAAAGGCCAGAGCCTCCCACTACTTGAACTTCTCTGTGGGACCACATCAGACCCTTATATAGATTTCTGATCGGTAGTATGAAGGGTTTGTTTTTAGCCTGCACCTTTACCTACTCACCGTGTCATTAACTTTTTTATCTTTTAGCTAAGGAAAAATGATATCTTACTCTCATTTTAATTTGAATTCTTCTTTTGAATGAGAATGAACTAGCTGTTCAAGTGTTTCAGAATAATTTTTATTTCTCTTTCTATCCACTATTAGCTTCATTATTTTTAGCATTTTATTAGCATATATTAGTTGTACAGGGGATTTCATTTTGACATTTCCATATATGCTTACAATGTACCTTGGTTAGGTTCATCCCCACCATTATTTTCCTTAATCCTCTTCTCCCTTACTTAAAGTGATTTCAACAAGTTTCAATGTTCTATCTTCATACACATATATAGTGCTTTGACCCTCCTTTTCACTCTCATTTTCCCCTCCTACTCACATAATCCTGTAACAGGAACTGTTATATGTATGTATATGTTCATGTTCAATTTTCTTCATTGGGTTATTGGTCTCTTTCTTGCTGAGACAAACACCGATTACAACTTCAAGTAAAACATGGCTTTCTACAATAAAACTTTTAATGACTGTTCCCTATGACCAATAGATTCAAGATTTAAGGTTATAACTTGAAAATATCAAAACTAACCTTTGAATCCTGCAGAATGGTCTTTGCCTTTCTTAGCAAACAATCCTAAACAGAATTCCATGTGATGAAAAATTATAGAATAAGTGCAGATTTTGAAAATTCGGATCTGGTATGCAAATATTAGCTTTCTTTTTCTTATCTATTTAGCAGTACATAATGACTATAGCAGAGTTTATTTTTTCAAAGGCCTCATGTCAACTGTCTATTATCCTTTGAAAAATTATTAACCAAATTAGGCTTATGGCTTCTCCTGGCTTTTTATTTTCTATCCAAGTCTGAAATAATTATTTGGAAGATTTTAATTTTATTCCCACTCTATTTTTCCTTATGAAAGCCAAAACTGAGTTTTCCAAATCTTTGGAACACCCATAGTGGTTTGCCATTTGGCTTGCTAGTTTTTATCAGTACTCTTAGATGTAATTTATCTAGATTAGGTAATTTATCTAGAGTTAATTCTGAGCAGCTGGGGGCTCTTGCCTCTACTCATTCTGGGCACTAGTTCCCTCTCAATACTATTTGTTCTCTCCTTTTCAGTCAGACTATCATTCCTCTTGACATACAAGAAACAAACCAGGTTGAAACTAAAAGGTCCCCATTTTTAATTTTCCCTCACAGACAATATACCATTTTCTACCAAAGCAGACTTTTCCTATGTTACATCATTCTCATGTTCCAAATGGACCTTAAAAAGTCATCTGTCACCCTCTTTTTATACTTTCTTTGTATCATACTTTTATTGCATACTAGAATTTTATTTTTTTACTTACCAATCTTCCACTGCTCCATTAAAAGCAAGAGTAGATAATGATACTTTGGAGGAAGTTATGTGAGTACATCAGAGGCAATGTTATCATTATTTTTAAATGTACAGTACAGAAAGCTCCGCTAAGCACATGGATGCCAACCCTTTCTAAAGATTTGTACAGGAGAAAAATGGGAACATTCCCAAGAATTTTCAAACAACTTCTGTTTAAATGAATGAATGGACCACCTGGTTTACCAACTATATTGCCCAAGGGATGGCTTTGACTGGCAAACAGAATAAAAGGTGGAAACAATGGAAGTTAAATGAGGAAGGTTTTGAGCTTGCAAGTTAATACTCTTGGTTGCAGTAAATACTGGTAGAAAATAGCAGTATGGGATTTTGTATACATCAAGAAATCCTGTACACTTGCAATTTTGAATTTCAAAGCAGTATAGTTTTTCTTACAATTTTGTATAGATCCAGACACCTTTCTTGATTATCTGTCTCATAAGGCTCTATCCATATTTATTCATAACGATGTATCAATGAAAGATAGATGTTATATCCTGAAGTGTGGAAGAGAATTAAAATTTGGGGTTAATACACATCCGTTCCCCAGTCCATTATATGCTTTCTAGAGTTGTGCTTCTCAAACTTTAATGTGCATGGAATAACCCAAGGATCCTATACAATGTGATTCCCTGGTGATACTGATGTTAACAGTCTGAGGAACCATACTTTTATAAACAGTTACAAAATTTTAATGGGCAAATAGTCATGTCTATATTACATATGCAAGAGGGTATCAATGGATATGTCTTGAGGTAAACTGTTCATTCTCACAAAGGCAGGTTCTCCATTTATTCCTCAGTGATACTCACAACTCTCCCCTCTACTGAGCAGTGAGAGATAATTGCTTCAACCTGAAACATCAATTTAACCATTTTTTGCATGAGTTGGCTTCTCTTAGATAAATTTCCAGTCCTTCAGATACCCCTCTCTCCTCATGCTCCACTACAAGATGACAACCGGGTTCATGGGTGAAGGAAAATTACATAACATACAGGACCTAAGATCCCTATTCAGGTCCTTGTACTTCCCTATGACTCTCTACTCTGTATGAATACACTTTTTCTATCTAGTGAATGTCTGCCCTGATGACCTCATGGCTGTGAGCTTGTATTTTTGTCAGGAAATGTTGTGCTGTGCTCACTAAACTATATTGTTTAATAAAGGCATCCTTAAATCTGGAAATACCACTGAAGAACATTTAAAATTCTAAATGCATAATTATGATACCTCTAAAAGCAAGCATGACTGTCATTATGGGTAAGGATGTCTGCCAAGAAGTTACAGCAACATAAAGCCTCTCATTATATTTTTATTTAGTGAGTGATTGAGGGGGTGGGCTTGTTGTTTATGGGTAGAACACTCCATGTGTTCTGGGGAAAAACAAAAGCAAGAGAAGCTATGGTCACAATTTGTGTGACTTTGTTTTCAAATATATGTGTGTGTGTGTGTGTGTGTGTATGTGATTTGACACTAAAAAAAGCAGTTTAAGAAACACTTATTTTAAGCAAAGCTATTTTATTACTCAGTTGCCATATTAAGAACTTATACTAAATTAAATTTCCACTCATACTTTAGAGTTTAAAAATTAGCAAAATGAGAGGTGACAATTAATTTAAAGATAATGAAATTCTACAACATTCTGAAAAAGTTTTAGGATATACTTAATATACAGAAATTCAGAATAAGCTTATATTTTTTATATGAAAATATATCAAAAAGTCAAATGACTGCAATGAAGACATAACTAAACAATGTTCATTGAATTTACTCCTTACAAATATCATAGTGAAGAGCTGGGCATAATGGCACACAACTAATTCCAGCACTCTGGAGACTGACACAGAAGAATATGTATTCCTGGCCGACCTTGGCTATATAGCAATATCCTGTCTCAAAAATCCAAGAGTTGAAGATTAGTTAAAGGATATTGATGTTCTTGAAATTAGTAATTCTTTTAAGCTTTCATAAGGCAAAATACAGAGGTACTCACAAGAATATGCAAAATCTAACTAAAATTCTACTTGTTAACCCATGAAATTACAAAGCCATATGTACATACTTTTAATTTTCAAGATTTTTAGAGAACTTTTCTCAATATCATGTAGAGAAAATTTGGATAGACATCTCTATATTTTAAATTACTTGATGAAATAGTTGATAAGAAATACAAAATTAATAATTCATAGCAACCTTTATTATAACATATCTTTAGTATTTGCATAGTAATAAGTATTAGTGATTTATATAATTGGAGAGATGACATAAATACAAAATTACGTGCATATACATATATCATGAGCATATATATATATATATATATATATTTACATACATATACTACTATGCTTCACCTAAAACTAAACAGATACTATGTGGACATTATGCTGTGCATTCCATTATAACTGAAGTCAGATTTGCTAGAGACAGCATTGTTATTTTATTTTCTTCAATATATTTAGCAGATGAGTTATGAATGGAAGCATTAACTTTGCTTATGACTAGGTTAAATAGAATTTTGAACACCATAAAAATAAGAGCAAAGATTTTCAATGACTTTAAAGTAGAGAAGTAAATGTAAAAGTATTCTCAGTTTTAGTAGGAACAAACCATTCAACATGTTGTTAGAGTAACAATGAATGATCACTTAGGTTGTTTTTAGTTTTTCACTAATGTAAACAATTCTGAAGGAATATTTTTTGTAGGTCTCATGTACTTATGTAAGAATACCTAGAAGTGGAATTACTGACTCATTAGCATATTCACATCTTTAATTTTATTTATATATTATAAGTTACTTTTGTACCAGAGGCAGGAAGTGATATAAATTTATTATTTTCATTTGCCTATCCCTACTGAGCATTTTTTTTTACTTTTGGAGCATTCATACTTTTCCCTCTGTGAGTTGATTCTTCATATATTAAGGTTCAAGATTTCCACTGTATTATTTGCTTTATGTTATTGATTAATTCATTTTCTGTTTATCTTGGATTCTGGTAGAATTCTGGATTTTATGCATCCAAGATACAGGTCCACAATTCCTTTTTCAAAATCTTATAATTGACTTTTCAAGAGACCAGTGGAAATTGCTATCTTAGCTAAGACATAGAAATTGTAAGAATTATGTGTATGTAAATTAAGTATGGCAGATTAGATTACACCTGTTATCCAAGATGAAGACCTACATGTTGAGCAAACCAAAGAAGGGGATTCATTTTACATGTGGAGAGAAAATTCAGGGGTTTGGTTGTGTTTTGTCAAACACAACTTTAACTTAATTATCGATTTGATTGCTTGAGTTTATAAACTAGGGAAGAATTTGGAAAAGAGTTGTTTTATAGATAATGATAATAATTTTGATATAGCACCCAATAGTAAGACCCAAAACATCTTTAATTCAATTTGAAGTGCGTGTCAATCACAAAGTCTGAATGAATTGCACTTTGCTTTTAATGAAAAGTGCTCTATTGCTTAATGTTTTAAAAGAAACTTTTAGTGTTCAATAATAGTTAAATTTTCAATAAATATTTTCTGTCAAAGCTTCAGGAACTACATCCAGTTACCATATGGACATAACATAAATTGTAGATAATAACTTAGAAATGTGCTATATTCATTTAAAATAATACAAATATTATAACCAATGGTTTAGAGATGTATCAGAATTCATTTCTATTATACATGCTTCTCTTTTCCCTAGAATCCATTTTGTCCACTATTCTATTTTGGATGTTTAAAGCAGAATTTGGGAACAATTTAGCCAGATACTGAAAATATTCTAGTGTTGTTAGAGTTCATCTTAACCACGTTCAAATCAATTTTAACAGTCATATGTGTAAAGTACATTTGAAGGAGTATACAACTAGATGACATTGCATACAATGTTGTGTATGAGAGAAAGAAAGCAAAGGTTAATATTAAGTCATACAAAATGTAGAAAAGATAGACAATCTTTCATTTGTATATTAGTCTATTTAATAATGTAGTACTTCTCAAATAAGGATGATTTTATGCCCCAGGAAAATTAGGCAATTTCTAGAAATATTTTTGATTGTCACACATGAGGGAGGAAGAAGTACTGCTGGCATCTTATAAATGATGACAAGGGATAATGCAAAGCTTCCTACAATGTACAAGTCAGCCCTGAGATTGAAAAAAATCTATTTGGAGGCTACTTAAAAAGCTAAACATTGATCTACCATATGATCCAGCAATACCACTCTTGGGGATATACCCAAAAGACTGTGACACAGGTTACTCCAGAGGCACCTGTACCACCCATGTTTATTGCAGCACTATTCACAATAGCCAAGTTATGGAAACAGCCAAGATGCCCCACTACTGACGAATGGATTAAGAAAGTGTGGTATTTATACACAATGGAATTTTATGCAGCTATGAAGAAGAATGAAATGTTATCATTTGCTGGTAAATGGATGGAATTGGAGAATATCATTCTGAGTGAGGTTAGCCTGGCCCAAAAGACCAAAAATCGTATGTTCTCCCTCATATGTGGACAGTAGATCAAGGGCAAACACAACAAGGGGATTGGACTTTGAGCACATGATAAAGCGAGAGCACACAAGGGAGGTATGAGGATAGGTAAGACACCCAAAAAACTAGGTAGCATTTGTTGCCCTCAATGCAGAGAAACTAAAGCAGATACTTTAAAGTGACAGAGGCCAATAAGAGAAGCAGACCAGGAACTAGAGAAAAGGTTAGATCAAGAAGAATTAACATAGAAGGTAACACACATGCACAGGAAATCAATGCGAGTCAACTCCCTGTATAGCTATCCTTATCTCAACTAGCAAAAACCTTTGGTCCTTCCTATTATTGCTTATACTCTCTCTTCAACAAAATTAGAGATAAGGGCAAAAGAGTTTCTGACGGGTAGCAAGGGGATGGTGGGGAGAGAGAGGGGGTGGGGTGAGGGGTAAGGGAGGGGGTGGGGGCAGGGGGGAGAAATGACCCAAGCATTGTATGCACATATGTATAATAAAAAAAATAAATAAAATAAAATTACATATGAAAGCAATCTATTTTCGTTAGGCTCTAAACCCTGAGATTCATCAAATAAAATCTCCTTTTATATTAGTACCATATTTAAATAAACTCATAGAACGTACAATGTAATTATTAAGTATGCAAGCTTTGTATCGGACAGACCAGGATTCAGATTCAGATCCATCATTTGTTAGTTTATATATTAGGCAACTTTTCCAACCTTTTGTGACTCTAGGTTTTTGATTCAAAAATGATAATAATGTCTGCTGAAAGGCTATGCATAAAGATTAAGGGAGTTTAATTTAAATGATTTGTGTTAAGTGTGTAGCAGGATGTTTACACTAAGTTTTCAATAAATTGCAGCAGTTATTATTACCTTTACATATACTCAGGCATTTGATCCTGACCTACTATGAAGATTCTGGTCACATACCATGTTGTTTCTAAGATACCATTCATTAAAATATGCATCATTATTTTATTTGTCATGAAAAAGTGCTGCCAATTAGACTATGTCATGTCATCATTTGTTAAACGAGTCCCAATTTCAGAACAATTAATCTATGGAAATAAAATTGGGGCCTTAGAATTGATTATTGTAAAACCCATCAGAAAGTCTTCTTAGATACAACTCAACAAAGCTACCACTGACCACACTCAACAGCAAATTTGACATACATATTTACAGAACATGATCTCAAAAGTGGGACTGCTAGAGAGACTAAGAGAGGAGGAAAAGAAGAAAAGAATGATAGCGAGTGAATACTAATAAAATACATCACATCTGTGTAGGATCCAAACACACTGGGAGTTAAACTGACTTAAGCACAATATATTTACAAGTAAATTACCACGGCAAAATTCCCACTGAACAGTGAACAGACACTTAAACAATGATGGAGAGGAATGTAAAATAGGTCATGTCAAGGAAAGAGCACTAGTGTGATAGGGAAAGTAAATGAAGAGGGTAAAGGAGGATTAATTGTACTTTCTATACATGTATGAACATGGAACATTGAAACCTGTTGTAATTATTTTAAGAAGGTGATGGAGTAGGAAGGAGAATAATGGAGGGGATGAGCCAAACCAACATTATTTAAACATTGTAATAAAATATTTTTTAAAGAAATAGGAACACTGCTTACCAGAAAGGGCAGCATCAGGCAATCTCTCTCCAGTGGGATTAGAATACACAGTGGTCTATGCAGCATCTCCCAAGTTATCCAAGAGCTACTCACTCTGTAGTATATGCACACTCCCACATGGCCTCAGATGCAAAGGAGGAGACCCATGGAGGTGCTGGCTCAATCTTGCCCTAGAAATCTCATTCCCCCCAGAAGCCAATGCCTCTTGCCTTAGATATAATTTCCAAATACAACATGGACATGCTCGGTTAGTTACAAAAATTGCTGCACTTAGGAAAGCACCAAGTGGGCCAATGGTTGTCCATTGGGGATGTATCCTTCAAACATTATACAATAGCTAATCCAGGTGTAATTTACCAATTAGAGTCATTTTTAAAATAATGTTGTTACACAGTCTAACTTTAGCAATTTTCCAGGAAGACTAAAGCTAGAAAATTAATCAAAGCTCAAGTATTCATGCAGAGGAGCAAATAGTATTGTTAACCATTTAGTCATTCATTCTGTTTTTTCATTCATTTTATAATTAAAGATACTGAAAGTCAGAGGAGTTAAGTGACTTGCCCAACTCATGTTTTAATAAACCTAGAAGTCAGATGTTTTTATCCTTCGTCTGATTATTTCTAACCACACTATAATAAATTAAATCAGGACTGAGGACCATAAAAATAAAATATTATTGGAACACACTCATTTACTTATGAATTGTGTCTGGCTTCTTTCATGCTACATTGATAATACAGGAAACATATAATCCCAAAGTCTAAAATACTTATTATCTGGCCCTTTATGGAAAATGTTTGTTCATCCCTGCTCTTAAATATAATTATAAGTTATTTTACTATCTCTATGAATCTATGTAAGAAGTAAAGAGAAAAATGTGTTTCTAATACATGAGCATTAAAAATGCCTACCCATATAATTTTTGACTTTATTTGACAAAAGTAATATATATCTGTGGGGTACACTATTATATTGTATATACTGTGGAATTATTACGTACACTGGAAGACTTTTAGAACCACAAAGCTTAATCCTAACCAACTTTCTACATCAATGGTTAGCCAACTTTTTCTATAAAGGGACAGACAGAAAATATTTTACTGTATATTTGAGACTTTGTGGGTCATAAGGTCTCTATTGCAAATCATCAGTTCATAACAGGATTACAACCTGGATAACCTAGATTTAGGAAGGTAGTGAGTCTTAGCGTCTGTTTAAATGAATGCTCTTTTAAGCAGTATCCTTTATTGATATTAGAGCAAACCAGAGCTTTTGTCCTTATTTAAGATCTATATGTATAAAGGTCTTCATAATAAGGGATTCAGGTTTAGACAAGTACTCTCTCCAAGCAATGCAAATTTAAGTCTTTTAAGAATCTCTTCATATAGACTCTCTGTTTTCTGCATTCCCCTAGTCTAATCTTAACATAGCAGCTAGAATGACCTATTAAAACAATAAGTCAGATCACATTGTTCCTTGTGGAAAACTCTCCTATGGTTTAGAATTCCATAATAAAAACCAAAGTCCTCACCAAGATGCCCTTCAGGACCTACCTTCCCATCCTCTCTAGCTCTTCTACTGTTTCTTGCTACTCTGTCGTTGCTCTCTAGACTCATTCTGGATTCTTTATTTTTTTATTGATAATATTAGATACACCCTTGCCTTTAGGGCCTCTGTACTTGTTCTCTCCTCTGCATGGATTTTTCTTCACTGAGATACCTATTTAATTCATTCTGTCTCTTTCTCTAGCTCTTCATTCAACAGTCATCTCAAGGAGGCTTTCCCTGGAGGCACTTTCTAAAATTTACATGCATAATCTCATACGTATACCTCATACATATACCTCTTATCTGCATTCAATGCTTTATTTTTTCTCTTTAGCACTTTTCACTTTCTGATCTACCATAATTTATCTTCTACTACCCATTATCTTATTAGAATGAAGGCTTTATTAGGATAGGAAAAATATGTCTGTTTTCTTCACTGTTTTATTTAGAACCCAAAACAGTGTTCAGCACATAATAGGTGACCTGTAAATATTTACTGAATGAATGAAAGAATTTTCATAATACAACCACAAAGACTTTGAAAATCCCACTTTAAGAGTGTCAGTCTCATTGCTAGATCATCACTCCTATGTCCACTCTTTCATTGACCTTCAACATTCTCAGTTATGCAGCTTAGTAGAGTGTACCTTCTCGGTTTCACACCACTTGCCACTTCAAAAGTCAATACCATGTTATACTTTGTATATTTAGACAGATTATTTTTGAAATGCATTAATCTGTAAATCAGAAAAAACTTTCCTTTTGCTGGGTTGCCCTTGATTAGCCAAGAATGGAAAGAGAGAATCTGTCATTCTTTGTCAATCAGCTTGGCATGTACTTGACAGCACACAGTAACAGTGAAAGAGAGCCATGTTTCAGTGGTCTAGCAAACTTAATTGTAGATAAATAAAAGAACAGTCACCTAGCATGAGAAGTAAAAGAAAGAAACTCAGCTATGCCATGTTGTGTTTTTCCATCTATTAGCCTTCATTTGTCAGAGTCTGCCTGATAATCAAGGCTTAAGAAGTCAGGCTCTAACACAATATTTATTCTGTTTCATTTTTCGTTTCTTACTACCCTGTTTAGCAAATAGTTTGTATGTGGAATGAGAGATGATGCAATCAATATATGTGACCAGGGCACATTTACTTTAAAGGCTTACTTTGATCTTTTAAAACTAGACAGTCATATATTTTTGGTTGGTTGGTTTGTTTCACTATAATATTGTAATTGTTAGCCATTGAGGCAGGAACAAACAACCCCAAAATGCCAGTGACATGTAACAAACATTTATGAAGATAAGTTACAACTTTACTTCACACTGTGGATCAAGTTAAGATCTTCTCATTCTAGACAGTGGATCTGTTCCAAATGTCTTCTCTTTCCAGGACCCAAGCTGAAAGAGCTGCTTATATATGGTGTATTATTCTCCATGGTGGGAGACAAGAGCAACAAGAACTGGAAAAATTTGAATTGCCCTTTAAGATCCAGCTTAGAGCTGCTATAATGTCACTTCTACAAAGCCAGGCACATAGTCAAGCTCAAATTTGATAAGACCAGCCACATTAAGAGAATGGATGAATAAAAATGAACTAATAAATAAATCATAGTGTCTACACATATCAGATTTTCATTGATTAGAAAATAATTTTTTTACATTTTAACATTTCTGAATTTGAGATATGTCATACTATGGATAGTATTTATAAAACCTAATTTTTTTGAGGAATATTTCTTTATTTTGTTTTGTTTTGGGTTTGGGTTTGGGTTTTTTGAGGCAGTGAATTGCTATGTTGCCCAGGCTGGCCTGGAACTAAGGATTCTCCTTAGTGCTAGGCTTCCAGATGTGCGCCACCATACCTGGTGGATATTTTCTTATTTTCATTGTGATATAGATTCACATTCATGCATACGTATGTATGTATATATATATATGTATGTGCATATATATGTCAAAACTCTAGTTGTACACTTTAAATATGTGCAGTTTATTGTGTGCCAGTTATTTTTCAGTAAAGAAACCAAACCTTTACATGCCCAGAGTGTCTTGTGGTTACTGTGTAGGAAATGAAAAAAGGCCCTTCAGGGTTTTGTTTATCCGTTGTTTGTTCTACCGTGTAAGGGAAGCATTCTGGCTCTTTAAAGAAACTTTAAACTCCACGCAATACCCCCTCCCACGGTCCTCAGATACACTGGAGCCACACTGAGATCTTGCTGAACCCTCTGCCCAGTCTTCCAGACATTGCCACCCCAACTCAGTGACTTCCTCCAGTGCTCACTGACATCCAGGTAAGGGAAAACTGCTGGTGACCACTTATTCTTTAACTCTTCCAAATTTACACAGTGGAATTTTATAAACTCAATTCTATACTTTTCCAAAGGATAACCAGGCTGGTGATCCCCTCCTAGAACAGATCAACATGAATATAAGTATCATCTCAAAGATTGCGTATGAATCATAAGGACTCAAAGCCTTCACCATGTCAGTGGAGCAGATCCAAAACTTAATTTTTTAAGAAACTCTTTTGACAGTTTATATAATCTCATAATAGTAATCCTTATAATCAATGATATCTTAGACAGAAAACTGCTGATTGTGGTGGTTTTCAAAATAGCCAAGTAGCAGAAGGTACTCTTTATATATAAGTAAGAAAATTCTATGTGAAGGACACCTATGTTTGCCAAACAAAAAGTTGTCATTTTTATCTTAAATTTGTCTTTTCAGGAGCATTACACATGCATGTTACATTCAGATCATTATATTTGAATGGAAAACCATACATTAATAATAGATCTTATATTTGTTTAATCTGTTTATATTTTCATTTTAGAAGATTAGAATAAAAATGACTCTCCTTTGTTTAAAACCCTTTTGTAGATTCTGTACTAAGTAAGGTATTGAGGTTAGGGAAAAAAAGATCTTTTATCTCAGCTTTTCATTTTTTAAGATAAAGTCTTGCTATATAGTACAGGCTGACTTTGAACTTGAGATCTTCCTGCCTCAGTCTCCTGAGTACTTGGATTATAGGTGTGTACCACTACAGTCATCTCCTCTTGCTCTTGTCTTCTATTTCTGCACTATTTCTTTCCCATCTTTCCACTTGATATCTCTACGTAGCCTCTGGTTGCTGTCTGTATAGCCCAGAATCTCTCTTGGGTAATATTTTCTCTCTACCATCCATTTGTTTACAAACCAGGTACATGAGCTGTTTCTGCTACAAGCCTTTGTACAAGCCTTTCTGTTGTGACCCGCTTGCCCTCAAACACAGAACTAATGAGTTCCTGCTCTATGTTCCACTGTACATTGCACTTTGTTGGTTGTTCTACCTGTTGCCCTCTAAGTCCAGTGTGTATTGGTATGTCAGTAGTCTTGTATTTCTAGTTCCTAGCCAAGATACTACAACACAGTAAATATTTAATATGTTTGTTAAATGAGTAAATAGATGTTTAAACATATGTGAAAAGGCTGTTTAGATCCTCTTTATAGAATATTTGATATATATTTATTATCATACATATTCTGAGATTGCCAATAAGTAAAACAAAGGAAACTTAAGGCAATTAAAAATAAGAAAGGAAAACAAGGTAAAATTTATCCGTGTTCTACTATCCTTAGGAACACTGAATTTCTAGTTAAACACAATCACAATTAACTAAATAATGAATTATAAATACAGAGTTCAAAATGGAGAAACATATTATGTCCTGATTGAAAAGACTCAACTTGTAGATATGTACATTTGTCACCATATGAAATGATTTTAATGTGAGCCAAAAATATGAGTAATACATCAATACATAGAAAATATAAATGTATGTTAATTTGCTAAGACTTACTGGTATCACTATTAAGGGTTGTTTATTTGTTTTTTATCAGTAACCTTTGTTTCACTGCTTTTCAGATCAGCAACTGCCCAAAATTTGTAAAATCATTTAATAATAAAAGTAAAATCAAAAGTGGTTAAAGTTATTCCATTTCAAAAACTTATCAGGGCAGGATTTCAAACTAGACGGTGCTATCCTCCTAGGAGTATTAATAAAGAATTACTATCCATTACCTAATTAATGTAAATTATTTTCTCAAATTTATGATTGACATTGTAGCAAATTCTCAAGAGTATGCAAACAAAACTCTTGTTGTACCATAAGACCCTTAACACAGCCTACCATCTTGCATTTTAGGGGACATTATGAGAAAGTCAGGGAAGAAAACCTAAATGGAAATGTGCTATTATTAGAACTAAGTTTTTTGTTGAAATCCCATAAAGACATTCTTATGTGAATATTCTTTGTAGTTGAACGGTTTCTACTTAAAGAAAAACTAGCCACTATGATTAGTTATGTTTCCATTTTAGTGGCAGCCTTCTTCACCTTCTCTTAGTAATAAAAAGATATGAGACCATTTTTTGAGATAAAAGATTTACTCAAATCAGTTCTCTGACCTGGTTATCTAAGGTTTGGCAATTACAAACCAACAGAAAAGAACCCTTAGAGCATTTTCAAGGCTATGTAAGAATGTATTTCCTTTTCTGTGGGAGAAAGAGGATTTTCTTTCACTTGAACCCTGTAAAAATATTGTAGAATTTATTGGAATTAAAAAGAAAAAAGAAAGAAGAATTAACATAATATTAAGAACCATGTCTACCAATTTTAGTAAGAAGCCATAATGAGCACACACACACACACACACCCTCACACAAACTATACACAGCAGAATGAGGAAGAATTTGGATTTGGTGACACACGTCCTAGATATAATCTCAACTCTGCAATTTTCAAGTTTCAGTTTTTGACAATTGATCTAATCACTCACAATTTCAGCATCTGTGAAATTAGATAAAATCCTTTTGTAGGGCAAATATGCATGAAAAGCACAGTTTTTGACATATAGTAAACATTTATCAACTCTACTATATTAATGTCCTTATAGCAACTAATATTGCAGCATACTCATCGTGGCTAAGAATTTTAGAAGCATTTTCCTACCTTGCACAGACATGTGGTTTTTCCAATAATTTTTGTTTATTGCTTCGCTTTTTAGCTTTTCTATGTCAAGATTTATTTCTATGGAGTGATATCAAAAATTTAAACTCATTTCACCTATTCTTTTATTTTCAGGATGTTATCAGCTTCTTAGAGTGCATTTTTCTCACACTCACTTCAGAAAAATATACTAAAGAATATTTTAAATGAATTTAAATAGATTTACCACAGTTGACCCTTCAAGCAATAATATCTTGGCCTGAATAACTAATCTATCTTTCCACAATAAATTCACACTGCAAATAAATGTAGTGAGGTAAATTGTAGAAATTCATCTTGAAAATGATCTTTCTAAAGTGATTCAATAAAGGTGCATGCAATTAGAGATCTTGTTCTCCAAAAATATCCCGAGGAGAAGTAACCACAAAGAATGTAGAACTGGACACGATTTTTCTCACTTATTGCTCTGTTTCAAGGATGGACAGTAAATCTCCAGATACTTAAAGTCTTGATAAAGAGATCACAATAGTAACGATAGAAGGAAGTATTAGATGATAGAAATGATTATAGAGGAAACATTTCTATAAAGGGAAATGATGGGACTTTATAATGTCCATTCACCAGAAGACTAAATCTAAGGTTTTGTGGGGGATCTGAAGAGAGGAAATGCAGTTGTTCCTTGAAATCTATACGTGGTTGCTCCAAGGACCCTTTGTGGATACCAAAATCTGTGTATGCTTAAGTCTCTTCTATAAAATGTTGTAGCCCATTCTGGAAAAAAATTTGGAGGCTACTTAAAAAGCTAGACATTGATCTACCATTTGATCCAGCAATACCATTCTTGGCGATATACCCAAAAGACTGTGACTCAGGTTACTCCAGAGGCACCTGCACACCCATGTTTATTGTGGCACTATTCACAATAGCCAAGTTATGGAAACAGCCAAGATGCCCCACCACTGACAAATGGATTCAGAAAATGTGGTGTCTACACACAATGGAATTTTATGCAGCCATGAAGAAGAACGAAATGTTATCATTCGCTGGTAAATGGATGGAATTGGAGAACATCATTCTGAGTGAGGTTAGCCTGGCCCAAAAGACCAAAAATCGTATGTTCTCCCTCATATGTGGACATTAGATCAAGGGCAAACACAACAATGGGATTGGACTTTGAGCACATGATAAAAGCGAGAACACACAAGGGAGGGGTGAGGATAGGTAAGACACCTAAAAAATTAGCTAGCATTTGTTGCCCTTAATGCAGAGAAACTAAAGCAGATACCTTAAAAGCAACTGAGGTCAATAGGAAAAGGGGAACAGGTACTAGAGAAAAGGTGAGATCAAAAAGAATTAACCTAGAAGGTAACACACATGCACGGGAAATTATTGTGAGTCAACTCCCTGTATAGCTATCCTTATCTCAACCAGCAAAACCCCTTGTTCCTTCCTATTATTGCGTATACTCTCTCTTCAACAAAATTAGAAATAAGGCCAAAATAGTTTCTGCTGGGTATTGAGGGGGTAGCGGGGAGAGGGAGGGGGCAGAGTGGGTGGTAAGGGAGGGGGTGGGGGCAGGGGGGAGGAATGATCCAAGCCTTGTATGCACATATGAATAATAAAATATAATTAATTAATTAATTAATTAATTAAAAATAAATAAATAAAATGTTGTAGCAATTTCATAAAACTGAACCACATATTTTATATACTTCAAATCATCTATGTAATACTTTTAACTAATACAATGTAAATACTATGCAAATCATTGTTGTACTGCTTTGCTTGGGGGATAATGACAACATAAATGTCTGTACATGGTCAGTTGCACATATACTTTTTTTTATTCATATGTGTATACAATGTTTGGGTCATTTCTCTCCCCTTCCTCCACCCCCTCCCTAACCCCCCCTCCCCGCCACCTCCCTCTCCCCCCCATCCTCTCGCTACCTGGCAGAAACTATTTTGCCCTTATCTCTAATTATGTTGAAGAGAGAGTATAAGCAATAATAGGAAGGAACAAGGGTTTTTGCTAGTTGAGATAAGGATAGCTATACAGGGAGTTGACTCACATTGATTTCCTGTGCATGTGTGTTACCTTCTATGTTAATTCTTCTTGATCTAACCTTTTCTCTAATTCCTGGTCAGCTTCTCCTATTGGCCTCAGTTGCTTTAAGGTATCTGCTTTAGTTTCTCTGCGTTGAGGGCAACAAATGCTATCTAGTTTTTTGGGTGTCTTACCTATCCTTGTACCTCCCTTGTGTGCTCTCACTTTGTCATGTGATCAAAGTCCAATCCCCTTGTTGTGTTTGCCCTTGATCTAATGTCCGCATATGAGGGAGAACATACGATTTTTGGTCTTTTGGGCCAGGCTAACCTCACTCAGAATGATGTTCTTCAATTCCATCCATTTACCAGCAAATGATAACATTTCATTCTTCTTCATGGCTGCATAAAATTCCACTGTGTATAAATGCCACATTTTCTTAATCCGTTCATCATTAGGGGGGCATCTTGGCTGTTTCCATAACTTGGCTATTGTGAATAGTGCTGCAATAAACATGAGTATGCAGGTGCCTCTGGAATAACCTGTTTCACAGTCTTTTGGGTATATCCCCAAGAGCGTTATTACTAGATCATATGGTGGATCAATGTTTAGCTTTTTAAGTAACCTCCAATTTTTTTCAAGAGTGGTTGTACTAGTTTACATTCCCACCAGCAGTGTAAGAGGGTTCCTTTTTCTCCGCATCCTCGCCAACACCTGTTTTTAGTGGTGTTGCTAATGATGGCTATTGTAACAGGGGTGAGGTGCAGTCTTATTGTGGTTTTAATTTGCATCTCCTTTATTGCTAGAGATGGTGAGCATTTTTTCATGTGTTTTTTGGCCATTTGACTTTCTTCTTTTGAGAAAGTTCTTTTTAGCTCACTTGCCCATTTCTTTATTGGTTCATTAATTTTGGGAGAATTTAGTTTTTTAAGTTCCCTATATATTCTGTTTATCAGTCCTTTGTCTGATGCGTAGCTGGCAAATATTTTCTCCCACTCTGTGTGTGTTCTCTTCAATTTAGAAACCATTTCTTTTGTTGAGCAGAAGCTTTTTAGTTTTATGAAGTACCATTTATCTATGCTATCTCTTAGTTGCTGTGCTGCTGGGGTTCCATTGGGAAAGCTCTTACCGATACCTATTAATTCCAGAGTATTTCCTACTCTTTCCTGTATCAACTTTAGAGTTTGTGGTCTGATATTAAGATCCTTGATCCATTTTGAGTTAATCTTGGTATAGGGTGATATACATGGATCTAGTTTCATTTTTTTGCAGACTGCTAACCAGTTTTCCCAGCAGTTTTTGTTGAAAAGGCTGTCTTTTCTCCATCGTATATTTTAGCGCCTTTGTCAAAGACAAGTTGGTTATAGTTGTGTGGCTTCATAGCTGGATCCTCTATTCTGTTCCACTGGTCTTCATGTCTGTTTTTGTGCCAATACCATGCTGTTTTTATTGTTATTGCTTTGTAATATAGTTTGAAGTCAGGTATTGTGATACCCCCAGCATTGTTCTTTTGACTGAGTATTGCCTTGGCTATTCATGGCCTCTTGTGTTTCCATATAAATTTAACAGTAGATTTTTCAATCTCTTTAATGAATGTCTTTGGAATTTTGATGGGAATTGCATTAAACATGTAGATTACTTTTGGGAGTATAGACATTTTTACTATGTTGATTCTACCAGTCCATGAGCTGGGAGATCTCTCCACTTTCTATAGTCTACCTCAATCTCTTTCTTCAGAAGTTTATAGTTTTCCTTGTAGAGGTCATTCACATCCTTTGTTAGGTTTACACCTAGGTATTTTATTTTTTTGAGGCTATTGTAAATGGAATTGTTTTCATATACTTTTTCTCAGTTTGTTCATGATTAGTGTATAGAAATGCTAATGATTTTTCTATGTTGATTTTATGTCCTGCTACCTTGCTATAACTGTTGATGGTGTCTAGGAACTTTTGAGTAGATTTTTTTGAGTCTTTAAGGTATAGGATCATGTCATCTGCAAATAGGGATATTTTGACAGTTTCTTTACCTATTTGTATTCCTTTTATTCTTTCTTCTTGCCTAATTGCTCTGGCTAGGAATTCCAGTACTATGTTGAATAGGAGTGGAGATAGTGGGCATCCTTGTCTCGTTCCTGATTTTAGAGGGAATGGTTTCAGTTTTTCTCTGTTAAGTATAATGCTGGCTGAAGGTTTGTCATATACAGCTTTTATGATATTGAGGTACTTTTCTTCTATTCGTAGTTTTCTTAGAGCTTTTATCATGAAATGGTGTTGGATCTTATCGAAGGCTTTTTCTGCATCTATTGAGATGATCAAGTGGTTTTTGTCTTTGCTTCTGTTAATGTGGTTTATTATGTTTATTGATTTTCGTAGTTGAACCACCCCTGCATTCCTGGGATGAAGCCTACTTGGTCGTGGTGGTGAATGATCTTTTTGATGTGTTGTTGAATTTGGTTTGCCATTATTTTTTTGAGGATTTTTGCAGCAATGTTAATTAAGGAGATTGGCCTATAGTTCTCCTTTTTGGAGGTGTCTTTGCCCGGTTTTGAGATAAGTGTAGTACTGGATTCATAAAATGTGTTAGGCAGTTTTCCTTCCCTTTCTATTTTGTGGAACAGTTTAAGGAGGGTTTGTGTCAGTTCTTCTTTAAAGGTCTGATAGAATTTAGCAGCAAATCCACAGGTCCTGGACTTTTCTTTTTGGGGAGACTCTTGATTGCTGCTTCAATTTCATTTTGTATTATAGATTTATTCAGGTGATTAATATCCTCTTGGTTCAGTTTTGGATGATCATATGTATCTAGAAATCTGTCCATTTCTTTAAGATTTTCAAATTTATTTGAATATAGGTTCTCGAAGTAATCTCTGATGATTTCCTGGACTTCCATGGTGTTTGTTGTTATCTCCCCTTTTGCATTCCTGATTCTACTAATTTGGGTTTTTTCTCCTCATTTTAGTCAGGTTTGCCGGGGGTCTGTAGATCTTGTTTAATTTTTCAAAGGACCAACTTTTTGTTTCATTAATTCTTTGTATGGTTTTTTTGGTTTCTATTTCATTGATTTCAGCTCTTATTTTTATTATTTCTCTCCTTCTGTTTGTTTTGGGATTTGCTTGTTCTTGTTATTCTAGGTGTTTGAGATGTATCCTTAGGTCATTGATTTGGGATCTTTCAGTCTTTTTAACATATGCACTCATGGCTATAAAGTTTCCTCTCAGGACTGCCTTAGCTGTGTCCCATAGGTTCCGGTAGGTTGTGTTTTCATTTTCATTGACTTCCAGGAACTTTTTAATTTCCTCTTTTATTTCATCAATGACCCATTGTTCATTAAGCAATGAGTTATTCAGTTTCCAGTTGTTTGCATGTTGTCTTTACTTTTGTTGTTGAGTTCTAGTTTTATTGCATTGTGGTCAGATAGTATGCATCGTATAATTTCTATTTTCTTATATTTGCTGAGGCTTGCTTTGTGCCCTAGGATATGATCTATTTTGGAGAAGGTTCCATGGGCTGCTGAGAAGAATGTATATTGTGTAGAAGTTGAATGAAATGTTCTATAGACATCAAGTAGGTCCATTTGATCTATTGTATATTTTAGATCTACGATTTCTTTATTGATTTTTTGTTTGGATGACCTATCTATTGATGATAATGGGGTGTTAAAGTCTCCCACAACCACTGTGTTGGAGTTTATATGCACATATACTTTTAAAATATTTTCCATCCATGATTTTTGAATCTATGCTCTTGGAGGAATCTAATGATAGAGAGGGCCAATTGTATTTCATTTCCTACAGTTTTAAAACTTGAATATGACATCTTTCCTGAGTTCCTGAGTTTGTCTAGAATTACTTACTTAGATCTTGGAACTCTAAGTAATATGTGGGCTGTCCTAATGTCAGCCTTGCTGCTGTTTCTGTTCATTAGCAAATGAAAATTTCACTAATTAAAATCTTTGCATGTATTTCCAAGAGAAATTCTTTGTAATATAAAATGCAGTATCTTAACCCTATTTGCCAATGCCTTCTTGAATAGTGGCACCTTTACTTTGTGATGTTTGGGATTATTTTTGTGACTGAACAATAAGACAGGGAGAAGAGGTTATTAATTATTTGACTGCATACCTAACATGCTGATAGAATTATTGACCATTTGTGGTCATTTTTGAAAGCATAAAATTTACACTGGAATACTCTTATAAACACTTTGAAAGGAAGAAATATTAAACCACCACAAAATATACTTTGAATTTGAACTTGTTGCAGTTTTTTAAGATTTGGGAGAGCACGATCTAATATTGTATTCCTAAAAAAAAAGATAGCAATAAATTTGAATTCACTTTTTGACCTCTCATGAAGAATAGATTCAGTATTAGTATTATTTTCTTCTCCTTCCCTCATTTGTAAATATAACGTGGTGACAACCCTGTTTATAAAAATTCTTTAACTCCCTTTTTGGTGTTTCTTTGTACTCTTGTTTCAACTTCTGTTCTCTTTTCTCTGTCTTTTATTGGCTCATCTTTCTTTTCTTATCCTGTTGAGGTAGATACATAATTCTGGCCCTGTCCTCTTCCTTTGTACTACTAGTATCAATGGAAAAATTGTGTACACTTTCTGCCATTACACTCATATTTATATTCCCAGCCTTACCCATAATCTGCATAATAGACTTGCTTTTCAAAACATCAGTGTTACTCACAGGCATCTTACCTCATGTGTCCAACCTAAGCATTAGCATGTTTCCAAGTACAGGCTCATCTGTCTGTTTTGTATCCTTAGTCTGTTTCTCCTAACTTATAAAATCTCTGAAACATTTTCTTCTCCTCTATCAAATCCCATCAATCCTGAACATAAAACATCTTTTTAAAAGAGTGATTCTTCCTGAACCCTGTTTGTTCAGTAAGTACTTGGACTTCTAAAATGTTTTCTTAACTATGCTCCTTCCTCCAACCTTTCATTTAGAATACTTTCTCTGATCTGCCACCAAAGCAATCATCTTAAAACAGTCAAGTCAAACTTGTTTTTGAACAAATAGTATAAACCAAAAATTTCTTGTTATATACACAAATGAGAATTAGGAAGAAAAGGGAAGGAGGGAGGGAGAAAAAGAGAGAGATGGTGAGAGTGAGATAGACTTTGTCTTTAAAAATGTCTGAAATATCCTATATTTATTCTAGCATAATATGACATGATAATGGTATCATTTCAAACCTTAGTATAAGTCAAATTTCTCACCATCTGAATGCCTTTGCACTTGGTTTTCCATCTTACTGGAATATTCTTTTCCAATATATTGTCATGATCCATTTTAGCACATTGTGCAGTTTACTTTCTCTGTTCACCATACCTAAAATAAGGCCAACATCACTCTACTTAGTCTGTTTTGTGTTTCTTCATAGCATACATGTACATACATGTACATGAACCTATGCATGCATTCACACACATCAATATGTGCACACTAAATATATATATGCAAACACATTGATGTGTGCATTGTTATATAACATACATAATATGTAAATAGTTATATATATATCATACATATCAACGTGTGTGTAAGAGGACTAGAAATTTGTCTAGTACTGTATCCCAGTGTCTATGATATAGTAGGCCCTCAAAATCCTTTAATAAATATATGAATGGATGATGAAATTAATATCTTCCAGTGACTGATTTACAAAAACTATATTATTAATGACAAGTACATCATTGAAGAAATAATAAGGGAAGTCAAAAAGCTCCTATAATCAAATGAAAATAAAAATATAACCTACCAGAATCTTTGGGATACAGCAAAGGTAGTGCTAAGAGGAAAAATTTATGAGTATGAATGCCTACATCAAAAAAACCAGAGAGATCTCAAATAAACACTTTAATGATGCACTTCAAGCTCCTAGAAAAATAAGAACAAGACAATCCCAAAATTAGCAAATGGAAAGAAATAATAAAGATTAGGGCAGAAATCAATGAAATGGAGACTAAAAAGACAATACAAGAATTAATGAAACAAAAAGTTGGTTCTTTCAAAAAATAAAAAAATTTGATTAAACCCTTAGCCAATCTGACTAGAAGGAGAAGGGGAAACACCCAAATTAATAAAATTAGAGATGAAAAATTGGGTATCATATTAAATGCCAATGGAATCCAAGGGTCATGTGGGAGTATTTTAAAAACTTATATTCTAATAAACTGGAAAATCTAGTAGAAATAGATAAATTTCTAGATACAGTTGACCTATAAAAATTGAACCAAGAAGATATAAATCACATAAACTGATCCATATTAAGTTATGAGATTAAAGTAGTTATAGTCTCTCAATGAAGAAAAACTCAGGACTCAAAGATTCACTTCTGAGTTCTACCAGACTTTTAAAGAAGAGATAATACCAATACTCCTCAAACTTTGCCATGAAATAGAAAGGTAAGGAACACTACCAAACTTATTCTATGAAGCCAGTATTACATTCATACTAAAACTTGATAAGGACACAAATTATACTACAAAAAGACTATGGTACTGGCCAAAAGTAGACATGAAGACCAGTGGAATAGAAGTCCCAGAAATAAACCCACACAGCTATAGACATCTAATATTTGACAAAAGAATCAAAAACATACATTGGAGAAAACACAGCCTCTCAACAAATGGTGCTGTGAAAACTGGTTATCTACATACAGAAGACTGAAACTAGACCCTGTCACCCTGTACAAAAATCAACTACAAATGGATCAAAGATCTTAATATAATATCTGAAACTTTTAAACTACTACTGGAAAACCCTGGAAGACATAAGCATTTGTAATTATTTTCTGAATAGGGCTCAAATTGCACAGGAGACGAGCAAATTTAAGACTTTCTGTACATCAAAGGAAACAACTAGCAGAATCAAGAGACAACCCACAGATTGTGAAAAATCTTCACCAGCTATTCAATGGATAAAGGGTTAATATCCAGAACATAAAAAGTGCTCAAAAAATTGAACAGCAAAAGAACAATCCAATTAATAAATGGGCAAATGAATTGAACAGAGAGTTCTCAGAAGTACAAATGACTAATAAATACATGAAATGTTCAACATCCTTAGCCATAAAGGAAATGCAAATCATAATTACAGTAAGATTCCATATCACCCAAGTCAGAATGGTAATCATAAAGAAAACAAATAACAAATGCTGGTGAGGATTTGATATGTGTGAGGAACCCTCATACACTGTTGGTAGAAATGAAAACTAGTCCATGCATTTATGGAAATCAATATGAAGGTTCCTCAAAAAGCTAAAAACAGACCTGCCTTAAGACCCTTTCATACCACTCTTGGACAGACATCTGAAGGAATATAAATCAACATGTTAGAGAGATATCTGCATACCCATGTTTATTGCAGCTCTGTTCACTACAGTCAAGCTGTGGAATCAGTCAAGGTGCCCCACAAGTGATGAATCACTAAAGAAAATAAATTATATATATATATATATATATATATATATATATATATATATATATATATATATATAATATGTGTGTATGTGTGTGTAGTAGTAGTAGTAGTAGTAGTAGCATTCAGCCATAAATAAAAATGAAATAATTTGTAGGAGAATTGATGGAACTGGAGGTTATAATGTTGAGCAAGATAAGCCAAGCTCAAAAAGCCAATACCCCATGTTTTTGCTTATTTGTAAACTTTAGACTTAAAATGATGATGATAATAATAATAGAAAGTGAATGTAAAAGAGGTACTGTCTCAGGAGTGGGGAGGAGGAAAGGGAATGATACGGAGGGATGAAAAGTATCAAAGTATAATATGTGTAATTTGAAGATAACATAATGACACCCACACTGTTTAAAAATAAGGAGAGAGGAAAAAGAGTATAAGGGAAGGAGTAAACTTATTTAAAGTATGCTATATGCATCTATGGAATTATCACAATGAAACCCCATCATGCTATCAATATATGCTAATTAAAATATTTTTAAAGCAAGAAAAATGTTTACATATTGCACAACCTTCTAAGTTATCTGATTCTAGCTCTATCTGTGAACTATTTTACAATTTGGTAAATTGTAAATAACTAATAATAACATCATCCAATTCTTATGAAATGCAATTCATGAAAGAAAGCCAATTGTCTTCTAACACACCCCAGAAGGAGGCAAAACCAGTTTTTCCTCATTTACGTACTCATTTCAATATTCCTAATATATATATATATAGATATATATATATATCTATATATATATATATCTTCTCTATAGTCTCTTTTGAACCAGTTCCAACATCTGGCTGGTTCTTCTTTCAGTTAAATTAAATTTTCAAAATGCATTCAAAGCAAAAGGAAACCATTTTATTAAAAGTAACAATAATGTAAGAAATCTGGTATCCAGTGTAAAAGGTAATATACTATGTAAATTCTATGAAAAATAGAAAAGTTGTGTCAAATTTATCAAATATTAGTTATTTATTGATATCTTGGAATCAAAATTTAAATGGACAAGAATATGGAAAGAATCTTGTCATCTTATGCTCAAAGAGTGAGAAAGAAAGGAGAAATGTGAGTGTTTGGAAGGAAGGCTGAGACTTTCCACGCTAGGATAAGTTTTAACACTCATGTAAGTTGCTAGTTTCTGAAGGAAGTACAGTCCTCCAGCCCCTCCAGATTTACTTTTCCACTGAAATGGCAAGCCAAAAATTAAGAAACATTTATTGTATTTCAAGTGCAATACTTATAAACTGCCTGGTTTGAGTTCCCAAATTCAGGTGTCTATTATGTAAAATACTCATTTACTTGCTAAAACATTTGTATGTGTAGTCATCTCTTGGTTCCCTTGATGAAGATTAAATTATGCAAATATTTTAACAAACAAGGAAAATATCAAAGAAATGGCATTTTAGGTAAAAAGATGTCAATGAGTCTGGGGGTGTAGCTCAGTGGTAGAGTGCTTGCACAAAGTCATGGATTCCATCTCCAGCACCACAAAAAAGGGGGAAAGTCAATTAAAAGATTAAGTTTAAAATAACTCAATTTTAATTTAAAGTTTTGTTGTAATCAATAACATTGTGATGCAAACATTTTTTAGATAAACTAAATACAGATGCAGAAGAGTAGATCCTGTATTTAACTCTAGCAAATTATTTAAATGGAAAATTATCTGTGCCATGAAAACAATTATCTATATAAATAAATGTCTATTAATACAAAACCTAAATAAAATCTCATGGGCTCAAAGTGCTACAATATTTATTTACCATTCAATTGTTTCTTTAGCACCTACTATGTGAAATAGTTACTGATAGGTATATAATGAATGAATGAGACAGATAAGGACCTTTTTCTCATAGATGGTGATTCTATAGAGATGGTCAAATTTATACACACACATAATTTGACTAATTCTGGTATGTTATGAGTGATAAAACCAGTGAATTGGAACCATGTAAATAAGACTACAGAGTAGAGGTTGGAGCAGTGGTTGTTGTGCAGTGTCATTTTCAAAAATCACAATGGATAACTACCATTGGGATTGACTGCCATTATATCAGGTAACCATCCTCCTGCTGGCCTATAGTGACTCATATGACATGGTCTAACCTCAGGGTTTACTGGGAATCCCTACTCTTGTGTACAACACTGATGACTTTGCAGGCCAAGTTTGAATGTCCTCTGTTATCAAACAGGTATGACACTTTGTCAGCATATGTCATAATGTGAAAAAGACTCAGAAGATAAGAGTGAAATTTCTTAATGTTTACAAATAACATGAGTTAGAACAAGTCATTTGGATAATACAAGTTTTTATAAGATGTGGAGAGGTAGCTTATACTAGTAGAAAAAGGATAAACTTTGGATTTATATGGAACTATTTGAATATTAACTCTTCTACTTCCCATGGTATTGTGGAAAGTCATTCACTTGGTCTTTACCACCATCACTACTATCCCCACCCACCCTAGTTTTGTTTTCTCATCTATAAAGTGGAAATCTGTTTCAGTCAGAGTTTGAGAAAAGTAAATAGTAGGCATTATACATGTGATAACTCTGTTATAAAAAAAAACCATAGTCCATGGGCATGATGACACTAATCAGAAAGCTTCATTTATCACAAATAATTTTCCATATCAGTGAATAAAACAAGAAAGGTCCGTGGTAGTCCATAAGAATAGAAAACTGCACTTTATCTTAGATAAACATATCCAAAATGAATGATGGGGACACTGCTTCAGGTTAATTCATTTCAAATGTATAATGCATATATAATTTTAATTTCAATAGCATACATGGTCTTGGCATCATGCTATAGATAAAACATATATTTTAGTTGGAAAATGTCATTACTTTTTTCCTATTCTTAAACAAATTTTATTTTTTAAAGATATGCTCTTTTCTACTTTTTAGAGTAATTTATTTTTCTCTCAGAGTATTTTAAGATCATGTAACCATTCATTACACCAAAATGTTTTGTAAATAGAGCATTTAAGAGTGAATTAATAGTGGCTGGGGACCTTACAAAGTCAATGCCTAAAACTAGATGTGTCTCATTCATGATCTGAGATAGGATCTATTTCTACCACTAGCAAAGAATTACAGTCATTCCAGGCACTGCACTTTCAAGGAACAATACCTTTTCCTGGCAAGGCAGTGAGACCATGAATCAGCAGTTCTAGAAGAATGAAGCAGCTATATTCTTATTTTAAAGGAACTGATATTTGCACACATACCTATTAACACATAGGGTTAGTTGTAATGTTAGGGATGCTTTTGACCAAAGCACCTGTCTCCCACAGGTAGTCATTATAACAAGAACTGGGGAAGTAGTCTCCTTCAAGAGCATATGCTGAGCATCCAAAAGTTACAAGAAGCCTACTGTGCAGTATAAGATTATAGTAATCTGGGTTTAGGGGGCTCCTGTCCTGAGAGGTGAGAGGGAACAGATAGAAACACAGAATATAAAGTAAACAACTGCATTAAGACACGTACACACAGCAGTGCTAAGAGGCTGGATGATAGGAGGGGAGGAAGAGAGATGTGGGTCAATCAGTAGCTGCTCTCTGGGGAAGATTGCCCAGGCCCTGACTGATTCTTGACATTGATTAATCAATACTCTATCCTAGTGTTTAACAAGTGTTCCATCCAAAAAGTCTTCTGTAATATTTAACTTCACTTCCTTCAGCTTCAATTTATGCACATTTCCTTTGTTCTCTTCAGGAGAGCTAGACCACAACCACTAATAAAACACTTTGTATTTATATATCTAAAGAGATTTTTTCTGTCATGTTTCAGTCTTCCCCAGGCTAAGGAAAAACTAACAATTAAAAAATTAATTTAATCACTCCTCAAAGCCCATTTAATTAGACTTCTTAATAAATAGTGAGCTTTGATACTGTGCTTTAAGTGCTTATTCTTTGGAAAGAGACTTAATTTCAAAAGTGATGTAGAAAAAATTATTTCCATTTCACAAAAAATTTTGATCAAAGTCCAAATTAAAATAATGTAAAATAAGAAGTCTATAAAGTAAAATGAACATTAGGATTATTGAGATTATTGAAAGTAACATTAGTCTCTATATGTGTAAATTATATTAATAAATTGTACTCCTCTGTGTTGCAGTTTACATTTTTGAAAAATACAAAATTAGTGTCTTAGTTTCTATATAATAGTAATATTATTAGGAAGATTTTGGATTAATTTTTTAAATTTAGTGTGTTTCCCAGATACCTCTATTTCTTTTCTCTGTGCCAAAAGCTACATTTTTGTGCCCCTACATACCATGCAGAAATTGATCTGCAATACATGTGGAGTCTCCAAGGGTATATTTAACCGTAGTAATTTTATTGCTAACTGTGAAGTTAATCTGCACTGTATGGATTCTTTTCCCTAGGAAACTGAAGTAGCAGTTCAAGCTAAACAACCTGATGTGGAAAGGATTTTGTCCAAAGGGCAGCATTTGTACAAGGAAAAACCAGATACTCAGCCAGTGAAGGTAATGAAGCAACCTCTAGCAATATCCATTATCTCATAATGGGTTACGTTTCCCCTGTTGTACATTTGACATTGACGTGGTATATTTATAATCAATGAAATGACTTGTAAGGAAATATTGGTTATATTGCAATAGCAGAGGTAAAGCTGTCTTTTTGACCAACATATCCTATTTATATATTGTCACAATATATCTTATTTATATATTGTGATCTTAAAGCTATTAATCAGTCATTGCTTTAAAGGACTCATTTCTGTCTTAGTGTGCTACCAGAAATACAGAAAGTAGTCCCACCTTCAAGGTAGATTGAATTCTTTTGGGCTTTATTGCTTTGCTTGCCAGACTTGATGCTTTTAATATTGTTTGGCTTAATTCAAATCAAGCCACTGCATCATACTGTCTGTCTCCAAAAACTGTAAAGAATCACAATATGGTCCGTGACCTTTCCTTTCTCTGTTGCTCTTTCTTATGAAAGAGGAAAACTGGCATTCGAGCTTCAGTACTTTATTGGGTCAAGAATTTTTAGTGAAATGTCATGTAATTGCTTCTTTCTTTTGTAAAAGGCTGGCTTGGGTGAAAGCTTTCTATTTCTTCCCCTTCTCTGTGTACATTTCGAAATCTTGGACACATTTATTCGGAGGCTCTTAGTTGAGGAAAGGGAAAGCCAGCTCAGTATTCAAAAAACAACTAATCAGTGGCCTCCATTTACAAATGATAATCCAGCGATAAATAAATGTTAGGTATAGGTTACCTTATTCTCTATACCTGACCAAAATTATAATGGCTCACATTATGATGAGGGTTCCCTGAGAACCTGTAATGGTGGCTGTTTATTGATCAGCCTTGGTTTCTCAGCTAATGTTGCAGGCTGCGATTTAGTGAGCCTCACCCTCATGTTTTAAACTACTCTAAAACACTACAGGTCCATAACCTCATTATACAGAACCAGTTTGTCCTTGCAAACAACATTGCTATGACTTAGACTCTGTCTCTAAGGTCACCGCTTACTTTGCCTTATGCTTGGCCCAAGCTTCATTTCTTGAAAATTGTTTGTTTTTCCTTCAGTTTACATGGGACTTTTCCTTATGTAAATTTAAAATTTGGACTTGAACATACTGTCCAAACATAAAGATGCTAAAAGGCACAAGTTTCAGGAGTACATTTGTCTCCATTCTTAAAATCCACAAAAAATAATTTGCATCCAGTTTCAAGCTTGGTATGATTTTTCATAAACTAACATTGTCAATGCTTGGTATTTAGATTGGAGAGTTAGAGATAGTCCTGAAAGCAGCAAATTTCAGAGTTCCTATTGAAACTTTGAAGAAAATCAATCCCCAGGATGCTTACCAGAGTGATCCTCATTGTAGCAAGCCATGAAATAGACAAATAGACCATTAAATAAATCCATTCTATCTTCTCTTGGTTGATCCTCAAAAACTTAATGCCATATGGCTATAAGAATGAGCACCAATCATTACAGATTATACAAATGGGCATTTAATTTGGCTTTACTTTGTGCTTTTAAAAAATACAGAGGAAGAAGGTTTAATTCAAAATTGAGGCAAATTTTGTAAAACAATCCAAGCAAACAGGGTTAAGTTAACTCACTTCCACTCACACCCTCCATTCCTGGGCCACTTTGAGGTCAGAGCCAGGATCTGTCGTGGCTTTGCATGTCTACTTTCTGCTGTTACATTAATGATGTAAAAAGAGAATGACACTTCTGAAATAAAAGAAAGAAAGAATGAGGAGATATAACTTCAATTCTCTTTTACCGCCCTTAAAATCACTTCCCCTTTGCTCTCTATTCAGCTCATTTGGGAGAGGTAGAATTTAATGAAAACTCATTCCTGTCCTACCACTTCTCCTTTGAGTTTGGATAAAATCAACATATCAAGTTCATATAGGCAAAAGAGAAAGATTTTTTTGTGGTAATAGGGATGGGATCTAGGACTTTGTGCATGGTAGACAAGCACACTACCATTTGAGCTGCACCACCACCCCCACAATTTTGATATGGTCCATGACCTTGGAAACACCTGAAGTAGCTGAGGATTGTGGCAGCCTGAAACATTAGAGGCTCAGAAATGGCACTGAACAATACAAGGCAGAAAGCTGTGGGGACATGGATCAAAAGCTTCTTTTTCAATAAGGTTAGGGATACTTTTTCTGAATGTTGATCCATTGCTCATATAGTACAACACTGAGTCCATATATCAAAATTTTTAAATTATGCTCTCCTCTAGTGCTTCTTCTCTTTAATTCTGACATTTCTTATCCCTTAATAGAAGGGAGATAGATATGAGGAGCCTTCAATATATTTTCATAAGAATACATTTTTTCTGTTTTTATATTTTGGGTGATGTTTCGTTTGGAAAGTGAAAATTCCTCATGAAGTATATATAAGGTTCAGTGTTTAAATGGATAACTGTCATGCCCATTGCTTATATACATTCTAATTAAGGACACATCAGAGAATGCTTCTGTTTCTTAGGAAACTGACTCTCTATTGGCAACTTCACATTCTGTATCACACAGCCTGTCTCTTCAGCTCCTGATTTCATCTCCCAAGTTGAGTCTGTTCTGGGAACTGGACTCATTCCTGTTCAGTATCTTTCCTTTCTTCTTCTTTCCTTTGCTTCATTAACCCTAACTAACTAACTCCTTCTTTATTTTCTTTGAGGATTTCCTGTTAAAGGTCAAAAATATATTATGAGATGGTTCTGTAAATGATTCAAATGCAGTACTAGATCTCTGATGTAAAATCACTGAAATTACTATAGAAGAGTATGATGGAACACTAAACTTCTTTGTTTTAATTCCCCTCTTCCTTGCTCCATTCTCCCACCACTTTTAATTTCAAGTGTATATTGTTCCTTCATCTTAACTTCAGAAATTGTTGAAGATCAATTATACACATTAGATCAGTTGTTTGAAATTTTGCTAATGTTATACTTTTGGTGATAATATTTCATTGTAATATCATTGATGAGAACAATTTTTATATGTCCCATTCACTGTAAAGTAATAACCACGTCATTAAAAGTACCCCTCTAGTAGCTAAATAGCAACAAAAGAGCCAGGTGTGGTAATCCCAGCTCTGGGGAGGCTGAAAGAGGAGAATATTAGGTTGAAGGCCACCTTGGACAACATAGTAAGACCCTATATCAAAGAAAAAAAAGCAACGAAGTAACTGCCATTAAAAACAGCAGTACCAACAAGTACAAAATAAACCACTTGTTATTTGGGTCTTAACGTATTTTTAAGCTCTCTCGTGCTGAACCATTTAGATGGCATTTTTTCTATTTATACTCACTTTAAGATTAGCTTTCTGTCATTTTTTTAGATGTACATAACCATTTTGAAATGCTGATATGGTCTCCCACATATTACAATTGCGGGCATTAATGGAATTTTAAATGTCTTAGTTACTTGATGAAGTGATAAGATGAAGCCAGCTAGTTTTATTTGCAAGCTTTTTATGCTATCAAAAGAAATCTTGCTAACATAAACCTTACATTTAATTTACTCCTCTGGAACTGTTTTAAATGTAGTAGTAAATGTATGGTGTGAGTAGTCGTATGCATTTTGCTAACGGGTTTAATCTCAACCTTTAACACAAAATAATTACTGTAGACAAATGGTCGAGAGGGCAATTAAAATCCTCCAGGCATCATTTCTTCAGATATAAGCAGCAAAATGACAACATCATTAGTCATTTTCAATTACAGTCAGTCACAACCAGTATGTTTCATTTTCCTAGCTATATTGTTGTTAATTAACTAGATTAAACTGTTTTTTTCTTTCGTCCTAATGAGTTTGTTCTACTGCCAATATCAACAGCTTAACATTTCCAAAAACTTCCTAAATGTTTTTTTTTTTTGCCTAACAGTCTTCAATATATTATTTAAAACTGATGTGTGTTTCAAGATTTATATATGGTATAGCAGGTTGAGTGGTGTCTTGTTGGTGTATTATTGTTCAATTAAATATATTATTATGATTACAACAGTATCTCAAGTTGATTAGTGTCTTGTTGGTCTGAATGTTGTCCAATTCAATATTATTAAAATTATGACAACATTTAGATTTACAAATGATCTATAATGCATGTACAATCCCATTTACATACTATCATATTTTATAACATCAGAAACCAATAGATAATAGACATATGTTATCTTTTAAATGGTTTCAAGTTTATTTTGACTGACTCAGTGAGCACAATGACAACAGAAAGAGTAGGAAGAAGATTTATAGAAAGCAGTTAACAATATTAGAGGTATTTTATGATTTTATAATTCATTAGCATGCGCAGCCACATTTCATTTTTTTAAAAATATAAACTTTAAGTTTGTTTTACAACTGACGAAAAAGTCTAAGACTATGAAAGTTTGGCTAAACGCTCATTAAACATAAAGAGCACACTTTCCCATTTGAAGATAAATTTTATAATAGACAGGAAAATTATCAACATAAACTTTTGGAGATATGGGTAAAATTGTCAAATGTCTATCTTTAACTTCTTAATTGTGTACTACTTTCAGATTTGCAATCTTACATTTTATAAAATAATACACTAATTTACAAATATCACTTTCATTACATTTATATTTTATGAAACAATATTATTCAAAATTTTCAAATATATATTCTACAGCTCACCATTTTTTGTCTTAGTTATTTGCAGTATGGTGCTGTTGGAATTCACACATGATTCTATTAACGTCCTCTGGCTAAGATCACTAGGAACATAACTGTAATTTAAAAATTAGTAATATTTAGCTTATTGCATCAGGGGGAGGGGCATCTCAGTGAGGACTTTAGGAAAAGCTTCTTACAAAATTCAGCTAACTGGGTGATTCAAAGGACAAAGTAGGGAAGTGGGAGGCATGTCTGGATTAGATGTAGTCATGAAACAGTCAGTGTGGTGATGAGGTATCCTCACAACTTTTATCTAGAAGGTGAGGAGATTAAATCAGGATGAGACCATGTCATTGTTAAAGGAGCAGCAGTGCCTCATCTTAGTCATTTTGTAATGGCAGAGGGCCTTTGTCTCTGTACTGTCCTAAACCTGGTCATGGAGTGACCTTGTCTCTAATTTATTTTCTCTATATGGTTATCATGTTTAATTGGGACTATCATTGTCTAGCTAGCAGTCAGCTGGCTAGGTGTCATCTGGGTCAATTTTCACCTTCTCAATGCTATCTCTGGAATTCTTATCCCAAAGCTCAATACTCATTCACAAAATATTAGAAAAGTTGATGGTTTTGT
Source organism: Castor canadensis (assembly GCF_047511655.1). Lineage (NCBI taxonomy): Eukaryota > Metazoa > Chordata > Mammalia > Rodentia > Castoridae > Castor > Castor canadensis. Next base: position 113,882,354 of record NC_133405.1, read on the forward strand.
TTTTTCTTAAATATGTATTCTTGATTTCCCCAGTAGACTAACTTATTAGTTTACCTTTTAAAGTGTTCTTTGGACTAGAGTCATGGCTCAAGTGGTAGAGTGCCTGCCTAGCAAGTGTGAGGCCCTGAGTTCAAACCCAAGTACCACAAAAAATAAACAAACAAAATTAAATAAAACAAAATGAATTGCAATGTTTTTTTTCATTCATATGTGCATACAAATTTGGGTCATTTCTCCCCCCTTCCTCCGCCCCCTCCCTTACCCTGCTTAACCTCTCACAACCAGGCAGAAACTATTTTGCCCTTATCTCTAATTTTGTTGAAGAGAGAGTATAAGCAATAATAATAGGAAGGAACAAGGGTTTTTGCTGGTTGAGATAAGGATAGCTATACAGGGAGTTGACTCGCATTGATTTCCTGTGCATGTGTGTTACCTTCTAGGTTAATTCTTCTTGATCTAACCTTTTCTCTAGTTCCTAGTCCCCTTCTCCTATTGGCCTCAGTTGCTTTAAAATATCTGCTTTAGTTTCTCTGCGTTGAGGGCAACAAATGCTACCTAGTTTTTTGGGTGTCTTACCTATCCTCGTTCCTCTTGTGTTCTTGCTTTATCATGTGATCAAAGTTCAATCCCCTTGTTGTGTTTGCCCTTGATCTACTGTCCGCATATGAGGGAGAACATACAATTTTTGGTCTTTTGGGCCAGGCTAACCTCACTCAGAATGATGTTCTCCAGTTCCATCCACTTACCTGCGATTGATAACATTTCATTCTTCTTCATGGCTGCATAAAATTCCATTGTGTATAAATACCACATTTTCTTAATCCATTCATCAGTAATGGGGCATCTTGGCTGTTTCCATAACTTGGCTATTGTGAATAGTACTGCAATAAACATGGGTGTTCAGGTGCCTCTGGAGTAACCTGTGTCACATTCTTTTGGGTATAACCCCAAGAGTGGGATTGCTGGATCATATGGTAGATTAATGTTTAGATTTTTAAGTAGCCTCCAAATTTTTTTCCAGAGTGGTTGTACTAGTTTACATTCCCACCAGCAGTGTACGATGGTTCCTTTTTTCCCACATCCTCACCAACACCTGTTGTTAGTGGTGTTGCTAATGATGGCTATTCTAGCAGGGATGAGGTGGAGACTTAGTGTGGTTTTAATTTGCATTTCCTTTATGAATTGAAATGTTCTTTAAAGGATATTTCCTTTTTTTTAACCTTATCCAAAGCAGTGCTTTATTTTTTTCCCTTTATTCACATGTGCATGCAATGATTGGGTCATTACTCCCCCTTTTGCCCCACCTCCCTCCCTACCTCCTCCCTCTCCTCCACCCCCTCACTTCCAAGCAGATACTGTTTTGCCCTTATCTCTAATTTTGTTAAAGAGAGAGTATAAAAATTAATAAGGAGGACCAGGGGTTTTTGCTAGTTGAGGTAAGGATAGCTATACAGGGAGATTCCTAGTTTAACTTTCATGTATATATGTGTTACTTTCTAAATTGATTCTTCTCGAACTAACCTTTTCTCTAGTTCCTAGTCCCTTTCTCCTATTGGCCTCTGTTACTTTAGAGTTTCTGCATTAGTTCCTTTGCATTGAAGACATCAAATGTTATCTTTTTTTGGGGGGGTTACCTACCTATCCTCATACCTCCCTGGTGTGCACTCATCTTATCATGTAATCAAAGTCCTATCCCCTTGTTGTGTTTGCCCTTGATCTAAAGTAAAGGACATTTTCATAATTACCTGTACCACTAGTGAGTGTGAGGTTGTACACTGGTCATAATTGCTAATTGCTTATCAACTTTCTTCACTTTGTTTAACCAAATTCTGTTAAAATACGTTCATAAGTATCCAAAACCCACATCTCTTCAGATTATTTCAGGCTATTGTGCAAACTTATTGTTCAAAATAAAGCAATTGAGACACAGAAGACATTATTAAATGCTCTAATATAAGCTGACTTTTTTCTGGGGGAATATTTGGATAAAGAGTCTCAATTTAGGCTTAGTCATTCGTGATAGAACTAGGCATGCAGTTTTGAGATTTTAATTTTACCTCTGGACTTCACTTGAATTAAATACATTTACAGAGACTGACAGGGATGTAGATGTTTTAGCTACAATGGTCACACACATGTTTGTGTGTATACAAACACACCTCCAGCCCACTTTTGCAAGTGCTCTGTAGAACATTATTGTTGTAAACATGAAAAATACACTATTGGTCATTTGTGAACAACACAACATTTACTAATATATACCAGACATGTTTTTGCTACAATCAGTTATAGCATGGAAGCAGACAACAATAAATGCTTACATGAAAAAGGCAAGACAAAAAAATAGTGTAACAAGCCAGTTGTCAGTGACTAACACCTATAATCCTAATTACTCAGGAGGCAGAGATCAAGAAGATTGCAGTTCAAAGCCAGCAGGGGTAAATAGTTCATTAGACCCTATCTCAAAAATACCCAACACAAAAAATGACTGGTAGAGTGGCTCAAGTGGTAGAGTCTAGCAGGTGTGAGGCCCTGAGTTCAAACTCCAGTATTGCCAAAAAAAAATTCTGGAAATCCAGTCAAAAATAGGACTTGATAACTATAATCCCACTGATTTCTATATTTAAAGAGGCAGGAATTTAAACACCTATTTTGTTTCCTTCATTTTGCTTATAGATTACATATATAGCAAATTGTTACCTGTAATAGACTTTTATGAGCATTGCTGGAAGTTTGTTATGTGAAGAACACTGCGCTGGTTGCTGCAACCAAACATTCTGTGGCTACTTAAAAGAATTTTACAGCCTCATAGAAAAGATGAGAAAATAGACAATATTGGCACATGCCAGAGAAGCAAAGGCAAGCTTGCATAATACATAATCAATTTCAACTCTAAAATAAGCGGATTCTTTGAAAAATTGCAGGAGTGTTTTGTTATGAGCAAAATCAAAAACTGTAGTTATTTTTTAAGTGATCTCATTTGCTAATAATTATGAAAACTGGGGAATATATATTTCTGAGCTTATAGTACTTTTGATTATTTGCAATATCCTGAAACATTTGTGGAACATTGGGGGCACTACTTAATTTTAAAAATCTACTTTTATATTTGAAATTATAGTAACCCCTCATTTACACATCTGGAAATAAACAGCAGGCAAGATAAAACTTTAGTAAATGAGTAGACTATTCAGAGTTTATGTATTAATAAAATATAAATTGAATATGCATACATGTTAATAGTTAATAGTTATTCTTGTAACTATTTTAATGAAAAGTTTTATGAACTATTTTCTGTTTTGCTTTATTAAGCTGTGCATAATATCTAACCAACAATTTTATAATACTTTACAGTTCACATGGTTCTTTTCACATAAAATATCTCATTTAGTTTCTCCAACAAAGCTATGAGTTAGGTGGTAGTATTATACCCACTTTTCAAGAATGACAAATCTCAGTGACTTGTCTGATTCGCCAAGGATCACATAATCAGTTGTAATGGAGTAGGAGTGAAATCCAAGACTTCTAATCCTAATCACAATAAAATTTGAACTTTCCTTAATTTTTAGGGGTGTCATTATAACACCAGTGGTTCATTTGTTTATACAGTGATATACTTGGAACATAATAAAGTTCAATGCAGATCATTCTTCAGTTGAGGCCCAGATGAAGTGTCAATTTGCTTTGAGAAACTAAGTTGTAAGGTAAAAAGATATCTTAGATATTAGCATCAAATCCAATTTGTGGTGATGCTTACATTATGAGAAGAAAGTAAAATCTAAACCAACTCTAGGAAAAGAAGTTTCATTTCTCTTTGTCCACTCTCTCTGGGGTCATATGCTTACTGAGTAGAATTGCATGCAGATCCACAAATATATTTAATCAATCTCTAATTGTAACTTCCCTTTCCTTTCCCTCACTTCTTCTTTTCCTTGTATCTTTCCCTCTTCTTCAATTTCCTCTCCCTCTCCCTCTCCTTGCCTCTCTCCTTCTTTCTCTCAGCACATGTAAGTGATTTCCCGTAAATTAAAAGATGGATGATGAGACTTCACCATATGCTGAACTGTCATCTCTTCATTATATGAACACGATTACTATATTTCTTAGATATAAGCTTTTATGTTTATTGTCTATTATCTATTACTACATTCTGTTTCAGCATGATTGCTTCTATTTGCTCTTAACGGTCTGTTCTTGTGAAACTTCATGAGGAAATCAAGAGATCAAATGTAATACTCACTAAAATTTTGCAATATTAAATTCTTTGTGTCTAATCTCTGATGTCAGGGCTGAAAAATATCTGCCAGATTTCATGATCTTCAATGTTAGTTTCCCATTCCGATCATAGGCATTTTTGCTTGCTTTCAGGTTCAAGGCTTATTTTTAATAAATAAAAGTAATTATATTCACTTTTATGTTAATAAATGTTTAACTACACACATTCTGGACAAAAAATTAAAAGGTCTAATTTGCCATAATGTCAAACACATTATACATGAATCACCTCAAAAATATAGATAATAGTTAAATTAGAAAATGAATTTTTAGTACTTATTACCTGTGTTTTTAATAGTTTATTTAATTTTAGATTTGTATAATTTAATAGTTAATGGTTGTATTGAACAACCAATTCGCAAAATTCCTGAAATAATACAATGTCTCTACTCCCATTTTCTTTTGCTTTATCCTCTTAAAACATGCAGTATTATTTATATTTTAAATTTGTAAAATGTATGTTGAGCTATAAATCTTATGTTTCTTAACATTATAAAGTTCATAGCTGTATTTTAAAGATCCATACACATTGTGCTACATATACCTAGTTTATTTTAACTAGTCTTTAGCTTGCCTCCAATTGCCCATTTCCAGAGCATATGTACCCACACTGGTTTCCAATTCCTTCAATGTAATAACAAACTTCCTTATACTTTTTTGTGCCATTAGGAACATAAGTGCAATTTCCCTGGCATACATTGATGAGAGGATATGCTAATATGATCAATATGGTTTTGGTTGTTGATTCTTGTTTTTTAACATATGCCCTTGTTTCTACTGACAGTAACTAATTGCCACTGAAGTTGTGGCTCTCTGCTTTAAGCTAGTCTTTTTCTCCCCATAGTTTCCACCTAGTCCATGTAGGAACCTGAATTTGTGACCCTGGTGTCATAGACTTATTTTTCAAAATACAGCCTAATTCAGGAATTATAAAAGCCCATTGAAATGGTTATATACTTGGAAAAGATTACATGAGGTCTTTTTAAGTCCTAAGAAAAGTCATCAAGGCTGTGTAACTTACATTGTAGTCACGATGGAGACAAGAACACTCAATTAACTCTATTTTCCTTCCTTCAAGTAGCCAATTTATTTAATTGTGTTAAATTCAGTAATATTTATTAAACACCTACTATTAGGAAGCACTGGACTCAATATGAAGGGAATACCATGCAAAGAATAAAAGAGTCAGTACCTGCCTTCCAACTGACACATAGTCTAACTAGAAATACACATGCTGAAAAGTGTGGACTTGAAGAAGCATCTTCTTAGGAAGTTGCTCTTCAGCACTTCCCAGGTTGAAATCACACACACATACATACACACACACACACACACACACACACACACACACACACACACACACACATACACACACCTACCTCTATCTTTCTCTACATGGGCAAAACCTTCAATCCGGTCTAGGCCACTAGTCACTCTGATGAACACATTAATCATTCAACTCATGTCTCTGCTTCCTTCTGATAAAGAAGTGTTTTCCACACTAGAAAACACAAATCTTCTCACATCACTCCTCTGCTCTAAACATCTCCATCCACTCCTCAGTTTTAGAAGATAATTTGATAATCTCACACTACAAGACCTTAATAAGCTTGCCATTGGATCTGGTCTAGCAGTTTTATATCACTACTCATATAAACTCTAGTCCAGATAACCAAAACGGCTCAATGCCTCGTCTCTGTGCCTTTATACACGCTCTCCCCTCTGTCAACAATGCCCTTTCTCCTCCTCGAACTCAAACTTCTGAACAATCCCTAGCCATTTCTCAAGACCAATTCATACATTAGCTTTTTAAGGCAACCTATTTATCTCTCCAGCCTGAGTTAAGCTGTTCCCCAAGTGTGTCTTGTTAAAGTCATCATTATTCCCCCCAAACTCTGCTATAATTTCTTTACATAGCTATTTTCTCCACAAGGCTGTGAGTGCTTAGAGATTATCATCATTTTGTAAGCTTAGTAACTTGCACAAAGACTGGCGTAGTGTAGTAGCTAAGCATTTATTTTCTATAATACATAACGAATGAATGTTTTTATTGAAACGATTAACATTAAATTAATAACTAGATGTAAACCACAATATGTATATATTTCAGTTGTTAGGTTGGGTTCATTACCATTCCTGTTTAGTTAAAACTTCTTTAAAGAGTTGGTAATTTTTGTCTTTTCCGATTCTGATGTTTCATATAAGAAATGTGGTTTCCCTTACTCATTTTAACGAACTCTATTAGCAGTACAATTATTTGTATTTCCTACAACATAAACATAGGAATTTATAGCTATATTAAAATACTGCTATTAATAGTCAGTATGTACTAGTAAAGATTTAAGAGTATTCCTATTGTATTAGTAATGTATTTCTAGTTTTAACGAACAAAAATTTTCAATGGAATATTTTCTTGTTCACATGATAGTCCAGTGTACATGCTCCTGGCCAAGCAGCTTTTTTGCCTGTGTTATTACAGAAACCTAGGTTCTGTCCATCTTTTGGCTCTGCCAATCCCTTGGCAGCTTTTTTCAACTATCATTTCTCAGGAGAATTAAGTTCTATTGAAAATTATCTAAGGGTCTATTTCTTTATTTTTCCAAGGATGGTATATAACTAGTACATTGTACTAACTCAGGTAACTCATTAGCTAATAAGTCTTTCTTGCCTGTGTTATTACAGAAACCTGGGCTCTGTCAAGCTTTTGGCTTTGCCATTCCCTTGGCAGCCCTTTTTCAAAAATTAAGTTAGGCTTTGGTCATGGACAATCAGCTTTAGTATTACCTGAAAAATGGTTTAAAAATGTAAATTACTGAGCTCTTACCTAAGTTCTATTAAATACAGAATTCTGGGGCTGAGGCCAAGCCATCAGTATTTTATGAAGGCTTCCAGGTGGAAGTCAGAACCACTGCTCTAGGGAACTAGGACTTAATTCTCCCCCAGTCCTAGAGGTTTGCCTTAGAATCCTAGTCTTCTGCTTATTGTTAATAAAAAGCAGGGAAAAGAATCTACAAATTTAATTTTTTAAAAGCCTTAGCCCAGAACTGACAGACGTCACTTCTGCTCACATTCCACTGGTTATAACTAATCTTTTGGTGATCCAGTAAGCAAGCAAGATCACAATCTGTATTTTAAAAGACTACCCAGGCGATTTGTATACTGGAGCCAACCTGTGTTAGCTCATAAGGTGTATTGTTAGGTATTCAGGCACTTTGTAAATCACTTGACATTATCTTGGTAATTTAAAATTGGCCATGCTATGAGTATTTACACCACAAAAAAATGACAAACACTAAAATCAGGGTGTCCCCTCACCACCACTGCAGAGAGCCGGTTGTTAAACATATACCAGCACACCACTGGCCATATACAAGTTGTCTGACTCCACAGGGAGCTCTAAACAAACTGCATCTTTGTACCATTATCCTGTGTAGTCATTGTATAAGGCCAAGGAGAGATGCAACTGTCTGCAGCTGAGGCTGTCCTTGAATGGTCTGATAGCTGAAGAATGCCTACATACTTCATTTCTACCATCTGAGACAAGAGTCTTTCCTTGAAGGGGTCTCTGGTTGGTGTCTTCATATGTCCACTGTCGCCTCTACCTCCAAGACATTCTGATACATTTATCTTGGTTGAGTCAGGGCATTAGGATTTTTTTTTTAAGTTTACTGGGTGATTCCCATATGAAGCCACAATAGGCAGCATTTAAAAGAGTCAAGCCAAGTCTTGTGAGGGGGCTGGTTTTTGTTTTGTTTTCACTAATGTCTGTACTCTACCTTTTGTAAATGATATTGTGCCCGTAGGAAGATTTTATATGCAGCAATCAATAAATATTTATAGGGTTGTTTGCTAAAATAATAATTACATTGAAAGATTCTACCCAAAAAATTGGGAGTGAAATAGAAATCCAATAATATATTCACAAAATGAATTAAGAACTTCATGAATTAAGTTATCTTCAAGGTATTAATCGAATCAGTAACATATATGCTTTTCTATTAAAGAGGAAGTTAGAAGATCTGAGCTCTGAGTGGGAGGCAGTAAACCATTTGCTTCAAGAGCTGAGGGCAAAGCAGCCTGACCACGCTCCTGGACTGACCACTACTGGAGCCTGTAAGTACAATGCATTTCATCTTCTTTTGCTTTATTTATTTGCTCAAGAGCATGAGTATGAGGTAATCTCTGAGTGAAAGGGAAAATCTTTTTCTGATTCTTTAGATAGGGATAAACTTTGTATTGTTTACTGTGCAAAAGGTTGTGGGGGTTCCTTGGAAAGTGACTCCAATTCTAAGTGTTGTGTGGCAAAGGTTTACTGAGCAGTGTTCTCTGGAAATACAACTTCAGAGAGGAGAGCAGGAGAGGGTAGGAGAGGCTGAATTGCAATTTGGCTTCAACAGATACCTTCAGCTGGTTCCACAGGCGCCCTAAAGCTGGGCTGGTTTGCAGAGCCATCCTTTATTGCAGGGAGAGGGTCTTCACCCTGATCTTCCTGATGCAACTAGCCATTGCTGTGGGCCATCCATTTGGAGTAGAGAGGCAACTTTAGAGTGTATTTTTTGTGGGACTGGAGATGATTCAGTTTTTTGTGTTACAAAAAACAACCTATATTCCCAGCATCTAGGAACCCGTATGTTGTCCAATCAAGGTGAAGCACTAGAGTATTCGGTAATGCTAAATACATGAGAATTTCATATCATTGACACCTGTATCATTTAGACAAGTTTCTTCAAGCGTACTTATAAAAATTACAGAAACACACAGTCATCCTAGCATTTTTCCCTGTCCTATTTGAAACCAATTTTAAGAGCTTTTCCATTTGGCGTTCAAAAAAAAGAAAAAATGAACTGTAACTACCACAAGGTGACTCAGGGGAGGAATGTTTCTTCATTTAGATGGAGCTTTAACTTGTTTCACTGGATATTTTCAGTCTGTTTTATTTTTCTTCCGGTTCAGTTGCTGATAGAAGGTATGCATGAAATCTGACTAACTCTCAGGTGAAAGAAGCCAGAAAACTTTTTTGCTGTACCAATTTATAATTAAGGAGAACTGAAAACATCTTTGGGTGGTGTTTTTGTTTTTGTTTTTTTTTTTCTTTCTTTTACTTTTGAGAGATCAAATGATTGAAATTTTAAAGCCTGGCAATTGGTTCTTTAGGTGAAGTTGATTTCTTATTTTATATCAAGTTGAAATACAATGAACTGGAAAGATCACAGCCAGGGTGGCATAGTCATAATTCAATAGAAGGCATGAATAGTGCTTGGAATAAAAGAGGCAGTACAATCTGGGGATAGTGCAACTCATGTTCCTCCTGGGGTTTCTAAGTAGTCATCAGAGCTAGATTTAATGACATTGGAGACTTGAAAAAGATGTGCAAGCATTATGGTTTTCTTTTTTTGTCAACCTGACACACTGAAATTGCTATATCAGGGTTTATGTTAAACTAATTATGTCAGGTTTCTTTCCTTTTATGAACTGTAATTTTTGTTTCCTTCAGCACATATGCCCAGTTCATTCCTATATAATCATTTATTGGTGTTTATTCTCTAGGTGTCTCTGGTATATTCAGTCTCAGATTCTGCAACCTTCTGATTGAAGAGATTGTTTTCCAATTATTTTTATAAGCTTGTTAAACTCTGAACTTTTGGGGTTATACCCCCATTTAAGCTACTCTGCACATGGTAGGAAGGTTCCAAAACCAGAGCACAGAAATTTATTTAATGTGTAGTGTCCCTAAGTATAATGATGATGTTTCTAATGGAAAATAGGTTCAAAGTTTCAGTTTTGATTCCTAGGAACATATGTAATTCACTCACTTAATAAGTATTTATGAAGTAACTCAATGCTGAGCACTGAGGTTAGAATAAAATAGTATTTCCTTTCATGAAACACATTCTTTTTGGAAAAGAAAGATGATTAATAAAAAAAAGTATACTATCTCAATCGTAAGAGTTACAAAATATAGTCTACAGGTTAATGTCCAATGACCTTGGTTAGTAATGCAGAACCTCAAGCCCCCATACCAGACTCACTGAATCTTGATTAGCATTTCAATAGAATTCCCACACGAATCATATGCACATTAAAGTTTGAGAAACAGAACAAGAAAGGAAAAGTAAGACAGAAAAGGAGTGGGGATGGGGCCATTATTTTCTAATGTGTACTCAGACAAGCTATTCTATTAAGGACATTTGAACTGGGAACTGGTGACTAAGGCCTATAATCCTAGCTACTCAGAAGGCTGAGATCTATCTGGAGGATTATAGTTCCAGGACAGCCAGGGCAAAGAGTTCATGAAACTCCAACTCCAAAATAGCCAGTGCAAAATGGACTGGAGTTGTGGCTCAAGTGGTAGAGTGCCTGCTTTGCAAATACAAAGGCTTGAGTTCAAACCCCAGTCCCCCCAAAAGAGAAAGAGAAAAAACATTTGAGAACATCAGAAAACTGATGTGAGGTAGTGAGGCAGTGAGCCATGTGCATATCTGTGGAGAATATTCCAGGCAGAGAGAGGACAGTCAGAGTAAAGACACTGCAGTAGGAGCAAGGTGGAGGAATATCAAGGACAACAATGAGCCTCCAGCAGAAGGCAAGGTCAAGAGCTGTGGAAGTAGTAAAAGAGCCTTTCTGGGTTCCTGACCTTCTTCCTTCTCCCTCAGGACCTCATCTCCCCCTATGGTTCCTTGCTTTCCCCCATCTCTCTCAGCTCCAAGCTATCCATGATAGCTGGTGGAGTAAGAGCCAGAGCTGGAGAAGAAATAAGAGAAGAATTTTCTCAGAAACAGGGGCTTTTCATCTCTTCTAGCAAACTGACACAGAGCTGGGCATAAAGTCAAAATGTTAAGCCCACAAATGTTGAATAAAAAGAACCAACAGGGAATCAGATCCAAAGCTGCTTTTATTCAAAGAAGATTTTTTTTATTTCATGTGGTGGCTTAAATATCAGAATTAAAAATTGTTTATATTCTTTGACTTTGTCACTCATAGGAAGTTATTCTGAAATGAATATAATACAAAATCTAAATTTTAATGTCTCTGATGTGATTATCATTTCATGTACTATATTATAATAGAATTTATAATTCTTCCTAATGTTTTTCCATTGCACTCCTATTGCATACATAGCTTCCTTTGCACTTGTATCTTTACCCTCAAAATAATAGCAAAGTACATAGGGTCATACACAACTTTTTTAAAGGTAAGGAGCCCAAGGTTCAGAATGGAAAGTGTTACATTGAGGCCACAAAGCTGTAAAGAAAGAGAGCCAGGATTCCAACCCAAGTGTGGCAGGTTCCAAAGTCTGTGTTTGGTTTTGTTTCATTGTTGTGCCTTGCATTATCTCTCTGTCCAAGAACCTAATGGAAATTCCAGATACAGAGGCAGCCAGCCAGTAGTTAATTTAACTCACTCTTGGATGTATGAGGAGTCCAAGTGGTACATGTTTCTGTGTCATTTTTACTTAATGAGTAGAAGAACTTAGTTTGCTCTGAATTTCTTAGAAACATGGAACTCTGAACTTGGAATAGTAGTTAAATTACCATGTTTTTGAATATTGTTCTTTACATGTGTGGACACTGAGACCCAAAGTGGTTTTTAAGAACACTAAATCAAAGTCCCCTGTGTCTGTTTACTTCAATTATAGAATATGATGTTGTAGTTCTGTATAAGCTATATAAATTGCTTAAATTTGCAGGACAAATGGGCAAGTTGGAAAAAACTTCTGCAGTTGGTGTTCCTTAAATGCCTGCATCTGTCAGTTATCATTGCATAAAAGCACAAAAACTAATGGCTTAAAATAAGAGTTATTTACTTGTTCATGATTCTATTGGTCTGCTGTTTGTACTGTGATTAGCTGGATAGTTATTCTGATGGTCCTTCTTGATCTTATCTGTCTGAATGCAATTATTTGACAGTGGAACACTGGAACACAAGCTAGGCTAGGAGATCCAAATTGGTCTCACTCAAATATCTGACAGCTGACTGTTGGCTGAAGAACCTCAGTCCTTCACATGGCCTCTCATCCTCCAGTAGGAGAATAGTCTCAAGGCAGTCTTCCAAGGGGGCAGAGTGAAATATTCAAGACCTCTTGATGCCTGAATTTTGAAATTTATACAAGATTAGATTTTATATTCTGTTGCTCAAAGATTAGCCCAGATACCAGAGGTGGGAAAATGACTTCATTTCTTGGAGGGAGAGGCTGTGATGTCACATTGTCAAGGACATTCATACTGGGACAGGAGACTTTTTGGTAGCCATCTTTATACACAAACCACTTCAGTGTGGGAAAGAAGGAAAAGTGGACACAAGTGTTGGTCTGCATCCAACGCCCTATTTCAATGTTCTCAGACTTTATGATGCATTAAAACCACACAATTCTTTATGAAAGCACAGATTGTTGGGGTTCAACCCCAGAGTTTCTGATTCAGGTAGGTTTGGAGTGAAATTTGCAGCTCTACAAAGTTCCCAGATGATGCTGATACTGTTAATCCCAGAACTGCTCTTTGAAAACTACTGCGACAGGTTTCTGGTGAGTGGGGAAGAAGTTCATCCTTCCTACTTCTATGTGCAACAGAATGGGATTCCAGGGTGATCCAATACTGTTAATACCAAAGGGAGCCGGGTGTTACTTCAAGGCCTTCACTCCCTACGCTCCCCTAGCCAACTACTTTGCAGATTGGAGTTTCAAGAAGATGGACAGCACATAAACTTGGCAGTATTTGCCCAGCAAAGCACATCAGTATTCATGGCAGAAAGCTATGGGGAGAATAGCCACACTGATTGAAGTTTCTCTAGAGAAGTTAAGAAACATTTAGCTAGGTAGGACTTTGCATGGGTCTGAAGGCCTGTATGGCAGATGGAGGAAAATAGCCAGCAAATCTGGTTGTAAATGTCAGTGTGAATCCTTTCATATCCACAAGCTGCTGGACCAGAGAACACTCATATAAAGTACCCTGTTTAGAATTTTCCAAAGAAATTCCATATAGACATACTTAATATGAGTACTTCAAATGTCTCAAGGTAGTAACTATTAAATAAGTTGACCATTACATAGAGACATATAAAAGTGCCAGTTAATAGAGATTTGTAGTTGATTAAATGCTGGTAAAATCATCTGTTCCTATAATTACTTTTAGAGACTGCAAGTGTCAAGTGTAATCAGGGACATGCTGCATTGGAGGTCAAAGATTCTGCATTCTATTCTCAATTGTGGTACCAACTAGGCAAGGAATAAGCAGACTCTTTAAAGAGCCAAATGCTAAATATTTTAATCATTATGAGTCCTGTGACCAACTGTGTCTTCATTTATTAAAATGAGCCACACATACATAAATACATAAAAATGAGACAATACATAAATAAAGAAGTATATGTCTGGGTGAACCTAAATTCATACAAGTATTAGAATTACTTCCTCAGTAATACCTTTTGGATGAGTTATTTTGTGATTCCCATTTTACAGATGAGAAAACTGAAGGTCAGAGATATTAAATGAGTTGTCCAAGATTTCAAAGCTAATAAACAGAGTGGAAATTCAAAGATAAGTTTCTGTGATTCCAAAGCTTATGCTATTACTTAGTATATCATATTTCAAGCAGTGGTTTATTTACCTTCATTTGAATTTGAATATTTAAATTAAATATCAAATATATAGGTTATTTATATATTAATTATTTGAATTTCACTCCCTTTACTGGAGTTAAATAAAGCATTACAATGCTATTTCAATATACTTTAAATATCTAAGTATAAAATCATGAGACTACTTGAGCTTAAATGCAGTCGTGGCATACCATTATTTACTGGTTTGGCTTAAATTGCAAGAAAACAAGTATTGTAGAAATGGCCTTCATTTATCTGCCATGATCATAAGACAAGGAAGAAAGTTGTCAGTTCTCAGATTCTAATTTCTTCCTTGCATACAGATCTCCCTCAGAGACATAGGGAGACAGATGTACCAGCCATACTAGTTCCAGCTTTGGTAATGTTTCCACTGTTTTGCTTTGGCTGAACCTTTCAGAGAAAGCAAATCAAGTTCAATGCAGCCCAAAATGTCTCTGCCTCATTAAGAGGTTTGCTCTGCTAAAAACGTCAAAGACATGGCTATATTGTTGTTGATTTTGTAGTTACAACCTCTAAACTTTAAAACTCCCTCAAAGTCTAATACACTAGGAGTAAGATTTTGTACTGAAAAATGTGAAACCCCTTAATTATAACAGGATAAGAAATCAATTGTAGATGATCATTTCCAACATATTTCAAAGCCTCAAGCAACTGCAAAAACCCTCCAACACTTCCCATTAATTAATGAACTAATTAATTTAAAAAACCTATTTGTCTACCTCAACAACATGAGGGTGCTTGAAATAAAATGAAACGTATCACACAGTACAAGTGACCGCAGTAAGCCTTGGTTCGGAGACCCCAGTATTGCTCCCATTTATCAGAAGAAAATCTTTTTGTGTAGGCTGTAGGCTCCCTGCTCCCAGGCCAGATTCTTAAACAATGCTCCCTGGTTAATGGGAAAGGCAAACAGTGGCATCATTGTTAACATCCAAGATGGTGATAGACTATGAAAGCCCCAGTATTTAGATGTTAATTATCCATTTTGTGATGATGAAGTTCCCTTTCTTCTTTTTCTCTTAACCTTTTGGCACTTTTATTGCTTGGTTACCAACTCCCAGTTAGGCTGTGCTTTGGGGTCTGAACTGGCAAAAGAAGAGAAGATTCAGTCTATCATTTTGAATGCTTATTGGAAGCAGTTCTGGAAATTTCAGTGTGTGCATGTGCGTGTGGTGGAGGAGGAAGAGACTAACATCAATTGCTAAATAAAGCATTCTGATCATTAGAGATTTTTCAATTTTCCATGTCCTGCACTTTAACAAAAATAAAATGTTGATTACAGTAAAATTACCTTAACCTTCTTACACTTTCTTCTTATAAGAAGAAAGGACCTATGCTTGAATAGAGTACATGATAATATTGAATGTCATATTATCACTGGAAAATTAGAACTATTTAAACAGCTTCCATGGGAATAGGTCCTGTACAGCTCACAGGGAAGGCTTGAACATGTGTTCTTAATGGTTCCAAAAACTTCACTGAATAGTTTTAAAGTTGAATATAACTTTACCCTCAAAGAAAGAGGATTCCAAAGGAAATTGTAGCAGTTTTGTACTTAAATTGTAGATTTTAAGATTGCAATCTGAAAGGTATTTGAGAGGTCATTCATTCTTCTCCACTATCTCCAGAAAGCCTCCCTCTGTCTCTTAGACACAATCTTCAGGGCATTAACTGCCCGATCTCTTCTTAAATAATAAAGAGTAGGTGGAGTTGTACTGTTGCTTTTATACTCCTGACTATCTTTCAACTGTCTAATCCAAATTCCAGTTACTCTCTAAATTATTTTTTGAGTAAGCATAGAACTTTTTTGTTCACTATTCATTAAGACAATGTCCCTTCATTCTTTGAAGTCCATTATTTAATCTCCCTTCAAGCTTTCCTTTTCCAGCATAAATCAGGTGTGTCCCATGCCCCATCAATAAAAAACCTATTTCTCAAATGCTTAAAAACTGTGACTCCTGTCCTACCCTCCTAAGTATGTTTCCCATATAGTTTTTCTGTTGTAGATTTTGGAATTGGACCTTGTTCCATAATTACTGGTCTATTCATGACACAGTCACATTATAAAGTCTATATACCCTTTTCCTACCTTTGTATGCAGTTACCATGTAAGACCAGCCTTTATTTAATGACCAGCATGTAGTAAGCAGTCAGGTAATATTGGACAAAGGGAGAACCACTGGGGTTTGAACTCAGGGTCTTGTGCTTGCTAGGCAAGTGCTCAGCCACTTGAGCCACATCTCAGCTCTTTTTTACTTTAGTTATTTTTCAGATAGGGTCTCCTGTTTTTGCCTGGGGCTAGCCTCAGACTATGATTATCCTACCTACAGCCTCTCACTTTTCTGGGACCACTGGTGCACACCACCATACCTGGCTTGTTGATTGAGATGGGATCTCACCAACTTTCCACCTAGGCTTGCCTCAAACCTTAATCCCATTTCTTCTGAGTTGCTGGGATTACAAGCATGAACCACTGCTCTGCGCTCGTCAAGCAATATGTTTGATCAAAAGAACAAGTACACTTACTTTAGAGTTGGGTCAATAAGTCAGCCGTCCCATATAGTTACAACACTGGTGAAATGAAGTGATCATATGCTTTTCTAGCTGTTTAAATGCAGGTTCAGAACCCAAGCTCCATTTTCTGAATTTGATTTTAGTGCTTTAGCATTCTAGTGTATTTCAACTATTTTTCTTACTGACACATAGCTGAAGATGATTTAATCTTCACAGTCTCAGTGGTAAAACCTACTTTTAAAGACTAAAGTATTCATCAGATAGACATATTCTGTAGCTTTGATGAAAATCTTGAAGCCAGATCTTCTACCTCTCCCATTCCATTTCTTAACTCTCATTATTGATTGTTTGTTGATACTCAATTTGAGAACACCTGCTCTACATGCTATCTTCCTCTCATTTCTAAGGTACCTGCCAGCCCATAAAAATTCATTAGACTGACACTTGATTAGGTATCCTAATATTTAGGTAAAATTGATAATAGCACTTACCACACCAGTGCCTAAATTGCAATACAAATAGGAAAAATTACTACAATAGGAAAAAATAGTCAAAGCTATAATACCTTCAAGTCCTGCCTCTGGAACAATTATTATATCCTTAAAGAAAATTATTGTTTTTGAACATTTAAAAGTAGGAACTAAATAGTATGCCATTATAAATATAGAAGACAATATTGAAATAAGTATATCTCCAATAGCACCTTAATTTCCTAAGATTATTCATTATTCTGACAGAAATTTATATGTGAAATGCATAAATAAATTTTGTATCATATTCACTATGGATAACAAGTAGAGAAAGTAGTATTCCTTCTCATATTAAAGTGAGAAGTCATTTCTTTGATTAGCATATTTAACCCTCTGATTTGGTGATACCTTTTTTGCTTACTAAGTCCAGCATGGTTGAAAGAAAAGTTCTATTATTATTCTTGTTGATTCTTATTTCTCTAAAGTAAAATGTGCCTTTCTCTTCTGAACCTGCACTCTATGTTTAACATATAGGGACATAACTCGAAATCTAATTGTACACTTTTATTTGAGATGTTTTTCAAGGTCAGGACCCAGTTTCACAAGAAATACTGTTTTTTTCCAATACATCTGACATCCACTCCCACCAGCTGAAAGACAAACTTGTCTAATAAAGCTTTCAGATTCAATTTTCTGCATACAGTTCAAGGAATCTCTGGAGGTCACTCACAACATGCATTGTAACCCAAACAGGGAGAAGTAATGAAAAGATTCTGGTTAAAAGGTGACTCTACCCCTTCCAACTTCCTTGAAAGTGAATATAATAAGCAAGTTTATAGACACAGATATCTGTGATTCTGGGGATTTCCATCTTGATCTCTGACTCCAAGGAACATTTGAATGAATGGATTTGTATCTATTATCTGATTGAATAAATGCTTCATATTGAGTGTATTGAAGAAACTGCTTGAACAACAAAGGTCTGATGTAAATCAGGCAAAACAACATTGTCACTTCATGTTTAACTCTGTTAGAGTGTCTCTAAGGCCTCACAGTCTGGTTCTATTCCAGTAATACATAGGCATATCAAAATAATACCTGCTTTCATTTCAATTATTCCCCCATGGCTTTTGCATTGACCTGAACATACCTAATATTTATCTTAGAGCTAACGTGCATTAATGCCTTGCTCTACAGCAAACATTTGGCTAAATACTCTTTGTGTATTCTGTTTAATCTTACAACCTCCTTGTGAAATATGTGTCACATTATTTTTCTTTGTTTAGCATAGGAGTAAACTAAAGCATAGAAAGAATGGTTATCCCCAAGTCACACAGGTACTAAGTGGGCACACAAGGCCCTGAACCCATATCTTTCTAAGGTTCATGTCTGTGTTTGACCTTTATGTTAAACATACTGGGTCTTGGTAATACATTTTATAAATATAGGCTCCATACACCATAGAAGTAGTTTCACCATATAGCTCATTCTTTTGTATACATTTTCCAAAGTTCAACAATAATACTCTCTCCTCCTCCTCCTTTCTTTCTTCACATCCAAATCTTATAGTAAAGCTATGTGGGTGAGTTTAGGTGTTAAATAGTATCACCCATAAAGCCTAGCACTAAACTCAGAGCAATGAAAGTGATTTCAGTAAAAAGAAATATGTCATTTCTTTTTTATTCTTTTTTTTCTCCTCTAGAAGATAAGAGGCCATTGGAATAGAAAAAAGACATTGAGATGATAGACCTGATTCTCCTACAGTGTTGCTATGTGCCTTTATTTATTCTCCCAATTTTATATCTGTCGGTCCAAGGTCAAGCAGTCAGTAGTATGGCAGCAGAATTATAAAAGGTAGATCTGGAAAAGCCTACAAGGTATGATAGTTCAACACCTTGCTGCAACTCATAAACAATTACAGAAATACATTTAAACAGCACTTCATAAAACCTCTTCTTAGGGAGTCTTATAACCACTTTGGTAAACTATTTTTGGGTTGAGACCTGATTTTTCCAAAGCATTCCCTATTATTCTCATTCTTTAGGAGCTGTGATAAATACGTGGGCACCCATTTTCTATAGCATGAAATCATAGAAATGAGTATTGGCTGAGATTTCATCTAACCAAGCATGCAAACTTAAGAGTTTATCCTATCTTCTGGAAAGCCTGCCCTTTGCTTCTCATCTCCAATTTCAACCATTAGCTACCCTCCCCATTTTCATGCTTCACATGGTGACTTCTTGAGATTTCTCTTGATGAAAGAACTATATGCTTAAAAAATATGAAAAGCCACTAGACTAGATGAAACTGAAAGTTCAAAGAGAGCAAACTTAACGGCAGTCTTAGAATGCATCAAAATGAATATTGCTGACCTCTCAATTAGCCAGTTTCCCATGTAAGCATGCCTCTAACACTGGAGTTTATTTTTCCTATCTGGATTGAGCTGAAGCCTTATAATAAAAGGCAGGGTGAGTGAGGCAGTATGTGCAAGTGCATTGAGATGAATGAGTGGGTAGACTGGCATTGGCAGACAAGACAAGGTCAGTAATAAGCCATGCTAAGGGATGCATATTCAAGGATTACTCCAGAGATGGCAGAATAACTAAATGAATGAGAAGGTCAGTCAGACTACCAGCTAAAATAAATCATGGCTATAGTTAATGAAACCAGAAATGGAAAAAAACAGGACACTGAAATCTGCATGATCATAAATAATAAAACTATTTACATGTGCATACTGTCTATTTTGATCTTAAAACATCCCCAAAGAACAGGGATTCATTTTGTGACAGGTGAAGAAACCGAATAAGAAAGGACACAGAAGTTTTTCACTTCCTGTTTCTAGTCTATTGTTCTTTTAACTGTAATAGTGAATAAAAATTTATTCACCAGATCATAGTACATTGAAGTTAGAGGATGCCTTTTGAAACCTGGAAGATGTAATTTGAGGCAAATGAAAAAATCTCCATTTTATAGAGTAACTTATTTCTAAATTCACTATTTTGGCAAGATATATAGGTTAATATAAATGACTTTAAGAAATTTTTAGATCGGTCAAGTATGACTGTGTTTCAATAAAACTTTATTTATAAAAATAGGTGGTGGGACAGATTTGGCCCACAACTATAGTTCCCTGAACCCTGTTTTAAATAAATACTTGCTGATAGATTAATATTATCTAATAAAGGAAATATAGAGTATATTTTTATATTATTTTAAGGCTTTTCCCATAGAATAAAATATTTCTTATCCGCAGTGTTTTTAATGCTTACTTAGAAATAGGAATATCATTTATCTAGCATAGGATAGAATTTTATAAAGTCACTCATGATGGAATGAAGACATAGTTTGAAATACTATTTCTAGTGTTCTACTCTAATTTGCAAGAAAGATTAATAATAGTTATATAAGTGGATTTAAGCCTAAAACATCAGCCCTCACTTTGAAGAATATTTTCCTACCTCAGCAGCAAAACTATAAAAAAAAACCCTAAATTTTAACTTTTCTATCCTTATGAAAACAAGTGCCACCTATTTAATAATTGAGGCACTTTTAGACATACTTATGTAGAAGTAATTATTTCCATATAATATAGAATCTAATTACTTCTCATAGTTCTAGAGAAGATAACATTCTATATCACATCTGACCTATCTTTGAACTATATGGTTAGCACACTTGTACAAAGATGAAGTGGTCTCCTTAAGAAACATCATAAATAATCAGAAACGAGCTACGATAATGCTACTTCAACTGAATAACACTTAATTATGAACTAGTAGCAAAGCGATAAAGTGTTTAGTTAGAAGCAGTAGGAGATGTCACCATTAGTGGGTTAAGAAGCCATTTCCAATACATGGCTTTTACTTTTTGATGAAGCTACTTCTCCAACTGTGAGTTATCTATTTGTATCCTTACTTTGTCAATACACTAATTTGACAAACAATCTATTCAGGCTTACTATGTACCCTGCTATATGTTAGATGTTCCAGTTATAAATTGATCAAGATAAATGTGATTCCTGGACTTTCATAGAGTAAGAAAATTAAATAACTGTATATGACAAATACTAGCATACAGAATACTGTGGAAGAATCAGGAGGAATAAACTAACTTGGTACGCAACAGAGGACTATCAGGTAAATCTTTCTATACAAATGGAACTTTGAAGGTGAACCTTGAATGGCAAGTAGGTATGCCTAAGCAAACAAGTAAGTGGAGAATAGTTAGGAGAAATAGCACAGGTAAAAATTGGAGAGGAAAAGCAGCCTTGTACTTTCTAAGCAATAACTGCATGACTGAAGAATTGAGTTGGGATCAGAAGTGGGTGAGGATGGATGTTCAGGGAGGAAGTCCTGGATGAGGCTAAAAATGCAGATATATTTTTAGATTGCTTTATAAGGTATAAGGTATAAGTACAACAAAATCAATTGCATTTTATCTGAAGGTCATTTGAAAGTCTCTGAAGTGTTTTAAAGAAACTAGTGACATGACAATATTTGGGGTTTAAAAGGATTGCTAAAGCTAAAGAGTAGAGAATGGCCTGGAGAAGAGCAACCCTGAAGGCTGTCATAGTTGTTCAGCTGAGAGATAATGATGCCCTGAACTAGGGAAGAGAAAAAGTGAATGGAGACAAAGTAGACAAACTCAAGACATACTTGGAATGTGGAAATAATGACCTGGTAACAGGTTAGACATGGAGGTGAGAGACAAGGAGAATTCAACTGGATGGATCATAATAGACATTACTAAAATATGGAGTATTTTAGGATCAGGAAAACCATGAATTCAACTTTACATAAATTTGCTTTGAAGTGTTTGGAAGACCATTGAGTAGACTAGTGATAAGAATCAGGAGAGGTTTAGACTAAAAATATGGATGACCAAGTTGCAGCATATATGATGAAACATATCTGAAGTCTCAACAGTGAGATCACCTAGCAAGTGTACAGAATGAGAAGAGAAGAGGACTTAAGCCAGAGCCCTGATGAATTTCTACATTTGACATCCAGAGCAAAGTGAGCCAGCAAGAGACTGAAAAGCAATGACCACATTTAGAAATAGAAAACCAGGGTATGGGGATGAAAAAATGCTTTCAAGAAGTTTCTTTCTACATGGGTGGAGAAAGAATGGAGGGATTAGAAAGTAAGATTCCCCCATGGTTGTTTTGCCAAGCAGATGCTATAAAAATGTATCAGAGCAAGGGAATTAACAATATTTAAAAAGTATAATCAGTGTACCTCAGTGGTGGAGTGTTTGCAGAGCATGTACAGACCCCGGTTATGATCCCTAGCACACACACACACACACACACACACACACACGAATTATAGTTACTAATGGCTGCATAGTTGGCTGAAGTGATGGGCCATTGCCTCTAAACCAGAGAGGGCAGTGGGTACAATGTAAAGCAGAAAGAGGAGAATGGTTCTAGGGACATAGAGACTATGCTATTTTACACAGTTGTGAATTTGGAAGCATGGGAAATATTGTATTTTAATTAGGGTGACATTTAAATGGGGTATGCCTTTATATTTATTCTTTAAATATTATATGGTTTATGTAATCACCTATAGGTAAGAAACATCTCCCTGTAAAAGAAAATAAAAAAAGAAAACCTGCTCAGGAGGTAGATATTGAAGAATTGTGATTTGAGGCCAGCACAGGCGAAAAGTTAGTGAGACTCCCATTGCAACTAACAAGCCAGGCATAGTGTATAATCCCAGCTACATGGGAGGTATATGTAGGAGGATCATGGTCCAAGGCAGGTACTAGACAAAACTGTGAGAACCTATCCCCAAATAACTAAAGCCTAAAGGGCTGGGGGCATGGCTCAAGTGATAAAGCTGACCAAGTGTGAGGCCCTGAGTTCAACCCCAGTACCACCAAAAAAAAATGCTTTCCAAGAATTATCATCACAATTATAGCAGATGTTTTTGTTGCCTAATGTCAAGTATCCTTAACCCACCTCTAATTGTTGACGTAGCTGACAGTCTTGCATGAGTTCAAACTTATCTTTAGCTGACAGCATCTCATGTCAGAGGAATGACTCCCATTTTTGACTTTCTGAGAATGCCTCTGATATGCCAGAAAGCTCAGAGGTTCTGTGAGCTAACTCAACAGTGGTGTTGGGTGAATACCTGAACCAATGACAATGGGAGCACATGGAAACATTTTTTACATCTATTCCTTTTGGATGACAACTCAGGGAAACTTTCTCTAGAATTCTCAGGAGCTTAGAAAGATTCTGGCAAAATCCATTCCCTGTTGTCCATAATAGTGACTTCCATAATATACATTTGATTGTCATTTCCTCCTTCTCTATCTTGCTCTTTTGATCCTTTTTTCTTGCTTACTAGGGATCAGCTCTCAATAACATACCTATGTCAATGTCTTTGCCCAGGCCTTGTTTGTAGGAAGACAGCCAGAAGACATGAAGGAATTTCCTCTATATTCCAATCTGAATATTAAACTACCTACTGCACAGTTCCACTTAGATGGCTTAAAAATGGCTTTATCATTTGGCCCTGTCATAAAATGTATGAACTTTCTCTGTAATATCCTCCACCCACTTGTTTTAGTTTTTATTAACATTACCCATCCAATAATAAAACCTCAGGAGTCTTTCTTGCTTCCTCCTCACCTCACTGCTCCTGGGCATACATTACTAATTTCAGTTCATATCCCCTCCGAAACACTTTTTAGTTCATTTTTCTTCTCTAGAATTTATCCAGAATAACCCTGACCAACTCTCTCCATCTCTTTCCTGGGTTGTTACAGTAGGCTTACATCAGGATGACCATAAACCTACCTGGGTATTATGTTAGGCACCAGTGGCTCATGCCTGTCATGCTAGCTACTTACAAGGCTGTGAGCTGGAGGATAGTGGTTCCAGGCCAGCTAAGGCAAAAAAGTTTGTGAGACTCCATCTTAACGGAAAAAAGCTGGGGATGGTGGTACATGCCTGTCATCCCAGGTACATCAGAAAGTTTAAAATAGGAAGATCACATTCCAGTCTTGCCTGGGCAAAAAAGCAAGATACTATCTCCAAAATAACCAGAGCAAAAAGTGATTCAAGTAGTAGAGTGCCTGCCTAGCAAGTCCGGAAGCCCTGAATTCAAACCCCAAAGCTGACCAAAAAGGAAAAGACACCTGGGGTATGGGTATTGTTCAATATAAAGATTCTGAAGTTACACGGGATGATTGTAGTTAGGACTCTATACAAAAAAGGAATCCTTGGACCAGAAGCTAGTCTTGCGGAAACAAGAATGAGTGTCAAAGGGGAGTGGAAAAGAGAATCAGAGAATGAGTCCCTAGTGGTGAGAAAGGAGGCATGTAAAGAAATGAAATAAAGATGTAATAAATTGCCTTCTTATTCTAGAGACAAAGACAACTAGAGGATCTGGGAAAAAACCTAAGAGGTGTTAATGATCTCGCCTAAAGCTTCATAATGAGCTAAGGGGCTACTATTTAATAAACCCTAGCCTATGTTTCTTCTCTGTTTTCTATCATGATATAAACTCAATGAAGACACTAGTCATTCCCACTGATTATTACTGTACTCCCAGTGTCTAAAATATGAAACCAAGTAGGCTGTAAGAAAGTATATTGTTACATGATTCTCAGTCTTTTGATGAATGTATGTACAACATGGTGTTGCCACCTTTATCTTTTAGCTCATTCCATATGGAGTTTATATCATTTTGCAAACTTTATAACCTGGTTATTTCTTACTTTTTATATTTCCAGCTTTGTATAACCTGATTATTCCCCTGCCTGCTGTATATCTATTTTCCTCAGCTCTTTTTTCTTATGCTCTTCTCCAACTTCCTCTCTCCTATAAATTATACTCAGATGAAGACTGAAGTCACTTTTCATTAACTTTGATGTCATTCCATTGAATGACAACTCTGTGGTGAACTTTGAACTTTCTGTTGACTCATTGTTTGCTTTGAAAAAAATTGTTCATCTTCTTGCTGAATTCGCTAGGTAAATTTATGCTCCCAAAAAGGCAAATCCTGCAGAACAAAAACTGTCTGGACATCAGAAATATTAGTCTTGACTCAAAAGTATGATAGAAATTTTTTAAAGAGAGAGGAGTTTTGAAGTATTTTATCATTAAACTCAATTTTTAAATATTTATGCTTTGAATGTCAGAATCATGAATCCAAATTATCATCGAAATTTTCACTTGTAAAAGAGGAGCAAAAATAATGTTTGAGAATAAGAAATATTGCCATTGTGGAAAAATTCATTTTAAAATGTTTCTTTGGAAGTGTCCATATTGACTGTATCTTCAGTTCTCCTCTCTGAATTTTTCGTTTCCATGAAACAAATTGGTCACTTCCAATTCTTCCTACAGAAGAGTCTTCAATTCTTTATATTTCATTGAAACATGTCCCTTGTCTCCTTTGATTTGTTCTCAGTCTTTCATTTTGTACTTCCTTTGTCATCCTGTGTGTCAAAAAGGATCTCTTACCCCAAATCCTTTAATATATTTGTCTACCAACATTTGTTTTCCTGTCATATATACTCTTAAGAAGTCCACTGATTTTCAAAGTTTCCACACTGTCTTTCTTACTTTATACTTTGTATTTTGAATGTAGTCTAGATATATTAGATAAGTTAATTCCATTTTCTTTTTTTGAAAAAGAAAAACATTTTATTTTTGCTCATAGTTTTAGAGATTTCAGTCACTCGGCCCTGTTGCTTTGGACCACAGTTCATCATGGCAGGAGCGTGTGACAGAGAGGCCTGTTCACTTCATGGGGTTGAGGAAGCAAAAACAGAGACGAGAAGAGGCCAGAATCCCAACAGCTGTTTCTGTGACATGCTCCCAGTCACCTGACTTCCTCCCACTAGTCCCCACTTCCTAAAGGTTCCAGCACCTCCCAGTAGTGCCACAGGCTGGCAACCAAGCCTTCAGCACAGGGCCTGTGGGGGACACTCCTAAACTGTAGCAATTAAGTATTTGCTTTCTGTGCCTGGCTTATTTCGCTTTGCATCATACCCTCTGGGTTCATCCATGTTGTCGTGAATGGCAGGATTTTCTTTTTAAGACTGAATAATATTCCATGTCTTCTTCATGCACTCACTCATTGGTGGACACCCAGCTGGTTTCCATACATCGGCTATTGTGAATATGCTGCTGTGAACGTGGGTGTGCAGCCATCTCTTTGTGATACTGATCTCATTTCCTTTGGGTATACGTCCAGTAGTGGAATTGCTAGGGCATATGGTGACTCTGTTTTTAATGTTTTGAGGAACTTCTATAATGTTTTCCATAATGGCTGAGATATGAGGCAGGGCATGTCACTCGTCCTGATGGATAGTCTTCATGATATTGAACGTGAGGTTTCTGGGGATGGTGGCTGAGGAGTAGTGGTACTTGATGTATGTGCATCGCTCAATTTCTCCTTGAAGAATGAAGTGATGTGGGCAAAAACAATGAATGCCAACAGCCACTAGACGCTGGAAGGGTCAAACAACTGGAGTCTCTGGAGGAAGCACAGCCCTGTCAACATGTTGATTTTGGTCCAATGACCCTGCATTTAAACTTAAAACCAGAAAAGCCAAGCCTCCCTCATTCTCCCCATCCCACGGTCTCCCCTAGTCTTCTGCACAAGTTGAGGCCTCCATTTTCTATGCACATTTTATCTAGCACTCTTCATATAATGTAAATGTTTTCTTTTGAAATTACATCAGACCTTGAGTATTAAGATACAGTTTGTAGTAATCCACTCAGGAAAATTTCTTTAATTAGCTACTATACCCTTTGCTGTGGTTTTGTAATCTTACCCTAACATAGTCTTCACCATGTATCACTTATCCTTCACCCATTTAAATTTTCTGTTATTTTAATTTCTAAAATCACATATTCTCTTGTTTTATTTTTCTTTCTCTATTCCAATGACCAATTTTGTCACCTGCTGCTATTCCCACCTAGTTGACCATTTCCATCAGTCAGCTTCTTAAATAGTATTGCTCAGAATTTAACTGATACCATTTGCATCTCTTTATGACCACCAGCCTGGCTGATTAGTCACTGTCCATGCTGTATGTATTGTTTTGCCTTTTTATTGTGATAAAAAGACACAATAGAAAATTTACTGTCTTAAGTAATTTTAATACTAGTTCAGTGTACAAGAGAATTCAAGATAAAGATTACTAAAAAGATCTCGATGATTTAATTTTCTCTAGATCAGATTTCTTTCTTCAACTTCAGGCTGAATATTTTGCCTGCCAACCCATTGTTATGTAGATATACCATGAATAGTTCTAATTCTGCATACCAAAAATTTGTTTTACTGTCTTTAAAAAAATCTCTTCCTCCTCATAATTCCCATTTTGATGGCAGATAGTATCTAATTGGCCAAGTTAAAATCAGGGAGTCATTCTGGCACCTTTTGAATTCTTTAAAAAGTCCAACAATCAATTACCAATCCCATCAATCTTGTAAGCCAAATAACCCTGGAATTTCTTACCTCTCATTCAGCAGTGCCATTTTCTTTTGCTATTCATTCTACAAGACCTCATTGTTTTCCCTATCTCTATCAACCTATCTTCCACCCTGCATAGCCACTAAAAATATACTTTGCTTGGCACACAAAATCTTTTGCAATATGCTATTTGCTAGCCAGTTTAGGCTGTGTCCTACACACACATACACCCTAACCTCTCTTTTCATAAATAAAATGATACTAAACTATTTATAGCTCCCCAATCACCAACTGCTGCTCTTATAGTTTAACATATATTATTTCTTCTGCTTCAAACACATTTGTTATCTTTTACTCTTTGGAAGATCATTCTTAATATTTCATCTCCAAATAATTTTGTATAAATACTTTCTTTCCTGCCCAATTCCTGAGGGAAATGAAAGTGCTTCTCTCTTCATACTACCATCTTGCCATTTACTGCAGCAAGAATCCTAACACTTTACTGAAATTTATTGGCATATATGTCTTCTACTAGAAGAGAAACTTATTTAATGCAGGAATGATGATTTATTTATTGTTCCAACCCTGGTGTCATGTTTAATAGTGTTATATTCCAACATACGTTGGGATATAAGAAAGAGAATACATATTTAAAGAGCCTTCAACAGTAAGGTTAATTCAACTCATATAACTAGAAGTTCATGGGGGAAAACAGGCTCCAGAAAAGCTACAAAGAGAGCTCTCTCTTTTTCTATGGCTTTCTTCTGATGTTCCCTCTGTGTCAGCTTTGATTTCTGTACTAGTTGCCCTTCAGGTTCCAATATGAGTGCCAGCAGCAAATGATGGAACATGATTTCTTATTACAGTAATAAGGAGATCCTCTTATCCCAAGGATAGATTAAGAGATTTTTCTCTCAGTCAGATCAGAACAATCTAGCTTCAGTATCTAATGATGTAAGATACAATTTAGATATGGTTTGTCCCCCAAATATTCTTGTTCTGGAGGCTTGGTCTCCATTGTGACAGTATTGAAAGGTGCTGGGACTTTTCAGAGGTAAGGCCTAATGGGAGGTAATTGGGTCATGGCTGCCCTTGTGAAAGGATTAATGCTGGACTCACAAGAATCAGTTAGGTCTTGAAGAAATGGATTCATTCATAAGAGAGCAAACCTGGCCTCCCCCTGCTTTCTTGTGTCTTCTCTTAACATGTAACCTCTGTTTCATGCATTCTCCTGGCATGTGATACTATCTTCCATGAAACCCTCACTAGAAACCCATGCTGGTACTATGCTTTTAGACATCTTAAACTAAAGAATAAACATCTTTTCTTTCTGAAGTATCCAGCTTAAGTTATTTTGTTGTAGCAACACAAAATGAACACAATATATACAATGCATCATTAGTATATGTATTAGATATGTATATGTGTACATGCAAGTGTGTGTGTGCGTGTGTGTGTATGTGTGTCGACCACTCTACTAATGAAGATTCAGACAATTACCATAAACTGGTTGACTTTCTAAAGCCCCCTCTGGAACTGGGGATATGGTCCACAGAAAATCAAAGACAACTGGCATTCTACTAAACAGAAGAATTGCAGAGTGGTTATAGGGATAATTAAGAACGAATATTAAGTCACCAACAGTATTCACTCTAATGCCATGATTTTTGTCCTCAAAGATATTTGGTTAATATTTTTTCAGTGAGCCAATAGAAAGACCATCTTGCATATAAGATATATTTATAGGCTAGATAGCAATGAAAAACATTTTATGAGTTAATCATTTACAAGTTTATCATTCCCATTGGAAGGCTCTTTCTAGATTAATGTCTTGTCTTCCTTTGAACTTTGACTTAATCATATCTTGGCCTAAATCTAGAGCTTACTAGGAGCTTGTAATCATTTTTTAACACTTGGATTAATAGCAGTTATTGGAACATGTATAGCTCAGCTAAGAAGGAAAAGGAGCAAACTCATCATAATATGATATTGTCAAGGAAAATGATACTTTCATGCTGCTATTCTGCTTTTTGGTGTATCCTCAATTTTTGGAAGCCTAATAAAAAGGGATTATCTCAACAACATATAAGCTTAATTTTGAAAAACAAGAAACAATGAATAATGGAAATGATTTCAAAACATCTTTGTTCCCATCTAGAATACAAAACAACTAAATCAGAGGTTCTTAATAATTTAATCAGTGAGGCATAACTGGAAGATTTAGAAAAAGCACCTAAACTATTAAAAGATTCTTCAGCTGCTGCTTAGTGTCAATAGCAAGTTATTTCTTACATTGGCAAATAGCCAAGCTATTCCCTGGTCATATCCACTTTTCAGCATTTAGTGGTCCTCTCAATCATCCTGATTGCAGCCTCAGGAATGTTTCATGGCAACTCCACAATAATGGTATATTACTATTGAGTCCTGAATTTTGAAGTAGTTTATCTTCCAGAAAGGATATGAATAGAGCAATAAGTCCAAGAGGAGTGAGCTTTATTAATGATGCCCAAGATTTTAGACATATACTATAAACTTCAATCAATTTTAACACCATTTTCCTCACCCTAGTTTTAGTTTAAACCAGTGTTGTAGTCTCATATACTAGAGCATTGTTGGGAAAAATTTTATATATCCTATACCTGTTTGAATTCTTTAGTATTTAAATCTAAAAAGTAAACCTTTTAGTGCTTCCTGTGTAATACTAGGGAAAGTACTCATTATTCTAGAATTCTAGTTCTCTATTGTTACCAAATATGTCCACAATTTAATAAACATAATAATATTTTGTCTATATCTTTCTTAGAAAGGCATTGGAAATGAAGAAATATATCAATAATTTCATTTACATGTCCCTTTTACTAAGTAAGCATAGACACTTCTCTAAGTTAGTAATTAGTTAATGATAGTGTTTAATGAAAACCATTCTGCTAGACTAAACTCAGACTGTCAATGTCACAATAGAAAAGTTTACTCATTGATGAACATATTCTTTCTTCTTAGAAAATACATTAAATGAAAATAAATTTCTACGGTTATTTTAATAATAGGAAAAATTCACAAACTGTTATATTTTGAAATTTTTCTGTTAGCACAGATAATTGGAATGACTTAACAGAGTAAAAAAAATAAGTAATACTTTTTGAAAAATCTAACAAGGATGTGTTAAAATATTGTCCAAAGCTAAATAATTCATTTGAAGTGACAGAAAATTGCTTTCTCAGGGCCTGTGATATGTAGTGATTTCCATAGGCTTAATAACATCTACCCCATTGAGTGATTGAGTGGTTCAAATACGTAATGCTTCTAACACTAATCTCATGTAGTGAGAAACTATTGGGCAGTGATGAATCTTTTAATTCCTAAATAAGCCTTGCTGTTCACACAAATCTGCTGTTTTGATTTGCAAAGACTAGTGGACATATCTATTAAGAATATCAAGGATCTACTGAATTATGTGCAAAACATTTCAGTCTAAGATTGCAAAGTTCGAAGATAACAGGTTTTAACACTCAGCATTAGAATTTCCACAATTCTCTTTCAATTCTAGAATTTTACAATTACATCAGTAGATAATAATATTAAAAATATGTGGTCAAACATGAAGACTCTTTACATAAGAGAGCAATGAACATAGGAATGGGGGAAAGAATTTCAGGGTTAAGTGGAGTTGTCAACAAAGGTTTTGCAGAAGCATCTGGTCATAAAGAATTGCAAGGATTAAAATAGGTTAGGAAGATACATAAGTCTAAGGAACAGCTTGAACAAATTTATTTTGTAAAGCTTGAAGGCATATTGAGTATTGAATGAAGAGACTGACTAGTCTGAGACAATGTGTGCATTTGGGGTAAAGACTAAGAATTCATTTTCCACAAGTAGAGTGGAGGCAAATTCAAGTATTTGGTTATTGTCCTGTGTTGTTTCTTAACCCTTATCTTCTCCTTGTCCCTACCCCATTAATGTCATCACACATGGTGATAACATTCACTTATTCCAACAGAAGTATTCACATGAGGGGCTATAGATATATAAAAATGAGTGAACTAAGCCAGATTCAAGCATAAGAAACTCTGACTGTGTCCTCTCTCTTATACTACAAAAAGAATATCATAAGGAAGTAAGAGAATCATTATGTTGGCAATCTTGAATATCTAACAATTTAATTAAAAAATCATAGTCTTAAAAATTCAGGCTTTTATATCTTTGAAAGAACGCAACTGATGTGCCTACTGGTGGGACATTGCTCAAGCTACACAGCTCCAACAGTTGTGTGAAATCTTCTGACTGCAGGACCATAGTGAGGCCACCTGGATGTGTCAGAAGCGGGAAATGGTGTCCCCAGAAAACAGCAGGTGAAACCACCCAGCTGGTGGACAGAGGGAGTCTCTCCCCCAGCAGAGCTTTGTTGTGGTCCATAGCTGGATATCCAGGGTGAGACTGCAGAGACACCCGAATGGAGGGACAAACTCACCAAAATTTGTAGAGTATGCAGACTTCTATCATTGAATAACAAAATAAATCGAACAATCCACCACCCCACCAGGCTTCTGCCCTACAGACCCACTGGACCGCTGCCTTGCAGACCCACCAGACCACTGCCAGGTGGCCCACCAGGCTGCTACATGCCCACCGGACCACTGGCCTGCCAGGCCTCTGCCCTCCTGCTGGCCCACTGGCACACTGGCCACCGCCTGCCACAGGAGGGCTCCAACACCACCAGATGCCAGCTCTAAACCTGTCTAGGAGACACAGACAAACAGGACTGAATGGTAAAGGAGTAACACCAGAAGTACTAAGACTGAAACTCTACTGTTCCTGAACCAAGAATTTTTTTTGTTTTTCTTTTTTCTCTTTTCTTTAAGTATTTGTTTGTCTTGTTCACTGTCTGATTGTCCACCATATCTCCCTGTTGATTTCTTTGGTTCTCCATTTTTTTCTTTTCATTCTTTTTTCTCCTTCTTTCTTGGTTCTGTTAGTTTTACTATTGTAAAGTTAGCTAATACTAAATTACAATAGACCAGGGACAGAAACAGTACCAAGTGGAATGACAGGAAGAAGAAAAAAGGATGGAAACCATTTTCCAACCCAAAAATGAATTAGTACAGGATTCAGGGGGAAATGAGGAAAATGGATACCCAGAAACAGACTCCAACAAAACAAAGATAAACTATACCAAGGAACCCAACGAAGCTCACAAGAACACTCTGAAAGAAGAAATCCTACAAGTAACCAATGAGAATTTCATAGAGATGTTACTAGACGGTCAACCAAAATGTAAAGGAGGCACTGAAGACAACAAAAATAAAGAATATGAGAAAACATAAAAACAAATAAATGAAATCATAGGAGCCCTAAATAAACACCAAAAGGAAACAGAAATCATAAATAGAGAGATAAATCAATTAAGGACAAAAATCAACAATATTAAAGAGGAAGTGACCCAGGATATGGAAAACCTCAGAAAAAAGGACGAAACAGAAATGCAAAACAAAATAGAAGGACAATCCAGCAGACTAGAACAAGAAAAAGACAGAATCTCAGTACTCGAAGATGAAATGGTAATTAAAGGAAAAACTGAAGAACTACTAGTTAGACAGCTCAAGACCTGTGAAAGGAACATGCAAGAATTCATCAAAAGACCAAACCTGAGAATCATGGGCATTGAAGAAAGAGAGGAGGTGCAAACAAAAGGAATTCATAATATATTTAACAAAATAATAACAGAAAATTTCCCAAATCTAGAGAAAACTATGCCCATTCAGGTACAGGAAGCCTCCAGGACACCAAACAGACTTGACTAAAATAGAACTACCCCTAACACATTATCATTAAAACAACAAGCACAGAGAATATAGAAAGAATATTGAAGGCTGTAAGAGAGAAAAAACAAGTAACATACAAAAGTAAACCCATCAAAATCACAGCATATTTCTCAACGGAAACCTTAAAAGCAAGAAGAGCATGGAGTGAGGTCTTCTAAGCACTGAATGAAAATAACTTAAAACCTAGGATATTCTACCCAGCAAAACTATAATTCAAAATAGATGAAGCAATAAAAGTCTTCCATGATAAGCAGAATCTAAAACAATATATGACCACCAAGCCACTACTACAAAAGATTCTTCAAGAAATTCTACACACAGAAATTGAAAGCAAACAAAACCATGAAAGGACAGGCAGTACCAAATCACAGGAGAAGAATAGGCAAGAAAGTAGAGAGTAACATTGATTCAGCTCCATAGAATCAAACCCTTAAACAACAAAGACAACTAAATGACAGGAATTGCCACATACTTACCAATACTAACACTGAATGTTAACGGACTTAATTCCCCCATCAAAACACACCATTTGTCAAACTGGATTAAAAAGGAAGATCCAACAATCTGCTGCCTACAGGAGACCCATCTCATTGACAGAAACAAGCACTGGCTGAAGGTGAAAGGCCAGAAAAAGATATACCAAGCCAATGGCCCCCCAAAACAGGCAGGTGTAGCAATACTTATCTCAGGCAAAATAGACTTCAAACTTACATTGATCAAATGAGATAAAGAAGGACACTCCATACTAATAAAAGGGGAAATACACCAAAAGGAAGTAACAATTATCAACTTATATGCACCCAACGTCAATGCACCCAATTTCATCAAACATACTCTGAAGGACCTAAACGCATATATAGACTCCAACACAGTGGTAGTGGGAGACTTTAATACCCCCCCATCATCAATAGATAGGTCATCCAAACAAAAAATCAATAAAGAAATCCTACAACTAAATCACACCATAGATCAAATGGACCTAGCTGATGTCTACAGAATATTTCATCCAACTTCTGTACAATGTACATTCTTCTCAGCAGCTCATGCAACCTTCTCCAAAATTGATCATATCTTAGGGCACAAAGCAAGCCTCAACAAATATAAGAAAATAGAAATAATCCCATGCGTTCTATCTGATCACAATGCATTAAAACTAGAATTCAACAACAAAAACAACAGTAAAAAACATGCAAACAGTTGGAAGCTGAATAACACATTGCTCAATGATCAATGGATCATTGATAAAATAAAAGAGGAAATTAAAAGTTTCCTGGAAGTTAATGAAAATGAAAATATGACCTACCAGAACCTATGGGACACAGCAAAGGCAGTCATAAGAGGAAAGTTTATAGCCATCAGTGCATATATTAAAAGGTCAGAAAGATCTCAAATCAATGACCTAATGCTACATCTCAAACTCCTAGAAAACAAGAACAAGCAAATCCCAAAACAAGCAGAAGGAGAGAAATTATAAAAATAAGGGCTGAAATCGATGAAATAGAAATTTTAAAAAACCATACAAAGAATCAATGAAACAAAAAACTGGTTCTTTGAAAAAATAAATGAGATTGACAGACCCCTGGTAAACCTGACAAAAATGAGGAGAGAAAAAACCCAAATCAGTAAAATCAGAAATGCAAGAGGGGAGATAACAACAAACACCACAGAAATCCAGGAAATCATCAGAGACTACTTTGAGAACCTAATTTCTAATAAATTTGAAAATCTTCAATAAATGGACAGTCTTCTAGATACTTACAACCATCCAAAACTGAACCAAAAGGATATTAATCACCTGAATAGATCTATAACACAAAATGAAATTGAAGTAGCAATAAAAAGTCTCCCAAAAAAGAAAAGTCCAGGACCTGACGGATTCTCTGCTGAATTCTATCAGACCTTTAAAGAAGAACTAATACCAACCCTCCTTAAACTGTTCCACAAAATAAAAAGGGAAGAAACACTGTCTAACTCATTTTATGAAGCCAATATTACTCTCATCCCAAAACCAGACAAAGTCACCTCCAAAAAGGAGAACTATAGACCAATTTCCTTAATGAGCATTGATGCAAAAATCCATAATAAAATAATGGCAAACCAAATCCAACAACACATCAGAAAGATCATCTACCATGACCAAGTCAGTCCCAGGGATGCTCAACATATGCAAATATATAAAAGTGATACAGCACATTAATAGAAGCAAAGACAAAAAACACTTGATCATCTCAATAAATGCAGAAAAAGCTTTCAGTATGATCCAACAACATTTCATGATAAAAGCTCTAAGAAAACTAGGAATAGAAAGAATGTACCTCAATATTGTAAAGGCTTACATGGCAAACTTACAGCCAACATCATACTTAACAGTGAAAAACTGAAACGATTTCCCCTAAAATCAAGATCAATACAAGGGTGCCCACTATCCCCACTCCTATTCAACATAGACCTGGAATTCCTAGCCAGAGCAATTAAGCAAGAAGAAGGAATAAAAGGAATACAAATAGGTAAAGAAACTGTCAAAATATCCCCATTTGCAGACTATATGATCCTATACCTTAAAGACCCAAAAAACTCTACCCAAATACTCCTAGACGCCATAAACAGCTATAACAAGGTGGCAGGATACAAAATCAACTTACAAAAATCATTAGCTTTTCTATACACCGACAACAAACATACTGAGAAGGAATATATGGAAACAATTCCATTCACAATAGCCTCAAAAAAAGTCAAATACCTAGGAGTAGACTTAACAAAGCATGTGAATGACCTCTAAAAGGAGAACTGCAAACCCCTGAAGGAAGAGATCAAGAAGACTACAGAAGATGGAGAGATCTCCCGTGCTCATGGATTGGTAGAATCAACATAGTAAAAATGGCTATGCTATCAAAAGCAATCTATATGTTTAATGCAATTCCCATAAAAACCCAATGACAATTCATCACAAAGATTGAAAAGTCTACTCTAAAATTCATTTGGAAACACAAGAGACTGTGAATAGCCAAGGCAATACTCAGCAAAAAGAACAATGTGAAGGTATCACAATACCTGACTTCAAACTATATTACATAAAAATAGCAATAAAAACAGCATGGTACTGGCACAAAAACAGACATGAAGATCAGTGGAACAGAATAGAGGACCCAGATATGAATCCACACAATGATACCCACCTTATTTTTGACAAAGGTGCCAAAAATATACAACGGAGAAAAGACAGCCTCTTCAACAAATGTTGCTGGGAAAAGTGGTTATCCATCTGCAAGAAACTGAGATTAGATCCATGTTTATCACCCTGTACT
The DNA here is from genome assembly GCF_047511655.1 of Castor canadensis. NCBI lineage: Eukaryota > Metazoa > Chordata > Mammalia > Rodentia > Castoridae > Castor > Castor canadensis. Next base: position 113,918,791 of record NC_133405.1, read on the forward strand.
AGTATCAACAAAATGGATCAAAGACCTAAATATCAGACCTGAAACTCTGAAGTTATTACAGGAAGGAGCAAGAAACACTCTGGAAGTAATAGGTATAGGCAAGGACTTCCTCAATAGAGCCCCAGCAGCACAGCAACTAAGAGAAAGAATGGACGTATGGGACGCCATAAAATTAAAAAGCTTCTGCGCAACAAAAGAAATGGTCTCTAAACTGAACAGACCACCCACAGAGTGGGAGAAAATATTTGCCAGGTATACATCAGACAAGGGACTGATAACCAGAATATACAGGAAACTTAAGAAACTAAACTCTCCCAAAATCAATGAACCAATAAAGAAATGGGCAACTGAACTAAACAGAACTTTCTCAAAAGAAGAAATTCAAATGACAAAAAAACACATGAAAAAATGCTCACCATCTCTTGCCATAAAGGAAATGGAAATCAAAACCACACTAAGATTCCACCTCACCCCTGTTAGAATAGCCATCATCAAAAACACCACCAACAACATGTGTTGGCATATATGTGGGGGAAAAGTAACCCTCATACACTGCTTGTAAGAATGCAAGCTAGTGCAACTACTCTGGAAAAAAGTTTGGAGGCTTCTTAGAAATCTAAACATACATCTGTCATATGACCCAGCAATCCCACTCCTGGGGATATACCCAAAGGAATGCAACACAGGTTACTCCAGAGGCACCTGCACACCCATGTTTATTGCAGCACTATTCACAATAGCCGAGTTATGGAAACAGTCAAGAGATGCCCCACTACTGATGAATGGATCAAGAAAATGTGGTGTTTACACACAATGGAATTTTACTCAGCCATGAGAAGAATGAAATCTTATCATTCTCAAGTAAATGGATGGAACTGGAGAACATCAATCTGAGCAAGGTCAGCCAGGCTCAGAAGACCAAAAATCGTATGTTCTCCCTCATATGCAGACTTTAGATGTAGGGCAAATACAGCAATGTTGTTGGACTTGGGTCACATGACTAGGGGAGAGCACATAGGGGAGGTATGGGGATAGGTAGAAAACCCAAAACATGAAAGCATTTGATGTCCCCACTCCAGAGGAACTAATACAGAAACCTTAAAGATACAGAGTCAACACGAGAAGGGTATCAGGAACCAGTGTAAAGATTAGTTAAAGATGAATCAACTTTGGTTGTAACACATTTATACATGGAAGCAATGCCAGGAATCTCTCCATATAGCTTCCCCTAACTCAACTTGCAAAAACTCCATGTCTTTCTTTTTATGCTTATGTCTTCTCTTCAACAAAATTAGAGATAAGGGCAGAACAGGTTCTTCCTGGAAGTGAAGGGGTTTGGGGGGAGGGGAGGGGCAATGGGGAGAAATGACCCAAACAATGTGTACACATGTGAATAAATATATTTAAAAAAAAGAACCCAACTACAAATGATTATGATGCCATTGTTTGGCAACACTGAAACTAAAACCAACAGATAAGGAATATAACTTTGGAAGATACTTGATTAGAACAATATCATGAGGCAGTAACTAACATTATTGATATTCACAACATGTAAGTTGAGATGCATAAGATTTCTCAGGATTACTAAAGGGAGTTTTTGAATTCATGAGCATCCCAAGTATTATCTGTGGAAAAATAAATGATAAGCAAGCCCCCAACATGTAGTAGATACTATCAAAGTCATCTAAATGTTTTGCAACTAATGAAAATGTGAGTCATATTAAGATTGTATTGAAATTCAGAATAAGTTGACTTTGTCACTATTTTGCTCAATCTCTGCATAGTTGGTTTATGATTATTATGCAGAGGTTGGAAACATTTGTTGAGATTACAGAAGCATCTAATAATATCATAAACCACTGACACAGTTAAAAGAATTGGGGATGCAATGGCCTGGGATCTTATCATTTGTTATCTTGCTTTCTGGATGCTGGGGGTCAGGACATTGAAAAAAATTACTCACATTTCACCCCATAATTTTTTTAATTGTTAAATAATGGAGTTCACCAAAATGAGAAGTTTGAGAATTCAACCAGATGTAGCATCTAGGTTTTTTGATATACAATGTAATTAAACACTCTGAAGATCTTTTCAACTTACTATAACATATGTTTGTGTGGGCTTTGGAAAGTAAGTTACTGATAACTTACATTTTATAGAATAATTTACTTACTCATTTTTATCATTAGCCAATGTGTTATCTTTTCTTCACTGAAATGAAGTACCTAACATAATCAACTTATAATAGGAAAGGTTTATTTTGGCTCACAGCTTTGGAGTTTCCAGTCCATAGTCAGTTGTCTCCATTGCTTTGAATCTGTGGCAAAGTAGCAAATCATGGTAGGGAGTATATGGTGGATCAAAACTGCTCACCTCATAGATCAGGGAGTAAAGAGAAAAATAGAAGGGGACCAGAATCCCATGACCCCTTTCTAGTGAACACACCCCTCCAAGGGTTCAGCCCCAGTAACCTAAAGGCCTCCCATTCAGCCTAACTTCTTAAAGGTCCTACTACCTTCCAGTAATACCACCCTGGGAACCAAGCCTTTAACACATGGGACTTGTTATTGTTTCTTCTATTCAAGTCACCTAATTGTAATTACCACAGATGTGCATTTTCAATAGGGGAGATTATCCACTTCATCAACTTAATCTCTATTTCAGCTTGTGCATCTTTTCATTTTGTTTTTGCCTCAGATTGAATGGAAATATCAGACTCAAATAAGTACATTGATCCCACCTTTTCATTGAAAATTGGGTTTTCTTTTGCCTCTGTTCCAGTTATAATAGTTCACAGAAAGTATGCTTTATATGTTAAATCCATAGAAATTACTTCATAATTTTAAAACAAGAATAATTATTGAAGTCTAACATAATCATGCTTTGAGACAAATACTGTGTACACGTGAATATAAATGAAAAAATGATATCTGTTGAAACTATTCCAGGAGTGGGGGAGGGGGATAAAGGAGAATGATGGAGGGAGTGAATTCAAGTATGATATATTTGATATATTGTAAGAACTTTTGTAAATGCGACAATGTATCCCTACCAGCACAGCAATACAATTTTTAAAAGGAGAAAATACAGCCTTGGTGCCTTTTTCTTCATTCTTTCCACCAAATAACAGGGTAAAAATGAGGAATTTTACCAATACTATATACAGAGTTTCCATCAATACATAGTGGGTATTTTTCTCAAAATTGAATACTTTCTTTTTGTTTTCTCTAGTTTGAAAAACACTAGATATGAGTTAATGTTTTGATCAGGTTTATTTGATTTGTCTTACTTTCATGCAATAAGTTAGTGATTCTTTAATATATAATTTAATGAAAAATTTCCCATTATATGTTTTCATTTTAAACTAATGGATTAATGTAGAGTGTAATTTCATTAGTAGCAGAACTACATGTTACTTCTTGTTCTTAAGAATCTTTGAGTAAAAGAAACATCAATATAAGGATTATTACATTTTTCTTAATACTGTTACTTTATATTATAGATTATGTGATTAACTTTACTTTAGAATATCTGAACCTTAAACACAATTTCACATCATTTTAAAATTTATTTTCAACTAATATCTTATTAAAATGCATAATTTTGTATAATTTCTATTATAAACAAGTATAGATCTAATAATTTGTTAAAGGATGCAATTAATAAATAGATGTGAATTGTGATATTAAAAATATAAAATATGGGTTGTGGGGAGTAAAGTGTAGAGTTTGTATATGTGATTAAAGTTATGTTGCCATTGGCTTAAAATAGTCTTTTATAATTATAAAATGTTTCCTATAAGCCCATGGTAAGCACAAAACCAAAACCTGTAGTACATACATAAAAGACAAAAGAATCCAAAGCAAACCACTACAGAAAACCATCAAATTATGAAGGAAGACAGCAATAAGAGACTAGACGCACCTATATAGAAGTAGACTTTAAGTCAAAAACTGTAAAAAGAGACAAGATCATTACATAATGATAAAGTGGTCAATTAGTCAAGAACATACAAACACAAACACACACACACACACACATACACATACACACACACATTTATATACATGTCCAAAATTGGAGCCCCTGAAATATAAGGCTAATATCAAGAGAACTGAAGGGAGAAATACTGTACAATATAATAATAGTAGGTGAATTCAATGCCCCACTTTCATTTAGACAGAAAATCAATAAAAACAATACTGGAGTTGAACTACACTTTAGACCAAATGGACTTAACAAATTTATATACAGAACATTCCACCCTACAGTAGCAGAATGCAGTCTTTTCAAATGCACCTGGAACATTCTCTTAAAAATCATATGTTAAACTACAAAACAGTCCTAACAATTTAAGAAAATTGAAACCATATATTTTTTACATAAAACACTGCTGTCATAGAAAAGTACTGAACTAAGTAGGGCTTAAATATGACTTACTAAATTTTTTAAAAAAGAATTACCATTAGCCCTGATCTAATAAAATTTCCACTTCCTAAGCACCAAAAATAAGTTCAAAATAAAACAAATCTACGAAAGTACAGTGTCACAGTCCTTCTTGATTAAGCAAAGTAGGCTATGTTCCTATTTCAAAAACCATAAATGTAGGCTCACAGCTTTCCCAGATGCTCTTTACACTCTTAAATTTAGACCTATTCATCAAAAGGATTAAGACAATGAGATTCAAGTCTTAAAGCAATAGAAATATGTATATCAAAACTGACATGCTAATGCTCCTGGAAGCATTGCTGTTTCAAGAACATGATTTGTTATCATTGAAACAATGTGTCTTTATTTGTGATTATCCTACCTTCAAAAGAAATTTGAGATGGTTTGGTGGTAGGCATGGTTCAGAAAACAAACACAATTGTTTTTTGCTCGTAACAGGCAATTTCCCCTACTTAAGTCCTGTTTCCTACCTTTGATTATGGTTTCTATTGTATAGTTGGTAGTTGTTGCACTTGTGGGTATGGTGTGCTTTTCTACAAGTTAAATGAAAACATAAATTGATTTTGATGTAGCTAGTTTTACTACTTCAGTTACTGTGCATTCCATTCCTGCAGTTCATAATGTGTTCACTGACCCAGAACTTTAAAAGCTGAGCTGAGCTTAACACAGTCACTTCAAACCAATACAAGATAGGGGTTACGTTTTCAATGTCATTATGGAGACAGTTCAAGACTTCAGTATGTGAATTTGTCAAACTTTGATTTTTTTGTTACAGGATGTGTTTAGATTTCGCTAAGAAAAGAACAACTCAGATGATAAATTGAAACTTATGTATAACCAAGGACCAGAACACTACTTTATAACCCCTTAAATAATAAATATGTCACCAATTCTCCGTGTGCTTTTTTGAAATTATCTAAGACATTCAAATATTATATAACCTGTTATAACAATAAGTAATTTCAAATAATATTATTTCATGATTGAATCGCTAGAATGATGATGATACTTTTTAAATTTTAAACAATTACATGTATATAGACCAAAATGATGGTGTCTTAGGTTCCTTAGAAAGAATCCTTGAGACAAAAATTTGCATATGTTTATTGGACATATCTTGGTAGATTGACCTGTAAGGAAGTGAGGGAGGTAGTACTGAACAGAAGGAGAGACTGACCCACACTACCACTGCTGTTGAGGCTGGGTCTTTGGAGCTTTCCCAAATGGAGGCAAGTGAGCTGCCACTTGTATTCATCCCTACACTAATGAAAAGGAAGCTCCAGGGCAACCATGCAGCTGTGATCTGCTAGCAGTCAGTATTGCCAGTATCTGTGGTATAAGCCATAAACTATAGGAGAGGATCTTCATGTAGAACCACAGCATCCACTACAGAGAGGTATTAGCATATTCTGCTTACCCTACAAAGATTTCAAGGAGGCAAAGTAGTAATAAATCTATGAAAGAAATTTGTCATTTGCCCCTGAGCCCTAATATACCAAAACCACTGTGATTTATAGGATGATGTTTATTATAGTCTTTAAGGATCTCTCTTAAATCTTCTAAACCCAGAAGGGAGAAAGAAAAAGGCTACACTTTGCCTCATCTGTAAATCTTAATTTTAATTGTGGCTAAAAAAATCCACATGACTTAAAATTTGCTATCTGAATGATTTTAAGTGCACAGTACAGTAGTGTTAACCATGTACACTATGTTGTAGAACAGATCTCTACACATTTTTTGTCTTATAAAACTGAAACTTTAGAGAGAACATAGTAATATTAAACTGACAGAGGCCACTATGGGAAGGTGACCGGGAAGTAGTGAAGAGGTCTGGTAGAGATGAACCTATTCATGTTATACACATGTGCATGGAAGCAATACTAAGAATCTCTCTGTATAGCTATCTTTATCTCAAACTAGCTAAAACCCTGTGTCTTTCTTATTATTTCTTATGTTTTCTCTTCAACAAAATTGGAGGGCAAGAGGGCAGAACAGGTTCTGCCTGGAACTGGGGAGAGGGGGGAGCCCAAACAATGTAAACACATGTGAGTAAATGTAAAAGTGATAAAATTTAAAAAAGAATTTAAAACAAACCCTGAAACTGTAAGCTGGGCACCAGTGGCTCAGGCCTGTAATCCTAACTACTTGGGAGACTGGGATTAGGAGGACCACAGTTCAAGGTTAGCCTGTGAAAATAGTTCACAAGACCCCATCTCCAAAATAACTAGAGCAAAATGGACTGGAGGTATAGTTCAAGTGGCAGAACATCTGTTTGCAAGTGTGAAGCTTTGAGTTCAAATCACAGTCTTACCAAAAAAATTTAAAAACCTAAAAAACTGAAACTCTATACCTACTGAACAGTTCCTATTATTTTTCCCCTCACCCCAGCCCCTGGCAATGACCATTCTTATTGGTCTGACTAGATACTCTGCATAAGTCCATCATGGGGGTATTTGTCTTTTTGTGACTGACTTATTTCATCTAGTACAATATCTTCAAGGAGCACCCATGCTGTAGCATATAAAAAGACTTCCTTCTTTGTAAAAGTGAATAATATTACATTTATATGTATATGTATATATATCACATTTTGATCTATTATATTTTCTATTTTAATCTATTATATATTATATATATATTATTTTGTAATCTATTTAGCTATCAATTCTTCAATTTCTAGGCTATTATAAATAATGCCTCAATAAATGTGTACATAAATATCTCTTCATGATCCTGTTTTCAACTATTTTAAATGTTTACCCAGAAGTAAGATTGTTAGATCATATGGCAATCCAGTATTTTGGGACAGTACTGTGTTTGAACTGAGGAACTCATGCTTGTTAAGCAAGCACTCTACCACTGGAGCCATGACTCCACCCCTATACTGCTTTAGTTATTTTTTGGATAGGATCTCACATTTTTGACTGGGGCTGACCTTGGTCCATGGTCGTCCTACTTAGGCTTCTTGTATAGCTGGAATTATAAATGTACCCACGACATATATCTTATTTGTTGATATGGGATCTTTCTAACTTTTTGTCTGAGCTTTCCTGGAACCTCAAGCCTGCTAACCTCCACCTCCTGAGTAGCTGGGATGGGAGGCATATGCCACAATGCCCTGGTAATTCTATTTTTAATGTTTTGAGGAAGCTTCATACTATTTTCCTTAGCAGTTTCACTATTTTATTTTCCTACCAACAGTGCACAAGGGTTTGACTTTCTCCACATCCTCACCAACATGTGTTATTTCATGTTTTTTGACTTCTTTCTTTATAGTAGCCTCCTAAATGGGCATGAAGTGACATTTTGTTGTAGTTTTGATTTGTTCTTGCCTGATACATAGTGACAATAGCAATTTTTCATATGTATTTTGGCCATTTGGAGAAATGTCTACTCAAGTCCTTTGTCTACTTTTAAGTCAGATTGCTTTTCTTGAATTCCCTTTCAATAATACACCTCAGGGCCTTTCTTTTTTACATACAGATTGCTCAAAATCTTTCACTTATTTTACTAAATGTCCATCATGGAGAAATATTTTATTTCACCCATATTTACTTTCCTATTCTATAAAGTGATAGTAATGATGCTCTCCCTGTCTCTACAAGAATGATACCGTGAACAACCAACAGAAAATCACTAAGTAGTCATTTTTACACTATTCAAAGTTCAGTATAAATATTATTAATAAGAATCTATACTTTGGACTATTTAATACTGTTTCATTTACATTGAAGCAAATGTTTCTTCTGTCTTTTTTTTTCTGCCTGATGAATCTCTAGAGTGAAACTGTGATAAAATTCTAAATAGACATAGTTATGTACAGAAATAGTCATAGATTACAATCAATGTCTCTGCTTATTACGTTGCTTCTCGTTGTAACCCTGATAACAATAATAAATGTTGTTCGAGACCCTGTTATGTGTCAGATATTGAGGTTTTTGAGGAAGAAAAAGATGATAACATTTACCTTAATTAGCATATTGTCTCATGTCAGAGATGAGAATTGTGAGGCTCCAGCATGTGCTGAAGGATCAATAGGTATCTATCTTGAACTCTTGCTACTTATTTTGATAATTTTAAGGGAAAAATACAGTTCATCCAAACAAAAGATTCATTTAGGATGAATTTTAAATTTAGTAATTTTGTGTTTAATCTGTAGAATCTTGTCTAGAATATTTAGTTAGAAGCAACTCTATTAAATACAAATTAAAGAAAACCAAAATAAATTCTTCTTTTAGGAATTTTTCAGTTGCTAAAAATTTGGTAGAACAGTAGTTGTTTTCTATCATGAGAATGTACATTGTTCTCTAGCTGGCTAAACTCAAGTGTTATATGGATTTTATTCTGATATCTCTTTTGGACTTGGTGGTTACCCTTTACCAATCATGATCTTTATTCTGGTCTCATATAGCTTTTCTTCTTATCTTCTGTACTGAGCTTCCTACTTCTTGGTTATTATTACACTTTGTACTTTTCTCACTATGCAAATTTCTAAGTGCATTAACACGGAATTTCTACTGAAGGTATTGATTTCTTAGCTACCCTGAAAAACACTGGCTCCCTGATTTACAGATACCATTTAGAATGACTGTATGAATCTTCCATTCTATGTCTTTCACATTGTAACTTAAAGAATTTTTCTTTTCCATCTGTGTTCTCTGTTGGATTGCCATTTTAAAATTTTTCATGGTAATTGAGAGGGAGTTCTTAAATCCTATTTTGTATACAGGTATTAAGTAGGTAAAAATAGATACTTTATCAGTTCAGTTATTTATTGCTGTATAACAAACTACCCCAAATGTGATAGCTTAAAATATGAATCATTTATCTAGTTCAGGATTCTTGAATCTGCTTAGAGTTGTGCTCATCTGGGTGGTTCTTTTACTGATCTCTGCTAGCACATTGATGTATTCATAGTCAGTTGGTACTTGATGACCTCACTCATATGTCTGGAACTTGTTGGTTATTGCCTGAAACAATGGGTGACATGTTCACTTGTCTGTCATTATTCAATAGGCTAGCAAAAATCACATAGTGGTGGGAGAGTTCCAAGTGTAACCCAATGTTCAAATATTTTTCATGCTTACTTCACATTTTGGCCCATTGGCCAAAGCAAGTCACTTGACCAATCTATACTCAAGAAGTGGAGAGACATACTGTAAGTCTTAATGAGAGGATCTGGACTATTTCATTACAAAGGTTCATGTGCAAGCAAAGAAAGAATCTGTGGATATTTCCTATTCACCAGACATGCTGCCATTTTCATCACCAAAACATTTCCTATGTAATATTGTTTAGCATTCCCTGCCATCAATATGTTTGGGGTTTTACTGTTTATTCAGTGCCTGCTCAGTATTTTGTGGGTAAGAGAGGCAATTAATTTCTCACACTCTATATTTCTGAAAAATAAAAAAAACACAAACTTGGATATGCCTATAGGATATCTGGCACAAATACTAAGAAGGTTTACGAACTATACATAGAACAGGGGAAAGGAAAATTTTAAATTTCTTTTCATTGATTTGGCCTCAGCAGGAGCAATTTTTTCCATCGGGGGGCAATTGGTAATATTTACAGATGTGTTTGGTTCTCACAATAGGAAATTGCTATGGCCAGGAATACTAATGAATATCCCTAATCTGATAATGTATGAGACAACCACTAAGAGCAAAGAATTATCCAGACCAAAAATGTCAATAGTGCTAAGGTTGAGAAGCCCTGCTTTTTATTGAGTGCATATAGGATGAATTCATATAATGGGAGTTATAAAGATGGAAAGTAAAATAGGACAAGGCAAGGGCTATTTCTCTTCCCAAATAAGTAAAAGAAAAGTGGTTGAAGTCAGGTTAGAGATATTCCTCAAGAATAATATTTAAGTCACTTATGCTCTTGATTATTATAATCCATATTTTATGCCTAGATCAAGTGATCTTTTCCAAATTAGAGAGGATATTAGTTATATTTTAGTACCATATATTAGAAAATATAACTCTTGGAATAAAAAGTATTTGAATGACTAATAATTCTTGAATATTGAGTAAGACATGTGGGAAAGGTTCCTGATCAGATCATTCTTGGGAATATTTGTAGTGGTTAATCATACTAGTTTAGCAATCTGTCACTTGCTAATTTGAGGTCCTACACAAGTTACTCTGACTTTTGTGAAAATGGGGATGATAATACTTACACTGAAGATTGGTCCTAATGAAATAAAACAGAAATATAAAGAACCTTGCTCAGCACAGAGAGATTTCTGAGTATGATGATGGTAATGGTAGTATTGGTGGTAATATCTCTTCTAAATACGACAGAATCTTATTTGGATTATTCTCAGTAGCAGGAAAGAATAAATTAAAAAGTTAGATGGGGAGCATCACAGAGCTTTAAAATTCTGTGGTTCCCATACCTAACTTTTTTTCCTTAAATACAGAAATAAAATCAGTTACCACAAATTCTTGATTTCCATGTATAGCACAAACAAGCCCTTATTGTGCTAAGTGTGAATAATTGATGTTAGTTGAGTCATTCAATTTATTCATTCTTTTGTTTGATGGAAAAATACAAATAAACGTGTTCATTACATTTGTTTCTAATTTTCCAACTTGTAAATACATACTACAAATAGAAGAAGTGGGGTTCTTACTCACCTGCACACAATAAATTGTTCTTTTTTGGTATCCATATAAGATTCCTAATTTGATAACAAGTACTTTTGAACCTTACATAGTTCGTTAAGCCACATGTCATCCTTTCTGATATCCACACACTTGATCTTGGCCAAAAGGCTGAGAAGAGATCCTTACTGATATCCAGAAAGAAAATATTTCTTTTATCATTACTATTCTTTTATCCTTTAGGATGGAGGTGACTAAAACTCTTTCCTATGTACCACAGCTCTAAACAGCCATGCAACTGAACACATATATCATTGCTAACTTCTGTTGGCATGGAATGGTAAAGAGAAAGGACTATTTAACAGCCCTTTTTTAGATATTCTTCCCATATAACATTTACTGTGAGTCCAGACACTTATTTAGTAAGTAGATTGACTTTTCAAATAGAAAAGGTAACAGTAAAAGTCATCCACATTCATACAATAGGCTAGAAATAGAATATGTGCTTCTTGCATTTTTATCAACCAAAAGAGACCTATGAATTACAGAAAAATCACATGTGAACACTTCAAAGGGAATATGCCAAACACATTGTGTGTGTGTGTTGAAAGATTTAGTAGCTCCTTTAAAGCTCTAAGTAAAGCTGTTAGTCTGACTAATCATATACCCCTAAACCAATTAAAATTTTAGAACAGAGAAATATTCTTCAAAGACTTTTGAAAAAACAAAAGTTCCTTCCTAAAGCCAACACCTTTTAATTAACGAAATACTCAGAGCTAAGCTGTGGCTTGCAATAGTATATTACACCTACTGTTATTCATGTGACTATTCCAGTGTGCCAAAGTCAATTCATTTCAGCTGTTTTGAGCTTGTCTTTCTGTCTGCTTAACAATGGAAAGAAACTCACAATTTTTTGGTGAGTCATTTTAATTTTCTAAAAAATAAATGAGTATGCTACAATCATTACTAATAGCTATTCAAGTGCATTCTCTCTCTCTGTATATATATAATATGTGTGTATATACACATATGTATATATACACATATATACATATATATATATGTAAATATATGCTGATATTTATCATGTGTGTGTCTTAATTGTGTACATTGTAATAATATGGTTCTGGCATGAAGTGATTGATCAGGAAAGATGTAAATGTTCATTTCTGGAGGAAGAGACAGTTGTTGGTATGACACCAGAAAGATTATTTTCTGTGAGGACAACATTAATGAAGAAACATTTCCTCCAACAGTGCTTAGAGCAGAGAGTATATAACAGGACATAAGAGCATGAAATGGTCAGTTCTACTTGGAGAATGCAGACCAGAGACCGATGCATTGGGGGGGCATGGTGAGAATGGAGGGAGATGAGATTGTAGTGTCAGGTCTGGTTCAGAGTACAGTATCTAGAATGCCATGCTGAGTATAGAATATGAGGAGCCAATAAACACTAAGTGAGAAGCAAAGGAAAATGGAGGGAAAAAAATCTCTCCACAGTGTGTACCTACTAACTGTCAGCATAATCCTGAAATGTGAGTTACAAGGATCATTTCATCTAATCCATAGGACAATTCTGTAAGATCAATAATGTTCTTGCTGTTACACAGGTTAAAAACTCTAAGACTCTGGGATGTACACGCTAGCAAGCATGCTAAAAGTACCCTACTTCAGGGTAGATTACTTATCCAAGCTTGAATATCTAATAAATGGTAAAGCCAACTGTCTATGAAGACGGTACTATTATAATCACAAAGGAAATTTTAAAGTTCAAAATTAAAGTATAGCCTGCCTAAAGTTACATAGCTAAGAACTGGCAGAGTGAGTGTTTTAATTCAACAATCTGGACTTTAAAGTCTATTTGACACTGTGTTTCCTGATCTGTGGTTGTTTCCTGCTTTGTTCTCTTTGATGGTAAACTGAGGGAGCAGAACCAGACACAAATGAATTGACTGGTTTTATTTTCCTTTTTAATATTTGACACTATATTGCCTTCCCCAAGCACTTGGTCTTCCTATATTATTTTCTTTTGAAAATAACTAAAATGACCAAAATAGAAAAACCTTACAAATGTTCTGTGCTCTAGCTCTTAAGAAACCACTCGTACAGGTTTTTGGTAACTTTGAGAACTCATGGGTAGAAGATTCTAAGATTACCAAAAAGCCTATTGTACATAGGCTTTTAAAACAATCTCATTAGTGATTCAGAGAACATCAAAAAATACCTACTATATTATAGGACCTGCGTGAGGAGCAAGACTAGAACATGAGAAATAAAGACATAGTTTTCCTTCCTTTCCCACCAATGTAAAGGTAGTCTCAGATACTGAGTGCTGAAAGAGAGGAGACCAGAAATAAATGGCCTGACTCATCTAGACAAGATCACCTAACATGACCAGTGCCGATGTGACTGCATTGTTCAACCTCCAATCTGCCACAGATGATTTTTTTAAAAGGATATTTGTTCCTTTCTCCTCATTGGAAAATTTTCTAATACTGTTATCCCAATGTTCCCTTTTATATTTTGTAATTGTCCTCAAACCCTTGAATTCTCCCTTTTTGAGACTCAATCCCTGGCCTGTCTTTCCAATAGACCTTTACTTTCCCCACAATGTTCCTTCCAGGAAACAGTGGTCTGCTCATTGAAGACTGATAATTCTCTGCATTCTCCTCCTTCATTATATGGCAATTTAATAGACACAATCATTTCCTATTCATTAAGTACATCTTTGTTGGTCAGATGTAAGTATAGAGAAGAAAAATTTCCCATGTCTCATTTAAAGGTCAAATTTTCCAAAAATCAATTTAAAAATAAAAAAAAAAGAAAGCACCGCCCGACACTTTGCATGACCTTGAAAATCCTTCCAATCCTCTGTATGTTCCCTGTATCCACTGTGTTTCTATTTTAGGAACAATTTGTCCATGTTTTCTAGTCAGCCTGATGTTCTGCAGTAAGCTCTCATAGTGATATTTTAATTTCATTCTCTTTTCAACTTTACCCATGCATCTTCTCCAGACATTCAGCTTGTCCCAGGGAATCCCTTTTAAGGTCTCTAGATTTTATTTGCTCTCAAGCACAGTCCTGGACTGTAGATCACAAGATTTTTTTTTTCAGTGTTATTATTCCCTACATGCGTACAATGTACTTTGATCAAATTAACCCCTCTATTACTTTTTCAGGGCTAGCAGAGCAGCTCAAGAGATAGTGTGCTTGCCTCACAAATGTGAGGTCCTAAGTTTAAAGCCTATTTACCACCACCAAAAAAAGATATTTCTGCTTCAGATTATATTTCCTTCTTTTTAAAAAGTGCCTCAGAGTAGTGAGATAGGTTCAAGAAACAATCTTCTTTATTTCCACAGGATTATTTCTTTTCAGTCATTACTTTTTGGCAGTAAGTTTTTTTTTCTTTTTCTTTTATTATTCATATGTGCATACAAGGCTTGGTTCATTTCTCCCCCCTGCCCCCACCCCCTCCCTTACCACCCACTCCACCCCCTCCCTCTGCCCCCTACCCCCTCAATACCCAGCAGAAACTATTTTGCCCTTATTTCTAATTTTGTTGTAGAGAGAGTATAAGCGATAACAGGAAGGGACAAGGGTTTTTGCTGGTTGAGATAAGGATAGCTATACAGGGCATTGACTCACATTGATTTCCTGTGCATGGGTGTTACCTTCTAGGTTAATTCTTTTTGATCTAACCTTTTCTCTAGTACCTGTTCCCCTTTTCCTATTGGCCTCAGTTGCATTTAAGCTATCTGCTTTAGTTTTCTCTGCGTTAAGGGCAACAAATGCTAGCTAATTTTTTAGGTGTCTTACCTATCCTCACCCCTCCCTTGTGTGCTCTCGCTTTTATCATGTGCTCATAGTCTAATCCCATTGTTGTGTACACAATGGTTAAGTTTTTATTCTATCTAACATCTCAACACCTTTTTTTAACACTATATTCAAGATTCTTTCAACTGTAGGAGACTCTTGGCGTCCCTGAGAAGTTTAAAAGACAACGAAAGACAAAAAACTTTCCTCCATCCTTCTTATTTTCTTCTCTAACAAGGAGACAACCATAAACGTAAACACAGTAACATAACCATCATGGTAGTTCATGAATGGCTACATCAGAATGAAAATCCAGTGTAACTCATTTTCTTTCATGTTCCTAGAATAGTTGCCTTGTCCATGCCTCCAAAATGCCCCACTGAGATGTCTTTTCTCTTAAGCCTTCCCTTATGAGCCACATACTATAATTCTTTGCTGATGGTTTCCTGGTTGTGTTATCTTCCTGGAGCAGGAGACATTTATTCTTTTCACCATGCACCTCTAATAACTCAGCTGTGTATTGTTACTTCATATCACTTCACACCAGCAAGTTCAGCCCCCTTCAAGTTCATAAAGGATGATGAACAGACCTTTGACAAAGTTTTCCCCAATTTTCCACATTTCCAGCCTTTGTCTCTAAGTTCTCACCATATTTGTTCATAGTATTTTTTTATTAACCAGGTGTTTGTGAAATAGTAATAGGCAACATCATTGATTAACTACTAATGTCAGGCACTGCACTAATATTGTGATGGTGATGATGACCATGATTCTGTTCTGTGTCTGACATTGTTGTATGTATGTTGCTTGTGTTATCATTAAATCCATACAACAGTGCCTATAATATTTACCCTATTTTACTATTTCTCCTTTACTGAGAAGAAAAACTGAAATATAGAGAAGTTAAATAACTTAACCAAGGTTCCAGAGTTCCTAAAACAGAGAGAAGGATTCTCTACCAGGTGTTTTCACCCTAAGACTTCAAACCTTAACCATAACAGTGTTCTATGCAATTAATTTAATGTAAGATTTCTTGCTGACCTTGAAACAGTGTTTCAAAGCCAACATGAAAAGCTTTACTAGCTGTCATTTTCCAAAAATAGTATACTTTGGTCTTTTTTTCACTGCTAGCCACTTTATTACCAATTTAAAAGAAAAGAAAAAATTAATAAACTACTTCCTGTATAAAGTACAGAACTAAGACAAGAATATTTCATTGGCTTTGATTTCCCTAGGATCCTTCTCAAAAGAAATTTGCTGCTTATTCAAGGAAATCAGAAATAAGATCTTATTCATTCTTCAGTTTTGCCTTTTTTTCTTGAATGAAAAATAATAAGTAAATATTATTCACCTGGAAATATCTAAATAATTTTGTTTGCTAATTTCACAATCTATGTAACTGTTACTGAGAAGAGTAATTTGTATTTAACTATTTGTCCAGGCATGAGAATAAGCTAAATCATTTTGAAGGATTGTTAAATGTATATTAAAGAAAATTTATCTTTGAATTTTTGTGATGAATTGCTATGTAAAGTATTCCTATTGGTAGAAACAAGTGTAGTGTCATAAATACTAGTCTGGCTCAATTGTTGCCCTTCAATTAAAGTTGATTTATTGTTATTGAAATTGGCTCTTTAGCTTGTGTTTCTAATTTTCTGTTTTTCCTTTTCTCCTTTTGTTCAAAAAAATTTTAGCTCCTAGTCAGACTGTTACTCTAGGGATACAACCTGTGGTTACCAAGGAAACTGCCATCTCCAAAGTAGAAATGCCATCTTCCTTGCTGTTGGAGGTACCTGCTCTGGCAGATTTCAACCGAGCTTGGACAGAACTTACTGACTGGCTCTCTCTGCTTGATCGAGTTATAAAATCACAGAGAGTGATGGTGGGGGATCTTGAAGACATTAACGAGATGATCATCAAGCAGAAGGTATGGGTAAATAAGATAAAAACTGGTTTATTGTAAAAGCATAGATTTTCCACTGGTCATTTCACTTACCTAGACCATTTCCCTCCAGGCTCCAGACAGCTTTTCCTCTATCAGCAAGCACAGTACTCCGTCTACTCTCTTCATTCTAAGTATAATCAAGGACAGGATTTAATGCAATTATCTAAAGGGGCCATAAATTAAAAAGGGAAAATGCATAAACCTTACAAGGATAGTTGGCTTACTTAAATTCACAAACAACTGGTATTTAAAAAATCTATTTAATACCAAATAATTAGCTCAATTTAGCTGTTTACATTTAAAATGTTTGTTTTGGCACTATGCAGCTGTAATGTATTGCAGAATCAAACACAATAATTTGGGATTTGTTTATTATCCACTCTTCAGACTTGTCCATGCCAATTTTCCTCCTCCAATGATAAAGATAATTGAAAGTTAGCTATAAATAAAAAAGAAAAGTAAACATACAGTATCTTAAAAATATTCAATATTAACATTTATGCCATATTCAAATAAGTATGTTTTTAATACAATATTCCATTTCTTATTGGAATCCATTTGGTAAACTTATGACATCAACTAGGAACCTAAGAATATATTGATATAAATGGTGCTTATCTAGTTAGAATAAATATACTGTATACGTATTATATTTCTCCATTGATAAGAAAGGTAATTTTGAAAGCTTTATAAATGAGTCATTTCACTTTTAAAAGCTTTCAAGCATTTCTAAACACAGTAAATTATGCTGAAGGTGTCTAGGTGTTAATGGAATTCCATTTTGAAAACACAGGGAGTGATGCAGAGTGGGAATGCTTTTTTGAAATGAACTTTAATTCAGCATAAATAAAAATGTTATGAGAATAAAATAACTTGCATTTAAGGTATCTTGAGCTTGAACTCAGAGAACCTGAATTTGACAGTTTCTTTTGTGGTCAAGTCATTCTCTGGGTCTTGGTTTCATTTTCTGGATACGCAGTACCCAGAGTGTCACGTTGACCATATATAGTGATGGATATGTGTACATATAAAAATATAAATGTATATATGAATATTTTTCTACAGCTGTTTTATAATAAGTGTAGCCACATTATTTTCAGAAAAAAAGGATATGAAGTTCATAAATGTTACATTTCTATTGCATAGCAGAGCAAGGATTCAAATCCAAGTAAATTGGATTCTTAAGCCTGTGCTCTTACTTTGTACATACACTGCCTTCCAGTAATAACTGTGACTGTAGTTTCCAGTTAGTAATGTATATGTGTTTTATTTGTACTCTGTGTCAGACATTATGCTGAGCATTTTGCAATTACAATGTGCTGATACATACAGAAGCAAGAGGTCCTTTCTTTCACAATATCATTATACCAATACTTTTAAGACTATTATTTAAATAGTTTAAAGCATGGGCTTTGGAGTTAGATCATCTGGGTTCAAAGTTTTGACTCCACTACTACAGCTGTGTGACTTTGAATGAGTTATTCAGTCTACCTGAACCTGAGATTATCTATCAAATGTGGTTATTATCACTGTCTGTTTTACAGGTTACCGTGAGGATTAAATTAAGTAGTATTATGGTTGCAACTGCAAAACATCAGAAGATAGGTATAACAATGTAATAAGACATGACTCAAGAAGTTAGTTTTGAATTTATAAAATTTAGATTAAAATTTAGGCATGTAATAAACAAATATTAGTTGCCAAAAGGATATAAGGATAAAATATTTGAATATATGAACCTTTTAATAGCTTTGGAATTTGAATTTAAAAATCACATATTTGGTTAAAAAAAAGGTTCTATTTTTCTTTAGTTTTTAAAAAATTTTTATTTATTTATTTATTTATTTATTGTTGTGCTGGATGTGGGTACATTGGAGTATTTACAAAGATTCTTACAATGTATCAAATATATCATATTTGAATTCACCTCCTCCACTGCTCCCATTCATCTCCCCTCCCCCTATTACTGGAAGTTTCAGCAGGTATCATTTTTGCATTTATATACATGTGTACACATTATCTGCACCATATTCATCCTCCTATTCCTTTCCCTGCCTCCTCCCCCACCCCCCACCCTGTACCAACTCCCCCACACACACCCAGGCTCTGGGCAGAACCTGTTCCACCTTCCTGTTCTCCGATTTTGTAGAAGAAAATACATAAAAGATAATAAGAAAACATGGCATTTTTGCTAGTTTGAGATAAAGATAGCTATACAGGGAGGTTCCGTGTGTCGTTTCCAAAGCATAAGTTTTTTTTTTTTTTTTATTAAATTCTTATCTTTGAAAATAAGGGGCTGCTACAGTTTTGAAATAAAAATAATTTTATTAAGTGAATTACATTAAGCAAACAAAAATGGAAATTAAAATTGCAACTTTACAAAAGATTTTAAAATGGTAATTTTAGAAATTAAGCAACTTTACTGCTAAATTTCTCAATAGAAAATAAACCATTATCTTTTAGAAGAATGGAGATTTGATAATATATGCAAATTAAGCCTTTAAAAGTGAAACTTACATGAAGCTCAAAGTTTACTTTTTAGAATTTGGAATTAATAACAGGTATGAATTATAATATACAGTTTAGTGTCAGAGAGATCTAATTAAGAAATGCTATTCCTGTTTTGTCACATGTTTAAATAAAATTGCTCTGAAATAAAATTGTTTTGGCAATCATTAGCAGTATCCTTTTACTTACATAATCTCCCACTTGAATGGGAAGATACGTCTAGAGTTTTCCTGAAAGTGACTGACCCTTTCTGACTTTATGAAAGAGGAAAGAGGGAGGAGAAAAGGTAAAAACAGAAGAAAGCAGGAAATGAAGGGAGAAAGGGAGGGAAGAAGGAGGGAAGGGGACTGGTGGCATAGCTCAAGTGGTAGAGTATTTGATTAACATGTGCAGAAGCCCTGGATTCAATCCCTATTACCACAAATACAAAAAGGAAGGAAAGGAAGAAAAAATTAAAATAGGAAAATGAGAAGGAGTGTGGAAAGGATAGAGTTGGAGAATGTTAGGGGATAGGAAATCTGGGGAGAGGTTTGTGAAAATGAAGACCTATGTTGCTATCAATAAATAGGATTTAGGTGGCCATATGGTATTTTTTATTCTACTGGTATGGGATTGTCCCTGCTAACTATACTCGTTTTTCAAGTCATTTTGGCCAGGTGTTCAGGGTAATTCAGCACTAAATCTGAACCATGGCACTTGTGTTCAATAAAGAATTGAATTGTTTTATCCTCTAATAAGATCTTTCCAGATTGATGTTGAGACAAATTGGCCAATCTGGACAAGATGATAATAGCATTGTTTAAGATTCATTTTTAACTACACATTGCATCATTACCTGGAAATTTTCATTATCCAAAGACTGAGCAGTTTTAGTGGACACAGTGTATATTTAAATGGGAAATAATTACTTGGATGTGTTTAATTTTGTTGTTATAGTTAAGGTCAAAGTCCTTAATAAAATTGTATTATTTTTAAACTCTGGCTATATCTAGACAAAAGGTATTTGAGTGGCTCTAGAATAATTCTGATTATAACTTTGTTCAATAAATTCAGCCACTATAGATGACAAAAGCACTTGTCTATCATGACCTTAGAAGTATTGGTGGAACAATGTAGAGGAATAAAAATGGCATTGATTAACTAAAAATGAAGCAAAACTATTTCTTAGCTTTATTCTATTGCTATGATCCTAGCAGAAAGTGGGTATTACAAAGAGTTTCCCTTACTGAACTAATAAGAAGAGTTACAGACAATTTAGTTAATTGGTCTAAGGTAATTTAGTAAATGTAATTGTCCCAACATAAATCCAGACCTCTTGGGAATAGTTTCTTTTCCCTTCTTTCTTTCTTCCCTTTCTTTTTTTCTCTGATACCCTGCTTACATATCTTCTAATTTCTCCACCAAAATAACAAAACAAACTAAACTACATTTATTTCTGTGATGATCCAACAGGTTATACAAGTTCGGTGAAAGTTATCTTAGGGGAAGAGACTGATTATTCTTGTTTTGTTTTTTTTTTTTTGACAAACAACTGTCCATCCCTTGTCTAATTATCAGTTCATTGCTGTACAATCTTAAGAAACACTATGCCAAAGTCTGATGCCTTTGTATATGCAGAATCTGTGTGCTTCATTCTACAAAGAATAATGCCATAATTTGTTTGGCTGGAGATAATTTGCAAATTTTATGCTTCAATTATCTTCCAACATATGAACATGTTTCTAGTAGACAACTTATTACTCATGAATCACTGCTTTACATTCACACAATTTTCTTTCCTTATCTAATGGGAGTCTTATTCACTATTAGCTTCACTAAAGAATGTAAAGATATGTCAATGTGAGTAATATGTATTTTATACTCTGGTAATAATAAAAATAAACTCCATTTAAATAAAAAAAACAGGTCACAGAGTTGCAAACACACAAAAATCCCATTTTTCTAAGTCTCATAATAACCTTTTTATGGAAAATGGTACCATATACATTTTGCTTAAAGATAAGTATAAGCTTTACTTCACTACATATTTCAAAGTTATGAATAGAAATGAATATCTTACATTTCAATTCAATTCACTGTAAAATTTTCTGACAAAATCTCATCAAGCAAAACTGAATCATAATATTTACATGAATTCTGATAAAAGCCAAAACAATATGTTTTCCATGAAGTACCAATGGGATTCTGATTTTATGATTGTCATTATTTGTGAGTTCTATTGACAAATTTCCTTGTTTGAATTTAGTTAGGGTTTCTTTATATGAAAAGAGTTTCATTATGTTCAAAGATAGACCTAAAATGTGGGATCTTCTCTAACTTCTATAGCATGTAATATAGGTAATTAGATGGTTTCTAATTTTTGAAACTTATATAGTATTATTATACCCTAAAATTTAATACCTGCTTCTTGGGCTTTATATTTTGCCATAACTTTGGATTCTTAAGTTCTCTTATTAAAGCTATATGTGTTATAATATATGTTCTTCTTGTAATTACCCTTAATGTTAGGGGAATGGTAGCTAGTGTTACTGTTAGGTACATATTTTTCTCCTTTTATTCCTTCACTCAATGATTGTCTTTGAAACCCCATAATGTTAACAGAGCACACTAAAGGCAGATAGAGGACAGTTAAGAAATGCGGTTGGAAAGAGGAGATTAAGAGTTTAAATTTAAATTTGATTTCCTTGCATATAGTAGTAAATAATTAGGAATGAGATGAGGTAAATATCACATATCATTATTAGAAAAAGTATTTTTCTATACTTATAAAAAGTAGATGTATTAATAGTCCTCAAAATACTAATACATTTTCTGTCCTCTGTCAAATGCATTCTTTGGATCCCCTGAGTTACAGTGTTGGGCAGATTCTTTAGAAATACATTGACTGGCTTTTGGTTTAAGACAGTTTTCATTCTTCTGATATTTATTGAACACTTGCTGCTGAAAGGCCTCAGTGTTATCTGCTCATAGGGATTCAAATTAAGAAGGTTGTAGCTCCAACTTTAGAGTGTTTCCACTTTGAGGAAAACATAAAAGACACAGGATTACCACAAGAGAAAAAAGTTCTGTGGTGCTTTTAATCATATACAAATACATATTAGAATGGATGATCAAATTGTAATTTATTTTCTTCCTTAATTATGCCTGCCTTTGTCATAAAGAAGAAAATTAAGCTACTTAAGGTACTTTCCAAGTACCTTATCGATTTTTATTCAATGATCTGAGACTGAAAATTTATTTTTGCATGTTTTAATATTTTATAATTTCATAAATTAAGGTAATTTGATTGGTAATTTCAGAGATGTTCATAGCCAAATTCATTTTTAAAAATTTTTTTTGTTCATTTATTCACATGTGCATACATTGTTTGGGTCATTTCTCCACCCTGCCTCCCTCCCTCACGCTTCCCCCGCTACCCCCCTCAGTTCCAGGCAGGTCCCGTTCTGCCCTTATCACTGATTTAGTTGAAGAAAAGACATAAGCATAATAAGGAAGACAAAGCATTATGAGATTCCTAATATTGCTTTCGTGTAGCCATGTGTTAGGACCCATGTTGGTTCAACTCTAACCGATCTTAACATTTGTTCCTGATCCCCTGCTCATGATAACCTGTCATTTTAAGTTTTCTGTATTAGTTCCTCTGGAGTGGGGACATCAAACTCTTTCATGTTTGGGGTTTTCTACCTATTCCTATATCTCCCATATGTGCTCTCCCCTTGGCTTGTGATCCAGATCCAACCACATTGCTGCATTTGCCCTAGATCTAAAGTCCGCGTATGAGGGAGAACATATGGTTTTTGGTCTTCTGAGTCTGGCTGACCTCACTCAGAATGATGTTCTCCAGTTCCATCCATTTACCTGCAAATGATAAGATTTCATTTTTCTTCATGGTTGAGTAAAATTCCACTGTGTACAAGTATCACATTTTCTCGATCCATTCATCAGTAGTGGGACATCTTGGTTTTTTCCATAACTTGGCTATTGTGAATAGTGCTGCAATAAACATGGGTGTGCAGGTGCCTCTGGAGCACTGCATTCATTTTAAAAGAGAATCAACAGGATGTGACTATGTTTTTGTGATTCTTTGTGAATTTAGTAAAATAATATCAAGGTTTTTGTAGTTATTTGAATCAATTTTTATTCAATTTGTTAAAATAACTTTGAATATAATTGTAGTAATTCATAAATGCTTCCAGATTTCCTTATCTTTATATTTTATATTCCATGTAAACAGATAGTATCAAATTCAAAATTTTCATATCAGTTCTGATTTATTCAAGGAAAAGATATATTTTATATTATTTATCTCAAGAATAGAAATGCTCTGATTTATTGAACATAAATTCCCTTTAGTAGACTTAGCCTTTCCATGCTAATTTAATGTATACTCAACTCTGGGATTATTTTTAATTCCTCCAAGCAGAAATAAGAAAAGGAAAATTCACGTAGAAGCTAGGCAACTAAAGTATGTAAATTAGTACCTCCTCACTTGGAGTTTCTCACTCTGTGGCTTTAGTTACCTAGAGTCAACCATAGTTTGACAATGTTAAATGTAAATTTTCAGAAATAATTCGTAGCTTTTACATTACACACTGTTATGAATAGCAGGAATAAACCTCACATCACCTTGCTACATCCCAGGTAGTGAACCATCTCTTTGTCACATGTATCTATGTCATATATGATAACTACCTGTTAGTCACTTAATAACTATCATGGTAATCAGATCTACTGTTGGTATTGCAGTGCTTGTGCTCACATAAATATCAATTTACCTAATAATGGCTCTAAAGTGCAAAAATAGTGATGCTGGTGATTTGGATATGCCAGAGTAAAGCTAAGTGCTTCCTTTAATTGAAAAGGTGAAACTCATGACTTAATAGGGAAAGAAAAAAATTGCATGCTGATCTTGCTAAGATATATGATATGAACAATTCCCTGTGAAATTATGAAGAAATAAAAAAGAAATTCTCAAACTTCAAGTTACAACAACAATGTATGACAAGTGC
The DNA here is from genome assembly GCF_047511655.1 of Castor canadensis. NCBI lineage: Eukaryota > Metazoa > Chordata > Mammalia > Rodentia > Castoridae > Castor > Castor canadensis. The sequence goes on from NC_133405.1 coordinate 113,943,132, forward strand.
TTAATTAAGATGGAAAAATCATTAAGTTAAAGAGTTTAATATTGTCTGTAGTTTCAGGAGGTCTTGGAACATATGCCCCATGGATAAGGGGGGACTACTGTAGATAAGTTGAGTTGATTCTATACTTTAAAAAGTAGAGAGAAGAGAATAATTTATACGTATCTTGTTCATGTTTTTTATTCTAAATAAAGAACAGTACTATATTGTGGTGAGAGGGCAAAATAATCTGTAGCAAGTTTGTTGAAGTAAAGCTTTTGTCATTTCATAGTATATGAAAATCATAAAATCATAAAAAGCTCTTACAGATTGACCTAATAGTGCCCTTTGAGAAATATGGCAAAAAAAAAAAATCAGACTGCCAGTTTACCATATTTACCCAAGTTTGATTTTTCTAAAGTTAAATATAGGCATTAAGAACTAGAACAGAACATTTATTAGGGACAGGTTAACAGTGGTTGGAGAGAATGAACACAGGCAAGAAATAATGAGATTTGGGGGGGGGTAAAATTGTTCTCTAAATCACAATAAGAATATACTCTGTTAGCACCAAGAAACTTTTCAGATAAGAGCTATGCAACCATTTCAAGGGGGTTGAATTTCAACCAAATCCAATTATGAACTGACCACACTAATGACTTAGAATTCATACTCCTTAAAGTTGATTGTGCTGATTAGAAATATAGAGTGGACTAGTTGGCCAGATCATTGAAGCATTAGAGATTGATTCCTGACTTCTCTGTGAAGTTTTCTTTGATATCTCCAATCTGATTGGTCATTTTAACCAACGATTCCTTGCAAAATTGTTTTCCTCATTAAGTATGTTTTCTGTAAAGTGATTTCTGTTGTTTTGAACTTCTCTTTTCAAATCTTTATTGCCATTTGAATTTTTACATTTTTTATGATTTAGTCATTGAAATAAGTTTAAAATTCCTTAAAGGCATGTATAGTATTCTATTTGGCAGAGCAGCTAAGGACATGCTAGATGTTTTATAAATATTGGTCATTGCATTTGGAATTTAACAATCTACTATAGGGCCATATTCATATTGATGTTTATTTGAACTGTTAAACACAGGGTGATTTATGCCTGGTTTTGGACAGTGATGAATGAAAGGCTTTGGAGAATTAAATTTATTACATAGTGCAAGAATGGTTATAATTTTAGACACTTTAAGATTTTTAGAAATTACAGGATTTTTTCCAATTAGTACTCTTAAGATTGCCCTTGACTGCATGTGACAAAATCCTCACTACAGTGGCTTATCTAGATACGACTTTATTCTCATATTGTAGAATCTCCAGGGTTAGTGCAACAGTCACAGAAATCATGTGTCACAACTCCTTTGTCCATCTCTAGCCATCCTCAAAATATAACTTTATTTGCTGTGTTCTCAAGGTGGCTAATCTGTGTATAGGTACTATGTCTGTGTTTTAAAATGGAAGAGGGGCAATGGGGAGAACAAAAGCATGTTTAACTATTTCTACTCCTGTTTATAAGAAAAACAAAAGCTTTTCTAGCAGTCTCATACTGACGAGGTCTACTTACACTGCATTGACCAGAAATCTATCCCATGATCATTCTTAACTATAAGGGATTCTAGGAGGACTGGGTATTTTAGTGGAGAATACTTCTATATTCATAATTCAGAATGTGAAAATTGGTGACCTAATCCTAAAACCTGTTTATGACAGATTTTAGATATGATTCCATAGGGATATACTTATCTCGACACTCATCAAGTTGTAAACATTAAAAATGTATGGCCTTTTGTATGTTAATCATGCTTCAATAAAGTGGTTTTAAAAAGATCTTGACTAGGAAATGTGGTATATAGTTTATAGGTTCTGCAGAGCACTAGTTGGTGGTCTTCATGAAAAGGTCACATAAGCTGAGAAACTTGCATGGCTTTTGCCTATCCTCATGACCTGCCCTTTATGTCTCTATATCAAGGCTGCTGCAAAGTCCTTCAGGAATGTCAGCATTTCCAAGTCATTTCTGTATGGAAACCTTTTGTGTAGAACATCTTGAGGAACAGTTTAGAGAATGTTAACTTATCTTAATCAGATGTATGTGTCTCTGAGTCACTTGATTTTTCTGCATATGTTTTAACCAAATTAGTCTTTCAGAAATCTTTCCTCTTAGCACTATATCTGTAATTTGCAAAGCTGTTACCCGGATAACATTTGTGTCTCTCACCATGATGTACCTACCAGGGTCCAAGTAACTATGCTTACTCCAGGGTAAATTAACTGAAGGAAAGAAGTTTAAACAGCATTCCACAGCTTTCTCTATAAAAATGGATTACTGAATCACATATAGTAATTTATATTGAAAATATAGTTTAATTATTAAAAGTTTATATGGCAGTTTTAAGAGAGCATACAATACAGAGCAGCATTTAAATACATTTAAAATACATTTAAATTTAAATACATTTAAATGCCTGAATACATTTTTGCACTTTCCTTTCAAAAGTCTAAAAGTCAGAAATTACACAACTTTTCATGTTTTACTTGAAATGGAAAAGTTTGTCTTTTTCAGTGTTCAGTTACAGAGAAGTTCAGGAATATATAAAAGAAGCCATAAATTCTATTTATAGTTATTTTATCTTATTCTTTTTAAGCTTCTATTTTGTTTTCTAAAATGTGTACTATGGTAATCACATTTTTTGTTCATAAAGTTTTGAACCTATAGGCATTAATATGCAAAGGCAAATTTTTCATTATTGTACATTAACTGTAAAAATGAGTTTCATTTTGATGTTACCATACCTACAATAATATTGACCACACATACAATGTACTTTGGTAAAATTTACCCCCTCTGTTAAACTCCCTTAACTCTCTTCTCTCCTCTCCCACTTTTGCAAAGTGTTTGGTGGACTTCATAATGCTGTCTTCATATATTCATCTAAATATATAAGCACACATATAGATAGTACTTTGATCATATTCACCCCACCCCAGTACCTTCATCTTTCCTTCTCCTCCTCCCACTGATTTATTGGGATCACTATCTGGGATAGTCCCCCTTTGGTGCTCATGTTCTGTCGTCATCATCATCATCATCATTATTTCAAATAGTAGCTGTGTGAAGTCAAGAAAATCTGAAGAATGCTCACATCTCAGTGTGTCAGATGTTCCCTGGGCCTGTAATTTGATACCCTTGGGATTTCTGGTTATAGAATTAATTGTTTCCACAAAAGAATCTGTCGTGTGATATAAAAGACCTAATGTAGATTTATCTGATACAAAGATCTCCCTCATTTTCTTTTTTTCTTTTTATTTTTTAAGACAGGCTGGCCTAGAACTCACTATCCTGTCTCAGCCTCCCTAATACTGGGATTATAAACATGTACCTACCACCATGCTTGGTTCATTTATTGTCTTTAACTCCTCTTACTGAATAGCAAACTACTTTTCTCATATAAAGCATACAAATTACCACCACAGCTGTTCCCCCAGACTTAATCTCTTTAAATATATTTTTATAAGCAGAAAAAATGTGCTATCTTATTGCTCTTCTTTCTATGACTCTTGAAGGTTAGGTTTCAAGGTAAAAGGAAATTTGTCTTAAATTGATTAGAAATATATTGCTTTAACCAACTTCCAAACTACTTCATATGTGTTTTTATACCTTTATATTAAAGTTTTTCACCAATATTTAAGGCATATAAATCAACCCAAATATACTTTTTTGATGGTACTGGAGTTTGAACTCAGGACCTCAAGCTTGCAAGGCATGCACTCTAACATTTGAGCTATGCCCCCACCCCCAGTTAGGCATATAAGTGTATTTTTGTATTTACCCATGTATCTCTATCTATGTAAATCCTATTTCTTTAAAAAGAAATACATAATAGTTTTCTCACATTTTGAAGATTCTTCAGATAATTTAGTGGTTGTGATTTTAAGAATTTTGAAAGATCAATGAGAAAAATGTTTTGAATCATTCTCTTTTTTTGAACTCCCAGTATATACCTGGTTATTTCACAAAACCTTTAATTATGTGACAATACATTGTGCACAATCCAGTACTTACTGGTATTTTTAATTTCTTGTTTTTATTTTTGTAATTTTAAGATATAATGCTAATGCTAAGACTTTGTTTTGTTTTTCTCCTTTTGTCTCACTTTTATCTATGTTTTAATATTAGGTGGTCTATAATTCTTTTGAGGACTGTAATATATAATTGATCTATAAATTCCCTAAAGCCGAGTTGTGACATTTTTTAGTATCATCAGAAATTATTCAGCTGTCAATCATATCTTTTCTATCAGCAAAACAATTCCTTGCCCCAAAATATTATGGTCCAATCATGTTATTGTTTTTAAAGTCTACCTTTAAGAATTTATTTATTGAATTCTGAGCATTGAGCCTAAAGATTCTCTCTTAACATGAAAATATTCTAAAAGGATACTCTTTTATAGCCTTATGAATAAAAACCGAATTTGGAGACCTTGGGGACCCTCTCAGGTGAATTGGGTATTTGTGGGACATGGAGTCAAAGGGGATTATTCTCCAGCTTTAAGACTTCAAGTTGCTTTCTCTGTTAAGTTTTGAACTTCCTTGAGACATATCATTCCTTCCTTCTTGCTTAATTCTCCCTTTTAGAATGGGATTGTCTGTCCTGTGTCTGCCATTGTATCTTAGAAGCACATAACTTGTTTTGATTTCACAAGCTGGAGGGGAATTTGCCTCAAGATGAATCATGCATTGAGTCACACTCAGATCTGATTATATGAGATTTAGGACTTTTGAGTTGATGTTAGAACAAGTTAAGACTTTTGGGGGCTACTGGGATGGAATGTCTGTATTTTATATTGTGAGGATGTGAATTATGGGGGCCAAGTGCGGAATGCTGTGGTATGAATGTGTGCCTCCAAGTTCATGTGTGGAAATCTTAATCCCCAATCTAACAGTGTTGTGAGAAGGAGACCTTTAAGAGGAGATTAGGTCACAAGGTCTCTGCCTTCATGAACAGATAAATCATGCTATCACAGTGGGTTTGTTATTGCAACAGTGAGCTTGTTATAAAAGCAAGTTCATCTCTCTCTACCTTTCACTTTACACTATTGAAGAAGGCCCTTGCTAGATGTTACCACCTTAATATTGGACTTCCCAGCCTCTAGAGCTAAGAGAAATAAATTTCTTTTCTTTATAAATAAAAAAACTCCAATTCAATTATTTCTCAACTCCAAAAGGAGAAAAAATGGAATTTGTCTTAATTTTTCTAAATCATATATGGCTCAGTCTTTCTTCTATGGTAGTCTTGCTCATTTTTCAGTGTTCCCCCAATCTTCAGAATCCTTTGAGATCCTGAAGCCTTTGAGATGCTTATGGGTGCACAGAAATCTCCCAGTTCTTATTACAATTCTGCCTTTTCTTCTTGCCTAAGAGTTTCAATTATTTGAGATCATATTCTAAAATGCAAGGTTTTCTAAAACACGGATTTTTTAACACTACTATAGGGCAAGGAAATCCAGACTTCAAGAACTAAGCCATGCCTACCATCTAAAAGGAAAAAAGGAAATGTATCTGTAGTTTGTTTTTAAAACACAAAGCACAATCACTTTCTCAGTCATGTTGTCCTGTTACCCCATCCATTGATTTTTTTTAGCAGTTTGCTTGCTAAGAGATTCAGAGAGAATGCCACAAAGGGAATTTATGGAGTCCAAAGCTAGGAATAAGGTCTATGCAAGTTTTTACTGTTTATGCACTCCTCATAGCTAGGGGCAGTAAAAAAGAAATTTGCATGTCATACTGAGCTTACAAAGGGGAAGAATGTGACTGATTTTAAAATCAGTTCTAATCTATTAAAATACTGCCTAAATCATGATACCTTTAAGAATGAAAATGGGGTACCATTACTAACAGTGCCAGACAACAGCAGTAAAATGAGACTGTGATAAATTAGATGTACAGTCATCTTGTTTTTTTAATAGAAAAGAATGAAAATTAAATGAGCATCATTACTTCACAAGAAGAATTAGTTGGTTTATGGGTTCTTTCTTGGAAAAATATCTTATATTAAGGTAACATTTTGGGAAATATTTGAGAAGATGGAAAAGCAGTTGAAGTAACACACCATTCCCTTAGGTTATGAGAATACCTTCAATTTCAAATTGAAAATTACTTAAACAAGAAACAGAATGTATTGAATTATGCAACTCCTGTTGCATTATTATGTGGGCTTTAAGCATGGCATAATTAAAAGTCCAGTTTCATTGTTCACTTCCCTTTGACACAGTTGCAGCAGTTGCAGGACATGATTTTGTGTACTACATTAGATTAAAAGAAGCAAAACTTTTCCTTTCTTGACCTTCAAATGAAAGCTTTTAGTTCCTCCATGATTAAATTATCTTAAGTCACTAACCAACACCTAAGTCGATTGTTGTAAGCAAAGAAGATGGAAATTCCCACCCTAATTTTATGGCTGCTACAGGAGAGGATGCTTGGAAGGGTTACCAATACAACTATAGTCAGCTCTCCAAGTTGGAGGGAGTTGGTGGTTATGCAAAAATGGCTTCCAAGAAGAGTCAATATCTAAACCAAATATTATTCCTTTGTACTCTACGAATCTTATAGAAATGGTTTATACTTTGTTTTCATGTTTCTTGGTAATGTAAGTCATTATGGAATTAAGAGTTAGAGAAAAACTCCTAGACACCATCAACAACTACAGCAAGGTGGCAGGATACAAAATCAGCTTACAAAAATCATTAGCTTTTCTATATACCAACAATGAACAAACTGAGAAAGAATATATGAAAACAATTCCATTTATAATAACCACAAAAAAAATCAAATATCTAGGAGTAAACTTAAAAAAGGATGTGAATGACCGCTACAAGGAAAACTATGAACACCTGAAGAAAGAGATCGAGGAAGACTACAGAAGGTGGAGAGATCTCCCATCCTCACGGATTGGCAGAATCAACATAGTAAAAATGGCTATACTACCAAAAGCAATCTACATGTTTAATGCAATTCTCATCAAAATCCCAATGACATTCATCAAAGAGATTGAAAAATCAATCTTAGAGTTCATTTGGTAGCATAAAAGACTGAATAGCCAAGACAATACTGAGCAAAAAGAGCAAAGCTGGAGGGATCACAAGACCTGACTTCAAACTATGCTACAGACACATAACAATAAAAACAGCACAGTAACTGGCACAAAAACAGACATGAAGACCAGTGGAACAGAACAGAGGACCAGGATGTGAATCCGCACAACTATACCCACCTTATTTTTGACAAAGGCGCTAAAAGTATATGATGGAGAAAAGACAGCCTCTTCAACAAATGTTGCTGGGAAAAGTGGTTATCCATCTGCAAAAAACTGAAACTAGATCCATGTTTATCACCCTGTACTAGTATCAACTCAAAATGGATCAAGGACCTTAATATCAGACCCCAAATTCTAAAGTTGGTACAGGAAAGAGCAGGAAACACTTTGGAAGAAATAGGTATAGGCAAGGACTTCCTCAATAGAACCCCAAAAGCTCAGCAACTAAGAGAAAGTATAGACAAATGGGACTTCATAAAATTTAAAAGCTTCTGCACAACAAAAGAAATGGTCTCTAAACTGAAGAGACCACCCACAGAGTGGGAGAAAATATTTGCCAGCTACACATCAAAGGACTGATAACCAGAATATATAGGGAACTTAAAAAACTAAATTCTCCCAAAATTAATGAACCAATAAAGAAATGGCAAGTGAACTAAACAGAACTTTCTCAAAAGAAGAAATTCAAATGGCCAAAAAACACATGAAAAAATGCTCACCATCTCTAGCAATAAAGGAAATGCAAATTAAAACCACACTAAGATTCCACCTCACCCCTGTTAGAATAGCCATCATTAGCAACAACACCAACAACAGGTGTTGGCGAGGAAGCGGGGAAAAAGGAACCCTCTTACACTGTTGGTGGGAATGTAAACTGGTACAACCACTCTGGAAAAAAATTTGGAGGCTACTTAAAAAGCTAAACATTGATCTACCATATGATCCAGCAATACCACTCTTGGGGTTATACCCAAAAGAATGTGACACAGGTTACTCCAGAGGCACCTGCACACCCATGTTTATTGCAGCACTATTCACAATAGCCAAGTTATGGAAACAGCCAAGATGCCCCACTACTGATGAATGGATCAAGAAAATGTGGTATTTATACACAATGGAATTCTACTCAGCCATGAAGAAGAATGAAATCTTATCACTCTCAAGTGAATGGATGGAACTGGAGAACATCATTCTGAGCAAGGTTAGCCAGGCTCAGAAGACCAAAAATCATATGTTCTCCCTCATATGTGGACTTTAGATCCAGGGCAAATACAGCAATGTGACTGGACTTTGGTCACATGATAAGGCAAGAGCACACACGCGAGGTATGAGGATAGGTAAGAAACCGAAAAAACATGATAGTATTTGATGTCCTCAATGCAAAGAAACTAATGCAGGAACTTTAAAGCATCAGAGGCCAATAGAAGAAAGGGATCAGGAGCTAGAAAAAAGGTCAGTTCGAAAAGAATCAACTTAGAATGCAACACATTTGTACATGGAAGCAATGCTAGGAATCTCGCTGTATCTATCCTTATCTCAACTAGCAAAAATGCTTTGTTCTCCTTATTATTGTTTATACTCTCTCTTCAACAAAATTAGAGATAAGGGCAGAACAGTTTCTGCCTGGAAGCAGGGGGGTGGAGGAGAGACAGAGGGAGGGTAGGGGGAAGAAACGACCCAAACATTGTATGCACGTATGAATAAAGAAAAAAAAAGAGTTAGAGAAAGAGGGAGTAGAACACCATTTCTTTTGTCATTTTAAAAGGAATAGAAATGAATATACATACTCATTTTCTTTCATTACACATCAAGAGAAATATAATGGATTTAATAAACATGTAAAAACAGGGTTTTTAGCACTGATAAACAGTAAATATTTGATCATGACCATATTTCATTCCTTTTTTCAAATACTATTTTTTCTTTGTCGACTTTTTAATGACATCTCTAACTAGGAGCTTTTATTCAAACAAGAACTGGTATTGCAGCAAAGAATACTGCTATTATAATTTGGCCACCCCAGCTTCTTCTCAACTATAGAGAAATATTAATATTATGCTAACATTTCTCCTGCTTTTTCTCTTATTTGTGGAAACAGCATGAGCTTTGTGTGAAGTCAGGCACTTAGAGCCTTGCCTGGTATGTGATTGACAAACTACACAACTTCTGTGATCCTCATTTTGATAATTTGTAAAACTAGGATAGCAAACTCGAGGTCATATTTTAGTTGTCAGAATTCTATAAAGAAGGTTTTCAGATCTTGGTAAATAATAAATCTCAACTCAGCAGTTGCATTTGTTCCATATTCTTTAAGACTTCCCTGTGGTGGTTATGCCCTGCATTACATTTTTTAACATTTTCATTTTGCTCTTGTATAATGGTGACATTTTATATTATATGTCAAAGCTAACAAATAGTCATTCTTTTAAACAAATATTAATTTTGGATAATTAAATAGATTTATATGGAGACTCCTGTTGCTAATCATAGCAGTTATCCTTGGTGAAAAATTATAGATACTTGGATACCCAATTAATCATGATGGCTATTTTTGCAGCATAAATAAATCAAACTTTCAAATCTGAGATGGAATCAAAAGGGCAATGAGAGTGTAGTGTTTCAAAGCCCCTTGCCGTTTGATACCACAAGTGTTTTTTAAAAAAGCGAAACATGATTTACTCTAATTGCATTTCAAGTGCTTTAGAACATGTATATTCTCTTAATAGATTAGAATGTTTTTAGTTGGATTATGAAGGAAACTTGGGAGTATGATGAGGAGGGTACGTTCTGTTGATAGATGTTTTGGGGCAACAGAGTCTGATGTGTGCTTCAGGCCAAAAATAAGATCATTTTAAGAAATTCAGTGGCTACAGACAGGTATGTTTGGGTTCTGGGAGATGTCTATTCTACCTTCACTCTCCCAAAAGTGTCTTGCCTAATGTCCCAAGTCCTTATTAAAGGAGAAATGGGAAGAAAACAAGCATGCCATTGTAGGAAATTCCTCCTCTACACTATAGAGTCTTTTAGAATAATAGCATTATAGAAATTAGTACCACGTGTTTAGGACTTAAAAATAATATCACAGGTTGGTTTCCTTGGAAACAGTCACTAAGATGGAGGTGAACATGCATAACATTTATTTGGGAGTATTCTTCATTTCAACAGGGTGGGCCAGAGGGAGACGGTGAGCTCTGATGCAATCTCAGTAGATGCCTCAGCAGGTCATTCAGGGAGCTTGGAAGAGGCAGTGGCCCTTCCAAAGTATTATGAGGTAGGAAGAAGGGACAGGACCTTTATTAATTCCATGTCAAATCACACACTGAATTTGAGTTACTCAGAGAAGAAAACATAAAAGGGCAAGGTAACTGTTTAGCCATAGACGTTTCCATTAATGAGGCTACTATGGCCCAAGTATTTAACCTAATCATTACTGAGATGGTATTAGAAGGTGAGGTCTTTGGAGCTCATTTGTTCATGAAGGCTCTGCCCTCATAAATGGGATTAGCCTTCATAAAAGAGACTCCAGAGAGCTGCCTTCCCCTTCCACTATGTATGGATAAAAAGAAGCTACCATCTTAAAGGAATAGTCTCTTCCTATACATTGAATGGACTGACATCTTGATCTTGAGCTTCTCAGCCTCCAGAACCATGAGCAATAAACTATCTATAAATTATCTATTCTGAGTTATCTGGTTATAACAGCCTAAATAGACTAAGACAGGAACTGACAGCTAAAGACTATCTACCCATCAGCACTCCTAAACACTAGAGAAATAAGGTTTCCACTTCTGAAGGAGAATCTGGGCAGTATATCAGAGCTTCTTATTAAAGATAGGCTCATTATTTCAAATAAGGATTAGCTGGAAAAAGTAAATTCCCAAATTCAGTAGATTACTAAAATAAATTGTATACTACAAATCAGTATTAATTGCATATGGTTTTGTTGCAATATTTGTTATACACCCAAGCACATCCATATATTGTAGGAACTCATACTACATATGTTTGTGAATATTATACTTATCCATGGGGTGTGATTATGATTGTTATTTTTATTTTACTGATTTTATATAATTTTGTAATGACTATGTATTGTTTCTTTATATAAGCAAATAACAGCAAAAGAAACTTAAGTGTTCACCATGAATGTCCCAATGTTGGACTTTTAGGTTTATCCAAGTTTTTCCATTAAAAATATTGAATAGTGGAAATAATTGTGAGTTAAAAAACAGATTTTAAATAAAAATAAATGCCTAAAAATACAAATTATAGCTCTACTACTATTATTTAAACATACAACATTTGACTTTGGCCAAATTCCTTTGAACAACTTCTTTTAGGTCAAAAAAATGTTAGGCAAAATAATGTTTCCATAAAATTCTTGATGCTTATAGCTTCCATTCATTCATTCTTTGTGTGTGCCAGGCAATGTACTATATACATAGTATTTAATATTTCTAATTCTCTAAAATGTAATGCAAGCTGACTGGCATTATCCCTGTTTTGTAAAGGGAGAGACTTATATAGATTAAAGTGACTTGCCCAAAGCAGTGCCACTAGCAAGTACTGGATTTCAACTTCTAAACCATAGGTTAATTGGGAACAAATTATATTCTCATTCTCTCTCTCTCTTTCTCTCTCTCTCTCTCTCTCACACACACACATACACACACACACACAAATTACACATATAGTGTAAATATGTTGAAACTTAAGCTACATTTAGAATTAATTTTAAGACATGTCTGGGGACATTTATTTTTAATAAATTAAGATGTGTTCATTTTGAAAAAATAATACAGGTTGAGTATCCCCTAGCCAAAGTGCTTGAAATCAAAAGTATTTCAGATTTTGCAGTTTTTCATAGTTTGGAAATTTGTAGACTTTACTAGTTGAGCATTCCTAATCAAAAAGTCCAAAATCTGAAATATTTTGAGCATGATGTCAGAACTTAAAAAGTTTTTTATATCATATTACTTTACTGAGTATCTATTTTCACAGATACTCAGATAAGTAATAATAGGCAACATGAATCATGAGCAGAAAAGGCAGCTAAGAACCTGTCAAAGAATTAAGATAAAAATGTCAGAAGGCTGTGTTGTTCTACACCACTGTGCTATAAGCACAAGATTAGCCTGTGTAAGCCCATACTTTCAATATCCAGCCTCAGAGTGTGGGACAAAATAGTCTCACCACAATCTTATGTCTGAACCTCTGGTTTTTGCCTCTTTATAAACTAACTTTTTGCACTCTGTAACAACTCTCTCTCTCTCTCTCTCTCTCTCTCTCTCTCTCTCCCTTTTTCACACACACACACACACACACACACATCGCAAACATACAGAACAAACAAACTCAGACATACTTATACATGTGTATCTTATAGGACAATTATATAAATACAAGTCTTGATATCTTAAATAAATCGGGCCAGTTATGGTTTGAACTGTGAAAAGGAAAGTAATTATATGAGCAGGTACCTTAAGATGAATGGCAAGGCAAGACTGTGAAATTATTCATGTGCTAGAATTAGTATATAATGATAGAATAAAATCATTAAAGCTCTAGTAATTAAACTATGTTGGACAGATATAGTCATGTGGAAACAAAATGAGAAATTTAAAGTTATATTCCAAGAACATCAAACGTATTGAATAGAAGGAGATGAGTATTACATGGGACAGTTGTTTTTATATCAGCTACACTTACTTATGGTATAGCTTATGTTAAAGTATGTGCTCAACTTAATGAATTGTTATAAATTGATATTGTTGTGTGAGTGGACTATTAGATTATTTTGGTAGAGAAAGAACATAACAAAACCTTATAAGGGTTATTCTCCCATTACCTCATTATCAAGTGTTGCCACTTGATATGGAAATATTCTAGAATCTAGAGGCAGGATTCCCTAAACATAAGGGAACAGGCAACAACAATCTTTGGATTCAATCTGGAGAGACAGAATGGTTTATGCATTAAGTCTCGTGCACCATTACAAAAATACAGGCTTTATAGCTTGCTAGGTTTTCATTCCTGGACCTTATATGGATGAGGAATGTCTCTCAAATATTTTGGCCAAAAATGTATCTTAAGTAACACTAATCTCATGAATAAAAACTCCTTTATTACATTCAGTTTACTCATTAGCAAGGCCTCCAATGTTATTGTGATGACAGTAGTTAAAATGTTTGTAGGATCTGTCTCAGGAGTTTGGCCTTTCTGATTAAATTTTGGCCCCAGTCACTATATGAATTCCTGATTTTAGTAACCAACTGCTAATGCACTGTCATATCACACAATGTCTGTGCTAAAGTATTTTAAAGGAAGTTACAGACATCATAACTTATTTGTAATATAATTAATAAATATTTTAATTAACACACTTCTTTCATCTTTTTTATGCCCTAACTACATTAGAAATCTGACTATCTTAGTGGTCCAACAATGAAACAAAATACCAAGCCCTTAAATCAAAATTACTTTGTATATATTGCAAAGAGGAAACCATTTGGTGTCAATTCAATCATGAATGAAACACTATTATTTGAGAACATCTCCCTAGCTTGTATGGGGGTAATGGGGCATAAGATTTACAGATTCTGCAATAACTGAGAGATTGAAAAGATATGTAGCTTTTCCCACGATGTTGCTTAATGAAACTATCAGTTTTTGCAGTTAAAAGAACTTATTGTTTTCTTTTCTTGCAAATTATCCTTGTTTTTATCTGTCTATTTAATAGCCTATACTTTAGGAGAAATACATTCTTTTTGGAGGGGGGATATTGTAAAGTTGTGAAGTAGCAAGCAGAAAACGTTAACAAAAATAGATAAGCAAGGATGATGCCCTAAGAATCAGAGTGTAAGTCTTCCCATCTCTCCCAATCTATTTCTATGTATCTCTATCTCTCCCTATCTATTTTTTGTTTTGCTTTTCAAGAAGAAAATTATGTATAGTGAACAGACCAGTTTATGATGAATTTTCTCTGAATTCAAATGAAATTGCAAGTAGACTTGAGTTTCAGCTACCTGATGCTCTGCATATAGGTCAGAGGTCTGGGACAGGATCTCTGGTCATGATTCTCATTCTCCCAACATCATTATAACTCCAAGGTAGACAATAGTTGTAATTTTAACCCATTTGTCAGAAGTGTTTCTAATAACATTGTTTATTAAATTTTTTAACTTAAAAATTTAATTCTTTAATTTTTTTTCAATATAAAATTTACTTTAAAGAATTAATTCAAATGAATCAACAAGGTAACATTATCACTGTCAAGTGAGTGGTATGGTACAATCATGCCATAGACTTCAATTATAGTGTCTTATTGTCTATACCTTTTTGTGTATCTGAAATGTTTATTATCATGTTCCAGGAAGCAATGTCATCTTGGTTTTAAAACCTGGAGTGGGTATATGTGAGAGAGAAAATGAACAAAGTCAAGGTTGATTTTCTAAAGAAACTACTACTATTTCTACTTCAATCTTTTGCTCTGATGTTATCCCTGCCAATATTTTAAATTTATTCTTCTATTATTTTGCACTTGTATTCCTTTGATTATTCTTAAGATGCAAGACTTTTTGCACAATAGTTATGTACTGGACTCATGTATGCTTCTTCTTCAAAAAATGTGATGATTTATCTATTATGATTTGAACAGTATCACCATTTTAAAATTTCAAAATTTGATTTTTCTCAGAATAATAAAGAATAAATACATTTATGATTCAACTTACTTGAATTAAGACAGAGGCTTATGTTATTCTGGTATTTCATATTTTATAGCTTTTTATCAAAATGTAATATTTTAAATCTTTATGGGATTACATTAGTACATGTATACATTGTATAATAATCAAATCAGGGTAATAGGCATTTCCAGTTCTTCAACCACTAATCATATCTATGTGCTTGAAATTTCATACCCTTCTGGTCATTTTGAAATATACATTGTTTTAACCAATACCAACCCTGCTGTGCTAAAGAAGAACCAGAAGTCATTCCTCCACTCTGTGTTTTGGTGACCCTTATTGAACTTCTTTCTCTCTCCCCTCTCCTGCCCTTTCCAGTCTCTAGTGACCACTATTTTTTAGGTATTTCATTTTTCCTCATTCTCTCTCTTTTATTAGCATATGTTAATTGTACAACGGAGTTTAGTTGTGATATTTCCCTATATGCACATAATGCATTTTGATCAAATTAAGCCCCTCTTTTACTCATTCTTATTATGTCTTTCTTAATATTGGCACATCTATGTATCAACAATAGATCTTTTTCCTAGTCTGAGATATAAAATTATACACTTAGTTAAAAATTTCAATGATTTTTAAATGCCAGATGATTCCATATTTGAATTTTCTTTCACTTCATTTTCAACTTGTATAGAGAAGAATGGAGAAAAGAAACAGGGAGAATTGGTGATCTCTCACTCTCAATTCTTATGGCATTTCATTTTTCTAACTATTGAGATATTTTTCAGAGATCTCTTTTCTTTACTTGCTTTGTTTGCCTACATGATTACATTTCTTAATTCAGAGAAACCATCTACTTCAATTCTGAAGGTCATTTACCTAAAAATAATAGACAGCAGCATCTATTCAGACAGCTGCATAATAATTATTTATCAGTTATTATTGTTCATTAGTTCCCTCCTTCAGGATTGAGAGTCTTCCTCCCCACCTCCCTCACCACCTCCCCAGCACATTATCACAGAGCTTACTGATTCATTCATATTCTTGGCTAAATTTGCCACCCACCGTCTTCCTGTTGTTCTGTGTATGGAAGTGAAAAGATTTAACTGGATATTGTTAAAAAGACACAGAGGCTAACTCTCAATTTCCATACTGGGCTCTTCCTCTCACTCTGGACCACCTCTTTTCCTTGATGAGAAAATTGCCTTCTCCATGGTAACACTAATAATAATAATTTTAAACCCCAATTTTTAATTTTCAGTAATAGTTGAGCGGAGCAAGAAAGTAAAAAAGTAGTCGAGGTTTAAAAATGAGAAAGGGGGAGGAAGACAGTTGGGAAGAAGTTTTAACAGTTTATGAGTGGATGCAGAAAGGAGGAAGGTCATTTTTCTACATCCCAGAAGATATTGCTCCTTCCTTTCTTGCACACCATCACGCTTCAAACGATAAGGGCTTTATTTTGAATTTCTCCTAAGCTTCACTCCTAAAGGGCTGCCTGTTATGAATCAGCAACACCCTGAGTTCTTCAGCAGTAACAGTTCATTCTCTTTTTTTAGTGTAACACTTTTTAAAAACTGTTTATTGCTATAGTTTTATTTTTTGCAGTGCCATGGTTAGAGTCTGGGGCCTTGTGCATGCTAGGCAAGCATTCTAGCACTGAGATACACCTCAGCTCCCAATGTAACACTTTTACAAGCATCAGTTTGCCCCTCAATTCCAATAGACTTTGATGAACAGGGTGAAGAGGACCTGAAAATGTACTCCTTCCACCTCTGGAGGCCTTTGGTTAAACCAGGTCTGCCACACACACACAAAAAGCAGGGTTCTCATTGCCTTTTGGTCCCTCTGCTTTCTACATTATGGGATATTGTGATCCCACCCCCATTTCTGACTCTCACAAAGTATGGAACAAACCCAAAGAAGCATATCACATTGTGACAAGCAATATGCTACATAAAAGCAGAAATGTCATGGTAGGTTGAATAATATGCCCTTCCCCAAAGATGTCCATATCCTTCCTAATTCCTAGAAACTGTGAATATATTACCTTACATGATAAAAGGAGACATACAGATGGGATTAAACTAAGGCTCTCAAATTGGCGAGGCGATTATGGATTATTTTAGTATTTCCAGTGTAATCACAAAGGTCCTGGTAAGAGAGAAGGCAATATGATGAAATAAGCAGAGTCATAGAGAGGTTGGATGCATAGCAGAGCCAAGAGTCAAGGAATGCAGACAAACTCTAGTAGCTGGAAAAGATAATGAAATCAATCCTTTCCTGCAGGCTTCAGAGGGAACTCAGGCTCTAACACCTTGATTTTAGCCCATAACATTTACCTTTCAACTTCTGACCTCCAGAACTGGAAAATAATGAATTTCAGTCATTTTAAGTCATTAAGCTAGTCATAATTTGTTATAGTAGTCATAGGAAATAGCCATGAACAATAAATAATCTTTACATGGATTTTTTTTTATGGTACTGGAGTTTGAACTCAGGGCCTTATGCTTGCTAGGCAGCCACTCTACCACTTGAGCCATGCCTCCAGCCCTAAATAGGCTTTCTTGTTAAGGTTTATTTTTTCTTAATTATAAGAAATAAAAGTGGGGTCTAGAGAAAATGTCATCCATTCCATTTTAACCATAGAAATGTATATTTCCAGTATTGAAAGATGACAAATTTGAATGTATGTGTGGATTAACAATAATAAAGTAAATAAAAAAAGAGAATGTGTTCAGTTGGAAAAACATGAGGAAAAGCAAATAAGTTGCATATGATTTTTCTCCTTTTACTCCCTTAATTCATTTAAAACCATTTAATTTTGTTTTAGAAATTGACCTGCAGATTTGATAGCATATGAACCACAACCACAGAGACAGGAAAGTGAAGAATAAAACTAAGAACAGGAAAGACAGTAGCCTGTGGGAGGCTTTTTGGCAGATGGACAGTGTTAGGATGAGGAATCAGAAAGACTTGAGTGCAAATGCTATTCTACTCATAACTGGCTTCCCGTTTTGGGAAGTTATTAATCTGTAGTCCATTTTGTCAAATGTATAAAAATGGATACAATACTTAGATGGTAGATTTCTTGTCAGGATTAAGTAATGATGAAAAAACATCTAGCTCAGGTTCTCCTACACTGCTTAAGAAATTACAGCTGTAATTTAAGGGAGGAAAACATTGGAAAAGAAGATCTGGAGGCTGTTTTATTCCACCTTCACCATCTTTTAGTATAAAGATGCCATATTTTTCTTATCTTATAAGAAAGCATAAGAGTATGTACCTCAAGTAGTGGCAGTAAATTAGCATATGTAAAGTGATTAGAACAATATCTCACAACTAGAAAAGGCAAAATAAGTACCTGTTTTTACAGCTCTTGTCGTGATCATGCTGTAGTCATTTGAATTGTAAGGCAGTGGAGAGTTTTAAAACATTTTTGAGAGGACGAAAAGTTTTAGTTCACATTTCTGGTAGGTATTATATTTGAGTGGATAAGGATTAGAGATCTATATTACTCTCAAAAAGATTACAAAATGGGGGCTGGGAATATAACTCAGTAGTAGAGTGCTTGCCTAGCATGCAAAAGGCCCTGGGTTTGATCCCCAGCACCCTGGGGGAAAAATAGATTACAAGATGGGTGTTTATTGCATGAAAACTGTTTAATCAGTTGCATATCTCAGGTTCCTAGTCTTTCTTAATTGTTAAGCACCCATTTTGTGCTGCCTGCTATGCAAGGAGTTGATGTTTCTAACTCCTCTTCAGTAACATACAAAACGTGAGTTACTGTTGTGGTTTCTTGTGGACAATCTCTTTTGTGAGCCAGATGCATGGAATTCACTTTTTGCCCTTGGCCTACCTAGTTTTGTGGTTTGGATTGAAGCATTAACCTCATTGACACCTGCTGTGGCCACTATCACAGAGAAAATTTCCCCTAAATGTAAAGCAGATCATTACTATATCAGAGATGCAGAGAAAAAGAGGAGAAAACATTGAGGTATTGGAAACTGATTGATTGATTATCATCATTTATTTTTCTCAACCAAGTCTCATGCCACTAAAGCAGCAAAGAGTATACAGTTTTGTTCATCTCATATAAATAAAACAGAGAAAAGCTAATAGAGAGTTGCTATTACAACCTTTCTGCAGGGATAGTACTTATTTTTAAATTACTTGAAATGAGTGTTAATAATGAGCAACCTTCCCAATAAAACAGAGAGTTAAATTTAATACACCCCTATAATGTAAAAAGCTTGATTGGCTATGCAGTATTACAAAAAAAAAAACATTTAAGAACTGACTATATTTGCTCTTGGAGCAGATCTAGAGGCTCACAGTTTAGAAGTTGCACACATTTTCCTATCAAACAGTACATAAAGTTTCCATATTCCTTGGAATCGGCTTCATTTGAGCCATGTGTTTGCTTGGAACTATGCCACATAAAGCAGTTCTCCTCCAAGCCAGGCTTCTTTCACGCTGCAGTATAAATGTGTGATTTACTGGCATAGTGTGCTAATGTATATCCAGTTTTATAGGATCAGAACTAGTAGGGTCTAGGGAATTCAAAGTATAGCAGAGATCCTCCCCATAGAGTATATCCCCTTCTTTAAAAGCTGTCACACTGCAAGTTCCAATTGAGTTAAAGGCTTTTGTGCTCCTATAGGGAAATATATTCCACTGTAATTTTTACATCCAACAATAACAGTCTGTTCTTTGTTTACTGAAAGGAGCTTTTATGTCATAAAATGGTATTTTTGGCAGAGAAACAGAATCATTGTTTTATTATACTGACTTTTCTCTTACAATAGCAAAAATAAATAGCTCATCTCTTAAGCTCCTGATCAATGTCTAACACCTCCTACCCCCCAGCAACACTTCACTGCAAGTGTATTAACACTCTGTAATAGCAACTCCATTCAGCTACCAAGAAATGATTTTCACAAATGATTTACAGCTAAACCAGGGCTTAAACACATAGCATCCAATCAAAGGCAAATTTTTGTCTTTTCTCCAGTTATTATTTCTGAGAAAAAAAACAGATTAATGTCAATCTCTGAAACATCCACTGGGAAATGTACAAAGGATATTGTTTATTTTGAAGAGTGAGAACCAATTGTTCAGTTTTTTTCTTATGTGTATGTCAAAATGGTACACACTGTACAATTATTCTATTTTCTTGCAAAAGTATGATATATATTAGTTCATCTTTTTCTCCATTTGGATATCACCTCTTCTGTGTGAATGCACAGAGGTATGTGCACAGTAAACACATTTTTTTTTACACTTTCTTGTAAATCTAAGCGATTTCCTAGCTACAAATATGTCACTCCTTCGCATAAGCACATGTTTATTCATTAGCCATATGTTGTCTTTGCTTTGTAGCACTCAGAACTTGGTGGAACCACAAGGTTGAGACCTCATGGATTAGATATATTGTACATAACATATTCTTTAATTGCTGTTACTATAAAGAAATCTGGGCCATAGATGACTAATTTCAACCTAAGGTACTTGAATTCTTATTGGTAAATTTATTGGTTTAATTGTCCCAAGATCAGTTGATATAAAAGTAATTATCCTCATTTTTTCAGATGAATAAACTCAGCCTGATTCCATTTCTATATTTGAAACATGAATTGAACAGCTGTGCCATTTATTTAGAAAATTCAAGTCTTAGCATGCACCATTTGAAGATAGGAAAAGAAGATTAGAAGACTTAAATTATTCTGATTAACTGTGTACCTGAATGTAATCGCCTTCTAGATAATCGCTCATTTCTCCATTTCACTTGCTGTCTACATGTAGTGTCACAGAACGGTAACATCTATTGCTCAGCCTCAGTTCAACCATGGTGACAACTGGCAATGAATACCAAGGTTCTGGTCTCAGTACCTAAATAAGTAGCATCTCTAAAATGTTTTGGAACATAAAAAGGTCAAATACATTTTTAACATAAGCTTTTGTCGGCTTTGCCTTTTGATTTTTGAAGGGGTTAGTATAACCTTCCTGTACTCCTTTCCTAGAAAGGAGAGGGAGAGTACTATCTAAAAACTCATTTCTCATAGAAAAATATAGGTCTGATGTAATAATAGATATAAAAGGCCACTGTAAAGTTAGGTTTACAAAAATGAGACATCATAATACTAACTTGATAATTCTTATCACCCAGATAATAATCTTTGAAGTTATGTTTCTGAAGATATTCCAGTTTCCTCTCATGCTGGGAAAGTCTGTTTATCCTTTAGAGCAGGAATTTAAGACTTTAACAAAACATTCTAAATGTTTACTTTTCTCTAAACTGAAACCACAGTCACTCTCTACACCCGTCCATTTTAATATATTATTACAAATGAGATCAACAAAATTGTTTAATGATTCTCTGGGACAGTTTTTACAAACAATGGGGTTCAGTTTATTTTACTTGTATGCAGTGGAATTATTATTTTATCCGTAAGCAAGAAGGTGTATGTAGTTAAATCAGAAATGTTTTGCATGTTTTCATGACAGGAAATTTAATCAAAAGGGATAGATGAGGCTTTTCTCGTGTTGCTGCAATTTAGTTTCCAGTTCTTTCTTGGAAAGGATGTTGGATGCAGTGGTGCAAGGTTAATATTTCTGAAATGTCACTTTTATTGTGGCATTCCTCTGCTCTAAATCCTCCAATGATTCCACGTTGCCTTCAACATAATGTCTTTACTTGGTCCTCTGTTGTTCAGAGCTGTTACATGCTAGTCCCAGTCTCCCTGACCAACTTGATCAGAGTCATCATAATTCTACCCACTTCTGAGCTGCCCTCCCCACTCTTTCCCAAGAACTCTGCTGTATTCTCATCTTTACACTTTAGGGTAAGTCTACTCCTTGTCCTGGAATTCCTTCTCTCTCATCATTAGGTTTTTATCAATCCTGTTCATCTTCCAAATGACAGTTCAGACTTTTGTTTTTTTATGGCACTTTCCTTGATCATGGTCACATTAAAATGCCATTCTTGAGAATCCCATTAGTATAGAGTCTGTGGTCCATAAATTGTTAACTTTTGTTATTTGCATATTGTGTTTTACAGGGTAACTGGGCAGACCTGAAGGTCATCTCTCCAACTGTATTACAAGTTCATTGATTTCACTGGGGATGCTCTTTTATGTCATCCACTGTCAACTGTAAGGCACATTCTTCACTATAGTGTACTGTGCATTGAATTCTGGCAATAAATATTTCCTACCCATATGACTGATCAAGGCTTAGTTGCCTGTCAGCTCTGGACTCATTTAGTTGGAATTTCTACAGGCTTTGATCAGTATCTTTACTATACAAAATCAGGGGTGTTCTGTTCAAAGCAAAATATCATAAATAATGCCCATATATAGTTGCATTATGCTATTTGTAACTTGTAATTTATCCTTCATTTTATTAATTTGGTTCACTAATGATCAATTTGCATTATAGGTTGCTTTGAATAGATAAGAGAATTCATCTTGATGAGTTGAAGTTAGAAGCATTCCAAAATGATGTTATTCTAGACAGAACAAGAAATGGATACAGGAAAAATTGAGCAGGAATAATCCCCAAATATGTATATTGTTAAATAGTTTCATTTTTCCCCTTCCTCCAAACTGTGCAGGAAGAAAATATTATATAGCATGTTATTGGGTCATAACATCTAACACTTACAAATGTGATGCATATGACAAAAACTGGTCTTAAAACTGCCCCAATTATCCTTTGTTAATATGCTAAATTTACAGAACAATAGGGTTTCAAGAAATGTGAACAATGTAGAATAACTAATAGATCTAATGTTGAATAGCTAAAAATAACAGTCTCCTTTGTGCCATTTTAGAAATGTATTTGCAAATCATTATCAACAAATTGTAGCCTAAAATTCTTCTTTCTTCTTGACTTTGAAATTATACTTTATGATCCCCAATTTAGACCACATTACTTACTGGCTTGTATAATGGAAGGTTTTCATTTTTGCATGTTACGGGTTTTACGAGATGACAAGTAAATCAATTCCTTCAGTTTCCTGTGACACAATAGCTTGAAAAGGACCATCTTAATCTCTTTTTCAAAAGAAAAATAATTTAATTTTAAAATGACACACTAATAGTAGATTAGCTTGGCGTTATACCATTACAGAGTGGGCATCAAATTTGATATGCTTATGATATGTTTTTAAACCCCTCCACATATCAACAAATAACAAATCATCATTACAGAGAAACAGAAATAAATATTTCAGACTGTCCTATTGTCTTTTTTGTATTTGAATAGCTTATAATAATTCCTTAAATAGCTTTGATAGCTTTCATTTTTTTAGCAATACTGGTGTTTGAACTCAGCACTTCACGCTTACAATGCAGGTACTCTACCACTTGAGCCATGCCTCCAGCCCTATGTTTTTCATTTTTAAAGTTATATAAGTGTCAGTAATTTTTATAATATGGATAAATACTATATGAAACAGGAACATGTGTTCTAGTAATTTCCAAGTCTATGTAATTATCTGTTTCTTGCATCAATGCTTCCTTTTATTATATATAGTCATTTGGTCAATCAATAGGTTTTATTATGGGTATCTGTATACTGTGTTTCCAGAAATAAACCAAGCATTGAGGTAGGTATCTCAGCTAGGAAGAACATTATGTATACAAAGGGACAGGATTATTAAAAGTTTGTTTGAAGAGCTTAAGTTTTCCAGAACTCATTTTTACCTAGTCCTTGTGATTAAAATTCAAACTTTCAAACTGATTTTTAAAAAGCCAACTATAAGACAATTACTATATGCCAATTTAAAATAAATTGAAAGCTAGCCATAACCTGCTTCTACTATGCCTATCTAAGCGTATATCCCATTATTTCCAAAGAATCCTTAGTAAGCCCCTTTAAACTTTATTTCATTTCCATGTCTTAGCTCATGCCTTTTTCCCTTATAATGCCAATTTATCTCCTATTCAAATTTTCCAGGGTTCAGCTGCAGTGCCATCCCTCTATAAAGGCTTGTCTGAGAATCCACACATGTAGTCATTCTCTTAGCTGATTACTTTAAGTTAGCATCATCATCTCCTCTGTGGTACTTCTGCTGGATATTTTCTCAGATCCACTTTCTAACTTCCTATTCTGCCTTGGGAGACTGACCAGTATGGCAGCAACAGTGGGCTTATTTATGCATTGCCAAGGTCCTTTCAATGGGAAATATCAACTGATTAACACGTGAGAGGAGAGTGAGTCAAGGGATAGCCAGATCCATTTACTGACAGCCATGACTCCTATCAAGAAGTGTTCTCCCTGTAGGTACTTCTCAAATTTCACTGACTGCACCCTCTTTTAACTTTTTCAGGTGTTAGGGAGAAAATGCTCCCCATCCCAGGTTGAATTTCACATGTGTTTATTACCAATTCAGTATGTAATCTTTTCCTGAAGCCAGAAAGGTTTTTCCACTCAAACCACATTTTTTAGTTCATGATTGCTCCTTTCAAAATTTTGAAATACACTTCCATAAAGTAAGCAGGAGGCATTTGAGTGACATCATTTAATTCATATTCAAATGTGTTTTTCCTGATCACCAATTAAATCAATGCTTCAACCAAGTCACACAACTTTTATTCTTCCTTAACTCAGGCTTGGGGTTATGATGAGATATATAATTTCTGGGGCCCAGGGAAAAATGAAAATGCAGGGACCCTGTACATTTTCTGATGGTAGAAGCAGAACTAGCGTCACAGGCACTAGTGGCTCACACCTGTAATCCTAGCTACTTGGGAGGCTAAACTGGAAAGGATAATGGTTCCAGGCCAGCCCTGGCAAATAGTTCACAAGATCCCATCTCAATCAATAACTAGGCATGGTGGCATATGCCTAGCTCTGCAGGAGGCTGACTGAGATCCAGGTCAGCCTGAACAAAAATGTTAGCAGGAATCCATATCAACAGAAAAAGCTGGGCAGGGTGGCATGTACCTATCATCCCAGCTATGGTGGGAAGCATAAAACAACAGATCTGGACAAAAAGTGAGACCTCCCCATCTCTAAAATAACCAGAGCAAAAAGAGCTTGGTGCGTGGCTCAAATGACACAGCATCTTCCCAACAAGCAAGAAGCCCTGAGTTAAAACTCCAGTAGCCCAAAATAAAAACACAGAACATTAAACTAAGTATGGGACCCTTCTAATGAAGAACCTTGTGTGACTACACAAGTTGCACATTCATGAAGCTGGCACTGATTAAGGTCTCTGCCTACCCAAAGCAATTCTCACTCATAGAGGTTGGAATATTTTTTGTAAAACTTTTTGTTTCTTCCATAGTCTGAATACTTGCCCAAATGTTCCTTTTGACATATCTCCCAACAAGCCTAAGAGTTATTATGTACAAAGGATTCCAAAAGGCTTGCTTTGATGCCCAAAAGGTCCTGAGCTATATAAGTAGTATGGAGCCCCACCTTTATCATTGTAGTGTATCTAAATAATCTTTTTAACCTCCAATTAAAGGCAGGGCTTATTGAAAATAATGGTATGCCTGTTTCTTAAAAAGAAATAAAAAGCAACAATAGTTTCTAAATAGAAGTGACTAAAAAAGTACTTGAATTGAGTCTTGAAAGGTCAACCCGTGGGAGACACGATGACATCTGTGTAACTAATGTCCAGTAAATGAGATTACATATATCATGGAATCATGTCATGTGGCTCTGAAGAGTTGATGAGAAATTTAATGTCTGGAAGAACAAAATGGATACATTAGGATGCAAAATTATATATGCCACAATAGGATAAAAAGGGAAAATATTAGAGGAAATATTGTTGTTAAAGGAAATAGCGAAGAAGCCAAGGAAAATAGAAGAGCCACCAGAATGAGAAGTCAGTCTTACCCCAAATGAAGAAGAGAAGATTAGATGGAAATAGCCTACTGAGTTATACAGTCTAAAGGAGGTTGAGAACTGGTGTTTGAGTGGCAGTGAGTCAGTCTTCAGAGGAGGCCTGTATTTCCCAAGGAAGGCTCTACCTTAGTATTCCCACCACACTCAGATATTGGTGAGGAGCAGTCTGTAGGAAGCTTGGCTTACTACAATGCATGTATGGGTTTCAACATGAAACAGCTGAGATCTTCAGTCTGGTCTCCAAAACTAAAGGTCTGCATGTCCATACGGCCATCACAGTGAATCTTAGCAAATATTTAAATCCATGTTGTATAATTTACCTAAAGAATTGCTGAAGACCATTTAACTTAGATCCCTTCACAAGACCCCTCTTTGGCCCCTAAAATTGGTTAGATATCTGCCATATGCCTTCATAGTTCTTTATTCTTCCCCTATTATAATAACTCAGTTTACTGTAGTTGCTTATTACTGTTTGTCCTCACTATTAGTTCATTTTCTTTTTGAGGAAAGCAGGTTTATTTCTTCTTTCATTGGTACATCCCCTATGCCTCGTTCAACAAATAACATAGTAGAAGCACTAAAAAATATTTGCTGAGACTCAGATTCGGGGACATTCTACAAAATACCTGGACTCTATTCTTCAAAACCATAATTATTATGAAGGTCAAAGAAAGGCAAATAACTCTTTCAGATTAAAAAAGACTAAGGATATATGACAATTAAATGCAATGCTTGAGCTTAGACCAAGAAATGAAAATGAAACTATAAAGGCCATGTATGGGGGTAACTATCATGCTCAGAATAAAGAGTGTGAATAAGATTATAATACTAAAGCCGTGTTAAATTTTCTGACTTTGAAATTGAGCTGAGGTTATGTAAGAGAATGTCTTATGCTTGCTAGGCTTGCTAGACAGGCACTCTATCACTTGAGTGACTCCACCAGCCCTGTTTTGTATTGGGTTTTATTGAGCTAGGTCTTGTGAACTATTCGCCTCAGGCTGGCTTTGAACCATGATCCTCCTGATCTCTGGTAGGCATGAGCCACCAGTGACAAGAAAGAATGTTTTTGCTCTTAAGAAATGCATACTAACTAGAACATATATTGATCTGGTTTTGGTGGCTATATAAAATGGCTAAGCCTGGGTACATTATAAGAGATTTATTTAGCTCACAGTTTTGGAGGCTAAAAATCCAAGATCAGGTTGTGCCATACGATAGGGCCATGGTGAGGGTCTCATGATAGATGGGGGTCACAAAAGTTGAAGTGTTTTCCATTTACTTAGAATCTCATTAATTTTGTTCAATAAATTTTACTGCTTTCAATATACTTGCCTTCCACATTTGTTACAATCATTTCCAATTAGGAGTCTTTTTTGTTTTTTTTCTCTTTGGGGGATGTACTGGGATTTGAACTCAGGGGCTCCTGCTTGCTAGGCAGATACTGTAATGCTTGAGCCATTCTGCCAGTCCCAGGAGTCTATTTTAATTAGAATATTTTTGAGTTTTATTTTTAGAATGTTATTTGCTACTGTAAATAAATACAATTATTTTTGTATGTTCACATTGTATATTGCAGCCTTGCTGAAATTGGTGTTTTTATATTTTTTCCATTTTAATTATATTTGTATTTCATTGGGATTCTTACAGTATGTATAATAATCAAGTCTGTTGCTAACATACATAGTTTATCTTTCCAATCTACATACATTATATTTATTTTAGAAATGTTAATTGCCTAGGCTACATCCTCCCAGCACAACATTGAATAGTCATGGTATGATTGGACTTCCTTGTCTTACTTCTAGTCATTGGAATAAATACAGAACCTTTAACATAATTTATATTGTTATGTGTTTTTGTTGTTTAGATGCTCTGTTAAGTTGAAATTTCCCTTGTATGCCATATTTGTTGTATGTTGTTATCATGAATGGTTTTGGATTTGTCATATTTTATTTTATTTTTTTTTATTGCACTGGAGATTGAACTCAGAGCTTCGTGCTTGCAAAACAGCAACTCTACCACTTGAGTTACACCTCCATTCCATTTTTCTGTGGTTAATTTTGGAGATGGGGTCGCACAAAGTTTTTGCCCAGGCTGGCTTTTAACCTCAATGCTCCTGATCTCAGCCTCCCAAGTAGCTAGGAAAACATGCATGAGCCACCAGGGTTAGCTTATATTGATCTTGTATACTGCAACACTTCTAAAATTGACTTTTAGTTCTAATCATATTTCATTAGTGTCATCGAAATTTCTACATACAACATCTGGTCATTTGTCAGAAAAGATAGTATGATCCTCTCCAATCTGGAATTTTATGTTTGTATTATTAGTCTAATCACTTTGACCACAACATATAGTACCACGTTGAATAGAAGTGGCAAGATTGGACATCCCCTGTATTTTTGTAATCTAGGAGAAATTACTGATCCTATGATGATAACATGTTATTGAATGTTATACTCTTGAATGAATTTTGGACTTATTAATTAATTTTTGCATGTTTTCAGATGACATTTATTTTCCTTTGTTCTATTAGTATATTATTAAGTATTAATAGTTTGTGTCTCAAATCAAACTTTCATTCCTGGGATAAATAATTACTCTTGGCCATAAAAATACATACTAAAGTATTTAAGGATAAGTAGGTATGATATTTGCAAAATATCCTCAAATGGTTTAGAAAAATATGAATATTACATATCATATATTATAGATATAGACAGAAACACTGAAAGAATGATAAATAAATAAATACAGTAAAATGTTAATAACTGCTGAATCTGGATGAAGTGTAAAAAGGAATTTTTAAACATTCTTTCAAATCTTCTAAGTTTGAAATTATATAAAAATACAATGCTCTTTAATACAATATTTCTTTAATGAGGGACAAAAGGATAACTATAATTAGAAGGTGCTTGTGAAGTTATCAGGAGAGGTGCTAGTAAAACACTCAGAGAAGTACGGAAGGTATGCCAAGTAGGAAGACAGCTAAATCAGTTTAAAATGTAAATGGTTAAGTGAGGAAGTAGAGAGCAATAATTATTAGGTGACTTTGAATTTAGCCACTCTGTTTAGAGAAACAGCCAAATGTAAGACAAGAAGCCAAAGTGAAGGTGAGGCAGTTGAAAGCTAGACAGAAGATTAGCATCTGCACAAGTAAAACCCCTTCAGTTACTAGAAAGACTACAATTTAGTGTCTACCTGAGTTAAATGTTTACTCTCTTCTACATATAACAGGGTTCTATACACTATTTTATCTTGTCAATCTTTAATGTTGTTTTTCAGTTGCAAATATAAGACTCTACATTACTATATTCAAGCTTAGTTCATTTTTATTTCCTGAAAATGGCAAATGACAATCACTTTGGGCTTTTCTTTTAATTGTGACTATGTTAAGATAGTTTTTTTTATAGAAAAACATATAAAGCTTAACAAGTTTGGCTAAAGTCTTTTCTTAGAAATACAAATAATATTCAATTCAACATACAGTTTTTCTGAGTATTATTTAGATCTAATTCCATTCTAAGGAATATAATAGTAAATTATAAATTTTTCTAAGAGCCTAAAATGACCTACTTATATGTGGTTTCACTATTTAACTTCCCTTTTCATAGGATTGCTATTTATAACCGCTTCCCTCAACTCTGGGAAGATTTAGTAGGATTAAAGACTTTTGATTCACTGTGTATTTGAAGATTCTTTTTTTTTCCTTCATCTTTGCTCAGCTAGTGGAATCCATGATGAATTCTCATCTCCAAGGGGTAAGCTGTTTTTAGTAAAACATGGTAGCTGGCTTAGGACTCCTAGAAATAGTGATAATTCCTTCCTTTTCCTGTGTTTTGTTTCTTCCAGAATGATAGAATCCGTGTTGACACAGTTAGCTATCATGCTTAAATACTGTTAAGCATGTGATGGCTTTAATTTTGTTTATGAAAATTATGTGTGTGATAAATATCTGGGTTCATATCAGAGAAATAAATGAGCATTTAACATTCTACGTGTTTCATATGAATAAAACTAGAATGAGGAAGTTGAAGGACATACGAGAGACCCTATGAAGATAAGTAGGAGCAGTGTGTTTGAGAGAGTGCCATCTGGTAGGTACAGCAGATTGAGGGCAGGAAAAAAAAAGAAATTTGAAGATAAATCTTTTGGAGGTGGTACTGATTAGATCTCAGCAGTTCTCTGACTTTTGGGTGACTCCATAGAAGAAAGACGAAGGTCATTATATTTGAGAAGTTGTGGATTATAAACCTAAGGTGTCAAGTCAAAGAAATTATAATAGTAGATAGAATACACTTAAAAAGAATCAACTTAAAAAGGACAATAATCATAACTCGCATTGTGTGCCTATGTTCTTTTCCTTAGAAAGAAGGCCCTTCAGTTACTTTTTTTAATAATATCTTAATAAAAGTACTTAATCACATACCATCTTCAAATAATTTCCTTACTTTTAGAAAGGCCATCAAAGGAGAAAACTCCCATTTTTCCTATACTGAGAAAGTACTAAGTAAAGAGCAATTAATGTCTGAGAATTCCCATAGCAAACTACATTATTATACAGTTTGTTTTATAAATGAATGTTTATATGTCTTGATCCATGCATGAGTGGGACAAAGAGTTGCAATTTTATTTAGAAATACTTTAGAATTGTGGAGTTGTGTTGTAGTTGTGAAACTCCTTAGAATTTTAAGGTGATTGCTTCAAAAGATGTCATTAATAATCTTCTCAGGTGCTTACAAAGCATGTATCTGTCAGCAGAATTAGAGAATCATCCAGCTAGAGAACAGGTTTCACAATACCCTGAGACCTATTTTGTTCATTAGAGGGGAAAATGGCTTGTTTTAAGTCTAAATTGACATGCTTGCTAATTTCAGCAGTAAAATCTGTTCATTGTGGTCAGGTTTAATTTAGAGTCTGGGAAGCTTCAGACCTTCCCAGTTGATCAAGTTACTTTTACAACATACTTTTCAAATGAACTTTGAGAAGAGAGGAACTTTTAAAAGAGGGGGAAAAAGTATACCAAACATTGAGTAATATATTTAAAAGTTAAAATCAAAGAATAGTATGACTGTTTCAGGTTGAGCTAATATATTAAATCAAAGACAAATAACCCAATAAAAATTATATTTATTATATAAAATTTTTCAAGTATTAAAGTCTCTCATTTAAATTATGTACTGTACCAATTACATTTCTTGACTTCTATATCCATAGCCCGTAGAATCACACCTAGCATTGAAAAAAAATTAACATGCATGAATGAGTAAATAAATGAATAAATTTATATATATTTCTACGTATGTGTATTTAAAGTTCTTTGTTAAATTTGAGGTGGAGATTTTACTTCATCTGGGTTTTCTGGGTAAGTCTGTTTTTCTTTTTTTTTTTTTAATAATCTATTGAATGTGTTCAAACATTGAGAGTAGGCAGTTCCACAGCAAGGCTGTGTCACAGATGACCAGAGTTTAACATTCTAACCCTGGAAAATATCTTCTTTCATAAAATCTGTCTGCTACTATATAGCTTCTACTTTAAAATTTGTTCAGTACTCTCCAATTTACTTATGCTACTTATTTCAATAACTGTCTTTGGCAATTTGTTCCATATTTCAAACACCATTTTGTGTAAAGAAACCATAAAAGTTAGAGACCTGAAAATTGGATTTTTCTTCTGAGCAATCACAGCTTACAAATGTGGAAAATTTGTTAAAAGTTAGCCCCTCCAACTTTTCAATACATTGAGAGAAAATGCTCTAAATAGATACATAATGTTTGGATAAATTTTTCCCATTATTTTAATATTACCAAAAGCAGTTAAGCTAAAAATCACAAAGCCTATTTCCCTACTTTCACAAAAAACTCTAAAGGATGATCCAAGTTTGGCCTTTCTAAAAACAAAAATCATCTGAAAAATCACCAGGAGTCAAAAGCATAGTGAAGTAAGTTTCATAAATATTACCATCTACCATATTTCATCTCTTCACTTTCAGCCTAATGTGGTAGAAAAAGAGCATGATATTTAAAATTATACAGAACTTATGGCTTGGTTATCAGTGTAGTTACTATGAGAAAAAAAATGTGTGTAAAACATCTGTCACAGTAGTTATAAATTAATATTAAATATCAATTTTACTTCTCCTGATTAAAATAAAACTCAATTTTAGAACCAAAGCAAGGTTATTTTTCACAATTTTTATAAATATTTCTGTGATGTTTAAAGAACAGAAGAATTTCTGAAGGATTAACACTGCTACCTATAAATAAAGAAACTTGTTGGCTTATTCTATTGGCTATATTTATCTAAAGCAGTATTAAATCAAAGCCATTTATACTAGAGAAGAATGTGAGTACTAATGTCTAGTCTGCTGTTCTCCAAACTTGCCTAATCATAACAGTTAAGTCAAGAGTTTAATAAAAATGTAGATTCCCAGCCCTTCATTTTACTAATTCATCAGTTCTGGCATGGGCAAGGGAATTGTGAGATTCTTATGAGCAGGAATCTTTGAGGAAAGATGGATTTAGCACATCTACTTCACCTTTTCATTTTACATATAAGGAATATCAGGTAGAAAAAAATAATAACTTTTAACTCACTTATGTGCTTTTTCTGTTTCTAAAGTAAATACACACCTTAATTTTACAGTACACAGAATGAAATTATAAGTATAAATAACTTTTAAATACATTTTCATAATTCAGAACTACAGTTCTTATATGTGGGCTTAAGGAAACTTGGGTACTCTGATATTACTCCATCTAAGGTCTTCAGTAGTGAAGCAAATCTACAATCATGATTTTCACTTGAAATAATTTTGGTGTTTAAGAATAAAACACATTTCTTGTTCAATTATTTTCTATAAAGCCTTACACAGTAGAGATTTATATCCAGCAACATCTTTTTTATTTCTAAAATTGTTTAGTCTGGTTCAAAAATTGCACTTCACTTTGTATTTAAAAAGGAATGTACAATGCTGGAGAACCAGAAAGTAAATGATATTTGTTCTTTCAGGCAACACTGCAAGATTTGGAACAGAGGCACCCCCAGTTGGAAGAACTCATTACTGCTGCCCAGAATTTGAAAAACAAAACCAGCAATCAAGAGGCTAGAACAATCATTACTGACAGAAGTAAGTCTTTTAACAGGCATGGGAAACTCAAGGCAAGATGCATGAAAGTTCCAGTAACAAGTTAATATTCTCCCATTACATTTATGGAAATAGTGTGAAATAATTGCATATAACTATTATACTGAATAAGATTTTCATTTCATAATGCTATCTTTTTTTTTTTTTTTTTTTTTGCTGTACTGGGGTTTGAACTCAAGGCCTACACCTTGAGCCACTCCACCAGCCCTTTTTTGCGAAGGGTATTTTCAAGATAGTGTCTCACGGAACTATTTGCCTGGGCTGGCTTCGAATCATGATCCTCCTGCTCCCTGCCTCCCAAGTAGCTAGGATTATGGAATTGAGTCTCTGGTGCCCTGCTAATGTTATCTTTCAATAACTGAATATAATTCCATTGAATAGAGGAAACATAATTTTCATCAAGACAGGGATTATGTAGTTTCAAGGTGCTGTATGGTGGATATGGTAAGCATACATTTGCTCCTTGGTTGTCATGTATATGGGCTGGCATCAATGAAGATGCCAGTTTCTTCCTCATATTCTTGGTTATTTGTCCAAGCAGGCAGTTGCTTCTTTGAACCATCTTTTATTTCCACCTATAATCATACGTGTGGATCTGGACATCACTCTGCTATTTTAATGCACCTTTGTGTACCTGAAAAAGTTCTTTAGTCATATTTGTACACATTATCTAAATACTTAGTGATAATATATATAATATGTATTAAGTGCCTCATAAGAGGTGAGAGGTGTGTATATATCAAATCTTTACAGAATCTTGCAAGCTAGATTTTATAACACCCATTTTATAGATTGATGAACAGATTCCAAGAACACTTACTCATATTGCTCAAGTTTTAGAAACAAGCAAGGCACAGAGCTTGGGACTTGCAAAAGTCTCTTTCTGACTTTAATATCTGTTTTCCCTTTCAGGATGTTTACCACTTCCCATCTTGTTTTATTACTTTTATTAATAACCCTTCATCACTAGAACTAAATACATTTTGACCTGCAAATATGTATGTTTTGATTCATTTGCTAACGACTTTTCTTCTTTTAGTTGTAGTACTTGTTAATTTAAATAGGCTGTTCTCAAAATTTAACACTTTATTGTTCATAAGGTAATGAATTTGGATATATGCTAATGTATTAGTTGAGTAACACTAGCCACTATAATAAATAAGCTCCAGTAGAGGTTTAATAAGTAACATTAATAAGTAAGCTACAGTAGAAGGTTACTTTCTATTTTGGTACAGTCCGAAGTAGTCCTTTATGAAGTGATTCAAAGACCCATGTTCTTTCCATCTTTTGTATCAGTCTTGTGCATTTAACAAAAAGATGAGAAACAAGTGTTGGTCATGAGAATGTTGTCATGAGCTATGCCCAGAGCAGTGTACGTTAATTTTTTTTATAGTCTGTTGGCTGTAACTTGTCACATGGCAAATCTAACTGTAAGGGTAGTGGAAGAGGAACTGATATAAGACACTAGTCAATCTCTTCCACAGCTAATTTTAATTAAGAGGAATGTGCTTATGTCCTATGGGTGAGTTATGGGATGTCATTTCTATATCTACCATGGCAAGAACAAAAATGCCTTGTAATGACCAACGTAGAGCTGTTTGATTGATGTATTCATCCAAGTGTTTCTCCCCCAAACTAGAACCATGAGGATTCTCCACCAGGTTGCAGCACACTGGCCTAAAAGAATGAATCTTAATGAGTGATTTACTCAGTAAGAGACTGAATTCCCATTACATAGGTGATTGGTTTCTTGTGTTAAAAAATATGAAAAATTTTCAAAGTTGTTTATGTAAATCTGAACATAGTCTATAGAAAGTCATTTGTTATTTTACTAATAAAAAACAGCTTCCTTTCCCTAAAAGAAAAATGATACTAATGTATTTTACAGTATCTGTTCAATATTGTCTAAACATGTTTCCCTTCCAATTGTTTTTTAAATATTGCATTGGCTTTCTTCATGATGTAGATTATACCTGAGTGATCAGAGAGCAAGTTTGTATTTCTTTGCTAATATCCAGTGATTTGAGTAATTCTATTTTTCTAAGCTTTTCTCTTTTAGAAATAATACCTTTATGGTTATTTGCAGCATAATGTAAAGATTCTAATGTGAAGAATCAAAAAGCAAATGTCTGTTTGAAAATGTCACATTGCTTATTTAAGACATAAGCTAGACTCTTACCTCTAAATATTCCTGGAGTCACTAATGCTAGCAGTAGGATAATTGTGCAAAGATATATTTATCTAGATAATGTCATTTGAAGCTTCTCTATGCTTCAGTTTATCTCTTCCTTTAAAATCTATGAAATGTGATGGAAATTCAATACTCATAGAGATTATAGTTTCAGTAGTCTTCAAAATAGAATTTTTCTTAGTATAGGTTTGGTTTTCAGGGAAAAGGCAGAAATAAAATATCTACTCATAAAATTGTATTTTCCCATTTAATGATTTTGATCTTTTTTTGTTGCCACAAAACTTCTATAGATACTTAAAAAAGCATCAGCTAAATAAAAAAATATTTAATATGTGTATAATACTATACTGAGACATTTCATTACTTGGTAAATCCCAGTTCATAACTTTGAACAGTTTGGGAAATCTATACATGGTTATTACATTCTGTCAAGAGAAAAAATCAATTCCTTTCTACTAATAATATTCATGTTAAACCTCACATAATTGGGTCTGAAAATATCAACATGTTTTGCTATACAAAATTATTTCCATGATATCTATTAGTTTCAGGTAATTACATTGATCAAAATCATGTAATAATCTAGGTAAAAATAAATTTCATTCTAAGTGAATTCAAATGAGAAATTCTCCTTGCATTTTGATATTTTCTTTTTTTCCTACTTCTTTGGTTGCTGAATTTGTGAATTCTTCCTGGTCATTTTCTTCTACAAAAGGCTGGATCAGGGACCAAAAGCAAATAAAATAAGGATTTAAATTTGCTTCCTTAGAGGTGTCTGAATTATGCAAAACTCTTGTTCATGTACATTAATACTGCAAAGCATATCATCCCACTTTTCATAGTAGTAAGGGGGATACAGAAAGAAAGAACTGCTTCATTTTATTATTTTTTTTTTTTACAAATAATATTGGCAAGTTTGGGTTCTCTGACATTTCAGTGTTTTGAATGTCTATTGGGAAAGCATTTAATTAGCTTTTGGTAACTATTTGATTATTTCACCAACAAAAAATAAAAAAAGATTCAAAAGATCAGGTGGAGCAGGTTGCTTTGCAAAAGATAAAATAAGATATATAAATAAAAATTTAATTATTGGACACAGTCACACACTAAGGGGAAACTGCACATGAGAGGGATAGGGAAAGGGAAGGAAACCAAAAACTTGAATGTGGTTGATGTGCTTACTGTATTGGAGTGAATGTAGATCTTAAACTGGCAGAGGCCACTATGGGAAGGGGACTATGAAGTAGTGAAGAGGTCTGGTAGAGATGAACCAATTTGGGTTGTAATATACATATGCATGGAAGAAACACAAGGAATCTCCCTGTATAGCTATCTTTACCTCAAACTAGCAAAAACACCATATTTCTCTTTTTATCCTTCATGGTTTTTCTTCTACAAAATCAGAGAACAAGAGGGTGGAACAGGTTCTGCCTTAAGCCAGTTGGGGGTTGGCCCAAATAATGTATATACATGTAAGAAATTGTAAAAACAATTAAATTAAATTAAATTTTTTTAAATAGTTAGGAAAGTCTTTGGTAAGTAAGGAAATCCATGTAAGTTACTTCATTTTCAATATTCACAATAAATATAGGAACTAGACATTACTATTCCCATTTTAGAGGCAGAAACCTAAGACTCAGAGAGTTTAAGTAGCTTGTTTACGGTGTAGAGAAGATGGTAAGTGAGGAATTAAAATTTAAACCCATCTCTGTATGATGATAAAATCTGAGACACATAAATGGAAAAGGATGGTTAGTCAAAAAAGTAGGAATATTTATTTGAGAGCTTTAAATATTATGACTAACTTCAGGTTGCTATAGTTTGAATATAATTTTTGTTGCTCCTATTCATATGTTTGCCTTCTGTGTATTTGAGTGTCCAGTTATAGGGTTGTCTCTTACATGTGTTGTAGAAGTACAAGCTAGTAGTAGAGCCTAATGTTCTGTTAACTTTGTGACCTTGGCCTGGTGGATTCACTTCCATAAGCCATGATTCCCTCATCTATCATCTGGGGCTCAAAGTTGCACTTAATCTGTGAAATGATTATGAAGGATAAGTTACACGATGTTTCTAATGTACATTTATGGCACATCCTATATGCTAATTAAATGGTATATATTGTCACAGTGAGATAAATTTGTTATAGGGTAACTGGATATGAGAGAATATTTTTATCAACTAAACCAGGGGAAGGACTTCTAAAACAATATCACATCTAAAGAAAGAGCTGTTTCTTTTGGAATTATTTTCTTGGCTAAGGCTTTTTCAAACCAGTCCAGAGTTCTTTGAGAAATTTGGTGACATCTTATAAATTTTAAGTGAAGGAATTCATATTGTATTGCTTAAAGAGCTGGAATATGGTGCTGTAGATGGGAGAATATTTCTGTTGTATGAGAATAAAAATACTCTCACAGAATTTTTGAATTAAGTGACAGTTTTATAGCAGCTTTGTCAACTCATCATTCATTGCTACAACCAAATGTATGAAATCCTTCATGGCAAAATAAAAAGACTGTGCTGTTTTCTACATTTTTATGAAATCTCTATTGCTAATGAAATGCCATCCAATATCTTCCTCTCAGGTATTATCTATTAGAAGATTGCTTATTTTAGAAAAAGTGGAGTCAGCCATATAAATTTCCTTCTCTTGACATCTAGCACCTGCTGTCAACCTGTTATAGCTACAAGCAGCTCTCAAAATTTACATCCACCAGGATGCCGCTGGCAACCAGAGAGTCAGTTCAATTCAATAAACATTTGAATGTTTACCCTGTGCCAGTTAATATCAGAGATGATGGAGGGGATACAGGATGGAATAAGATTCATACTTTATCTTAAAAGAACTTACCATCAAATGTGTATATTTGGACAAGTATGTTCAGGCAAGGCAGCCTCAGATACATACTCCAGTAGAGTGGTATTACAGATTGAGAGAGAACAAAAAGAGGGGAGATTGGCTCTGAATGAGGGAGTCCTGAAATTCTTCCAAGAGGAGGCTAAATTTGATCTGGTTGTAAACAGGACCTTGAAAAGCAAGAGGTTGGAGAGAAAAGAATATTTAAGTAAGGGATGATAGGAGAGTAGCTAATTAGAATTGTGTTAGTGATGGTATGACAGATGTATTATAGAGGTGGGATTGTGCATGTGTGTGTGTGTGTGTTTGTGTGTGTATATGTATGTTATGGAAGATAGGGTATAAATGGAGTCATGTAGACCAGTAAGGAGACAAGAGAGCCCAATCTGGAGCAGCGACAGTGGAATAATTTTGAAGTTACCTGGAGTACACAGTTTCCACAGAGACAGGGCTCCAGTTGAAAAGAAGTGGATGTAAGAAAGAGCCTAGAAGTTGATTGCTATTTAAGGATTATAAGAGGAGGTAGCTCTTACTGGAAAAGGTATCCTTGTAATATAGGTGCATTTAGACATGCAGAAAAATGTATTCATATATATTGTACTGTGCTTTGTTTCATTTTCTGTATCTATTGCTGTGCAACCATTCAAGTAACGTAAGTTTCTTTCTCTTCCATAGTGGTAATTTCAATTATGTAAGGAAATGTGGAAAGTCTTTATCTGAGGGTTGAATATTGTTATGTTTATCTAGATAAGATTTCTGATGCAGAAATCTTATCTTATCTCAGTATAGCAGAAAAAATAGCCATTACCTTTGTTGTCTGGTCCTAATGGCTCATTTGCTTTTTATTTTTATATGTCTGAGTTATTTTATAAATTCTTTACAAAAGTAAGAATAAGGAGATGGTGAAAAACAACTTTATTATATATTTTAATAAGAATGTAAAGATGTCAGACTTATCTTTACTAAATAAATTTCAGAGATGTAGTGCCCCACATCCATTAGCAAAGCAGGACGGTGCAAGTTCTTGTAGCCACATTTTGAGTGGTGAAGTCCTATTAATAACTAACTGGATGAAATGTCATATTTCCTTTCTGTTCTTAGAAATATGTTATTTGCCAATAAACTCTTCTGTTCAAGAAAATTCATCTAAGTTATAATCATCTGAAGATTCAGCCTAAGATTTCACCTGTATGATCAATCATTAGTGTCTGAATGCTGCCTTCTGCCTCTTTGTATTTATCTTCTGTTATGTCTAATAATTATTCCTATGGTAATTTTCTTGTCTGACATTTTTCAAAAAAAATGAAAAATTCTAAATTTCAAACTTTGTAAAATAAAAGCTAAAAGCAGGCTTCAAAGCCTGTGTTAGTCAGCTTTCTATTAATGTAAAAAAAAACCTTAGATAACTTATAAAGAGAAAAGCATAATTATGTCTCAAAGTCTCAGAGGTTTCAGTCTATGATTTGGGCCTATAATGGGGATAGTACATCTTGGCAAGGTGTGTGTGGCAAGGCAAAACAGGTCACCTCATGGCTAGGATATGAGACTGAAAGAGCAAGAAACCAGGGTCCCAAAATCCCCTTTAAGGGCACACCTCCAATGACTTGAAACCCTCCCCCTAGGTCCCACCTCTTAAAATTTCTGCCACTGCCCTCCCAAGTAAGCCATTTTGGGGAAAAAGTCTTTTTTTTTCTTTTTTCTTTTATTATTCATATGTGCATACAAGGCTTGGTTCATTCTCCCCCCTGCCCCCACCCCCTCCCTTACCACCCACTCTGCCCCCCCCCCGCCAATACCCAGCAGAAACTATTTTGCCCTTATCTCTAATTTTGTTGTAGAAAGAGTATAAGCAATAATAGGAAGGAACAAGGGTTTTTGCTGGTTGAGATAAGGATAGCTATACAGGGCATTGACTCACATTAATTTCCTGTGCGTGGGTGTTACCTTCTAGGTTAATTCTTTTTGATCTAACCTTTTCTCTAGTACCTGTTCCCCTTTTCCTATTGGCCTCAGTTGCTTTAAGGTATCTGCTTTAGTTTCTCTGTGTTAAGGGCAACAAATGCTAGCTAGTTTTTTAGGTGTCTTACCTATCCTCACCCCTCCCTTGTGTGCTCTCGCTTTTATCGTGTGCTCATAGTCCAATTGGGGAAAAAGTCTTTACAGGCCTTTGGGGGGAGGATTCCAGATCCAAACTATAGCTGATGGTGTCTTCAGTCTTTATACTTTCATGGAAAAAAAGATACAATTATTTGAGCAATCCATGTAATAAGAAAACTAAATGATGAAGATTCATT
Source organism: Castor canadensis (assembly GCF_047511655.1). Classification (NCBI taxonomy): domain Eukaryota; kingdom Metazoa; phylum Chordata; class Mammalia; order Rodentia; family Castoridae; genus Castor; species Castor canadensis. Next base: position 113,983,238 of record NC_133405.1, read on the forward strand.
TCAGTATTTTATTCTTCTAAGCAATGTATCATTGTTCCACTTTAAACATTTTAACATATTTAAGAATAAGTTTATGAGGAATGATAAAATATCAAAATGTTTCAAAGTAAAGGGAAATTAATTTCACTAGGAATATATAACATCTTTTTGACTTATAAAGGAGTTCAATGGACCTGTATGGTAATTGGATATCTAAAGTGAAATTAGTGTTATTTTAAAAAGAAGATAAATAGCTCTTTGTTCTTTGGTAAACCTCTGGAAAAGAATAAAAACCATAAAATATCAATTTTTTAAAATATTTAAAATTTCTCAAATAAGAAACTCAAAAAGTAAATTTGGATCCAGTGGACCCTAATAGTATATCAAGGGTTAAACAAAACATTACTTGTTCAAAAAGAAGAGTGTCCTCCTACTAGTTGCTTATTCTTTATTGTATTGCTTTTTTAAAGGAAAATACTTGAGTTAACAACAAAAAGTCAACTACCTTAAAAATGAAACAAGTGGCTCATGCCTGAAATCCTAGCTACTTGGGAAGCTGAGATCAGGAAGATCACAACTGCAGGCCAGCCAGGGCAAATAGTTCACAAGACACACCCTCCAAAATAACCAGAGCAAAGTAGACTGGAGATATATCTCAAGTGGTAGCATGCCTGCTTTCCAAATGCAAAGCCCTGAGTTCAAACCCCTGTCCCCCCCAAAAAAATAAGTAAAAATGAAACATAATGAAGACAGCTATTAAATAAACCAAATAATGATAATGACACAATAAATATGGTGATGGAAAAATACAATATAAAGAATTTCACACTCACCATTAAAATGAGCCATTAAGACAAATAAAGATGAAAAGACTTGTGACCACAAAAGGAGATTACAGATTTTCATAGGCCAGCATTTTTTATTTTATGGACCAATGGGGCATTGCAACTAAAGATCTCATCTTCTATTATATTTTGGTACCTATGGACAAGAATAAGAATATTGCACCCTGGTGATAAAGCCACAGGTTAGATGCATGACACAGACTTCCTAAGCAATGCTCTCAGCCCTCCTCTTATCTTAGGATATTGTACACCTATTGTTTCTTTCTTTACCAAAATTTCTTCATAATTCAAAGCAATGTAAAAATTACATGTCAGTGGTCTTTATTTTGTTTCAACCTTAAGGAAAGCATTTATCAAATACTAAGGATTAACAGATTGTGATTTTATTGCATACAAATGGGAGAGCAGGGCCCATTCTATTTCAGTATTTTTCATAGTTACCTATTGCTGCAAAGCAGTCACTCCAAAACTTTGTGACTTAAAGCGTCAATAATCATTTTATATCTCTCATAGACTTATGGGTCAGGATTCATGTGTGACTTGATTGTGCAGTTCTGTCTTGGGTTCTTTCATGAGACTTCAGTCAGATGAAAGCTTAAGTGCAAAGTCCAAGATCATGCATGGTCTGGCAGATTCAGTCTCTGGTAAAAGCCTTCTTGACTAGCAGACACTGTGTTCTTTATGTATCTTCATATGGTGGAGAGAAAGGGTTGGGGAGGGGGAGAGGACAACCTCTAGTCTGTATTCTTCTTCTTACAATAATCCCACCATAGGGGGCCCAACCTCATGACATCATTTGTCTTCCTTATGTCCCAAAGGCCCAACTTCCAAATAACATCACAATGGACTTATTGCTTCAACACCTGAGTTTTGAGAGGATACCAACATCTAATCCATAACAACAGCTCTCCTTACTACAGGAGAGCTCCAGTAGACATTCCAGGAGATCTGCAATGATAGTGCTCTGCTATAAGTGTGAAAATTGTTCACCTCTAGAAAATGTGTGCATAATTGGTGACCTCTCCTGTATCTACACACAGACATTTTAGTACTTGCTTAAGAAATTTTTCTTCACTGAAAGTATTGCCTTTCTTAAATTTCAGTTTAAGGCCTTCAAAAAAAAAAAAAACAGGCCCTCCATCAAAATTTTCTGAATGAAGAAATGAATGAATAAGGTACCTTATGATATTACTTCAATATTAAGATAAAGTAAGAATATTTATGACAAATATTCTATTTCCAGGATTTGTATGTACTGAATAGTCTGTCATTACCATCACTAAGTCTCTAGTTTATAGTAGTAAAGGCATTAAGAGTCTCCTGCGAAGTCTGTAGGATAGTGATAGAAATAGTAAATTTGACCTTTGGATATCAGATTTTTCCCTTTCATGTAAGACCCATACCATGGAACTGTTGCCCTAGGCTACAGATGGATTTCAAAAAATCATAGAACTGTTAGAGGAAGGAAGGTAGGAATCATGTACACGACTGCTAACTTTTCAGAAAATTGTGCACTAAACAACAGAATGTTTAAGAAGCTAAAATTGAACCCGAAATGCACAGAAAAAGAATGAGGGGAAATATTTTCCTCTATAATGAAAAAAATCTATGTCACAAATTGATAAAATCCAGTCAACCTAAAAATGCACACAGCAATTATAATTGTGCAGAACAATAAACTAACATGAGCACCATAGTGACATATAGGTTTGTGTTGAGCTTTTCAAACAGTGACACTACTTGTTCCTTGTAAAGAATTTGAGTTAGTCTTATCCATTGTCAGAATGGCTAAAAGGGGAAGACACAATTCTGTTGGGCTATAAAATAGGGAAATTACTCAGTTATTACAGAATCTATAAATCAGCATTTTAGAATGACAGGATAAGTGCCCTAATATTGGGCACCATGCATATATTCTTTAGGATATGTAGCAATATGTAGAATGGGATTCATTTCTTTTTTTATATTTATAGAATTCTTTTTCCTTGTTTTTAGCATATATTCATGTGCAGAGGGAATTCATTGTGCCAAGTCCCAATAGCCTTACATTGTACTTTGGTTAGATCTCCCCCACCATCTCTCCCCCAGACCCCTTCCCAGCCGCACTTAAAGCGATTGCAAGAGGTTTCATCATTCTATTTCATGTATATGAAGCCCATCAACCATATTCCCTCACCTTCATCTCCTCCATTCACTTTCCCACAAGTACCCCCACACACATTGTATCTATTTTACAGTCATTTTTTTTCTTATCATCTGGCATGGCAACCAAAATGCCCATGTTTCCCTCACTGTCTAACTAAAACATGTCCCAGGGAACTCAAGAATATGAAACAATTTGGACAAATTGGAGCTGTCAAAATTTTTACTTAGTTATAAGGCAAGTAACATCTAATTTTATTCAGATTCTAAAATATCTTATAAAATAATGATACTTTAAATTTATGTTGTGTTTTATGTGAATTAGAGAAGCGATTCATACATATGTAGGTTGATTTGATTTTCTTAAAAGCCCCTAAGGTAGGAATTGTCCTTAATAAATAAATGAGGAAACAAAAGATCAAATATATTAATACCTTGCTCAAGGTTGCACAAGTAGCAAATAGTAGAGCCAAAATTTAATCTGTTTGTTTCTAAAAATGCATGTTAAACAAATGATCTTTCTGCAAACCTATGCTGAAAGGTGATCACATTTTGAGCGTAAGTTATTAAAAGTTTTAAAAAAACGGGTAGGTAGGTAGGTGGCAGACAGACAAATAGATGTTCCTCAACTTACAGTGGAGTTACATTGTAATAAAACTATCTTAAGTTTAAAATGTATAAACTTCATTGTCTATACCTAACATACCAAACATTCTCACTTTGTAACACAGTACACAGTAGAGTATTGGACATTTACCTCAGGACTGTGTAGTTTACTGGTTGCTGCTGCACAGCATAGTGAGTATGATACCTCATATCACCAGCCCAGGAAAAAATCAGAATTGCTTTTCCACTATTATCAAGTCAAAAAATCATAAATCAAACCATTATAAATCAAGACCATCCGTGGACCATCTGTGTTTGTAGCACAAATACACATATGCATATATGTATGTATATTATTATATACTCATACATATATATCATTATAAATTACATATTTATATGTAAATCTTATACTACTAATACATTAAATTGCTAACTTATTTATGTCAATGAAGTTCAAATATATTGAGAAAATATGATTTGACATTTAAAGATCCTCAGAGGGACTGATTCATATGCCTTTAAGCAAAGTCACATTTAAACCATTTTAGAAAGATAAGAAGCTAACATGGAAAAAACAAAGGCAATAAACCTTCCAGTGGGAGAAGTAGGAGAACTGGTAGTTCAGCTAGAGATATGAAGGTGGGGGGAAACAAGACTCTTTCTTATGTTTTATGTACTACATTTGTTAATGTTCAAGGCCAGAGGTTAGGAATTCCAAACATTGTTGTCTCTCTCCATGTGGTAAGTGTTTCAGCTCTATAACTGAAGAATAAAATTCAAACTTACTCTTTTGAATTCCTGTAATTCTAGATTTTTGTTCCATAAATGAGTATTGAATGGATTGTTTCATTGGGTAGCTGGCAGCTAGTGTAAGCTACAAGCTGCCACCATCATCTCCATGACCATGAGTCCACTATTAGGAAGAATTAGCCCAAAGAGATTAATAAAATGCCTTGTTTAAATGATAAACTAAAACAAAAGCAAACAGACCAAGACTATTAAATGGTAAATATATTTTCATTCTTAAACATGAGTCTTTTGAGTATCTGTCATAAACATAACAAATTTTAAAAGCATCTTGGTCTGATTCCAGTTTACATAACTCATCCTTGCAGAGTAAGACCTACTAGGCCATTTGAAATGTTCTTCAGTTCACTTTTGTAGGTACTACTGACTAGAATAAAAATGGAAATGAATGTAAATAGAGAGTTCTTAACCTTGAAAAGCTCAATAATTTCCCTCCCTTGAATCTTGAAGGTAGAAATTTGGATTAGGATTTTCTTTATCTTAATGAAAATTTCTTTTCCTTTTTCTTTTTATCATGATATCTGTTGAAAGGGCTCAGAGAACTCAATTCAGTACAAGTTATAACTTAAGACAAAATGGGAAAGTGATTTTTCATTATATAAAAAGTAGTGTATGACGAGTAGCCAGTTCTCCCTAAAAAAAACAAAAAACAATTATCAACTCCTGACAGCCAGCAAAATGTGCTGTAATCATTAAAAATATTACATTCAACAGGTTTACACTTCATTAGGTAGGTAATGACTTTTAGCTATTTTAAGACTTAAAACAATCAGGCCAAAACCTAAGATAGGCACTAGGGAGTTATTTAACAGTGTTAATAATATTTTGTGTATGCTTTGATTAAATAGCATATTTTTATTACTTTCCTGTCCTGATTCTAAATATATACATCAACAAGTTGCATTATCATTCAAAACAGGTTAACTTTAACTGTAATTTTGATGTTCCTACATCATGAATGTAGGAACCAGATGCCTCATTCAGAATTCCATCCTATAAACTTACTGGCTGATACATCCATCTAGTACAGATAAAAACTGTTGAACACCAAGTTGTTGTTTCAAACCAAAATTGGCATCCTTAAAGAATAGCTTAAGAAAATAAATACCTTAATGCTAATTGAAAACAAAATTAATAAAATCCTTATTTTAGTATGCTAATGTAATAGACTAATTATTTCATGTAAAATTAGATTATTCAATATCATAATACACTATGCTAATAATAAAAGAACATGAAATTATGTTCACAAATAATTTAGTTTAGCTAGAAGTATAATCCCTCAATATGTACAATAGTGAATGTACCAAGTTTTTCTCTCTAAAGATAGACACCCTCTATCTAGTGTCTAGATTAAGAGTAGTACATAGAAAACAATCATTAAATACTTACTAAAAAAAATTTCAAACCAGGTATGGTGGCACAGCCCGTAAGCCCTTCCCTTGGGAGGCTAACGCAGAGGATCAAGAGTTTGAGGCAGCCTACTGGGTTAGGCTACCCAGCAAAACCCTGTCTCAAAACAAAAAAAAAATCACCTTCAAGCTTGTAGGAGAAAATTAAATATAAAATGAACTTCTCCTAAAATAAACAGAACTTATGAGACTAAAGGATAAATGTGTAAGTCTGCAAGTGTTTAATAAGGATCTAATTTACACAAAGAAGTCAATCTAAAGTGAAAGATTATTGTACTTATTCTCCAAAAGCTATGGCTGAAGTATATTTGAAATGTGATCTAATCTTTATAGTTAACAATATGCATTAATATTTAAATAATATGAATGGAAAGTATAAATTTAATCTGTTGAAATTACCATTCTCACTTTTATTCCTTAAGTGCTGACTATGTACTTGCAATGTGCAAAGTATTTTACTTCCAATATTCTCACCCAAAGAAGAGGAAGAATTTCCCTCTTGTGCAGACTTAAAGGGAGAAACAAAGGCACATAAAGTTATCTTTCTGAGTAATGGCATTAACTTCTGATTATTCCTCATATGAGTTATATATTTTATAGATTATTAAAAGGAAAGGAAAACTACTAAGGGATTTACTTCAGATACATGTAAAGATAATATAGTCAACTTTTAGTAGAACCAAAATATTATAATCACTTATCACTGAAATAGATTATTTAAGTGGATCAATTTAAAATCTATATCGTAACAAAATTAACAATTTGTCAAAGTTACGAGATATTGAAAGTGTGATAACCTAGGAGCAATAAGTTGTAGAGCTGGAATGTTGCCTCTTAAGGGTTGCACAAGAGGAAGCCTAGCTGTTCAGTAGGACAGTAGCAGTAATAGAGTGAGCTTACTGCATTGTGCACCTCCAGAGGGCAACTTTCCAATTATATTTAGCTACAGGGTGCTATTCACATAGGATAATTATAATATGGTAGGTTGACAGCGCCTCCCAAGGGACCACACCAAAGCTCATTTGTGGCAATTACTTCTCTAACACATGAAAATGTCATGATTGGACCCACAGCTGTGCATACATTTTTTTGGCATTTTCTTGCCTGTAACATTTTTGTACTTCTCCTTCATTTAAAAAGAATTTTTTAAACAATTTCAGTCTTCTTTAACTCTCTCTTCTATGCATTTTAACAATACTTATACAAAGACAGTTAATATTCCATTGTGAACTAACAGATTTTCAAATTCTATTATGGTGTAGGTGAAGTATGCATATTTCCTAAAAAATGTAGAACTTAAAATCCTCATCATAGATCTTTTATGGATAAGAAAAACTAGATGTAGAAAGGTTAAGTAAAGTAGTTATTAAGTGTCACAATATTTTAACTCAGGCTTGACTGAGTCCAAAATATGTATTTATAACTATTTTCTGCATTTGTTTGCCATTATAAACTGTGCATCTTGATAAAATTTCCACTGAGACTCCTTTTCAGTGCCTTCCCAATATTTAAGGCACATTTTAAGTGAGTGTTTTCTTTAAATGTGAACTCCATCAGGCATAAAAAAACAACTTGGCAATAAATATTAGGCTTTAAGCCCATGTGAAGTAATTATCAGGAGGTCTAATTCTTTGATACTTCTGAAGTGTGATCTTAAGATAATGGAGTGAGGCTTGCCTTGTGAACCTTCATGATGCTTTACATTGTGATATGCTTTATGGATTGGCTTCCTAAATAAAACAAAAAAGATTTGTAAAGCATTCTGGGAAGGTCTGCCAGTTAAAAATGAGATTGGCTGAAGGCTTGCAGCAATTGAATTTTGAATACAGATGGTACCAAATTGAGTGTTTCCATAGCAACAGACTCTTCCTTAATAACTTTTAGATGGAAGGGGGAACATAAAAGAGAGGAAACCATCATTCAGTAGATGTAAATTCCTACAGCATGTTTTCAGATTGATGTTAGAAGCTAATTTGTACTTAACTAGTAATTGTTTTAAGTGAATTTGAATGTTACTAAAGTCTCATGAGGAAACATTTTGAGAATAACAGAAATAAATTCTAGGAAACTTATAAAGACATAAAAAGGGCATGATTTTAAAAAAGCATTTTTGGTCTGTAGACAATGATCCAGAATTTTATATTAAGTATAACATCATTGATCAATGCTTTTTTGATTCTTAATGCCTTCTTAATTATTCATATTCTTAATGAAATATTCTTAATGCTTCAATGCTTCATGCAATAAGATTGACAGTTTAGAATGGGTATAATCTAAGAAAAAGTGGTATGTATCACATGGACTTGTAATTGATCTTATATTCTTCCTTCAGGTACCTATTAGTCTTTCATTATTTGTTAATTGGTGATTCAGTAAATTTAATGCTATAAATAAATTATTTCAATAAGAACGTGATAAAGAGGCCCTTGATAGTGTTCATATCATATAGCAGTATTATCATAGATCTAGTGTCCAGCCTTTAGCTCAGCTAAATTTTAGTACTTCACTTGAGTACTGACTCATGCTACAAAAATTCACAAGAGTAGATACTGGCTTATAAACCATTTGAAAGAAGAAATAATAAATTCAAAGTCTTATGTTGTGATATGATATAATGCTTCCAGGAAGATGAATAATAACAATTTACTCAGGGTGTGCTCCCCCAGAAGGACTGTGCAGGAGACTGAATTATCCATAGCAAAGTTTGATGATATCCATAGAATTGGGAAAAGGATAATAAAATATTACTAAATGATGGTTCATTAAGTGAGAGAAGCTAGACAAAATTCCCATCTTTATTATTCTAGATGATTTCTAAAATAGAAATAGATATTCTCAAATGGTACTAAAGACATGATAGCAAAGACTTGTTCCATAGTTTCCATTTTAGATTGTACACAGAAGCCCCCACCACTTCCAATATCACACATACAATACGTAGTTTTACTTTCCCCTTCTTCTGTTACAAAGCAATATAAAGCTCAGGAACATTATTGTGTGTTAATTCTTGGACATTTATATTAGTTACATTACAACCCATTCCTCCATTAATTGGTCTGTGTTAGTTCATTTCTAAAACACTTATAAAACAATTCTTCCCACAAAGATTTCAAACCCTAATGGCAACTCATGGACGCCCCCACACACCCACACCCCCCCACACACACACACACAAGAAATTTGACATACTAGGGATGTGAGAAGACCCTGGAGATCTATAATTTTAAGAATCTCCCCCCAGGTTATCTGAGGCCCAAGTGGGTTCTTTTTGCAGCTAATACTATCTATCACCTATTTTTTCCTAATTTTAAATTCTGAAGAAAATCTTTTTCCTGTGTTTTTCCAAATTTCTGAAAATTTAGGATTCAGGCTCTGTAAGAGCTTGTACATATAAATTGATACTAAAGAGATAATATAGGTGAAAATAGAAAGGTGCATAGATATTGAAATAGACATGTATATAATAGAAATACCTATGATTGCATAGAAATGTGCTATTTATAAATTTATAAGAAAAAAATACATTCTTTCAAATAGGACTCTCAACTGAAAATAGTATGATACACTTAAAGGAACCATTTCTCTCACACACACACACACATGCACACAAAACTACAATTATAACAAGTTCATGATTCAAGATAAAGGAAGAGGCTCACATTTTTCTCATTTCTTCATTCTTTTCTATATTTAGAAATTTATGCATGTATTAATTTATGTATGGTCATCACATGTAAGAACAAGTAATATCACTCTATTTTACTGCATGAAATATCAGATGATAATTTAATGAAAATGAAATGTACGCCTTCATTAAAGACCCAGTTCTTATATCTTCTTATTCCCAAGCTCTTTGTAATCTGCACCCATTCATTGATTTGACCCTCTTTAGAGTCACAAAGGTGGGAATAAGGGTCATATAGAGGCATTCTAGAAAGTTTTATTTGAATAAAATCTCCTCAAAAGAAAGAATACAGCAAAAGAGAGGAAACAGAGAAGAAAGAAAATAAAATGTCCTTGTTTGAGTAGAGATAGAAATTGAATAATGAATTTGGTCACTAAAAACTATTTAGTATCTAGATTTAAGTTTGTAATTTAGTAAATTATGGGAAAATGATTAATTATCTAAAAATATATTTTTACCAATACAATGAAGATATTAATTTTTGGAGGACATTTGTTAAAGATTAGTTTATAGGCTCAGAATGTAGCTCAGTAAAAGAGTAATTGCCTAGTTTGTGCAGTGCTCTGGAATCCATCCACAACACTGCAAAAACAGCAAAAGAATGGATCATACTCGCCACCAAATATTACAATATTCATTAGAAGTAGTTTCAGATAGTATTTTTTTATTGTTTTATTATTCATATGTGCATACAAGGCTTGGGTCATTTCTCCCCCCTGCCCCCACCCCCTCCCTTACCACCCACTCCGCCCCCTCCCTCTCCCCCCCACCCCCTCAATACCCAGCAGAAACTATTTTGCCCTTATCTCTAATTTTGTTGAAGAGAGAGTATAGGCCATAATAGGAAGGAACAAGTGTTCCTGGTTGAGATAAGGATAGCTATACAGGGAGTTGACACATTAATTTCCTGTATGCGTGTGTTGCCTTTTCAGATAGTATTTAATAGCACAGGGAATGAATACAACATAAGTGCTAAGGAAAAAAGTAGTATACAAAATTATTTATGCCACATAAGCCTAATTTTGTAAAATTAGAGAGAGCCAGCAAGTCATATTATAACTGCAAGGTGATACATTGAAATGTTTGACAGTTATCACTTGTGAAATTTATGTGAACTTACATTTCTTTCCTTTGTACCTATTTGTGATTCTCCAATTCCACACAATGAAATGTATCACTTTTATGTTAAAAATGTTTTAAAAATATATTGCACTAATATCGTGTTTCTCAACCCTTTTTATCATTATCCCCTAAAATGTCATTTTAGACATTTTTTCTAATCAACCCCCCATGAAATTTTAATACCATCAATATGTTCTGTGTCTGTTTATGTATTACAGCCCTTTGGAGGGTCACAAATCTGTAACCTTTAGAAATATTTAAGAATTTTGTCCACCAGGAATATCATTTCACCCCATTGGGGCACTATTGCCCACTGAGAATGCATGCACTAATTCAAAAGCCAGAAGATTCAGATTCAGTAAATTTGGGTAGGGATAAAGTAGAGTTTTTTAAATAGACTCTGATGTTTCAAAAGCAATGTGTAAACATACCTACTGAATATTATTCTATTTTTTCCAGATACCTGAAATATAAACATCTATTTATTTTTAGGAACAATATCAATGATGGAATGGTTTTGCATTTATAAATCAAGGACTTGCCTTTTTATTTCTATCATGAGGAACACTTAAGTTTAAATACAATTCAGCAAACTTTCGTGAAAGTGATTGGTCTTGACCTTTTTCTTATCTTTCAGACCATTTGCTTCTATGTAGGTCTTCTCTTTTAATCATTGTTTATTTCTATAGTTTATCTTTAACTTAGAATTAAAGGGAAGTGCCATTTTACCATCCTACATTCATAGTTCCATTGTGTCCATTAAAATGTGAGCTAAAACCTTGCAACACATGGTATGTTGTAGATAATTTTCTCCATTCAGACAATTAGACAAAGGTGTCTAAGGATTCTAGGGTCATTGTTAAATTTGGATTTTTTAAATCCTATATCCTTTTCTTATTGTTGGTTAATTTTTACAACACAAAAGTTTTCATTTTTAAGGTAAAAAAATAGGATGAGTGGAAGAACTATTCAGCACAGCAGGTTATAAACCAATTAGGTTGATGGTGTCCTGAATGGAGATTTTCATGAACCTCTCACATTAGCTATTTCAGCTTTTTTTTTTAATGTTCAAAGTGAATAGAATAATGAACAGGCTATCTAAGAAGGTTTAGACTGAGGGGGAAAAATCCTTTCATTAAGTTCCAAATAACAGCTAGCTTATTAAGCAGCAAGAGACAGAGATTTAGTACAGAGAAAATAAAAGGATGAAAAAATAAAGCAATGAGATTAGAAGGTCAGTAACATCTTTGCAACTGGCAGCATGGCAGGTTCATATGAGATGTCTTTTGTGGAAAACAACTATACTAATTTTGTTATGAACCTTTTGCTAATGACTGTTTTGAGTAAACTTAACATACTTTATGTGTACAAAAATACTTAGGTAACAAAGCTGTTACCTAAAGTGTGTCTGAATTTTAAAAGTGTGTAAATGAGTTTTCACTTAACAGTTAGTATACATACTTTCTAGCTGCTTCGTAGCACATCTATACCTAATTTTAATGAGCAATAGTATAGTTAACTCTTAATCAGCCAACATTGGTCATTGAAGCTGACATTAGTTTCTGCCTAGAGTGACTAACATAAAGACATGCTTGTTATGAGCTGGAACTTTCTAGTGTTGCTAGTTACATGTAATAAGTGCTTTCAGCTGGGCCATGAAATATAAGGGAAAAAACTAGAGTCTGGTTTTATGAACTCAAAGATAGTGAAGAAAGGAGGTCAGTATTTTTGTTGGAAATGATAAAAAAGCAGAAAAAAATGGCAGAATTTGGGAAAAACCAAATGTGAACAATTTCATATGTAAAGTTGCCCCTTTTAACCATCAAATTAAGAGTATAAATTTGGAGTGACTAGATACAGATCCATATTCTGACCTGGCTAGTTTATGAGAAAAATCTTCAAGTTCAGCCATTTTTTAATTTTTAAAATTTTACCATATATATTTTACCACTTATAATCCCTGCTTAGCTCCCTGATATTTTGCCTAACCTTCTACTTTCTTGTTCCCTATTTTTTCCAAGTGTTTGCTCCCACAATGAAGGAGATCATATTCCTTCAGTCTCCTGTCTGATTTTGCTTTTTTAGCTGCCAGAGTGAACTCCATAGGCATTTCTTTAGTTTTCTTTATATCTAATCTCTATGATCCATGCTCTAACCACTTCACTGAAGTATAAATGACCATCCAAAATGTTCCCTTTGCTTAATGGAAGGACCAACTCCCATGCTTCATCTACAGAGCTTCTGCCTTGAACAGATGGAAAATATAACCTTCCTGAATTTCTCATTTCAACTTACTGCATTTATTCTTCCTTTCTCCAGACAATACCCAAGCTTTGCCCTTATCCCTTATACTCATGACTTTAGTAATTCATCATTGTGTGAATAACAGCTCTCAAATTGACAGCTTTGACCTCTCACCTGTTTCATCTATTCTATATGGCAAACTGCCTACATTATTTTTCCTCTGGAGGTAATTATGACCTTAAATTTAACATGACATTTTGGGTCCATGTTGATTTCTAGCATCAGCATTTTTTCAACATTTTGTGATAGAAAAAGGGTCAACTTTCTCTCTTATTTATGATAAATATATCAACAGACAAGCTGAAAAAAGTCAATCATGTAAGATTTCCTAACAAAGAGGCTGTATGGAAAGAATTTGCAGACATCACATGCAGCTTGTTTTCTGAAAGGGGGACAGTGACCTAGGCATACCTTGGTTAAAAACAATGATCCCATCCCAGTCAATCAGTTCTACCCTTTTCCTGTGAGAGGGAAATGTATTGCAGAATTGGCTCCTAAGATCCTTTAAGGAATTGCATTTATTTTCTGTCAGAGGTGTTCATAAAGTACCCATCATGTGCCAGGCAATGCCTTCTAGGTAGATGTCAGAACATGCACAAATTCCTGTATATTTCAACTTCTAAATACCTTGCTATTCTGTTCTTTTTTCTTTTTTTTACTTTTTAAACTACTTTAGAAGGGAGGTTCATTATAATAATTCCATAGATTACATTCCATTATAATAATTCCATATACTTTGAACAAGTTTACCCCCTCTATTTTATTCCTGTAACTTCCTTTCTTTCCCATTGCCCTTTTCAAACAGTGGTGGTTTTCACTATGCTATCTTCATATACATATATGCATATATGTGTATCTATATATAGGTATAGATGTAAATACATATACATATATATATATATATATATATATATATATATATGCAGTACTTAAATCCTCTTCACCCATGCCATTCTAAACATTCCCAATCTCATCTAATCTGTTCTTATCTTTCCATTTACCCATCATCAGTCTGTGCCTGAATGCCTATCCTAGTATCCTACTCTGCATTTCTACATTTTTCTTGTCTCCCCCTACAATCTACTCTCCAGTTTGCAGAATGACTAATCTTTTCAAGCCCAGATTAGATGGTGTCACTCTCCTGCTTAAAATATTCCAGTCAATTCCCATAGCACTGAGGATGAACACCAAAATCTTTACCATAACTCGCAAGGCCACTGGGAGCTATGAAAATCCCATTTTAGCTTTTCTTTCTAATTAATCATGCATTCAAATAAGTGGAGTCTATGTTAAAGGCATAGAAAAAGAAAATGACTCCAATGCGTTTGACTACTGAAATATTCATTTCTTATAGAATATTTACTTATGGAATAAGTGTGTATTTTTATAGAACATTACTCATTGTGCAGCTTTGATATTTGTACACATTCTAAATCAATGTCAGGTAAATACTAGATTATCAAGAAAAGGTTTCTGATGAATGAATAGATAGAGGAGCAAAGAAGTGAATAAATATATAAAGACAAATCAATATCAAATGATCAATTAGCTTGTCATTTATAAGAGCTTAGAAAAAATATATAGTCTTGCTTGAGGCCACATTCTGGAAGTATTTTTGTTTAGGTTGAAAAGCATCAGTTTTATATGTTTTTAAAAGAATCTTTGTCTTTCTGCAAATTGTATAGATACCATACTGTTCTATATCTCGTTTTTTAAAAAATGACAATAATGCCTTACATTTACTGATGGTTTTATAGTTTACAAAGCATTTTTCACATAGATTGCCTCATTTTAAATTTCTGTATTTTTTTCTTTGACTATGGAAATTCTGCTTTAGAATTTCCTTCTAAAATTAAGGCAATTACACTATTCTGTTCCTGTATTTCTTAGCTACATGCTTTATCAAGGTATTGTCTCTCTTCTGGATCTTTCTTCTCTGGATGTACAGTTATGATTTACCCAAGGTAAATGGAAAGAGTGGGAGCCACAGATATTTTTTAAATTGTCTGTAATCAAATGCTTCATTTAGAAGCTGCTATGCTACTTTAGGAGTTCCTACACTAACTTTTGGTGTTTATTTACATATTTTGTATTATATTATTTTGTCACTTGAATTGGGATCATTAGAACAGGGAAAGAATTGCTTTTGTATTTCCCATATTTCACATAATTTACTGCACTACTCATAAGTTGCTGAGGTTTCAACCTTAAAATATTGCTCAGAAATGGCAACTGAAATCCTTGGTATGTTTTCATTTTGGGCTTTTTATCTAACACATTAGGCTAAAATATATTTTATGATTGCTGATCCTATGTTTGTCTTAATAACAGTATATATGTTAAATGAATCATGATTGGGCTTTACATTTAATCCCATATTTTGCTTTTCTAGAGAAGCATTCAAAGGGAATAATTAGGTTATGCTTCATCAGCTTATTTCTCTTTAATACAGGACCCCATTTTCATGAACTCTTCAAAATATTTGAGCATATACTTTATTTTCATTATATGTTTTGGTTTTGTGTTGCCTGTTTATGTTGATTCTCACTTTTATAGTAGAATCACTTTTATAGTCTTGTTGGTGACTTAGAAGTTGTGTTTGTCCTTTCCACACATTTCTTTATACCCTCAATGTACCATACCTGTACTGGTACCAAAGTATAAAAACTCATTGCTTGTCCTCAGATCCTCACCTTTTGGTAGGTAAGACAGACAATAAATAGACAAGTGCTAAATAGTGTAACCAGAGTATTTAGAGGTAAGGTAAGAACACAGAATAAGAGTGCTTAAGAAATGTATGAGACAGGATAGGGGTTAATTTGGGTTTCATGGAAAGGAATGGTCAGGAAAAAAAACTAATGGCAGTAATTTTAGAGCAGAGTGTTGAAAATGAGGGGAAAAAAGGTAGAGAACATTCTAAACAAAAGAAAGAGACAGACATGTTGGTTGTATGGCAACATTGTACATGCAAAGGACTCCTGTGTGGCTATAAGACTGGAGTATAGGCTTCACAACAGGTTAGGAAGCTAGAAAAGTAGACAAGGACTTCTTAAAATGTCTTGTGAGTCATGTAGGGCATTTTTATTGTATCCTAGAAGCAATTAAGTAGAGGTTAAATGAAGGGAATTTAGTAAGCAACGAAAGAGTCAGATTTTCATCTTCAAAAGGCTTTTTTTTGTAGAGAGTAGTGAAGATAAAGAGTGCAAAAGGCTAGTATGAGATCAGTGGTTCTCAATTCTGGCTATGTATTACAATCACAAGGAGGAGCTTTCAAAAAATGCTGGTGCCTAGACTGCACCAAACTAATTAAATCAGAACCTTTGGGAATACATCCCAGACATTGGTATTTTTAATGCACCCCAGTTGATTTGAATGTACATGTAAGGTTATTATCCACTAAATTAGAGAAAGCATCAAGAGGCTTTTAATTAAGGCTGTCTAGGGAAGAGATAATTTTATTATAGAGAGGTTAGGAGAGAAAGCAATTCAAGAAGTTGACTGAATAACTTGGCATCTTCTTGGTTAAAGGATAGGAGGAAAAAGCACCAAAAATGATTTGTAGGTTTCTTCTTGAATAACTAGGTAGAGGAACAGATGTGTCAGTAATTAGGCTACATGAAGGGTGAAGATGGCGGGATAGATTTTGGATTATTATTATTATTGGCTATTTTAAAGTAATTTAGTAGGCATCTGGCCTTATGGATGTGGACTTCAAGAGACTCTTTTAGCTTAAAACAGAGATTTTACTATGATTATTTAAAGGTAGGAAATGAATCAATGTAAATAAATGAACTCACCAGGGAAAATATGGTGATGAAAAAAAGATCAAAGGGAAACCCTTAGCAAATAGCAATACAGTAAGCTTACCTTATTTGTGCCAATCATGGTAAATAAATAAATAAAATCAAAAGAAATTTCAAGAACAAAAATTTTAAGTGCCCATATGTGCATTGCACAGCTCAATTGATGCAAAAAGCTGTCAGTCCTGCATTATACTCGGTTATGTTTAAGCCATAGTGTGATCTGCTAAATGTTTTCTGACCTTCCTTTGTGAATATATGTCTCCCAAAAAGCAAATGATGTCCAAAAAGGCAAGATAGAAATTGATGTGCTTAATTTAAGTGATAAAATGAAAAATTGAGATGTATTGAAAGGTGGCAAATCTTTACTGGACGTTTGGTAGTGTTATGGGAAAAATGAATCAAGCATCCACAGTACTGAACTCTGTGGATCTTGAGAATTTGAGGTTTTTTCCTCCATGATAATCTCCTTGGAGCAATCTACCCACAGATATCTAGAGTCTACTGTAGTTAAGGGCTTGGCAGAAGAAGCTTAAGAATGACAAAGTAGGTAGAATAAAATGCAACAAAGCATCCTACCATCTTCATCAAGGAGAAGTTTTCAAGGAGGGTTCATCAGTAACAGTATGTACTAAATGGCCCTCTGTAAAAATAAAGACTTTAGAATCTCCAATGCTACAGTAACTTTAAGGTCATTGCTCTCATCTACAAAAGTAATTGCAGTGTCCAAAGTCAATTTACAGTAAGTTGAGAATGGCATGTGAGGTATGGATGTAAAAATAGATGGTGTAGACTTCTCCAATTTTAAAATGTATATAAAT
Source organism: Castor canadensis (assembly GCF_047511655.1). NCBI lineage: Eukaryota > Metazoa > Chordata > Mammalia > Rodentia > Castoridae > Castor > Castor canadensis. Next base: position 114,000,764 of record NC_133405.1, read on the forward strand.
CACCCAAGGAAGACTGTATAATAGTACAGATTCTGATTCAGTAATTCTAGGGTAAAGCCCAAGATTCTGCATTGGTAACAAGGCCCCAGTTCATGCTAATGCTGCTGCTATACTGCCATGCTTTAAGTAGCATTGGTATAAACAACTTTTTCATGAAGGAGAAAGACAGGATTGCCTAGAAGGATGTAATTCAAAGGAAAGAATATTGGGTTTGTTGTTTATTTATTGTTATTTTCTTTTTACATATTAAAAGAAAGAAATATGGTTCTGGACTGAGATTGAAGATACAGGAAAGGTGAAAATGGAATAACATCTCTTATGAGGTAGAAGAAACTTGAAAACTGAGTACAGGAGGGAAATTGGGTGGAGGGGAGGGACACCTCAACCTGAAGTGAAAGAGGTAAAACAGAATAGAGATACAGAACACTCTAGCAATAAACAATATATAGGATTTTGCTTTTTAGTCATAGTTTCTGTTCAATGAATTGTCTCACTTATTTTTATTCCTTAATTTAGAGGATTAAACTGTGGGGTATGCTTATAACAACAAGAGCAAGATCACTTTGTTTTTCAGATATCATTTGCACTTTCTGCATTAATCAAATAAGAGTTTGACAAGATGTACAGATGAAATTTGGTGTGTGTTAAGGGAGAAAAATTCCTTTTTATTCTGTATATTTTAAAAAATATTTATATTGCCATGAATGTATCAACTTTGATGTGCAAATTTATAGTGATGAATGGGTTTTGCTGTATGCATTGCATGCTGGTGGCACAGTAATAAATCTGTGATGCTAGAATTGTAATGGTAACCTTTAGCTCCACTGTAATGAACTCTTATTGTACACTTTTGAGTTGTTAGTACTTTATTTGCTATATTTGACAATTAATTAGGTGATGACTGGGTTGCTGGACGATGGATTGTCCAAAAATATACTGTGCTTCTATCACATTGAAATGGTTTCTTTCCTGTCACTTGTGGGTGACCTAGGATGATAAATGGAAATATATTAGCATAGCTATTGTGTTAGTTAGCTTTCCACCACTATAACAAATGCCTGAGATAATAAATTTAGAAAGATAAATGATTTATTTTGGCCCACAGTTTTGGAGTTTCCAGTTCACAATAGGGTGTACCTACTGTTTTTAGGTCTTTGGTGGGGGAGAGCTGCACATCATGGTAGGAAGTACATGATGAAGCAACACTGCTCATCTCAAGGCCAAAAAGAAGAGAGAGGAAGAAGGGACTGGGGTTCTGAAATCTCTTTCTAAGGAACATCCCCAGTGACCCAAAGACTTCCTTTTATACAACCTCCCAATAGTGCCAACCTGGAGACAAAGCCTTTTATGTATGATTATTTGGGAGACATTTAAGGTCTAAACTACAGGAACTATATGTCAAGCTTTGCCCCCAAATTTGGGCTTTTTTTCTTTCAATACTGGGGTTTGAAGTCACAGACTTGTGCTTGCTAAGCAGGTGCTCTACTGTTTGAGCCAGTCCCCTAGCCCCTTAGTTATTTTTTGAATAGGGTCTCATATTTACGCCTGGGCCAGCCTAGAGAGTAAACCTATTTACTCCTCCCATGTAGTTGGGATGACAGGCATGTGTCACCCTGCACATCTTTGTATTGGTTGAGACGGAGTCTCCCAAGATTTTTGCCAGGGCTGGCCTTGAACTACAATCCTCCCTATCTCTGTCTCCTGAGTAGCGGGATCACAGGCATAAGTCACCATGCCCAGCTCCAACTTCAGGCTTTCATATCAACTAATGGTCTCCCTTTCCAAAAAAGAAAGGAAGCATTATTTTATTTAATTCTTTTTAATGATAATATCTCACATTTCAACATCCTCCAGTTTGTTTAATTAATAAAGCAACTTAATGTTTATTATGACCATTTGTTGATATTTTCTCATAATCTATATCTGTTATAAACATAATTTTCCTTTTACCTTAACTCATCCTTCAGTATGGGAGCTAATACACATTTTCATATGTTTTATAACCCAAGCAGGAGAATGAGCTTTCTGAAGAAGGCTAGCTCATTTTCTCTATAAAAATATTCAACATAATTTTAGGAAGGTAATTTTAGGAAACATAAGAGACCTGCATGAACTCCACTTCCAACTCCTTTCTGAACACATTGGGTATGACTTTGAGAAAAGTCCTATATATTCTGTTTAATATCTTTTAAGCTTGTATATTCCGCAGATGATTATTTTTACTTCATTGGAAAGTGGTGTTAGTGACTTTAATATGCTGTTTTGTGCTTGCTGTGAGAGAAGATTTTACCTAGCATTCTATTTCAAAATTTGTCAAATGCCCAGAAAGCTGAAAGAATTGTACAGTGAATACCCATGAACTCACCATCTAGATTGTCCTGTATCACTTCATTCCTTTATCTACCAGTCATTATCACATTCTGATGCATTTCCAAGTAAGTTACTCCTAAATTTCTTTTATCCCTAAATGCTTCAATATGAATATCATTAGCTAGAGCTCAGTCAGTATTCATTCACATTTCTTTTATTTGTTCATGTCAGGATTTGTATAGCACAAATCTCAAGTATATCAGTCTGTGAGTTTTGATGAGTAAGTATACCTATGTGATGCATTCCTCTATCAATAATTATATATATATATTGATATATATATATAATGAGATATATATATATACATATATATATATATATATATATATATATATATATATTCACACTAGAAAAGAGAGCATTTTTAAGGTTGGCTTGAGTTTAGTTTATCTGATTTTCAGCATGACTGAATATATGACCATAAAATTATCAAGATAAAGCATAACAAAGGTCCATCCAGGAAACTGATATGGCTATTGATAATGCTATGTGTTCATTCAGGCACTGGGTTGGCTAAGTTCTTCATAATAACCTTGTAAGTTTAGCCTCCACCTCTGTTAGAAGCAGCAAGGAATATGCATTTTCCAGACTATTAGTGCTGGCCATAATCACAGAGGACACCCAACCCACCCATTTGCTTCATAACTCAGAATTTAAGAAACCCATAAAAATCCAGTGGTTTTACAAAAGTATATGATTACCCTTCCTTAACCTCTATAGTTGAAAGCTAGCTAGGGCCTACTTTGCTAGTGTCTTGTGTCCTTTATTTCTTTCATCTTTATAGGTTATTAATCTTTTTATCCCCATAATACAGAGGAGTAAACTGCAAATAGCATAAAATGTTTGATCATTTCCATGTTCGAAACTAACCTTAAATGTTAGTCTAATATGCTAATGTACTTTTAATTTAGTATTTTCTGGTTCTGTCTTCCATAAGTTTAAATGTTTGGCTGTTCCTTTATTCTAGCTTTTGGGAATTTAGAGAAGTAAATATTTCACTTGGTCATAGTAATTAGGATTTCATCTATACCAATAATTCCCCTCTCTTTAGATTTCTGGTGTATTATATCAGAGACATTTTATCTTGTATTCATATAGCAATCACATTTCTCCTCTTCTATTCCTAAATGAAACAAATACACATCCATACTCGCTACATGGTTCATGTATTTGCTTCTTTCCTTTTTTAGTGGATTTATATTGATACTTATTCTTCAGAACTTAACTATAAATAAGCCTTCCACAAAACCATGTTTAACTGCCTTGTGAAAGGAGGAAGGACATATCTTAGTATTCCATAATTTTGGTTTTTATCGTTTTAACTTTCCTTGGTTTCTTATATGTCTTTAAAGATCAATCATTGAGATATGTTCACATTACTCTAGGAATAATTGTATCCTCATTTTGTACAATATAATGGAGGTTTCTTTGTTTTCAGTTTCCTTCTTGATTAAGCCTAAATTTTGTTGACTATATTAGTCTTAAGGTGATTCCCACGTATTTTTCCTTATTCCAACAAATAGCTCAGGAGATCATTGTCTTAATTGCAGTTGGGATCGTTTTTCTTTATACTTGCCCACTGTTAAACATTTGTTTACTCTTTACCCACTCAAATGACCTCCATAGATTTACCTGTAGTCTAACTGTTCCAGTGCCTACTTGCATCTTTTGCATGCTCTATAGGATGATTGAGATCCACCATGTGCTCTCCGTAGCAGATCATAAATGTTTGCTGATACCTATAATCCATGGTTTAATCTTCTCTCTACAGAGAAGCAGTAACATCTTGCATAGTATGTTCCTTTATGCCTTTATTCATTATTGAATTTTATGCTTACAACAATCCCGGGGTTGTACAGTTGAGAACACTGAAGATGGCCTGGCAAATCAACTTTCCCAAATTAAATTAGTTACTTTATTACAAAGCCAGGCCTATACCTCAGAACAAACCAATAGTCAAGGTTGATTTCTAAAACTCAGTCACACTAACTTCTGGTTCTGATGCTGTACCTTCACTGCAGAAATTGTTGTTCTGTCTTCAGAAGCAATATATGTTAAAAATGGCAATCATTTCTTTTTTAAAAACAACATTCCTCCCTAGGAGAGATGTAGGAATTTATATCAGTGAAGAATATATATTGATAATCAAACATAGCTAGTTTAAAAACTTGAAGTAAAAGGTTGGCTAGTACTTAATCAACTGAACTGTTTCTTTCTCTGCAATATTGTGGTTCTTGACATGATTGCTGAGTTTCCAATTTGACACTTCTGGAAACCTGTAAATCAGGACACATGCTGGGTCCCAGTCTGTCATCCTGAGTCTTAGCATTGGTTATTTTTTTCCCTTCATTATCCAACATCTATTTACTGCACAAATCAGTTGAGAAGCTTTCCATGATGGACCTCTGTGAGAAGAAATGTGTATATTTGGGTAGCTCTTCAATTACAAACATGCACAGATTGTCTGGGTTTATGTGCAAATATTTTATTATTATTTCACTTTTGTATGTCAGATGAATCTGGTGTAAATGTAAATCTAACAGAATGGGCTCTAGTGACCAAGTACCTTGCCATAATACATCTTTGGTCTATCAGTCTTGTGGGTAAAGTGTTAAAGTCTGATAAAATGCTATCATTGAGCTGTTGCCAAATTATGAACAATTATCAGGTCTGTATGATGTCCAACTACCAGGCTGAACCAGTCACAGGATAACAGCTTCACGTTAATCATCTTCACATTTTATATTTTCTTTCATTCCTTGACAAATGGAATACATGGAAAACTTCTAAAATTTTCTTTTGTATGAATTTTTGTGGGTTCTTCTGGAATTGCTTAATCAATTGCACTACATTGTTTCTTTTATTAAATAGGTATTTCTGAGTCTAGTCTAGTTTACTGTCTAATAAATATCTCTTAAATGTTCCTTTCTATTGTGGTGCTAGAGATTAAACCCAAAGCCTCACACATGATAGGCAAGTGCTCTACAACTGAGTTGTATCCCTAGCTCTTTGAAATGTTCTTTATCATATGAATCTAAGATCTAAATTGTGATGTGTCCATAGCACAATTATTAGATCTCTTATTATTATTCATAGCAGTCAAAATGATGCATATTATATGTTTATTTTTTTCATATTTTTGGCAATACTTGGTTATGTGTAATAGAAAGTGTACACATTATAAACACTTAGCTCAGTGAATTATCACAAACTGAATACCACTATGTAAATAGTACCCAGATCAAGAAACGGAATATTGCCAGAACTTCAGCAGCCCCCTTCCTCTCTTCCAGTGAGTTCCCATCCCACAAGAGTACTACTATCCTGAATTCTAGTCTTCTACTACTGTTTTGTGCTTTTGCACATTACAGAAATGGAATCAGACAGTGTCTACTTGTTTGTGATTTTTTTCCCTCAACATTATGTTCATGAAATTTGTACATATTATTGCATGTAGTTGCAAATTTTTTATTTTTGTAGCTGGAAAATACCAGCTACAAAACACACACACATTTTAGTCAATGAAAATTTGGGCAGTTTCCAATTGGGTGAAATTGCAAATAGGTCTGCTATCAATCATCTAACGTGTGTTTGGTGAATATAAGTATGTATTTTGGTTGGTTATTTACATGGGAGTAGAATTACAAGTCAAATAATATTTTTAAGTATATTTGACAAGTTGAATATTTAGAGAAATTTTATGGTGAGTCCTTTAGTAAAGAAAATAATCATTCTATAATTTCTGCTCTGCAGAATGGATTCTCACATATGGCTGGTTATTTCACAAGGGGCCATACTTCTGCTAGCTGTCTTTCCAGTATTCATCTAATTGTACTTATGTTAAAAACAATACAATATTTATGGTTATTATTGTCCTCTTGAGTTCAGTGTGTTTCTAAATTTGATAATACCTATAAAATATCCTTAGCTAAGATATAAAGGGGCTTTTCTTTATTACTTAGTATATGATTTGATTAAAAAGATAGACTTAGCCAAAAAGACATGCCAGTGGTTTCTTTCTAACCTACAGTTATTTTAAGAATATGAGAGAGAGAAGGCATTGATTAGTTTTGGCTCATGGGATTCTCCAGGATGCCATACATTTTAATCTGTGGACTTTATATCAGATAAGGATATGCTTACAGTAAGCATAATACTGAAGATGTTTTATACAAAATAAAATATGATTAATGCAAATTAAACCAGAAACAATGAAAGCAAGCCCATAGAACATTTGTTTACTTGGGAGACAGATTGTACCCTGACATAAGGAAAATAAAGAGGGGCATATGAAAGATTTGAGCCAGTGTTCAAATTATGTAAACTTGAAACACAATAAAGAGACAATGATTACTTTTGAAAAATGACTGAAGATGTTGAGTAAGGGTTGACTTTGGAAGTGGTATTTTTACATCATAATAAAGAAGGAATGTGCATAATTGAAATAGTCATTTACAGACAGTTATTGGAAGTAGATCAAGGGCCAAGTACTGAGCAGGACACTAAGAATTTTTTTCTTTTAATGATTATAGTACTAACTTATGCTAGGTTCCCTATAAGCAGCCTTGGAATAATGATTAAGTGTAAAAGTGGTTTATTTGTAAGGTGATCCCAAGAAGTACCAGTAGGGGAGAGAGACAGAGATGCAAAAAGGTAAGAAGCCAATTATTCAGCCAATTATTGAGCAGGTTATTGCTATGGGCAACTGGGATTCAACAGTGATGAATAAACTCTAGGAGATAGCAAAAAAAAAAAAATACTCCTTATAGTTTTTTCCCACAGTGGGCAAAGGCAAGGGACCAGGAATAATTTTCTTCCAACTCTCATCTGTCACTGGTTAATACTACTGCTGGTACATTAGCTCCCCCAGCATTTCTGGCATGCACAGTGCAGGCTAAAAGAAAGGCCTCAGCCTTGTAGTAGAACAAATGCCTGCTAACCTACACTTGAATGTGAAGAGATAAGGTCATACACATGGAACATTGATAGCAAGTACTACAAATCCTGTCCTTTTCCTTGAGATTCTCATTGTCTAGAGTGGGAGATAGGAATGTAAAAATGTAAATTATAGGAATGTACGGTTAAATTTTAAAAGATAAAGTATTGTGAAAATACCAAAATGGGAGAAAATAACTATACATAGGAAGAGCAGAACTCTTCATACATAATGATGACCTTTGAGTGGGTAGTTAGTTATCAAAGCTCTACTTAAAAGGATAAAAGAATAACATTATATTTTAAACTTTGGATATAACCAGGTAAGGCCACCCCATGTGTGAATGCCTTGGGATAATTTGGTCCCTAGATTTCTGTTTTACTTGTGAATTTATCATATAAAGAATTGGAATACAAAAACATGAAGATATGATGGCAAAAATGTCTTCCTTCTGATAAGGCTTAGAGAATTATATCATCTAAATGCCATGACATTTTTGGTGAGATTTGGTTCTATGGGCTTTTGGAAGTTTTTATGTATGAACTCCTCCAAGGAAATATAAGCATCAAGTTTATTGATCCATATACTCTTGTTAAAGCTGTTTTAGGCAAGACCAGAGTCCTCTTTGAAACTTTCCAATTTGAAAGATATTCCCATCTATACTTCCTCTGATTTTTGCACAATGCCTTTGAGACTTGTGTTCACATCAAAAGAGCTTATTTATCTCTACCACTGAGGACTTTTTATGAGACAGTGATAGAAAACTCAATTGAAATTACCATAAACTAACTCAGAAGAAATGTACTGACCACTGTCACTAAATACTTGAGAGGGAGATGATATTTGATCCAGGAATCAAATGGTATAACAAGATTTCTCTTTTCCTTCTCTATTTTATGCTTCTGTATCAGAATATTTGTTTCATTTTTTTAATTCCTTTATTCACATGTGCATACATTGTTTGGGTCATTTCTCTCCCCTGCCCCCCTCAGTTCCAGGCAGGTCCTGTTCTGCCTTTATCACTAGTTTTGTTGAAAAGAGACAAGCCTAATAAGGAAGACAAAGTGTTTTTGCTAGTTGAGTTGAGGATAGCTATACAGAAATATTCCTAGCATTGCTTTCATGTACACGTGTTATGACCCATGTTGATTCATCTCTACCTGATTTTTACCCTGGTTACTGATCCCCTTCTCATGATAACCTCTGTTGCTTTAAGGTTTCTATATTAGCTACTCTGGAGTGGGGACATCAAACGCTTTCATGTTTTGGGTTTTCTGCCTATTTCTATATCACCCAAATGTGCTCTCCCCTTATCATGTGATCCAAGTCCAACCACAATGCTTCATTTGCACTAGATCTAAAGTCCGCATATGAGAGAGAACATACGATTTTTGGTCTTCTGAGCCTGGCTGACCTCGCTCAGAATGATGTTCTCCATTTCCATCCATTTACCTGCAAATGATAAGATTTCAGTCTTCTTCATGGCTGAGTAAATTTCCATTGTGTACAAATACCACATTTTCTTGATCCATTCATCAGTAGTGGGGCATCTTGGTTGTTTCCATAACTTGCCTATTGTGAATACTACTGCAATAAACATGGGTGTGCAAGTGGTTTTGGAGTAACCTGTGTTGCATTCCTTTGGGTATATCCTCAGGAGTGGGATTGCTGGATCATATGGCAGGTCTATGTTTAGATTTTTAAGAAGTCTCCAAATTTCTTTCCAGAGTGGTTGTACCAGCTTGCATTCCACCAGCAGTGGATTAGGGTTCCTTTTTCCCTACATCCTCGCCAACACATGTTGTTGTTGGTGTTTTTGATGAAGGCTATTCTAACAAGGGTGAGGTGGAATCTTAGTATGGTTTTGATTTGCATTTCCTTTATGGCTAGAGATGGTGAGCATTTTTTCATGTGTTTTTTGGCCATTTGAATTTCTTCTTTTAAGAAAGTTCTATTAAGTTCAGTTGCCCATTTTTTAACTGGTTCATTGATTTTAGGAGAGTTTAGTTTCTTAAGTTCCCTGTATATTCTGGTTATCAGTCCTTTGTCTGATGTATAGCTGACAAATATTTTCTTCCACTCTGTGGGTGGTCTCTTCAGTTTAGAGACCATTTCTTTTGTTGTGCAAAAGCTTTTTAATTTTATGAAGTCCCATTTGCCCATCTTTTCTCTTAGTTGCTGGGCTGCTGGGGTTGTATTGAGGAAGTCCTTGCCTACACCTATTAGTTCCAGAGTGTTTCCTGCTCCTTCCTGTAGTAACTTCAAAGTTTCAGGTCTGATATTTAGGTCCATGATCCATTGTGAGTTGATACTAGTACAGAGTGATAGACATGGATCTAGTTTCAGTTTCTTGCAGATGGATAACCACTTTTCCCAGCAACATTTGTTGAAGAGGCTGTATTTTCTCCATCATATATTTTTGGCACCTTTGTCAAAAATGAGGTGGGTGTAGTTGTGTGGATTCATATCTGGATCTTCTATTCTGTTCCACTGGTCCTCATGTCTGTTTTTGTGCCAGTACCATGCTGTTTTTATTGCTATTGCTTTGTAATATATTTTGAAGTCAGGTATTGTGATACCTCCAGCATTGCTTTTTTTGCTGAGTATTGCCTTGGGTATTCGTGGTCTCTTGTGTTTTCAAATGAACTTTAGAGTAGATTTTTCAATCTCTGTGGTGAAGGCCATTGGGATTTTGATAGGAATTGCATTAAACACGTAGACTGCTTTTTGTAGTATAGCCATTTTTACTATGTTGATTCTACCAACCCATGAGCATGAGAGATCTTTCCGTCTTCTGTAATCTTCCTCAATCTCTCTCTTCAGGAGTTTGTAATTCTCCTTGTAGAGTACATTCACATCTTTTGTTAAATTTACTCCGTCAACAGAAATAAGCACTGGCTGAAAGTGAAAGGCTGGAAGAAGATTTACCAAGCCAATGGTCCCCGAAAACAGGCAGGAGTAGCCATACTTATCTCAGACAAAGTAGACTTCAAACCTACATTGATCAAATGAGATAAAGAAGGATACTCCATACTAATAAAAGGGGAAATACACCAAAAGGAAATAACAATTATCAACATATATGCACCCAACGTCAATGCGCCCAATTTCATCAAAAATACTCTGAAGGACCTAAAAACATACATAAACTCCAACACAGTGATAGTGGGAGACCTTAATACTCCCCTCTCACCAATAGATAGGTCATCCAAACAAAAAATCAATAAAGAAATTCTGGAACTAAACCACACCATGGATCAAATGGACCTAGCTACAGAATATTTCATCCACCTTCTGCACAATACACATTCTTCTCAGCAGCCCATGGAACTGTCTGCAAAATTGATCATATCTTAGGGCACAAAGCAAGCCTCAGCAAATATAAGAAAATAAAAATAATCCCATGCATTCTATCTGACCACAACGTATTAAAACTAGAAATCAACAATAAAAACAGCAGTAAAAAACTTGTAAACAATTGGAAGCTGAACAACACATTGCTCAATGATGAATAGGTCATCAATGAAATAAAAGAGGAAATTAAAAGGTTCCTGGAAGTTAATGAAGATGAAAACACGACCTACCAGAACCTATGGGACACAGCAAAAGCAGTCCTAAGAGGAAAGTTTATAGCCATGAGTGCATATATTAAAAGGACAGAAAGATCTCAAATCAATGACCTAATACTACAGCTCAAACTCCTGTTTGTTTCATTTAATTCCCTTTAATTCATTCCAAGATGGATGTCAGGTATAAGATCATATCATCTGCAAATAGGGATATTTTGACAGTTTCTTTACCTATTTGTATTCCTTTTATTCCTTCTTCTTGCCTAATTGCTCTGGCTAGGAATTCCATGACTATGTTGAATGGGAGTGGAGATAGTGGGCATCCTTGTCTGATTTTAGAGGGAATGGTTTCAGTTTTTCTACAGTAAGTATAATGCTGGCTGTAGGTTTGTCATATATAGCTTTTATAATATTGAGGTACTTTCCTTCTATTTCTAGTTTTCTTAGAGCTTTTATCATGAAATGGTGTTGGATCTTATCAAAGGCTTTTTCTGCATCTATTGACGTGATCAAGTGGTTTTTGTCTTTGCTACTGTTAATGTGGTTTATTGCATGTATTGATTTTTGTATGTTGAACCACCCCTGCATTCCTGGGATGAAGCCTACTTGGTTGTGGTGAATGATCTTTTTGATGTGTTGTTGAATTCGGTTTGGCATTTTTTTTTGAGGATTTTTGCATCAATGTTCATTAAGGAGATTGGCCTATTATTGCAGCACTATTCACAATAGCCAAGTTATGGAAACAGCCATGATGCCCCAATACTGATGAATGGATTAAGAAAATGTGGTATTTGTAAACAATGGAATTTTATGAAACAATGAAGAAGAATGAAATGTTATCATTCGCAGGTAAATGGATGGAATTGAAGAACAGCATTCTGAGTGAGGTTAGCCTGGCCCAAAAGACCAAAAATTGTATGTTCTCCATCATATGTGGACATTAGATCAAGGGCAAACACAACAAGGGGATTGGACTTTGACCGCATGATAAAACAAGAACACACAAGGGAGGTATGAGGATAGGTAAGACACCTAAAAAACTAGATAGCATTTGTTGCCCTAAACGCAGAGAAACTAAAGCAGATACTTTGAAGCAAGTGAGGCCAATAGGAGAAGGGGACCAGGAACTAGAGAAAAGGTTAGATCAAGAAGAATTAACCTAGAAGGTAACACACATGCACAGGAAATCAATGCAAGTCAACTCCCTGTATAGCTATCCTTATCTCAACTAGCAAAAACCCTTGTTTCTTCCTATTATTGCTTATACTCTCTCTTCAACAAAATTAGAGATAAGGGCAGAATAGTTTCTGCTGGGTAGCGAGGGGTAAGGGGTTTAAGGCAGGGAGTGGGGAGGATGGGTGGGGGGTAAGGGGGGAGAAATGACCCAAACATTGTGTGCACATATGAATAAAATAAAAATTTAAAAAAAGATGGATATCAGGATTTTTCAGGGCTACATCTTAAGTAAGAATGGATAAGCCCCTTCTTTAATACTTCAAACAAAAATTTGTGGAGTTATTTAAATCTGATTAATCTTTCTTTGGACCTGTGTCCATCCTTGAATTAACCAGTGAGGTCAGGGATATTAATTAAAACCAATTAGCCAATACCCAGAAAACCAGGGGAAGTCTATAATATGGAAATTGCAAAAAATGGGAAAACTAAAGGAGTGCAAGAGAAAGAGGAGTTAATGAATGTTCAGTAGTCTCACTTCTCCAGAACTCCCCATCTGGCATTATCTTTACCCCTTTGAACATTTCCATTCTTTCTCCCTTAAGACCTATATTCATATTCAAGTTTTCTGTATTTTGGGGGAAAAAAGCTTCCCTTGACTCAAAACCCTTCTCTAACTCCCTCTTATAAAGATATTTTGATAAATAATGTACAATTTACTATCTATTTTTTCCTAGACATTCATTTGCCAACACCCTAAAATAAGATTTCTACCACTTGATAAGTTGGACTTGAGGGTGCACACCTGTAGTCCTAGCTACTTGGGAGGCCAAAGCAGGAGGATCACTTGAGTCCAGGAGTTTGAGACAAGCTTAGGCCATATAACAAGACCCTATGTCAAAAAATTCTACCACTCCATTAAAATCATTTTTGTTAGAATACATTTATAGTAAAAGGGGGACTCATTGTGATAATGCCATGGATGTGTGCAGTGTAGAATTTCATGTGGCCAAAGCCTGTGGATGCTTTTGACATGGGCTTTAGGAGGCCTGACTCCTTGGGTCCAAGTGTTGCTCTACTAGTCACTACTTGTATGACCTTAGACCAATTTTGTAACACAGTATTTCTTCATGTGTTAGTTGAAAATAATAGTAGCAATAATAACAACAGCCATGTAACAATGATATTAAAGGACTATCATGATAAGTCAATGAATTAGTACATGTCAATAATTTAAAATAATGCTCTGAATGGAGTAAATATCCAAATCAATTGTTAATTATCATGATTTTTATTATCTTCTGTGATATCTATGACATTTAAAAGTATTAAACACTATTGTGTTTTTGGAAGTCTTTCTTTTCCATGTTTATGCAAATATACTTTTCTGGTATTCCTCATACTCATCTTGCCTTTCATTTATCTTATTGACTGCTTTTGTTTTATTCAGTCTTTGTATGTTATATTTACCAGGACTCCATCTCAACCCTCTGTTTTGTTCAATCTATATGCCACTGATGAGTATACATTCATATTGACAGTTTCTATTTTTGATTCTTTGTAGCAATTTCCAATCCCAAACTTCTCTTTCTCTCAAAATATATTAGCTATATTATAGACCATTCAGTTCAACTTACTAAAATGGCTGTCCTCTGTGGATGATCTTCAAACCCTCCCACTGAATAAGTCAGTCCAAGATTAAACTCAAGACACCATCATCTAACATGCTCCCAAAACAGATGTCAGGGAATCTGTCTTAGACTTCATTTTCCCAGAACTTAGTATAATGCCTACTGTGTATAGTAGATTGTAAATAAAATGATGACTGTCTGACTAGATAGATAGATGGTTGGGTAGGTTATATAGAGGGTTAGATGAATTCTTGAGTGAGTATGTATCCTTAAATGTATTTAGTTAACTAAATTATCTGATAATAATGTATAATTAAAGATCAAGAATGAGAAAGCACACCCTCAATTGGTTCAAATCCCAATGAGCAGTTCTATCTTGCTATATTACATACACATGACCACTTTGGGCTAAAAACCTTCATTGCTGTGATTAAACAAGCACTCATATGGTATGTTTGTCTCAAACACTTGTCCAGACTATAAAATTCACTCTTTTGTCCACAATTAAATATATCTACCCACATAATGTCAAGAACTACTTTATTTCACCCTAATATCAAGTGATGACCTTTTCAAAATATATAGTATGATATTGATATATAATCTATGATATTGAAATGTACAAAATATTCAGTGGCATGAATCCAAACAGCTTGTCATGTTTATGTAAAAATGACTAGGCACCCTAAAAAATTGCTAGCATAATAAAATGTCATTAATTAAACCTATTTAATGTGAAGATAAATTGGAGTCAGATGCTCTTTTTTAAGGAAAGTCAGTTTTATTTTCAAATATATACAGTATAAAATAGACTAAAATAAAGTGCCAAGTATACATACTAAACTATCCTGCTATGACAATTATAGGCCCTGATGTATAATTCAAATATTAGTTGTTTCCATGATCAATAGGAAAACATTTCAGAACAGTTAAACATATTTTATTTATACTTTCAATGGTTTTCTTTTAAAGTTTAGATAGAAGACTAATCAAGAACCTCAACTATAATATGTATCCCACCACCCAGTAGAATCACAAGAATAAAAAACAAAACAATGGTGCTCAAAGATTAGTGAGACTAACATTTAAACAAAAGTTGACATGTTAACCAAAGTTGGAATATAATATGTTAAGTGGTTTTGTAATGGCAAGCACCCAAATAGAAATACATCCAATAAAAACAGTAATCTATAACAAGTACTAATCACTTGGTTTCTGGGGACCAGATTCTCCTGTAATAATAAATAGCTCTATAGTGTATATGTAGTCCTGATCCTTATTTACAAAATATCTTAAGTCCTTCTTTAATAACTTCTCATTTACTTTGTGTAGGCAGAAGAGTTAATTAAAAAGGACATCCCTTACATCATGAAATGAGAAGCATGGTTTCATGGTACTATATTGTATACATTTTGTTTGTCCATCCATAGCCATACTTTCTCCTCTACCCTACTGTATTTTGGGAGGCTGACCTATGTCCTCACTGTGCTCCCAGGCCCTCTGGCTTTTAGTTAGTTTAGGCTCTTGGAAGCTCTTATAGGAAATTGAAGAGAGTGGGAAAAATGAGATCTAGATATTTATTCTCCTAATTTCCTGCTGTGAAGTTGCCGCAGGCTGACTATGTCCCTTGACATAGTTACTGCTTTTTTCAAGATAGTTTCTCATGATTCTTTGCTTCTGGTCATTTCTCCTTCTCCTCTTGTTTCTCCTTCTCCTCCTTCCTTTGGCCTAGATGTAGTAACAGCTCCACAGCTACAAGGTTCTTGTATTATCTCTGGTGGTTTTCTAACAACCTACTTGTGTCATGATTTGTTCCTTGTAGATAAACCTCTCAGATGATATAGGCCAAACAAGAGAAAAGGAAAATGTCAAGCTAAAATATTCTAGAAGGCATGGGGAGGGAGGGCACTGAAGAGTTTTGTCATAGCCCATTTTCTGTTGCTACAGAATTACTGAAACTGGGTGTCTTAATAAAGAAAGGAAATTTAGTTTGACTGTGGTTCTAGAGGTTTAGAAGGATGAGAGGGCAAATATGTTAAAATATGATACTATGTTAGTCAACTTTTCATCACTATGGCAAGATACCGGAATCAAGTTAAAAGGAGGAAAAGTTTATTTTGTCTCATGGTATCAGAGGTTTCTGTAGATGATTGCTTGCCCCTGCTGCCTTTGGGCCTGTTACAAGTATATTGTGTTGGGAAGTGCATGGTGGAAGAAATGGTAGCTCAGAAATGGAGAGGGAAGAAGGGGCTGAGATCCCAATATGCTCATCAAGGGCCCTCCTTCTGGGGATAGCCCCCCGATGGCCTAACTTCTATTCCACTAGGCTCCACCACTAAAAGTTTACTACCTCCCAATAGTGTCATGGGCTGAAGAATAAGGCTTTAACACATGAACGTTTGAGGGATATTTCAAATTCAAATTATAATAGAAGCAAAATTTGAGTAGCAGCCTCAAGTTATAACAAACTGCTCTCACACTAACTAATCCAGTTCTGCTAGAGCAAGAATTCATTCCTATGAGAAAGGCATTAATGAGTTCATGAGGGCTCCACCCTTGTAACCCACTCAATTCCCACCAGACCCTATCTTTGAACACTGCTGTATTGGGAAGAAAGCCTCAACAGTAGATTTGTTGGTGACAAATTATACTCAAACCATAGCCAATTTTAAATGAAATAATAAGTTAAACATACTTATATTAGTTAGTAATCTCTCTGCAGTGTGGAATGTACATTGTAAAACCAAGACTTGGTACACAAGATTTTTATATAGTCCATGGCAAATGTGAAAGCAGAAAATGATAGAGCTTTGCAGTGGCAATAGAAAGAGGGAAGAAGGACTGGTGGAGTGGCTCAGGTGGTAGAGTACCTGCCTAGCCTTCATGAGGCCCTGAGTTTAAGCCCCAGTACCACCAAAAACAGTGATTAAAAGACAAAGAAAGAAGAAGTTGTATATGAAAGAAATTTGTAACTCATCACTATGGTGTTGGGTGAAACTTACTGAAGAATCTAGATTATCTGATTTCTTGCTTATTTGATAAAGTAGAGCATAGTTAAATTATTTGTTTTCTGCAGCATTGCTTCTATTTCATCATACCAGCTTAAGTTGTTTAGAATAATGTGATCCTTTTATTATTAATATTCTAAAATAAAGTGAATCAAACCAGAATCTATAAAACATCTCCATCTTAAGTTCATAATGATACCAAAAATAACCTCAACTTAAGCCAGTTTTACAGAATGTACGCAGCACGAATTCCTATGTTATTAAAAGAGGTTTTCAGTGTACCCCTAACCACTCTTGGATTCCCTCAGAAAACACTAAGAAAAGATTTAAGAACAAGTAATTTATTTGGGAGGTAAGGGAAATGACCAGGCAGTGGGGAATGAGACAGATAAGACAAGGCAGCCAATAAAACATGGTACATTATCAAGCCAACTACCACTGTGGGCCACTGGAGCTTATCCCACTGGGGAAATTGGTTCTCTTGTAAAACACATGCCTCAGAGTTATCTTTCAAACATCCAACAGAGCCACAGTGCCCACACTCTATTCCTATGACCAGTCATTGGTTACAGGCTACTCCTGGGGTATGCTGAGAAGATGTCAATTCCCTGGTATGTATCAGCTGCCACTTAGATGGCAGAGCAATCTCTAATGGCAACAAAAAACCTTCAGACAATAAAATGCTACTGCTGGTCCCAGACACTGGGTGGATGGGCCCTGAAATGGTAAGGTTAGTTAATTTTGCCATTTTGCTGTCATGTGTTCTAAAAGATGATTCCTATTTGGTTCTAGAGGTTAAGAATACAGTTTAATTTTTACATATGTAATGATAGTCTAGGTCACCTTCAGGAAGATAATTTAACAGAAACTCTTGTTTGCTATCTGAAAAAAAGTAAGAAATCTTATTGGTCATTATCTTAGCCATAACACAATGTCATTTTTATCCTAGCAATATAAATATGAGATGATGTTAGGATGTTAAATGTCAAGTGTTTTCTCCAGATTAGTATTTACCAGTATTTATTCATTTTTCCTTTCATTCTAGTTGAAAGAATACAAAACCAGTGGGATGAAGTGCAGGAACACCTTCAGAACCGCAGGCAACAGTTGAATGAAATGTTAAAGGATTCAACACAATGGCTGGAAGCTAAGGAAGAAGCTGAGCAGGTTTTAGGACAGGCCAGAGGCAAGCTTGAGTCATGGAAGGAAGGTCCTTACACAATGGATGCAATCCAAAAGAAAATCACAGAAACCAAGGTTAGTATCAAATATGTCTTCTTTACTATTATTATTTCTTAAACTTTTTTATTGTTGTGTTGGATAGGGTACATTGTGGCATTTGCAGAAGTTCTTACAATGTATCAAATATATCATTGAATTTAAAGAAAATTACTGCTTATACTGAATACAATTATGCCATGGACTAATATTTCATGATTTTTAATATAAATTTGGTAAAAGAAAATTGTATTTAGACTAAAATTAACACTAAATTTTTTTATGTATTTTGAGACAAGTTCTCTCTATGGAGCCCATTCTGTCCTTAGACTTGTAATCCTCTTGCCTGGGCCTACCAAGTGCTAGGATTGCAGGTATCTGCTACCATGCTCAGCTGAATAAGTCAGAGTAAATATTAAAGGAAAAGTGATGGCTGAAATCAATCTTAGAGCTAGTTTTGATGTGGAGATAAGGGACTGTTTTTTACATTGTACAGTCTTTTAAGAACACTTCAAGTTGATGTACATACCATACTTCTGTAGTAGCATGAAGTCAGAAATTTGGGCTTAAATTCCTACCTAGGAAAAGTAACAGGTCTACTCCTTCTTACCATATTTACGAGCCCTAAATGGAGAAGTGAGGGAATAGGTATGAGGATAAGACAGGGTAATGGTATATTCTTACTTTTTCCCCATTCTCTGACCTTTAGCCCAACACATTCCTCTCCTCCTTCTTTTTTCCTACTCTTTCCCCCCAAACTTCATCAAATATCTGTTTGTTTAATAGTTTGTAGTTCCTCCAGATAAAACAAAAAGGAAAAAGAAAGAAAATAAAATTTATTTAACAAGTGTGTTTTATCAACCACTGTGCATTGTGCTTTATATGCATTTGATCCTTTCAAATGTTGCATTCATAGGTCAGTTGAAAATACCTTAACTGCAAAGCAATTTGGTACCATTTAGGGGAGTTTCTGCAGAGAACTAACATGGTAGGAATTTGATCAGATTGAGTATTTGACCAAAATCCTCTGCAGAATTTTTATCTGGTAGAAAAGGACTTTTCCTAAACAAATATCTGTTTGGTTATTTGTTGATTATACAACCAACATTGGTTATGTCATCTAAGAAGAAAGACATATAGTTTTCTTGGATGAAGCAGTTGGTTTTCACTTCTAAATTAGGCCACTCTGTGCTAAGTTGTAGTAAGAAATAAACCCTAAAATACCAATAGTTTAAGGCAATAAAGATTAATAAAATTAATTCCTTGGTTATAGTTCATTAGAAACTGACAACACCTTTTCAAGAGTTCTGTCCAAATGGTCATTTGGGGATAAACTTTTCCAGTTTTGGGAGACTATCATTTGAAACCATATGGTTACCCCAAAGCCACTGCAAGGAAAGGAAGAAAGGATGTGCTCCATCAATCCATGGTGTTTTATGCACAGGCTTGAAAATTCCACCACATCTCATTGACCAAGACTTTCTTCCAAACTTAATTTCAGGAAGACTAAATAGGATTAATGAGCTTTTAGTCAATCTCTGTCAGAGCCACTTCATCAAAGGAACTAGGCTGCTATAAAGACAAGATTTTCATTTATACAACATAAATGTTAGAAAGCCACATTGGATTTTAAGTCTTATCGTTAGCTTGTTGGAAGCAAAATGTAGGTGGATGTGAAATACTTGTTAACAACAACAGTTTTTCCAATGAATGAGCATAGATGCATTAGTAATTTCTAATGATCATTTTCCTAGTTCCTGG
Source organism: Castor canadensis (assembly GCF_047511655.1). Classification (NCBI taxonomy): domain Eukaryota; kingdom Metazoa; phylum Chordata; class Mammalia; order Rodentia; family Castoridae; genus Castor; species Castor canadensis. The sequence continues at coordinate 114,020,430 of NC_133405.1, forward strand.
TCTATGTGAAAAATAGAATCCATGTGGTTATTCTTGGATGATCTGATCTTATCCATAAGATAAACTCCTTAAATTCAGGATACTTTGAATTTAAGGGATCACAGACCAAAGTAGTTAATGAATGAGAGTGAATTAGCAGGAAAAAAATTTTGGATTGGACTTTTGAGGGGAAGAGGACATAAGAAGCACATAATGATATGCTTGACTAGGGAAAAAGGAGTCTAGAAGGTGACAAATGAGTAAAAAACCTTCTCCTAAGAGAATCCTAAAAAGATGGCAAGTATAATGAAGGTTTGGTAGCTCTTAGAAGAGTAAGGAGCTTCCAATAAGAAACAAAAAAATTGTAAAAGTAAATATGAATGAAGAAAACAAAATAATCTTATCACCAAGCTGGGTGCTGGTGGTGCACGCCTGTAATCCTAGCTATTCAGGAGGCAGATATCAGAAGAATTGAGATTTGAAGTCACCCAAGCAAATAGTTCACAAGACCCTATCTCCAAAAAAAAAACCCATCACAAAAAAGCACTAATGGAGTGGCTGAAAGTGTAGGCCCTGAGTTCAAGCCCCAGTATTGTATAATAACAATAATCATCATCATCATCTCATTACCAAAACCAATAAAATATTTTAAACACCTAAAACAAAAATAGGATTGTATTCTAATTATTAACCTTATCAAACACTTAAAATTAATAAAAATTCCTTTTGAATGGTTGGTATCATAAAATGGCTCTGCTGTCATCTATGGAAATGGATATTTTTGTTTCTGTTCTGTGCTTTGGAATTTAATGATATACATTGCACATTCAATGTAAGCTCATAACACAGATAAAGATGACCACAGCTATAATTTCACCATCCACTTACTGAATGGCATATACTAAAACTAAAAGTAATCCTACTACAATACTCACTAAATATTAGTTTTTTGAGTACATTAAAAACTGTGCTAGTCATTTTACGTATATTGGTTTATTTCGTCTTCTCAAATACCCCCTATAAAAATGTTCTTATTGTCCATAGTTTGTAGAAAAGAAAATTGAAGGCTTGAGAATTTAGGCAACTCCCTCTGAAAGCAATAGAACTGTGATGTGAATATATAGCAATTGCACTTGTAGATGACCTCACAGGATTTCTCTTCCACCTATTGTCTGGAAATTGAAAAAACACCATAAGGATATGAAAGAGAGACAACTGACAACTAAGATTATATTTTATTACTAATAAGTCAACTGGCAGAAAATGAAAATAGTGAAATATATATTGGGGGAAAGTTTTTTGTGTTTTTTTCTTCTATGAAAAACTAAAAAGATAATTGCAAATTGACTTCCATTAGTAATTCTTCTAAAGTTAGGGGACAGATAAAATGGAAGTTTGATCTTTATGTGTAATGTGTTATCACTTAGAATTTTCTTTTAAGAGGAGAATATGAAATCAAACATGAGAAGACACTGGATAATTTGGCCAGGATCTCCGTCCACATAAATTTTTTTCTGAGCCTCTGTGCCTAAGATTACCAAGAGGACCTGTGAGCCTCATAAGGCAATCATCAGGGTTGGAGAACTGTGATTACAGCAACCAGCCTCCCTTATAACACCATCACTGATGACTACCTTGTCACTAATGAGCAGTAATGAAATGGTCTCAAAGGCAATCACCAGCACTATAATCTTTTAAAATTTAAATCAATCACCATACCTGAACCTTAAAAATATCACCAGCAATCCTGATATATTAATGAGTTATAATTGTTCATCCTCATCTGTAATTTCTTCTATATATTATCTACATTTATTTTAATTATGTCCTAATAATGTGGGTGATTTACAAATTCTGATATTTAAGTTTGGTATCATTGTATGAATATTATCAAGGTTGCTATATAACATTTAGTCATTATTTTTAGCTCTTTATAGTAATTTATTAAGTTCCATTTTTAACTCTTTTCTTACTGGGTTGACATTGTGGGAACCTCTTCCTCTCGGTTAAAAAAATAGTGGAGAAGGAATGTACACACTAATAACCCATTCACATAATAAAATCAAACCTGAGATAGCATCTAGAAAGAGGCCATCTAAAAAATGTGGACACAGTAGAAAGAAATAGCAAAGGAGAACCCTGACTGGGCAAAAGAATGGTCTGCAATAGCAAAGGATTTTTGATAAGCAAGTCATTAAGACCTATCCATAGGATATTTATAATTTCTCCCTTTGCTATATAACCCTGAATTTTTCTCAAACAAAAACATGAATTTAAAAGTAGTTGATTTTGTTAACCACATGTCTTCATTTGATCTTCTCCACAGATCTGGTACAACAATGTTCTTTTGAAATAGAAAGACAGATGTTAGGAAAAAACATACAAGATTTCCATCCTAAACAAAATCCCTGCCAATAGGCCATGACAAAATACTGTGAGAGATTGTGCCATTTAAAACTTTCAAAAGAAGCAAAAACAGTACACAGTTGGCACCTAAATCTGCCAGCAGTGATCATCATGGGATTTATTTCATTTGGCAGATTCTTGGTTGAGTTCATAAACTGTTCCCTAGGCTATTAAGATTGGTCTAAACTTGGTGATAGATTCCTTGGAAAAATTATCTCTTGATCATTTTAAACTTTCTTTTCCTGTGTCAAGAGAGATTTGCCCAGGCTCAGAGTTTTCATTTATTTTTTCCCCTTTCAGCTTCTGAAAGAGAAATTCCTTTTTTGTCTACATTGTGATTGCTTTTGTGTCAAATTCAGCATAAAAGCTTTTCAAATGTGATGGCATTAGCTGTTTTGTACTTGGCTGAGCTAAGAGTACATGAATTCAATAGAGAAGTGAAATCTTGTTTGAGTCTAGATGATTTTGTTATATGATACTTAGAACTATCTGAAGCAAGAAATCCAATAATTTTCAAATTATTAAATAAACATTTCTAAGGCTGCAAAATCCCTATGTTTTAAAAATATTCTTTAGGGAACTTGTAACACAGATACACTGTAATCATGTAATTAATTTGCAAACTTAAACTTGTTATTTATAATAACTACAGTGGCTATTTAAGGATCTCAAATTATTTTAGTAGGAAAGAAAGTAATCAGAGAGAACTTTTTCAAATATAGAAGTAAAGTCCTACATTTTTAATTATTTGGGGAAGGATGGATCTGCCTTAAAGATATATGTTCAGTAATGGAAACTGAATTCTTCTTTTATGTATTGTGTTTACTTTTTTAATGTAATACAAAAATTAAATCCTCAAATTGACCCACACTAGTAGTTTGAGGTTTGAATTTCTGATACAATAATGAAATACAGTATCAGAAATCTTCTTGTCAGGACTTACCATTTCTTCATGCATTTTTTAAAATTCCTGTTTGCTCTCCCCTAAAGCTTCCACATGATTAAGGAGAAAGAATCAATAAGCTAATAGTGGTTTTCCTCTTAAAGTATGTATGAAGCTATTAAACTCCTCAAAGCATATAGAATGCATCTTACATTGCTGATAGAGCACAGGTACTAATGGGCTAGTTTCCCCAGGTGCTGCTGTATTATATAAATATTTAATGCAGAGCCACCGTGTCTTGCATTACTTTATGCTCTGATTGCACCATATTTTGCCTAGTTTTCACAGTTTAACTTATTTCATTCTTGAAAATATAGTGTGGCAACTCTGGAAATTCACTCCACAAAAGCAATGAAAATGCCGGCAAATTTTGTTAAAATTACATTTTCTTAACTCTAGAAATTAACCATAGACTGGCATCAAATCTCTAAACTGTTGAGCTTCTATAAGAACAGTAAGGTTGGAGGCTTTTCAGATTTTCTCATCGTTTTCTCCCAGTTTCACCATAGTCTTGAAGATCAGTAACCTTGCAGCCATGGTAGCTATGAAAACTAGCAGGCTTATAGCCACCAGAAAGGGTAGATAGGATTGGAATTTCTCAAAAAGACAATTCACAGAGCATTGTCACTATTTGACCTGTCTTACAACTCCCTGGGTGGGTGGTGGGGGGGACCTCCATACATAGAGCCTTGTCATTATTTGACCTGACTTACAGATTATTACCTAGTAAAAGCTGTATATCCAGGTGCCTTGTCCAAACCAATCAGCAGCAGTTCTTTAACATAAAAGCTTCCTCAGGCTATGATATTGGTTGAGATAAACATGGGTCTGGAAAAAAACTTTAAGTGAAGATCTGGAAAATGAAATGTCCACAGGGGACTTTAACATGTTCTGACATATTCCTGGAGGATAGAAAAGGCCTTGGGCATGTCTTAACAAATAGTATCAATAAAGAGATAGAAATTGAGGATACATCAGTGGGGATAATACAGTCAGAGAAACAGGAAAAAAATTAAGAAAACATATGAAGCAAAAACTGACAGAATTGAAGGAAGAAATACACAATTCCACAAAAACAGACCTTCTCACTTTCAGTAATAGAATGTGTAGACAGATGAACAAGAAAACAGACACTTGAATAACACTATAAACTTACAAGACCAAACAGACCTCTATACAACATTCTACCCTGTATGGAGTGGAATAACAATAAAATACACATTCTTCTCAATGACTCAAGAAATACTCTCCAGCATGGACCAAATTCTGGGCTATAAAATGAGTCTGAATTTGGATTGTAAGAAATCAATAACAAGTAAATTTAAGAATTTAGAAATATAAGAAAATTATATAACACATGCTTAAGTAATGGATAGGTCAAAGAAAAAATAAAAAAGGAAAACAAAAATACGTTGAGCCAGGCACTAGTGGCTCACACCTGTAATCCTAGCTACTCAGGAGGCACAGATCAGGGGGATCGTGGTTCAAAGCCAGCCCAGGAAAATAGTTCACAAGACCCTATGTTGAAAAATGCATCACAAAGAAGGGCTGGTAGAGTGGCTGAAAGTACAGGCCCTGAGTTCAAACCCCAGTACTACAAACACACACATACACACACACACACACACACACCATTCCAAAACTAATGGGAGGCAGCTAAAGTAATGCTTAGAATAAAATCTGTAACTCTGACCACCTATATTAAAAAATAAGAAGTTTCAAATTAATAACCCAATCTTCTACTTTTAAAAACTAGAAAAAGAAGGAAAAAATCTAAGGCAATCTGAAGTAATAGATGCTAGAGTAAAAATAAATAAACTAGAGAAAATAAATATGTAGAGAAAATCAACATATTTTTAAGACATTTCCTAAAAGAAAACATACACATAGCCAACACATGAAAAAATATCAAACATCACTAATTGTCAAGGAAATACAAATTAAAATTGGCATGAGATATGAATCTCATACCTGTTAATGACTATTATCAAAAAATAAAAGATAACAAGTGCTGGCAAGGATGTAGAACAAAAGGAACCCCTGTATGCCATTGGGAATATAAATTAGAGCAGCCACTGTAAAGAGCAGTATAGAAGTTTCTCAAGAAACTTAAAACAGTATTACCTTGATCCAAGTGATTCCACTGCTAGAAATACATCAAAAAGAATTGAAATCAATATATTGACAAGATATCTATACTTTCATGTTTATTGCAGCATTATTCACAATAGCCAAACTCTGAAATCAACCTAAGCATTCGTCAACAGATAATGGATAAATAAAATGTAGTATATATACACAGTGTAATACTATAAAACCTTTCAAAATAATAAAATTCTACCATTTGTGAGAGAATAGATGAACCTGAAGGACAATATTCTAAGTGAAATAAATCAGTCACAGGAAGAAAATGCCACGTGATGTCAAGCTTATAAAAGTAGAGAATAGAACAGTGGTTACCAGAGGCTCATGGTTTGGGCATAGAGAATGTTGGTTCAGGGTTTCATTTAGACAGAAGAATAAGTTTTCAAGATTTATTACATAATTCATTGACCATAATTAATAGCAATGAATTATATATCTCAGATTTGCTTTAAAAGTACACTTTGAATGTGCTTTTTATTTTACAAAAACAAAAATGAAAATAATATGAGGCAATGGCTATGTTAATCAGCTCAATATAATCATTCCAGAATGTACACCTATATCAAATCATTGCATTGTACTCCATAAATGTATACAATTATTATTTGCCAATTAAAAATAAAGTTGGGGGCTGGAATGTAGTTCAGTGGTAGAGTGCTTGCCTATCATTCATGAGGCCCTAATTGGATTCCCAGAACCCAAAATGAAAAAAACAAAAAAATTGCATATTTAAAATAAATAGGTTTTTATACTTTTTTTAAATGATAAATATTATAATGAAATATTTTATAAGGGAACATAGAGCTAAATATAGGAAAGAAAACTTTAAAACTACTACAATAATAAATATGAATACAAGGGATTAGGCAATATTTTCTTAGCTATCACATGAAATGCAAATGTGATAAAGAAAAAAATATATAAATTGTACTTCATCAAAATTAAAACTTCTGTGCTGCAATCAATATCATAAAGTGAATAGTAAATCTAGAGAATGAGAGAAAGTATTTCAAATCACATATCTGGCAAAGAACATACAAAGTCTGATTAACTCAACAACCAAAAAGATAAATAACCCAATTACAGATGCAAAAACAATTTGAGTAGAAATTTCTCCAAAGAAGATGTATAAATGTTCTTAAGTATATGAAAACATGGTTATTGTCACTAATAATTAAGAAAATACACAATGGAATATTATTGAGCTATAAAGAAGGAGGAAACTGTATCATTTGTAGGAAAATGGGTGGAACTAGAGGTCAACATGTTAAGAGAAATAACCCATATGGGGAAAGACAAATACCACATGTTGTCTCTCATTTGCAGAACCTAGTCCTTAGAAATGAATGACATGAATATAAAACAGGTTCTGTTTGGGGTTGGGTACCAATAGAAGGGGGAGGCCAAAAGGAGAGGGTAAGGAGGGAGGTAAATATGGCCAAAGTACTTTGTACATATGAATGAAAATAGACTAGTGAAACCTGTTGAAATGGTTTTAAGAAGGAAGGACAGGATGAAAGGGAGGGCTACAGAGGTGAATTTGATTGGGGTACATTGTATACATGTATGGAAATAACACAATGAAACCTTTTAAAATAACATATGCTAATAAAATGTTTTTAAAAAAGAAAATATAATTGAAAATCACAATGATATACACACTTAGGATCGCTAAAATAAGGAAGACAATGGCAAGTGTTGACAGGGTTGTAGAACAATTGGAACCCTGATGTGCTGTCAATGGGAATTTAAAATGCTGAAACATTTTGCGAAAACGTCTGTCAGTTACCAGAAATACAAAATATGAAGGTACCAAATGACATAACCTTTCCAGGTATATACTCAAAAGCAATGCAAATATATGTATACACAAAACCTTTGTACACGTGTCTATGATAGCTTTATTTATAACAGCCAAAAATCAGAACCAGCCCAAATGTACATCAGTGAATAAACACATAAACAAAATGTGATACATCCAGCAATAGGATATTTTTCATCAATAAAAAGGAATGAAGTACTGATCTATAACTATAGCATGGATGAACTTAAAAAACGTTATGATAATTGATAATACCAGCCAGAAAAGACCAGATATTGTTTAAGTCCATTTATATGAAATACCAGTAAAGGATGGGGAAGGGAGAGAATGAGTACTGGAAAGTAGCTGTTAATGGCATGGGGATTCTTTTTGGAGGGAAGAAAATATTCCAAAATTAAATTATGTCAATGATTGCACAACTGTAAAAATACTAAAAGCTACTAAGTTGTGCACTTTAAATGGGTGAATTTAACAGTATGTGAATTATATATCAACAAAGCAGCTTTTAAAAGCCTATCTACACATCATGAATACTACAGATCTTTTCTTATTCCTTAAAGTGCATAAGGAGCTATTGGATACTTGTGAACATCGATGCAGTCTACCACAGTAAGCTCATGGGTTTTGAAAAGTCACTAAGAAAATGCTACTTTCTGGAGATCTGTCCTCTGGCACTCTCTCTGAGTCATTTCCACCCAACCATTTCTACACCCTCTCAAACAGACTTCTCTTAGATGCCTGGGGTAGCTGGATGATTTGTTAATTACAACACTTCTTAAGCCTTTTTAATAAAATCAGCAAATTAAAGTGAGAGCCCAGATAAAGAAAATGGTTTCCAAAATGTCATAATGAAATTAAGGTAATGAAGCACTTGGAGGACTCTCCTCCTTTCCTTTTGTATAAAACTTATTCCAAAGAACCTAGAAGAGAAATGGGGCCTGAAAGTAAAGAGGGGGAAAAATAAATTGTATGCCATTAGTTTAATTATAAAAATTCATTACATGAAGCCATGTAAGACAGAAAATAATGGAACTATAATGGGTTGGCCGATAACACATTTACTAGCCTGCTCTGAGCTTGTAGTCATTGTTGAAAGGACAAAAAAGTAACACTGTTGGTATGTAGTCCTCAAAGCTATTGAAAAGATTAATCATTTCCAGTAAGCTGGAAAATGAGGACCATTTTCTTAAATATTATCCCCTGTATAGAGTGTTACTTTCTGAAACAGAGTTGTTTGGCAATGTCAAAGGTTTAATAGATGAGTCTTGAAGTTAATGTTCAGAGGCTTTACTTTTAAAATAGCTTACTTACAGATATTTTAACATTTCTATTATAAATCTATAAAGAGTTTTTATAGGTCATTTTAATTCACACAAGGAAAAAGGAAATTGGATTTCTTTTCCCAATAAGGATTTATAGAACATTAATTCATACTTAGGGCTAAATTGTTTAGTGATTTTTAAGATAAACTAAATGTGTATTTTTCTGCTGTTTTTGTTTGAAAATGTCTTACTTTATTATATAAAATAATTTTCCAATCATGCTATTATCATTGAAAAGATTATTTCATATTCTTCAAAGTTTGGTTATGATAAAGACAATTATTTTCTTTAACTCCTATATATGGAAGCATTTCTTTTCCAACTGGATTGAACCCTGAGTTGAGAGTCCAGAGAGCAGCATTTTTGATGCCTTTTTTATTAATGATATCATCTTGAATGAGTCATTCAATTTTCAGAGCTTTTGAATTTTTATGCAGAAAATTATGAGAGAAAAAGTAGATAACAAAAGATGAATGTGGGTATGTTGGTAGGAGTCTTATATTTGAGGTCCTTCTAATCCAAGGACAGATTTGGATTTTGTCATGTTTGTAACAGGGACCCACTGAAAGGTTTTATACAGAGGAGCACAGAAGTTTCATTCATATCACAAAAAGATCATTTATATACTTATATGTAGATAAAAAGGCTAGCTCGAGAGTAGAAGGAGGGAACCAATAAAAAAGATTATTGCAGAGTATGAGCAAGAGCTGATGAGAATCTAAATTAAGGTAGTGTAGATGTACCTTCCTTGGGGGTGTGCACCCTACCTCCTTCACCAGTTAAGGATCAATTCATAATCAAAGAGAATAGAAAATTGAGTCAGGGACAGACTTGGGGCACATTAATATTTAAGGGACAGGCAAGAAAAAGAAATACTTGAAGTATATAAGAGAACAGAGACCACCTAAAGAGAGGGAGCCCAAAAACGAAAAGAACTTCAAGGAAATGAGAATAGTCAACAGCACCAGTAGCTGCAAATACATCAAGTAAGTGAGAACCTAAATCTTTCCACAAACACTGGCCATTGCTAACTGCATCAGTTAATTATTTTCTTGAAAATGATGCGATCACAAACAACCTCAAAATATCAGTTGCACACAGCAGTAAGTACATACGGCCTTTCCATGGATGAGGTGGCACTTCCTACTTCAGGTTGATTGAGGCAGCACTGGATGAGCAGTCTAGCCCAGGGCATGTTTGTCCTGTGGTGATCAGGAAATGCAAAAGGGCTAGCTCCACTGCACAAACACATTTCAATCCTCTGCTTGTGTCATTTCTATTAATTTAAGATTAGGCAAAGCAAGCCATATGGTCAAGCTCAGTGTTAGGGGCAGGGAATTAAACTCAGCCTTTTGTAGGAAAAACTTCAAAGTTACGTAGAGCATGGATGCAGGAAGAGGTAAAGAATTAAGGACAATAATTCAATTGCTATAGTGACTTCTGTCAGAAGAGTTTTAGTGGAATGGTGATGGCAGAAGCCTGATTATGATGAATTGTAGAGTGGCAGAAAAGTAACCAATTTGAGATAACAAGTGAGTATTTGCCTTATGAAGAGTGTACTGTGAAAGGAAAGAAAATGATAGAGTCCAGATTTTTGTTGTTCTCATTTAAACATGAGAAAGATACTCTTATTTGAAGGCTGTGGAGAAGGACCCTGCAGAGAGGCAAGAAGTTGGAACACACCAAGTTGGAGGGAGTACACGGAGGAGGATCCCAGAATAGATGGGTGTCCAGATGGTGAAAGCAACTTCCAATAGCTAAAGATTTGCCTCTTCCTCTGAGACTGGAGAGAATGCAAGATGTAAAGTCTGATGTTCCATGAAATTTATCCTTGAGTCACTAAATTACCCCTGTGAAATTGTAGGTGGGGTCATTTGCTATGAGATTTCTTTCAGTTCATATTGTCAGGGTTCAGTCTGGAAACTACACTAGATAGTTTAAAGCAAGGGAATTTAATACAGAAAACTGGTTCTATGGGTAGTGGTGGCACTGAACATTGCCACAAGAGATAGTGAATTAACTCCAAATTTAGCAACTTCAGTGAACTTTGTCACTTCAAGGGCTGGAGAGCCAAGTGTTAACAAAGCCCAGAAACCAAAGTGATCTGGTGCTAACTCCACTGTGGAGGCTGCACAGCAGGTACTGGAAGTACTATCAAGGCAGAGATTGAACAGTGGGAAATGGAGACACAGAAGAGATGCTGACAAAATAGAGAGAGAAAGGGAGAGATTATTAAGTTTCATCCTTTTCCCTGCTTATTGTTGGCCTGATCCAGCAAGAAGCCAGCTAGCAAGAGATCCTGGAAAATTCTTACCTCTTTCATGGTTTAGTCCATCTACCATACTAAGTAGAGTAAGGGCAGAAAATGCATCTAAGATTTAGTAAGCTGTTAGTTGTTAGCTCAGGGAGCTAATTTTTCTCATGAATCCCTTAGTTGAAAAATGCAAACACAGTATCCAAGACAAAACAACAGAAATCTAATACTTAGAACTTTTTATCTGTAAGTGTATTAGGATCCTATTTTACATTTTTCCAAGCAATTTGATTTTGGTTTTGACACCTGGTGACATGGCTAAGGCATAGGCAGAGTAAGTAACCCTATCCTGTTTTACAGATGACAAAACTGAGGCTCAAGAATTTAATGACTTTTGTAAAATCAATCCTGCAAGACAATGGACAAACAAGGCTTCCTGGGAAGGTGGCTTCTTGTTACTCCTCACAACTTTTTATGAAGCTCCTTTGAGACAGTCATTAAAATTTTTAAAACCTGGAAGCATGGCTCAAGCAATAGAGAGCCTACCTGGCCAATTCAAACTCTAGTTAAAATAAATAAATAAATAAAAACTAGTTCACCTGGAATAAATGTAGGTTGATATCCCAAACCACATTTTATAAGAAAGTTTACATAATGCTCAATTTTAAATTTTTAATTAAGTGTCTATGCACATAATTTTATCTTCTAAGTTAAAGGGCGATCTTTACAGTTGTTGTTTTTGTAGACATAGTCTATAAAACAGCCAGCCACTTGCTTTCCATTCAGTAGGGCCTCACACTGTGTTGAATACAGGTGTGATTCATTAAAAAGAAAGTAGTAGTAATTCTAGCAATACTGACTGATAATGATAGCTAACATTTATTTCATTCTTTGGGTAAGCCAGACACCTTTGTGTTTTCCCTGAATTTTCTAAATTAATCTTTATAATCTTCTTTCAAAACAGGTATTGTTAGTATTCCTATTGTATAAAGGAGGAAACTGAGGAACAGATAATAACTTTCCCATTTGTCACATAACTACTGATTAAGCCAGCATATAAACCCAGCAGATTAGTTCTATTGTACAGACTTTTAACTACTCTCTTCTTCCTGCTTTTCTCCTATGTAGATCTAATACAGATAAAGAGTTCCTAAAAATGAAAAATGAGAGAAACATTGAAACAAAAAAAATGTAATATTCAAACATCTTAAAATTATTTCAGTTTGTCTCATAGTCCACAATCATTTTTTTCTGCCCAAGACAATACATATTACAGCAGTATCAAATTAGGTTTGAATATGAAATATTTCTTTCTTGGTTGGACACACAATCTTTGGGGAGTTTAGCGTTTTATATTCCTCATAGAAAACACACACATACATATATATACACACACCCACAAAGTCATCTTTTTTACAGGCTAATAGTCAGAGTATTTTAAATTTCTTCACACACCATTATCACCACACAAGCAATTCCCTATAGGGTACACCATTGTAAATGGAATTCAGAAAGAAAAAAGGGTGCATGTGAAGCCTATTGTATTTTTGAATTTACACTCCTACTGAGGTCTGGAGTCATCCCAGTAGTAAATTTCACAGTGCTAGGCAAAGCTGGTCAAGGTCATGGTTCCTAGTATGAATGTCACTTGGGTAAAGCTCAAGGTGGCTAGCATAACTTAAGAAGAAGGTAAACAGTTCTGGTAATGTCTTTCAGAGAAAAGGAAGCTATGGTTGAGAACCTTTGTGTTTAGATAAGGCCCATCTAGTTCTCCATGTTAATCAAGGTCAGTGAGAGTTATCCTTTTTAATCCTGCATCCTCACAAAAGCCAGGCAGTATTCAGTGATCATTAGTGGTCACTCAAGATTTCGTTAGGTATTGCAACTTTAACTTTCACTGTGAATACAATTTTAGAGAGAAATATATGGCTTGTGCATTTCTCTTTTCAAGCATATCTCAAAAAACTGGTTTGAAATGAATCCTGGTCCTTGTACTATCTTTTTACTATAAAGTCTCTAATTTAACTCTGATGTATTTCTTTCAGAGACTTTGGAAAATCCAAGCATAGTTTGCAACTTACACCTCTCAGTATTTTATGATCTGTAGATAATTTTTAGACATATCCCATATATTTTTTAAGTTAAGCAGGATTATTGTGATGTAATTGACACACAAAACAGCATTTATGTACTGCATAAAATTTGATGGATATATTTCTGTGTATATTAAAAATATACATATAACCGTGAAACCATTCAAAGAGTGTGTCATCTTATACCTAGACTTTTCAAATAGCAGTCCATGAGTAAGGATGGCTTCTAAGATTGTTTAACTTAAGTCAATGATTTTAATTATATATTCATTAAAATTTTTATATTCTGTATTCCTAAGCCAATACATACATGTTCTGATGTTAGTTCATTATAAGTATTTGTTTAGTAACTGAATCCTTTTGAAAAAAGAATTGCCTTGGAGAATGATAAACCAGATTGTTAGTCTCAGTTTGGTAGATGATTTTGCTTATCAATTAGAGAATTAATAGATTATAAATAATGAGCTCTTCTTTTATTTTTTGCCAATGTTGATGTTTGAACTCAGGACTCACACTTGCTAGGCGGGTGGTCTGTTACTTGAACCATGGTTATTTTAGAATCTCAAGTTTTTGCCTCAGAACTGAAAGTCAAGCTGAGATTACAAACCAGGGCTGTCAGCTATCCTGCCCCCCCCACCTCCAACCACTGAGTCCCCCAGTGAGAGCTCTTCTTTTAAAAGGCAAATGTCATCCTCTGGATAGTAAGGGCTAATTGGCCTTTTATATCTTAGTACACATTATTTTAAAACTTTAGATTTGGCTGAAGTGAAGAAAGGAAGGGAAGATAATTTTGCACCCTAAGAAATTTCTAGAAAAGGCAAGCTTTTGGGGGGGTGGTTATTTCACCTTAGAAGAGGTTGTTTCACCTAAGAAGAGCTTTTGGCTAGTGTGGGAATGTGAAAAGTAGAAAATCAGAGCTATAGTGCTTGATAAAAGGCATATTAAACAAAAACACTGGTATAGAAAAACACTGGTATTCCACAAGGATAAATTTTAATTGCTTTGTAGTAGCAACAATTATGCTCTGTGACATTAGAAACTCTCTTCTGCTTTTGTAGCAAAATTTTTGACTAGATTCTTGGTAATAGTTTGTTTACCTTAAACTATTTAAAATATGCAGTAAATGCTATTATTTAGTTTGATTATAGAATATTATTGTTAAATAAGAAGTGCTAGGTTATATGCAGATTATATATTTGCAAGGAATAAGAGCCAAACACGTTCAGCTATGCTAAAAGTACTAGTGTTTGATTATTATAAAATATCATACTAATGCAAAACAATAAATATTAAAACAAAATGGTTCTTCTTTTCAGAAACATCAGCTGTTTCAATTCCTTTTGTTCCTCTTCTAGTTCATGACTGTATCTTTTTACAGAGTAAAAATATAGTTTAGATAAAAATTGAGTTTTTTTTACACAAAAAATTGTATTCTTTTTATAAGGATTACTATGCATATGTACTATATATTGGATCATTGGGTTAATGTACTATGTTGTTTTAAAATCCCCTCAGTAAATATTGAAATTACATGTTTTTATACTGTTTTAATTAATGAAAAATATTTATTCCTATAGCATATTTATCTTCTGAATATTTTATTAGGATAAAGTACAAAAGTGAGATTGCTGGGTCAATAAGAATGCAAATTTCTCTGTCACTTAAAATCTATCACCAAATTGTCCTGATAGATGCTATTCCCAGAAATAGTATATGAATGTATGAATTTTATCAGTCTTTCCAGCTTTTATTTTTTTATTAATTTGACTGTTGTCAAGTTGTACCTTCTTGATTTAATACTTTTTTGTTACTTGAAAGTTAACTTTTTTCTTTTTTATAAAATCATTTTCTTTTCTTTAAATTACTGTTTTTATTTCTCTGTCCATGTATCAATGGCATAGCCCACCATATTTGATTTGATATAACTATCTTAACAATGTAATTTTATCTCAATGTTTAGAAACCTCCTATTTACAGAAGTGTTTAATAGAAATTTCAGGTTGATATGCTTCAGTATACATCTAGCATTGATTGACTTCTTTCTTTGAAATATGAAATGACTAGTTTGATAACACTCAAGTATCAAAACAAAGAAGAAAACATAGGTGATTTGGAGAAGATTTTTGTGTTTTGAGTTATTCTTAAATTAAAACATGGTTTTTTAAGTGCTATCCTTCAAACAATATCATAACCAGAGTAAAGACTATCCTTTTGTTTTTCAGTAATTTTTTTATGCAGGTTTAGTTGAATGCCAGTAGATGGCACTAATTACATAAACAATTCAACAAGTTAATGAAGAGAGGAGAAATGCACAAATTTTCTTCTGTTCAAATTTTCTTATATGTCACATGCTCAACAATTACATATGAACCTGTTTTCATAGTTTATTCTCTCTTGTGATAAAAAAAACAATTAAGCCCACTTTATTTACACATTAATTGCTACTGAATTGAAGTACCTGAAGCTGGTCATTTCTCAAGACACTGCACTTGAAGTTTTGTCATGAAAAATGGCTTAGCTTATTACTATCACGGTTCACCAAATCACATGGTAAGTTACAAATAACCATGTAGATATGTTGTAATCTAAGATTTCTCTAGTTATTTATGAAGTATTTGAAGAAACTCCACCTAGAAGTTTCTGAAAAAAAATAAACTGACGTTCATTCTCTTTCCCATACACATCTATAGCAGTTGGCCAAAGACCTACACCAGTGGCAGATAAACATAGATGTGGCAAATGACTTGGCACTGAAACTTCTCCGGGATTATTCAGCAGATGATACCAGGAAAGTACACATGATAACAGAAAACATCAATGTCTCTTGGGGGAACATTCACAAAAGGTAAGACCTATGCTATTTCTAAAATTATCATTATCTATGGGTGGTAGCACATAATGGACAGCACACATTTGTTTTCCCAGTCCTACTACTTGAAAGAGTCAAGATGACAAATGCCAATTCAACTCACAGGCTTCTTCAGTCTCCTGTTTTAATGACGAGAAATCTGACGTCTGGGAAATGAAATG
The DNA here is from genome assembly GCF_047511655.1 of Castor canadensis. Classification (NCBI taxonomy): domain Eukaryota; kingdom Metazoa; phylum Chordata; class Mammalia; order Rodentia; family Castoridae; genus Castor; species Castor canadensis. The sequence continues at coordinate 114,036,424 of NC_133405.1, forward strand.
ATGTGCCCCAACAGTCACAAAGGCAGTGACAAAACCAAGAGATTTAACTAAAACAAAATACTGATTTGTAGCTAAAAGAGCCATTTATCATTCTGCTCTGAGATCTCTATCCAAAGAATGCTCATCAAGGCACATGCTCTCCCATTCTTAATCTGTCAAAAAAGTCACTTTAAGCTTCATAATGGAATTATAGCTGTCCACAATGCCATTATTGTATCTCATGCCACATATCCAATGGGATAATATGACTCATAATTTCATTTCCCATTATATATCTGTGGAAATTGGGTTAGTTTTTTATTGATGTGTCAAACACCTGAGTGAAACAATTTGAAAGAGGAAAAATTTTGGCTTATGGTTTCAGAAGTTACAAATCATGGATACTGGCTCTGTTGTTTCTGGACTGTGGTGATACATAACATCATGGTGGGGAGCACGTGGTAGAGAAAAGTGGTTCATATCATGGTGTTCAGGAAGTAGAGAAAGAAACAGAGGAAGGAACAGAGATAAAACATCCTTCCAGGGCATGCCTCCAGTGTCCTGCTTCCTTCAACTAGGCCCTACTTCTGGAAGTTTTCACCATATGTCAATCATACCATCAAATTATGAATCCATGAATGGATTAATCCCTTGTTGAAATCAGAGCCCTCATGATCCAATCAACTCTGAATGATTGGATCTGTTAACTATGAACTGAACCTTCAACACTAGAGCTTTTTGGAGAACACTTCATATCCAAACTATAACAGAAATTAATAGCTATTAGAGACACTATCTCCTCAAACTAGGCCCTGTACCCTTATTATCATCTCTTTTAATCTCACTTTGGTTTTTCTTACCTAGCACTTATTCCAGTTACAAATACAAACATGAATTATGTCTATTGTTGTTTCTTGTTTGTCTTACAAATTATTCTAAACCCCATGAGGGGAGAGACTCTCTTTTCTGACACATTTCCATATCCTAAAATTAGATGATACATCAGAAAGATCACTCACCACTACCAAGTTGGCTTCATCCCAGGGATACAGGGGTGGCTCAACATACACAAATCTATAAATGTAATACAGCACATCAATAGAAGCAAAGACAAAAACCACTTGATCATCTTAATAGATGCCGAAAAAGCCTTTGACAAGATCCAACACCACTTCATGATAAAAGCTCTAAGAAAACTAGAAATAGAAGGAATGTACCTCAACATTGTAAAGGCTATATATGACAAACCTACAGCCAACATCATACTTAATGGTGAAAAACTGAAACCATTCCCCCTAAAATCAGGAACGAAACAAGGATGCCTACTCCCCCACTCCTATTCAACATAGTACTAGTATTTCTAGTCAGAGCAATTAGGCAAGAAGAAGAAATAAAAGGAATACAAATAGGTAAAGAAACTGTCAAAATATCCCTATTTGCAGATGATATGATCCTATACCTTAAAGACCCAAAAAACTCCACCCAAAAATTCTTAGACACCACAAACAGCTACAGTAAGATGACAGGAAACAAAATCAACCTACAAAAATCATTAGCTTTTCTATACACCAACAATGAACAAACTGAGAAGGAACACATGGAAACAATTCCATTCACAATAGCCTCAAAAAAAATCAAATACCTAGGAGTAAATTTAACAAAGGATGTGAATGACCTCTACAAGGAGAATTACAAAATCCTGAAGAAAAAGATCGAGGAAGACTACAGAAGATGGAAAGACCTCCTGTGCTCATGGATCGGTAGAATCAACATAGTAAAAATGGCTATACTACCGAAAGCAATATACATGTTTAATGCAATTCCCATCAAAATCCCAATGACTTTCACCACAGAGATTGAAAAATCTAACCTAAAGTTCATTTAGAAATGCAAGAGACCATGAATAGCCAAGGCAATACTCAGCAAAAAGAACAATGCTGTGTCACAATACCTGACTTCAAAATATATTACAAAGCAATAGCAATAAAAACAATATCGTACTGGCACAAAAACAGATGTGAAGACCAGTGGAACAGAACAGAGGACCCAGATATGAACCTACACAACTACACCCACCTCATTTTTGACAAAGGTGTCAAAAATATACAATGGAGAAAAGACAGCCGCTTCCACAAATGTTGCTAGGAAAAGTGGTTACCCATCTGCAAGAAACTGAAACTAGATCCATGTCTATCACCCTGTACTAGTATCAACTCAAAATGGATCAAGGATCTAAATATCAGACCTGAAACTCTGAAGTTATTACAGGAAGGAGCAGGAAACAGTCTGGAACAAATAGGTATAGGCAAAGACTTCGTCAATACAACCCTAGCAGCCCAGCAACTAAGAGAAAGGATGAATAAATGGGACGTCATAAAATTAAAAAGCTTCTGCACCACAAAAGAAATGGTCTCTAAACTGAAGAGACCACCTACAGAGTGGGAGAAAATATTTGTCAGCTATACATCAGACAAGGGACTGATAGCCAGAATATACAGGGAACTTAAGAAACTAAACTCTCCTAAAATCAATGAACCAATTAAGAAATGGACAACTGAACTAAACAGAACTTTTTCAAAAGAAGAAATTCAAATGGCCAAAAAACACATGAAAAAATGCTCACCATCTCTGGCCGTAAAGGAAATGAAAATCAAAACCACACTAAGATTCCACCTCACCCCCATTAGAATAGCCATCATCCAAAACACCACCACCAACAAGTGCTGGCGAGGATGTGTGAAAAAAGGAACCCTAATCCACTGCTGGTGGGAATGTAAGCTGGTGCAACCACTCTGGAAAAAAATTTGAAGACTTCTTAAAAATCTAAACATAGATCTGCCATATGATCCAGCAATCCCACTCCTGGGGATATACCCAAAGGAATGCAACACAGGTTACTCCAGAGGCACCTGCACACCCATGTTTATTGCAGCACTATTCACAATAGCCAACTTATGGAAAGAGCCAAGATGCCCGACTACTGACGAATGGATTAAGAAAATGTGGTATTTATACACAATGGAATTCTACTCAGCCATGAAGAAAAATGAAATCTTATCATTTGCAGGTAAATGGATGGAACTAGAGAACATCATTCTGAGTGAGGTCAGCCAGGCTCAGAACACCAAAAATCATATGTTCTCCCTTATATGCGGACTTTAGATCTAGGACAAATGCAGCAATGTTGTTGGACTTGGATCACAAGAATAGGGGAGAGCACATACAGGAGATATAGGAATAGGTAGAAAACCCAAAACATGAAAGTGTTTGATGTCCCCACTCCAGAGGAACTAACACAGAAACCTTAAAACGACAGGTTATCACTAGCAGGGGATCAGGAACCAACGTAAAGATCAGTTAGAGTTGAATCAACATGGGTTGTAACACATGGGTACATGAGAGCAATAGTAGGAATCTCTCTATATAGCTATCCTTAACTCAACTAGCAAAAATGCTTTGTCTTTCTTATTATGGTTATGTCTTTTCTTCAACAAAATCATTCACAAGGGCAGAACAGGACCTGCCTGAAACTGAGGAGTGGAGGGGATAAAGGCTGGGGGAGGGGGGCAGGGTGGAGAAATGACCCAAACAATGTATGTACATGTGAATAAATGAACAAAAAAATTTTTAAAAATAATAAAAAATTAAAAAATTAGATGATAGAATAGGGAACTGATAAGTATTTACTGAATGATGATTCTCTTTCCATAATGTAAGGTTAGCTTGTGCATACTGTGATGAGTTAAGGATGGTTGGTACCATATTATAAGAAAACAGGGTCAGGGCAAAATAGTACCTGTACAATGATGAGGAAGACCACAATGAAACATGACTTCCAGAAGATGTCATTAATTACTAAAAAAGTCAGGCAGTCTTTTTTAAGAGGAAAAGGCTACCATTGAGGAAAAAAGCAGAGTTTTAAACAAAGAGGAGAAAGTCTTACAAGTAATGAGCTATTGATACATGGAAATAAGAAACCAAGTAAATATTGAAACTGAGCTAGAGATTGAAGAGTGAAAATTTTGGGGAACTTGAGTTAAGCTTTTAACCCTGGAGAATACAGCAGCTCTAATCCTGAATTAGATGCTGTGAGTATACTGATGACCATGAAAAGAAAATTTGACCTAAAGTTGAGCAGTTGTATTTTGGGCCCTACCAAAAGGACTCTGGTGGGGAAAGGGCAAACTTCAAATGGGGACTGATATTTGGGAAAACATTTTCCACAGTTACTGCCTCCCCTCAGTGACAAAGTTTACAAATTCTTCTCAAAATACAGATGTGGAATCTGTTCAGTTAAACAGGGGTGGATTAATCTTAGAAGAATTATCCATATGAATTCAATTGGTATCAGAGAGTCAATCATTGGATCTCAGTGGAAAACAATAAGGTTTGTCAAACAGAAGCCTCTTTGGGAAAGCAAATTAAGATCAAGTATTAATTTAAAGAGTTTAGGGAATATAAACTAAGGGAAAGTTTGTTCATGTTATAAAACTAGAGCTTCAAGGTAATGGTCTATTCTGTCTAAACTGTGGTGTCTTACAGACAATTCTCTCCATATTGTCATTCTCTTTAATGCCCTAATCAATCCTCTCAGGTGTTTTGATCACTTTATTAAGGTCGTGGATTCTTCAGGGAAGGTTCTCCCAGTTTATATTTGTTGACTTCATCCCTGGAAAGCTATCAACTAAGGAAGGTATATAGTTGCTTCCTCCAATGGGAAAAGTAAATTAGAATTTTACAAGCCAGATTACATTTTTAGCTGGCCCATGTGAATCTGAAATTCACATAGCTACTTTTCATTTATGTCTGTAACTTTCTTCCCTATTATTTTCTCACTTTATGTACAACATTTGTGAAATTTATCCACCTGTATATTGTCATGGCAATGATGACTACCTAACTATCAATATCTCCAGCCAACAATGCTTTTTGGAGAGTTAGACCTGTATATCCAATGGGTTCCTTTCCATTTTAATTTTCCATAGAAAGTTCAAGTTGAGTAGATTTAAAGCTGAACTCATCTTTGCCCTCTGCCAAACTTTTTCTCCAAAGGCAACCATCTTCTCTTCCTATAATCCCTATCCAGTGAACATTACCAGGACCCATCCAGTTGGTCAATTAAGAAAGCATAGAATCATCCTTGACTCTTTCTTCTCTAACTCCCATAGCTAAGCTATAGCAAACCTATTTACTGCCTAGATAGATTTAAAATCTACTGTCTTCTCTCCATCCTTACTCCTCTACTATGATGTCTTGCCTTAATGACATCATTCACCTCAGTGGTTTCTCTTCTTCTGGTCATCCTACTTTCCAAACCATTCTATACACAGAGTTCAGGATAACCTTTCTACATACATAAAATTCATGTATCTCACCTTCCTCCCACTTTTAAAGCCATTAGTAGCTTACCCATTGCTTTTCTTGTGGTGCTTGGGGAAGAACTTGAGGAAAATTGGATTCTCAATTGGCTATTGACATTTCACATAAGAAATCCACAATCTACATTTGTTATGTATGCACACTGTATAAATTAAATCATATTCTTTTTTGTCTACATATTCTCTTAACTTACATTGTTATTTAGCTTATTCTAGATAAATATAGAATAAGAAAACACTGCATGTGAGCTTTTGAATTTTGACCTGATTTGTCTAATATCTTGTGCAACTAAGTCCAAAAGTGAAGTAGAATCATTGTTCTGTATATTTGTGCTATCCAGTAAGGCAGCTACCAGCTACAGGTGGCTTTTTAAGTTTAATTATAATTAACTGAAATTTAAAATTTGTTTCTCTGTTTCAGTAGCCATCTTTCAAATGCTTAAGAACCACAAGTTAATGGCTTTTGTATTAGATAGTGCAAAGTATATTTCTAACATCACAGAAAATTTTATTGGTCTTCTCATACCGGATCATGATTGACTACATTTACCTAATCAGTTTGGGGTACATTTAACTATATTATTTCAAAACAGAGTGATTGCCACATTTTATAAATAAGATGTGTTTCCTTTGCAAAGTAATTCATACTATTAAATTTCCTTGTTTCTATCTAACGTCTTCTATTTATTTTCTGGTGTTTGTGTTTTAAGCTCTAAAAAGCTATGGCAAGATAGCACTTTCACTTTTCTTATTTATTGTACAAACTCATTTTTAAAAGGCAAGACTGATAATATCAGCATTTGGGTTATGAAGAGAAAGTAATACATCTCTGAAAAAATTGCTGTGGAAAATAGTCTGATTACATCATTCCCCACAATTCAGGTTGGACAATGTTTTGCTATATGTTACCTGCACTGAAACTGCCAATCATGTGGGTAAATCCATGCAATATTTCTGTATATTTGAAAGCCATGTGAAATAATAAAATCTTCAATTAAGTTTTAAACTGTTGACTGTTAAATAAGATAAATGTAACTTGAAGGAATTTTACACTGATATCATACACTGGTTGTAGTTTCAAGACAAATAAAAACAAAAATAAACTAATGTTAACTTTAAAACCTCAAATCAGAACATAAAGTACCTATGTGGGAAAATATTTTGTTTTCCTGATCATATTCCATATAGAGTACATGTTAACATATAAAGCCAGAAATGTGAGTTTCTGCAAGTTCATTTCTTTCTCTTCGATCTCTGTGAATAGATATGAATTTCTGAATAAGATATTAGATATGATATTACAAATTATTGTGAGAAGCCTCTAAGTATTAGATTTCAAGGACTGCCATCTGGCTGATGACTTTATGATGGCAATGTCATGAGATTTCATTTCCTTATTTCTATTCCATGATCACTCTTTAAACAAGAAATGTGCATTAACTCTGAATTATCTTTCTGTATCTATTTGAGGGATTCCACAACTTCAAGCCAGCCAGGTGCAAGCTCAAGTAGAAGACTGGTCCTAGAACAAAAGGTTTCAGCATGGCTAGAAGTTGTTTTCCAAAGTTTTCGATACCAGAAAAATTCCTGTAGGCTGTAAGAAAGACTTAGCATGTGTACATATATACACACATATTTTCATATATGTATATAAGTACATGCATGAACATATCCTTCTTGTATATGCATATAAACATGCAACTCCTTAAAATAATGCCTAATAAAATTCTATCCTTCCTAATTTCAGCGTTAAAAATCACAATTAATAGTTGATAATCTGAGAAAAGTATCACCTGTTTTCTACATCTTATGGCAACCTTGAAGGCACATATTAACCATTCTTGGCTTCTCTATTGTAAATCTTTCTCCTCATCTTCACTTTAAAGGAACAAGAAAAGTAAAAAAAAAATCCTTATTATGTATGTAGCAAAAAGCTACTCTAGCTCAACAGTGGATCTCCAATATTCTCTCACATGTTCTTTTTAGTAACTATACTCATTTATCTGGGATCTTCACTTTTTTCTTTCTTCTTGTTCCTCTCCTTCAGCCAACCAACATACTCAAATCTCTTTCACTCCAAAAGGATTTTCTTAGAATATCTTCTTTAATATCTAGGGTTTTGAAGGAGTAATTGACATTGACATTTCCTATTCTTCAGCTCCTGGTTATACTTTGACCTACTCCAATCTTGGCTTTTCCAACTCTGCCACTTTACTGAAAACAAGGACTCAGTGAGATGATCAATGACTTTATATTCTAGTTACCTTATTTTATGTATCCATCTACCTGACTCCATTTTAAGATTGGTCCTGTAAGTCAACTCTACTAGTTGAAACTTTCCCTTTCTTGGTTACCAGAATAATATTCTCTTGCACCTCTCCTACTTCTCTAATCATATAAGTGTGAAGTGCCTAGCACAATGCCCTATACATAGTAAGAGCTCAGAAAATGTCACCTGTTGTCAACATCATAAGAATTATTTTACTTAGCAAATATTTTGTGCTACATATGTGTTGGGTAGGCTCAGTTCTTGGTACTAAGTAAGCATCAGTGAAAAATCTCTACTCCCATGAAGCTTATATTCTGGAAAGGAGATGGGAGAAAGACATTCACAAATAAAAAAATTAAATATATGACATTCCAGATATTTGATAAGTACAATGTAGCAACACAGAGAGAGAAAGGAGTTGAGGTGTGTGGGGGGGGGAATATGAATGTGTGTGTTAAAAAGGAAGTGTTTCCATTTAAATGTGATGGTCAACAATGGGGTGGTAATTAATAATCACTATATGTCTCAAAATACCTAGAAGAGAGGATTTTCAATGTACTTATCATAAATGATAAAAGTTTAAGGTGACAAATATGCTAATTACCCTGATTTGATCTTTATCCAATATAAACATGAATCAAAACATTCTACTGTACCTCATAAACATGTACAATTATGACATGCCCATCAAAAAATAAAAATATACTTAAAAAATAATTGTGGTAGTCAAAAGAGTCTCAGTGAAGAGGTGAGATATAAGTACAATCTAAAGAATCAAAGGATGTGAGCCATATGGATAATTGGAAGGAAAGCAGTCCATAAGGGTCGTAATAAATAAAAATCCCCTGAGGCAAGGGTATGCTTGGCATGTTGAAAGCTTAGGGAAACCAGTGAGGGCAGGAAAGGATCAAGTGAGCAGGAGTGTACTGAGAGCTAATAAGAATCTGATTATACTCACCTTTTAGCCCCCTCTAAGGACTTTAGCTTTTACTCTGAGTGAGAAGGGAGTCATCGGAGGGTTTTAAGCAGAGAAGTGGCATGTTTTGACTTCTCTGGCTTTTCTGTTATAATTGACTAAAGGGAAGTAGAGACTGTTGTGATAATTCAGTCAAGGGATGACTGTGGCTTAGATCAGAATTAGAAAGATGAATGTGATGAGAAGCTGCTGGATTATATTATAGTTTGAGTACAAAGCTGGAAAAGTTTTGTAGTAGATTACATTTGGATGTGAGATAGAGTCAAGAAAGGCTGCAGAGTTTTTAGCCTTAGCAACTAGAAGTTGGTTAATCATTTACTAGGATGTGGGAGTCCCCAAGAGCAAGATAGTTGGGGAAAAGATGTAGACAAATTATATTTGAAATGCCTATTATGCATCCAGATGAAGATGTAGAATATATGACAGAATACACAAATCTTAAGGTTCGAGTAAGGAATGGCTCATCTTTGTGGTTCAGGACACAAAGTTAGGACTTGTAACATAATCTGTATAGATCTTTTTCCTTTATACAACCTTAAATGTTGGTGTTATAGTCTTAATTCTCTCTCTTTCTCTGTACACATTTCCAGTAGCTTTTTCTACTGGCTTCAACTGCCATTAAGATTCCTCAGTCTTTTCCCTTCATCTTACACCTTTCTCCTGATCTCCAGAATAGTATTATCGTCCACCTATTATACATCTTCACCTAAATTTTCTACAGGCTCCTAAATATCTAGAGTATAATGTATTATCTGCCCCTAAAGTAATATTAGATTTCCTATATGTTGTCTAACTTTATTACCTCTAAAACTGGAAATCTAAGAATTACTTCTGTCTTTCCTAATCTACTGACACATGTATTAAATTGGTAATCTATTGACACATGTGAATTCTACTTCAAACGCTGCTCTAAAAAATATCCCCTATTTTCACTATTTCCACCCCATCCTAAAGCCTCCCCATTTTTTGCTGGGAAAATTGTGACCACCTCTTTTCAATGATGCCAGCCATCAATGAGTCACTATACTCAGTTGACCTACCTTCATGCTGACTTCAGAGTGCTTTTCCTTAAAGGTAAATCTTTTGTGGCTGAGCATGATAGTACACACTTATAATCCTAGCTACTTGGGAGGGAGAAATAGGATAGCAATTCAAGGACAGACCAGGCAAAAAATTAGCAAGAGCCAAGCTCAAAAACAAGTCAAGCATGGTGATATATTCCTGTGACCCATCTATTCAGGAGGTAGAAGTAGAAATATCGCAGTTTGAAGCTAGCCTAGCCAAAGTTAGTGTGAGACCCTACCTGTAAAACAAACTAAAAGAAAAAGGACTCGGGGTCTGATTCAAGTGGTAGAGCACCTTCGTAGCAAGGACAAGACCCCAATAATTTCTAATACTACAAAAAAGAATATTCTTAGGCTGGGAATATAGCTCTGTGGTAGAGAGCTTGTCTAGCATATGCAAGGCCCTAGGTTCAAGCTCCAGCACTGAAAATAAGTGTATCTTTTGCTTCTAGTACCCTTTTTTTTTACCTTCCTGAGACCTTGTGGATGATATTTAAATATGTGATATGTTTCCAAAACATACTCTATTTTTTCCTGAAAATAAAATTAAATAAGGTTTAGTTCTTTTTTTTCAGGGAAGAAAAGTATATGGTCATACATTTTTGCTTGCTTATCTATTTATTTAAGAGAGGAATAGATGTGTACTTCATTAAAAAATATCATGTTCTCTATTCATAAATTCCATCCTTTCTCAAAATGCTGTTGGAATTCACTTTCTAGATCTACCTATGAATGGTTTTATGATTATCAGAAGACTGTGGTAATCATTTTATAGTCACACCTTGTTTTTGCTCAGTAATGTAATCAATAACTATGTATTGAATGAAATAATTAAGCAAATGTTGGGCACTAAATGGCTTTGGATTATTTCCAAAAATTTAATGGATAAAAGTTTGCTGCCCTTGAAGCTATGTAAAAGAATGTGACATGGTGCTAATAGGACATGTGTCTAAAATACAACCTCTTGCTGGGCACGATGGCACCTATCTATAATTCCAGCACTCAGGAGGATGAGGCAGGACAATCATGATATTAAGTCTAGCCTGGTCTATGTAGCAAGTTCCAGGCTAGTTTTGGTTTGCATAGTAAGGCCCTGTCTCAATTCCCCTTCCCCCCAAAATGCAACCTCTTATTAAGTTGTAGGCTATCAATAATATATCTGTACTTATAAATGTTAAAGCTACAAATGGCCTTAAGTCACCAATATCCTTAATTCAGAGTAACATATTTTAAATACCTCTCATGCAAAATATAACTTCTAGTCCACCTTAGACTCTAAACGGTTTTGGTATGTTAAAAACCCCAATCCATTAGCAAATTCTTTAGGTACGTTTCTTTAGGCAATATAAGGAATTATCTTTGGGCTCTTTAGGAGGGAGCTATATATATAGTTACAAGACACTCACATTTTTATACTGTGGAGACCTAGTCTTCCCAAGTGATTATAAAGCATAAGAATTACCACCATCCTACAATAGGATAATATAATACCTGATACGTGAAGCCTTGGGGCTCTCGCCCAGGGAATGGTCATGATCCGTATGGATCTAAAAAGCTCATGGTGGTAACTGCCAGCTTCATTTTATGTCATCTCCTTTAAAGTAATTAGAATGTTTTTAGCTTGCAGGGATTGCACGCAAAGGGAGACATTTGGAACCCTGTCATTGGTGATTTACTGGTGTGGAAAATTACCTGGTGATGTAGCCAAGTAGCCATTTTTATTCTAGCCCAGTCCTATAATCCTGAATTGGGCACCACCAGCACACCAAAATATATGCTTAAAAATGCCCTTACATACAGTTTGCCCATGAAAAACCTCTACAATTAAAGAAAATTTACAGTTGCTTCCTAATGGAAAATGATAGGATGCCAACAGACTGTTCTTCATTGATAAATTTAATGTCATGGCATCTAAAATTAAAACAAATGGGAGAAATTTTCCCTTATTTATTTAATTGAACCATTAATGTTAGCAGCGACATTTATTATATTAATATTCAATTATGTTCATGTTTCTCATTTTCTTTGCATCTGAATTATTCTCAAAAACATTTTAAAATGAAGTATTGAAATTAGCTAGACTTTCTTTTAAAAGGTTATTTTGATAAATTATATAATAATCATTTAACTTAATTTTTTTAGCTGTACTAGGGATTGAACTCCAGGCTTTGTATTTGCTAGTCAACTCTCTGCCACTTGAGCCACACTCCCAGTTCTTTTGCTTTTGGTGTCTAACTTTGCCTGGCCTGGCCTCAACTGTGATCCTCCTATCTTTGCCTCCATATCTGGCCTATCATTTGACTTAATTTTTATCTACATAATTCTCATAGTCTTTTGGCTTTATTCGATGTGCAAAAGGGATTTGTTTGTTTCTATAAAGCATTAATTCAAATGCATCCCTGATATTAAAAAGTACTAAGGACATATAGTTATTAATGAGTTTTGTGAAATTTAACCCATCCAATTACATACACACACACACACACACACACACACACACACACACACACAAGAATGGAGGTCAGTTAAGCAGCGCTAGGTGATGTACAACAATAGATTTTTTTGGTAGCTTCCTTCACCAATAGGGACACTGATGGCAGTCCTTAATATGGCAAAGAACCTAGCTCTGATACTCTACCTCATATAGTACCTTACTAGATTTTTTTTATGTGACTGGGGTTTGAACTCAGGGCTTCAGGCTTCCGAAGCAAGCACTTGCAAGTGCTCTACCATTTGAGTCACACCTCCAATCCATTTTTCTCTGGTAATTTTGGAGATGTGTGTCTCATGAACTATTTGCCCAGGCAGGCCTTGAACTGTAATCCTCCTGATCTCAGCCTCCCAAGTAGTAATGATTGCAGGTCTGAGCAAACTCACTTAAGATCCCTGGTAGTAGACTCTAAGATGGCAAGTTGTATCCAGAGGTTTGTTGAGAAGTGTTCTCATGTAAGAATATGAAGCAGGCAGCATGGAGCAGATGGAAACAAAAGCTTACAATAAATTGAGAACTCAGCAGACTCAGGGGAAGTTCTCGAACTTTACAAGGCCTTTCAAAGACATTCCAAATTGAGGCAAAGGAGCTGAACATGCATAGTGCTGGGTCACCCTATGAGAAGGTATACCTCAATTAGAGGGCAATTTCCATTATGGAGGCAGCTGTGAGCTGTTAACAGTCAATATTCCCACTGGATAGGACATAGGAAGTAATCAATGAACCCACTACTCTAGTGTAGCTCAAAGTGTGATCATTGGACTAGCAGAATTGACATCACATATGGGTTTACTATAAATGTAAATTAATGAATTCTACCTCATCCTATAAATCAGAATCTCTAGGGATGGCCTCTGAGAAACTTTAAACAAGTTTTCTGGTCTCCAGATCATGTCTATGCATATTAAAGATTGAAGACCACTATACCTATACTTACACCAACCAAAAAAATTCAGAATGTGAAAATAAAAGATAATTGTCAATAATCTCTCCTGTCTTTGTCTCTCGCTCCCTCCCTCTTTCTTCCTCTCTCTTTCTCCCTCCCTTTCTCCTTCTCCCTCTCCCTCCCTCGCTTCCTCCTTCCCTTCTTCCCTCCTTCCCTTCTTCCCTCTCTCTTTCATCTACCCCCCAACTCTCTACCCTCCCCTTCTTGCCCTTCTCCCCTTAGGCTGGATAAATTCAAGCATGTAATCTATTCCTAAGAAACCGATATTAGCCTAATAGAGAAAAGGATTTTGTTATAAAGCTATCCAAAGATGAAGCAGGCTATCTTGTAAGGTTGTAGAAGTATTTGAAAACATATTGGGTAATGCCTTGAAAGTCATATGACATAATCATTTCAAGTATCAGGTAGATACATGACTTTACCATCCTGGTTATCTTCATATACTCTTCATCTCAATAGTTTTCTTTTATGGGGCTCTGCCAGAACTAGTTTCACTATATCTTAGTAAGTGTGAACTCAAGTAGGGGTTCTGTGGTTGAAAAACATTAGGTACTATCTGGTTAAATCAAGATAAATGAATTTCTTTCCGGGAGAACTAATCAAACCCTATATCACGATGCATACATTGTGAAGCCACAACATAACTGTGTTTGTGAATGTGTAGGAGAAAAGCATAGACAATGCACCCCTTCTAAAACTTGTATGTGGGACCAATTGCCCAAGAAGAATCTTCCATAACACTGTGGCAATATTATGCATGGAACATCTGCTCAGTGAGCATTTGTAAGATAGCATAGCATCTAGTCTAGACCACTTGGTGGTGATCATGTCACTGAGTATAATCTGAATAGATTCTCGAGTGCCATGAGTTCAACTCTTCACATGTGTATAAGCCAATATATTTGCCATATTAAGGAAGGAAATTGGTGCTATTTAACTTTTGACTCTACTCAGACAATTTTTCTATGGTTCTAACATTGTAATCTCTTATTTTATTAGAAATTTAGGGGTTTTCTCTGAGAAGACAGATAAATGTAGAAGGGAGAAGACAGAGGAAAAGAAATATTGTTTCCTTGACATGGCATATTTGAATAATCTTGAATATTTCTTTTTCTATTATTTCTACAAGGAGGATGGAAGGGAAATTATTTAAAATGATAGAAGTAATCTGGGAATCTTTAAATAAAAGGAGTTACATTTAGCCAAAATCTCTATTTTAGCAGATAGCAATAAACAATAGCACACAATAGACAATAGAACTTATTATAATTGATGGTATCTGCTAATAAGTTTTTTTTTTCTGAAACAAACTCCATTAACCCTCCTTGATACTCTGTCCTCATCAACATTTTAATAGCATGGGACTAATTCATAGTTGTCTGTTTTTCCCCTGCATAAAACATATAATTCACACCCTGCTAAATGATTACTTTTAGCCTAATTATTAGGTTGCTACTGGTAACAGAAAAAAATCTTATCCTGGCAGGTAGGCAACTCCACAAGCCCAGCCAAGCACTTGGTATGTGTGAATAAGCCTCAATATACTTCTCCTGTATAGTGATTCTGGCCAACCAGTCTCACTTGGCAACCATTCCTAATGGATTGACCTGGTCTTCTCTGAGGAGGGCCAAAGGATCTTCAACACAGCAGTTGTGAGAACCAGAATTGAAACTCACATGTCCAGCAAAATTGTGCAGATTCCTTGGCAAACTAGTAACCTGAGATTCATTCTTAAGTACAGGCCCTTAATTGATGGGGTAAGATAGAGTTTTGTTTTCTGGGATATGCCCTGTTGTCAAATAACTGGCAAGTGGGCAGACATCTTTATAATTTACTAGCCTACATTGCAAATGAATATAACATTTTATAGGTCTTAGTTAACTTTCTCTAAATCTGTGCTGCTAATTTCAATATCAAAATATTTATAACTTAGAAAAGGATACTGTATTAGCCAACTTTCCATCATTACAACAAAATACCTGTGAAAATCAGCTTCAAAGGAGGAAAATTTAACATTAAATCATGGTTTCAGAAGTTTCAGACCATGGTCACTTGGCTCCATTGTTTCTGGGTCTGTGATAAGGTAGAAAGAATATCATGAAGGAGAAGATGTGGCGGAACAAATCTGCTCACATAATAGCAGCCAGGAAGCAAGAGAGAGAGAGAGAGAGAGAGAGAGAGAGAGAGAGAGAGAAGGGGCCTGGGACAAATATACCCTTTAATGGTACACCTGAAATGACCAGCTTCCTCTACCTATGACCCACTTCCTAAAATTTCCACTACCTCCCAATAGTCCATTAAGCTATGAATTTATCAGTAGATAAATCCACTAAAGTAAGAGCCTTCATGATCTCATCACTTCCCAAAGGAACATTGTAGCATTGGGGACCAAGCCTTCAACACATAAGATTTTGGGGAACATTCTAATCCAAACCATACCAAAGCCAAGTGTGTGACTTTCCAAACCTCCATACTTGTGTTTTGATGCAGAAATTACTGTGTTATTGATTTTCTTTTTGTTTTTTACGTTTGCATTGCCACATCATTTATCTGATGCTAGCTTCTCTAATTCTTGAAAATGTTCTCATGTAAGGTGATTTTTTAAAATATTTTAAATACTTCTGTTAACTTTTTTTCTTCCCTTTATCAGCATATTAATATGACTGACTCCAAAAGAGCATTTAAGCAAGTATTGGCCATTATTCCTGGAAAAGCAAATTTCTCTCCATCATCTTTATTTAGATTCCAAGGTTTTGTCAAAGTTTGATTTTGTAAATGTATTACCTGGTAGAGCTTTACAATTCTATTGAAAGTACAGGTCATGTATGATATATTTGATACTTTATAAGAACCTGTGTAAATGCCACAATGTATCACCACCCACCATAAGGATAAAGAAAAAAATAGGATGTCCTAAAAAATGTGTGCAAATAAATAACTTTAATATTTTTTTTAAAAAAGAAGATGTAGATCATACTCAAACAGTATCAGTTGTATATACAGGTTCAGAGAAGACTTAACAAAATGCCATGGTCACTTGGAAGGAGCTAATGAGGTTACTGCAAAAAGAAGTACCTAAGATGAAAACAGTGGCATTATCATACATTTGCATTCTTCTAAATAATTGATAGTTAAAATTAAGCACTCACAATTTTCCCAGTACTGCAATAGGTATTAAGGTCAGTGAACAAAATTCTCATTGTATCTAGGTTTATTAATCCATGTTCTGGGAAAGTCTAATAATCTCTCTTTTCTGAGAAGAGGTATAATATTCTATTAACACCACCTTTTATTCTTTCCAACACACATTGGAAGAATTCTAACTACTGTATAATTTAGTTGAAGAATCTATAGAATTCAATATTCACTATGTTAGCTAAGCATTTTTATATATCCTTCATAAAATCACTATTATATATTATCTAATACTATTATATCATTTGAGTATATATTTTATTAACAAAACAAATATACAGTAGTTTTAGTTCTAACACCATGGTCACACCACTATTTTTATTTTTATCACATCATTTTTTTCATGAAGATTAAAATAATTTCAACTGTGTCACATGAGAGGAAGCCAGATGTGGTGGTGTATAACTGTAATCTCAGCACTTGGGAGGCTGAAGCAGGAGGATCATGAATTCCAGGCTCCCTGGGCTACATAGTGATACCCTGTCTCAAATAGTAAAAGGAAAAAAAGAAAAAAAACCATTCAATTTTTACAGCACATCTAATAAACTACTTTACCTATTTATACTGGCATTTTTTTTCCTCCAAAAACTACAGCTACTTAACAAGAAATGCATTAGTAAACTCAGTCTTGGAATCTGGTCTCATAATGGTGCAAATGATGTGAACAAGAATAGGAAAAAGAAAAAAAATCTTGTAAGTTATCAACAAGCCATTTTTTCCTACTGACAACATTTATTCAGGAAGGAGAGTTTAGAAGACTCTGAGATGAGAGGGAGCAGTAAACTCTGACCATGTTTTCTGTCATTACAGCAGAGAAGTGGAAGAGCTGAGTTCAACTCTAGAAAGATACTTGAGGAGCCAGTGATTGCCTAAGTAATCATCCGTAACATGTTTGAAATTAAATTCAACAATTTGATTTACACCAAGAAGTGAACAGATAGATCAAACTCAGAAGGACAGTCATTCTGAAGGGCATTCATCCTCTCTGGATAGGTGTGCTATCTCATCCTGTGTCAATTAAGCTTTCAGGTGATCTTCAAGGATATTTCCAAGTATAATGTATTGCAGTTACTCTAAACTGGCTTTTCCTCTTGCCCTGCTTTTGCTATGCTATGGTAAATGTTATTTCTTTGTGCTCACAGAACTCATAAAGCAAAACATGGAAATTGGAGTATTGTGTTAAACAAATGTAATGCCATTCTGTGATTAACAAATGTGATTTGTAACTATGCTTCCATGAACATTAATAGAGAACTGGCCAAATTGCTCAGTGGTCAACCTGTGTGTGTTTTTTTTTTAAGTGTTGTGACATAGCTTATATTATCTCTAGAATATGCCTTGAAATCACCTAAAGCAAATCACTTAGTTGATTATTAAGAGTCTTACTTAAATGACATCATCTAAACAGCATTTTTCATTGTGAAAATAAAAAAATCAGTACAAAGACTAAGCCAATGCTTTACAACATGCTCAACCTTTACAACTTGCTCAACATAATTTAAAATAAATAGTAGTCACTCAAAGAATTTCTAATTAAGTTTCCTTATGATTCAGCTATGCTAGAATTTAGGAAAAAAACAGGCAATATTGAGAGAAGGTAAAATTCAGTATGTAGATTTTTGTAATGCTTATTTCTAATTATTTCTGCCAAACTTTCCTAAGTATATATCAATTTCATAACACTTATAGCAGTGGAGTGTGTCATGGTCATAAAATGTGAATGAATACTTTTTAAGATAACATTAAAGTATATTGGCTTGCACGAGGACATTTTTATTTTTCTAAAGGTTAAGAGCAGCTCTTGAAGATTTAATTGGTCTGAAAACAGAAAATGTGAACTTTGCTTTCTTAAGGAAAACAGAGCCTGTAGAGATTGTGCTTATGGCACTGGGATGGATTGTTGACCGACCTTAAAGAAGACATCAGTTCATTCATTCAAAAGAACTAACATGATCTTTTCTCATTAATAAGGCATACCATAAAGATTTTTGGCAAAACTCACTTAGATGGTATTATATGATAGATGAAAATTCATGTGTTTTAGTAGTCTTGCCTTCCTTCCTGAAAAATGGTAGAAACTTGAATCAAGAACCACATTTTTAAAATCTATCCTAAATGACAAATAAATATAACTGTACTATAAGAGAAATGTGAATTATTTCTTCTTTAGGGGTATCCATGAAGTAAGCATATTCAGAACGTGATGTCTTTGAGGAAATGTTAAGCTTTGGGTGAATCAGGATATTTGGGAATAATGTAACTCAAAGAAATGTTACCCTTACTATGCCTCCTCCCTCTCATTAGTTCTGCTTCTGTTTCCAACTTTGTCTCCTTCGTTATTCTTTTTTTTTTTTGTATCTACCTTAGCCCCATTATTGTTGGCATTCACTTTCCATGGGCTCTTGTACTTTGTTAGGTCTCATGAATTGATTCATGACAACATATTTTCTCCATCGTTGGTCACTTACAACATGCCTGTGTCTCAGCAACTTTGAGAATTTCCCAGGTCTCTTGCTCCTCAGCACTTTTTCCTAGTTTTCTAAACTTCTGCTTATCTCATCTATATATTTTTTTCTCTTCTGAGTCTGTACATAAGGGCATTGTTATCTGGACAAATTTCCAGCACAGCCACCATGAAGTATAGGTACTGTGCCATTATCCATTTTCTCTATTAGAGTATTGTAAACTGATTTGCATAGAAAAGTACTGCAGTTGAGGAAATAAAATCTACAAATATATGTTTGATGATTTCTCCCCCTAGAAATATAGAAGAGAAATAATTTAGATCAGATAAACAGACTAACACTTGTGTCACATGGAGACAGTGTGATGGCAGTATATTACTGGAAATTCATCCCTAGGACCTTGATATCCACTTTAAAGTTTTAAATTATATGTCCCTACCCATTAATTATAAATCATTTAAATATATCTTTTGCTGAAAAACCACTATTCCTTTTGAAAGCTTTCATTTGGAAAGCAACTCATGAAAATACTCATAGTATGTGTTTATTTCCCCCTTTTTAGTACAAACTCTACTTATTTTAAATATTCTGTATTTTTAAAGAAATAGCCAAAACCACTCTTTTTACTGTCAAAACAGGTTTACTAGATTTTGGTGAACTTAAATTAGTTATTGTATAAGTTAGAAAGTTGATTTGCTCCCTCCATCACAGTCATTGCTTTTTCACCACAGCAAAATTGTGAATGTAAACTTATTCCCTCAAAGATGAGCTGGGCTGCAATTTTCAGCTAATTGGGAGAAGCAGCCCCAAGTTGAGCACTGTCAGGCTGATTTGAGTCCTAAGATATGATGATGATTATTGTGTCAAATGTAATCAAGGATGTGGGCTCTGAACTGACTAAAGGGCTGGCTGTTTTTAATTCAGGTTCGTATATGATGTAGACCTCCAGTTCACTGATAGTCACAGCTGGCTGTAAAAGAGAGCAATTTTTAAAATGCTATTTCATTCTCTATGGAGCTATAGGGATCAGAGATTGGATGCACAGAAGGGAAAGGTCCTCATTTGCTCCCAAAAATTTCTATTTATTTTCCATTTGATATCCTTCATCTTAAAATTCCCTGTGCTTCTATATTAGTGGTTTGCAAGCTTCTCAGACCCAATAATGCCTCTTTTCTCTTTTTAAACTAACAAATACCTTCTTTACCATTATAAACCAACCATTGTAGGTAAAATATCCCACCTGCGTACATAATTTTTGAAAGATGCCATGACCTTATTTTAAAGAGAAACAGTCATTTATAATAAAATGATATGCATTTTTAGATGTAGTTATTCAGAAAAGATTACACTGGAACACAAGTAAACTATAGATGCTGATACTATTATCAACAAATGCAGAGTGACACATGGCAAATTCATGAATAGCATTGGTCATCCAAGTTGTAATTGTCCAAAATGAGCTATTCTTTGCAAAATTCATAATAACAATGTATTCTTGGAATTTTTTTAAGAAGTTAGTTGCAATCCTGAGAAATTCAATGTGTATTAAACACACAAAGAAATATTTTATACTTATATCTAGAGTTAAATTTCAGATATTAAAAAAGTTTCTATGTATCTGAATGTCCAGTGGAACATTCAAAAAGTGTTTGGTGCTGTGGAGAAAGTCTTCATCTCTCATCCCTCCTCACATAATTCCAGGAGCACTCTTCATTCGCTGGGATATTTGAACATCCTTTCTTTTCATGATCCATAAAATTTGTTTGATTTTCCAGATAAAACTGATCTGTGAATTAATGAAACAATAATATTTTCTATAGAGCATAACCAACTTCTTGTTGATATAGTTGCTACTTTTATAAAACTGAATGAAATGAGCAAACATTTAACATCTACTAGATGGTCTAGCAAAATCTAAGATTCTGCAATTATCACTGCAGTTATAATCTATTGCCACAACATTTATTAAGTGGTCTGGTCTCTATAAAATGGTAATGTGACACCCTTCTATTCTCTTTCCCTTCTCATAGCTATATAAATTTCTCTCTAATTAGATGTTGGTAAATGCAATGATGTTCTAGATAAAAATAATAGAAAATATTAATATAGCTACCTAAGATATTTAGGAAACTAAATGCTACTTATGTGGAATCCATAAGAAAAATACAAATTCAGACTACTTTGAGAACCTATATTCCAGTTTGAAAATCTTGAAGAAATGGACAAATTTCTAGATACTTATGACCATCCAAAATTGAATGAACCAAGAGGATATTAACCACCTAAATAGATCTATAAAATGAAATGAAATTGAAGAAGCAATAAAGAGTCTCCCAAAAAAGAAAAGTCCAGGACCTGATGGATTCTGTGCTGAATTCTATCAGACCTTTAAAGAAGAACTAATACCAACTCTCTTTAAACCTTTCCATGAAGTAGAAAGGGAAGGAATGCTACCTAACTCATTCTATGAAGCCAGTATTACACTCATCCCAAAACTAGGCAAAGACACCTCCTAAAAGGAGAACTACAGGCCAATTTCCTTAATGAATATCAATGCAAAAATGCTCAATAAAATAATGGCAAACCAAATCCAACAACACATCAGAAAAATCATCCACCATGACCAAGTCAGCTTCATCCCAGGGATGCAGGGGTGGTTCAACATACGCAAATCCATAAATGTAATGCAGCACATTAATAAAAGCAAAGACAAAAACCACTTGATCATCTCAATAGATGCAGAAAAAGCCTTTAACAAGATCCAACACCACTTCATGATAAAAGCTCTAAGAAAACTAAGACTAGAAGGAAACTACCTCAACATTGTAAAGGCTATATATGACAAACCTACAGCCAACATCATACTCAATGGTGAAAAACTGAAACCATTTCCCCTAAAATCAGGAATGAGACAAGGATGCCCACTATCCCCACTCATATTCAAAATAGTCCTGGGATTCCTAGCCAGAGCAATAAGGGCAAGAAGAAGAAATAAAATGAATACAAATAGGTAAAGAAACTGTCAAAATATCCTTATTTGCAGATGACATGATCTTATACATCAAAGACCCAAAAAACTCTACCCAAAAACTCTTAGACACCATAAACAGCTACAGCAAGGTGGCGGGATACAAAATCAACTTACAAAAATCATTAGCTTTTCTATACACCAACAATGAACAAATTGAGGAAGAATATATGGAAACAATTCCATTTACAATAGCCTCAGAAAAAAAACCTATGAGTAAACTTAACAAATGATGTGAATGAACTCTACAAGGAGAACTACAAATCTCTGAAGAAAGAGATTGAGGAAGAGTACAGAAAGTGGAAAGATCTCCCATGCTCATGGATTGGTAGAATCAACATAGTAAAAATGGTTATTCTACCAGAAGTTATCTACATGTTTAATGCAATTCCCATCAAAATCCCAATGACTTTCATCACAGAGACTGAAAAATCTACCCTAAAGTCATTTGGAAACACAAGAGACCGCAAATAGTCAAGGCAATACTCAGCAAAAAAAGCAATGCTGGAGGTATCACAATACCCGACTTCAAACTATATTACATAACAATAGCAATAAAAACAGCATGGTACCGGCACAAAAACAGATGTGAAGACCAGTGGAACAGAATAGAGGACCTGGATATGAATCCACACCGCTATACCCACCTTATTTTTGACAAAGGTGCCAAAAACATACGATGGAAAATAGATAGCCTCTTCAAAAAATGTTGCTGGGAAAAGTGGTTATCTGCCTGCAGAAAACTGAAACTAGATCCATGTCTATCACCCTGTACTAGTATCAACTCAAAATGGATGAAGGACCTTAATATCAGACCTGAAACTCTGAAGTTAGTACAGAAAAGAGCAGGGAATACTCTGGAAGCAATAGGTATAGGCAAGGACTTCCTCAATAGAACCCCAGCAGCTCAGCAGCTAAGAGAAAGGATTGACAAATGGGACTACATGAAATTTAAAAGCTTCTGCTCAACAAAAGAAATGGTCTCTAAACTGAAGAGACCACTCACAGAGTGGGAGAAAATATTTGCCAGTTATACATCAGACAAGGGACTGATAACCAGAATATACAGGGAGCTCAAAAAACTAAACTCCCCCAAAATTAATGAACCAATAAAGAAATGGACAACCGAACTAAACAGAACTTTCTCAAAAGAAGAAATTCAAATGGCCAAAAAAAAATCACATAAAAAATGCTCACCATCTCTGGCCATAAAGGAAATGGAAATCAAAATCATACTAAGATTCCACCTCACCCCTGTTAGAATAGCTATCATCAAAAACACCACCAACAACAGGTGTTGGTGAGGATGTGGGGAAAAAGGAACTCTCATACACTTCTGGTGGGAATAAAAGCTAGTACAACCACTCTGGAAAACAATATGGAGGCTTCTTATAAAACTAAATATAGATCTGCCATATGATCCAACAATCCCACTCCTAGGGATCATCTTAAGTGAGGTTAGCCAAGCTCAGAAAGCCAAAAATCATATGTTCTCCCTCATATGTGGACTTTAGATCTAAAACAAATGCAGTAATATTATTAGACATGGGTCACACACTAAGGGGAGGACACATACAGGAGGAATAGGCAAAGGTAGGAAACCCAAAACTTGAAAGTATTTGATGTGCCCACTGCAAAGGAGCTGATATAGTAACCTTAAAACGACAGAGATCAATATGGGAAGGTGACCCAGAAGTAGTGAAGAGGTCAGGTAGAGATGAATCAATTTGGGCTGTAATACACATATGCATGGAAGCAATGCTAGGAATCTCTCTATATAGCTATCCTTATCTCAAACTTGCAAAAATACTATGTCTTTCTTATTATTGCTTATATCTTCTCTTCAACAAAATTGGAGAAGAGGGCAGAACAGGTTCTGTGTGCAAGTGAGGGGAGTGGGGGGAGTGGAAGGGGGTGGGGACAGGGGGAGAAATGGCCCAAACAATGTATGCACATATGAATAAATGAATAGAAAAAAAACTTATTTCCTGAAAAATTTAATCAGGTAATTTAATAAAACAAGCACAGATGCACATGTATATGGAGATAAATAAATCTATATGTTTGAGGCAAAAATATTTTACATTGAAAAATTTTAAACTTTAGCTAAACAAAACTTAGCAGTCTATTAGCATTTCATAAGGGCATTTCACAAGGTCTTTTATTATATTCTTGTGAATAAGTTGGAGAAATACTAGCTAGATGCAAGGTAAATTGGATGATTTAGGAACCATTTCATGCCTTTGCACAAAGGATGTCAATTAATGGATCAATGTCAAGTGGTGAAGGAATATCTCTGGTGCTATGCCACAAGGTTTTGTTCTCATCTCACATGCACTGGATGATTTTGACAGAACATGAGTAGAGCTGCAGAAAAGATGCCCATCAAATTTATGGGTGATAAATAAACAGGGAGGGCAGGAGTATGTTGGGTGACAGAAGCTAAATGGGGGCTGAACATGATGACATTTAAGGCCCTTTCAGTACTTGATATCTCTGGACTAGGATCCAAATTCTAGGCAATCTGGACATTTTCCAAAATAATGTACTAATTTTTATAGAAGTTGTTCTTTTTATGCTATCTGTTTTTGCAATACAGATAAAAATACTGAATTAGCATTCTTTGCAGAAGGCATTTAAAAAATTCAGAAGATAATAAGTTAAATTTTCATGTAAGAGTAACAAATTCAGTCATTGATGACTAAATATAATGTGTTGCCCAGTAAAATTGTCTGCCATCTCACTTTCACTCTTAGAACTCAATGTAAGAAGCAAATTGCAATGATATAGTATCTATTCTACAAAGCAAAGTGCTATTTTGGTCAGAAAATTACTCATTCTCATTTTTAATATCTTAGTTATAGCTAAATAATAGTCTATTATAAAATCAGTTTTCTATTATAATGATGACATCTACAAATTACTGTGAGCTTTGAAGTAATTCATGTGAAATCAATGTATACACTCAAATTCTATACAAATATAAATATTATTCAGTAAATTCACATTAAGAAATAATTTCAAGGTTTTTTAAGAACGAAAGACTGTGACTTCAATTTTAGAACTTATGCCTGGTTCACAGTAGGTTTATTGATTTTAACTGAATTTATTGCATGTCTATTAAATGCCAGGAACTATGGTATGATTCCTTGCCCTCAAGGAATTTCCAGTAAGTTGATGATGGAGAATAAAAACCTATAATAAGTAATATATTCTTAAGGTACAGAATCCTTAAAACCAGGTGCAGTCCTCAGATTTATTCCTTTACTGTTGCACTTCTAATTGAAAAAGTAAATCCTTAATTTATGACTGATCTTCATAAATTTCAATTGATTTTTTAAGGGCCATCCATGCATTTCAAAGTATCTAGGTCTTTTAAGTGCTATTTTCCCCCTAGTAATTAAAAGTACGAGAGCAAGAAACTTTAAATCTTTATTTTGATAAGTTTTAATTAGCTTAAGCTATTTGTAATCCCACATCTTGTCTCGTAAATCATATCTGAGCCATAAGATAAGTTTAAAATTGAAGGGCAATTCATTTAGAATCTACAAAGACTTAGTCACTTTGAGATATTAATTCATTTCTCAAATGGTCTTATAAAAATGTATTTATTTTGCTTTAAATTTCTAGGAAAGGTATGAAGTGTTTGATTTTCATGTTAGATATATTCATGTAAAACAGTTACCAAAATATATAGACTTGAAGATAATCTTTGCATCATTAACAAACATCTTAAAGTTTATTATGAGAATGCCACAGTTGTATGTACTAGAATTTTTAATTATTGCTTAAGAAGTAAAACGTTTGATTACTGCCCATAATGCCCTCTTTTAAAATAAAATTCTCAAGCCTACCCTGAGTCCAAAGTGTACTGCTCATCCTAATAGGCCTTGCAAATCTGCTATGTGTTTGTCTTTTGATCTTAGAAAAATCGAACCTGCCTGTCTTGCTATCTTCTGATTATCATGTATCAATACCTAACAATCCACAGTTCTGTTTTTCTGTAAATTATTATGGATGAGGATGTGTGTGTGTGTGTGTGTGTGTGTGTGTGTGTGTGGTGTGTATTTGCTTGACTGCACAGTCTTATGAGATTTTCGAGTAATAATCCTAGGCATGCCTTTTTGATTGCTTTCTATGCTGTTTTTCACATATGCTTTTAGAAGAGAAGGGTCTATCAACATTAAGAAATATACCTTTTAAAGAGATCAACACTGCAAGTGACCAAAACTACCTTAAAGATTCACATCGTTCAAATAATTGAAAAATTGTAGAACAGAAATTCTTTCCAACTATAATCTCAACACTGATCTAAGTTTGTATGTATCTAGAAGGCAGTACCAGCACCATTTCTTCTAAAGACCCTTTCAGTTGTGTAAATGTCCAAGATTTTATTTTGAATCTCTGTATATGAATGAAATCAGATGTAATCAATCATTCCCAACAGTACAAATCCCTCAAATAGTACCTTTTGGTATTGTAGTAGTATAGCAATATAGAATACAGATCACAGACTAAAGATTATTAATCTCTTTCAAAATGCAAGAGAAAAATATATGCATGTGTTTTATCTGCTCATATTATTGTGTACATTTCTTCCAATCAATATATATTTTCTCAGTGATTTGTGACCGAGAAACACAAATGAAATGAAATGAGTAATGCAAAGAATAGTGATAGGTAGCATTTTATTTTACTATTATTCTTAATATTTTCTTTTCAGAAAAATCCCAATGATTTTAGAGAATGTACATAATTATGGTTGTTTACCCTAATATTTTGCAAATTGCAGTTTTAAATCCATTCATATAGTTAAAAAAGAACGAAAGAGATGCATTATCTTTTTAATTCTTTATATGGTTAATAATGCCTACTCTATTTCTATCTAAAGATAAAGTCTAGGCAATTTTTCTAAAACAAAATGTCTGAATCAATGAAGGAAGTTTACACAGGTTCAAAGCTGTGATTTATCTTTGATAAACTGCACATGTTAAAAAGTCATCCTGTGTTGTCTGGGGTGATGAAAGATGAGAATGAGTTTTCTGAGAACTAATCAGTAATACTTTGGGAACATTTAGGTCATGGTTCCCAATTAACTCTGGAGAGTTTGAGTAACTTAGTACCAGACCTCAGGGGAGAGGGGCTGGAAACCTTGTTAATTCATATGTTGGTGAACAGCAAACCAGCAAATCTGCATTGAAAATGGATTTTTTTTTTGTTTTGAAGCAAAAACAAACTACATCTTTTCTGCTATAGTTGGGGTAATACAATATCTTCCTTTGTGTCTTCCTTTCTGTGCAGGTAATTTGAGTATTTTAACAATCCTGTCTATGGTAAAGTGACAAAAGATAAATCTTTGCTCCAAAATGAAGGTCAGGATTCAATGGTATAACCTCCCTTGCACTTTTCTTTCTTTCACTACAATGAATAAACCTGAGAGAAGTGGACACAACTATTTGTCTTCAGAGTTAGAAAAACTTCTTTTTTAGAATGCAAGATTTGGGCTATGATCCCAACTCTGTCACTTCCTTTTATACAACCTTGGGGAAGTCATTTCAGTTCTGTCCAAATCAATCTTTCCAACAGCAAAATGCACATAGCCATCACCTGCATGGTTATCTAAAAGGTTTCTTATTTTTATGAAAATCATTTTAATTAGGCAAACTTGTACTGAGCATCTATCATTATATTTTGAGATAAAGCCCAGCTAGATGATTTCTATTTCTTTTCATAGAAAAAGTAAAAATGTTTAAATATATTTATCACTTCTTAGTCAAATGGAGATAGAAGTTCATGAATGCAGTGTGGTGTGTGGTGCTTTTGGTAAGGAATGCAGATGGTTTATAGCCCTAAGCACATTGTAACTATAGTTAAATATTTACCTCTCTATCTCCTCTACCAGTCTTGAATATGTTAAATGGAAAAGTCTACATCTTAGTGAATTCTGTTTCACCATAATCAAGTATAGACCCTGACAAATAATATGCATAGACTAGAGTCATACATGAATTTATTAAGGAGATGTTGATAGGCATGTGCAAATACAAGTGAGGTTTAAATTTGAAGATGAACTGTTTAGAGGTTGGAGTCATGGGAAGGGAGCAAAATATCCAAGTGAAAGTACACAAAGAAAAAGATAAGCAATCTGTAGGAAACAAAATTCTTACAAATGTAATAAAATTTGGTTTTTTAAACATCAAAATGTAACTTATTTACTAGGAAACTAGTAGGGTCCATATAGTAACAGGAGACCGTGAACTTCAGGTTAACTTTGGTTCTATGATTATTATTTGACATTGCAAGAAAATTTTCGGTCTGAAGTTCAGGTGCTGGTACTTTGCTCATTCTCTCTGATCTATATCCCACAAACAAAAAAAGGAACAAAATCATAATCATGGTCATTCTTTCCTTAACAATATCATAGGAAATGGTTAAAATACAAATAAACTAGGAAATAATAATTTGGAGCATTTTCCTTGGTTACTCCATGACAATAGAGGGCACAGATGGAAGTGTTATTTCATGGAAGACTGAGTGCTATGAATTCTCCCAATTTGTCGCACTTACAGAAACGCCCAGGCAAAATTAGTTTCCATGTCAAATTGGACCCTTTCTTCCCTAAAAATATTCTATGTATTTATTTCTTTTGTTTAAACACACACTTATAATCCTGTAATATAATGTACCAATAAAGTATTTTCCATCCGTATACTGGAATATTGTCTATATTAAAAGTCTTACCTTGGAAAATAACAATTCTCTCCATTTTCTCTGGTATTTCTGTATTAGATTGGTCCATAAGAAGTTGGTGAATTCAGCTTCATAGAAGATCTGATGTCTTAGAGATTTATTCAGAGATATCATGGTGTGAGTGTGTGTGTGTGTGTGTGTGTGTGTGTGTGTGTGTATGTGTGTGTGTGTATGTCTAATGATTGACAAGAGTATACTGATAAACAGTTCTTTAAAAGAAAATGGAGATGCCAAGCAGGCTTTCTGTGATTTGTCACCTTGTGGAGCTGTCTCTGGATAAGCACCTTCTTGGGCAGGTGTAGTGTTGTACTGAGCTTTATAACTCCAGTATTTTGCCCTTTCAAAGATTCTTGACAACTAATGATAATGCAAGTCTCCATTACTGATAGAGCTCATCAAAGAGCAACCAAAAGTGCAATATCCCTTCATTGGCAATTGCTAAGTGAGATGAGCCTCCATCCTGTCTCTTTTGGAGATCACGATCTGTGTGGATAGTTGCATATTTCTCCACATGCATTCCTTAGGCATAAGGAATTATTTAGCATGACACTCCAGCAGGTCAGTTACCCCAGGAAGCAGATTCTGAGAAAGCAATTAATGTCCAGAAACTTTATTGGAAAGTGTTGTCAGGCTAAACACCTATGAGGGGAAGAAAAGGATCAGGGTAGGGCAGAAGCTGGGCTATAATTGACACTCATCCCCACCTCCACAAAAACCTACAGTAGCCCTGCAGAATTGTCCTAAATTGTATCAAGGGAGTTAGGCAATTATAATCCACACATCAGACATGTGCTAGTCCATGGGCATAGCTTACTTCAGGGATAAAGAGTCTAACTCTGGACTACGCAAGTCTCTTTGAGGCCAATTCTCAAACAGTGCTGACAGCTGAGGTCTGTCAGCCAGCAGCACTCCCAGTAGCTAGGGCAAGAAGTAGTTCAGACCTGAATGGGGATCTGTTCAGTCCAGAACAGCATCTACTGCATAGTAGTTCTCAAAGTTTTGTTCCCAGCAACAGTTATTCTCAAACTTGGCATATATTCAAAATGTCTGCAAGGTTTATAGAAGCACAACTTGCTAAACTCAACCCACAGAGTTTGTGATTCAGTAGGTCTGCCCAAGGCCTGAGAATTTGCATTTCTAATAGGTTGTCAGGTAAGCTCAAGTTACTGGCTCATGGACCTACCTTAAGAACCATTGTTCCACACCCCCCTTACTTACATACTGAGAATAGTACCGAGTATCTTATGAATAGAATGAAAACCTTTTGAAATCTCCTTACTACTCCTTACTCCATCAAATTCTCAGCTATTTTCATGCTTTATAAAGCTACAATAGCGATGATTACATTTTGTTACATAAAAGGTACTTAACCAAAACAGTATATTCTATTTTAAAGCATTACTAGTACTTCTAATATCTAGCCATTGTTAATTTTAAAGCTCATGTTCATGATCTTTGGTTTTGTTCTAAGCCAAGGTTTTATTTCTACATGATTCTGATTATTTTTGTATTTTTTATTTATCACATAAACCATTCAATGCCATATGGTTGAGGAAAATTAATAACTATGGGATACATTTAGAGCTATTTTGAGTGCAGACATATGAAAATGAAGTGCCCTTGACTCACTTCTAGGCTAGACATGCCACAGTTAAAATTTAAGAATTCAATGTGCATGTATTGAACCCAGATGAAAGTTTGTATTCTTTAAACAACACCCCCTAAGGAACAACAATCTCTTCAATGATCGAAGAGGTTTGTAAAAGTGCTTAGTTGATGAGCTGTTGTTGCCATTGAATTTTTTTAATAGTATTTACCAAAGTAGAAAATATTCAGCCTGATGTTGTCAATATTTCAGACCACAAGAGTATCATTGAAGAAAATGTACTTTACTGTCCTGAAAGAATTACTCTTCTTCCCCAAGGGCCTAATTTACAAAGCAGCAAACTCACTGGTAGGATTTGACTGAAATCTCATTGTCTGTATAGAACCCTTTCATCTGATTTATTTGCATTGCATTTTGCAAATAACTCTTAGAAAGTTATTTACTAGTTACTTTCTCTGGAAGCAGCAGGTGAGTGGTATTTCTAGTTTAAGGACAGAGGATCTAAGATGCATAGAGTGCCACACATCATGAAGGTGACACTGATAATAAAATGCACAATATCTAACTCTTCTGTCATGGGAGAGTTTCATATTGTCCTTTTATTTTCTGTGAAATTGTACTATGTTAGCAAATATGTCAATGTCTGACCCTGCATTTGTCTTCTGGAATGTGACAGCTTATTTCTATCCCAAATTCTGAGCTGGAAATGGAGTGAATCTTAGTGTAAACTGGATAAAATTTCCTCTTTTGCAGGCCAGGAACAGTAAATTGTGGGCAGTTACATGGGGTTCAACTTGTATGTTGCATGCCCAATTATAATATTAATATTCTCAGAGCTGTGGTAATGGTGCTGGATTTTTAAATCTTAATAAGTAGATGACGATTTTGGTATTACTCCTTGATTTGACAGTTTGTCCACAAACTAGAGCAGCCCTTGAGGTCTATGAGGTTTAACTGCTTTGCCCAACCAGAACACGCACTATCTTTCAGCTGTGTAGTATTAACATTTATTTAGGAGTTGATAAATAGCTTGGTACAATGCTTACTTTTTTCCCAATAGCTGCATCCTCGTAAACCTCTTCTTCCCTTCACTAGTTAATGCAGACAGAAGATTTTTATCCAGTCTGAGCACTGAAACTACACTGTGGAAGACTGTGTGCTCAGCAAAAACTTCACCCATGATGAATAAACAGCTCTTCCGGGGGCTTTGCTGCCTAAGGCTTGGCAGGAGTTGTTGCCTGGTTTGCACATCCCATGATAAAGTTGCTGCTGAAATAAATTGGAGTTTTGCATAATTATTGACAATCACATCTTAACAAGCAGTGTATATCATATTCAAGTGTTCAATTTTTTAAAAACCATTTTGAGCTGCTGTTTAATCCCAGAAAGTGTTTGTATAGTAGTAGAAGGCAAATAAGGCATTTAAATAGAGTACTAATTTCCTCATTGCAGGCGAAATTTACCTGAATCTTTTTAAATGGAACTGTTACTGCCTAAGGCAATTTTCCCGCCTGAGTATTATTATGTAGATGGTTGCTAAGGGTGTATGTGTATGTATCCACAATTCATAATTATATATATATATATATACAACTTGAAACTATGAATTTTTAAAGATTTTTGTGTCATTAAGCAATTTGTCTCATCTTTTTAAAAGACTAAAAGAATGAGAAGAGGGCTGTGGGCAGAAAGAACTAACATTTTATGAGTAACTGCGATGATGAGTCATAACATGAGGCACCCAACATTGCATGTGTTAATGTATTTGATTCTCATCACAACTGTAACTTCTATAGATGTGGAAATAAGAAATCAGAGATGTTAGTAACTTGTCATGTAACATAAGCAGTGAGGGACATTGGGGATTGAACCCAGGTCTGTCTTGTTTCTTTTTGAAAAAAGCTTTTTTTTTTTTTTTTTTTTTTGAAAAAAGTGGTTACTTTTTTCAATAAGTTTCATTTTTCTTTTGAACAATATCCTCACCATCAGGTAATGAAATATGAACCCAACACAATAGTCACAACAAACTAGTGTCATGCAGAATGATTTTTTGCACAATGGTTTCTGTGAAATGTTATTTTTTTCTTGTTAGTCTTTTTTTTTTCTTCACCCTTTGCCCTCCAATTACTTCCTTCAATATTCATCTTCAACTCTTGGTTAGTATCTTCTTGACTTTTCTCCTTGCCTATTTAGTCTTTGTTTCCTGTCTCAGTGTAGCAGCAAATATAGGCATGGTGAGGGACTTTAAGGTTTCACCTATGAAAAATAGCTTCAACTTTTACAGCATATTAAAATAAGTTTTCAAAGTTATCTCACAGAAGCTACACAGTTTAAAAAAATATTTTTATTATCTATTTATGAATTTGCTTTGCAAAGATCCAGAGTTCCATCTCTCTCTCTCTGTGTGTGTGTGTGTGTGTGTGTGTGTGTGTGTGTGTGTTCACATTTCTGTAGAGGTGTAGAGGAGGGGATTTATGGAAATTTGCAATGCTCATTTTTTGTTTGTTTGCTTTTGATGTTGGTTGTTGGATATTTTGTTGTTCTGGTGGTGGTGGGTTTTTTGTCATTGTTGTCTTGTTTTGTGTTGCTGGGGATGAAACCCAGGGCCTTGAATGTGCTAGGCAAAGCCCTCTACCACTTGACCTACACCCCAGCTCTTTTCACTTTAGTTATTTTTGGGATAGGGTCTCCAGTTTATGCCCAGATGGGCCTGGACCATGATCCTCCTATTTATGCTTCTGGTGTAGTTGTGATGACAGGCACATGCCATCACATCCAGCTTTTACTGGTTGAGATGGAATACTTGAACATTTTGCTGGGTTGGCCTCAAACCATGATCCTCCTAATCACTGCCTCCAGAGTGGCTAAGATTGCAGGAGTGAGTTACTGTGCTCTGTTTATCATTCATCTTTAACAGATACTCTTGCATGCCTTCCCTCATGGGAAGACTTTAAGTCAATGAAATGAAGGTAAACAGCACAATACTCTAGCTATTGCTTAAAGGAAGAGCTTGAGCAATACCCCATCTTTGCTCTTTCCGTGGAGTTCACAGGGAACACCATTCCAATACTAAAGAACTGGGTCTGCCTATATGTTCCTCTGCAGAGTGAGCGAGCGAGAAGCTGCTTTGGAAGAAACTCATAGATTACTGCAACAGTTCCCCCTGGACCTAGACAAGTTTCTTGCCTGGCTTACAGAAGCTGAAACAACTGCCAACGTCCTACAAGATGCTACCTATAAGGAGCGGCTCCTAGAAGACTCCAAGGGAGTCAGAGAGCTGATGAAACAATGGCAAGTAAGTCAAGCGTTTCCACTTTAGCACACTTGTGAATCAAATTGAACAATTCTCAGCATTTGTACTTATAATTGATAAACTGGGAACAAAAAAAGTACTTTTTTTAAATACAGCTTGATATTGTTCAGCCTTTGAGCACGGTAGAGAGAGGCAAAAGGAGAAGGAAAAGTCATTTATGATTCATTTAATACCCTGATCTTCTAAAAGGATGTATTTTTTGACCAGAAAACAATACTTGCATATAAAACCAGAGCTTTGGTCAAGCAGAAACTTTGCTCAGACAGAGAAATAAGTTTGGGGTTGGTTTATTAAATTGAAAAGGTTGCCATTTTGGAGTGTTTATTTAATACTTTACAGAAAAAGCATCTGTATGAATTGTCTGTTTTATTTAGCATTGCTAACTGAATCAGTTTCCCTTCATTACTTTCAAATACATTTTGAAATGTTAATCTGGCATTTTTGTACTTTTCTTCCTAACATGATCTGTGAAAATAAAAATGAGATAGCTAAATTTGTCATAGTTAGTGATCTTACAATTTTCAGACAATTGTTTTTCCTAGAAACAAAAGTTATTGCTATAGAGTTCCATATACATAAACAGTGAGAACAGAAGTTTATGGCGGTTTTGTTTAAATGGAGTCTTGGTGAGAGTGACATTCTGCAACTCAAGGAGGCTCCTAAGGTTTATTCTCAATAACTGATATAATATTCCCGAACTATTATGGAGTTTAGGAGCTATTATGGAGTTTAAATTTTTCTGAGTTGATATAAGAATTGTACTAGTATCTTAAATACAATTTGATCTTTTAGAATAGCATGAATTTTTAGACTAAATTATTATTACATTTTCAAATTATGTCAAAAAGTGATAGCATATCCTAGGTTGAAAAATAATTCCCAAATCAAATCACAGCAAGCAAAATTTTGTTTTATTTTGTTTGATATTTGATCTACTTTGCTGCTCGGTGCACAGAGTAGGTGACAGTGGCAATTTATGGCATCTTGAATTCATCATTCTTGCCTTATCATCCTTCTCTGACCCCACTTGCTCATCCACAATGCATGTTAAATTTGTTTGATCCTTTGGAGGTAATTTGTTTAGAACAATACCTAACTTTATCTTCACAGAGATCTCCCATGGCTTCTGATAGAATGTAAAAACAATGCAAATTTAGATTTTTTTTTTTTTGCTGTCAAATGAATATGCAGTTATACAGTTAGACAGTGTGATACTGTAACTTGTTTGGCTTATGCTACTTCATAAATAAAATTATATTTTACCTTATAAAATGTTCATAAAGGCATCATAGAATTTTAATTAATACATGGGCTCCCATTTTCCCACAGCCATAGTAGATAAATAATAAGGTTTGATTATGTGGATTTTTTTAGCAGATTACTTTGAAAATAAAGAATAACTTAATTACCAAAAGATAATTTGATGTCAGAGATTTAATAAACCTTCTCTTAAAATAGTGAATAAATCTGCTTGAAAGCACTATGTCTCCTGTATATTTGGTATTTATAGCTGCAGTACTATGCAATGAAAATTCACATATAAACTTCTAATCCTGAGAAACCATAAGAGTCTGAATCATAGGGAAATCTTCTTGTGTTTCCTAACTATATTTACTATGGAAGAATAGAGAATAAGATACGTTTTATGTTTGTATTTCTCATCTCCCTTTCAAAAACAGTTAGAAATCATGCTTAGAAAATGTCTTAGCTGATGCTATATTACTCAAAAAAAACGTGTATATATTCTCAGTTGCTTAACCAAAACCAAACCAAATTTTATTCGTTGCAAATATAATCATCAAGCTGTTCTCCATCTTTAAGCTATGGCACAGTTTGTACATAACCTTCAAGTTGTTAGAAGCAGAAAAAAAGTCAGGAGATTTTTACTGTCTCGGCATCAACAAAATCAACTGTGGTTTCTGCTAACTTGTTTGAAAAAGGGTCTTGCTATGTAGTTGAGGTCGGCTTCAAACTTGCTGGGTAGTCCAGGCTGGCCTTAAACTCACAATCCTACTTCTTCAACCTCTTCCAGTGTTGTAATTACAGGCATGCACCACCACACCAGGCTCTGAACTGTATTTGTTCTTAAAAGCCTTATAAAACTCCCATAGAAGCTGGGCATGGTGTTGTGTTCCTGTAAACCAAGCACTTGGGAGGCTGAAGCAGGAGGATAACAAGTTTGAGGCTACTTATGTGAGTGACTCTCTGTTTTAAAAACAAAACAAAACAGTTCTTAAAGCTCCTGAAACCTTCAATGTCATTTTTTCCTTAATCATAGTAGTGTTAACTAAGATTCCAAAATTATTATAAATACATAGTTCCCCCCTTCCATTTCAGTTAATGTTGTGTTTTTCACAAATTCCAGTTACCTGAAGTTTAAACTACTATGGACAGGAAAATGGCGTATATAGTCACTTCTCATTTTTAGTTAGATGGTTGAATAATGGTCTTTTGATGAGGGAATTGGAGAAGTCATGATTAAAAACTGTAAAGTACTGAAATTATTGATTATTGTTAGTGGCACATTTCAACTGATAGAATTGAGTCAAGAAGCTGTGGTTAAAAGCAGCAAATGGAAATGCCAAACTTGAAAGTAAATTTTAAAAAACATACCTCAGGAGATTATATGAAATTTCAGTATTTCAGCTACATAGACATGTGAGTGGTTTTTCCCCTCTGAGTGTACATTTTTAATTTGAATGAAAGGAATTTTCTTTAATACTTATGAAAGAAAAAAGTGTCATGGTATGCATTTTTACTTCCTTGAAGAAGCTGGTACCATTATATTCATTGACTCTTGCTATACAGTAAGTATATTCTTATGTATTTAAAAAGGGAGCTAGGCACAGTGGTTCACACCTGTAATCCCAACTACTCCAGAGGCTGAGGCAGGAGGATCAGTTGAACCTGGGATCTCCCAGAAAACATAACAAGACCCCATTTCACCAAAAAATGAAACAAAACAACAAGGAATTCAAATATCCTGACCAATGCAACAACTCTCCCAAAAGATTTTGATGTATCTGTTTGTTTAAAAGCAGTGATGATTTATTTTATACAAATGCTATCGAATGGAGAAAGAGGGTAACATCACAATGTGTGTTTTTCACTATGACTGTCTGTCAATGACTTGTTCCATGATGGAGACTCTGGCTCTTGTTAGGCTACCTGACTCTCCCTTTTTTTAAGTCGGTCACTTCACTGGATATTTAATTCTCCTAGCAATAATCATAATTCATGGGATCTATAAGCATACATGAATTATGAAGCTTATTCTTCCTGAACAGAATTAACTTGAATTCCACTGTGAACCACATTAGAATTTCCTTGTATATTAGGAAAAAGTATTATTCACCTTCCATATTGAAATTAAGAAAGAATACTGTGCATATTCTTTGTGCTTCGGAATGAGGACATTATTCTCATAAATGTTATTACTTCTGATAGTCTAACTCAAATTTTTAAGCAAATGGACTCTCTTTTTGGTGATTCTCAGAATTGAACTCAGGACTTAAAGCTTGCAAGTGCCCTACTGCTTTAGCCATGCCCATAGAACTTTTTGCTCTGGTTATTTTAGAGAGAGGGTCTCACTTTTTGCCCTGGTAAGCCTGGATCACAATCCTCCTATTTATGCTTTTCACAGTAGCTGGGATAACAGCATATACCACCACACCCAGCTTTTGCCCTAGAGATGGGGGTCTCTTGAACTTTTTCCCTGGGCTGGCCTGAAACCTCCATCCTTTCGATCTCAGCTTCCCACATACCTTGGGGTGACAGGTGCACACCACCATGTCCAGCTATTGGTTGAGATGGGTTCTTGCGAACTTTTTGTGGTAGCCTTGAACTACAATCCTCTTAATCTTAGCCCCCAGTGTAGCTAGGATTATAAGCATGAGCCAGTGGCACCTGGCTACCAATGAACTTGTAGAACCTGAGCAATAAAAGTTTGCTTATCACTTCTGTGACTGCCTGAAGAGTGGTGCCTTTACAGATTTGCAGAATTCAAGAGAACAAATGGTTGTGGGAAAGAATGACAAGCATGTGGTCACTTGAGGTATGTGATGAGTTAAGAGGAAAATATTACCTCCCCTGAAGCATTTGTGAATTCACATCTAAATTTTGGAGAAAGATCTGAGTTAAAGTTTTAAACCTGAAAGACATCAACATGGAAGCCATAGAGATAAATGACATTACATACAAATTGATGACATTATTATTTGAACTCCTCCAGGGTTCATTCAGAAATACACATAAATGCCACCAAAATATTACTGAAACAGATAATTGGTATTAAGTGATTCTGTTTTCTAAGGTGTTCAAAAGGGCATAACTATGGAAAACTTCTTAATGGTTTAACACTGAAAAAAGGCAAAGAACTAGTAAAAATTTGGTGTAAGACTCATACCATGAAAAGTATCTGAATAATATATCCACCTGGAAAATTTTTTCAATAATAATAAGTAGTTTATTATCTCATATAAACATAGAAAAGTTTTATTTTTTCCTTTTGGTCTTACAA
Organism: Castor canadensis; assembly: GCF_047511655.1. NCBI lineage: Eukaryota > Metazoa > Chordata > Mammalia > Rodentia > Castoridae > Castor > Castor canadensis. Next base: position 114,074,403 of record NC_133405.1, read on the forward strand.
TACTACTGGGTAAGTACTCAATAATTAATTCTAGAGCCACATGCCTGTCCTCTTACTATACACTTTATTATTTTGGACACTGAAATTTCTACAGCTCTCTAAGAGACTCCACAAGGAAATAGTGAAAGTAATTATGAGTTTAGAAAAAGAAATCAATGAGGACAAATGATCAGGACTTGTAAAAGGGAAGACTAAATGTAGATAACTTAAATCTTTTGTTTCCAATTTTGAAGGAACAATTACCTCAATTAAATGCAATATTAGTTTCATCACTTAATTACAAGGGTTGAAACATTGTGGACCATGTTACCATGGTTTCATTTCTATGGAAACCTGTTAGTTGAATGTATTGAAACTTTCAGAACCTCCCTTTCTGGCTATTGCCATTACATTAGGCAATTATTTGGAATGAAACAAGGGAAGTGCCTAGAAGCGAGGGAGGTGGGGGAGAGAGGGAGAGGGCAGAGGGCAGGGGGGAGAAATGGCCCAAACAATGTATGCACATATGAATAAAGAAAAGAAACAAGGGAAGCAGTAAATTAATAAGTTTGTAATTTAACTATTGGTTTCTGTAATTTTACATCTACAAACCAATAGGAAAGCCTACATAGATAAGAAGACACTGTGCATGTTGAACAGTCAATTTTGATAGCCCCTAATAAAAATTTCCTTTTATTCCTCACAGAGATTTTGTGAGGATCTTAGAAGGCAATAAACATAAAAATACTTTGAAACAGCTTTCTTCAAATGAAAAGTCCTTATTAATGTTATGAATTACCATTAGACAAAAGTCAAGCTGAAGCTATAAATCTAATGTTGCACTCTTAAAAATCAATGGATCAAAGTTATATCAATTAATAAAAACTAAATTTTCACTCTTATAATTGGCTGAGTATTTTTGCTTTCATTTTCTAATTTGATTCTCATTGAAAATCTGTGGCATCGTAGTTGTAGTATTTCCATTTTCAACTGACGAGGGTAAAATCAGAGAGGGTAAAGCTATTGTTATTTTTGAAGAATAACTAATTTGACTTTTTATTACTACTCCAGATTAAAAGGGTAATTACACAAGATCAAAGTTTATCACAATAAATGTTTATTTTTCTGGGATTAAAAACATCATGTATTTATCCTGTTATTAGAATGGCTAGTTAATAATATCTAATCTTTTTTAAAAGTACTTAGTATGAGCCAAGCAGTGTACTAAGTATATTACTTGCATGGTGTAATATCATCATACCATTAAAAAAATCACAACTTTGAAAGGTTGAATAATTTCTGCTGATGTCACACAACTATATATAGAAGAGTCAGTATTTGAACTTAAGTCTGACCTTCTGCTCTTCTATTAGTCCTACTCTCTTACCCATTACTCTACCCTGACTCAGTATTCTAAGCAAAGCCCCAAGATATCCAAAGCAAGTTTCAAATCATTAACCTCAGATGAATGTGTTGATTCATGGACATATTTCTGCTTCCTAAACATCCATCTTTCTTTTATATTTTTTGGTCTTGTTTCTACATCTATCTTGCAACTGAGCCCCCCATTTTTTGCTTCAGTTATTTTCAGATAGGGTCTTGTGTCCCGCCCCCCGCCCGACCCCCAGCTGGCCTCTGGCTGCAATCTGCCTACTTCCACTTCTCAAATAGCTGTGATTTACAGGAGCATGCCAGTGTTTTTTGAGATAGAGTCTCACTAACTTTTTACTCAGGCTGGTCTCAAAGTGTGACCAGCCCAAGTAACTAGGATTAAATACATACACCACAAAACCCAGCCTTGTTAGGATGATATATTATACTAAATGACTCCTTTCTAACTAATCATTCCCTCCTCTTTCTTTATCTGAGGATCTATTTTAGGTATTCTTTTCTGTTTTCATCAATCTACCTTCATTCAATAGTCAGTACTTTCTTATGTTATTTATAAGCTAGGTATTTTGCTCTAAATAGTCTTCTGTTCATTTCCTTTAAGACAATTATTTGAAAATTGTTATCCCTTTCCAATATTCATCTTACAATTTTTACTGGATGTGGGAAATTCCTTACTCAAACGCCTCACACAGCATAAATTCAACATGATCCAAATAGGCCATATTTTAATACCACGTATTTATCTCCCATCTTGCTATTTATCACAACACTATCTTTTCAGTCAGAGAGATTTCAAAACATGTAATCACTTATACATGTTCTTTTCACTTGCCTCATTTCCAAGTTCACTTTTAAGATCTGCAGATTTTGCCTTCATAATCCCTTACATGTCTTCCTGTTCTCCAGCCCCCTTAACCACAATTTGTGTTCTTATTACCTTTTGCCTTCCTCCATTCATCCCTACCTTCCAATTGCTCCTGTCCTATCTGCACATTGACATTTCAAATTAAGCTCCCTAAAGCATAACTTGAGTTGGAACTAGAATATAAATCCCATGAGAGAAAAGATTTCATTTACTTCTTTCATTCTTTATTCCCATTGCCCAAGACAGTACATGGCACATGGTAGGTGCTCAATATCTATTTGCCCATGGATAAAAGACATATATCACTCCCCTTTTCAAATATCTGTTGTGACTTCTTGAAACCTTCAGAATGTTCTATAAACTCCTTCACCTAGATCTCAAGGATTGGCTGCAAATATCATTTTCTAATCTTATTTTTTATTTTACCTCTCCATGTACCCTCAACTCTTACCAAAGTGAACCAGACTATGATTGTGTTTTCTGAGGCCCTGGTTTTTTCTCTTAAAATTTCTTGTGTTTATCTCAGCTAACCCAGATACTAACTACTTTTCAAGGAAAGCTGTATTCAAATCTTGTTCTTGAGCTAGAAGACATCTCATCTCCCTCTCAATTCCTATAGGCATTTCTCTGCAGTGTAAATGATGCTTAGTGCTTTGTATGTTCTATTAGAGAGGCTAGGGAGGACAGCATTTAATAGTGTGAGCTTTGAAGCTTGACTGCCTGGGTTTAAATCATGCTTCTGGTACTTAAAGACCATGGACACATTTCTTAATTGCTGTCAGATTACATAGCTATAAATCAAGGATAATGGCAACAACTACCTTTCAGTTTGTTATGAGGAGGATATGAATTAACATATGTGAAGGACATAACAGAATCTGACATAGAATAAGCACTGAATAAACATACCTAGTGTTACTCCATTAATATTTTCATACTTATTTTTATATATATGTAATATGTAATTTTATGTATGTCTTTATAAATAAGCTCTGATATTGTTCATTTCATTATATTATCCCTGAGGGCACAAATACTTGATTTGTATGAGAAAGTACTTAATAAGAAATGGGCAAACAAATGAAACTATACTTAAAATATTGCCTACTGTGAGTGTTGAAACTTCATTTTTATAAAGGCTTTGTTACTCTTCAATAGATTTTAGTTCTTAAATGTCAATATTGACTCATTTTTGAAAAACTTTTCAAAGTCTTCAAATATAAGCAAACCTAAATACCCTATTCTTGAGAATAAACATGCTATACTGAAAATTTAAAGGAGATGTTTAGTCTTTCTTAATGACCTCCTTAGGGATATAAATTGACTTGCCATCCTTCTGTTTCAGCTACACACCAGACAGACATTGACATTCCTAGAAACAAGCTTTGGTAAAAGTAGTTATTTTTCTCCAAACAGCCTGAGCAAAATAGGAAACCACATCAATGGCTTATGTCAATAAAAGTAATACAATTATTTAAAATGCACCCTATGAGGAAGCATGCCTCAAGTGGAAGAGTGCCTGCCTAAAATGCATCTTATGAGGCAATAGCACTAAAGATAATGAGAAGGCTTGGAGTATGCACTGACTTTCTTTGATCTTCATTAGAACCTAGACATGATCTGCATATTTTCAGGCTTTTTCTTTCAAACAAGAATTGAAAATGTCAGGAAAAGTTTGACCACAGAAAATGTCAAAGAATTTCATGTCACTTTCTCCTACTCTCTTCCTCTAACTTTGAAGAACTTTCAAGAATTAACAGTCTTTGGGAGTAGACTTTCCAATCCAAAATTGATATTCCTTTATTTGATGATTGGCAGTTGTTCCCTTTCCTGCTGGAAAATTCTGGAAGTGTGAATGAGGGAGGGAACAAAAGAATCTTCAGCGCTGTATTTACAAATTCTTTTAAAAACAAACTTCATTTTAGAGTCATTCTGTACCATAGGTAATTCTGATAATAAAACATTTTAGGTACTAGTCAAAGATTAATAATATTCAAAATAATTTAGGTTATCAGCATGTGATTTTCATTCCACATGAGGTCCATTTGCAGTTTACGTGGTTTTCTAAATTACATTAAAATGAAATGTCAAAAGTTCACATTTTTTCATGTTTAATAGCATCAATCTTTAAAGAAAAGTTCTTGAACAAAGGTCTGTGCATAAATCAGTCATTCCCCATCGAGGTAAAAGAAGTCATTATACCTGGTTATGAAAGAGAGTTTCATGAATACAAGAGACATAAATCATTCCCCACTGGAGATCATATTAGTATAGATGGAAGAATATCTATTTCCTGATAGTGAGAAAGGAACAAATTACTTTTGTTTGCTTCTGCTTCTGTGGTTGTCCTTGAGATGTCTGTTAGCATGTTGACTATTCAATATTATTATTATAACTTACAAGTATTTGAATCCTTATAAATGCAATCTTTACCTTTTCTAAAGATTTTAGTTTTTCCTTTGTAATATCTTTCCACCTCCAATACCTTTTAAAATATCTTATTCTCTGGGAATTATAGAAAAACTTATTCTCTGCAAAAAGCAGCATTTTACCTACTCTCATGAGCCAACCACATTTCTCCTCAATCCTTTGCTCCCAATTCAACAATTCAATATTGGATTCAATTCAAGGCTGTGACCTCAAATAGAATGAGACCTAGATATTTATGAACTACTTGGTCAGGCATTCTTCCCAATGATTTACTCCATAAATCCTATTTTTAGTTTTTACAGTAGTTTCACAAATGGTTGAAAACTGTTATGCATCGCACTTTTAAAAACTGAAGTAGAGATAGCAATTTCACCTGCTATGGAAAAGTGTTGACATTCTGTTTTGGAGTGGAAAACAGTTGTCATTACTGGTATGCAACTACTTGATTGATTAGAGAACTCTAAATTCACTTCCCTTCCATCAGAAGAAATATTTATATTCCTGCAGTATGTATACCTAGATGAAAAATATACTCGTTCATACAAAATAGTAAAGTATGAGAATACAGAGGTTAATAAGATAGAGAATTGTCCTTAAAGAGGAATTGATAGTGGTAGAACTGGGAGGAAGACAGGAAGATCTAGCAAATTTGGAAAGTGAATACAATGAAGGTGAGTACAGAGTCTTTTAGTCACCCAGAGGAGGGGACACCTCTTGTATGCCTTATGAGAAGAATCAAAGAAGATATTCTGGTTAAATTTTGCTATATAAACAATCAGCCCAAATATTCATGGTTAAAGTATTAACAGTTACTTGTTTTGCTCACAAATCTATAATTTTGGCAATGTCCAGTAGAGGGTACTTGAGATCAGCTGGAATAGGTCAACTCGCACTGATGTATCCAATTCCAGGTGGATTCACTCATATGCCTGGCACATAGGCACTAGCAGTCATTTTTTTCACCCTCTGTGGGGCACTTAAGGTTTTTTTTAGCAAGAGAAATCATTCCAAGTGACAAGAATTTGAAGCTGTTAGTTTTTTAAGTCCTGGTCTAGAAACTAGCATAGTTTTATGTCTGCCCATATTCTATTGGTCAAGCATTGACAGAGTTCAAATTCAAAGGGATAGAATAAACTCCACCTTTCTATGAAAGGTTTTCAAATAGTGTGGAGAAAAGCATGCTTCAAAATGCCATAGAAAAGTTCTTATAAAGACACTGAATTGAATGAATAGTAAACAGCAAGTAGGCATAATCCTGGTGAAGAGAAATTCCTTTTGCCCAGAGTGCCCTCTCTTTCCTTGCCTACCTGGATTATACGTCCTCATGCTTCAACTCTTGTTTATTGACCCTCTTCCTCTCAGGAGCATTAGCTGCACTTGCCTCTTGGGGAACAATTAAAGATATACCAGTATAATGATTTTTTAATTTAAGCTTTTTCAACAATAGGACATGAATAACTTCCCTTCTTACATGAAAGCTGCAAAATACTCATGACATTAAATACATAAATTAAAAATTTAATCTTAAACACAACAGAAGATCTTTCAAATAGCAATGTGGATACTTACATTTTACTTCTCTATTTGCTTTTATTTCTGTGCAGTTTGTCCCCAGTGTATTTTAATACTATCAAGTCTGATCTATGCCAGTGTGTACCAATTAATATTTACAACTTACCTGTTAATTACCTCACTTGCATGGTTCTACTGCCTAATCTTGGTGCAGGGTAGCTTTAAGAAGGCCTTAGTTTTTCAATTTAATCTATTCCCTTCCCTTCTTTTTCTCTTCACTCCTCACTCACTGTTTCATGTTTTCTTTCTTTTTCTTCTCAAGTAACTTTCATCTAGGTAGAAAATGAATTTCACATCACTTTGTCTACCTCCAAGCTCTATCTATTTTATTTCCCCCAAATGCCCTTTCTGAGTTCTTTTTCATTTGCCAGCCATCTATTGAAATTGGACAAATAATAGAAATTAATTTTTAAAGGGACAGAACACTGTCTTGAGCAACAGGTGGAAAGGAGTCAGTAAATTAAGCATGAGTTAGTGTGGGTGAATCTTGGAGACATTATGCTAAATGCAGTAAATCAGATATAATTCCACGTATATGAGGTACCTAGAATTATCAAATTCATTGAGACAGAAAATTGAAGATAATTTTCCAGAATCTGGAAGGAGAAAAGAATTAGGGACTTCTTATTTAATGGAAACCTCAATTTTAGTTTGGGATAATGGTAAAGTTCTAGAGATGCATAGTGATGATGGTTATACAATAATGTGAATGTGCTTCATACCATCAAACTGTATACTCAAAATGGTTAAAATGGCAGATTTTATGTTATCTATATTTTAACACAGTAAAGACTGAAAAAGAAAACATGAGCTCATTGAAGTTGTTTGGAGCTTCTTTATGGAAATAATAATACTATATCAAAGATGATATATCTTATGTTGATCCTAACCACTAGCCTATGTGATTTTAGGAGAGTCAGTGATATTGAAGATCACAGGTTCATCTTCTAGATGAGGGAACTAGACAAAAGAAATATTTCTTCAAGTTTTAATGTTACCAGCATCATCTTTACTTGGAAAGTTAGAAGCCAACTCTCTAGCAATGGACCAGAGCATCTGTGTAGCCCTTAGGTAGTTCTTATACCCACTTTTATTTGAGGACTGGACTAGATGCTTGCTTGAGGCCCTTTCACCTCTGAAATTTGAGAAATTTTGATTCTACAAGACAAATTATAGTTATTCAGAAGAAATAAATGAAGAAAATGATAGACTTTCTGTTTGTGTTGAAGCATTTTTCATTTGGTATCTCCATCTCCAAAGCCTAGACAATCAGGAATATTATTGTTTATTCATCCCAGTATTTGAGGAGAAATGTGAGGAAAAGCTAAGCCAGATGGTACCGATGAAGATTTATATTACTGTTTTCTTTCTTTTTTCATTTGCGTATTATATAAAACTGTCCATGTCCCCATCTGAACCATGATCATTAATTTAATGTTATGATCTAATGGCTCATGACATTAAATTATAACTTTAGTCTAACATAACCAGATCATAGTATTAGAAAGAAAGTTTCCTTTTCTTAGGTTGATTCCTATAACTTAAACCAATTTTTGGCTGAATTTTTCATAATTACATTTTAGCCTTGATTTAGAGAACCTTCTCTCTTTCACAAAAATCAGTTTGTTAAACAGGTTATAATCAATTTCTCAAAAACAAAATTAAGAAAGGAGAAGAAAATTTTGTTTAGATTTGATTTGGGGTGTGTGCAGTGCATGTGTGTGTGTTCATAGTATTGAAATAGCTTCAGTGAAGAATTGTGTATAAGATCAAAGGTGAAGGAGAGTGGTAGGGTAGTTATCACCCACACTTCACTGATGGTGAGTGAACTATCAAAGTACCCTTAAAAAGCTTTAACACCTTTAGCAGTATTTTACTCATCATTAAAACCTTAACCAAATTTGTTTTGAGTAAATAGCTCTGCATCTGTAAGTTGGTGTTCATTATTCTTTTATAGATAGGCTCAGATAATAGTTAGTTGTCCTTGGTTGATTCAAGCAAAGAAGATTTATTCTGAAGCAAGTTTTTGTTGAAATGGTTTCACTTCTTTGAACGTTTTCCTCAAATATACACTTTTGCATGTAAAATATTTTGTGCCATTAATGTGACTAAATAGAAAATAATTAAGTTTACAGAATGAAACAGAGTGTAGAGAAGGAAAGTGGAAGAAGAGGGAGAGGAAGAGAGAACAAGAAAGAGAAAGACAAAAATACAAATCATATGCTTTCCTGTTCTATAAAATCTGATAAACCAAGACAGAGTACTCTAGCCTACTAAAACTTAAGATAAAGAAATATGGTAGAAAATTCTCATGCTTCTTCACCAAATGTGATACCAAAAGTCTGATACAAGTCATGGCAGCATTTCAACTCAGTAAAACTCAGACAATTGCCTACCATGTGAGAATCTCAAAATGAGTTTAGGTGAGGGAATAGAAGTTGAAATCCAATAATATATGCAACAGCAATCACACCAAGATTGCACACAGAAAGCAAATTAGTCCTCTAATAGAGGAGTCGATTTAAAATTCATTCTCTGAGAAGGTATTCAAGCACATTCTTCTTTTATTTTTCTTTTCACGGAAGTGGAACACCATCAGAAAACAAGAATTCTGAAGACAAGATGAAAAGACTAAGTTGGAATTCTAAGGAGAGAGACAGAATTTACACACACACACACACACACACACACACACACACACACACACACACACTGGAGGTCGGGGAGAAATATGAGATAGCAATTTGTCTACATGGTATCTGATTGAGAAATCCCTTGGCTGCGGTTGCCTCACTAGAAATGATTAATTCTCATGATGTGACATATTTTCTTTTATATGGTATTGGAAAAGAAAATAAATTTGCCCAAACTCCTTAAGGGCAGTGTTGTATTCTGATTCCCATAAAACGTATACTCCATAACACTGGAATTGGATAAGACATGTCTTGTGACTCCAATATCGTGCTCCACTTCCTATACTAAAAATGTCTTCAGTCTGTCTATACTCACCTCCAGTAAAATATGTATATTAATTCTTTATACAAGAATCTAGAGGGAAAGGGAGTAAAATTATTTATTTCTTAAATCAAGTAGTAGGTTAATCACTAGCAACAATAATAATATAGAGCAATCACTTAGCACAGGTAAAAATTACACCCTGGAGAAGTCTGAGATGTAGGCGAGTAACACAGATCATTGTCATGTTCTGCAATATATTATAGTTTCACAGAAATTATTGGTAGATTTAATGATTAAGCCCGTTACATCCCCTCTTTTGGAATCACAACCTTAGCACTGGTTCCTGAGGGGTAAAGTATACTTCTCTGTCCCTTGCCTTAAGGCTTGGCCATGTGTTCTGCTTTAATAAATGGCAGGTGGGTAAACAGGAGTGACCGTGTGCTAGTTTAAGCCTAGTACTTAGGAAAACTGCAAGTTCTTTTTTGGGTATGTGCTATATGTATGAAAAGAATATTCTCATATAGGCTGCTGGTCTCAAGAAGATGATGAGAGACATGTATATCAGGCCTTCAATAACTGTGCACATCCAGTAGAAGAAATAATTTCTGTCTGAAGCTATTGATTTTGATTCTACATTATTGTGACAACAGCTGAGTGAAACAAAAATAAACTTTAGTTTTTCCTAAATACATATCAAAAATTAAATACATATCAAAAATTAATACTATCAGTAATCTTTGTGGTACATATTTTAAAAGCCTATATTTTATCTTTCATAGTTCACTGTCACATTTAAATTTTGAAATAGTCAGATGTTTCTTTGGTGATGCCACTATGTGTTAAATTATATACCATAAATTCACTGTTTATCTCTGTTAATTTATTTGTAAGCAATATTTGTTACATCCCCCAATCTTGAGTTGATATAAACATTTCTGTGCAAAGTTTTGGGAAAAATATTAGCTTCCCACTCCTTACATCAAAGTATTACATGATAATGTGTTTCATTTAAACACATCATGCATTACCAGGAATAGCTAACTGATATTTGGGTTCGTGAGAGATATAGAAAAGTGAACACTGACATCTGCTTTAACCTTCATGATGGAATTGTGGTAATTAACCTTGTGATTTCTCTTCATAGAGATAATTACATATGAAATTCCTTTCCACTTGGTTATATAATATTAGAAATACTTCCAAAATTGGTGTGAATTTGTTGTAACTATTTTATTGGCAAAATCATTAAGACTACACCCAGAAATCTAGCAAATTAAATGTTTACAAAGCAATAGTACTCAAAGAATATTATGAAAAGAGATTTTAAGATAATACTTTTTGCATGCCTTTTGATTATTCAGAATTTACTCATGCTTAGTTCCTGAGTGTAAGCCATACTATGTAAAAAATAGAGGTTGGCTAAAGACAACCAGCTGATGGATTTGTCTTTACAATAAGCTTTCTATATATTCAGACTTCACTTCCTATTAGACTTCTCAGCTTTTGAAATTGATATTTTCTTTACCTAACTGATCTTAGGGAAACAACACAAAAGAACAACATTAATTTGCTCTGCCACTTTGGTGAAGTCAAGTTAAAGCTTTCCATGAGACATTACCTAATTAATTCAGAAATATTTAAAAAGATTACTGGTCCTATATCTTTAAAATGAATTAGTGCTATAAACTGTTACCAGGTGAATTAGGTCCAGTTATAATTTTTATTAAAATGAAGATACAGTGCATTTTTAAATGTCAGAACAAATGTGATTGTTTAAAATTCCAGGAGCTTGGTACCCTCCACAAGGCTTCTTGATTTCATTGTTTCCAGAGAAGTTTCTCTCTAGTATCTATCTGCAGCACCTGCAGCTATTTCTTTGTTGTTCTAGCCATAGTTACTGCTATATGATTATTATTTCTAAATACTATACCTATACTATATGGACTAAAGAATAAATGGACTTTACTTTCTGGATAAAGCACTTGAGGGAAAAAAGAAAGTTCAAAGTGAATCTGCATATTCAACATTATCATTTGTGAATTCTCAGAATTAGCTGAGTAATGCCTTAAAGACAGAAGATCGGATGATGCCTTGCTGCTCCCTGTTCCATGTCGTGAGTGTTATTTCTGTAGAAGAGGAGTAGAGAGTGGGAAGAAAATGAAATCTGTCAATACTGTGAATAGATAAATAATAAAAGTGGCAGTAGGATTGATTAATTCTGAATCATCTTTATAAAATGACTGGAGCCGTGAAAATGCTCAGTCTGCACAGCTGATTGGGAAATGTATGCAATCTGTTGATCAGAATTCATTTATGAATGCTCTCTTCCAGAAATTTACATGCCAGAGTCTTCAAAATGTTTTTTCCACATGAAAAAAAGGAAAACTGGGGACCAGGAAGTCTGTAGTTTAAATGGAAGAAAGCGTTTTCCCATCTTAAGAACAACATTGAAACAACTGATACCAAAATGTCAAAAGTGATTTTGTTTCATAGAATAGTTCCAATCATATATACCTATTGTTTAGTGGGAAAATAAAAAGCTAGTCTTTAACCATTAATTAAGAAATTAATTAAAAACAAGTATGAAAACTTTAGGTTTAATTTGGTGATCCAATGGAGAGAAATATATTCACCATTTGTCTTTTAATTTCAGGTTGCATATACCTGTTTATTTTTGATAACTAAAGCAACTGGATTTTACTATTATATAATATAATAAGAGAAACCCTCTTAGCTAACTCAGTAATCCGTGAACATTGTGTGTTATGTTTCCTTCTGATTTCTAACCAAAAATAGAATCTCAACTGGTAAGACCAGCTTATAATTTATATTACTTACAAAATTACTAGTTTTATTTGAATGCTCTTCATTTCAATATTTCTGTATGTTTCTTAAACTAAGCCACATACTTGTATTAATGGACAGAATTTAAACTTTTGTTTTCTGAAGTTTCTTCTTAATAAAATCACATCACTAACATCCACTAAGCTCCATTCAACTTGTAGAATGTCTAATCTCTCCAATGTTTCTCAACCTATGGTGGTTTTGGCTAAGAACAACTAATGGCATGCATTTTCTAAATAGTATTAGGCTACTCAAATTACCTAGGCCTAATATTACCACATTCATTGCTTACTTTAAGATCTCAAATGATACTTTCAATTCACATATATTTAAAATCAATTCACTGGGCTAGCAGAGTGGCTCAAGTGGTAGAGTGCCTGCCTAGCAAGCGTGATGACCTGAGTTCAAATCCCAGCACTACCAATAAATAAATAAAATCAATTCAAGTAGAAGAAAAAATAAGTAATATATGAGTTCTTTATATAGTTTAGCAAACATTTAAATATCTTCTACCCATGCTCTAAAAAATTAAATTGAAATTGATGTTTATATGTCACTTAAGATAATTTTAATTTAAAAAATCAAATTTAGTATACTTTCTCTTTTATGCAGGAAAATGGTTTTTTGTAGCAATCATTGAAGATGTAAATTTTCAAACTAAAATAATATATACCTGTGAATGGGGTAGCTTTCTTCTATTGTTAATTTTTAGAATCTAGCAATACATTCTCTTAGGTTATTGGCACAATTCTTACTGTTCTTTGAATCTATCCAGTGTCTTCAAATTTAAGTGGTAATTTGATCTTGCTAAAATTTCAGTGTTTCTTATGGGAACAATGGTTTACTGGAGGATATAGGACTAACAGAATATAGCCAGCAAATCAAAATCAAGTCAGCCAACCCTCTTCCACAGCTTACAAGTTACTTGATAAATTTAATTTCTTTCAAACCTGCATAAAGGGCCTAGGGACCTTGACTGAGAGGGACATCCTAAACATTTCCTTTTTGTGGCTGCCCAAATTTGTACTTTTCCTCATTTCTGAATAAAATTTCTTGAATATAGTTCAAGCAAAGTATTTTTTAGCTTTACTATTTAATTAACTTTAACCTCAATATATACCTAATTAACTTAAGCAGTTAAAAAAACACAGCAGTTTTAGTCCTATGACATAAATGATTTGCTTAGAATCAGCATACTAGAAATCCCCTACAATACGGCTTTTATTAATGACTACATATTATCATCAACTAGAGCCAAAAGAGGTTGACAGAAACCAGATTTAATGATGCCCAGGGAGCCTCGATCTTTAGACTCATTCTTTTCCCCTGTATGGTGTTTTTAATTGCATTATTTACAACTATTTAGAGCTATGACTAATGAACTATTTAAGTTTTTAAACCTTGGAGAGAAAAATCGCCCATCACAACCCTGTGTTTTTGGCAGTACTAGGGGTTTAACTCTGGGCCTTGTGCTTGCTAGGCAGGCACTCTACCACTTGAGACATGCCCTACTTTTAACTTGTAAGTCAAACCTAAAATTCATACACCTGTTGGTACTTAAAGGAAAAATATACTGAGTGGCCATTTGCTCATAAGACTATATAGAATAATGGACTTTCTATTCTATTGAGATGACTTCTTTGTTAGACAAGAGGAAGAATTCTTTCATTCCAGACTTGCTCATAAATACAATCATATCTGCTAGTCTTTCAGTTCTGTGTTGAAATTTAATTAGATGTGCTCTTCTCTTGAAACTTGGAACTACAGTATCCATGGATGATAGACCCGCAGAGCTGAAAACAAAATCTTAGAAATTACTGGATCCACTTATCAGATGAGAAAAATAAAGCCCCTAGAAGTTGCTATTTTAAAACACACCAATCTAACTAGCCCCCAATAGAAAACAAAGAATTACTATTTTTCAATAATTTTGATTGCAAGACATTATTCATAGCCTCCTCATTTGGTCTCCTATATTACTAGCCAGGAAAGCTGTCATTCAAATTCAGAGACTACATAAGAAGCGGAAGAAGCATTTGAAGAGGCACATGAAATTGGAACTCTGCCAGCAAACCTTTATCTTCTAAATTCTCCTCAAATTAGCTCTTGGTTGCTAGAAGCAAAACATAGCTTCATCCCTGTAGCAGTAAGTTTAGGTAAGCAGGAATCTGTAAACAAGACTAAAAACAAGAGAGGGCCAATTTTACCACTCTGGAAACATAAGTAATAGCAATGCTGAAAGGTACCTTATCACTTACTTGTCCTTTTCTATACAAGACTCATTCTGCTTCTGTACAAGATTTATTTAAGAATCCAATTTTGTTTTAAACTTAACCTTAGCATTTTGGAACTATCCCAAAGACCAGCAAATTCTCAGTCATTAGCATATCACAGCAGGCTCCTTTCAAATATTGCAGGTTTTAAGTTTGCTTGAACCCATGGAAAATATGACTTAGTGAATTAAACTTGACTAATATTTAGCTATTTTATTTCTAACACTTGCCCCAGGCCAATTATTGTTATCTGATCCTGGTACCTGGCATGAATATGAACTTTGTTATAAGAATTTGACAACTTTCTCATCATTTGGTATTTTCTTCTTCTACTTGATGGGTATAAATTCAATAGAATTTTCTGGATTGTATTGCTTTAAAATCACATTTGAGTTTCCATAGTGTGTCTTTAAATTTTTCTACATAATAAACAAACCAAAATTTAATTTCAGTGGCTAATAACAATAAACATTTATTTGTTCATGGGTCTGCAGTTTGGTAGGATTTGGCTAGTCTTATTTCCAGTTGCAGGCCCAGTTTGAGTCTACACTACATATTTTATTCTGAGACTCAGGCTGAAAAGGATGTCAGCTACTCAGAATATGATCTTCTCATGTGATGACAGAAGCACATTTCAGGTCTCTACTCTTGTCACATTCACTTATATCTCACTGGAGAAAGCATGTCCCATAGCCAAACCAAATGCCAATGGGTAGAGAAATACTTTCCATTTATATCAGTCCATGGTAGGAGTATGGATGTTATTAGGAAGGTGAAAGGATTGAGAGCATTAATTCAATTAACTCTATAACCTATTGGCTACAAATTTCAGCAAGTTATTTAACATAAAAGGCAGGCTAATAGTCACAGATCTTACAACCCCTAGAAAAGAAACCAGACTCCCTGACTATCCTTGCATTTTCTACCCTAATCTTTCAAGTTATCCTGAAGTTTATAAGCATCTATCAGATAAGAATGAATGGCTCCTCCTTGGGATTCAGTATGTGAAAAATGTAGCATCTCATTTATAGAAATAGAGCAGCCATTTTCTTCAATTTTGAGATACAAATGTTTATGTGTTAATTTTCAATTAAGAGTTCCAAACTTATCTGCTTGATAGTCCTTCCATGTGACAGCCACTCCATCTGATATTAATGTTGGTTTTGACCTAAATTTCAAAAGAATACACAAATTTTAAGGGCTATGATAATATTGTTTTCAACTTCTTCATGTCTGGTTAAGAAAATAAAAATTATACAATTGATCTTTTTGACTGGCACAAACACATAATAAAAATTACTTCCTATAAGTTTTAGAATCTTTAAAAGTGCTTTAAAAGAATACTGGGGAAAACAAACCAATGAATTGACTTCCACAAAACAAAAACAAACAAAGCACTATCAGTATTTCCCAGGAAGGGTTATATCTATAAATGATAGAGATTGTGGAAGCACATTGCATTATGGGTCCTTAATGTGAGGTTCAAGGAAGAGTGAAGTCTTCCTTTATGAAGTACTGTTAACTACTTGGCAGGGCATTGTTGTAAAAACAAGTCACCAGAAGTAAAGCAAGCAGCACTACAGCTAAAAACCTTACATGTAAACCTCATCTAAGGCAACAGAAGTCAGTCTACTATAAAATAGTATAGTACCTTTCTTTATATATGGGCCCAGAGTATATTAAAATAAGTCTAATTGTGTATCTACCAATAGCTAACTTGAAGATTTTTGTATGAAAAAACATACCCAAATGTATCATATCACATTGCTTAATGTTTTTTTCTCTTATAAGGCATTGCCAGTCCCAATAAGTCCCAGTAAGAAAGATATTTTTGAACATATAAGGTAGTTAATTGCTTCCCCAAATATGCTTATAGTATAGGTGTCACTTCTGAAACATTAAAAGCAAAATTTGGGCAAATTTATTTTAATGCTACCTTTTTTCCCTAAAAGTATTTTTGTAGTGCATACTCTGTTTCTCAGTATCATATTTTTCATAAAAGCATAAATTCTTACAGAGAATTGCCTGCAAGCTCCCCTAAGCTTGAAAAGATAAACAACATTTATAACCAGAGCTCAGCCCTGAGCAAAATGAGTGGGTTCAGGTCTAACTTTGTACCTGCAACTCAGAAAAAGGCTGTACTTCCTGTCCCTTTACAGTGCTATATTCTTCCTAATTGATTCCAAACCAGGACACTTATAGATGACAAGTGATTTTGAACTGACAGATTTATAATGGAATATCGAGACCAGGTATATGCTCAACCATATAAACACTGGCTAAATTTTATAGTTCAGTGTAATTATTTACACTGATGTAATATATTGTTACTACATTGAAAATTTATTTACAGCATAATTAATGCCCACCTGATATAGTGCAGCCATGCCAATGTTAGTGTCATGTTAAACCATTTCAACTGGTTTTGTGTTGGGACATCTATAGAGGTATGATCTGAAATTTTCATAGTTTATACTGAATATAAATAATTTCTGTGTAACATAGTATACTGACCACTTTCAGATCTGCAACAGTACTATAATAACTCTGTGAAGTGTGCAATCCATGTCCTGTTCTAAGGTCTTGTTTGCTGCCCTTTTACATTGGTCTCTCAGTCAGGGTCGCATCAGGAGGCACATTAAATTAGGGTAATTTGAGAAGTATTCTTTTATGCCACTAGATATTTACTTGGTCAGGGTGCAAGGGAAACCATCAAAGATAGCATAGACCCTAGGCTAATAGCAACAAGACTGTCACCTCTCCCGGCCTCAAGCAATTAGAGAGAGAGGTTTCTCAGAACCCAGAAGAATAGACCATGCAGATCTTTCTGCTAGAAGGAACAATGACCAGTGGCTTGCTAGTTCCCTCCTTAGTCAAACCCACACAGAAAACTAGTGTATAAAGGAATTCACTGATGTAATCCTCCAACTCATCTTAAAGGCAGAAAAAAGAGGGGAAGTGGATATGGAGGGGCAAGAAAAACAACTAACACAATTAGTTTCATGATACATTTCTATATGATTCAAGAGCTCAGAGAAATACAGAAAGAGGTCTATTTTTATTAACAATTTTAATGACCTAATAATACTCTCCTTTGAAGATTTAAGTCCCTTGGATTGGTTTAGAAATGTAACTGCATTTATAACTCGTCTTTTTTTTTTTTTAGTGGTGAGGTTAGAACCCATGGCCTTGAGCATACTAGACAAGTGTTTTACCACTGAGCTACATCCCCAGCCTTCCATTTATAAATTCTATTAATATTCATTAATACAAAGGTCATTGTCCTTAAGCAAGTTAAAATCAGAATCAAATCACCTGCAAGTTAACCCATTACTAAACATTAAGCTGCTTTTTCTTTCTCATGCTAGGGATTAAACCCAGAGCCTCATGCATACTAGGTAAACATCCAACTACTTAGTTACATCTCCAGCCCCAACATTAAGCTTCTTGAGCAATTCTGTAAATACTTTCAGCAGTTCAGTGTCAAAACAGTGTGTATTTAATCAAAGTGTATTGAGTTCAACAACAGCAAAATAAATAGATTTTATGAAAACTATAGTTTTTCAACTGTCTTTCTAATCATATCTTTCCTATCACTGGGGAAGAAATAAGTTTTCCTAGGAATTTAAATATTTTTACCTAAATAATTCTTTTTATTTCCTTCTTTAGAAATAATGTCTTTCAAATAGTATTTATTGAGTATCTGATATATATTTAACACTGTGCCAGGTAGTATGAAGGATTCTAAGGAAATAGAATGAACTTACTATTCTTTGGAGTTCCAATTAAATAACCTAAAGTTAAACCAATTTGTGAAAGAACATTATGCCTTTGAGACTCTAGGTTTGCATTGATTAGAAAGTATTAAACATTTTCAGCAACTAAACAGATTAAGAGGAAATCAAGGATGCCTCTCACCAGTAAATTTGGATTAGTCTGGTAAATTTAAGACCTTAAATGGAACTTTTTAATAATTAAGAGACAGAAAATGATAATTATAGCATTTCTAGAATCTATGTTTACCACTCAACCTTCTTAATCATTTCCTGCATATATATGATGATCAGGGTTTTATAACTCAAGAAAATCTTTCTGTACATCCTGTAAATCTCTTCTTTTAAAAAGCTCTTCAATTTTATATTACAAGTTAAAAACCTCCATGAAAATGAGATAAAAGTCAAGAAAAGACTGTAGCAATAAAAATCAGATGTGATTCTTTCCTTGAATAACAACGGCTCTTTATGATCCTTTCATGTTAAGCTTTATAAGAATTTATTATAAAAAAAGGCTTATTGATAATTAAATCCTATTTTAAGAGGATTTATTTTCCCCCAGTAGTTTTTCTTAGATTTAACTAGTTGCAGATACTTCTTAGTTACATCTGTCATCACGTAATGTATAATTTCTGATCGCCTGCAAATGATTTTTAACTACTAGGAAGCAACTTGCTTAATAGCAATACCATGGAATGACCTTGATACAAAGGCATTTTCCTTATTTCTCTGTATTATTTTTATCTTTATTCTGTAGTTGTAAAATAAGGTCATTAAACATTTTTGTTAGTCTCATTTTCTGGGATCTCCAGTAAAGCATTGTGCTCTTCAAAGCAAGTAATTGAAATCCAAATATTGAGTAGTTCTACCATAAAAGTAAAGGACATTTAAATAATTTTATGTAACAATTACTTCTATATACTTATGACACTCAATATATAAATATTGACTTATCTTCTCTTAGAAAATTCCACACACATTAGAGCCTCTCCTAGTCATTGAAAGAAGTTAAAACAAAAAACTGGTTTGCCAAAACAATAAGAAAAGCAGAAACACAGTGTATTAGTCTTAGACCAAACCAAAACCCTTCTGATATGCTTATGTGATATTAATAGATCATTTTTCATGACAGTACCAGATATCAGAAATAAAATGAGCCTATGACTAAAGGTATTCTTAATACTATTAATAGTGGTATTCTTAAAATATCTTCCATACTTATCTTATTTTCACCTTTATACATTCTACTACTCCTTCAAGGCCATTTCAAATTCCTATTCTATAGAATATTCTGCATTGATTTCAATCAAAATTGATTTCTCTCCTTTTTTAATTCATTTTGCACAGTTGAATTAGAAAAATCAGGAATTGGAAAACCAGAAATGTATTAACTAAGAAGTAGAGAAGAAAGAGTTTCAACAAAAGGCCAGTCTAAAGTGCATTTCTGTGGACTCCATCCTGATTATAGTTGGAGATGAAATCTTTCCAACCTATTTAAACTCTACCAGAGAATGCTCATGTATTCTTCGAGTTGCCTAGCCTTGGGTGCATACCATCCATTTTTACTTATATATTTGTTTACTTACCTATATTCTGTCACCGTTACTAGACTGCACACTCCACAAACACAGAGCCATTATATCTCTATCAGGAAGCACAATATCTACTATACAGGAGGATCTCAATATTTGTTGAATGAATGATCTACAGATACTGCTTTATTATGAAAGATCTTTTTCTTTTTTTACAGTTTTGGCAGTGGAACCCAGTGCCTCTCACATGCTAAGCAAGTGCTCTACCACTGAGCCGCACCCCCAACACCTAAAGATCTTTTTCACTAAGTTATTTTACATCTTTTTTCTCCAAAAACACCATCCTTGAGGCTAAGGACTAGAAGATTATGCATCATCTATGTCATTTTCACAGTGCTCTGTGTCAGTGCTTAGTATAGGTAACGATTGCCTGGAGAGCTTGTTAAAACAGGTTACATCGCCCCACCAGTAAGAGATTCTGATTCTCTAAGTCACAAATGATCTCGCAGTTGCTAGTCTGTTGAGCACAATTTGAGGAATAGGGCTCTAGGATACTTTATATAAGAACATAGGATGAATAGAGGATGAAATATGCTTATTTGGAAGCTAAATAATACATGTTCTGAGGCATAGAACTTTGAAACTTGCAAAAACTTATGCTGTCATCCAGTCTATGGATGGTAAATATGTGATACTATGTATACTATATTATAGTATACGAGCCACTTCTCAGTGACTTCAGAATTCTCAGGAGTGCCCCAAAAATCTTCACTCCATGTGAAACTACCTTTTACTTGATCCAATCTCCTCCCATCAATTAAAGAAGAAATTGAGGTTCAGAGAATTTAAATCTCTTTAGCAAAGATACCATAGCCTAAGTCTTTTCAATTCTTGTTCAGCTTTCAGCATCTGAGTAGAAATTTTAGAAGAAATATTGAAGTAATTTCCATCATATTTAAGTGTCCATAATATGTTAAACAGAATATTTCTTTTTTTTCTTTTTTTCTTATTGTTTTATTATTCATATGTGCATACAAGGCTTGGGTCATTTCTCCCCCCTGCCCCCACCCCCTCAATACCCAGCAGAAACTATTTTGCCCTTATCTCTAATTTTTAAACAGAATATTTCATTCCAATAACATGAACTTTTCTCATGCCTTATTCATTATTTTTGAAAATTTCCCAAGTTTATGTTAGTAAAAGTTAAATTACTCCAAAACCTTCTTTGTTTAAATCTTCAAGTAGTTTACTAAAATGCATCACAACGTGTTTGTTGTTTCTTAGGTGATTTTAATTATATATGGTTCTTTCAGTAAGGCATCTTCCTACTTCATCAGTATCATGTTATGTTAGCCGTAAGTACAAAATAATTGAGAACAAACTATGATAAATTCAACTAAGCCAAAAAAAAGAAAAAAAGAAAGCAAATACTCTTGTGATATCAGCTTGCTCTCAATCCTTGAAACTTTGAGAATATCTGTCTTTAATAACTTTTGCTTTTTGCTGATTGTTCCTCTCATTTTATTATAGCTTATAGCATTGTAAATTAATTTAACATGAAAGGATAAAAATGTTGCTTTTGAAATGTTTCTCATTAAATTATGGGAAAATAGTACAATAAATAAAAGAAAGGAATGCCTCTGGTACCAGATTGTTTGCTCAATTATTGCAATACCAAAAGTGAATTATCATACAGTTAACTCAGAGGCAATATTATTGCCATTATATTATAAAATAGATGAGTTGCAATCTTTTTTTTTAAAAAAGGTGCATCACAGGTCCTTTGAAAGTGAAATACTTTTTATTTTCTTATGCTTCATTTAAGTGCATACTGACCCCAAGTTTTTTGGGTTGTGTTCTATTTTTAGCATTCTGTCTAATGATGGGCCTAACATTATATTAAGAACTGCAAAGTAAATTTCAGACAATTACTTTATTCAGATGAATCATTAAATGAAGGTACCTCTGAAATTTTGGAAGGAATGTACTGCCAATTAACTGAAAGCACTACTTAATATCCTCTCTGGTTATAATCTCTCTCCTGTGTTTTAATTTAAGACAACCCTTCCAGAGGAAATGAGAAGCTGCCATTTAGTAGTACATGTTAGAATGGAGTCAGAAGTAAGGCAGACTTGTAACTCTTTCCCCCTCGCTCAATCACACTTTGGAGCACACTCATGAGGAATGGTTAATTATTCCAAAGCAGATAAAGAGTGTTAGGATGTATTTATTCTGAGCTAAAACAATTGTTCAAAAGTGAAAAATGGAAGGAATGTGGAGGCCCTCAATTAGATACTTTCTTCCATATGGAAGTCAATGGATTACTGTTTACAAATCCTATAAAATGTGTTTATTCTAAGTGACTTTTTAAAATGAGGCAAATATTTAAATAACTTATCTTTCCCAATGCGTAAACCATTAAAGATCACAATCACCAACAAAGTGCAAAGCTCTGTGGGCTATGGGTATAGCCCACTGGTAGAATACTTACTTAGCATACACAAGGCCATGAGTTCAATCCCTAGCAGTGCCAAAAAATGCTATAGTAATTAAAAATCTAAAAAACCCATTTAGTCATTTTTACATGGTATAAGTGGTTTTAATTACTTAGTATGTTTAATTTATTGTAATATTATAAAACATTGATAATGTGTTATTTAAATATTCAAACTTTATAATACCTTATATTACTATATTGAGATTTTTATAACAATTTAATATGCTTTATAATAATCTTCATTATCTACAGATAAATGTTTTACTCTTTTTATCCTAATGATTTTTAACTCTAATTATGTAAGAAAAAGTTAACAATACTTTTTAAATTATATGCTTGGCTTAGAAACCAAATATCCATGAAAATGTGGACTTTATTATGTAAAGTGAAGGGAAAAACCTATTTTTATGAACTTTTTATGAAAAGGTATTTATAATTCTTACCTTTTCTTTTACTAAAAACTAGCTTTTTTTTTTCTTTTTGATCTCTAAACAATGAGAGGCTTCAGCTGACATTTTCAAGCACAGCTTCACAAATTACATTTTGAGCAACAGTTGGACACAATTTCATTCTGAGATTTTGATTTTGTTGACATTCTCTGAGGCTTGGACATCAGAATTCCCAAAAGCTACTCAACTGAATCTAATGTAAAGCAAACTTTGAGAACCTTTGTTTTAGGCCTGGGGGTATGCTCAAGTGGTAGAGTGGCTCCCTAGTCCTGAGTCCCTGAATTCAAAACCCCAGTACCAACAACAACAATGACAAAAAAGAACAAGAGAACCTTTAAAGTTTTGTGTACTGTCCCAGTTGGAAGATTCTACAGGTGGAAAATCAGTGTTCAAATCCAAACAGTTCTTTAAATCAAATTCTCTAACTCTTTACCAGCTACCTTCATGGCATAAATTATGCACGACAATCTTTTTCTTTGTAAGTGGGAGCAATGAAAATTGTTACTTTTGTATTTTGTATATGCAGTTTACAAGTTGGCTTCCTATGAGGATCATCTTGAAGAAAATATGCAGAATTATAATCATTTAAAGTTTCCTCATTAACTTCATGTATTTCAGTATGAGCATTACTCATATTTCCTGTGTTGAACCAATGATCCAAATATAAATTATAAAAATAAAAACAAGGTAAAATTATTCCATTGACAGATAATAGTATTGAATAATTAAAACATAATGAGTAACTGAGTTATATACACACCTCTCAATTCCCCCACCTTTGTGTATTTGCCATTGTAATTTAAAGATATATATACATACATATTTCTAAAATACACATTTAATAATAGAACACCCAGAACATTATTTTCTGTAGAAGATCAATCTCAATGCATATGTTAGGCACATGTTAGGCAATTATTGTACCATTGAACTACACGACCCCCAGCCCTACCAAGAACATTTTTGCACACCTATGGAAAATTTCATAATCATTTGAGAAAGGCTGTGTTCATACTTTGGAGGTGGGATCAGAATAGACTGAGGCAACAAATAGTGATGAGGAAGATTTTAAAAATACTGGATGAACATATACAAATGAACCTAAACTATGAGTATAATTACATAATAATAGTAGAAAGAGCTTTGCATAGTCCCTTCTGAAAACTCAATCAAAATGATTATAGTTGGTGTTTTATATTTAAATTTAATTTGATGGTTAGAAGCTCTCTTATTATTCTATCACTTCTTTTGTGTTTGTACTATTTTTTCAAGGTTAATCTTTGTAAATTGACTCTAATTAAAAATAACTTGGTTATAAAGTCACTGAGAAAATTAACTTGGTTATAAAATCATTGAGAAATGGCAGTCATCAAAATTCCCATTTGTGATATTTCTGAATTCCATATATACATATTTAAGCTAGACATACTGTCAAACTTGCTGTTCCAAAAACTTGGCAATATTAATACTTCCTCACTGAGTAAACTGTAGTATGCACATATCTTAGGTATCTATTACATTCTAGATACTGGCATACTCATTGATAGTACAAAGATTAGTAAGACTTGAGTTGGTTTTAGTCATGTTGTCAGGAAGCTCACACTCCAGGGGAGGAAGGGAAAATTTAATAAGAGAAGTATATACAAGGCATAATGCTCTAGCAGAATATGGAGTGGATAACTGTACAATGGGATCAAGCAAGGTTTTTTAGAAGAGATGACATTTGAGACAGGTTTGAAAGCCTAAGTTGAAATGTACTAGTTGAGATAAACTCTTTAAGAGGAATTATTTCAACAGAACTTGCCTTAAGCTCAGAAATAAATGATGTTCAACATCGTTATCATCTTTCAATTTACTAGTTTGTTCTTTGTTCTTACCTTCAGAAAAGAATTTCAGAAATAAAATTTTAAAAATTAGATCTATTCTACTATCTCTTAAGATGAGTTAATTCAAGGAGGAAATTGAATATAATGAGTGAGAATCTCCCTAGGAGAAAAGATGCTGTTGATTGTTTACTTGTGTTTAATTATTTTCTGCCAAAAATATATTATGCATGAATTTGCTTATTAAAAATTCAGATGATTGCATATCTAAATTGGTTATGCCTTTATTGTATCATATATTGATCATAAAAATGCTTATCTTGCTGACTTTAACAAACTTAAATGACCAAAAAGTAAAAATAATTTATATCATATTATACTCCAGTAAATTTATTAAACTAAACCATACAATGTTCCATGAAAGATGGATCCCTGCTTCCAAACACCCACACCACACAATCTCTCTGTAATTTTGTAAAATTGTCTAATAAATTTTAGGCATATAAAGCAAAGAGCCATTCTCATTTTCTTATAGGCCCATTCTCATTCTCTTCATTTTTTCTTCAACAGCTCTGCTTAGTAGACGTATAATGTGAGCGAAAATACACCATTTAAAAATTTTCTAATAATCACACTAAGAAAAGTTAAACTAAAGTAGTGGAATTAATTTTAATTTTAATATGCTGAGTGTAACCCAATATACCCAAACATTATCTTTTTCACATATAATTTTTATGAATGTTTGACATACTGTATTTTTTCCATTTTAAGTATTTAAAATCCAGTACATTTTACTCTTACAACACAACTCAGTTCTGACGGGTCACGTCTCAAGTGCTCGGTAACCATATTAGAAAGTATAGTTCTAGAGATCAAAAAGTAATTCAAAAGGAAAAGGACTTCTTGCCTTTCACCAAGTAACTCTTCACTGCTAACCTTGAGAGTATTTCCTAACATAGTTTGCAGAGTCGAAATATTGTCTCTTAGCATCTCTGAGGGCTTCAGCCTTAATGCCATAGTGTATATTCTTAAAAAATATTAAATATTATTTGTACAGAATACCATGAAGAGTCAATTAGGAGTTCACGATGCACTTAATACAAAATAGAGGTCATTTTCTAAACCTATATTAGAAGCACAAAAACTAGTTATTTATCACTTCTGAGAATATTGCCTGAGTATGTATGTTTTTGTTTGGGTACTGGTGATAATGTGAGAATTTTGCCATTAAAGAAAAAAAGGTCTTTGAGAACAAGAATAATAACAATACCAGAGTAAAATTGATATCTAGAACATAAGATTTGTTCTTTAATGGAAATATGGTTTAGATCATGCGTGGGGTACACTGGAAGACCCTAGTCTGAAAATATATTCCATATTAAGTATCAAAGTAACTTTGACTCTTAGCAGTTGACAGGAAATTTTCTTGTGGATAAGCCTATGTATTTTTGCAAAGCAGCTACAACTTAAACAGCCAGAAACCTAACCTGAAAATTATTTTTAGGAGTTGAGAGTGTGACTCAGTTGTAGTTCTTGCCTAACATGTGCAAATACCTGGATTCAATCTCAACACTACAAACAATGATTACTGTAAATTGTGAATCAGCAAAATGAACTCAATTGTTTATTTGCTAGATGTATATCAATTATCAGGTGTCTTCTAATTTGTAAGTAGTCCTATTTTTTCACCAAAACTTAGTTTATAGTTCAGATGTTTGGTCTTGAAATAATTTGCCATAGGGAGAAATATAAATTATAGTTAATTTCATGCACCAATTTAATTTGGAATGCATATATATATATATATTACTTGTCATTTTTAATAGTTTTTCCCCAAGTGTTCACTTCCTACTGGAAGAACAAAAGTAGAATATTATTATATGGTATATGACTTTATAATTTTACAAATTTTAATAACTATGTCTTGATTTAATATGTTATAGAAAAATATCTCATTTTATAAACAGTTGATTTAAAGACATTGTTACTTAGAATGAGACTAAGTAAAATAAAATGGCCCAATACAAGTCAATCTAAAGAAAAACATCGAGTAAATAAGAGGACAAATATGGAATATTTCTAAAGGTGACTTAAAAAATTGATTACAGTTGCTTCACTCATACAAAATGCCTTTAGAGTTTTAACTAAGAATGCTAAGAACTTATTTGTCTTGCCTGATACAAGTTGTCCCCTTTCTTATGGCCTGGAGTTCCTTCTTCCTTTAACACCTACCCTCTTTCCTTTCCTGATTTTGACAGGAATTGGAACTCCAGTAATGTCGGGAAATGGCAGGAATAGGGTAGACTGAGATGATTCTAAGAGGTATCAGAATTTTATATTTTAAGAGGGGATTTAATGTTTGTCAGTCATTAAAAGCCTATTATGTTGAATAAAATATGTGAATGATAGACCTAGATTAATTGACTTTTAAATAAAAAGGTAAATACCTACTAAAATTGTCTATGTAATCA
This sequence comes from Castor canadensis, assembly GCF_047511655.1. Taxonomy (NCBI): domain Eukaryota; kingdom Metazoa; phylum Chordata; class Mammalia; order Rodentia; family Castoridae; genus Castor; species Castor canadensis. Next base: position 114,101,261 of record NC_133405.1, read on the forward strand.
AAGACAATTGAAACTGTAAAGGCAATTTCAAAAACAGATTTTGGTTCCTAGGTTGTCTCAGTATTCACTGACAGCATTCATTTCAATGTACATGTTAATAGTCAATTTGTTTCCAATGTCTTCTTCCTTGATGGTCATCTCATATAGATGATCATCTATATGATGTATATATTTATATGCATATATTTATATGTATATAAATATATACATAGCTCAGTATGTCTGATGAATGTCTTGATGCAAACATTCTTGATTTTAAGTTAGGTATTGGTGGAGTCTGATAATTAGCATTGCTGTTAAATCATTGCTGACTGAGTACCGCATGGGGTAACCCACTAACTGATATCATTAAAAGGCAAAAAACAATTTAGGCTAGCAAAAATCTCCTATATAATGAGGCTAAAGTGTTATTTGGGTTTAGCTTATTCAGGAGCTTCTTGTAAGCAAATTTATCACCAAAACTTAGGTTCAGCTTGAATTCATAGCAGGTGTACTTTGGAAGAAGTTGAGTGTGACTTCAAGGGTGGAGTAAGTAGGGAGGAATAAACTGAGAAAATAAAAAAGCCAAGCATTAGTTGTTCATTGGGTGAAAAAAAAGAGAAAAGGAGTAGCTACTAGAAATTCCTTAGACTGGTTTAGCATACAAATGCCTTATATGAGGGCTATTTCCTCAAATGAAACAGGAGACTTTTAGGGTTCTTGGGTTCCTCATCAGACAATGAAGAATGCCATTCTTCATTCATGATATTTCTCTTTGAGCATCTACATTCTCCCCGCCCTGTACTTTGCTGACAAGAGCTCTACCTTCTGGAGTTTACATTCTAATTGGGAAAACAGTCAGTGAGTTTGTGATTTATGTTTTTTTTTTTAAAGTCCCTCTGGCTCCTGTGTGAATACAGGATAAGGAAAGTATAAGGGTGTAAGGTATGAGGTTGATGCCCTGTTCTGAATTCCATCTCTCAAAGCTTTGTTCTGTCAGAAATTTCCTTCTTGCATCATTCTTAAGTCACCTTGTACTGATCCTTTGTTGCCAGCCTACCACTCTGCTACCCTTCATTTTAAAGAACAAATGCATTGCTCATCCTTACCACTGCTCCTCTCCCATTCCCTTCTGGCACCCCTTCTTTACCTTCTTCATGTTCAATCTTTTGAAAAGTAGCATAGCTGGCAACTCTCCTTCACCTGAAATTAAATTTTTAGTTCATATTATTTGCCTGTTACTCCTACCATGCCAAACAAATGACTTTCACTAAGAAAATCAAATTTCTTGACTCAGCTTCTTTGTGTAATAGTTGCACTCAAGTCCCTGATATTCTCTTACCCGGGTTTTTATCACACCTATATCATACTATGTTTAGGTCTGTTTCCCAGATGATTCTTCTCCCTATTCCAGAAGAATGTATGCTCTCCAGATCCTACCCTTGGCCCTTCTCCACATTCCATCCCACAGCTCTTCTGTGATCTTGTCTTAATCTAAAACTCCAATTAGTACTTACAAACAGATGACTGTCAAATCAATATCTGCTGCCTGTGTCTCCCTCTTGGCTATTCCACATTTATACGTGCAACTCCCCCATGCAATTCTGTATTTATAACACAGGACTGATACAGACAAGCCCAAGTAGGATATACTGGTTAGTGTCTTCTCTGATTGGTTTGGCATTTGCCATAGCTGTTGTTTAAGTATTTTGAGTCTTACCTTTGGCTACAGACATTTCAAGATTAGCATGTCCTAAACGAAAATCCCAATAAAGCTAGACATCCACCTCAATTCCAAATTTCAAAAAGTGATACCACAATTTGCCATTATCTGAGCCAGAAACATCTGATTCTGGTGAGATGTCTGTCTTTTGCACACATATCTACAACTGACTGGAAATATTTCTAATTCTGCCTCCTTAGTGTCACTAAAACTAGCCATCATTTCAGACCCTTACTATTGTGGAATTAAGTACAGCTGACTCAAGTCTTATAGCCTTTGGAACGTTTCTTGATCTGTTCCAGCTTCAGTTTCCTCCAGAATTTTTCTATTTGAGGGGAGGGAAGATTAAGATAGGGTCTCATCATGTGGCCTCAAGCTCACAATTCATGATTCTCCTACCTCAGCCTCCTGAGTTTGGGAATACAGGTATAATCCACTATATCCAACTGATTTTTCTACTTCCTTGAAAAAAAAATGAGAGCACTATAGAGGTTCCCTTCCATTGAATGCAATCAATAAAGGGTAGTTACTATGATCATTGATAATGCTATTAGTATATGTTAGACCTAGAAAAGTTGAGGAAGATCATAACTGCTCTTCCTGCATGTAGTATCAGTTCCTCAGCAGAGTTGTCTTCCAAAAGGATTACTGACCCTCTCACTTCCAAATCTATGTTTGAAATTCTTCAATATCTTGAGGATAAACTCTCACTGAGCACCAGTGGTATACACCTGTAATCCTAGCTATTCTGAAGGATGAGATTGGGAGGATTGAGGTAGCCTGGGCAAATAGTTTGGGAGACTCCATCTCCAAACTAACCAGAGGAAAATGGACTGGAGGTATGACCCAAGTGGTAGAGTGCCTGCTTTGCAATCACAAAGCTGTGAGTTCAAACCCCAGTCCCATCCTCCCCCAAAAAAGATAAAACTCTCGTATCCTTGGAGTAGCATTCAAGAGAGTTCCTGATGTAATCTTTCCATTGCTCCATTTTTTTCTACTGTCCCTAAGGGAGATATGTAGCATGAAATTCATGGCCACCTGGAATGTAAATTAGTGTGCCACTACAGAATCAGTATGGAGTTTCCTCAAAGAACCAAAAGCATACAATCCTACTATCACACTCCTAGACACAGGAACATTAAGTCTTCATACAATAGAGATACATGCACACCCATGTGTATAGCAGCACTATCACGATAGCCAAACTATGGAATCATCCTAGCTGTCCATCAACTGATGAATGGATGAAGAAAATGTGGTATATATAAAGTATATATGTATATATACACACATAGTATACATGCACAGAGTACTATTCAGCCATAAAGAAGAATGAAATGATGTCATTTACAGGAAAATGGATGGAACTGAAAATCCTGATGGTAAGTGAAATAGGCCATACAAAGAAAGACAAATATCACATGTTCTTTCTCATATGTGGAATCTAGACCTAAAAACTTGACATAAATGCAAAACAGAGGGACTGTATGGAGGTGGGAACCAGAGTGAAGGGAAGAGAGTGAAAGGAGAGGGTGAAGGGGAACTGAATATGATCAAAGATCTTCATATGCATAGAGTAAAATCCTGTAAAAAATCATTTAAAAAAGGAGAGAGGATCCTAAAGAGGAATAGAGGAGGAGGTGAATTTGATCAAAGTACAATATATGTATGTATATAAATATAACAAACCTCTTTGAACAATTAATGCATGCTAATAAAAGGGACAAAAAAATTAAAAAATAGATAATTCAAATAGGAGAGAGCACAGAATGCTGAAGACCATACATTTTTTGGTTCATAATACTGCTAAGTAATTTATAGTTACAGTAAGCCCAGTTTACTTGCAAATTTATTACATGCAGTTTTGACCAAGCATGATCAAAAGAATAATAAGTAAATAAATAAATTTAAAAATTCAAGGCCACCAGACACTACCTACCTTATGTCTCTACAGTTCTCTTTACTGGTAAGATCTTCTACCTAATCTCCCCTCTTCAAAACAATCTCAAACTCCAGAAAATATTTCTGGTCCACAGAAAGTCATATAAGATGAACATGCCCCCCCTCAAACAGTTAATCATATACTTCAGAGGTAAAAGGTTAATAATCACATTTACCAAAAAAGACCTAGCTACAAAACAATGGCACTAGTATCAAAGTATACAAAGACATAATATTAATTTAGGATTAATAGTTTTTTATCAAATATAAAAATGTTTTAGAATTTTACAGCAAATTGTCTCTATACTCACCACCTATACTTTGTTACTGAAATTTTACTATATATGTTTTATAACATATTCATCTATCCATCCCTCTCTATGTGATTAACTTTTAACATTTTAATAATCGTATCCTCAAATAAGATAAGATTACTTTTGAAAAAGTAATATAGGTGTTTATATCTAGGCAAAGTAAACTTATAAAAACAATATAAATTAGTGTTTTATATTTCATACCATCATTGTCATTATTAAAATAATATAAAAAATAAAACTAATTTTATTAATACTCATTTTACTTGATTGGATGTAGACCATTGGGAAGAATTTTTATAATTAAAGGGTCTGGGTTTACCAATTACAAGGCAAAAACAAACAAACAAAACCCCCCTGTGTTCCTATTCCAGTGCAATATTTTGTAAGGAATATTCTCTTCCCTTTTATAAAATTTATCTTTGATATTTTGTTAATTCACTATGGGTTAAGCTATATTATAACATGTGCTAAATAGATCTGACAGTTTTTAAATTGGATGTTTTTGTTCCTTTTATATTTAATCTCCATGAGACCTTATTGATTAATTTGTATCTGTTACCATTTTAAGGAAAATTCTCAGATTGGCAGGTGAGAATTAAAGCAAAAACAAATCAATATTGTAAGCAGAATCCCCCAAGCTAATCAACATGTACTGTGTCCTTTTAAATTAGCAAGGCAAAGCTTTCCACAAAGTCACAACATGACTTTATATGCTATAATAATATTGCTAAAATAATAGTGATAGCAACATTTTCTATATAAAATATTTCTTTTCTAGAAGTGTTCATGAAGCTTAGTACACTGCAATGACCACATTATTCAGTTCCAGAATTAGTAGCACACCATTCATTGTGAATGGCTCAGTTCACATTGTGATTACTCATTCAGCATTCTTATGGGTTTAAGATGTACAGATCATTGCAGTAAATAGTGTATGGCAGAGGTTCTCAAATGCTGATGATCTGTGAGGAAAATTTCCTCAGTCAGTAGAGAAATGAGAAATATAAATATAAAAGTAAAAAGAAAGTAACAGAAAGAAAGCATGTTAGCTTGTCATCTGCCCTTAGGAAAGCCTACCCTTTATTCTGATACCATATCCTACTACATTTTTGTTGATAAAATACCCTTTTCTTGACTTATGATAATAATAGTAGATGGTGGGTTTTCTTTTAATAGCTTATCTGCAAAAATTATTGTTTGGTGTCTATATTGGCTATCTATACATGCATTTATGATGGTATATGTATTGCCACAATTACACTGTGAAACAGATCACCCCAAAACTTAATAACTAGCCCACTCCAAAACTCAAGAGTTTGAAGCAATAAGTCCTTTAACTTGCTAGTTTGTGGGTTCACTTACATTAGGTAGTTCATCTGCTCTGGCTGGGCTTGCTTGCAAGTGTAGAGCAGGGCTGCAAGCTACCACACTTGGTAAGGCCTGAGTCAATACTGCTCTGCTGCTTATATCTTGCACATCCCTTCAGCAGGCTAGCCCAAGCATGTTCATTTGGTAAAGAACAGCATGCAAGAGTGTAAGTGGAAGTATGTGAACAATTTTTAAGTCCTTCCTTCCATCAAGCCTGGACTCACTAAAAGATGTTAATCCCCAGAACCTGTGAATTGTGCTCCATGATGAGTTCAGATGGAATTAAAGTTCCTAATCAGGTGAACTTGAGATGGGGAGATCATTCTGGATTATCTAAATGTTCCTTATAAGTGAAAGATGGAAGCAGGAGCGTGGGTGTCACAGATAGAGATGCTGTGCTACCTGTTTTGAAGATGGAGAAAATGACCATTAGCTGAACAATATGGGTATATTCTAATAGGTAGAAAAGGAAAGGCAGCATATTCACCTGTAGCTTATCCAGAAGGATCACAGCCCTACCAGTGCTTTAATTTTCATCAATGAAACCCATTTTGAACTTCTGACTTCCAAAACTGCAAATAATCAGATTGAGTTGTTTTAAGCTACTAAATTTATGGAATTTTGTTACTGATGGAACGGGAGTCTTATATACCCTCCATTGTTCAGTCTTTTCACTAGTCTATCCTATTATTTACTTAATGTTTTTCTTAAAATCATTTCATCTTTTTTACTTTTAACCTTGTTCCAATAATACCTATGAAATTTTGTTTGATATTTTATCTTGGTTTCCCCTATTATATATGAAAATAAATGAATACTAAAATTTTTAATTTAAGCTGTTCATCAATATAAGATCACAGCTAGCATCATATATCACATATCACATGTATAATAACATCGCTACCTCTGTTAAGCATACATACTGCATTTTTTAAACATGGATATGAAGATTCAACAGAGCAAAAGACTGTACAAGATGAGAATTTCTTAAAGAGGCATTTGAAAAGGGAGTAGAATGTGGGGCAAAGGTAGAGGAGCAATATGATTCAATGTGGTTCTAGCATAGTCTTTACATTTGTATCAAACAATTTGAAGCTTGCTAATCTTGAAATGTCTTTCCACTGGCTAGAATGTGTACCAGGACTCTTGCCTGTCTTCTGGTGTAAGCTTAGATTTTTCACATTTCTTTCTTGGAAGCATCTTTGGAGCCCAGCTAAAACACATACTCTCCTGTCTGTAAAAAAAGCCCTAACTTCTTTGCATGCTTTTCAGTCTTTTTGATGTCACAAGAAACAATTAAGGTGACTCAGGACAGGGGAGTCCCTGTTTACTGTTCCAGACCAAAAAGGATCACTGTCTGAGGTACCTGTAACTCAATCATAACATGTGCCTTGGAAATCACTATTTTTGAGCATTTATGAACTGTGAACTTCTTGAAGGCAATGATTTTGTACTATTTGTTGTTCCAGTCCTAATTTATAAGATGATACATGGTAGATGTCAATAATTGTTGGTTGAAATTAAATAAATAACAAATGATTTGTCTGAGGTCACACAATGCTTTCCTCCTTTCTCCCTTGCTATTCTTCTTTCAGTGGTATCAGCAAATATGCCTCATTTACAGATCTGGCTCACTTTCGTTTCTGAATTAGTTTAGTGGCTCTGGTAACACATCAGAAATCTGAGCGTGGTGAGATTTGTAATTAAAATCTGTGGCTTACAGACTTGGTACACAGTAGGTTGAGAATAAACGTGGGTACCCAAATGTTTTGAAAATTTCAGCATTCCTCTTTTACTTCTTGCCTTTCTTGCCTAGCATCTCTGTTGTTCCAGTAGTTTTGGAATCTCTTAAACCCTTGGCAATTTTTCTTACATCTGTTCTCTAAAAAGCTGTTACAAGTGAGTGGAGGCAAGATGGCACTGGGCTATAGGGCAAAGAACATAAAACTAAGAGTTAGAAGCCCTGGGTTCCCGTGAAAGCTCTGCAGTGGGATTTAGGGCAAGTCTCTTAACTTCTCTTAGCATCAATCTTTTCATCTGTGAAATAAGATTAATGACACTTGTCTTGCCTATACTTCAAGGTTGTTTTGAGGTTCACACGCATTTTCCACCCCACATAGCCTATAAATCTCCTATGCCTACAGACAACTTATAATATTCTATAGTAAGTTTAATATTTCCAGGATTTTAAAACCAGCACTGATCTGATCTAACATAATATATTAAATGTCAGTATGTATGAGAATCTCTCTGGTTATTGATGTTAATGGAAGAAGTTTGTACCATTTACCTAAAATAGGAAAACGTTGTGATGTTAATATATATTATCAATGTATGTGTTCATCAGATTTATTTTTTCAATACAAAGATAATTTTGGTTCAAACTTAAATAAATGTCATTAATTTTTATTAATTTACAAGAAATATGAAATCAAAAAGGCCTTTTCTTAAGCTTTAAGTTGGAACTCTTACTTTGAACCTAATCTGTCACTGAGGACAGAGAAACTATGTAGCTTGAAAATTCATTGGCATCATGGTACTATAACAGTGGTTTTTTTAAACCTACCAGTTTCATTTTGCTTTGTTTTTACAAATTGAGTGGTGCTATTTCTAGGTGTGTGAAAAACATACTTGATTAACAAAAAAAGTAAAAAAATTGTAAACCTGTTCCTCAACCATTATTCTCTTTTTCCAGCCACATAAGAACCCATTCTCTTTGTCCCTATCTTGATTTCCTTTCTTTCAACTTTTTGATTCTTAGCCCAGATAAATTGCTATAGTTATTTAGGAAGCCACAAAAATAAGTATTATCCAATGCTAACACTTTGAAATGTGATATTGTAATTACTTACCAAGTGAACATTAATCACAACTAGATTAGAATGAAATTACCTGTTATATTCACATTAATAGCAAATGAGCTTTCCTTGATTGATGTTGTTGTAATGAATACAAAAGAAATTAATAATGATCTAGCACTCACCGAAAGAGGCATAGTCATTAGGGACATGCCATCAAAAGGAGAGTGAAACTTTACAATAAGCTAGCATTAATTAAAGTAAAACCGCAATGAACTATTGAGTTACTTATATACACATTACAAAGATATTAGTCTGTTAGAATTAATGTGATCATAATACATTTTATAAAAATTAATAATGATTAACAATTTAAAATATTTAGGAAGCAAATACTTATTTATATTTGCTGAATGGCTGTACCAGCTATTTAGCTTCTTTGAATAACTTATTAGCATAGGAACAGTGATGAATAATATAGCCGTATATATAGCATGTTACCTCCTGTCTTTTTAGCTAAAAATATACATTTTGTTTTCAACATTTTTTTACTTGTTTCCAATAAAATATTCTATAGGACCTCTAAATTGTAGGTATAACATTGACTAATTTCTGTTTTTAAAAAAGTATTTGAAAGCTGATCTGCTATGAATATGTAACCAGATGTTAAGGAAAACCCTAGTCAGAAATGGGCTTTGGGAGCAGAGAAGCAGAACTAGACTTTTCATACACAGTTTCTAAGGAGTAATTGAGCATACACATATCAAAGGGGATGCAAAGTTAGGCTTTCTCGTTCAAGAGGCTTTCTGTCTTTAAAAAATGTAATTTTTGAGATTTTCAATGTAACAATTCCATAGCAGAAAGCAAAGGGTTTTGAATTATTTAAGTTATCAGAATATCACTTATAATTTTACTATATTGAACATTGTTTAGAACAATTTAGAATGTTTAGATAGCTATAAAACATATTTGAATAATATTAAAGTTAGCATTTAACAAGATTAACATAAGTGTATCTTTAAAGACTGCATATAAAACTGGTAAAATATAAATGAAGAGTATGTTTGAGTTTTATAGTATAGCACCAATGTCAGTCTCCTAGCTTTGATAATGTACTATGATTACTTAAGATGTTATCATTGGGAGAAGCTAAGTGCAATGTACATGTGAACTTGGTATAATAAAATATTAATGTTAAAGCACTTCAAAGTAAAAATTTATTTTACAAAAGAACCTAAATATCATTTTAAGAAAGTATTACCTGTTTTTAAATAACAAATGACTAGTTTTCTCAGCCTGAAAGAATATATAGAGCTGGTTAAGAACTGCTAAATAAATTATATTTCTGACCTAGACTTAATTGATGATTCTTGAATTAGTAAGTGAATAAATGTGCGAACACATGCTATGGCATGTGATTAAATTATAGGAGCTAATTATTTCTTGGCATGTTGCAATGGGTCCATTTAATACTGTTTATGTAGAAAACTACTGTAATTATAAAAATGAACACAAACATCCAAGTAAACTAAGTGGAATATAAAGAATGCTTGAGATATCAAAAGCTTTACTATTTGCTTTGCATTTATTTTCATAAAAGGCAGACACATTTTATCTTGATTTTAGTGTTTTACAATGCCAAAGGAAAACTAAAATATGCTCTCAAAATCCTAATTTGTACTTCCTTCCATGAAGGGGGCACAACAATGAATAAAGTTTTCAGAGTTAATATCTAAGAACAAAACCAGCAGTTGTACCAGCATGATTGAACTCCTGCTGTGACAATTATTACTCTTATTTTATTAATTTTGCAATTAAATTGCTGAGTTAAGCTCCATGTATTTCAAGCTGTGACTTTTTCTACTATCTCAGTAGTTTATAGATGACTTCAATTGTTCAATAACTGAAAGAATGCAATCTGTATATTCTGTAACACAAATTTTATGTGAAAAAGCAACTCAATCTAGAGAATTTCCGTAACTAGTTTATACATCTAAAAAAATAATAAAATAGGTTAAAAGGGTAGAAAAGATTTTTACAGTATGTATGTCATAGGCCAAATTTGTCATAATCATCAGTAAGTTACTGAAACACTGTATGTATTGAATAACACCAGACATTTAAAAAAGGAGAGAAATGTAGAGAACTTTTCTTTAACCTCAGGAATCTTATATTCTAATAGTATAAATTTTACAATTTTAGATGGACTTATTAACAAATATCTTAATTTTATTCATTTATATATTTATTGATTTATTTATTTTGGTGACGGTCCTAGAGATCAAACCAAGGACCTCATGCAAGCTAAGCAGGTGCTCTACCACTGAGCCACATTCATACCTTATTTATCTTGACATCAAATATATTTTTTACTGTCATATTAGAACTATGAAATAACCCACACCTCATTTACACAGGATATTTACAAAGACAAGTTGATAGATACAAAATATTAGAAGATACGCACCTTTGTTAATAAAATCAGTTTCCTTTTGTCTGTTGGAAATGAACTGAAATAAGTTTTATGTCTGATATAGCCAAATATGATGTAGAATTTGTAAAGATTGAAAAGAGGAAAGAAATTAAATAGAAGATTACAAGTTAACAGGCCACTTTATAGCTAAAAGAATTAATAAGTAGACTTTCTAAGTTCTCAGAGAAGTCACACCACTTTATTTTGTTGCATTTCACTTCAGTGGTTAAGTAAACTGCTGGTCAGTTGGGTGCTTTTCTAGTTCTTTCCCTGGGTGGCTGAGTATTCATGGACAAGTAAAATAGCTTTGTGGAGCATTAGAATCCTTGCTGATGCACTTAAAATTTCACATTCTGATTGTCTGTGTTTCCTTCAAAGATAATCCTTTGCATTGGAACCATTCTATGGAGGAGTATAGTAATGGAAGTATAGATTATGTTTCTGTGCCACTTCTAAGTTCTGTGGTCTTCCCTCAAATTTCTCAGTTACTTTAAGCTTCATTTCTTAAATGAAGGTAGGATTAAATATCTATATTGTCATCATTATAGAGGAAACATATATAAAGCCCTTACTAATGCACAGTGTCATGTGTGTGGTGAGGCCTAGATATGTTGTTAGTAGCTGCATTGTGTTATTATTATTTATCATTATTTGTACTAATGAATCCTAGGTTGGAAGAATTCATTCTGTACTCTTGTCTCATCATCAAAATGTATTAAACAGTCTTTTATTTCTTGCTTCTAATGGTGTATTATAAATACCAATAGTAATAATGCCTCACTTGGATATGGTCCTTTTTAGTTTGCAATACACCTTTTTATGTTATATTACAAAATTTCAATTGTAGTTTTAGAAAGCCAGAATTCACAACAGTAGAACTCAGAGAAGTAGTAGGCATTTTGTTCAAGAGATCTTTTCCTTTCTTCTTTCTTTCTTCTTACTCTTGCTAAGGATGGAATCCAGGGCCTTGAGCATGCTGGACAAATGCTCTACCACAGAACTATATTCCCAACTCGGTAGATCTAACTGACTCAAATCTTCTCATGTTTCATATACATAATATACTATCTCAGCCTATACAGAATACTAACCACAGTACAACCTTATATCTACATATTCATTCATCTAAGAAAGATCCAAAGGTATAAAAATTGGAATAATATAGATCCCACTCTGGAAGTTAGTATACACAATACAATTGCCAGTATGTCCATAAACAATGTGTCAAAATATTAATTTTAACCATATAATGTTATCAGTATTCAAATATTTTAGAACTATGAAGTTAGTGGGATCTTTTTATATGTTTTCACCTTATAGTTAATGAGAAACATATGATTTAAAGTTTCAAATGGTTCCCAAATATTTTATGTTAAATAATAGGATAATAAATTATATCTGGGGAATTAAAGGACATAAATAATTCTAACTTATAGATAGAGCAGACCTTATTTGCAACACTCCACTGGCCAAATTTAAATGACCACAAAACTCACCCTCCTCTCTTATTTTACCTCTGACCCAAGCAAGTCAAATGTATTGTATTGTTTGTAAATTTTTCTTCCCATAGATAGCTCATAGGGAATTCTGATTAACAATGTTGTGTCTTAAAACTTAACTAAAATGTGAGTGGGAGAATTAAAATGATACAAGGAAAATGAATGTGAGGAAAGAAATGACAAAGTATAGGAGAGGACAAATATTTGGACCATGCAAAGAGAATGAAGAAGTTAGCATATCTGGGAAAACTGAATACCAAGTGCCTAATGGCCTTGAAAGTTTTTGGCATCAGAGACACCAGTTATTAGAGAAAATAGGGATGATTGTGAAGCTGAAATTAGGGGGGTTAGTCAAAAGTGTGACTTGAAAGCAATTATATCTCCAGACTTCTCAGCCCTTTCCATGGAATCAAAATAATTTTCTCTTCCTTACATAGTCTGGAGACCAGAAGTTTATTCTCCAGAGAAATCATTCTAGAAAAGCTCAAGACCTGGAGATGTCAGGTACAGGGGACCATTTCTACCCAGAAAATGGTAATTAAGTAAAAGTACATGTATGTAATAAGATTAACCACTACCCTCAAGGCTCAAGACCTATTTCACTCACTCCAGAAATGCTGACAGCAAATGTGTACTCCCAAACAAGATATCATGTATTTTTCTTGAGCAAAACTGAGTGGGCTTAGAAAAAAGAACAACTGATACTTTTCCTTGGACTTTACCAATGTACATGGAATGAAACTCACCTCCTCAAGAGTCCGACAAACAAAACATTATTTTTTTATGATCTGAAAGATCCTATGAATGAATAGGAAATAAATTATCATCAGTCATTTGAGGAAATGAGACCAAAATAAAAAACTGGAAAAATGACTTTAGGGTACTAGACACCTATAATTAATATCCCTAGAAACATAAGATAATTTATTGAATCCATGAAACAAAAAGAAGTTTTATTAAAAAGAAAAAAAAGCAAAGAACAAAGATCTGTTCCTGGAAGATAAAATTATCATTGCCAAGATAGAAAATTAAATTGCAATTGGAAGCTAAATCTCCAAAAAAGCTGATAAAACAGAGACCAAGAAATGAACAATAAAAAAGAAAAAGTAAAACTAAAGGATCAATCCAAGAAGTACAATATCTGATGAAGAAGTTACAGAGAAATTATAAAGAAATAATTATCAGAAAATAATATAAGAACATTTCTTGGGAATGAAGAACATGACTTTTATGACTGAAGATGCCAATCAAGTTCCCAGCACAGTACAGAAGACCCATATCAAAAAATATTATATGACATCTCAGACTAGCAGTAAGATTCTAAAACCTTCCAAAGAAAGGGAGACAGCGAAATAGAGAAAGAGAGATAGAGATAGACATAGATATAAAGATATATGTAGGTATATAAAGATATATATGTAGGTAGGTAGGTGGGTAGGTGGGTGGATGGATGGATAGATAGTTAGATAGATAAACAGACAGTAACCTGATCACTAATGAAAGATTAAAACTCCAAATAGTGAAAGATTAAAAATCCAAATAGCATCAGACTTCTTTTTTTATTTTATTGTTTTTACATTTACTCACATGTGTATACATTGTTTGGGCCACCCCCCCCCCACATCCCCGCTTCCGGGCAGAACCAGTTCTGCCTTCTCTGATTTTATTGAAGAGAAAACATAAGAGATAATATGAAATATATAGCATTTTTGCTAGTTTGAAGTAAAGATAGCTATACAGAGAGATTCCTAGCATTGATTCCAGAGCATCAAACTTCCTAACAGCAATACCTGAAAGCTAAAGAATCTATATCTTGTTTTTGTTATTATTATAGTAGTTGGAAATAAATTGTATTTATAATATACTTAATAATTATACAAATTTATGGGGTGTGGTGTGATAATTAGATGCATGTGTGCAATATATAATGATCAATCAGAGTAAATAGCAATTTGAATTTCAACTTTAATTTTTCTGAAAACCGACACACTTACAGGCGTCCAGAAGTAAAATTTCTGAACCATGTGGTAATATATGTCTAGTTTTTAAAAAAAACTGTCAAACTATTTTCCAGGTGGCTGTGTGATTTGCCATTCCAGCCAGCAATATGTGAATGATTTTTTAATAGAGTTGTTCATTGTTTTAATTTTTGTTCTTGAGTAGTAATATTCTGGGCCCTAGATATTTATCAGGTATACAGCTTGCAAATATTTTCACTCATTCTGTAGGTAGTCTTTTCACTTAACTTTTAAAATAGTGTCCAAAAGCTTTTAATTTGGATGAAATCCAACTTTTATTTATATTTTCTTTTGTTAGCCTCTTCTAATTTTTAACTAAAGGAATTTTTAGCCTTATTGTGCTTTGATAAAATATTTGGAGCTTCTATTTGTCAACAACCCAGGCTAACTGTAGTCCCAAAGATGAGAAAATATATTAAGAAGAAATAGAAGCAATTCACAAATCTACATATATTCAGAAGGACGTATCTATGTAAAGTTGGGAAAAGTGCAGCCGTATATACATTTACAAAGAGAAGAAAGTAGTGAAGAATCATTACTGAAACACAAAGGGGACAGTACAAGGTAGCAGGACAAAGAAGACTGAGAAAGATACAGAATGCTTTCAGATAAAATAGAGATTTATTGAGCTACATCAATAGTCTAGCACTCATTAGGCATTGGCTGCCAGTGTCCACTGTCACTCCATGCAGTTTACAATGGCAAACACAAAGGTCACTGGTCTTGGCATTTTTTCCTTGACTCACGAACCATCAGTGGAATGTCTAAGGGTGGGTGCGGTAAGATCCACATTCTAGTTTGTTCTTCCACTTCTTTTTGAGCCTTTCTCACAAAGAGCAGATGCACATGGGTAATTTTCAAATGGCTAAACTATTAGTCTTCACCATGTTGGAACATTGTTCCAACTTAGAGAGTCCTCAGTAAAGCAAGTGAAGCATAAGATAGTTATTTTGGGCAGTATTAAATGATTAGCTGTTCTGGTTCATATAAATAAATTCTTTCAGCCTATAAAATGGATGAAAATATTTGCTAGCTATATGTCTGATACTTATCTATTATAGAAAATATTTAAATTTTATCTATTACTGAAAATACATGAATAATTCATAATTCAACAGCAAAAACAAACTCAATTAAAAATGAACAAAGAACTTAAACAGACATTTCTCCAAAGAAGATACATCAATGACCAACAAGCCCATGAAAAGATGCTCAGCATTATTAGTATTAGGGAAATGCAAGTCAAAACCACAGTGAGCTGGGCACTGGTGGTTCATGCCTGTAATCTGAGGTACTTACGAGGCAGAGATCAGGAGGTCTCTGATGACAAGGATGATGGTTTGAGGCCAGCTCAGACAAAAAGTTCATGAGACCCCATTTCAACCAATAGCTGGGTGTGGTGGCATGCACTGTCATCCCAGCTTTGTGGGAAGCTGGGATCAGGATGATCACAGTGCCAGGCCAGCCCAGGCAAAAAGTTCATGCAACCATGTTCCAACAGATAAAGTTGGGCATAGTGTCACATGCCTATCATCCCATCTACAGCAGGAAGCATAAACAGGAGGATTGCTGTCTAGGCTGACCCAGTTAAAAAGCAATATCCTATCTCCAAAATAATCAGAGCAAAAGGGATTGAAGGCACTGCTTAGGTTTAGAGAGTAGAGTGCCTGCTTAGAAAGGTTGAAGCCCTAAATTCAAATCCCAGTATCACGAACAACAAAAAATCCAGTCAGGTACTCATTTCATATCCACACAGATGGCTTTAATTTTTAAAAATGCAAAATAAAGTGTTGGTGAGTATGTGGATAGATTGGAATCCTTGTGCATTGCTGCTGGGAATATAAAATGATTCAACCACTGTGGAAAACATTCTGGTAGTTTCACAAAAAATTAAATATAGATTTAACTTACGATCCAGCAATTTGACTCATTCATGTATGCCAAAATAATTGGAAACAGATAAGCAAGCTATTGTATATGAATGTTTGCAGTAGCATTATTCATTATATTTAAAAGGTGGAAACAACCCAAATAAAAAATCTATGGATGAACAGATAAATAAATTGTGCCATATACATACAAAAGCATATTATTCAGCCATAAAAGGAATGAAGCACTGATATATGATACAATGTATATGACCCTTGAAATGTTATGCTATCAGAACAAAGATATAAAAGGACACATATTCCATATTTATGAAATATCTAGAATAGATAAATCCATAGAAAAAATGCACAGTGGTAGATGCCAAGGGCAGGATGAGAGTGGAATGGGGAATCTACTTAATTGATACACAGTTTTATTTTAGAAATGTTTTGCAACTCAGTATAGATAGTGATTACACAGCATCAGGAACATGCTAAATGTCACTGAATTGTTCACTCTAAAATGGTTAATTTTTCCTGTCCTGGTGGCACACACCTATAATCTCAGCACTCGGGCGGATCAGGTGGGTGGATTGTGAGTTCACATCCAGCTTGATTTACATAGTAAGGCTCTATATCAAAAAATAAGATATAAAACTATGTGATTTGAAGATAAATGGATTCAATTGGAGAACATCATGTTAAGTGAAGTAAGCCAGGATCAGAAAGAAAAAGGCTGCATGTTTTCTCTCATGTGTGAAAAATAGATCCAAAAGATAAATCTATACACAAAACAAACATGATCATAAACACATTTATACATAGAACATGTTTGTAATAGTGGAATATGGCACTCGTTGGGGAAAGGAAAGGAAAAGAGAATGATAAGAGTCAATAATATCGAAATGCATTACATCTGTGCAGTATTACTGAAAGCTGAGGAATAATGGGGGGGTGGGAGGGAAGGAGTAAGGAAGAGTAATAGGGGAGTTGAACTGACCAAAGTAAAGCATACTCACAGAGGGGATGCATTGAGAAATCCCTTTAAGCATCAACTTTGGAATGAAAAATGGAAGACAAGACTGTAAAATAGGTACAGTGTGTGTGAGGGTACTTATGGGAGGAGGGAGGGTGAATGGAGATGAAGGTAAGAGAATATGGTTAATGGGCTTCATATAGATACATGAAATAGAATGATGAAATCACTTGCAATTGCCTTAAGTGGGACAGAAAGGGGTTTGCCGGTGGGGGGGACATGATAGAGGCAATCTAACCAAAATGTAAGGCTATTCAGAATTGTCACAATGAATTCCCCCTGTACAATGAATATATGCTAAGAAAAATGAAAAAATAATAAAATATAAAAGTATGTTAAAAATCACCCATAAAAAGTAAAATTGAAATTAAAAATAATAAATAATATTTTTGTTAATTTTGTGCTATGCAAATTTAGTACCTTTGCCACTTACAGTAAGGGTTTAATACTTCTGAATAGGGCTAGTGAGGTAGCTCAGTGGTAGACCACTTACCTAGCATGTGTGAGGCCTGGAACTCAATTCCCAGCACCAAAATAATAATAATAATTCTGAGCAAATAGTTATTAAATTAATTAATGTGTTTTATTGTAGACTACCCAAAAGTAGATTCTGAATTAAGAATTTAAACTCTGAGTCAAAGTAGATCCTGAGGCAAAGATTCCTTTGGGAGGGGAACAAAATAAAGGTGAGAGAAAAATGTGAGACAGTGAAGAGAAGGTATTCAGTGAATGAGGCATTATCAAGCCAACTACTTCGGTCTAATGGAATTATAATGTCACTGGGGAAATACTGAGTATAGTGAAAAAATGCACTTGAGAGTTATCCTTCTAAAGGGGTATGGGAGCTGAGGTATTTATATAACAATTCTTGATAGTCATTGATTAAGAACTGCTTCCAAGGGGAAGGAAGTTCTTTCTCCAGCATTTCTGGCATACCACCATGGCAAGGAAAACACTTTTGTGTCCAGAGAAAGTCATTGGAGAAAAAGAAAGTGTATTCCCACAAGTGAAAGCCAGACCAAGGTGCACTGAAGTAGTGAGGATATTTTACTTAGTTTAAAGATACAGGTCTGCAGAAGAAACTTTATGACAGTTGCCTGATAGGGATGTGTTTCAATTTGATGGGCTCAGGTGTGTTGGTTAAGAGAAAATGAGGAAGGATTGGTTGTTTCTCATGGCTGTTGCACAATTCTACTCTAATAAATTTCTCTTTTATTGAACACCATAGCTAATATAATGATATCAAACATTTAAGTTGTTTGTGGAATCTCTTTTAAAAGAAAAATTTTTCTGCAATCTCAAGGAATAACCCTCATGGCAACCCAAGGGTATCCATGTTTCTAGTTCAAGGAGCACTTCTCTAAGACAATAGTTCTCTACCTGGGATGGATTCATCAGCAGAAGACATTTAGCAAAATCTCAAGACATTGTTGGTTTTCATATGGGATGGGGCACTACTATCATCAAGGAGATAGAGGCCATAGATGCTGGTCAACATTTTACAGTGAACAGAACAGGCCTGTGGAACAAAAAATTACTTGATCTAGCATGCCACAGATGAGAAATCCTGCCATAAACTGGCACTGTGATGTGAATTCTCTGTGATGATGAAAATATTTTAAATCTATGGTGTTCATGTGGCTGTTGAGCATTTGAAATATGGCTAGTATGACTGTTGGCCAGTTGGGATACTATGTTCTGAGGAAATAATTATGAATAAGATACAGTCTTTTAAGTCAGAGTGTATGGTCTAGTAAGGGAGAGAGAGCCTTTAATAGTAACTGTAATAGAATGTTGTAATAGAGGATGAATAACATGCTAAATTTGAGGCACCAGGACTCAGACAGACAACAGTTCTCTGAGGTGAATTTCTACCCATAGCACAGAACATTGTAAAATGTAAAAGTTGTATTTTGTGCAAAAAGAAAAAAATCTTTAAATTTTTTGTTATATAACTCATTGCTTCATCTTACTTTACCCTTTTGTCAGCAAATATCTAATAAAGACTGGAATCTGATCTTAAGTTCTGCTTTATTTAATGATCCTAATGAATTTCTCAAAATAGTTTACCAAAGAAGTCTATTAAAGTATTGAATTTTTTCGTAAAGGATAATACAAATGGCATGACATTCTTTTTAATATCTTATTCAAACTTAAAATTAGTCTTACATGTGAAACAAACTTGCCCAGAGAAATTGTTGGAGAACTTACAAATAAAAACTTAGCCTAAAAAAGTGATGGGTCACCTAGTCTCTAAGAACATTAAAATCTGACTCTAAAATATGTTTAACCACTGTCACATCTTTCTTTGAAGCTTAAGTAACTCAACATTCCCAGCAGGTACCCAGTGATTCGATGTGACACATATTCTGTCAGCTAATTTCCCTTCCTGGTGTGTTGGTACAATTTGTATCCACAGAAATATGTGGAAAACCCTAATAGTCTTGAGTGCTAGAATTCAGCAAAAGAAATCTTTGTCACCTAAACAAATTAGTGATAACCTAAGACAAATGATCATATTGTTATGCTGGCCTAAAAAAGAAAAAAAGCTTATGAATTTAGAAAGGGAGAAAAATGAAACTGGCCACAATGTAGCAAACAGTCAGATAATAAAGTGTTTCCTCTCTTCCTAAAAAACTATATTTGAGGAACAAATATATAGATATTCTCCTTCTGAGGTATGTAGTTAAATATTCCCTTCCCCCTTGGGTATGACCTGAACTTAGTGAATTGCTTCCAAAAAATGGACTATGGTAAGTTAAAAATGACACTATACTGGAGAAGAAACCTGGGAGACACCACCTTAACTAAGTGGTCAAGTGTAACATCACCAGTGATAATCATATTGTTATAATTTCCCCTCTGATATAATGTGATGAGGACATTTCATCTCACTGGTTTTTCTCCCAAACCCATAACCCCACTCTAATCAGGAGAATATTTTAGTCAAATCTTAAGAGACATTATACAATATACCTAACTAGACTTTTTCAAAAGTATTAAGGTCATGAACAACAACAAAACAACTGGAGACTGTCACAGACTAGAAGAGACCAAAAAGTCAATGAGACCAAATGCAATATGAAGTTCTGATTGGATTTGGAACAAAAAGGTCATTAGTGGAAAAAGTGACAAAATCTAAACAAACTGTGGAATTTTGTTAACAGTGTTATATCGATGTTTATTTGTATGTTTAGATAAATATACCATGGACATATAAGATGTTATCATTAGAGGAAATTGTGTGCCAGGCACAAAAAAATCTACCCAACTATAAATGTGGATTTGTTTATTTCTTTTTAAGTCTATTAATTTTTGTGCTTCATGTATTTTGAAGCTGTTGTTAGGTGCACACATTTATTATTATTACATCTTCCTGGCGAATTTAGCACTTTTATTTTTATTCAATATCCCTGTTTGCTACTAGTAACTTTCTTTGCTCTAAAGTATTTTTTATCTGTTATTGATAGTACTGCTGTATCTTTCTTTTGACTAATTTTTGCATGGTATAAATTTTTTGATCCTTTGAATTTTAACCAACCTATGTTGAATTTTAGATGAATTATTTTAAATGACATGTTGTTAAGTCAGCTTTTTCCCACTGTCAAATCTCTGTCTTGTAATTGGTGTACTTAGACCACTTATATTTATGGCAATCATGGATAAGTAAAAACATAAATCTCCCATTATTTCGTTTCTGTTGGTTTTCTGTCTCATACCACTGATATAATTATCCCCAAATTATCCATAGGATTAATGTAATTCCAATCAAAATCCTAAGAAAGTTTTTTGTAAAACCTTGAAAAGCATTTTCTAAAATATATATAAAAAGTCGCAAGTCTTAGAATAGCTAAAACCATACTGAAATATCAAAATAAAGGGAAAAGTACCACTGTACCCAATGATAAGTCTTACAATATAGCCACACAATGGTGTTGAAGGAGGGTTAGAAACATCACTCAATGGAAAACAGTACAGAATCCAGAAAACAGATCCATGCAAATATACCAAACTAATACTGTTTTTGGCTATCAGGTATGGAAGCCAGGATCTCCTGCATCACTGTACCATTGAGCTACATCCCCAAGTCCTCCAAACTAATGTTTGACAAAGTTTGGCATATAGGCAAAAAAGAAAAGCCAGGATGAACTTCAACCTAAATCTCACTCTTTATAAAAAAATTAACTTAAAATAGATCATATACTTAAGCATAACACATAAACTGTAAAAAAAATTAGAAAAAAGGAGAAAATTTTTCAAATTAAAAAACTTTTGCACTGCAAAAGACTGTAAATAGGACAAAATACATGCTACAGAATACAAACTGTACATCCAATAAATACTGGTGTCTAAATTACATAAAGAATTCTCAAAACTTAGCAGTAAAACAGCAATCAATCCAATTAGAAAATGGCAAATAATATGAGAAGACATTTTACCAGAGAGGATTTACAGATGGCAAATAAGCACATGAAAGATGGTCAAAAACATTAGCCACTGGGGAAGTGCAAACTAAAATCATGAGCTATCCCTACACACCTATCAGAATGTCCAAAGCAAAAACAAATAGTGACCATATGAGATACCAGGAAGGATGCAGATAAAATGGATCATTGATATTTTGATGATGGAAATGTAAAATGATACAGCCAATGTAGCAAATACTTTGCCAATTTCCCATAAAATTAAACATGTAACTACCATACAACCTAACAATTATACTCTTGAACATTTATCCTAAAATATTTACAAAAAGGTTCATACCAGTTTTACTTATAATAGCCCCCAAGTAGTAACAGCCCAGGTGGTCTTCAACAATAAGTAGTTACAAAAATAAAGGTATATTCTGTACCATGCAATACTACTCAGCAATAAAAAGCAATGGAATGTTGATACATGCAACAACTTGAATAAATCACCAGGAAAATATGCTGAGTAAAAAGAGCTAATTTTAAAAGATTACATACTTCATGGTTCTATTTATATAATATTCTTGAAATGGCAGAATTTAAGGTCATAATGAAACCCATTAAAATGCAAGAAAGTTAAAAAGAAAGATGGGGAGGAGGGATAAGAAAGAGTAATAGAAAGCATGATAAAAGTACATTGCATGTATATATGGAAATATCACGATTAAACCCCATACATTGTCCAGTTAATATGCACTCATAAAAATGTGAGGGAAAAGGCACTGTAATTTATTACTTAGACTGACCCACAACATTAAATGTCATGTTACAAGTTTAAAAAATGGAGACTAGTGATTCCCAGGAGCCTGAGACAACTGGAAGAATGGGGTCAGTAAAGTGCATGTGAATTTATATTACCACAAAATTTAAAATATGATTTCCAAAAGCAAATAAATAAAATTAAAGTAATTTAGGGATTTTAAGATTTCAATGGTTATTTTATGCCATTGGATTTTTTAACTACTGAAAAAACCAAGGCATAAAAAACTGAAATGACTGGCTCATGCCTCATTTAAGGTTTTTTTCCTTCTCTCTTTCACTAGGTTATAAGGTTTTCCAATACGGAAATTATGTCTTCCATTCCTTTAGCACTCATATTACTTCAAGTAATGTTGAGCATACATTAACACTGTAAAATCTGTTGTCTGAGTACATAATAAAAAGATTTATTTGTATATGCAAATGTTATGTTAACACGTTTCACTCTGAAATATATTTGTACATAGAGAAAACAAAACAAGATCTGTTCAAATTACCTTACTTGATTAAGATGATTTCTAAAAAGGAGATAATTTGGGAGTTGTTTGTTTTTAATTTTACCTATTTTTGAATAGGTGCTCATTTTCATATTTCAGAAATCAAGTTACAAAAAGGTGCAAAGTGAAAATTCTTTTCCCCAACTCTATACACTAACCACTCAATTTTTCTTCCCATTGGCAATCAGTATTGTTAGCTATTTGTGTATTTTCAAGAAAATATATACAAATTTATGTATATATGTGTAGTGTTTATATACATTTTTACGTTAATGTTAGCATACTATATATACTTGTTCTGAATCATACTTTCCTCTATCAACTGTGATCTTGGACATTTTCTTGTGTCAGTATGTAATGAATGTGTTCATTTTCTAGGACTACCATAGTGAAGTACTGCAAACTAGGTGGCTTAAACCAAGGAAATTTAACTTATCACAGTTCTGGAGACTAGAAGTTCCAGAGCAAGGTGTCAGTAGATTTTGTTCCTTCTGAGCAAGGTGAGAGAGATTACCTCTGTAAATGACCCTATTTCCAAATTTGGTCACATTCTGAAGTGAGGGTGTAGACATTAAGGTGACTTCGGAGGTAAGTAGGATATATATCCAACCCATAACAGAAAGCTTAACCATTCTTTAAATGACCACATATTGATGCATTATGTGGATGCATATGATTTACTTAAGCAGTGCCTTATACATTTTTGTTGGTTTTCATTTTAGTTTTTGCCCTAATATTAGCACAAGTGTCATAAAATAGGATTAAAGCATCTGAGGCTTACCTATATCCTGTTCAAACAGTGATTACCTCTGAATTTCCAGTGCCTTGAAGGCAATATATAGTAAGGGAGAATGAGAGATTTAAAGTTCATAGGAAATAAAAAATGCTTGATAATAGCCCAGGAATGTATGAAAAAGAGTAAATATGTCTGTGCTAGTGATCAGAGAGGGGGTTTACCTTATCAATATGAAACTTGCTATAAAGCCACTGTAATCCAAATAGTATAGTATCAGCACAAAAAGAGACAAATAGATCACTGAAACAAACTTTGCAGTCCAGATGCAGATCAAATTGTTTCTGGAAGCATTATATAGCAAAGGTGTTGTTATTTTAATTCAATGAAAAAAATGTTTTATTCAATAAACATTGCTGACATTCTTTGCCATCCATTTCAGAAAATGCAGATTCTTTCCTAGCTCATGAAATATGAAAATAAATTTCAGGTGCATTAAACTTTTACATATAAAAACAAAACTCTTAAGATAAGAAAACCAGTTTTTAAAAAGATAGGAAACCCAGAAGTCATAAAGGACAGATAGACATATTTACTATATAAAAAATACTAGAAAATAAAGTCAAAAGAAAAATAACACATTAAGTAGATATTTATAACATGTCATATAAAAGATGCATGCTCCTAATATTCAAATATCTCCCACAAATTAATTTTAAAAAGGTAAACAACCCAGTAGAAAACTAGTCAAAAAATAGAAATCTGTAATTCACAGGATAGCCAAATACTTTGAAAACAAAACCATGAAAAGATGCTCAAAGAAACAATACTATTTCCATTCAGCAGATGGACAAAAATTAAGAATGATAATTTCTGATGGAAAAGGGAACTCTTAGATATTGCTGGCAGAACATAAATTGCTCTGGTGTTTGAGGAAAGAAATGTAGTATTTGCTATTCAGATTAAAATATAAATACTTTTTCATCAGTCACTACATTTCTGAGAGTCAGTTCCACAGAAACAAAAATGCCAGTATGAAAGGACTTTTATTGCACCATCACCTGTAGTAGTCAAAGAGTAGAAATAAAGCAAACACTCATCCACAGAGAAATTATTGAATAAATTATGAAATTGGGTGGGCTTTGCAAAATGAATTATTATTCAGTCTAGTTAGTTCTGTATCTGGTCTCCTGAAGGAATAGCTGTGATTTTAACAAAACAACTTTCAATAAACATATGAATCCATTTTAAAAACAAAAAAGACAAAATAAATCCCATGGAGATATATATATATATATAGATAGGTAGATAGATAGATAGATAGATAGATATTTCCATATATATATACATTTCCTTCATGGTCAGATAATTCCATGGATATATATATATATATATATATATATATATATATATATACATACATTTATATATATATATATATATGTACCAGGTTATTCGTATTTACAGCCTTGGATCCTCAAAGAAGAGAGAGAGAGAGAGAGAGTGAAACAAAGAGGAAAAAGAATGTATCAAATTGGGTAAAATGTGAATTTAAATATTACTACAAATATATAACTATAGAATACGTGCATGAACAGGAACTATAAGTTTATACAGAAATTTTAATGTGCTGATTTTCTTATGAAGTGGTTGGATTGAGGACATTTTTATATATACATATTATTTTAATATTATGCTTTATTGGATAAAAAGAGAAACAGGGGAAGGAAGCCCTGACAAACCTAGTACTTGCCATGTGGGCCCTCAATAACTGCTAGCTTATTTATTATTGTTGCTGTTGGGGCTTTGCAGTGCTGGGGATTGAACCCAGGGCCTCTTGCATTTTAAGAACTGGACAGAGTGATGCTTTAGGAATATGTTATATTCTGGAATCATCTTCTTTCCTCAGTTCCTAACTGGCTCACAGACCAACAGTGAGACAATTTGTGGTTAGTACATAGACACTACAGATGTCTGAAACTATTCAGTAAGCTTCATTTTAAGTATTTTTTCTACAGTGTGAAAGGAGTACTAGCCTATGAAGGTCAGGAAATCTGTAATCATCTAGTTGTTCTACCATTAATTAGCTGTGCCCTTGGGGAAAATCCAAACATGATTCTGTTTCCCCATAGATAAATTAAGCGGCTTGGCTAGATGTCCTCTCAAGGCTCTCTAGTTCTAAATTTCTTAATTTAGTACCTTGTTTATAGAATAAAATTGTTTCCTTTCACTCTAAATGCTGGGCCAACGGTCTAAGGTTCAAGCATGCATGTGTTTTGCACCCTTTACATTGCTAGGTGCCATTTCTTTCAACAGCCTATTTTGATATGTTCCTTTCAGAGATATAAGTGAAAATGAGCTTGTGAAGGCTATTTAGCTTATGAAGAGCTCGTTTCTGTGGCACTTAAGTCAACATTTACTGCATTAAAATATGACAACTTAGACATTGCTCTTCTCTTTCCAGGATAGTTTTTTGTTGTTGTTTTGTTTGATGTTGTTTGTTTATATTGGGGTTTGAAGCCAAGGCCTTGAGCTTGCTAGGCAAGTGCTCTACCACTTGAACCATTCCACCAACCCTTTTTGCTATAGTTATTTTTCAAATGGAGTATATGCTTATACTTGGGCTTGCCTGAACTACAGTCCTCCTATTTATACTTCCTGTATAGCTTTCATGACAGGTACATGCTACCACAGTCACTCTCTTCTTTTAGTACATATAGTTCAGTTTTATAATAGAGACATGTGTCCCACTGGTTATTGTTTTGTTTTCATAAAACAGAATCACCTTGCTGCACAAGCCTCAGCATCATTTTGGAGCTTGTTAAAAATGTGGAACCCCTAGGCTGGGGATGTTGCTAAAGCAATAGAACACCAGCCTAGCAAGCATGAAGCCTTGACTTTAAACCTCAGTACCACCAAAAAATTTTTTAAAAAAAGAAAATAAACTTGGACTCCCATACCCCAGTTCAGAAAAGTTGAATCAGAATATGCAGTGTACAAAGATCCCCAAGGGACTTGCATATACATTACAGTTTGAGAAGCAGCAAAATATCACACATATACATGAAATTATATTCAGTGCCAAAGAAAGAAATAGATGTGAGAGATCAAAGATCTAAGATGAAGATGAGTTGCAACTGTGTGATCTTTACCTCAATGACCTTTAATTTCGTCATGCGCATAATATGACCCCTAAACAATACTTCATAAAAATTTTATTCTGGAGCATATATGGAAGCTTTAAAAGAGAAGAGAATCATCTAAGATTTTTTTTCACTTAAGATCTGAAGAGTTTTCCATTTATGTGAAAGGAGGGGTGTGATTTCCCAGGCAGAAAACAGTACTTGCAAGAAAGAAATTTAAAGGGCTCCTGTAGAAACCACAGGTCCGTGCCCAGAAAATCTAAGAAGAAAAAAGAAAAAGAAAGACTAAGGAACTGAAAAAAGGAGAATGTTTCAAAGATAAGGCAGTGGTTAGCCTTATCAAGGACTATGAGGCAGCTGAGTAAACTAGGTATGAACACTACCCCTTTGAGTTTCAGCAAATAAGAGGTTCATGAGGAAGTGATCAAAGAATTTACAGTGGGATCAGAGTCAAGAATTTTTACTGTGGTGAGCTGAGAATTAAGGAAGTGGAGATAAAGGACAGAGGTGAAGACAAGAAGGGAATTTGAAAAATGGGGCATTAGCTTGAGGACCATATAGAAATGTAGCTAGCTACCATCCCAACAATGGAAGGGCTAGCTAAATTTTGATTTCACAAGCAAATTATATGCTAATTAAAATTCACAATGTTATAGGAAAATGGGGACTCATTTACTGCATAAGAGCTAAAAGGTATCTGTTTTTCATTATAGAAAAATATCTTCTGGTAGTCAGATATTCTTCAATGTCACTTTTTTAGTTTTTTCCTCTAATTTTCCTTAATTTGAATTCTTTGTTCTTATCATGAGAATGTAAGGTAATTTTATGTATCTTGTAACTTATTTTAAATATTTATACAAACTTTTGGTGGGCTTTCATGCCAAATGTGTTGTGACAATTTGGCTTACATTTGCTTTGAATGTCATTGAACTCCAACTGGTCAACAACCATAATTAGATAACCCATAGAATTTCTACTTTATTTTACCCTTTCAAGAAAATCTGAAGAAAGAAGAAAGGCATTCAAGAAATAACAAGTTGAAAGAAAAAATTAGCTTAAGGAAGAGAAGTCTTTCTATTATAATGATAATGCCAAATATATATATGTTCCATAAATATATATGCACAGGAAGAAGGAGAATGAGCTCTGTCTTCTAGTAATATAAAATTCTACTCAATCCCATATTCACCTAAAGAGAAAAACTACTCTATATAATATGCATTATTCATAGATTGCCAGTCATCAGAGCTCTTCATTCCACCTTAATATTATCTTTCTTAGATGATTCACAAGACACTTTGTTATTTTCCAGTATCTTCTGTCATTGTTATAAGCAGAATTATTCAGGTTATATCCAAAGGAATGAAACAGCATTCCTGTCTCCTTGCAGTTTTGCAGTATTTTTTATTCTGAAGTGTCTAAGACATCCTTAAAAGAGAAGAAAAGTCACCTAAGGACACCTAGAGGGTAGGTGTATCATAGAGTAGTACAAACTCCATTCCTCTTAGCCCAATCGATATTTTTTTCTAATTTGTGATTGCATGTGAGTATCAGGTTTATGCTGACTTTATGTGCTTATATGAACCTCCAAATCTATCTTTTGTACTGGTTGGGAAAATCTTTTCTCCCTTCTTCAATCTTTTCCTTTCCCTCCTTTGATAGCTGAAAAACTAATTTATTAATAAGGAGATTGGGGCAATCATCTTGATACACTATTTGATAAATAAATAGTAATAAATTTATATTTGATAAATATAAAATTTGATAAATTCATTCATTCAATGATCATAAATTGAGTGTCAAACACTAGACTAATGGATAAATTTATGGATGAAAGTGATAAAAATTCTTTGCTTCAAGGACCTAGAATATAGTTAGACAAACAAATTAGTTCTACATGTTCCATGTCAAAATAGCGCTTAGCGCCAAAGTCTCCATACCCTCATCTGAAGATGGTTCTGTCTCTGGTGCCACCCGGGAAGCCTATTGAGCCTAGTGATCAATTAAACCATGTTTAGGACCAAAGTATGACAGGACAGTATACTTTCACCTTATTAATTATTCATAGATTTGGGGGTATATTCATAGAAAATAGTTTGTGGTTCACATGAGCCACTCTCTTTTGCTTCTAAGGCCACATCTATTCATGTGATTTCCTGTACTTGCTCTTTCTCTTCCAATATCCCAATCATCATCCTTGAAGGACCATGTCCCACAGCAACTCAGTGATGAGCTATTCCACATCCTCCAACCACTTATGTTTCCCCATTCTTCAAACATCTAGATTTTTATTTATACTTTATTTCTATTAAATTGTTTAATAATAGAACATTCTCCATCTTTATAATTAGACTATAGACTCGTTGAGAATATATTTTTCATCTTTGTAGTCCCCTGATGAATCCAGCAAAACACCTTAAAACAAATGGACAATAAATAAATCCCAACAAATGCTAAGTTAAATTGCTCCAAATTGTCTATTTAATTTTACAGTGACATTCTGTAATAGCATAATGTTAAACAAAGGCTAATCCTGTTTCTGCACATTATTTATTTAATATTCACTTTCTGATCCAATTAGTTATACTTTCAATGATACTTTAGATCTAAATTTAATTTTCCATTGTTTTAAATGTCATCAAGTGATTCATCTTTTGTATTTTTAAATATTCTGGCATGGGTGATATAAGAAAACAAGTATCATCAGAATGTGATGCCTATTTTTTAGTTCAACATTTCTTTGATGATATACTTTGTGGGCTTTTTCTTAATTCCTTTCTGGGTGTGGCTTCACAAATAAGCCAGTCTACTTCAAAATGTTTTTTCACTTCACAGAAAATCAAGTTTGTTCCTTTAAAATGAAACAAATGATTAAACAAATTAAATGATCTAAACCTACCCTAAGGTGATTTTTTTAGCTCAAGAAGTTTCAAGTTATTATTTTCAAATATCATCTATGTTTTTTCTATCATGTAAAAAATGACCTTGATGCACTGGTGGCCACCAAGTCTACTACCAGTCAACCTGTCTCAGAGGTCATGAAACAGAAAGGCTCACAGACCAAATTAAAATACTTGATTCTTAACACACTTTATTATTGTTCTTTGTGTCCCTTTATTTATCTGTTTGTTTTAATTTTGTTTTTGTGCTAAGAACATTAAACATGAAATCTGTCCTCCTGACAAATTTTGAGCTGCAGTTTACCATATTTGTAACTATGGGCTCTATGTTTTACACAAAATCTCTAAAACTTATTCATCTTGTACAAGTGAAATTTTATACCCATTAAATACCTCTCTATTCTCCCCTACTTAGCCTGTGACAACCACTATTGTATTGTCTGCTTCTGAGTTTGACTATTACAGAAACCTCATTTAATTGAATTGTGCAATATTTATCCTGGCATGACCATCTTCTTTCACTTAGTATAATGTCTTCCAGAACAGATGTTGTTGTAAATGGCAGGATTTCTTTCTTTTCTCTTTTATTTTCAAATTTTTTATTCATTTATTCACATGTTCATACATTGTTTGGGCCATTTCTTCCACCTGTCCCCAACCTCCTCCCTCTCCCCTCACCCCCCTAGCTTCCAGGCAGAACCTGTTCTGCCCTTATCACTAATTTTGTTGAAGAGAAGACATAAGCAATAATAAGAAAGAAAAAGTGTTTTTGCTAGTTGAGATAAGAATAGCTATACAGAGAGATTCCTAGCATTGCTTCCATGTACAAATGTGTTACAACCCAAGTTGATTCATCTCTACCTGACCTTTACACTAGTTACTGATCCCCTTCCCATATTGACCTCTGTCACTTTAAGGTTTCTCTATTATTAGTTCCTATGCAGAAGGGACATCTAACACTTTCACGTTGGGGGTTTCTACCTATTCCCATACCTCCCTTATGTGCTCTCCCCTTAGCATGTGACCCAAGTCCAACATCATTGCTGTATTTGCCCTAGATCTAAAGTCCACATATGAGGGAGAACATACGATTTTTGATCTTTTGGGCCAGGCTAACCTCACTCAGAATGATGTTCTCCAATTCCATCCATTTACCTGCGAATGATAACATTTCGTTCTTCATGGCTGCATAAAATTCCATTGTGTATAAATACCACATTTTCTTAATCCATTCGTCAGTGGTGGGGCATCTTGGCTGTTTCCATAACTTGGCTTTTGTGAATAGTGCTATAATAAGCATGGGTGTGCAGGTGCCTCTGGAGTAACCTGTGTTGCATTCATTTGGGTATAGCCCCAGGACTGGGATTTCTGGATCATATGGCAGATCTATGTTTAGATTTTTAAGAAGCCTCCATATTGTTTTCCAGAGTGGTTTCACTAGCTTGCATTCCCACCAGCAGTGAACAAGGGTTCCTTTTTCCCCACATCCTTGCCAACATCTGTTGTTGGTGGTGTTTTTGAGGATGGCTATTCTAAAAGGGGTGAAGTGGAAACTTAGTGTGGTTTTGATTTGCATTTTCTTTATGGCTAGAGATGGTGAGCATTTTTTCATGTGTTTTTTGGCCATTCAAATTTCTTCTTTTGAGAAAATTCTGTTTAGTTCGCTTGCCCAATTCTTTATTGGCTCATTGATTTTGGGACAGTTTAGTTTCTTAAGTTCCCTGTATATTCTGGTTATCAGTCCTTTGTCTGATGTATAGCTAGCAAATAATTTCTCCCACTCTGTGGGTGGTCTCTTCAGTTTACAGACCATTTCTTTTGTTGTGTAAAACTTTTTAATTTTATGAAGTCCCATTTGTCCATCCTTTCTCTTAGTTACTGAGCTGCTGGGGTTCTATTGAGGAAGTCCTTGCCTATACCTATTACTTCCAGAGTATTCCCTGCTCTTTCCTGCACTAACTTCAGAGTTTTGGGTCTGATAGATACTTGATCCATTTTGAGTGATACTAGTACAGGGTGATAGACATGGATCTAGTTTCAGTTTTTTGCAGACAGATAACCACTTTTCCCAGCAACATTTGTTGAAGAGGCTTTTTCTCTATTGTATATTTTTGTCACCTTTGTCAAAAACAAGGTGGGAATACCTGTGTGGATTCATATCTGGGTCCTCTATTCTGTTCCACTGGTCTTCATGTCTGTTTTTATGCCAGTACCATGCTGTTTTTATTGCTATTGCTTTGTAATATAGCTTGAAGTCAGGTATTGTGATACCTCCAGCATTACTCATTTTGCTGAGAATTGCCTTGGCTATTCGTGGTCTCTTGTGTTTCCAAATGAACTTTAGGGTAGATTTTTCAATCTCTGTGATGAATGTCATTGGGATTTTGATGGGGGTTGCATTGAACATTTAGATTGCTTTTTGTAGTATAGCCATTTTTACTATGTTGATTCTACCAATCCATGAGCACGGGAGATGTTTCCACTTCTATAGTCTTCCTCAATCTCTTTCTTCAGGGTTTTGTAGTTCTCTTTATAGATGTCATTCAAATCCTTTGTTAAGTTTATTCCTAGGTATTTGATTTTTTTTGAGGCTATTGTAAATGGAATTGTTTCCATATATTCTTTCTCAATTTATTTGTTATTTCTGTATAGAAAAGCTAATGATTTTTGCAAGTTGATTTTGTATCCTGCCACCTTGCTGTAGCTGTTTATGGTGTTTAGGAATTTTTGGGTAGAGTTTTTTGGGTCTTTAAGGTATAGGATCATGTTGTCTGTAAATAAGGATATTTTTATAGTTTCTTTACCTATTTGTATTCCTTTTATTCCTCCTTCTTGCCTAATTGCTCTGGCTAGAAATTCCAGGACTATGTTGAATAGAAGTGGGGATAGTTGGCACCTTTGTCTCGTTCCTGATTTTAGGGGAAATGGTTTCAGTTTTTCACCATTAAGTATGATGTTGGCTGTATGTTTGTCATATATAGCCTTTACAATGTTGAGGTACATTCCTTCTATTCCTAGTTTTCTTAGAGCTTTTATCATGAAGTGGTATTGGATCTTGTCGAAGGACATTTTTGCTTCTATTGAGATGATTAAGTGGTTTTTGTCTTTGATTCTATTAATGTACTGTATTAAATTTATAGATTTGCATATGTTGAACCACCCCTGCATCCCTGGGATGAAGCCAACTTGGTCATGGTGGATGAGCTTTCTGATGTGTTGTTGGATTCATTTTGCCATTATTTTTTTGAGGGTTTTTGCATCGATGTTCATTAAGGAGATTGGCCTATATAGTTCTCCTTTTTGGAGGTGTCTTTGTGTGGTTTTAGGATGAGTGTAATACTGGCTTCATAAAGTTAGTTAGGCAGTGTTCCTTCCCTTTCTATTTTGTGGAACAGTTTAAGGAGGTTGGTATTAATTCTTCTTTAAAGGTCTGATAGAATTCAGCAGAGAATCCATCAGGTCCTGGACTTTTCTCTTTTGGGAGACTCTTGATTGCTGCTTCAATTTCTTTTTGTGTTATAGATCTATTCAGGTGATTAATATCCTCTTGGTTCAGTTTTGGATGGTCATTAGTATCTAGAATCTATCCATTTCTTCAAGATTTTCAAATTTATTAGAATATATGTTCTCAAAGTAGTCTCTGATGATTTCCTGGATTTCTGTGGTGTTTGTTGTTATCTCCCCTTTTGCATTCCTGATTCTACTAATTTGGGCTTTTTCTCTCCTCATTTTAGTCAGGTTTGCCAGAGGTCTGTCGATTTTGTTTATTTTTTCAAAGAACCAGCTTTTTGTTTCATTGATTCTTCGTATGGCTTTTTTTGTTGTTGTTGTTTCTATTTCATTGATTTCAGCCCTTATTTTTATTATTTCTCTCCTTCTGCTTGTTTTGGGATTTGCTTGTTGTTGTTTTTCTAGGAGTCTGAGATGTAGCATTAGGTCACTGATTTGAAATCTTTCTGTCCCTTTAATATATGCATTCATGGCTATAAACTTTCCTCTCAGGACTGCCTTTGCTGTGTCCCATAGGTTCCGGTAGGTCGTGTTTTCATTTTCATTAACTTCCAGGAAACTTTTAATTTCCTCTTTTATTTTATCAATGACCCATTGATCATTGAGCAATGTGTTGTTCAACATGCAATTTTTTGCATGTTTTTTACTGCTGTTTTAGTTGTTGATTTCTAGTTTTAATTCATTGTGATCAGATAGAAGGCATGAGATTATTTCTATTTTCTTATCTTTGCTGAATCTTGCTTTATGCCCTAAGATATGATCATTTTGGAGACAGTTCCATGGGCTGCTGAGCAGAATGTATATTTTGCAAAAGTTGGATGAAATATTCTGTAGACATCAGCTAGGTCCATTTGATCTACAGTGTGATTTAGTTCTACAATATCTTTATTGATTTTTTGTTTGGATGACCTATCTATTGGTGATAGGGGGGTATTAAAGTCTCCCACTACCACTGTGTTGGAGTCTATATATGTTTTTGGGTCCTTCAGAGTATGTTTGATGAAATTGGTTGCTTTGACATTGGTTGCATATAGGGTGATAACTGTTATTCCCTTTTGGTGTATTTCCCCTTTTGTTAGTATGCAGTGTCCTTCTTTATCTCATTTGATCAATGTAAGTTTGAAGTCTACTTTGTCCAAGATAAGTATTGGTACTCCTGCCTGTTTTGGGGGGCCATTGGCTTGGTAAATCTTCTAGCTTTTCATCCTATGCCAGTGCTTGTTTCTGTTGATGAGATGGGTTTCCTATAAGCAACGGATTGTTGGGTGTCTTTTCATGGGGGAATTAAGTCCGTTAACATTCACTGTTAGTATTGGTAGGTATATGGTGAATCCTGTCATTTAGTTGTTTTTGTTGTTTAAGGGTTTGATTGTGTGGAGCTGAATCAGTGTTACTCTATACTTTCTTGCCTTTTCTTCTCCTGTAGTTTGGTACAGCCTGTCCTTTCATGGTTTTTGTTGCTTTTATTTTCTGTGTGCAGAATTCCTTGAAGAATCTTTTATAGTGGTGGCTTGGTGGTCATATATTGTTTTAGTTTCTGCTTATCATGGAAGACTTTTATTGCTCCATCTATTTTGAATGATAGTTTTGCTGGGTAGAATATCCTCAGGTTGAAGTTATTTTCATTTAGTGCCCAGAAGACCTTACTCCATGCTCTTCTTCCTTTTAAGGTTTCTGTTGAGAAATCTGCTGTAACTTTGATGGATTTACCTTTGTATTTTATTTGTTTTTTTTTTTCTCTTACAGCCTTCAATATTCTTTCTCTATTCTCTGTGCTTGTTGTTTTAATAATAATATGTCATGGGGTAGTTCTATTTTGGTCAAGTCTGTTTGGTGTCCTGGAGGCTTCCTGTACCTGAATGGGCATAGTTTACTCTAAGTTTGGGAAATTTTCTGTTATTATTTTGTTGAATATATTACAAATTCCTTTTACTTGCACCTCTTCTCCTTCTTCAATGCCCATGATTCTCAGGTTTGGTCTTTTGATGGAGTCGGTGAGTTCTTGCCTATTCCTTTCATAGGTCTTGAGTTGCTTGACTAATTGCTCTTCATTTTTTCCTTTAATTTCCATTTTATCTTCAAGTTCTGAGATTCTGTCTTCTGCTTGTTGTAGTCTGCTGAAGTGCCCTTCCATTGTGTTTTGTATTTCTGGTGCATTCTTTTTTCTGAAGTTTTCCATATCATGGGTCACTTCCTCTTTAATATTGTCAATTTTTTCGTCCTTAATTCATTTATCTCTCTATTTATGGTGTTCTCTATTTTACTTTGGTATTTATTTAGGGGTCCTATGAGTTCATTCATTTGTTTTTGTGTCTTCTCATATTCTTTAATTTCATTGTCTTGGAATTTTTTGAGTGTCTCTTGTACATTTTGGTTGACCATGTCTAGTAACATCTTCATGAAATTCTCAGTGATTACTTGCAGAATGTCTTCTCTGAGGGTGTTCTTGTGGGCATCATTGGTTTCCTTGGCATAGTTTATCTTTGTTTTGTTGGAGTCTGGAACTGGGTATCTGTTTTCTTCATTTCCCTCTGAATCCTGTATTAATTTATTTTTGGGGGGAGAATGGTTTCCATACCTTTTCCATCTTCCCATCACTCCACCTGGTGCTGTTTCTGTCTCTGGTCTGTGTGTAATTTAGTATTAGCTAACTTACAATAGTAAAGCTGACAAAGCAAAGAAAGAAAGAAAGAGAGAACCAAAGAAATCCACAGGGAGAGGTGGTGGACAAACAAACACATAAAATAATTCCAGGTTCAGGAACAATAGAATTTCAGTCTTAGTAGTTCTGGTGTTACTCTTTCAGCATCCAGTCCAGGTGCTGGTATTTAAGCAGAAGGTCTGTCTTAGTCTCACCAGGTGGTTGGGGAGACTCACCAGTTAATTTTCCTTGTCTTTCAGTGGCAGCCGCTTAGTCAGATCCTCCCTCAGTGAAGTGTGATTTGTCTTCAGGTTCTGGAGATCAGCTCTGTGGCCCACTAGCTATCTTGCTTTGGCATTGGGTTTTCACTGTATTGGTTTATTGAGGACTTGTTTCTTTGCCTTGCACCCTTTCTCTGGGGCAAGGTCAGAGATCTGTCAGCCAGCTCTCTACTGTCAGCGTGTTATGCTGGTTTGCTGACAATTTTTCAATTTTGGAATGTTGTCTGACTTTGGATGTTGCTTACTGGCTCAGTAGATGAGCTTTGTGGACCACTATCTGTCTTCTTACTCTCCATGTAACCCCTCAATCCTTATCCTTCTTCACTGAAGTCCACAATCAAAGTATTTTTGTTTCCTGTTTCTGACCTTCCATACAAACAGCATCCTGTCTTAGGAACAAGCTGTCTCTCCCCTCTATCCTAACTTAACAAGTTCATAATTGCCTTTCAGACAACAGCTCACACAGACATTCCTGAACACTCAAAACTGGGACCCCTGATTCTTCTATGTGTTACTTTAGCACATTTATTCCTTGCCATATGGTATTTTAATTGTCCATGAATTCATATTCCCTGCTACATTTTAAGGTTTTTTAGGTCTTTTTGGACCTTTGTGAACTTTTATATACCTTCCACATAAGTATTTAATCAAAGCACTAATGAACAAGCAGAATGGAGTGGGTGAGTGAATGAATATTCAATAATGGTTCTTTTGTGTCAAAGTAACAGAACATGTACTATATGACCTTACATGGTGAAAGGAACATAGGACTACTGTCTGTCCTGACTCTTTTAAGAAAATCGTAATGTAGAATTGAGCAGAAGTGCAAAGAACACAGAAGTTATAATTCTCCCAAACGAGTACGTCTAGATTACAAAAGCTGGAGGATCACAAATTCAAGGCCATCCTAGACTCATAAAAAACCCCATCTTTAAAAATATAAAACAAAACTAAACTGTAATATGCATATATAAATTAAATATAGCAATACTACAGACTACAGCCATATCTTAGTGATTTCAACCCAACCAAAGTTGAGCCAAATTCTTCGGACTCTTATTTTCTCTGCTTCTCATATAGATGAGAATTAAGGGAAGGAATTTAAAAGCCAGTTTTTTCACATCTTTCTTAGACACATATATTGTTCCACTGGTAATTTGTGAATAGTGCATATGTTAGCAAACCATGACTGAAAAAAATTCTCCCACGCATTCTGATCCCATCTTGACACTGCATAACTGTTGGTGAAGGCAATTTGAATAATGAATAAGTGGGAGAAATGACTACATTTTATGTAAATATGTATTCATTTAAAATCAAAAGGACATATGTGATGATATCATTTAAGATTTCAAATGGACAGTAATTTTTAAAAGATTCCTCTCTAATCAATTTTCTCAACAGTAGAAAGTGTTGTCTTTTCTTTATTGCTATTAAACCTATGGCTCAGAAAATGTTATTCTACAAGCCTTAAGATTTGAAGTCTGACTTTACATTAAAGCAAATACTTTGTCACACAATCACATATGATCTCTATTTAGATTGGAACAGTTGCTAGTGATCACTTTTTACACTTAAAAGTAATGACTGTAGAATGTCAATTATATGATACTTCGATGGGTATGAGTCTATGAAGATCTCTAACACTAAAGTACATACTAGTGCATTTTACCTTCATATTTAAAACAACAAGCAACTCAAAATGTCCTGGATGTCTCAAAAGTGGAGCTGACGTCATAATCTCCTGGAGGGCTTGTCAAGACACAGGTGATTAGTCCCCATAGTTTCTGAGTCAGGCTGAAGTGGGACTGAGAATTTGAATCACTAACAAGTTCCCGGGAGATGTTGCTGGTCCTGGGACCACAGTTTGAAACCCCTAATTCTCAAGAAAAGAAAAATACTGTCACTGCTTATTCAATTTTTCCAAGCTTTTTTCCAGTTTCTCAGGCTATCTCTTGGGGTATAACTTACTTCCCTGCTTCCATAATTAACAATAATAATAATAAACTGCTGGCATTTCTTGAATACTATGTACCAAGCCATAATCCTTAACTTTTGGTTGGTGCCTGGACACATGGGCCAAGCCAGAAGTGCCAAGCCATTGAGGAAGGTACTAATATCATTTCCATTTTGCAGATAAGGAAATAGATAGGAAATTCACCTAAGCTCTCATGGCAAGATGACACTCAAACTCATGTCCATTTGGCTCCATAGTCCAGAATCTTAATTTGTTCCAGATAAGCTCCTTTGTTGCTCTGATTTTCACCACTCAAACATTGTGGATATGAGTCTGAGACTGTCAGTAAGACTGGCAGTAACAGTCTAGTGGAGAAAGCACTATGAGGTGGGGCCTGAACACCCTAATAAAGGAAGGAGACAATGATCCTCTCCTTCTCCAAGGCCATACTGGATGCTAGCCCTCTGCCCACCTGGGAAAAAATAACTCCCCACAGGAATCTATAAGTTTCTGTATGCAGGAGAACATTTGGGCAGTTGTTCTTGGGGATGAATCTGAGATGCTCATGGGTCCAAGTCTATTTACAATCTTATAATAATGTAAATGTTGAGACACCCTTAGCAATCAAGAGACTGAGGCAGGAAGATTTGAGTTTGAGGTGGCCTTGGCTACAATAGAGACTGTGTCTCATAAAACAAGCAATAAAATGTAAATGCTGTGTTAAGGGGAACTTCATGCTTTAAATTATATGTCAAAAGTTAAAAGCCAATGTTCGTTTTGGTCATTTTTTGCTAAGTGACAGATCTTTACAAGAACATTTTATTGGTGCTTTTCTTTAAGAAAATTTCTTCTCTGCTTTGAATTCACACATTATAATTCCTCATTTATAATTTTGCCTACAAATGCAAATAAGTACAGTTATGAAAATGCCTTGAGATTTGAGACTTGAAATTTGGGCTTTAAAAGCTCTGACCTAGCCCTTGAAATCAAAATGACTTTATATGCATGAGGTTGAAATTAAGCCCAAAGCACATCTTTTGCAACTCTGAGGAACTTCTGGGCTACACTTTTCCAGCAGTTAGTGAGTTTTTTTTTCTTTGAAATTTGAGGTTTGAATCTATTTTATATGCAAAGAAATATAGGAAGTTTTGAAAAGTAAGTCATATTCTGTGTGCATAGTAGATGTAACTGTTTGCTTTGCTGTCACTGTGAGTCCATGATCTGGTAGTATTTTACAGCTGCAGAGTGGGGTACCATCTAATACCATGTAGAACAGATGTTGTAGGTATCCTGGCCATAACCGTTGAGTTGGTAGTTGGTCACATGGATCAAGCCAGAAGTGCCAGGAGCAAGCCACAACCAATAAAGAAGATTAGATGAGAAAAAAATTCTCAGCTTTTCTTCCCCTCACTGTGATAATTTGGAGAAATATTCCAGATTCTCAGAGGGTCCCCAGCAGCATTGAGCCCCATTGCCCACGTTAGTAATCTGCCCAATGAAGCACTCTTAATTGTTTCTTTCTCCTCTCCTCACTTTCCTGTTCCCCACCTTGTTTCCTAGGATCACCTCCTAAATAAACTATTTGAACCCAAATCCTCTTCTGTTTTAGGATGAACCTGGGTTGCAACATCAATGGCATAGTCATTGTTACTTTAGGGTTTTCGTGGGTACTGTTAATATGTATGTATTTGTAATCTGTGTAATATCAGCCCATCCTGCATTTGAGTAATTTATTGGTCAAGATTTCTAATCTGTATTGGAAATAGAGTAAAAATAAAGTAGCTGGACAAAATGCCTGCCAAAATGCTTTAATATCCAATTGCATAATTAAACAAGTAAAAGGGAAAGGAAATTATTAGCAGCTCTATCTTTAAATTCAACCAATGTTCAAGGAAGTAATGAAGAAATGTCTTTGTGTTGATAAACTGAAAGCCTGTTCTAGCAGACTTCTGTTTATTGTTCTGTTTCTGATCATTTTATTCCAAACAAATGAACTCACTTCTCATTATACCCCACCCTTCCCCAACACAAGGCTCTCATTCTTTGATACAGTAACTAATTCAATTCCAAGAAGAATATGAAAAGGGAGGATGTATATAAAAAGACTGAAATGAAAAGTGGCCTAAGTGTAACACATTTCCATTGTGGGTTCCATGGCAGTGGAGAGTCAATGGCAGAGCATGATGGGAGATGCAAGGCATCAATTGGCTATATCTCCAGAGGATTCGTAAGGTTCAAATGCCACCCTGGAGAGTGACAAATGCTCTTTCTCACCTTCCTTGAGTTACAGCTTGGATGATTCAAAACCAAAGACTGATGAGCTATAA
This sequence comes from Castor canadensis, assembly GCF_047511655.1. Classification (NCBI taxonomy): domain Eukaryota; kingdom Metazoa; phylum Chordata; class Mammalia; order Rodentia; family Castoridae; genus Castor; species Castor canadensis. Next base: position 114,141,498 of record NC_133405.1, read on the forward strand.
GTGGGCTGTATTGCTTGTTTTTACCTGCAGAGCAGTTCAGAGATTTCAAAATAATCTCAAACTTAACCTACATGTGGTATATGTGTTAAGTCAAATACTGTGACTTTTAGTTGAAAGTACTATGTCATCCGACCAATCTCTTGTTTAGAAGTAATGTTGAAATCATAAACCCATAAATGATTTAAAAAATATGTCAAGAAACATACTATTATAAATCATAATATCATAAGCATGGATATGCAAATGTTTTCTATTTGCAGTTTTCATTTAGATTTTTTTAAAATATGCATTTTAGCTAAACTAGGAAAAGTATATCTATTGTGACAACCATGATATCCAGAGAAATATCAAATGTAGGTGGTATGTTTTATGAAAGAGGCCACAGTCAAAAGTATATTAGGCATAAGAATTTTAAATTCTATTTGGTTTTGTGGCTTTATAAAAGATTGTTCTGGGAATAGAGAATTTCACTTGGGAAACCTAGCACATACATAGTTCTCTCAGTAGCAGAGTTAAAATACTGACTTCGAGGGTTCATTTGAAAAAGCCTACATAATTTTTGCATGTTGGGAATAGCTTTATATTCTTCCACATTGCACTCAGGGTTTCTATTCAAAGCAAAAAATAACTTTGCATAGACCTTGGCTATTCTTTTACATGCTAAAATAATCCACTCCTTCAGCGTATTTGCTCTCAATCCTAATTTTGTGATACTTCAGATCATCTTTAATTTACTCTAAAGATTTTTAGAAGAGACAGTCATTTAACTTAAAACATAATCAAGTGAAATATAGATTATTAAGACAGCAGATAAGGAGGGGTCTGAGGTTACATTTAATTGCTCTCTCACTCTCTCTTTGCTTTCATGGAAATGTTTATTTCACATAGTTTTCTCATTTCACACAATTTCAGTAATCCATACCGTCCTCATTTTCATGGGCCTTAATGATAAAGAAGTTACCAGAAATTATCTTGAAATAGTGCCTTTCTTTAGCACATTCATATATGATTTTTTAAATTTAATTGGCATATTTTTGTAAAGTAATAGACACATTTTTAAGATTCAATACTTATATGTCTCTATTTGTGTATGTTTTCCTCTTTGTACAACTATCTACATGCCTTAGTCCTTCTATGTAAACATTAAATTTATGTAATAAATATTATATGGTATGTATGAAGATACTTAGTTTGAAAAATAACTTTCTTGCTTGTCCATAAAAAAGCTTGAAGTAACAAGAAGGAGAAAGGGTAGAATATATTAGTTATTTTCACAGTGCTATCATTAAACAAAGATACCTAAATTCCAAAATGGCTTAACTGGGCCTGATCTTAGAGATTAATAGCTCTGAAGTTGTTTCTACCCTCATTTCCTCTCCTGTCTTCTTTTTTTTCCTTTTTGACAATATTTTACTTCCAATAATACAAACATCCACTACTTCTCTCTTGGGGACTAGTGAGTAATAGCCACCAGGAAAGGAAAGTCAGGAGGGATGTTCAAGATTTAGGGTGCTTAAGAATCTCCTGGAGACAATTCCAAGATGGCGGCTAGAGGTAGGAAGCAGAAAGCGACCCTCCTATAGTGAAATCTTGGAAAGACGCTGGAGACACACTTTGCAGGCATAATCACCGAGAAAAGGCATAACTTTGACTCCTCCACATCTCCAGCCGGCGCAGAGAATCTCCACTCCACGTTAAACGGAGAACCGAGGAGGCCCCCGGGGCCGCCAGTGGCCAGCGCCCATACAGCTTGGGAAGACGTGGACCAGGTGAGCTTCGCGGTACCGCGGTTCCCCCACAGACAAGCCTGGGCCAGAGCAGCATAGCCCCCTGGACAGACTGACCTCCACCCGGGAAAAAAAGAGAAACTGAGTACTAAGCAATAAGAACAGTTAAGACACACTGGAAAGAGGGTGGGGCGCCCTGAGCGCTGAAGATTGGGGGAAGGGAATCCTTCCCGGGACTGTAAAGAAACGAGCCGGGCGGGCCGGGCCGGAGAGGCTCTGGCGGGAGCGGGGCGCGCCCAGCAACCAGGAACGGGACGCTTGTGAGAGGAGGGAAGACCCACTTCCCACGTGAACTGTAAATAAACACGCAGGCCTGACAACGCGGGGCAGTGTCGCCTTTCCCAGTGCTTGGAAAGGGAAAAGCCTGTAGCAGAGGCCCCCCTCCCCCGCACAGGAGAACTCTGAGCAAACAAAGCCTGTGGGACCAGGTGAGTGCTAAGCTCACCCCAGAGATCTGCATAAATAACGCCGCCAGCTACAGGCTGAGAGCAGCAGGCAGGCAAGCCACAGTTGCAGATACCACTCTCAGAACTGTCTCCAGACGCTTTTTTTTCTTTTTCTCCCTACCTTTGATGAGAGAACAACCGAATTACACCTGCAAGCCGAAAAACTTACTGAAACTATTGCATTTGAACTGGGGACACTTGGTGGGGCTTTTTTTTTATTTTTTCTTCTGTGTGTGTGTGAGTGTAGTTTTGTTCTACTTTATGCATCCCCTTTGATGAGACAACTACAGAACAACATCTGAGGCACCAACTCCAGGACTGGAGATTAAGACGGACATCCAAATTATTAAGACTGAAATTGCATTGCATATAAACTTGGAAGTTTTTTGGTTTTTTTTTTTTTTTAATTTCCTATTTTCCATTTTATTTTAATTCATTTTTATAAATAGATATTACTTTCATATACTTATTTTTTATTTTTTTTATCTTTGATTTTCAATCCTCTCTCTGTCTCTCTATTGTCTGTTCAGCTTACTGTCGATTAGTACACTAACACTCCCTGTTTATACCTTTGAAACTCTCTTGTCTGATACCTTGTTCTGCTTTCTCCCTCTTGTCTGTATATTTGTTTTCCCCTTTTCTTTAACTTCTTGCTTTCCATCTCAGCTCACTCTTCCGTTCTCAATATTACCATTGTTATTATTACAAGCTAGAAAATACTTAATTACACACAGTACAGGGACAGTAACAACACCAAGGACAATGACAGGAAGACAGAAAAAACAAGGAAACCAGTTTCCCCACAGCAAAAAATTAGTACAGGAACCAGAGGGGAATGAAGAGAACAGAAACTCAGAGCCAGACTCCAACAAAATGAAGATAAACTATGCCAAAGGACCCAATGAAGCCTACAAGAATAATTTAAAAGAAGACATACTACAAGTACTCAATGAGAATTTTATAGAGATGATACTGGATAGGGTCAACCAAAATGTACAGGAGACACTCAAGAAATTCCAAGACAATAAAAATAGAGAATTTGAAAAAGCAAAAGAAGAAATAAAGGAAACCATAGAAGCACTGTATAAACACCAAAGTGAAAGAGAGAACACAATGAATAAATGGATAAATGAACTCAGGACAAAAATAGACAACAATAAAGAAGAAAACAGCCAGGATATGGAAAACCTCAGAAAAAAGAACGAAACAGAACCGCAAAACAAAACGGAAAGCCAATCCAGCAGAATAGAACAAACAGAAGACAGAATCTCAGAACTTGAAGATGAAATGGTAATTAAAGGAAAAACTGAAGAACTATTAATTAAACAACTCAAGACCTGTGAAAAGAAAATGCAAGAACTCACCGACTCCATCAAAAGACCAAACTTGAGAATCATGGGCATCGAAGAAGGAGAAGAGGTGCAAGCGAAGGGAATGCGTAATATATTCAACAAAATAATAACGGAAAATTTCCCAAATCTAGAGAAAGATATTCCCATACAAATGCAAGAGGCCTCCAGGACACCAAACAGACCAGATCAAAATAGAACTACTCCACGACATATCATCATTAAAACAACAAGTTCAGAAACTAAGGAAAGAATATTGAAGGCTGCAAGAGAGAAAAAACAAGTAACATACAAAGGTAAACCCATCAAAATCACAGCAGACTTCTCAACAGAAACATTAAAAGCAAGAAGAGCGTGGGGTGAGATCTTCCGGGCACTGAATGAAAATAACTTCAACCCCAGGATACTCTACCCAGCAAAGCTATCATTCAAAATAGATGGAGCAATAAAAGTCTTCCATGATAAGCAGAAACTAAAACAATATGTGACCACAAAGCCACCATTACAAAAGATTCTGCAAGGGATCCTGCACACAGAAAGTGACACCCAACTTAACCATGAAAAGGCAGGCAGCACCAAACCACAGGATAAGAAAAAGCAAGACAGTAGAGAGTAACATCAAGTTAGGTACACACAATCAAACCTTCAAACAACTAAGATAACTAAATGGCAGGAATCACCACATACCTATCAGTACTAACACTTAATGTCAATGGACTTAATTCACCCATCAAAAGACACCGTTTGACAAAATGGATTAAAAAAGAAGATCCAACAATTTGTTGCTTACAGGAGACTCATCTCACCGACAGAAATAAGCATATGCTTAGGATGAAAGGCTGGAAGAAGATTTACCAAGCTAATGGCCCCCGAAAACAAGCAGGAGTAGCAATACTTATCTCTGACAAAGTAGACTTCAAACCTACATTGATCAAACGAGACAAAGAAGGACATTCCATACTAATAAAAGGGGAAATAGACCAAAAGGAAATAATAATCATCAATCTGTACGCACCCAATGTCAACGCACCCAATTTCATCAAACATACCCTAAAAGACCTAAAAGCATATATAAACGCCAACACAGTGGTTGTGGGAGACTTTAACACTCCATTATCATCAATAGATAGGTCATCCAAACAAAAACTCAATAAAGAAATCCAAGATCTAAAATATGCAATAGATCAAGTGGACCTAGTAGATGTCTATAGAACATTTCATCCAACCTCTACACAATATACATTCTTCTCAGCAGCCCATGGAACCTTCTCCAAAATAGATCATATCCTAGGGCACAAAGCAAGCCTCAGCAAATATAAGAAAATAGAAATAATACCTTGCATACTATCTGACCACAATGCAGTAAAAGTAGAACTCAACAACAAAAGTAAAGACAAAAAACATGCAAACAGCTGGAAACTAAATAACTCATTACTTAATGAAGAATGGATCATCGATGCAATAAAAGAGGAAATTAAAAAGTTCCTAGAAGTCAATGAAAATGAAAACACAACCTACCGGAACCTATGGGACACAGCTAAGGCAGTCTTGAGAGGAAAGTTTATAGCCATGAGTGCATATATTAAAAAGATTGAAAGATCCCAAATCAATGACCTAATGATACATCTCAAACTCCTAGAAAAACAAGAACAAGCAAATCCCAAAACAAATAGAAGGAGAGAAATAATAAAAATAAGAGCTGAAATCAACGAAATAGAAACCAAAAAAACCATACAAAGAATTAATGAAACAAAAAGTTGGTTCTTTGAAAAAATAAACAAGATCGATAGACCCCTGGCAAACCTGACTAAAATGAGGAGAGAAAAAACCCAAATTAGTAGAATCAGGAATGCAAAAGGGGAGATAACAACAAACACCATGGAAATCCAGGAAATCATCAGAGACTACTTTGAGAACCTATATTCAAATAAATTTGAAAATCTAAAAGATATGGACAGATTTCTAGATACATATGATCATCCAAAACTGAACCAAGAGGAAATTAATCACCTGAATAGACCTATAACACAAAATGAAATTGAAGCAGCAATCAAGAGTCTCCCCAAAAAGAAAAGTCCAGGACCTGACGGATTCTCTGCTGAATTCTATCAGACCTTTAAAGAAGAACTGATACCAACCCTCCTTAAACTGTTCCATGAAATAGAAAGGGAAGGAAAACTGCCAAACACATTTTATGAAGCCAGTATTACACTTATCCCAAAACCAGGCAAAGACACCTCCAAAAAGGAGAACTATAGGCCAATCTCCTTAATGAACATTGATGCAAAAATCCTCAACAAAATAATGGCAAACCGAATTCAGCAACACATCAAAAAGATTATCCACCACGACCAGGTAGGCTTCATCCCAGGGATGCAGGGGTGGTTCAACATACGAAAATCAATAAACGTAATAAACCACATTAACAGAAGCAAAGACAAAAACCACTTGATCATCTCAATAGACGCAGAAAAAGCCTTTGATAAGATCCAACATCATTTCATGATAAAAGCTCTAAGAAAACTAGGAATAGAAGGAAAGTTCCTCAACATTATAAAAGCTATATATGACAAACCTACAGCCAGCATTATACTTAACGGAGAAAAATTAAAACCGTTCCCTCTAAAATCAGGAACCAGACAAGGATGCCCACTATCTCCACTCCTATTCAACATAGTACTGGAATTCCTAGCCAGAGCAATTAGGCAAGAAGAAGGAATAAAAGGAATACAAATAGGTAAAGAAACTGTCAAAATATCCCTATTTGCAGACGACATGATCCTATACCTTAAAGACCCAAAAAACTCTACTCAGAAGCTTCTAGACATCATCAATAGCTATAGCAAAGTAGCAGGATATAAAATCAACATAGAAAAATCATTAGCATTTCTATACACTAACAATGAGCAAACGGAAAAAGAATGTATGAAAACAATTCCATTTACAATAGCCTCAAAAAAAATCAAATACCTAGGTGTAAACCTAACAAAAGATGTGAAAGACCTCTACAAGGAAAACTATACACTTCTGAAGAAAGAGATTGAGGAAGACTATAGAAAGTGGAGAGATCTCCCATGCTCATGGATTGGTAGAATCAACATAGTAAAAATGTCGATACTCCCCAAAGTAATCTACATGTTTAATGCAATTCCCATCAAAATTCCAATGACATTCATTAAAGAGATTGAAAAATCTACTGTGAAATTTATATGGAAACACAAGAGGCCACGAATAGCCAAGGCAATACTCAGTCAAAAGAACAATGCAGGAGGTATCACAATACCTGACTTCAAACTATATTACAAAGCAATAACAATAAAAACAGCATGGTACTGGCACAAAAACAGACATGAAGACCAGTGGAACAGAATAGAGGATCCAGATATGAAGCCACACAACTATGAGCAACTTATCTTTGACAAAGGAGCTAAAAATATACGATGGAGAAATAGCAGCCTCTTCAACAAAAACTGCTGGGAAAACTGGTTAGCAGTCTGCAAAAAACTGAAACTAGATCCATGTATATCACCCTATACCAACATTAACTCAAAATGGATCAAGGATCTTAATATCAGACCACAAACTCTTAAGTTGATACAAGAAAGAGTAGGAAATACTCTGGAGTTAGTAGGTATAGGTAAAAACTTTCTCAATGAAACCCCAGCAGCACAGCAACTAAGAGATAGCATAGATAAATGGGACCTCATAAAACTAAAAAGCTTCTGTTCATCAAAAGAAATGGTCTCTAAACTGAAGAGAACACCCACAGAGTGGGAGAAAATATTTGCCAATTATACATCAGACAAAGGACTGATAACCAGAATATACAGGGAACTTAAAAAACTAAATTCTCCCAAAACTAATGAACCAATAAAGAAATGGGCATGTGAACTAAACAGAACTTTCTCAAAAGAAGAAATTCAAATGGCCAGAAAACACATGAAAAAATGCTCACCACCTCTAGCAATAAAGGAAATGCAAATTAAAACCACGCTAAGATTCCACCTCACCCCTGTTAGAATAGCCATCATCAGCAACACCACCAACAACAGGTGTTGGCGAGGATGCGGGGAAAAAGGAACCCTCTTACACTGTCGGTGGGAATGTAGACTAGTACAACCACTCTGGAAAAAAATTTGGAGGCTACTTAAAAAGCTGGACATCGATCTACCATTTGATCCAGCAATACCACTCTTGGGGATATACCCAAAAGACTGTTACTCCAGAGGCACCTGCACATCCATGTTTATTGCGGCACTATTCACAATAGCCAAGTTATGGAAACAGCCAAGATGTCCCAGCACTGACAAATGGATTAAGAAAATGTGGTATCTATACACAATGGAATTTTATGCAGCCATGAAGAAGAACGAAATGTTATCATTCGCTGGTAAATGGATGGAATTGGAGAACATCATTCTGAGTGAGGTTAGCCTGGCTCAAAAGACCAAAAATCGTATGTTCTCCCTCATATGTGGACATTAGATCAAGGGCAAACACAACAAGGGGATTGGACTATGAGCACATGATAAAAGCGAGAGCACACAAGGGAGGGGTGAGGATAGGTAAGACACCTAAAAAACTAGCTAGCATTTGTTGCCCTTAATGCAGAGAAACTAAAGCAGATACCTTAAAGCAACTGAGGCCAATAGGAAAAGGGGAACAGGTACTAGAGAAAAGGTTAGATCAAAAAGAATTAACCTAGAAGGTAACACACACTCACAGGAAATCAATGTGAGTCAATGCCCTGTATAGCTATCCTTATCTCAACCAGCAAAACCCCTTGTTCCTTCCTATTATTGCTTATACTCTCTCTACAACAAAATTAGAAATAAGGGCAAAATAGTTTCTGCTGGGTATTGGGGGGGGAGAGGGAGGGGGCAGAGTGGGTGGTAAGGGAGGGGGTGGGGGCAGGGGGGAGAAATGAACCAAGCCTTGTATGCACATATGAATAATAAAAGAAAAATGAAAAAAAAAAAAAAAGAATCTCCTGGAGAGCTGGTTAGAATGCAGATTACTTGGCCCCACCCCAGAGATTCCGATTTATTGGGTTCATGATTTCTAACAAACTCACAGGTAATGCTCATGGTGCTGACCTATGGATCACTGAGAAGCAATGTTCTAGGGGACAGGACAATAAGAAAGTGAACTCAAAGGCACCAAGAGCTGATGTGGTCCTAATGCTGCCATTTCTTCCCACTCTACTGATTCACTGTGTGTGTGAATTTACAAAAGTCCTTAAGCCCAGTGTAGTGGCACAGGCCTATAATCCTAGCACTTAGGAAACTGAGGAAGGAGGATTGCAAGTTCCAGGCCAGCCGAGCCTACATAGTGACACCCTGTCTAAAAAAGTATGACTGAAGTACTTTATATGTATAATGAAATCTGTTAAAATTACTTTAATGGGGGTAGGAGATAAGAAAGAGTAATAGAGGTGTTGATTTGATCAGGATGTGTGGAACTATCACAATGAAACCCCTTTGTACAATTAATATATTCTAGAAAGAGAGAGAGAGAAACCAAAAAAAATGTTCCCTACCTTCTTAAATCTCAGTTACCTCAACTTGAAAAGTAAGAGGGTTCCTCTAGATCTGGTGACTTTCAAATTACCCAGCAAGAACATTCTAGAAATACTGCCTCAGAAGTCAAAGGAGGAAATGGGTAGAGAGTGCCAACAAGCTCTTTCCACAGCTCCCCAATTTAATACTTTCATCATTTTCCTCCACCCATTCCACTTCTGTGAGGATGGTTTCATTTAGAAAATAAAATTTTATAAAAACAACTTAAAGGAAAAGAAAAACTCCAAATCTAAAAATGACTCAGTGATTCCAAAATGTACAGAACTGATTCAATTTAGTTTATAGTTTCAGAACTTCTCTGGTCCTTTCACTGCATGCTCTGTCTGCTATAAGACAGGCAGTGAATGCATGCTTGCTGCTCACAAATGTAAAACGTGATACCATGCACCAGGAGAACCCTCATGATATGTTTTTAGCCAACCAGACTGTAGAGAGTAGGTGACAACACTGAACCTTTCTCTGCAGAATCATGTCTGATTCATTAATAATCCAGCCTTCCCAAAAGGATATTAATTACTTTCTGTTGCAGAATTTTTAGAATATAATTTTTAATTATGTCCTCAGCCATTGTGTGATTTGACCATTTCGAAACTAAGAAATGGTGCTATGGAATTCCATTTAAAAGAAGTGATTCCAACTATTGCCACATGGTTGGTTTGTCTATTTTATATACACCATGCTAATCTTTGCATGGTAACAACATTTCATTGTAATCAGCTTTTGTTTTTAATAAGACCACATATATATCAAATTGTATATTGTCTTTGTATGAATTGAAAGCTATTACTCTTCCCAGGGTTAGGTTATGTTAACCAGATTATAATATTCTTCTTTTTATTATGTTCTTTAGATCTCCTTCATCTCATACTGAACCAATACATTTCTGCTATCTTGAAAAAATTAATTCCAGTTATGTAACAGAAAATTTTACTTTGAACGTGTAACCTGCCATGTAAATTTTTCTGTCAGATTATCAACTAGAATAGGAATGTGTTATTCTAACTGGAAATTTGATGTATATCCTTGATTTTTAACAGCACAATAGGAAAATGAGGTTCAATATTTTTCAATATCCATACATTCATTTAGCAAATATGTCCTAAAATATTCTATGTTCTAAGCACAGGGAAAGTGTTAGAGATATAAAGCTTAATAAGACTAGCTCCCAGCCTGCAGATATTTCATAGTCTGCATAGATAAGGGATATTCTGCATAGATTTTCTGCTGAGAGGTACAGTGTAACTCACATTGGTTCTGACAAGAATCATGATGGCTACAGTAGCTAATTCATAGAAAGGTGGTTAGGAAACTGTCCTGGCTATTAGTATGGCAATTCGCAAGGGAAGAGACCATCTATCCCAAAGACAATGGCTAAGAGGAAGTTGTAGGCTTGATCATAATAACTAAGATATGAATAACAAAAGAATGGTGTCTAGTAAAAGGGGAATGTCATTCAGCACCAGTATTTGGCAAGGGGGTCAAGGTAAGTTTTACACAGAAAGAAACAATCCCTAGCTAAAAACAAAGGCCCAAGTTCCTCAAAGAGATAAAATGCACTCGGTGTAGGCAAGTATCCAGGGTTCAAAGCCAGTCTTTAACTTCAATTCACAAAAGGTTTTGGGATTTAAACAACCACCAGAGAATCTGAGCCAAAATTACTGAGTTTTAAAGGTGTTTGTTAATGGAAGAGGCTGCAACCCAAAGCAGCTCAGCTCATGCCACTGGATACTGGATTTAATTACATTGATATACCAGATGGAAAACACTTAATAATGGTGTGTTGCACAACACAAGTAAGTACTCATAAATGTTTGCTGATAGCACTTCTGCTGCTGCTGTTTTTGTTATTGGAAGACTCAGGAAAATTATATAATATAGGAGTCCATCTGCTGAGGAACTTAGACTTCTAATATTTGGCTAGGTTTTTTTTTGACCCAATATTAGACACTGCCATTACTTTAGGAATGGTGACCATAAAGAATGAAGAGCAGGCAAAAAATGACAATATCTTGCCATAACTGGACTGCCTCTTTCTATCTAGGTCACCTTTCTATACTTCAGTGTCCTTCTATGTACAATGAAGATAAGAATACCAACTTCATAGGGTTGGTGGTGTGGCAATGAAGTGAATTACTACATCGGACTTATTTAGGAGAGTATCTGGTACATAGTGAGTGCTCAAATAAACCTTGGACCCTGCCTGCTAGTGGGGGATATGACTTCTGGCACACTCTGGGTGGTTTTAAGGAATTCACTGATTTAGAGCTAGAAACTCTGACCTTGCCTCCTGCAGGACTTAAGCACCCATGGCTGCCAAAGGTTGGCATTAATGACATTTTTGCAACTCCTGTGGTGTTTTCCTTCTTTTCCCTAGAAAAGTTTCTTTTAAAGGCCAGGGAAAGAATAATTGCTGCAGATAGCACACAGTATTTTTTCACAACATATTTTCAAAAATTATGATTATGAAAATGTATCACTCTTGTGAAGAAATGGTATAAGGAAAATGATCTGAGAAACCTAGCAGAAAGAAATACGGCTCTTAAACTAAAACAAGTGCCAGGAGGAAGTCCCAGAAGGCAGAAGGAATTCTAGTAATCATGAAGTCTAGAGTTCACACCAGTTACCAGAACGGCAGCAGCCAAATTCCTCTCACAGTTCTTTGATGCTGTCACTGAGTGAGCTTCTGCTGAACTGCCTGGCTAAGGAGGATTGGTTTCCATAGCAGAAGAAATGACTGCAGGCTGAAGTTTCCTGTCCTGAGGGTGGGTGGGATGGGACACTGCAGGGGCTGCCCATCACTTTTGACTTTGGTCTTGGATTTGATTCAAGACCATAGAACCACCATATTTTGCAAACCTGTTGTCTATTCCACACAGCCAAAACCCTTAGAGCACCAGGAACCCTTTTTCTTTCTAAGAGTAAGCCACACTTAGACAGTTGGAGGTGAAGACATACTGGGCTCTGACCTTCCTTCTGGAAGCCCTTGCCTATTCACGCAGCAGGAGTGTTAAATTTTTTCACCTTGGAATCAGATTTCAGTTTTCACAGTTTGGGTATGTCAAAGCCAATCCTGTCAGCCTGTTGTTCTCTGGGACCCCTAAATCTGCTTGTCTAGGATTTTAGACTACTTGTTTCTTACTACTGTAGAGGTTAATTGTTTTCTTTCCTCATCCATCACTATGTTCATGGCTGAGGAACCTATATCAAAGGACAGATTAATGAGAAAAATATACAAATTTGCTTAAAATATGTTTTATATGACAGCCTTCAGAAATTAAGACGCAAAGAAAAAGGGAAGTATGCATTGTACACTTGAGTTCAATGAAGAGTAGACAGTCATACAGTAGTAGAATTGGACAAAAGGGATGTTATCTGATGGTAATAAACTGCAGGGAACTTAGCAATGCCTGTTTGTTCAGTCTTTTCTGTTTCTGTGTGTCTTCAGAGAGAAGGACATGCTTTTCCATTTGGAATAAGGGTGGTTGTGGGGGAGAACCTCTGTATTAGGGTCATATGACCTTCCTTAGAGGAAAGTCAGCTAGGTTTTATGTTCTGCATTGTGGTAAACAGAATGAAGCAATGGTAAGAGTGACCTTCAAGTTTTGATGCTTTTTCAAATGTCAAGATACCATATTTTGAAGTAGGTTGTCCTGAACTACACCATTACCTTATCCAGCTGACTTCTCTCAATTCTTTTATACTTTTCTTGACTTTTGAGGGTCATCACTTTTTTTCCAAATTTCTTTTCTGTTACATTTAGGGAGATGCCTAATTTCTTTAGCCTAACCTTCCCTTACTCATGTCCATTTCTATTCTAAAATGTACTTTGACAAAGACACAAAGAAAATACTTCTCAGTTCATTGTTTATATTTGTATCCAAGATAACATTGGAAACTGTGCTAGTCAAAGAATTTGGTGACAACTTTATCACTCCCATATCTTATCACCATCAAGACTTTTTCTCTCATAAAAATGCTTTTAGCTCTAAATATTTTTTGTATCTGTATTACCTAGGGTAGGCTAACTGCTATATCGAACATTCCTCCAAATATATAACTATAAAATAACATAAGAAAAATAGCAGTGTATTTCTTTCTCATGCAAACAGTCCAAAGTGATTTCATGTTAATTGGTATTAGGGATGTAGTGAGGTAGCAACTCACATAGTTATTCAAGAATCTCGGTCAACAAGTCTCTTCCATCTTCAATGGCCTTCAAGGTTGATCTTCTGAAGACATTCAGCCAGCCCAAATGGGGACGAGCTAGAGAACTGCACACAGGAGGTTGCCTACATCCTTGCTGCATCTTCCTCTGCCTGAGACTCAGGCCTGTAGTCACATGTAACAACAGATGGGCTGGGAAATGAAGTCCAGCTAAATGTCTACATAGAAGCAGAGAATATTTTCAAGAATAATTAGCAGCCACCACCAAATGATTTGTGCCAGTATCCCTATTCACACTACCCCACAGCACTTCTCAACTAGATTGGTGCATTGACCTCTTACCTAGAGCCTTCCTGCCCTTCCTCCCTCTGCTATACTTATTCATTAGATAGGTCTTCAAGATATGTCTAATCCTCCACATTTTTAAGGATACCCAGTAAACTCTGTAGCCTCTTCTTCCACCACATACTTATATAAAACCTTTACCCCAACTGTAAGGAAAATCATTCCTTTTCTATTCACAGTAATAGCAGCAAATAGCAATGTGGTGTCACACTCAGTTCTAAGCAGCATAATAACTCATTTCTCTCAATAAATTTACAAGATTGGCAATATTATTATCCCTATTTCATAAAGAAGTTAATAACTCACTGTTCCTGGAATGCTCTTCCTCTTTCTTCATCAAATTCCTATTCAAACTTTTTTTTGGTGGTACTGGAGATTGAACTACCAGCCTTGCACTTGCTAGGCAGGCACTCTACCATTTGAGCCACACCCTTAGCCCTGTACTCAAAGTTTAAGAATCAATTCAAGTGTCTCTTCTTTCAGAAAACATCTTTTACTAGATCCTGATTTAGTTGCTGCTTTCTATGTCCCCATAGTGTCCTGTGCATTTCTCCATCTGCTATAGCAATAGGGTTTGCCACTGTTCTATAAAATCCTTAAGAGGATGTTCAGCTTTGTATTCCCAGTGCTAGCACAAAGGCTAAAACCATGTTGTTCTATAGAAATATTTTACATTCTTTGAAAGAGAAAAGAAACAGACAAAATTGAGTTTAATATTTTATTTTATTTAACCTAATATATCCAATATATTATTTCAATATATAATCAAATACAAAACATTAATTAAATATTTTATACTTTTTTCTAATTCTTTGAAATCTGATATGTACTTTATAGTTATACCCCATATCAATTCAGACACTGTGTTTTCATTGGAAATACTTTATCTGTACTTGGATTTCTTAAAATTTATAGCTTAAAAAGATTCATATACTCAAGTTGTTCCAAATATATTGAAGTTTTTCAATAATGAGACCACATTATGAGTTTTTAATTTATATTTGAAACAATTAAGATTGAATGAAATGAATAACTTTAGACTCTCAGTCTCAATAGTTCGATTTCAGGTACCTACAGTGAGTGGCTACTATACTGGATAGCAATAGCATAGCTCTAGAACATGATAGGTTCTAAATTAATGCTTGTTGAAGAAATTCATCAATGATGATCCAGAAAAATTTCAACAATTATGTCAGAATTTATAGTTCTCCACCCATTCCATCCCTCACCTTCAAGGGGACCAAGTTTTGTATCAAATTATTCTCCTCTTACTTCTTTCTGGGTATAAACAATTTGGGAAATTAAAATCTTTTTTAGTTATCCAGACTCAGCATTCTAGCAGTTTTCCAATTTACACCAATAACCCCTTTCTACTTCTTTCTCTTGATTCTTAGAATGTAAATCTTGTGCAAATATCATTTTGTAGGTCAATGGAATGTTGTCCAAGAAGGGCTTCAAATTTTTTTGGTATTAGAACTACTTGGCTTCCTTCTACTTTTCAGAATGGAAAATCCTCAGAGCAATTTTCATCAGGAAGTGCTGCATTAAGGTTATTTCTCAATTCCTCAATCCTGAGTCAAATGTAGGTTGACATGTGAGCAGCAGTGTCTCTTGGCTAATCAAGAGTGTCCCCCTTTGCTACACTCAGTGCTAGAGGAATGGGAAAAGTCAGCTGGGTTTAGAGATTAGCTGACACACTCAGAGGCATACCTTTTGTTAAGTTATAAATCATTTCCTGTTTATAAAAGCACATGCTAAGACACCCATAAAATCTCCAAATGAATAGCATTTTGCTTTTCCTTCAAAATCTCACTGGGAAAAAGTACTTCTGACTTTCTAAGTCAATACAAATTTTGAATCCTCATTACTACATGTTTAAATTGATTTGCAAAGCAAGTGAAAAGCACCCAGTGAGTAGTGATAGACTTAGACATCACAGGATATATTGATTTAAGTGTTCAATTTTTCTTTTGAAGTACTGGAGTTTGAACTCAGGGCCTTCACCTTGAGCCACTCCACCTACCAACCCTATTTTTGTGATGTGTTTTTTGAGATAGGGTCTCACGAACTATTTCCCTGGGCTGGTTTTGAACCGTGATCCTCCTGATCTCTGCCTGCTGAGTAGATAGGATTACAGGTGTGAGCCACCAGCACCTGGCTAACACTGCTTGTTATATTCAGTTATTTTAAAATCCAATTTGTGAATATTAAATTCCTGAGCTTTCTATAGAAATTTAGTGTTTGTTTTGGATAGCCACTTTGGATTCAGTATGGCTACCAAAAGTTATCAAACTGATCTCTGTGTTCTGTTTTTGAGTGGCAATTGCCAAAACGCTGGTCTTATCAACTTACTAGCCCTAATAAGTTCCTTGTACATTCTGATTTGAAACATATATCCTTCCTCAGTGCCTGATTTACTCACGAAAACATAGCAACCACAAAGATAGGCACCATGTCTATCTTGTTCATTAGTATATTTTCAATGCCTAGAGCCATAACTAGATTATTAACAGATGTTTAATCAATTCCAGTCTTTACCTGTTCACACTTGGACAAGTATTTGCTCAAATTCTGCCATTTGTATAGTCAAACCAAAAAGGGTATTACAAATGATATCTATATTGTCCTACTCATAGTTCTGTCTCCCCCTACATTGTTTAGTCTGACTGACAATGGCCCCCCACTACTTATAATATTGTTCTTTTAGGGAGTGAACTTGTCACTATATTTTATGAGATAATTTTATGATGTTGAAGACTATTTCCTGTGATCATGCTATATGTTCACATGGCATACCTAGATTTATTTATACTTGTGACCCAAGGCAAGTAGTTAACCTTGAAGATAGTTTAAAATTTGAAAGGCAGTAAATCATAGGACTGGAATTTATAATTTATCTCTGGAAGGAATCTGCAGATGAGGTATAAGAAAAAGGGACATAGGCAAAAATAAAATAAAGCTGGGTTCTGCTCCATCACTGATGTTAACTTTGAGCAAGTTGCTTTACTTTTCTGGACCTTAATTTTCTCTTCTGGACAATGAAAGTATTAACTAGATCAGGGAAAGAAAATAAGTGATAATCTATTAGGAGTCATGGCTAATCAGTCAGCACAGTATCAGAATATATCCCAAGACAATGCTCCATGTAGCTACCACCTTCTAATGAGAGCTAGCACACAGGTGAAAGCTCTTTATCTCTCTAGGTTAGATGATCTTTAAGATATTCTCCAGCTTTAAAATTCTAATAAGTGTAATTAAATAGATTGGAATTCACGAATACAATAGTCATCCCTCACAATCGAGAGACATAAAATAATGAACTAATAGTTTTTTCTTTTCCTCCTTCTCAGAGCCTTCATGAATAGTTGTTTGGATTGTGAAGTATACAATTCACTGTGTAAACAGTATTTCTGTGGAATTTTTAATGTACAGACTGCCCAACTGCATCCAGAAGTTCATTTCAAAATAATTCTACCTCAACCCTTTGACTTCTAATTGTTTTATATCTGATTTCTAGAAGATTTATGATATATGAAAATCTCTACAGTTGAAAAATTTGGCATTCTATGTTCTCATAATAGAATTGTATAAAATTCTTTTTCTTTATTTAAATAAAAACATATACTGACAACCCACAGGACATTAGCTTTCACATATAAAAGAGTATCAAAAAATTTAAGTTTCCAATGATTAGGAAAGACTGTGGTAGGATAGTTTTCTGATGCAAATATACATTTAGTTATCCATTTATTTCATGAATGTATACTGATTTTAGAAGCATTGTGTTAGACTCTAGAGATATATCAATAAGCAAACAAGATAGATTTGATTTCCATCTTCTTTGATCTGTAGTCTAGTGGGGGAAGAAGGAGAGTTAGCAAACTAGTACAAGGTAAGAGTAGCAATATGATAGTGTTATGGGAGTACATAAGATAGCCTGATCCTGGCTGGATAGATGGGGGAAGTCTTCTCCAAGGGAGCCTCATACATATTAAGACCTGGGGAGAAACAAGAGTAAGCCAGGTAAAGTTGAGGATTTGGAGGAGGAAGAGTCCCAGCAGAAGGAATAGTCTGAACAAAAGCCTTAAAGTGAGAAATAACACGGCAGGTCAAGGAACCAAAGGAAATTCAGCAAACTGGAGACAAAGCAATAACTTCCGGACACTATAGTCAGCCCTCCATATATGTGGGTTCTGCCTCTGCAGATTCAACCAAGTACAGATCAAAAATATTTTTTAAATGTGTCTGTACTGACTATGTACAGATTTTCTTTCTTTATCATTCTCTAACCAATATATTACAATAGCTATTTACATAGCACTTACACTATATTACGTATTATAAGTAATCTAGAGATAATTTCAGGTATATGAGAAAATTCATAGGTTAGATACAAATACTGTGCCACTTTATATAAGGAATTTGAGTATTTGTGAATCTTGGTGTCCACAGGGATCCTAGAACCAATCCCTTGTGAATACAAGTGACAACATACTAACATCTAGGTGAATGAAGATGGTAAAGTAGACTAAGTTGTGGCAATGGAGAGCAGAGAAAGGAGACATACTTGATAGTAATTTAACAAATTGAATAGACACTATTGTGATTGATTGCTTATGGTAGATAATTTAGAGGGAAGAATTAAGTGAGCTAGCTAATTTGAAGAGTCATGAATACGGTGGTGATATTTATTCAAACACTTCATGCAAGACATGGAATGTATTTGAAAGAAAATGGGTAAGAGGAGCAGTAATATTAAGCATAGTGTCACCTTTGTGGAGTTTGAGTTGACTATAGAACATACAAATGGATATGGTAGATAGCTATGTATGTGAGCTATACTTATGAGAAAAAAGTTCTGGCTAGAGATATTAAGTTAGATTTTATTAGTATATAGGTAATTAAAATACTGCATGGGTTTGAAATGGTTCAGAGTGAAATTTGTAGTAGAGGAGAGAGTCTAAGGGGGGATCAATGTTTCAGTGATAAGAAAAGAAACATAAACTTGTAGTAGAAACTGGGAAATTAGCAGTTCAGTAGGTAGGAGACAAACCAGGCACATGTGATGTCAGAGTCCCAGAAAGAAAGGCTTTCAAGAAAAAATAACATTTACAACTGTCAATTGCTACAAAAGAGTGATGGATGATAAGGCAAAAGACTACTCCATTGATTTAGCAATAATGAAAGTGTTGATAACCTTGATGTGAGTAATTTCAGTATTGATGTTGGAGAAACCAGTAATCAGTAGTAAATAGGGAACCAAGAGGGCAGTGGGTTGAGGCTTAATTGGGAATTGAGAACATGGAGGTGCAAGAGTAAAACAATTATTTCAACACTTTTGGCAGTGATGGGAAGAGAAAAGACTATAGTAACAGAAGATGGATGTAGGCCAATAAGAGCATAATCATAAAATGGGAGAAATTTACATGTGTTCAAATAGCAATGGGAAGGAGACAATAGAGAGGGAGACTTTGAGAGTGCAGGATAACTGAGAGATACTCAATATCACAAGAATTTGAGAAGGCAGAAAGATAAAATTTGGGAGTAGCCTAGATCAGAAAGAAAGTGCATCTTCTATTGAAACTTCAGGGAAGAAGGGAAGAATGGGTAGTTGCTGGCAGTTTTAAAAGTTTGGTGAAAGGTTATGACAGTGTGGTCCTTCTATTAGATTTTCTCATTGAAGCAAAAGCTATAGTTAAATGCAGAATGATGGGAAATGCATGCAGTCTGAGATTTAAGGAGAATATAATGATTTGAAGTAGCTGCCGTGGGATATTGGAAGAGATATTGACTATAGAATCAGTGAACAGTTTTCAGTCCATTCTATTTTATTTACAGTTTTAAGTCCATTTCATTGCTTATCAATTTGTGACAACTGTCTCAGAAGCTTCCTTATACTTCTTATTTCTATCTCTTTTCCTTATCTTTCCTCACCTCCCTAGTTTAAATCTTCTCTACTTTTTGTTAAAAGTACATGTATAACTGCCATGAAATCTTCTGATAAAAGAAACTGTAAGAGAAGAATTGGGCTTTGCTTGTTGGCTTTGCTGGTTATTATTAATCCTCAGCCACAAAGCAACCTTGCATAAAATGAGGGAGTTATAGTGGAGAAGAATAGCTTTCAATTATCTTGTCAATTTAAGGTCATGTGGCAAGTCCTAACAGATATTATAGTCCAAGAAAAATCTACCTTGAGATTTTAGCTCCTAGGACAGGTTTTCTACCTAATCCAAAGAACCTAATAATTACTCAATCTCCTCTTGGTGTTTAGTTTTCTGTATAAGTAGTTTTATCCTTTAACTGATTTCCAAAGTGTTAAATTAAAAAAATTCTCTCAGAAGACTTATACAGTATCTACCAGAATCTCTGATGTGTTTCAGTTGCCCAACCTTCAAAGTGCTTTCTATTTAGAGTACCTAATCCAGGCCATGACAAATTTCTTTTAAAAGAAAAATATCTTTACATAGACTTGGGACTGTATCTGTTGTGTTCATTATTGTGTCCTCAGAGACTGGCATGGTGCTGGGCATCTGGTGAATATTCAGTATTTGTAGAATAAAAGAAGGGATAATGGCAATTGATAATCCTACCATCACACTAGAGTAGTAAGGAAAACTTTGAAAAATGGAGGAAAAGAGTAGTTTAAAAAATCTTATAGTAAACTGGGTTACTCTAATGAAAAATCGGTAATCTATTACATAGTTACATACCAACATACACCTTGACTCTGATTATTATCCCTCTGTGATGTTCTGCAGTTGGTTGGATTCTTTTCACAACTAATCAATATATGAATTCATCCAATCATTTATTTGATAACTCTTTATCTAAAACAAAAGCAGCTGCATGACAACTGTAAAGCCAGAAGCTGAAGAAGTACCATAAAAAAAGGCAGTCACAGGTCCTGCCCTCAGGAGCTTCAAGACTAGCAGGAGATTTCCATTCAAGTGTCTTTTCTCTGCTTTTCTTCAAAAGGAAAAGGCCAGTGTGTATAATTTGCCGTATTTCTTTGAAGCTGTCTGATTAAAGTTTAGATTTAAACTGGTACTTAATTCATGGTTTATTAATCCAAAATCTAGAATTTTGTTTTTGTGTCCCTGTTCTCCTTGGTTATGAATAGAAATGTCTTAGAAGAATATTTTTTTTGGTGCAGGAGGCCACAATGTCATTTTTGTAAACTTTGTATTAAATGATGCTGAGTGTATAGCTCAGTGATAGAGCACTTACCTAGCATACTCAAGACCCTGGGTTCGATCACCAGCACTGCAAAAAACAAAAAGCAAAAATAACTTTGTATTAAGTGTCAGGTATGAAATATATATGGAATGAATTACTTCTCCCTAAAAGAAAATATGAAGTAAATTTCACGAAAGTGAATGATTTCCATTTTGTATTGCTGACAAATGCAGCAACTTTGATCTTCATTTGCTGAGAGGAATATGGCAGATGATATACAATAAATGTTGTAGCAGTGCTCACTTCCATTCTCTTTTTTTAAAACAAGATCTCTATTTTAAGAAACTCTTCTAGGATCTTTCTCTTGACAGTATCCTAGTTCTTATCTCTGCTATACACAGGCTCACAAAATGTTTTCTTTGAAGGGTATTTTGTTATTGGTCTTCTTTTTCTTTTCTTTCCCATAGCAAATAAAACTGAAGGTGTTTACTCCCCATGGTGCCTGGGTACCTGGGTACACAAACAGCAGTGTGAACCTCTGGCTTTTTTCTGCTTGTCATTCCCTGAATGCAAGAAACAGGTGCGGAGATCAATTCAACATGTGCTGTGAACCCCAGGCAGGAAGGGAACTTCGTGTCACAGACCTTTCATTACTTAGAGAGAATGAGTGGGAAGAAAGGCTGCCTCTGCTGCTACTGAGAAAACATAACGACTCAGAATTTTTTTCCACTTTATTGATGGCAGCAAGTTCATCCATTCTGATTTGCCTAGGACAGTCACTGATTATGCTTATTATTTTCCTGTGATTATTAATAGCACCCTGGATGCTCTCGTGTGTTCAGGCTTGAACAATGAGCTATAGGGTCACCCTATTTACATGGGCCCAAGAGTAGAAAACTAGGGATGGTCAATGCTCACCATTATCTCTCTATCTATCTTGATATGAGAACTTGGTACTTTGGGGAAATGAAATTGTACATGAAATATATGCAGCGAGTGAATGCAGCAATATGATTTAAAATGTAATTCAGTGCATGTATGAAATCATCACAATGAAATCCCATCATATTATTAATGTATGATAAATCAAAAATAAAATAATTTTTTTAAATGCAGTTCAGTTTATCAAGTGCCTTGTTTGTGCTCATACTTTGCCAGGTGCTGACAGGAGAGAGATAAGTTCTGTTCTCCAGAAATCACCTCACATATGGCAGGCAGCTCAAAATCACACTCTCCTTAGCACTCCTCCAGTCTTCCCTATGACTTTACAAGCGAAGCAACTTTGTGATATTCCACTTCTGGGTCCTTTTTCTGAAGTTTAATGGCAGTGTATCATGTTTTAATTAATAGAACATCATGTTATGAAACTGTTGAATCAAATCTTTTCCCTAGGCATCAAATATGTTATAAGTGAAATTTTGACATCTAGCTATGAGGGACAAAAGAGATGAGGAAAATAGTAAGAAACTATTTGTAAAGGATGCTGATATAATATTTGGATGTTTTAATATGTTGCTACAACCTAAAGTGTCTTGTAAAGATACCATCCATAGGTCCAAATCCATTTGTACTCCTCACTTCCTACCCTTCTTTTTTGAGAAAATTCATTGCTTTGACAGAGCCATGTTGAGAATATTATAGAATTTTATTATTTGCAAATTTCTAAAATGATTAAAGGGATATACCGCAAGTAATAGAAACCAGTATGAGAGCTAACCATGAGGGTAGGTATAACAGTCAGAGTTCAGTATAAAAAAGAGAAACTACTCTAGATATGTTAATCACAGAGCAATTTAATATAGAGTATTAAGTGAATACCAATACTTTGGAATGATGGAAAGGACAGGTTTTTAGACTTGCCTTCCAGGGTAAATTTGTAAAACCATATGTACCACTGAAGCAACAAATTCAAGAACATACTCTGTAACTGTGCGTTAGAAACCAGGAAGTTGAAAGCTAGAACCAATTTTATAGCTGCTGTTAGCTATCACTTTCTTCCAGCCAGGGAGCTGTAGAATGGGCTTTAGAACCAACTGGAGCAGCCAAAATGGGAAGGGAGATAGCTGATACCTCATTTCCACCTTCCAAATCGCCCACAAATTTGGTGTGGAGTTGCTGGATTTAGCAAATTAAAATAATGCATGCAACATTCTTATACTAAAAAATATTATCTGAATTCAAAATTAATTGGATACACTGTACTTGATATGACAACCCTAACTTATTGTAACTAACTCATATCTAGATCCTAGCTGCGTAGAAGGCTGGCAAAAGTTTTTAATTTCCAACCTGTCCAACTAGAAAGGTGAGTAGGCTTAAATGAGCTAACCCATAACATTACCAAAAGTAGGTTTCCTACCAAGAATACTTAATACCTTTCTTCTGTTCCCAGGCACTTTTGCTGCCATCTGAATATTTTCACTTGGCATTGTTTCTGTTTTGAGATAGGGTCTCACTGTGTAACCTAGGCTGACCTCAAACTTGTCCTACTTCAGCCTCCCAAGTGCTGCAATTGGTGTGTGCTCCACCATACCCAGAACTATGAATTCTGATACTCTCAGAAATCCTGCCAATCTGTAATTCACTTGGTTGAAATCAACTTCCTCCTTTCTAAAATGTTAAAATCTCCTAGAGTGTGAAAGTGGTCAGTCTATACTCTGGCAATAAGGTTGTCAGCAGGCAGGAGAGAAGATAATTAGAACATGAGGGATGTTAGGAGTAGAAAAGGCTTACATCAGGGAAAGGAAGGAGGTGAGAAGATGCCCATCCAGATCTCCTTTGCTTATTGTTTTGCATCAGATAATGTAGGGCTCAAAAGAGGAAACATTTCCTTTTCATACTTCTGCTCATTTTTGCATCCCAAATCACATAGCCCAAGCTAATGCCATCAAAATGACATAGATCACTTATATTATAAGTCAAATAGCTATATACAGGCTAGTCTGAGACATGTGCATGATGATTGTTTCAATGGAAATTTGAATTTGGGGTTCTGAATCACTGACTTGCATATGATTTTTGGTTAGAGAACTCTGTAAACTGGAAACTGTTTGTCCTTATTTTATGAGTAAAGATGTCAAAAGGATGAATGCTGGATTTGTACTATGCTAATTAACCATTTTATGAAAGTCTAAGTAGGAAGAGAAGTACTTCCTTCCCAAGCAGGCAAGATTGAGGAAAAATAATCACATGTACAATGCCACTCTTCAGAAATGCAGAAATACTTTTCCCCCATTTTCTCTCTGAAATTCTCTTCTGCATTTAAAACAGTTGGGTAGTTCAAGTTTCTAGGCTTCTACTTGTACCAGGAAATCATAGCATTTGGAAGCAGTGAGATGTTGGGAGAAGTAATAGAGGAAGCTACACCCCAAGTTATCCTGGAGGATCCATGGCAATGAAGTCAGGCAGTAGAAGCTTGGCTCTCTTATCGGAATGCAAGCAAAGTGTCCTACTGAGAATAACACTGCTATCCCTTCAGTCCCTTTCTCTCTGGTAGTGTGAGTGGGAAGTAGGGGAATTCTTTGGCAGAAAATTTTATCCAAGAATTGAGGCGGGTTATTTGGCTAAAAGAGGATATTGTTACAGTGAAATCAACTTTCCATGAATTGTTTGCTATAAGAACAAATTGAAGACAGCATCTTTGACAAGTGAAGTGAACTTTGCAGATTAACTTGCATGCTGCTTTTGGAATACAGCAGATTTCTGATTTGCTTTTATTTCAGAGGTGCTGTAGGCTCATTTTCTCTCTGAAGGTGTACATTATTTTCCTAGTGCCTTACAACTACCGCTAAAAAAGCATGATTGTACTTAAAATGCACAATAGCTATTTGGTGGGAATTTGTTAACATCAGTAAATTAAAGATCCTCAAATGACTTTTATTGATTAGAATAACTTGGTTTCAAACATTTAATGATATTTTAAAATACATGAGTTATTTTGTAACCCCAACACCACAAGGATAAATTTGATTCCATAGACTCAGTGGTGAAGTATTTCATTTAGTGAGAAAAGCACAGGGGGAGAAAGCCAAGTTCTCAATGCTTTATATAATTCAGACATTGTATTGTGTACTGTTTCTCTGTGAATACTGTTGTATTGTGTTTAAAAGAAAAGGTAATGGACATTGATACTTAAAAGCCCAAGTCCTCTTCTAAACACTCCAAAATCTATTAGTAAATTATGATCTTAAATCTAAATTACAATCTTTTAAAGGAATTTATTTATCCTGTATGTTAGGATATACGATTTCCCGATCTTGTTATATGACTCTGTCAATATTTAGACCATCAGCCAAGTGAAAAATCAGTTTATATCATGTGGTGAATACCATGATTAAGGATCCGGACAGGCAAGAATATTGGGGGAAATTGGGACATTTCAAAGCTTAAAATCTTATATTGATTTCACAATGAAGAATAGTCTTAGTAACTTTTGAGGTTTCAAAAATTGATTGCCAAAAGAATATTTTCTTTCTTTCTCAGGTACCAGGCAGTCTTCCAGAGCCAAGCATCCATCCATTCAGAGAGCTATAACTTGTAGTTTTCACTTTCTTAGTAATCACACTTAAAACCCTGAGAATAGGACCTAGGATTTACAGAGCTTAACTTCTTAGGGCAAGCAGATCCTTTCTGTTTTTATCTGTCAGTTTGTGAGTGTTTACTTGCGTGCTCAAGGAGTTCCTTACAGTGTCCAAAGACAAGGAGAGAAGATGATAGGAAAGGGAAAAAGGGTGCCCAAGTCTCAGATTCATGGACTTATCTCTCTAATAGAGACCCTGTTTTATCTTCTTTTTTCCCTAAGCAAGCCATTATCAGGAAACAAGGATATGTACTCCTACCAGAGTGAAATTGGAGTCATGCCATAGACTAGCTGAATGAAGGCTCTATGGCATGATGATGTATGTCCTTGTGCAACAACACCTTTACCACATCAAATCTGTCCCTTAATTACATTTTAAATCTCATTCAAAGCTATTTTATCATTAATAGAAATTGCTCTGTGAATGTGCCCAGGATGAGAGCCAGTTACAAGAAGAATTGGAGAGAAGATGAAGCAGAAGCTAAAACATTTTTATCAGGCAGAGTTTTCTTAGCTTTAAGCAAAACAGCCCATGCAATAACAGAAAATCTTCATTGACTCAGAGGTGTAACTCTCCTTAGATTATGGCAGGACACTTTTGCCTGTAGCACTATCACTTCTTCAATCAGCCAAAGGAAGCATTCTGCTCTCCAGCTCAGTGGGCCTTTTACTCCCCAACCTCAGAGCCATCATTTGAATTTATAGTTGCCAAAATGAATAATGCAACATTGGCCTCATGTTCCTGATTCCATGCATGCATGCCTGCAGAGCAAGCCTGAGGTTCTTTAAATGAAAGATTGCTTTTTTGTCATGAAATAAAGAATACCTCTGCTTTCTTTTCAGGGTCATTTTAAAATATCCATACTGCTGGGCTATGGAAGGCATATAAGGAGGATTCTTGGGATAAAGGCAAAATATTCTTTTCTCTACAACAGTGATTGTTTCACATCTTTGTGTAACACAACTGATTTGACATTTTCTTTTAAGTATATTTTAATTATCACTTTCTTTGATCTTGAACTGTTTTACTGGGCTAACAGACAGAGCAGAGAGCCTAAGCTACTCCTTCCTTGAGGTGCAAACTGCTGTGTCCTTCTACAGACAGGGACCTGGCTGAATGTACCCTTTTTCTCCATGGTTACCCACCCACTCCTCTTTTGTTTATTTCCCAAACAAATGGAAGGTCAAAATAAGAAAGGGCCAGGTTAGTTGAATGTGGTTAGAGGGTTAGAAATTTCCTTACATCATCCAAGAACTGTCTTTTGCATTGTCCCCTCCCCTAAATCTGGTCACCTTGATTCTGGGACCACTGTGATCAATTCAAAGATACACAAATAAGCAGCAGCTCATTTTGGTGACATTTTCCAGTGTGTAATTCTTCCTGAGAGTTTTTAGTTAAAAGTGGTATTTGAAGGCTATTAAAGTTGTCTTTATTAATTCATTGAACTTCTTAGAGGTGGAGGTGTTAGTAGCTACTACTCTTCATTGTCTCCTAGTTCGTCATGGAAGTCCATGAAATAATAGGTCATATTTGGTATTTATGAATATTTGTACAGGTTTTTCAGGAAAAGATCCATCATTTTCACAAAGGTATTCATAACCCCCAGATGATTAAGGACCATGCTAGACAAGTGTTTCATTCTTTGAGTGGGATCTCTAGGCTAGCACTCTACCCCCAACCTATGGAATTATGAACCCTGGAGCTGGGGTCCAACAGCCTATGTTTTAATAAGACCTCCAGGTAATTCTCAAGCTCACCCAAGTTTGAGAATAACTGTGATAGACAAATTGCTGATACATGATGCAATCTCAGGTTCACAGGCATATATGCTGAGGGGAAAAATGAATAGAATCTAGACTGCCTGACTCCATGCTGGGCACCTCTTTAATATCCAGGGTCCCATGACTATGGGTGGAGGATGCACCCCCCCAGAAGGACAGCATCACTGTCCTTCAACACAAATTCAAAATTCTATTTTAAACAATTCATGTCTCTTTGGAGGGATAGTTCATTAATCATGGGTCAGTGGTATCACCTTCTACCTTCTCCTCTAAGCCAGAATCATATCTTGTCTCCCTGTACATTATCCTTGCATTTAGTCAGTTTTCATGTTGTATTTGTTGGCTCTTGAAAGTATCCCCTTTTCCCATTCCATGTCTACTACCTTAGTTTTGATCACCATCTTCTTTAAGACTATTGTAACATCCTTGCTTACTGTTCTCCTTGGGTCTAGTATTCTTGCTCCTAAAACACCTCTTCACTGCTAACAAGATGATGCTACCACAAATAAATCTTCAACAGATTAGTCACCCTCATAGTATAAAACCCAGATACTTATCTTGGCATATAATCCCATTCCCAATCTTGCCTCTCATTTTTATCGAAAGAGAGAGAGATAGAAATGGATGATGATGATGACAGATGGATGCATAGATGAAAGATAGATAGAATCATAGATAGATACATAGATACATAGATTGAAATACATAGAGAGGAGGGGAGATTTTTATTTTATTGCATCATCTCTCTTGCCCCTGCTTCCAATAGACCTCCAGCCACTTGGTTTTGGTGTGTATTCTTATTTTATACTAGCTCATCTCATTTTTACTCATGTTCACTCCCCAAAAGAAGTCACTATTCTCAATAGTAGTAGACAGAAATTAACTCACCAAGGAACACCAGGGAATCAGACTCAATTGTGTTAGGAAAACTTTAGTTAACATCATGGTACTGGAATCCTCTATAATATTCAAAATTTATGAACACCTAGAAATGATTTAAAAGTTAATATCTTTGAGCTTTAGGCTAAAGAGTACTCATTAATGAATGGTGTTGTATGTAATGAGTGTTTGTGATTATTTTGGAAATTGCCCTGCTATTTAAAAATAGAAATATCTTAGATTTTTCACACCATTAACCCAGTCTAAACAGTACCTCAGTGTAGGGTTGTTTTATAGTTCATGCAGGATATGGAGAGGTTTTTTTTTTCCTGGGGGTTGGGGTATGGAATAAAGTTGTTGTTTTGCATTTATGACCTTCATAATTAAAACAAGCCAGGGGAAATTAGCTACATGGCTGTTATGACTTCTAGTGTGTTATCAAAAATAATTATGGCACTTCACCATATGTTCTTGCCTTCTTCTTACATATTGCTTTTGGGATACAATGAGACTTGACATCAACTAATTGCTTATTTCTAATATACAATCTTGAACTACAGTGATTCTGTAAAGGAAAAAATAGCTTGATGACAAAGAGATTCCAGAAATAAGAGCTTTTATAACTTTTAATTCTGTACATAATATAGACAAATGGCACAGAAAAATATAACCAGATTACATTAGTCCATGAGAAGATAGTTGCTTATTTTAAGAATAGGAATGTATTCTGTTCACCTCCAGCCATTGAAAAGCATCAAAGATATTAGTTCTGAGCTAACTAAGGAGGAATTTGAAAAATCGTACCTAACTAGAGAATAAATCAGTTGCTGGCCACTTCTCTCAGAGCCATGATAAATTTCTCAAAACAAGTATTTCACAGTGCCTTAATCTTTTAATTATGTTGCTGTGTTACATGCAGTCAAGTCAGAAGTCACTTGCTTTATATTTGACAGGTAGTGAAGTAGTGGGGGTATAAAAAGAATGTAAATTCAGATAAATCTATGCTCTAATCTTGCCATTGCAACATAACAGCTGTGGGATTTAGACAAGTTGTTTCATCACCCTAAATCATGATTTCCTCAATTGAGAATAAGAAAACCCACTTCATAGAATTGGCATAAGGGATTTATATGAGCTCTAATAGTTTCCTGCTTCCTTTATCCGTCTATCTTACCCCAATCCATCATCATGGCTCTACAATAAAATATGTTTCAATGTTGGAAAGACCTAGTTGGTCTTTCTCAGATAAGGATAGTTATCTTCACAAGACTGATTCCTACACATAGAACATAACACAAAACCAAAATGATGAAGGTTCATCATTGTAGACTTCTCACATATGGTTGTGTTTATGATTTAAATATGCAATGTATGGTTTGTGTGTAGAGGCCTTTCAAGATTAGTATTGATGATGATCTTCTGAAAGATTTATCATGTGGGAAATGCTTATCCAATTGTGAGTAACAAAGCAGTAGAACAATATCTGAAATAATAGTGCAGCACAGTATAAGTCTTTTATATAGATTGCAGATATAGTATTAAAAAAAGAAAATCTAGTTTGTATTAGGGTTGGTTTTATCTTCCAGCATTAGCATTGTGGAAACATTCCATTCTTGTTTACACTTTGTGTGCTGAGCCAAATGGATGTCAATATTGATTCCCCACTTGTTCCATGGCATCCAACTTTTAAAAACATGTGAAATAGTATTGCTCTACCCATCTTTTCTTAGGAGATTGTATCCTTTAGATCTTGCACTGAAATATTTCAGAAATGCCTATTGTGATTGGGGCTGCAATAAACATGGGTGTGCAGGTGCCTTTGTAATAACCTGAGTCTCATTTTTTCAGATATATCCCTAGGAGTGGTATGGCAGATCTATGTTTTAGCCAAACTGTGGAAACAGCCAAGATGCCCCACTACCAACAAATGGATTAAGAAAATGTGGTATTTATACACAATGGAATTTTATTTAGCCACAAAGAGGAATGAAATTTTGTCATTCACAAGTAAATGGATGGAACTGGAGGTCATCATCTTAAGTGAAGTTAGTCAGGCTCAGAAGGCCAAAAATCACATGTTTTCCCTCATATGCAGATTATAGACCCAAAACAAATGCAATAATATTACTGGACATGGGTCACACACTAAGGGGAGAATGAGTGCAAGAGGAATAGGGAAAGAGAAGGAAACCTAAAACTTGAATGTGGTTGATGTACTTACTGTGGAGGAGCAAATATAGTAATCTTAAACTGGCAGAGGCCACTATGGGAAGGGGACTGGAAAGTAGTGAAGAGGTCTGGTAGAGATGAACCAATGTGAGTTGCAATACACAAGTGCATGGAAGCAATGCTAGGAATCTCTCTGTATAGCTATCTTTATCTCAAACTAGCAAAAACATTATGCCCTTCTTATTATCTCTTATTTTTTCTCTTCAACAAAATTGGAGATCAAGAGGGCGGAACAGGTTCTGCCCAGAAGTGGTGGGGTGGGGGGCACTTTGGTCCAAACAATGTATATACATGTGAGTAAATGTAAAAACTATAAAATAAAAAAAAATTCCTAATGAGTTATACTTGAGGTGGGAGCCACCTGTGCCTATATACAGCATTTTTCAATACCCTTTCATTGTCGTTGATGGTCTTATCATTGTGATTTACTTGACACTGAGGGGTGTGTGTGTGTGTGAAAAACAGCATATGAAATGATTTTCTTTTATTTCTTAGGGAAATGAAACTTAAAATAACATTTCTATCTTTAAAATGTACTTGTGAAAAGTTATCACTTGCCTGAATGCTATCTCGCAAAGGTAAGGCAAGAGAAGGATAAAGTTGAGTCACACATGCAGCTATTTCTATAATTTATAAGCACTCGATGGCAGGTATCCTTCCTCCTTCCTCCCTCCCTGTTTCTGGAATCACTGAGTTGTTGCTTTCTGATTTAGACCTCTCCAGGCCACTTTCAGAGCCCTCAGTGGCTACTTTGGGCCTCATCTCCTGACCTTCCTCAGCACTACCTCTTAGTTCCTGTCTAGAGCTCTGGCTCCTATCTCTATGGCATTCTGTATTCATTTTCTTGAAACTAGTTTCATGTCTTTTCTCCTAGCAGGCTTGGAGTCACGAAGGATGGGAGACCAGTGGGATATAACTTGAATGAAGGCTTACAATAAGTCAAGCATTGGATTAGGTACTTAGATGCTCTACCTAAATCACCTCATCTAATCCTTGCCAAAACTATAAGACAGATATCATTGGCCTTATTTATAGATGATAAAAACAGACTTTGAAATATTTTATAATTTTCTTAAAGTTTTAAATCTAGTGTGTGAGGAAAGTTAGAACCTAAATATATCTCACATCAGTCCATTCTCTCTTTCTGCAATATCACCAGTTCAAGCCAGCATTATCTCTTACCTGGATTAGAGGCCTGGATTCCAAATGGTCTTCCTTTTTCCCCTTTTGCCTTCTTTAATCTGCACATAGTAATATAGTGACTTCTTAAAGCCTAAATCAGATCATGTCACTAACCTGCTTTAGAAGCTTCAATTGCTTAAAATGCAGTTCAAACTGCCTTACCAGGGATCTTCAAGGTCTCGCATATCTGGGGCCTTTCTTACCTCATCTCTAGTCATATTTCTTTCTCTTTCTCTCTCTCTCTTTTTTCTTCCTTTATTGTTGTGATGGTTGGGGGTACATTGTGGCATTTACACAGGTCCTTACTTGGTATATTCTAGCCAAGATTTTTCCTACTACAAAGGTGAAATAAAACCCCCTCATCTTTTACTAGGGAGATATACCTGTACCTGCTCTCTTCTCATCCTCATGTCTTAACTGCATTGGACTTTCTCACATAGTCCAATCTTGTCCACCTCACATACATCATTATTCTCACCATAGTCTACCACTTGTTACTTTTGAGAACTTTCTTATTTTGTTGAATTATGTTTGCCATAATTCCCCATGCCCCTCTATTATGCTGTGAACTTCAAGAGGGTAGAAATCTGGGGTTTTTCACCACAGTAAACTTGGCTCCTACTACAATAAATATTAATGAAAGACTGGGAAAAATGGAGGAGGGAGGAAAGGAAGGAAGGAAGGAAGGAAGGAAGAAAGGAAGATAAAGACTAAGACCACATCTTCCCTATATTATCTGTGTTCCCATATAGTTCCTAGCACAATCTTGGACATAAAATACTGCATGTTTGTGTGGTGAATATATCTGGTGAGAAGTTTTGCACTGTGACAGGAAAAAGCAAAATGCAAAAGAGAATAGATACCTCTCTTCATACTTCCAACCTGATAGAGTTTAAATGAATGATACAATTTTTTTAAAGTAATTTTTAAGAATAAAGTAAACTAGAGGATCAGACAAGGAGAGATAGCATCACATATTACCAGAGCTTGGGATTGCTTAAGGCTCTCTGACAAATGAATTTTACTCAGTTTCCTCCAGGGGTAAGCCACCCTAGGCCAAGCATTTTTAAAGATTAGATTTTGAAATAAGCTTTGCACCTGGGAATGTACTGAGGCAGGAGAGCATATCCCTTCTCTCTGCTGTTCTAGTGCCTAAGTGTGAGAATTTTCGAATAAGATATGAAAGCAAAGACAACAAACCATGTAGGATAATAGTCTCTGAGGACTTTAATAACAGCCATTTTTAAAGCAAAGCTTATGGACTTCTAAATCCATAGCTGCTCGTTTAAGATGCATTGTGAAGCAGTGGACCTGAAAACACTCTCTTATCTACCTAGAGCAACCAGGCTCTGAGCCAAACAACAGTACTCAAATTAACTCTTGTTTCTCTTGGGATGACAACTCTGCTGCTTTTAAAACTATTGCAATGGCCACATCTAGAAGAGAAAAAAAATCACACCCTCTTATAAATCTGTATCTTACAAGGCCAAGACTATGTGTCTGATTCCTTTATATGGGTACTTCTAAAATAATGTGTTAGGAAAGATACTTTTGTTTTGTTTTGCTAGTTTTCATTTTTAATTACTAACAGACTGAAACTTTTATAACATACAATGAAATGAATCACTAAAAAACAAGTACAAATACCAGACATACAACATGCAAGCCCAGGCTCTTTATTTTCAGCTGTTGTACACATTTTTAAAAATTTACTGCCAATTCCTGCTCCTATGTTCTCATACTGGAATGTGTGCGTGTGCATGTGCATGTGTGCATGTGTGTGTTTGTGTGTGTAGTCGAAATCTCAGCTATTGAAAGCTCATATTTAATGAGTAATTTTGGATAACCAAGCTAAGGGAGTTTTACTTTTGTGTGTTCATTTTTCTTTTGTTCATATTCTCTAAAAAAGTAACACCTTTTCAAAGAAACTGTATTAGATAAAAATCATTTGGAGAGTTTCACATACATTCCTTTCTTTTTAAGCAGAGTTTATTGAACATAGATTTGCTTTCTTGGGTGAATTCAGGATCATCATTATTACTATAAATTCTTTTCCTTTGCTGTAAAGCTAAGTGACACCTTCAAAGATTACTAATATATGGAGAGCCACACTGTGTGACCCTGATGCCCACAGCTTCTTCTATACCTTTCTGGTTCTCTGTTGGGTGTCACTTCATACTACTCTCAGCTTAACATGTTGGGCCCTATTTTGGACCTTCTGTTTCTGACCTTATAAATTGTTGGAAATCAGATCACTTGTTTCCCTAATAAGCTAGTTTAGATTAGATAAATATTATCAATAAGGGGTAATTAGTATTATAATTATTTCTATATTAACTACTTTTAGAAAAGATTAGAGATGTGACTATGATGAAATTTTTAGGAATTATTTGGTCACTTATTTTTAGTATTTCTATGTCTTTTTGTTTATTTTCTCATTTCTCAAGAATACCCAAAATAAGGAAGTTTTTGATCATTTGCTTAGTTATTTAATTTTGATATATGTTTACAATGTGGAATGATTAAATCAGGCTAATTAACAAACCACCTCACATACTTATCATTTTGTGAAAACATTTTTAATCTACTGTTAACAGTTTTGAAATATACAATGCATTATTTATTATAGACACAATTCTGTACAATAGATCACTAAAGCTTATTCATCACATCTAACTGATATTTTGTACCCTTTGATCAACATCTCCCTTTTTCCCATCTTTCCCCTTCCCCTAGCATCCATACCATTTTCCATAATGGCCATATTAATTTACTGAGTTCTTACTTTAGAGACAACTAATTCTATGTACATAAGAACAAGATCATGTGGCTACTGTTACCCCTGATACTTTGGAATAGTAACACACCCATTGGTTGGATAATAAAAAAAGAAGGATGCAGGAATAATTGTTACTATCTCCCTTATTTTTCTTCTAGTAAAAATTTTATAATTGTTCATAACTCTTCCCCAGTTGTCTTATGACTTTTGACACTGTGGATCATTCTACTTGTTTAATGAGGTAGTATACATGTAATATTTAATAGTTCTTTATAAACTTTGATTCTTAGTTACTTCCTAAAAGACTTTTGACCTACTTAGTTTAAAGAATTTGACTGCATTCTATCTATTTCTTCCTAATATTTACTGTCCATTTGAATCAGGTTATACAATTTATTATCACTGTTCATAAACCAAAGTCATTCTACCTTGATGCCATTTCTATGCTATTCTTCCCATTTGAAATGTTGTCTAATTTCCACTTTTTTTTTCAATTCTACCCATCCCTCACAGCCCAAGCCAAGTAACATAACTTCATGATATTTATTTCTCTCACTTAACTTCCACATAGATTCTCTTATAACAGTAAGCTTTATAATACCTATTATTTATTAAAGACTTGTGTTCTGGATGATGTTCAAAGAATTTTACAAAAATCATTCCATGTAATATTCAAAGCAATGCAGCAGATAGGTATTATTTAATATTTAGTGAAACTAAAGAGATTAAAGTGTTTTTGAAGTAAAGAAGCTGATAAGGAAAAAAGATGAGAAAGACTCAAACCTATGTCTATTTAACTGCATTTTGCCATCAGTTTTCCCTCAATGCTGAGAAAGGAAATTTATAATAGAAATAGATTAGACTCTCTGGGAAGAAGGAAGTGTAGACTTGTAAAAGTCTTTCATGAAAAAAGATACCCCCTACTCCTAAACTGTTACACTGTGAACATATTGTTTGTCTCACTTCTGAATTTTCCCGTTAGGCAAGTGCTCTTAAGCTAAAGCCCCAACCCTTAATAAGTTTTTTTTTGCAGTGCCAGGAATCAAACCCAGAGCCTCATGCATACTAGGCAAGCACTCTAGCATTGGGCTACATCCCAAACACTGCATCTTTTCTGAACCTCTCTGTAATTTCATTTGCTTATGTGAAAAGTGAAGATAAAAATGTTGCTTTCCCTAAAGGGGAAAGCTCATGTATATACAGTACTTTGGACAGTATCTGACGTATACTAAGTCTTATATATGTTGTTGCTGCTTTTGCTGTTATTTATGTAACAAATATCTTTTTCCCTGTCATTAGTCATTGTTCTTCCTAAAGAATATAATCACAAAAAAAGAAAAGGTGGATAACATACAATGAAAATAGTAACTAAGGCTTGAGTGATCTTTTCTGGTTAGATAAAAAGTGAAATATAACTAATCTAAAATTATCTGGGAAAATTAGCCATTGTCCAGATTGGCTACCCTCTGAGAACTCTACACGATTCTCTATATCAACTTCCTGCTTTTCTGTAGTCCCTAAATCTAACTTTAGTCTTAAGACAAATGCTTTCATGGCAGCTTTATGCAAATGTGGGTAATATTCCTTCCTTCCAACCTTCCTACCTACCACTATGCTGCCTGTTGGTGCTGAAAAATCTTCACTACAGATGGCAGCCTTTGAAAGAGAGTCTTATGTTCCTCACCAATATTCAGCTCCCTTGTAGGACAGCCTACCTAAATCCTGTAGCTTTAAGGATTCTTCATCAGCCTACCAACCCAAAAGAATGTGATGGAACTGTGTCCATGTTAATGTGTCAGGTCATTACTTAATGTGGTTTATAATTCACATGGCTCTTGTAGACAAAAGATGAATACTGATGGAAGAATTTCTGCTCTGGCAGAAGAGATATTTTAGAATAAGAAGACCTTTTTCAGAGCAAAGAGGTTTGGCTCACAGGTGGTCCCAGATGCCCAACTGCAAAATGAAAAGCAAAAAGACTTAGTCAGGATTCCATGTTTGACTCAGAACAAATCAATCTATGTGAGTAAATGTTTTATCAAAGTCATTAATACTATCTTTCAGTGTGCTTTTCCCTCAACAGTTGATGTTTTTCTTTTATTAGTAGTTCTTTGTTCAACTTCACTAACTACTACATATTACACTCCATGCTTATAATAAATGGGTTGGTGGAAACATCCCAAGATCTTCTAGAGTCAGGAGAATTGGATTTATTTCTCAGTTGTATCACTTATAGATAAGTGATTTTAAGCTAGTCAGTTAAACTTCTGTGAGCCTTTCATCTACAAAACAGAGAAAATGAGATGAACGTCACAGACTCAGGGAGTGAAAAAACTAAGATGGTACATTTGTAAGCATTCTGTAGCCCCATAAAGCCCTTTACTGTACCTGTGTCATCTGATGCTCTAAAGCACCATCAAGACCTAGAAAAGTAGTACATTATTGTCATTTCTGCCAATGCCCTGACATTACTTCAGTCATGTCCAAAGAGAGAAGGCTTTTATCCCAGAATCTGTAATATTTGGAAGGAAATTCTGATCAATATTTAATTGGTAATATAAATAAATTAAAAAGTACACACTTGATTTTAGAAAATCTGTAGACAGGACTGTTACTCGTATTCCTCTTATTTCCCATGATGCTAAGACTAGAAAATTAATCACTCCTAGATAAATGCTTATCATTTTATATTGATTTCTTTGTTAATGATAAAACAAATATGTTTATATGCAGTATATAATATGCTCAGTCATGCTAAAGGTGAAAAAGCAAATTAATAATAATCAACATCCTATTTATGCTTGAAAAGACCTCTTTTATTCAACAAAGAAAGTGTTAATGGCTTCATGCTATACATAATCTTAAGGAACTAATGATTAGGACTAGGTTTCTGCTGTCAATGCACAATAGGAAAAGTCAAATGAACTATCATTTATATGCTTATAATATGGAATGTAGATCTATTAGTCAAATTATTGTCCTGGGCTTGAGATGTAGTTCAGTGGTAGAGCACTTGCCCAGCATGCATGGGGCCCTGAGTTTGATTCACATAAATAAATAAGAAAGAAGCTTTATTTTCTTGAACATCTGATTTTTAGTACCCTAAATGCATACTCTGAGAAGTGTACAAAATAAATGAGACGATTAAGCATATTATCTGGAAGTTAGATCTGGTTTCCTGTCCTGAATTATTTAGATAAACTAGGTCACTTTTCTCTTTTGCTGAATAAGTGACAAATTAGGCATGTCATGTTATTCTATTTGATTTTTTTTTAAATCTGGATGTGGTGGTACACATCTGTAATCCTAGCACTTGGGAAGCTAAGGTGTCAGGATCACAAGTTGAAGTCCAGCCTGAGCTGCATGGCAAAACTATGTCAAAGAAAAGGAAGGAAAGAGGAGGGCGGGAGGGAGGGAGGAAGGAAGGAAAGAAGGAAGGAAGGAAAGAAGGAAGGGAGGGTTACGTGCTGGTTTGAAGTTTTGCAGGCTGGTGTCGAGGGTCCTTGCCTTCACAGGCCAAAGAACTGGCTCCCGAGGTAGATGACTGACTTGTAAGCCAAAGCCAGTACGTGAAGTAGGGTTTATTAGAGAGAAAGGAAAGGCTACAGCTAGAGAAGTGCAGCGGAACCCAGACACCAGTAGCTCACTGCTCAGATGAAGGCTGGGGCTTTTATGGATGGTTTAACTCTGGGTTAGGTGATTTCTTTTCATTGGCTATGGATTTGCGGGCTTTCTTAGGTGAACTGGTTTGTTTACCCCTTATTGGGGGAAGGGAAACAATCTTGAGCATTTTGCTCATCAGCCTTGTGGTATATCTATCACACCCTATATTTCTTCTTCAAGATGCAGGAATGCAGGTTTACAACTCCTTCTCAGGATGCAGGAATCACAGTGCTCTCCATAGGGGGATGGGATACTCACTCATCTGCCTTAGGTCTCCAGACCCAACAGAAGAAAGAAAGGAAGGAAGGAAGGAAGGAAGGAAGGAAGGAAGGAAGGAAGGAAGGAAGGAAGGAAGGAAGGAAGGAAGGAAAGAAGGGAAAAGGAGAGGAGAAACAAAATGTTTGTATATTTAACCAAACTCCATTCTGCAAGAAGCCCCATACTAGTTTTTAACCACATTAACTAGTTTCAAAATATGGCTATACACTTCTAGAACAAACTTGTTTTTGATGGACTAGAAATAGATGTTCCTCAATCTGTTTTAGCTTTTCCCTTCTATTAGTTTCTGATATGGTCCTATCCATATTCCCTTCCAGTCTTCCAGTCAAAGAGAATGGAATTCAACTCTTCAGAGTCCATCTAGGGTACATTGGCTGCCAAAAATAGTGACAGGAAACATTCATTGTCTATCTGCCTTATGTCTGTAACATTTAAACTCCTGCATTTTAAGAAGCTGTGACTGAAAATATGAACCAGTTCTTCAGAATTTCTAACATGTTATTGCTGCCACTTTCCCCCATACTTTAGCAGAGTAATTTAATTCAATTTTAGAAAGAGAGAGAAAAAAAGAAAACTTTTCTAGTTACACAGATCAATCCAATTGTTCAGAGCTTCAGAATGAATTTTTAAACTTGTTGAACAGAAGCATACAAATTTCCAAGAGCAAGTCAGATAATGTACAAAGCCTCCATTCATTGTGTAGGCAGAAAGGAATGCTAGTACCCGGCAGCTCTCTAAGGAATGTTCCTTTGGCTTTGACTCTTCTGCTGGGAACAAGGAGGGAAACACATATATAAAATGAATTTATAATGTCTCTGGCTTGTAATGGCAAAATGATAAGAAAAGTTGGCTGTTTAATATAAACCGTCAGTTGCATATTCCAGGCCTCCTCTCTTTGAGGTCCCTCCCACACCCACACTCCTGGCTACCGTTTAGCAGGGAGTACAAAGTGGCCGTTTATTATTATTGACTAGTGAGGCCTGTGCTCTGAAACTCATTCTGTCAACAGAATGTAAGCAAAGTTGGCATTTTAAAGCAGGGCTCTTTCAGTTTCTAGGTTTTCTCAGGTTTGCTATGCAACAGGATCAGTGCTGTAGTCCCCGGTTCAAGCTGAAAATGTTACACAGGAAGACATACCATGTAAAGGTCAGATTCTTCTATTACAATAATTTTCTTGATCTCTGTTTATACAAATGAAACTGAATATGTATGTCTTATCCTAACTTTTACCAAGGTCCCGTGGACTTTCCACCTGTCAAGTTTAAAAATATGGTAATATTTTAAATGGGAACTCTTACTAATAAAGGAATGATGCTGTGATATATGTATGACACTATAGCACCAAGGTGAACTTAATGTGTGCTGTCAACAAGATTCAGCAATATGATAAAGCCCTATTAATGTGCTGGTTCTGAGGACCAAGTGCAACCTTGGGTATTCATCTTCTCATGCTTTTATGGTCAGAGTCAACACTACAGATTACTATGTGCATGGAAAATATGACTCACCTTATGTTGTAAGAAAATAATTGGCACTGGGATGCACTTTACCATATAATTTTCATTCCACGTTCAAAAAACAATGTATTTTATCCATGGACTAGAAGATTTAACTTATGAAATTTGTAATGTTGTAAATGTAATACTTTCCAACTCACAATGGTAAGGACATTATTATATTTAATAAGATGTTCATTTTTGAGCTACATAAAAACATGAAGAGTCAGTAAACCAAGATTTGGGATATATTTTTTTTTAGAAGATCAAAATGTCTTTTGAACTGATAGTTTATTTTTTGTAGTTCTCCAGATTCACATTCACAGCTGGTTTCCTTCACTCCATAATTCTGCGTGTATTCTTCTCCTTGCTGTCCTGTAGGATCTCCAAGGAGAAATCGAAGCTCACACAGATATCTATCACAACCTGGATGAAAATGGCCAAAAAATCCTAAGATCCCTGGAGGGCACTGATGAAGCAGCCCTCTTACAAAGACGTTTGGATAGCATGAACTTCAAGTGGAGTGAGCTTCGGAAAAAGTCTCTCAACATTAGGTAGGAAAAAATTGGAGCAAAAAAAAAAAAAAGCCAGAAATGAATTAAAATGACAAAATTTCCCTCACTTTCCTACTACAAGTAGCTAAGATTCATATGTTTATGTAAATCACCCAATTTTAGAATGATTCATTTTATTTTGAATAAATTAATCGTTCATCTTCTTGGAATGGAGATGGTACTTGAGGGCTCAGGTTACATTAAAATGGTGTGGTTTTCTAACCACAGGAGAGATGCATATTAAGACATTAGAGTGAATTTAAATGAAAAGCACAGGTATCCTAATTTCAGTGTTCTCTCTTGTTATCACATGGTTATACAAAAAGTGATAAAATTAATGGATGTTTATTGTGGAATTCTTTCTTTGGCATTACTCTAAATGCATACCAGAGGACATTCTTTAAAAAGAGAAAGACACTTTAATTAACAGTTTAGAGAAGCCCTCTCCATAGCTCCTGCAGCTAAGGAGAGAGTAAAACAACTTTCTGTCTTTTGATCCTTTTAGACTCTGTTTAAATACATCCTCTGAAGGTAAACTAAACTTTTAGCTGTTACTTAGTTACCTACTTTCTAC
The DNA here is from genome assembly GCF_047511655.1 of Castor canadensis. Lineage (NCBI taxonomy): Eukaryota > Metazoa > Chordata > Mammalia > Rodentia > Castoridae > Castor > Castor canadensis. The sequence continues at coordinate 114,182,340 of NC_133405.1, forward strand.
TTTGCCCCATTCTACCCATCAACTTTCTTTTGAGAAGCAAATTCATGCATCTTAGAATCATTGTTAAGGAAGGCAGAGGGTAGCTTTCCTGATAGGATTTTCTGGAATAGTTCAGTGGAAGAACAAATGTGCAGAGCTGGTCTGTAAAGTGCTCGCTGTTACCTAAAGGATCTAAGAAGTACAGGGAGTAGAAGCCAGGCTTCCTGCTTTCTAATCCATTGTTTTTCCTAACCCACTTCTTTTTCTAAAAATATTTTGTGCTTTCATCTGGGTCTATAAGAGTAGTGGTGGTACAGAGAGGTAGCAAAGAACAAATGACCTTAATAATAGTTCTGAGGGAATGCATGGAATAGTGATAGTTGTTCCTAGCTCAAAGTAGTAATATTGCAGAAGGGAGCTATTTTCCCTTCTTTATAGTTCTCCTAAACTATCTACAATTTCAACATATAACATATCTACTCCTATAAGGAGGAAAACCCCTAGAATTTGGTAAAGTCAAAAGCACTATTATAAAAATCTGTAACTAATATGAAATAGTAATGATAGAAACTAACATTCACATGCTGTGTGTGCATACCATAGAATGTCATAAGTACTTTTTTTTTACCCATTTCAAGCTCTCAGCAACCCTAAGAGATAGATTCCACTATTAAACCCTGTTAGCATTTGAAAAAAATGAGGCATAAGGAGGTGAAATGCCTTTCCCAAGGTCACCTAGTTAGCAAGTGGCAGATCCAAAATCTGAACACAGGGAACCTGACTCCAGCCTCTAACATTTTAATCATTATCTTGCTCCATAAAGTATAAAGACAGAAGGAAACTTTTATGGATAAATACATAATAATTGAAAGGATAAAGCAGAGAATTGGATTTCTAAAAGTAGAAAAGGATTTATTTTGTATTTATAAAGTTTTTCCGCAAGTTTGCACCCCAGCTTCCCACACACTCACTTTATCTCCCTATTGTGTCCATGAATTTTTTTATGGATGTGTTGCTGATGAGTTGAGGCAACAATGGACAATAACATTTCAAAAATAGGGAGGTTCCATTAGCTTTCTATAGCTTAAACTCTTAAGAGAGGTCAAAATGTGTAATGACAAAGGCCACTCTCAGAACTTCTATCATTAAAAAGGAATGAAACATGTGAGATGGAAAAGATATTGGTGGGTAAAGAAAAGAAACTTATTCCTTTTTTCAGGAAAGATAAAGAAAGGTACTATAACTGCTCTGAACATCACTCAGTGCCTTTTCTCTCCTTCATGTGAACTTGATGAAATAAAAGGAGAATCAAAAACAGCAAACAGCATGTCAGTCAAAATATGGGCTCTTCATTCTCAGCAATTTCCCATATGCCAGCTATTGCAATTTAATTCTTGCTGTCATTAGTCAACTACCATAGCTTATCTAAGGTGCTGCAAATTCTAGAATTTAAATTTTCAGATCAATGGTTTGGGCTTTAAAATAGGCCTTTCTAATAATATGGGATGTGTTATAAGCACTCACTTATAAGAAAGAAAAGAAGTAATTTTTCATATCAAAGCAGTACAGTTTATTTCCTGACACTTGATTGAAATAACAGTATTACTCAATCCATAGTGAATGACAGGGTTCAATTGAGAGAAGCACAGTCGAGGTAATAATTTGAGATGATTATGAAATAGGATAGAGGAACACTGGGAAGAGTTAGATATTGAACCATTTGTGACCTAATAAGCCTGCACTATAAATCTCTTCTATTACTCCATTGGGGGTTATTTTATCTTAAAAAGTAAATTAAAAAATAATTCCAAAGATAGCCTGGAAAAACAAACCTGTTTGTCCAAGTTATAACATATTATATACTTTAAAAATTACAGTTGGCTCATTGTTTTATAAGGGATTCTGAAATCATTTATACATTTCAAAAAATATAATAATTTTACAAGAGTACTCTACCTAGGACACTGTCTCTATATTATCTCTTATTCAACAGCTTCAATCTTCTTGTGCTCTCACCTCACTCATTCATTCATTCGTTCACTAGACAAATATTTAATGAATACCTACTATATACCAGGTATTTCTCTAAGCACTGAGGATGAAGTCTTGAACAAAATATACCAAAAAAAAAATCACTGCTCTCATGAGACTATATTTAGTCACTAGATGGCTAAATAGACCCTCTACTCTCACCTATGCCTAATAAGCCCTTGTTCACCCCTTCCCTTCTCCATTCTTCCTTTCCCCTCAGTTCTTTTCTCTTCAAGTACCACTCTAGCTCTTCCTCAATATAGATTCTCTGAGTCAAGTAAATTCTACTTTCTAACCCCATTCTTGCTTTCCAGAACTTTCCTCACTCTCTAAGGTGACCATATATGCTAGTTCTCACACTTGTAACACCATCTCTCCTATCATTCTCTAAATTTTGACTCAAATTCCATAATGAATATTTTCCTCTCTGGATGTTCCTTCACCAGCTCTTCTCAGTATTATTCTCATTTACACCTGTGGAGCTGGAAGTGAAACCCAGTTATACATAAAACCCTGGGTTCTATCCCAGAATTACACACACACACACACACACACACACACACACACACAGAGTTGGTAACAAGTTTCTTCAAGTAGTCATCAGTTGCTTCATAGTGCTATGTTTGCTGCTTCCAGCTAAGTTAGATGAATGCAAAAATTCAAAGCTGCTGGTCCTAGACCAGTTACTCTCTCTTCTGGCTCTGTTACTACCAAGCATGTAATCTTTGATAAGTCATTTAATTGCTTTAGACTTCAATTTTATCTGTCACCCAAATGAAGATATTTGACCAAAAACACAAGTTCACTTACAATTCTTTTATTCTATTATTTTAATTCTACAGTCACACTTTATGAGCCCAACCAAATTAATTGAGTTTTTCTACATTGTTCTTACATTTAAATGGAATGGAGTAAATGAAAAAACAGAATGTAAGAAAAAGTAAATAAGGTGTCTTTGAGAAAAAAGAATAATTGAAATTGTATAATGTTATATCATATTTGAGTCCAAGAACAGTATATCTACTATCTGTCTATTCTCTATGCATTATCCCATCACATTTCATCCAGGAGGTACAAGGAGTAAGTAGTCGGTGGTGATTAAGTACCATTGAAAAACAAACAAAAGATTAACTATTTTAAAAGGAAGAAAAGTAAAGTGAAATATTTTTGTTTATATATACAAATTCATACACACACAGACACACAGAGTTATTAATGACACTATCCAATACCAGGATGGTAGTCAATGAAAGTGTTTCTCATTCTAAAATATTCCATATTCACATGCTTGCATTTTTTAAAAAAAATATTAATAATTTGAGAAGTGATCAACTGAATTTTATATAATATTTATAAAGATTTCAATTTGATATTACCAGATTTTTCCAGATTATTGTATCTACTCTTAACTGTGAGAATCACATAATATGTTATCAATGTAATTTCAGCAAGGTTTTGTGAGATTTTTATACTTGGCAGAAAAACACTTGTAAATATTATATAAAAATCACCCTTATAAAATTTTGAACGTTAATTTGAGCGGCAAGAACACCAGCCTTATATAGTCCATAGCAGTAATACATCACTTGGGGAGTACTTGATATTAGAAGTAAGAATAGAGTTTTTTCTATAGTGGAGAACAAAGAAAGAGCAAAAGGCAGCAGAATCTTTCTACTTTTGAGAAAAGAATGCAACTTGGACATTGAGTATCTCTAACCTTTCTCTCACTCTTGGAATGTTAATTATGTTTGGAAGTTGGAGTTCAAGGCCCATATGGAAAAAAATGTTTACTTCTCTTTGAGCTTAATTCTCTTTATTTAAAGCCCCACAGCTCCCACTTTATTTCTATGGTTCTTTATTATTTCTGCATTCGTACCTTTTCTTTCTGTATCCTTAAGTGCTATTGTATTACAGAAGGGCACTCAAGATATACAGGAATATATCACTAGTTTTATAAAGGAAGTCAAGGTGAAAAATGAATTCAGTATAACACATTTTGCTTTAAGAATGTATGCCTTTCAGAGTGAAGTTTTATTAAGGACTTCAAAGTAGGCATCAACCAAACCAAACTTGAAGTATCTGTACCTAGGGAAATAACAATCACTTTATCAACCTCTATAATTCTTAGCATCCTGTCTCTGAAGAGTTCTTTAAAGACCAAGCAGTTCATCCCAGCATACCTAAAGGTTGCGCGTTTTGCCTCAACCTCACAAATTGTGGGAATTTTCTGTTTTTTAAAGATCAGCACATGCCTTGTTAAAAGCTAGTAAGCCCTAAGCTCTTGTCTTCACCAAGAAAGATTAGTAGAAAATGGATAGAAGTTAAGTGTACCCCTTCAAACCAGCTCTTATTTTTTTGTTGAATAAGTAGGGGTAAATAGAGTGTATTTGACAGTTGGCAGTAAGCAATTTTTCTTGGGGATCCAGAACATTTGGCTAAAATCCACTGAGTTTAAAGTTCTCCTCATCTAAGAATGGCTCGTAATTTCTATTTCCCAAATCTAAATATGACCATTCATGATATGTGCTTCAGCAATTTTTTTTATACCTCTGCATCTTGGCTTATACAATTGCAAAACAAGATGGTTAAACTGTAATCTCAAAGGTTCCTTCCAGCCCTCTCCACCTTTGGTATGCTAAAAAATCACCCCCCCACACACACACACACAAAATAAAAACATTTTTCAAGAAGAGTCATTTGGAACACAGACATAGGTTGACCATTTAGAAATATTTGGTATTCACTCATGAACATAAAAGTAGGGCAGCTGCTTCCAACAAGTGTATTAGAAATGTGTCTTGAAAACATTTCGAAGCATAACTCAACCTTAACATAAGAAAACATTTCCTGAGCTCATAGTATTTCATTATGTTTCTATCTCCTTCAAAATCACATCACCAACAAATAGCACCTTTGCCCTGCAGAGACCAACAAGTAACATTGAGAAAAAATCAGAAATACTTTTATGAAATTCTTTTGTAAACAGTGGTCCTGGAACTCACCTGCAGAGTTGTAAAGGTTCTTGTGAACAGAAGTACTGAAATTCTGGATATGGGACCTGGGACTCTAAATTTTAAACAAGCTACTCAAAAGTTTTTGGTGCATACTAACATTTAAGAACCACAGCTTTATATTGAATACTTTGTATTAAGTGTTTTGTACCAGGACCATCGTCTGACTTTCTCCTTTCCAGCCCTTACTCACTTTGCTTAAGCTTTTGTCTTCATGTCACACATTTGTTTTACTCTTGTGCCTTCAGAGGAAAAGAAGCAATCATTTGATATGTAGTTAAGGTGATCAAACAATCTGAAAGTTTACCTAACTCTATACTTTAGGAAAAGCCCCCTCACTCAGGTACTTGAGAGCTTTCCATCTCTTATGGTTGCAGGTCCTTCTGCTGCTGCTGTTCTGTTAACTGTCTTGACTATCCTCTGTCTCTGGCTTCTAACAGTCTCCCTATCTTGTACTATTAAGTTACTCTTAGGTCCTTTAGAACTGAATTCTCTAGGTATCAAAGCTATTGTTTCTCTTAGGGGACACAGAGGGGTTCATTGATCTACTAATGATTAGCTAGTACTGTTTAACCTAGAATTTGGGTTATAGCACTTGCTATAAACAAAGTAAGCAACCTGTGGTCTCATCATAGTCAGCCTGCCCTTCAGCATCTCCTGCCTTAGACCTCTCTACCACAGAGGAGGTGGTGTTTGCTCTACCAGATAGAAGGAGGCCAAACATCAGGCATCTTTGTATTGTTCCTTCCCTGCCCCTCTTCCTGTTACCCAAGGCCTCATTGGAATTTAGAAGCACTCAATAATATTTATTTAATCCATGTCTCTTCTACCATTGACTTTTTCTGTGCATGATCTGTTCCTCTCTCTGCCTCCCTTTCAAATATCTTGTTTCACAGCCTCTTTTGCTCTTGAGGGGACCAAGCTGCAAATTCCAGATGCCCCCAGGGAATCCTTGTAACCAGTACTCACTACATGCCCATTAAACAGCTAAAATCTTGTACAGGGAGTTCTTACTTAGGCTTATCATAGAAAAGTGATAACTGAAAGAGGAGTAGGGAACAGAAACATAAAAGAACTGAACTCTACACTGTATGCAATCTGCTGTTATATTTAACTCATGGCATTTATGTTATGTGATAATTTGCTTATTAGATAATGGTTACCCTTAGATTCTTTTTGATTTTTTTGGCAGCACCAGGGTTTGAACTCAGGGCTTCCTGCTTGCTAGGCAGGTCCTCTACCACTTGAGCCAGTCCACCAGCCCCTACTTTTAGATTCTTGAACAATTTAATTAGTCGTATTTAATGGAAAAGCCTTCATTTGTGTGTGTGTGTGTGTGTGTGTGTGTGTGTGTGTGTGTGTGTTACTGGGGTTTTAACTCAGGGCCTCATGCTTGCTTGGCAAGCACATTCTACCACTTGAGCTACACTCCTAGCCCCTTTTTGCTTTACTTATGTTTCAGATAGGGTCTCATGCTTCTTATTGTGGGCTGGCTTCAGACTGAAATCCTCGAACCTATGCCTCCTGCATAGCTGGCGCTAACTTTTTGCCCGGGTTGGCCTTGAACTGCCATCCTCAGATCTCTACCTCCCAAGTAGCTGGGATAACAGGTGTGAACCACCATGCCAGATGACCTTCATTTTTTTTTTTGAATATAATGTTTGTATTATGCTTTACAGAAAGAAAATTCTAACAGTTTGGCAAGGATAAAGATGAAGGAATAGAACACTTGCAAATCTACCTTCGAGAGATAACCTGGCTATCATTCCAGAATTTTTTCATGCATAGTCTAGCACATTCATACAAATACATACATACCCAAATATTTTAGAAAAATAGAAAAATAGATTGTATTCCTTCTTTTTTTATTGTGTTGAGTAGGGATACATTGTAGCATTTACAAATGTTCTTAAAATATATCAAATATGTCATACTCCACCATTCTTTATCTTTCCTTCCCCCATTCCTGGAATAGTTTCAACAGGTCTCATTTTTCCATTTATATACATGTATACACAGTATTTGCATCATATTTACCCCCCTATACCCTTTCCCCACCTCCTTCCTCTCTCACTGGTATCAACACCCCCAGGCAAGACCTGTTCCACCCTCCTGTTCTCCAATTTTGTAAAAGAAAAAAAAAATTACATTTTCTATTGCTTAGGATAGTTACATAGGGAATTTCCTTGTATTTCTTCTTTGTAACCTTTATCACTTTTCCATATCTATAAATATTCACCTATGACATCATAATGAACATTGCTTAGGATTTTATTGAATGAATTCATTATATATACAATCAGTTCTTTAATGTTGAGTGTTTAAATTATTTCAACTTTATAGCAACCAGAAATGATGCTATAATTAACATTTTGCACCTATATCTCCTTCATACGCTTTTCCAGTTACTTTCTTAGTATTCCTGAAATTTAAGCTTATGAGGCATTGTATTTGCACATTTTAAGGACTTTTATGTATTATCAGATGTTCCTTTGGAAAGTTTGGAACAATTTAATTTCAGTAATAAGTAATCTTTGGTGGTTCTGTCTAAGGCCAGAAGAGAATTATATTTGAAATGTCAGGCTAAGTTACCAAACAGCCAAAGGAAATGTTACTCTACCTGGCTGCTGTGCTTTCTATTTCAATCTTTGTGGCATCCGTGATTTTATTATACTTATGTTGTAGGCAGCATTAATTTTTATTAATTAATTAGTGCTTGTTGATAATATGTGAGTGATGCAGCACAATTCCACACTTGCTTGAAGCTGAAGCTTGGCTATCATCCTGCCTTTCTTTCCTCTTTGTTTTCTGGATGACGATTTATTTTATTAATTTAGCTTCTCATCCTGAAGTGAAATGTGGATTTTATAGCACAGAGCATTCATTTGTATATTTTAAATGGCTTCTAAGAATTAACATGTTCTAAATACAGTTGATGGTGCAGTACTCAGTCTCTTGCCTAAATTATTCATGTTTGGGGGAAGCTTTCAGACAAATGTATGATTTTTCTCTTCCTTTTGAGTTGTTGTCTCAGTACATTTTACACAAAGGAAACAAAGCAGAAAATGTTGGAACTTGGAGAAAAACACATCCCAGGTGCACAGGAATAAAGGGTAAAGGGAAGGAAGACGCATATGGGAAGAGTTACAGATAGGAACAGATGCCAGACAGAAGGAGTCAATGGAAAAGGATGCCTAGGGTGTAGAAATGGAAAAGTCAAAATGTGGGGAGAGACCTTTCTGTTTGTCAAAGCAGAAAGAATTCCAGTACTAGCATGAGTCACATGAGAACTGAGGGTTTTTTATTAGTCACTGGGTCCAGTTTTTTCTCCCAGAAACATTAAGAGTCATTGACTGCAACAGAATGGGAAAGCAATTGATTCCAGTGTCTATGTCATGCCCAAAGTCTCAGAATTCTGCATGTTAAAGGAAACATATGGCTGAATGCTGCCTTTCTTCAAAATTCCATCAAAATATCCCCACCCCTCCATTTTATGGCTTTCAAAAGCAGGTAGCTAGATTTTTATTGAAGGCTGCTATATAGTTCAGAATAAGTTTACACACTATGGAAATAATCAACCAATGCAGTGGAATTCTAAGAATCATCAGTTATCCTTCTCAATAGAGTTTGCTCCTATTTTTTTCAGGTCTCACTTGGAAGCCAGTTCTGACCAGTGGAAGCGTCTGCATCTTTCTCTTCAGGAACTACTGGTGTGGCTACAGCTGAAAGATGATGAGTTAAGCCGGCAGGCACCTATTGGAGGCGATTTTCCAGCCGTTCAGAAACAGAATGATGTGCACAGGGTAGGATATTTTTAAGTCTGTGCCTTGCACGTAGGAAGCATTAAGTGACTCTTTTAAAATTAGTCTTTTTTGAAATTAAGTCAAGTAGAAATATATTTGCTCTTCTCATCCAAGGGTCAATTATAAATAATCTAAGCCATTATATTTTAAATGTCAAAAGCATTTATAATCTGCATTAATAATGCCCTTTAAGAAATTGCCCATCTCTTTTGACCATTGTTGAACCTTTTTATCATGAAAATATTGAACATTTGCAAAATTAGTCAGAATGCTACAATAAACTCTCATGTACTCATAAAGACATCAACAATCATCAGTTTATGGCAAGTCTTACTTCATACCTTCATTCCTTGATCCATCATTTTGAATCAAATCTCAAGCATATATCATTTTACTCATAAATATTTCAGAAAGTATCTTGAAAAGATAAGGTTTTTCTCTGTATAAGTAACCAAAGTGTTACTATAATACTTCTAAAGCATCAATAATTACATCATATCAAATATTCAGTAAGTATTCAAACTTTTGTTTCTTTCAAACATGTCATAATTTTTTAATTTTCGAGTTTCATTTTTAAAAAGAATTTAAATGAGATCTGCACATTGTATTTGGTTAATTTGTTCCATAAGCCCCACCTCCTTTTATACCACTCGTGTAGAATTGGCAAGATAAATGTTTGTACTTTTCCAATTTTCATAATAACAAGGTGTTAGTCCTGCCGTGACCAATTGTTTATTTTCTCTTGCTTTTCATTGCATTTCTATCTTCTCTACTAGGCTCTGAGAGGAAAAGACAGAGATTTGGTCTCACTCTCTTCTAAGACCCTATAGCCTAGTGAAGTATCTCATGTGTAGTGGGTACTGATAATTGTTTTTTAAATAAAAATAACAGATACATGAGTGGAGTGCCACCTGTAATTTTGGCTACTTAGGAGGCTGAAATCAGAAGGCTCACAGTGTAAGGCCAGCCCAGGGAAAAAGTTTGCTAAACCCAATCTCAATGGAAAAGAAGTGGGTCATGGTAGCACACACCTGTCATCCCAGTGACATCAGAAAGCATAAAATAGGAGGCTTGCAATCAAGGCCACCCTTGGGAATAATCAGAGCAAAAAGGGCTGAAAGCATGGCTCAAGCAGTAAAGTACTTACCTAACAATCTCGAAGCCCTGAGCTCAAAACTCCAGTAATCACCAAAACAAAGTTACATGAACAGAAATGAATAATCAGCCAAAATGAATTACTACCAACTAATAAACACTTGATAAAATTATATGACATTTGTATATCCCGCCTTCAAAGGGAAGCTCTCTATGGAGACATAGTCAAACGTTCCATCTTGAAGAAAGGTCAAAGGTTTATATTATTCCAGAGAAGAAGATACAGAAAACTACAAAAATGAGAGAGAACATGAAGGAAGACCCAGGGGTCTTTGTAAAAGAATGCCAAGAAAACTGTCTGTTTCTCCATTAGCCATTTTCCTTTATATAATTCAGAATATTAAATTGGCTTTTATAGTAGGGCAAAATTTTAATAGTGCTATATTTTTATAGTGTTCTAACTTTGAATAGTCAAAAGTCTAGTGTATATGTAGAACATTTATAGAGAAGAGTGGGCATTTTAAATAGAGTGCATTACATGATAGTGCAAAATGAGACTGAATTTCTGCAAAAAGATATAATTTTATTCTAGCTTGAGAAGCCAAAGCAAGTGAATCACTGGACAAATACACTAGAAGTCAAGAGATTTAGATTGTGATCACTACTAAAAGATGAGAAATTAGTCCAAATAATTGCCATGGTCCCTGTTAGCCAGCATTTTGTTATAAGTACTGCTTCCCTATCTCTGGTTATTGGTTTTGATATCTTAATAATAGTGACAAAATGTTTGTACTTAAAATTCTCAGTCTTCACCAGGAACCTCAAGAAAATGATGTGATTCAGGGAGACAAAGAGGCTAGAGTTAAGGGTAACATGCAACAAAGTTAAATTAACTTATCCCTATTGATTAGTGTACTCATTCAGATACCTACCTATTATTTTCTTTGCTGAAACAGGAGTTCCAGCCTATTGATGATTCTGTTTCGTATACAAATTCCACTGTTCTTCCATCTTTGTCTCCCTCCAAGTACAATTTAGATTGAATCATTAAACATTTTAATACTCTTTTCCAAAGCCCTAAAATTCTTTGCTTCTTTACCTCTTTGTTGCTGTAATATGTAAAACCCCCAAACTTGGAGAATTTAAATATTTTCTCCTTATCCAGACATTAACACAACAGATTGGTACAGTACCATTTCAGAGTCACTAATCTCCAGCCTTCCATTATTGGCACCTCTGAATTTACCTCCAAAATATTTCTCAACTCTGTCTACTGCTGTCATTACCATAGTTACAAAACACCTATTTTTCTTAACCTTTCTGGATCTGTTCTGGCTACTCTCCAATGTAATCTCTACATTTTACCAAGACAGAGCTATATAAAAATATAAATTGAATTATGTTATTCCTATCTTCATACTCTTTAGTGGCTTCTCAATGCCCTTGAAAGGAACCAAAATCTCAGCAAAAAGCCATGAGGTCTTATATGGCTGATCTGTCATCAACCTTCTCTTTTCTTATTGCTCTTGCTCTTGCTCATTGGACACCAGCCATACAGTCTTCTGTTTTTTCAGTTCTCTGTGTTTTTCTCTCATGAGGCTTTAAACATTTCCATCCACACATGCCCCCTCATAATGTTCAGGTTAATCTCTTACTAATCCTTTACATCTTAGCTCAAACACCATGCAAGCTTTTCCTTAATGCCCACGTTTGACAAGTTCTCCCTTTTATACACTGTTATCACACCATCTACCTTTCCTGCTGTAACTTACCATTCATTTTCAACCTGTATATGTGCGATTATTTGATTAATGTCAGTCACCTCAATAAACCATGTGCTCTAAGAAGCTTTGCGTGGGAGAGCAAGGTGCCATTTTATGCCTAACACTTTATAAAATACCTATTATATGACAGACACAACAGATAAAGGAAAAAAGAACCAAGGAAGAAAAGATAGCTAGGTATAGTGGCAGGTGACTATAATCCTAACTATTCCTAAGACTGAAGTAGGAGGATCATGAATTCCATGCTATCTTGGGCAACACAGTGAGACCCCCTATCTCAAGAAAAAGGGGGGAGGAAGGAGGAAGGAAGAAACAACAGTGAATTAATAATAACCTTTTCTTTCTTTACTAGTCTACTGAGAACAAGGGCAGGGACAGAAAGAATTATTTTCCTTCCTTACAGGAACTTTTCTGTTAACTCTCAAGCATATTTTGTAAAGTATGTAGAGTTGTTTTGATGCACATTGTTTTCATTTGTACTTTAGAAAAACCCCTTGTCACAAAACACTCTCCTTCCTCAAAAAAGGTCATCACTCATGAGTGTCGATAAGAGAACAGTTTAGCAACCTGTGTTACTGTGTTTTGTCACATTTATATGGTAGCCTTTTCAGAGCTATAATGAAAAGGCTGCATGGCTAGTAATATACTTGTTGCCTGTGAACAAAAAGAAAAAACGGAAAGTCCTTGAAACTGGGTCTTTCTATTGGATCTTCTGAACTCAATTAGGAAGAACAAAAGGAAACACAATTAGTATGAAACTCCGTAAATATCTAGTTATTAATAGACTTTGTGTTTTACTTTTATTAGACCTTTGCTTTACTTTGCCATGTTTCCAGGATTATAAATTGTCTGGACCTTTATGTGTTTCTGGATTTACTTGCTGTTTATATAAAATACTTGGTATAACGATGTGTCACTTGTAATCATAAACTTATTCCACATTTATTTCATTGTCACTTTCTAAACTCATCTGCTTACTATCTGTCATAAATTATTAAGGCTCTTGGCTGTAGATTTTTATGGAAATACATATCCCATGAAAATGTCAAAATTGAAACTATAATCAAATATAGTTCATTTTTACTTTTATTTGGTATAACTGAGGATATTTAAAAATAGGTAATTTATATTTTCTTTGCATATCATTTCAGATTAATGATACAATTCTAGAGCAAAATATCATGTCTTATACCATTTTCTTAGACTGGAAATATATGGCCAGTCTCAATTGCATGGAGAGGTGTACACTTTTCCAGTAGGTAAAAATGCCAAGAGAGTCAGGTAGTTGGGGAATGCAGTCTCACTCCTCAAAGCAATTTTCTCACCCATGGGAGTGGATCCATGTTCCCCAAAACCAGTTGGGCAGCATAACAACTGCAACTGAATGGCTCTCAAGACTAATTAATAAAATAGTGCTCCATATGCAGTGAAGTGTTATAAATAATTAAGCTCAAATGTGCCTTAGCAAATATAAACTGACCAATTTTTATATCTTTTGAATATATTATCCTGACTTTTGCAGTTCCTCATTACTTGCCTCACTAGACTGACTCGTTTTCAATTAGGTGTATTATTCTGGTCCAGATATATTTTTAAAAGCGTCTTCCTTTATTTTACTTGAGCAGTCACTAGAGTGATATTTATTACTTGTCTACTTCTGTGATTAACCTAGAGAGAGTCTTAAAGGAACAAATCATACTGGGGAATTTCTAAGAAGGAGTGCAATAAACTGTGAGTTTATTTAATTCCCTTCTTGCTATACCAAATCCAAATGGAGATTAGGTCTTTATTATAAGAGCAGTATAGGTAATGACTTTTTGTTTGCACTTTTACTAATGAAATTGTTTGTTGCTGGATTTTCATCTTTCAATTTAAAAATCTCTATAATCCCTTCCCTAGAGACAATTAAGAACACTTTCAAAGCTTCCTAAGATTTTCTGGTTACAATTTGGATGGAAGTAATCAATACATGCATTATTAAAACAGTGGACAGAAAGCCATTATTACTTGGATGCTGTTGACAAATGAAAAAGGCTTGAATAAAGTAGTTTGCTTGTTCATTTGTCAGATCATATATTATGCATGTTTGGTTTATTCAGAAGTCTCCACAAAGTGAGGCAGAGGTTCAGAAATTCAATAAAATTATTCCCAAATCACATTGTACATTATACATTTATTTAGGCTAATTCTATTATCAATGCTGCCCTGCTTTACTTTGGCTACATTTTAGTATATATGTTGGCTCGATGAGTTCTCTGTGTTTTCTTTACACAGAAATAGAAAATGTCATTGGGATCTATTTGTGAATGTCAAGATTTAAGTCAGCTCTGTGTTGAGAAAAAATGCAGTCTTCCCTCTCACCTCTGAAAAACAACAAAAAGGTTGTGATACAGTAATTTATTTCAACATTTAATGGCTTAGCCTCTTGGAATTTCTAAACAATTTGGTTCCCCTGCAAAGTTCACTTTTAGTTACATCTATTCTAAGATATCATGTTGGCTATGTTGGAAGAAATAGACATCTTTTTTATCTATTCTTCATCAGTAATAGAGGAAACGACACTTATATAAGTGTGATATCCTGTGAAGTCATATTTAGGGATACTGAATGGAAAAGACTTGAAACTTATTTTTAGAACTGCATTTCTAGGCATTTGAGGAAATCTGAAATGAGCTGTATCATCAGAATGTAAGAATGGTGTCATCTAGGAATTGTTGCTCTTCTTTAATGACTATAACAAGATAAAATGTGAGCAATCTACAAATCAATTTCTCTGCCAAAGTCTTTTTTCTCATATTCTCATAATATTTTGATATTGATAAATATTTTTAAAATTAATATTTATATAGTGTTTTGCCTTTACAAACCATTTTATGCACATTTAATTACAAGTGAACCCTAATCTTTTTCTGTGCTTTTCCTTTTCTCCAAAAGTTTGTTTTAGGAAAAATTGTACTAAAACTGAGATTTCTAGAACTCATTAATTCTTTCAGAAACTATTTATTCAGTGCCTATTCTGTGCCAGGGGCAGAGGATAAACAGTGAACCACACAAGTCCCTGCTCCCATGGATGTCCAACTTTGGTGAGGGATAAACACAGTAAACCAATAAGTTAATATATAAAATAATGTCAAGCAGTAGTAAGTACTATGAAGGAAAAATAAGCAAAGTAGGGAGAGGGGAAGTCTGGGAAATATTGTGTGATGAGCATTCTCAATAAAATGAGCAGCAAATTCAAAACCCACATGCAAGAACAGATTTACAGTCTTCAAGGAAAAGTAAGATGGGCAATGTATCTTAGGGAAATAAGAGTAAGAGACTGTGGTATATTGTGGGGAGAGACAAAGGCCAGATAATGAACAGCTTATAGGCCATAGTTTGAAGGTAGATTTTATTCTATGTGCAGTGAGCCATCACTGAAGGGCTTTCAAAGGCATGATGTGACTTGATTTATGTGTGCAGAAATTGACTACAGCTGCTGTGTGGAGAATTGACTCGGAGTGGCAAAACCCGAAACACAGAGAAACTTAGGAGGGTGGTAAAGTCATCTAGGGAGGAAAAGATGATTACTTGGGCTAAAATGGAAGTGTCAAATATAGTGTTGATTGAACTTAAGATAGATGGGAGTAGGGAGTCCAAAAGAAAGAAGAGTTAAGGATGACTCTGAGGTCCATAGCTTAAGCAAATAGGGAAATGAAGGTGCCATTTATAGAGGTGAGAAAGACTAAGAAATTATCATGTTTGAAGATGTGTGCTTGGAGCAAATCAAGAGTCCAATTTTGAATTATGTTACAAAATGAAATAAATGGTATGATTCAGAAATTATTCATCACTGATACCTGACAATTTCAAATTTCAGCTGAGCCTCTTGAAAATGAATATAAATAAGTCACATGATTTTCTAATAATCTTATAATTTGTACTATCACTGCAGAATGAATTTCCAGAAGTTAGGGTTTAGGCTCCATAACCCAAAGCCTAATTGTCTAAATAGTCACTGGAACACATTGGATTTTCCTCAGTGCTTTCTCAAGATCAGCTAAGAATTTAACAACTTTATTGTCAGTAGATTGTGACTGCCCCAGTGGTTGCTGGAAACAGCCCAGCCTCATGCCTGAGAGTCAAATAGCTATTCAAGATGCTGTGAGAACACTAAAGTATTCCTCTGTAGTATTACAGACCTGCAAGCAGGCTGGACTCTATTTTATCCTATGCCCTTGATCAAAGAGAATACAACTTTTCATTTTAAAAGACTTCCAGAAAAATAATTTGATACAAAAAGTTGTAAAACACATTTTCCCTAAAAGCTCAAAATGTTTTCTTGCTGAGTATAATTAGATTTTTAAAAATTAATTTCAAGCTTGAAATATGTCAATTTACTTTTCAATTCATTTCAAATAGATTAAATCTCAATAATAAATTAATTCCATTGTCTATGTTGTTGATTATCTGAAACAATGTATCTGATATGGCAATTCTTATCTTTATTTTTATTCAGCAGTAAAATTATGATGCAGCCTTTTTTGGCAGTACTGGAGTTTGAACTCAGGGCCTTGTTCTTGCTAAGCAAGTGCTCTACCACTTGAGCCATACCCCTACCCAGATGCAGCGTTTTTTTCATCTTATTTAAAGATGAAAATAGTGAAACTCAAAGAAGTAGAAAGTAGAAGTGAGGTTGCCAGAGGTTGGGGAGAATTCTTGCTCACTGGGTGTATTGTTTCTGTCATGAAAGATGAATAAGTTGCATGAGGCCTGTAGTTAATGATACTGATGTATGCACTTAAAATTTTGTTAGAAGGTAGATCTAATAGTAAGCATTCTTACCACAATAAAAAAAAGATGACTTTTTCCTAGTTTCTCTAATGTTAGCTATCTCAGATGAACATTAAGGCAAATCTCTGTCTTTCTGAATTTCTGTTTTGTTCACATTCTTTGAGGAATCAAACTATTGATTCCTTAAGGGCAAACATCAGGGTGACAGATTCCTGCCACCCTGCAATGTACCACATTTCTTAATCCTTGTGCTTTTCCAAAATCGTAGTTTTGAATCAATTGAGCAGTGATTGTAAATCATCATTTGGTAAAATATTTCTTTTTTTTAAATTTTTATTTTATTCATATGTGCATACAATGTTTGGGTCATTTCTCTCCCTTTCCCCCACCCCCTCCATCTCCCTCCCTACCCCCTCGCTACCCAGCAGAAACTATTTTGCCCTTATCTCTAATTTTGTTGAAGAGAGAGTATAAGCAATAATAGGAAGGACCAAGGGTTTTTGCTAGTTGAGAAGACAATACCTACACAGGGAGTTGACTCGCAATGATTTCCTGTGCATGTGGGTTACCTTCTAAGTTAATTCTTCTCAAACTAACCTTTTCTCTAGTTCCTGGTCCCCTTCTCCTATTGGCCTCAGTTGCTTTAAAGTATCTGCTTTATTTTCTCTGTGTTGAGGGCAACAAATGCTATCTAGTTTTTGAGGTGTCTTACCTATCCTCATACCTCCCTTGTGTGCTCTCACTTTATCATGTGATCAAAATCCAATCCCCTTGTTGTGTTTGCCCTTGATCTAATGTCCACATATGAGGGAGAACATACGATTTTTGGTTTTTTGAGCCAGGCTAACCTCACTCAGAATGATGTTCTCCAGTTCCATCCATTTACCAGCGAATGATAACATTTCGTTCTTCTTCATGGCTGCATAAAATTCCATTGTGTATAAATACCACATTTTCTTAATCCATTCGTCAGTAGTGGGGCATCTTGGCTGTTTCCATAACTTGGCTATTGAGAATAGTGCTGCAATAAACATGGGTGTGCAAGTGCCTCTGGAGTAACCTGTGTCACATTCTTTTGGGTATATCCCGAAGAGTGGTATTGCTGGATCATATGGTAGATCAATGTTTAGCTTTTTAAGTACCCTCCAAATTTTTTTCCAGAATGGTTGTACCAGTTTACATTCCCACCAACAGTGTAAGAGGGTTCCTTTTTCCCCACTTCCTCACCAACACCTGTTGTTGGTGGTGTTGCTAATAATGGCTATTCTAACAGGGGTGAGGTGGAATCTTAGTGTGGTTTTAATTTGCATTTCCTTTATTGCTAGAGATGGTGAGCATTTTGTCATGTGTTTTTTGGCCATTTGAATTTCTTCTTTTGAGAATTTAGTTTTTTAAGTTCCCTATGTATTCTGGTTATCAGTCCTTTGATGTGTAGCTGGCAAATATTTTCTCCCACTCTGTGGGTGGGCTATTCAGTTTAGAGACTATTTCTTTTGTTGAGCAGAAGCTTTTTAGTTTTATGAAGTCCCATTTATCTATGCTATCTCTTAGTTGCTGTGCTGTTGGGGTTCCATTGAGAAAGTTCTTGCTTGTACTTATTAATTCCAGAGTATTTCCTACTTTTTCCTGTACCAAGTTTAGAGTTTGGGGTCTGATATTAAGATCCTTCACCCATTTTGAGTTAATATTGGTATAGGGTGATATACATGGATCTAGTTTCAGTTTTTTGCAGACTACTAACCAGTTTTCCCAGCAGTTTTTGTTGAAGAGGCTGCCATTTCTCCATTGTATATTTTTAGCACCTTTGTCAAAGACAAGTTGGTTATAGTTGTGTGGCTTCATAGCTGGGTCCTCTATTCTGTTCCACTGGTCTTCATGCCTGTTTTTGTGCCAGTACCATGCTGATTTATTGTTATTGTTTTGTAATATAGTTTGAAGTCGGGTATTGTGATACCTCCAGCATTGTTCTTTTGACTGAGTATTGCCTTGGCTATTCGTGGCCTCTTGTGTTTCCATATAAATTTAACAGTAGATTTTTCAATCTCTTTAATGAATGTCATTGGAATTTTGATGGGAATTGCATTAAACATGTAGATTACTTTTAGGAGTATAGACATTTTTACTATGTTGATTCTACCAATCCACAAGGATGGGAGATCTCTCCACTTTCTGTAGTCTTCCTCAATCTCTTTCTTCAGAAGTTTATAGTTTTCCTTGTAGAGGTCGTTCACATCCTTTGTTAGGTTTACACCTAGGTATTTGATTTTTTTTTGAGGCTATGTACAGTCATCAGATGTCAGTCTGAATAATGGGAATTCAACTTATTTGGATTCAAAGTGTCTAATGAACTGATAGCCTTAGGTAAAACCTAACTTGTCTGTACCTCAATTTATGTTGGTAAAACATTGATAATATAAAAACATATGCTACAAATGCACCTACTAAACTAAACTGTTGATTCCTTAAGGACAAACATCAGTCACTCAGTTGGCCAGTATTTATAATATATAAGCGCTATTAATCAGATAATTTAACCTTTGAAATAAATGGATTGACCTTGTGACTTGGCACTATAATAACATTGTAGGAACATGTTTTATATAAGTTTATTTTGTAAATCTAAGGAAGCTAAACAGGGTATTGTTTTATTTTCATGGAAGTACTCTAAATCTTTAGTGATTTCTTCTAATTCTTCAATATCACTATTTTGGACCCTGGAGCCTTGTGTCCTTAGAAAGGTAAAGAGGAAGTTATGGGGAAGAAGATGAGTTTTAAAGAAAACAATTTTATCTGTTCAAGAGATTTCCCAAGTAATTTTCTTAGCAGTTGAATACTGACATAGAAATATTGTAGTGATAAATTCTGTATATGTATGGGAGAGGTCTCTATATTTGATACCTTTTCACATCATCACATGAATACACTAACTTATCCAATTTAAAATACTAACCATAATTTATAAGAGAAAAATCAATGTTGTATATGATTATATATTTTCCAAAACCTTATTCAAATATTCTTTCTTTAAGAGAAAAATCATATGCTATCAAAGAACAAAGACTCTTGACATTCAATGCTTTTTTGTCTAAAAGTGTCTCCTTTTTCCATTCTTTCAAGATGCAATAAGCTATATTGTAACAGGCATTTTATAGTAAATTATTACATATTGAAAATTTGAACTTCCATTATTTTAATAGAAAATCTTTTTATCTACATACACCTCTTGAAGTCCGTTCTACATGGACCAATGTTCACTACCTAGAACTGTGTTTGGTATATAATAGATGCTCAGTATTGTTAAGGGAATAATGAAGGATGACCATTCATGTAATCATGTTTGAAACGATATATTACTATTTATAGTGTTTCTATGTAATAAGAAACATTGCCATTTTCTTTATTCTCTCATTTCCTAGAACCAACTATTTCTTCCTTTTTCTGGGTTTTTTTTTTTTGCCCCTTTTTTATATTTAGTCTAAATCTTCCTGAATTCTGAAGATACAATCACTTAACCCTCTCTTCTATCAACTTTCTTTTCTTAATTTCAAACACTGATGTGAAAATAATGGTATTTATGTCTTTGTAATGACAGAAAATCCTTTGTCTTTTCTTTAGACTCATTTTAATCCTCAGTGACTCATATTTAAGCAATGAACTGTGCAGCTGTGATGGAGCTAAGTTCTTGGCAACAATTTTAGGGGCAAACAAGCAGTCTCTCTCAATGGCCTTGAATTATTTACTGTTCGCTTTTAACAATAGAATTGCATCATCAAATAGTGTCTTGGACTTTTTTAGTTTGATAAGACCTTTAATACCTGTTTCCTTAATTTACAGACCTTGAACCAATAATTATCTCTACTTTCTTCTGTCAAGATCTTTAATGTGTCTTTCTTTATTTGTGTGACCAACCATGATTTTCCAAGGGCTGCCAGTTTTTCTGGGACTGTCCTGCTTATAACATGGAAAGTTTTCCAGGTGTGATGGTGCACACCTCTAATCCTAGCACTAAGGCAGAGGCAGGATTATTGCCAGTTCAAGGCCTGCCTCCACTATATAATGAGACCTTGCCTCAACCAAAATAAAACAAAAACAACAACAATGCAGGTTCCACAGCCTGCAAAACTCAATGCTTGGCAAAGCTAAAATGATTGGTTACCATATTACTAGCTTCCATTTCTCAGTTTGTGTTCAAATCATTCTTATTCTAAAAACTATACTTTTTCCCTTTATCTTGCTATCCTCTCTGTCTTCGTGCCCTGTCTTCCTCTTTTTCTTCTCAGAAAAAAAAAGATATTGAACAAATTATTTCCATTGGAAATACCTACTCTCTCTTCTTCCACTCTTTTCTCAACTAAACCCCCTTCTGAGATTAGTGTCCGCCACTGAAATTGCTGTCATCCAGACTATGAGCACTCTTCAGTGCAGATCTGGAATTGCCTCTGTGAATCATGACTGAATGTGCTTGGTCACCTACTTCTTCTTGAAACTGTTACTCTCTCTTTTATGCTTCTGTATCCCTCATTTCCCAAAGCTCTCCACCTATCCATTCCTTTTTGGTCTCTCATGACATCCAGTTTTTCTGTGTGCTCATTTCATGTTGATGTGTAAGCACTCATTTATATTAGCTGAATAAGAGAATGATTCATGAATCTCCTTTACTTTTCTTCAAACATCTGACTTTATTATTTCCTTGTGGAGGAAATGTTACCTCTCCAAACTGAACATATACCTTCTGACTCTGTTCCCTGTACAGAATCTCCACCACTACCATATTAGTGTTAGGTTTATATATTAGTCTTTATTAATTTTATCCTGAATTTCACATATGAGCTGTTGTGGAGCAGAGACAGATTTCTTTTCATTATCTTACAGTAAATATTGTTGCCTCCTCCTGCTTTGCCTAAAGACATCCCTAGCGCAACATGATGAATGTTGATGGAAATTTTCCTGCTCCAGTGACTGGGTACTCCATAGGCAAGAAATCAGAAAAAAATATTTTTCTCTGCTTATAAAGGAGAAGGAGGCAGCTTTCCTCTTCTCCTCTTCTTGGAAACATAACGGACCTGGATCTAACGCCAACTTCCTGAGGAGCCAGTTAGCTGTCCCATATGTCTCAGGTTTTACAACCTAGAAATTTCTCTAAAATCTGAACTTCATGTTTTTTGAAGTACAATTACCTAGAAAAATAGGCACTCCAGTCTTTCTGACAACTTGGAACTTAACCTATTAGCCCATTCTGGGCCTTAACCATTTGCCCTCTTAGATCAGAAAAATTTGAAAAAAAACAATGGCTACAGACCTAATTTGTATGGACTAGGAAAGTTCTTAGCAAGATTGAAGCTTTTAATAGGTGCACTGAGCAATCCTGGAAAGTGTATTTCCTCACGGTCTAAATGCACCTGTATTCACTCACCTACTCAATCTAAAAACTAGAAGTTCTCCTTGCTCCTTCCTTTCTCTTATCTACAGCATCTATTCAGTTACCGTTTCTTATATCTCTATCTTCTAAACATTTCTATACTGTATTCCTGCTTTTTTTTCCTTTTAGTACCTTGGATGTGGTTTACATCCTCAGTCTTTCACTAAATACTAGCAGTTGTCTCCAGTTGTCTCTCTAATTCCATTTTTGTCCTTCTCAAATGCACACTCTCTACAGTAGTCTCCCCCTTATCCATGAGAAGATATGTTCTAGACCCCCAGTGGATGGCTGAAACTAGATTAGATAGCCTACCCTACATATATTATGTTCTTTCCAGAACCTATGTTCATATTCACTATCTTCTTTCCTATACATATATACATATATATATGTATATATATATGATTACCAACTATCGCTCTTAGCCACCTCAGCATAAATTTTTTTTCATTTTGTTATTATTCATTTATTCACATGTGCATACATTGTTTGGGTCATTTTTCCCCTCTGCCCCTGCCCCCACTCTCTCCCCCCCACCCCCCTCCCTTCCAGGCAGAACCTGTTCTGTGCTTTTTTCCAGTTCCACTGAAGAGTAGAAATAAGCAATAATAAGAAAGACATAGCATTTTTGCTAGTTCAGATAAGGACAACTATACAAAGATATTCCTAGCATTGCTTTCATGTACAAATGTGTTAAAACCCAGGTTGATTCATCTCTAACTGATCTTTACACTGGTTCCTGATCCCCTTCTCATGTTGACCTCTGTTGCTTTAAGGTTCTGTATTAATTTCTCTGAAGTGGGGACATCAAATGCTTTCATGTTTTGGGTTTTATACCTAACCCCATACCTCCCGTATATGTTCTCCCCTTGTCATGTAACCCAAGTCCTACAACATTGCTGTATTTGCCCTAGATCTAAAGACCACATATGAGGGAGAACATATGATTTTTGGTCTTCTGAGTCTGGCTAACTTCCCTCAGACTGATGTTCTCCAGTTGCATCCATTTGCTTGCAAATAATAAGATTTCATTTTTCTTCATGGCCGAGTAAAATTCCATTGTGTATAAATACCACATTTTCTTGATCCATTCCTCAGTAGTGGGGCATCTTGGTTGTTTCCATAACTTGTTTATTGTAAATAACTCAGCATAAAATTTTTTAAGTGTCCTTTTAAGTTGAGAGTTTTCACTTTTTTACTCAAAGGAAGCACTTTACAGCTTCTCTTTGTTTTGTCTGAGTTGCCAGCATTGCTACTCTTGCTCTTTGGGGTCATTGTGAAGTAAAATAGTCGAACCCAACTGTTGTGATATCATAGCTTTCAACCTGTAAACTGAGACAGCTACTAAGGCAATAATAGGAAGGTAGTATATATGACATGGATATGCTGAACAAAGGAACGATCTACATCCCAGTCAGAACAATGCATGATTTAAAATTTACAAGCTATTTATTTCTCTAATTTTCCAATTGTTATTTTCAGTCTGTGGTTTACTATAGGTAACTAAAACTGGAAACTGAAACAATGCATAAGGTAGAGACAATTGTTATTTTCAGTCTGTGGCTTACTATAGGTAATTAAAACTAGAAGCTGAAACAGTGCATAAGGTAGAGACTACTGTTTTTTAAGGAGATCTACAGTTTACCCACCTTATTAACTGATTTATTACATGTGGTTTAGATCAAGCATAGTCAAAACTAGTAATAAATAAATAAAAAGAACTTTCAAAAACAAAAACTTTAAATTGCCATGTATACATTACGCATCTCAGTCGATGCAAAGAAGCTCATAGTGAGTCCTGCCATATCATCACTTGTGTTTAAATCCTGTGACCGGCTGTTTCCCTGCCCTTAATTTTGTAAAAATATGCCCCCAAAAAGCAAAGGGTGCCCAAAATGCAATGTAAAAGTTAATGAGCTCAATTTAAATGATAAAGGGGAAATTTTAGATTTGTTGAAAGAAAGCATTATGGGAAAAATGAATTAAGCGTCATCAGTACAGCAGTGAGCTCTATGCATCCTGAGCATGCCCGTGGGCTTTCCTCAATGGAACTCTCCCTGGAACCATATATGCACGGATATCAAGGATATACTGTATTTGAAACACACATATTCCTGTGCTACTCCCCTGTTTAAGTTGTTTTAGAGGTCCCTGATTGCCTACAAGAAATCACCCAAGCTTTTTATCAGCCTTTAGGTGAACTGTAAGAGATCTAGCCTCAAATTCTTCCTTAAAGCTGTAATATATTTCCAGATACTGAAAATGTCTCTGGATATGTTCTCTCCTTGTTCTTTATGTTCTAGAAATATGAGCCTGCTTGAAAATACTAATGCAAGCTATATGTCCTATGTCTCTGTACTTGTATTTTCCTCTTCTTAGACTGTTCTCTAACCCATTCTTACCTGACTAACTCATATCTATGCTTTAGAACTCTGTGATTACTATCTATCTTCTCCTGGAAGCCTATCCCAGGTTGTGCACACCAGTAGCACTTTCTAAATGATTTATGAACTTGACTTTTCCACTGTATGCTGCAAATCCATAAATAGGAGGGGCTATTTTCTATTCAGCTTTGCATTTCCAGTCTCTAGTGCAACTGCCAGTACACAATATAGGTAACCATCATTGTTTTTATAAGTAGCCATATCAGTTGCCTCCTGTCAAGTCCAAGTGGAGAGATGAGGCAAGATGAGGATTTGCTTGAATTTGGGAAAATTAAATGTATGAAAAAATACAGGAATACAAGAAGTATATACATACACAGTTGTAAAAACACACAAATACACATATGCAGATCTCAAGTGAAATATTAAAGATAGACTCAGTCTTCTGTATAGGCCAAGTAAATAATCCACCTAGTCAGTATGATTTCAAGGATATGAGAATAACCCACAGTAGAGGAATTACTTCCCTATCCACAGGCTGAATCCTAATATTTCATTTAAAGAACTCCATTATTTTGGTTCAAACACCTCGCCTTTCTCTACTGAATTGTAAATAACTATAGAAGAAGAATCATTTTGCAAAGTAACAGACTCAGGATTCATTTGAATGGTGTGCACCACCAGGATTTTATTGATAAATGTATCATACAGTACAGTTCTGGAGCACTTCTTCTGTATCACAGGCTTATGTCTGAACTTTAAAAGAGGACATCACTGATTTTTTTTCCAGTGATGTGACAGAATAGGGCTTAAATTCAGTGGGCAACATTGCTAAAAATAAGACACAGTTAAAAAACAGATATTCATAATTGGGCCCTGGGTTAGAGAAAAATCATTATTGTTGTTGCACAGATATACTATCATTTATATAGTACTTCATATTTTTATTAACGTGTTCACTTCTGAGATCACGGAATCTGGGCCAATAGCTATCTTAAATGTTTTTAGAGTATTTGCTTGTCCTAACCTCATATCATGTCCCACTACCCTCTTCATCCTGGATTATATACGAATTTACAGTTTTTACTCTGATTCTAGTGTTATTTTTCTTTTCTTTTCTTTTCATCTTTTTTTTTTTTGGCAGTGATAGAAATATTGAACCCAGGGTTTCACACATGCTAGACAAGTGCTCTACCACTAAGCTGTACCTCCAATCCCATAGTTTTCTTTTTTGCTTGGGTTCAGTAACTTCTTGAAGGCAGAAACTATGCATTTTGCTTTTCTCTTAATCTCCTGTATCAAAAAAGACTACAGATTAAAGTTGACAACTAGCCTAGATGGCCTCAAGATACCTATTGTGGGTCTATTCATTTAAAGAAATGTATTCCTAAAATTCATACATCCATAATAGCTCAAAACATTTCTGCTGTTCTCAGAGAAGTCACAATGAGTAATGCAATGGGTAGTTTTCAAAAGTATTGACAATTTTCACTTAGCTTACTTTTCATACACTGTTTTATTCACTGTCAAACATTTTGACAGAATTAAGTGGTAATTATCAACTGGTTTAGTTGTCTAATTCAACAAAGCCTAAGTTCCTTTATTATGTTCCCATTGTGTTCTGGATGTCCATTAGTTATGGTGTATCTAAATCCTCACTAGCCATGCTAGGGTTTGTAATCTATACCTTGCAATTTTAGCTCTAGATTTCATGTTTGGCAGTCAGGTCATATAAATAAAATGTTCTTATCTTAATGAGAGGGCATCACTTATCTTGAAACCTTTCTCTTCTCCCAAAAATTGTTTTACAAACACAGTGGTTTCCTCATTAACAAAAAGACCTGGATGGTATTTCTTTATCATTTTATGACTATAAGTAAAGGAGATAGAAATTAAGCTGAGAGTTTCATAAACAAGTTCTGGGCACCCAGGATTAATTTTAAGAAGAATGCCACAAGCCAAATAAGCATTTCTTTTCATCTCATTTCACAGGCCTTCAAGAGGGAATTGAAAACTAAAGAACCTGTAATCATGAGTACTCTTGAGACTGTACGAGTATTTCTGACAGAACAGCCTTTGGAAGGACTGGAGAAAGTTTACCAGGAGCCCAGAGGTAATTGAATGTGGAACTGTAATAACATATTGATAGAAGGATCAGTGGTGACAGAGCAGCCATCCATTCTTGATACCAGGGTCTGGAAAGCTCTCATATTTTCTAAGTTAAACAGAATCAATTCAAATTAAACATAGATGTTGAAAACAAATGCAGAATTATAAAACACCATGCATAAATCTGTATGCACATTCAAAAATAAGAGATTAGTGATCAACTATTGGACCATTTAGAAAATAATAATAAACAAAGGAGTTTATCTCTGAGAAGAAATTCTGTTGTTACAAAGACTATAAGCTAATTTTCAATTGAAGAGCCTGACTGATATAAATTAGAGCTTATAGTGTACATTGAAATATTTTTCTTTTCAATAGTTCAAATGAATCTTGGGTTATCTGATAGAAGGTAGAACAGATTCACTTGGGAAGACAGACTTTAAATATGCTGGACTGTATCAAAATTTATGCCAAAGTGTAAAAGAGCCATTAATCAGTAGGTTAGCCTCTTGTTAATCTGTACTCTCTCTTCCAGTCTGATGTTTTCAAAAACGTTTTTTAAAAAAAAATGAATGTGGCCTAAAACTTTGTCATATTGCCAATTTAGAGCTGCCTCCTGAGGAGAGAGCCCAGAATGTCACTCGGCTCCTACGAAAGCAAGCTGAGGAGGTCAACACTGAGTGGGAAAAATTGAACCTGCATTCTGCTGACTGGCAGAGAAAAACAGATGAAGCCCTTGAGCAAATGCAAGAACTTCAAGAGGCTACAGATGAGCTAGACCTCAAGCTGCGCCAAACTGAGGTGATCAAGGGATCCTGGCAGCCCGTGGGAGACCTCCTCATTGACTCTCTCCAAGATCACCTTGAAAAAGTCAAGGTACCATCTACCACTTTGCTCCAGAGCCCTGTGAGAGACCCCGGAGAGGTTGTTACCTAAATTTGTGGGTAGTCTTCATCCCACAAAGTTAAGTACAGAGAGGGCCCTTAAACAATAAAAACCAGTCCATCTTTTAGCAACTCAAAGTCTTCTTTCATATGGTAGTCTCCAAGAGAAGACAATGATATAATTATTTATTAATCTTCAATGATATAAAATGAAATATTAAAAAGTTACAGGCCCAAAAAATAATTTTGATTTTTCCACTAGGAAATTAATTTGTTTGTAGTAAAGTAGTCATCATAATATATATGTTTTGACCTTTTTGCTAACTGAGATCTATGATGTAGGTAATTTATAGTACTGTGAAATTAGACCATCTAATCTACCCTTCCCTTAGAAGGCAGTGCATGTAGTACAATTCCTAGTTTCCTTAACCCACTGTAGACATGAGGAAAATCATCATATAGTTGGAATACTACTATCATAGTTAAATTCTCTTGTGGCACAAACTGATAAATATATCTATCAGGAAACAATATATTTAAGGCTATCATTTTGAAATCAGCAGCATGAAACATGGTTTTTTTGGTTATGTAATGTCAAAACCACAAAAAAACTCCTAGAATCAAAGTTTTTTAAAGTTCTTTTTCCCATGTACTTGGCATGTCTTTTTTGGAAGTTCTCTTCTTCTTTGCATTTTATGGCACTTTTGGTCCACATTCCCATTCTTCCTTTATTTCACTAAATTCTTAACCTCTACCTACCTTCAAATGTTGGTGTGCCCAAGTACTTAACCTTAGCTCAATTTTTTTTTGTATAAATGCTCCCAGTTATGAAATGACATGGATGGTGACAAATCTAAATCTTTAGTTTGGATCTCTCTTCTGATCTCCTATCCCATAAAATCTTAAGGTCACAAATTCAATGATTCCAAAACCAAGTCATTGGTTTCTGTTTTTTCATTCCCCAGTTGTTGTCTGCTTCAACCAACCCTTCTTGCTGTGTTTCCTATTTCAGTTAATAAAGCATGATCTACCAAGTTGCTCAGGCTAGAAAGTTCAGGTTCATCTTAAACCCTTCTACACTTCCACTGTCTGCATGCCATTGCTTGTTTAACCTCAAAAATATCTCTTCAATAATTGCTCTCCCTTTTCAACAGTGTTGTGTTCTAATCCTTAGTATTTTTTGCTTATATGATAGCTGAATACATATTTAAATTTTATTCCCTCATCAATGTGCCTACCATATCATAAAAACTGCATTTTAAACATTTAGTTAATGAGTGAACTGTGTCTTAATTAATATTTCTGCATTATCAGCCCCAAACCCACATACAAACTCCTTGCAGAATGACTGCCTGGAGAATGAAATCCAATGAATGAAGAGGATAGGTATCCCTTTTCTTCCTAGCTCTGGCTTCATGTCTCAATTGTAGCTCCCATTCTCCAGGCCGTCCAATATACTCTACCCATACCAACCCTTTCCCCAAATATGTCATCTTTTTCATAACTGCTTGCCTTTGCAAGCATTCACTCAGTTAGAATCACCAAGCCTTATATACCTGGTGAAACCTTACTCAGCCCTCAATGCCCAATACAGATGTCACCAATTTTTGTAGTCTTCCCTAAATGCCCACCACAACCCTCCAATTGCTACTAAGCAGAAGATACTGTTTTAAAATTTTCACTTTATTACTTCTAAAATCTTGTATTTCAACATTCTATGAACTACGTCTAACATTTAAAGCAATAGTTAATGTTGCTGTCTGCCTGAAAATTAAAATAATGTTTTGAAATTTATTACCTTGTATTTGTACTTTTATCTAAAAATGTGGGGACTGATTTAATAAGTCTTCTCAAAAATTGAGAAATAAGTTTAGGAAGATGTCCTAAAGAAACTAAATTAGTTAATGAGTCAATCAAGTTGTTTAGTATATAGGCTATACAGCAGGCATAAAGTTTTTTTTTTTAGCCATATCTGTCACACCAGGAGCATTTATAAGACACTGAGTATAAGTGGAGAATATATATAGCATGATTAAATAATTAAAAAAATAACTAAAAGTAGATTGGTTCAAATATTAGCCAACATCTCTCAAATCCTATTTACAGTGTTTATTTTAGTTTCCCCATTCTTGATCTTAAAACAAAGTTCATTTCATGTATCCTAATTGGTAAGACATTCATTTTGGCCCCAATAATGGAAAAATGTTAACTATAGCTTTCAAAACTACCCTGTAAATACCAACAGGTATACATAGTCTTAAATCATGGTACTTATATGAGTATTTATGTATTGGGGATAAACATGATTGTTTTCCTTTCTAAACCAATATAAGTATTGTATGCATATTTTAAAATGATAAATTACATTAATTCATACATATGTATTTCCCTTCAGTAGCTTTTCTTCAATTTTGCAGTGAAAATAAAGTAAATAATTTTTCTCCATTGCATCTTATTGACACAAAGCCTGAAACTCTGAAGCTTTGGTGGTAATAGTTTGGACCAGCAAATTAAGCTCATTAACTAAATTTATTTTGTTTTAAAGTACAGGCATGCTTACAACCACCATTTTCATTTTTCTACTTGGCAAGTTAAGCCCTTAGCAGCTCCATGTTGTAGGGAATTCCCAACTAAGAGTTAGCAGAATATTTTTTATCATCACATTAAAATATTTATTTAAAATAATATACTTAATAATGATTTATATCAATGAAGGAGATAATATTTCAGGGACAATATTTCACCAAGGTGTCATCTGCCATACTGATGCACAGCTTAACCATAGATTAGCTTCCATATTGAGTTGGTTTCTTTCCTTCTAATTTCTACTAAATTAAAAAAAAATACAATTTTTAAAGTACTTTAAAATGCTTTAAATGCTTTTAAATACTCCAGGACAGGTGAAATAAAAGTGGCAAAAATTGATAACTATTTGTCCTACTTGGGTTATCCAATCTCAGATACTGAGGCAAGAGCTTGGTGAGTTACTATATTTGAGATGTGCTATGACTTAAATATAATTTATTTCCCATAGGTTTTTTTTTTTTTTAGTTGTGCTGGGTGGGAGTACATTGTGGTATTTACAAAAGTTGTTAAAATGTATCAAGTATATCATACTTTAATTCACCCTCTCCACCATTCTCCTTTATTCCCCTCCCCTCATTTCTGGAATAGTTTCAACAGGTATCATTCTTCCATTTACATACATGTGTGCACAGTGTTTGCACCATATTCACCCTCCTACACCTTTTCCCAATATTCACTCTCCTACACCTTTTACCAGTCTCCTACCCCCTCTCACTGGTACTAACCCTACAGACAGGACCTGTTTTGCCTTCCTATTCTCTGATTTTATTTAAGAAAAATGACATTTTAACTTAAAAGGGAGTTTCCTTATGACATTTCCATGTATATATGTATTGTAACCCAAATTGGTTCATCTCTATTTTTCTTCATTCTACCTTAGTTCCTTTCTTATGGTGGTTTCATTCATTCATTCTTGTATAAAGAGTACATCAACCATATTCACCTTCTTAATTTCCTTCTTTTACCCTACCCTTCTCATATGTGACCTTCCCTTAATGTGACCTGTTGGCAGCAGAATATTTGATATACCCATGTCATTTAGTCACCCTGAGACTTTCCTAACCCTGTCCATTCTGAACTTACATGTTTAAGAAGTTATTATTCAAGTGACTATGGAATATGTGTTTCTGTGGATTTAGGATTATATCATTTCATTATCAAATTGCCTTTTCTATTTGGAGAATGGATAAGACAGCAACAACTAAGTCCCTGAACTCGATGGAAATACATTATTGCTAGCTAATCATCTTCAGGAAGATAAATATGGTAAATATGGCAAATCAAGAAAAAGAAACAAAATGTTAAAATTGACTACTTAGCTCATTAAAAGAATATCTGCCAAATATAGCTTCTACATGAATAACCACTAGAATATAATTTAAATTTTAAATGTTGCTTTACTTTTAAAATTCACAATTTATATTGCTTATCAAATATTTTAAGGACAGAATTATGATTTCTCAGCTTACTGGAAATAACAATACTTATTTGACTGCACAAATATTTTATTTTCCTTGTAATAAGAATGAAAAATAGCTCTGAATCACTAGTCTACATAAAGGCTTTCATAAAGCTGAATAGCATTTTTCTTTTTTCTTTTTCTCTATTTTGGTGCTAGGGCTTGAACCCAGTTCCTCTAACTACTACACTCCAACCTTTTATTTTATTTTTTTTAAGAAATGTAGTCTCACTGTGTTGCCCAAGCTAGCCTTGAACTCTAGACTCAAATGAACCTCCCATCTCAACCTCTTAAATAGGTGAGACAAATAAAGTAGAATAACTTTTGAACCCAAAATATGTAGATGATATTATAGTCCTTAAGAACAATCCCAATTGCATCTTAACCTTTTGGCTAAAATCAATCCCAATATGAAAATATTTGTTGGTTATTGTTATTCTCATCAAACATTTTTTCTCCACACAGAAAATGGTACATCATACTTGAGCCAGGGAATATTCCATTGCCTTTAGCTTACTTGTTCACTTCATTTATTTATTTATTTATTTATTTATTTATTCATCGTTCATTTATTCCTTTATTTTTCACTCGAGATTGAACCCAGGGCATCATTCATACTAAGCATAGGCTCTGTCACTAAAGTACACCCACAGCTGTGACCTTAAACAGTTTTTCATGCACCATTGTTAAACTGTCTCAGGCTTTCATCTTGGAATATGCAAATTTGTCACATTTACTTATTTATCCTTTTCTGGTTTTTTCTTTTCTTTTTTTGGTGGGACTGGGTTTGAACGCAGAGCTTCACACTTGCAAAGCAGGTGCTATACCTCTTAAACCATACCTCCAGTTGATTTTGTGGAGACAGGGTCTCATGTCTACACTATTTGTCCACATTGGCCTTGGACCTCAATCCTCCAGATCTCAGCCTCCCAAGTAGGTAGGACTTTAGGCATGAGCCACTGGAGCCCAAGTTATTGTTTATGCATTTTTATCAGAATGTGAGCTTACTTTTGTATTGAAAAAAAATCAAGACACAGATTTTGTAAATTTTTCTATAAAGCTTTCAATGAAATATTTTGATTAGACCTTTTAATTTGATGATGTATGTAGTAAACCAGAGACTATGATGAAGCCACTACACCATTGTTATGCATGTTCAGCATTCACAGCTAAAATGTTCAGAAAACTGGCAAATGCATCTTTTCAAGCCTACTATACTGAATCTTTTTGTGGCTTGCTTTATTTGAGAAATTTGTCATAGAAATGTTTTCTCAGAATCTAATACTGAAAAAACTAAATATGTTTCCTCTGGACAGATAATGTGAACTATAATACAATGTATTAAAATTTCACTTTCATTTCAGCAGGCAGGATACTTGCAGCCATGTTCATGCAACTCTATCTGCCCTTACTGCTTTCATCTTCTCAGCTTTGATTCTAAAATCCTGTTATTTTATTAATCTGTTGTATTTGTCACTTACATGAGCCAACTTTAAATCTATTCTCATATATAAGTTTTCTAAAAATATTTTAAATCCTTCCTTAAAGAGGTAAAGGATGCATTGATAGACAAACTTCCAAAGAATACAACCTTAAGAGAGAATGATTCAAAATATGCAAGCCCTCCCAACTATGAATAAAGAACTGGGGTCTTTATAATGAGTGAGGTGTACTGCTTGCTGAAGAGGAAAGTTTACCAATAGTTTGCTCATTGTTATGAACTGCAAACAAATACATTGCTATATGGAGGTTTTTGTTCTTGTTTTTGGTTTAAAAATGCTGTATGTATTAAGCCTTTCATCTAGACAAAAACACAAACAAAAAAGATGTAATCCTTCATAAATCTGGATTAAATGTGGAACTAATGCCTGTCATATGGCGTGCCCAGGATTTTATCTAGTTTTCAAAGTATGCAATTGTGTTGTATAAAAGCATATGATTTGGCCTTTAATATCTGGGAATACATCTATAAAAAGTCATATTGTAGTTAAGTCTCACTATATATTTTTAAAGTATGGTATTTATTTTTAATAAAATAGTCATTGTTGGCTTTAATGGAGGTTGGAAACTAAAGTAGGAATTACTCATCTTAAAAATCCTGAGCCAATTATTTGTTCAATGTGAAATTAATTGTAAGTTACCGTTGCTAGGAGAACTTATTACTCAGTTCCCGTGTATTCCCTCTCATTTCCAGCTTTGTTTATAAAGCTAAAAGCAAATTTTTTTAGGACAGCAATGTCAAATCACATTCCTTACCCAAAGCATTTGATTTTTAGATAGCACTGTGTGTATGTTTTTAAAAGTCCCTACCTCGACCTGGGCAAACAGAACCTTCGTTTACCATGCTATTCCCACCCTGTCTTTGAAACTTCTGAAATGGCTGAGTGGAGTAATTGTTTCAGACATCTGCTTAGCATACTTTGAAGTGCATATAAGTTCTTTTGCAGTTTCATTTCAACCCCAGCTGTCTTCACCAAAGTCTATAATCAATCTGAATTAAGTTGTCCTACTTCTCCTAATAAGTCTCTTATTAAGTTCTGCATCAGCCTCTTAGGGAGACTTAAAAGCTAATTCATGTAGAATTGGCATTTTCTACTAATTCATTTGTCAGCTCTCCAAATTCCAACAAAAACAATTGCAAAGACTATTAATTTGACTCTTCATAAACAACTTATGTAAGTGTAGTATACATTGCAACCAAGCAAATGATTTAAAACAGTGGGTGGGAGAAAATGAGTTGATGACATTCAACACGCTTTCTTTTTTGACTGTTTTGTGATGCCTTCCACATCTAAAGCATAAAGCCATTTATTTACCAAGCAAAACCTCCTGCTTTTACTTTCATAAATAAGATAATTACTGAGTGAACTTTGCTTAACGATAGGAAAAGGCTTTAGTACACTTGGAAAAGGAACATGTTCTTTTTCTTGTTGAACTTATTTTAATTTGGACTTCTTTGTGTTCCTTTGATGGACTGTAATAAAAGAAGCTAGAATTGGTTACCATTGTTATTGCATTAAATCAGAGTTGTATAGCTACTCTTCTGGCCATGGTACATTTAGGAAAACATGTATTATCAAAATGTTCAGCTAATGAGTTCATCTGACATTATTCTACTCAAGAAGTGTTTAATTAGATAATAAAATTTTATCCAAAGAATATCATCCTCCATACTATTTAAAAACAACCATATCAAAAGCTGATCCTTTCATATGCCAATCCTGTTTACTAAGGATTTACTCCAGAAGCTTTGTTTGTAGCTGGTAAAAATTGTAAATGCTGTTTCTCAAGAGTCTTAGGTAATAAAAGACTATTCCAAAAAAACCTAACTAATATATTCACAGTATTAAAGGATCTAAAGCTTCCTTCATTCATCCACTTATGCTATGGTTAAGACCTATAAAGTCTGATCTCATTAGAGAGTGTGAATGTTTATTTCATAAATAAAATTATACTGGGAGTTATATTTATGGCATCTTAGTTTTGTTGGGAACATTATTATTTAGCATCAAGTTGAAGGAGCAAGAATATTTATTAGCTTCTGTGTATGTGGACATATACCACATTAACTAGGAACAGTTCTAAAATGTGAGCTACTTATTTAACTGAAATTTTTTATTTTCACAGAAAATAGAATCATAAAACCTATATATAACATATATTGTTTTTCGTGGGTCTGGAGTTTGAACTCAGGGCTTCACATTTATAAAGTGAGTGCTCTGCTGCTTGAGCAACACCTCTAGTCCATCCAATATATGTTTTTAATTATTCTTTGGTATCAACCAAAATGACAACAGATTTAAAGTTTACAATTTGTTATTCTCCTATCCTAATCAAAACAAGAAATCATTTAAGAACAAATAACCTAAGGAGGACACTCCTATTATCTTCTTGTCATGCTTGGCAATTGCAGTTTTCAAAATTTAACAGTTAACCTTGACACCAATACCAGGCCTTATACAGCCTTATGTTAACTAAGTTAAGCAATGGCATTGAAAAAATGTTCTTTGTGAATCAGTTTCCTGGGTATTATTGAACAGATGTGCCTATAAATATTAACATAACCTTTTTGTTTTAATGGGACCTAAGAAAAGAAGTTACATAACAAGATTTTTCATACTTGGGATGGCCAAGTCAGGTAAAAATAGCCTCTCTGTATGATTTTTTCAGTCCTATTTTGCTCTTGCACATGTGAAAACTCTTTAGACGTAATGAAATTTTTCCTTTTTTTTCTTTACTGTTGTGCTGGCTGGGGGTACATTGTGGCATTTACAAAGGT
Source organism: Castor canadensis (assembly GCF_047511655.1). Lineage (NCBI taxonomy): Eukaryota > Metazoa > Chordata > Mammalia > Rodentia > Castoridae > Castor > Castor canadensis. The sequence continues at coordinate 114,217,936 of NC_133405.1, forward strand.
TCTTATAATGTATCAACTGTATCATACTTAAATTCACCCCCTCCACCACTCCCCTTCAGAAAAATTCACCCCTCTGTACCCTACTTTCAGCTACCTATCAGAATTAATGATAGAATACATGAATTAATGAAAAGATCTAAGAAATTGATAATTATCAGTAAGAAATTAGCTTCAGAAGTGAACTTTGCTTATAGTTATAGAATTGGTATGTATCTGGGGATTCAAATTGTCCACATACAGTCATTGAGATTGTCAGTGGTTCCTTCTTTAGTGTGCATCAGAATCATCTGGAGGGATTGTGGAAGCCTGTATTGGTGAACTCCTTTTCTAGAATTTCTGATGCTGAAGGTCTGGAGCAGGGCATCCAATCTGCCTTTCTAGACAGTTCCAAGGTGATAGTGAGGCTGACAGTGTAAATACAGATTTTAAGAACCACTGTTTAATATCAAAGCTACTAGGTATGTACATAAATACATATTTTGTGTATTACTAGTAATTCTTTAATTAGAAATAATATTTTTATTTTAATAGAAATAGAAATACTTTTCTCCTGTTATTTAAAAATAAGATTTCTTTTTCTTCTTCTTCTTTTCTTTTTGGTGGTACTGGGGTTTGAATTCAGGGCCTCACACTTGCTAAGCCGGTGCTCTACCACTTGAGCCATGTTCCCAGATTTTAGTTATTTTTTGAATAAGGTCTTGTATTTATACCTGGGTCAGCCTAGACCAAGATCCTTGTTTTTTTTATTATTATTATTGTTTTATTATTTATGTGTTCATACAAGGCTTGGGTCATTTCTCCCCCCTGCCCCCACCTCCTCCCTTACCACCCACTCCGCCCCCTCCCTCTCCCACCACCCCCTCAATACCCGGCAGAAACTATTTTGCCCTTATCTCTAATTTTGTTGAAGAGAGAGTATAAGCAATAATAGGAAGGAACAAGTGCTTTTGCTGGTTGAGCCAAGATCCTTGTATATATGCTTCCTGTGTAGCTGGGATGACAAGCTTATACCACCATGCCCAGCTTTTTATTGGTTGAAGTGAGGTCTAATGAACTTTTCTGTCCTGGCTGGCCTTGAACAGCAATCCTTCCAATCTCTACCTCCTTAGTAGCTAGGATTACAGGCCCAGAAAAAAATGATGTTTTTTTCTAATTGAAGAATTACTAATAGTATTCTTGATAATTATAAATAATGCCATTTATTGTTTTTTATATATATCAATATCTATGACATTTATTTAATTTAAAAGTGAATGCAGGCATATAACCTTCTGTTAGAATGATTGATAGTTTGAGAAGGAAGCATCATTTCACTCAGGAACCTTGAAATAAATGATGGCATCTTTATTTCTCAGTCTGTATTATGGAAAGCAGTCACGTTTACTTGTTCCAATTTTCCTATCAGTATTTTAATGACACCCGCAAATTTTAGTTTTAGTTTAAATGGCCTATGATATAACTAGTCTTGGAATTAATACCTTAAAATTAAACTATTTAGTCACATTTTTTCACCTTGTATAAATATTTACTACAGTTGCCAATAATAACAGTTAAATTCACCATATCATTTTCTGCCAGACATACTGGTTAAAAGAGCTTCTAAAATCTGGGACATTCAGAACAGTTGAGACTATTCAATACTTTTAAATATGACCTGCTTGCTTGATGTGAATAGCTGATAGCTTCCCCAGAAACACTTATATTTTATAATTTGCCTTGTCAGCTCTTTGAAACTCTGTGTTCAGGGGAAAGGGTAAATGTTTGTGTGTGAAAATTAAGATGGTTATGGCATGAAAGTGGAAGAGCCACTGAGAGACGGTAGGAAAGAGTCTTGACTGCAGTGATTAGCAAAGGGGGATTTTTCCTAAAGGTGGAATGAAATCACTGTATTAAATACCTGTTCAGGGTTGTGGTATAGTATAAGTAGTATATGTAATGAGAATTATGGGATAAATGTAATAGAAACCAATGTCTATAAATTTAACATAAAATAAGAAACATTAAAAAAAAAAACTTCTCCCTTATTCTGGAATCCCAGGAATGAGAATAAAAGAAATTTTACGTTAAGAGTAAAATTGGCACCAGTGGCTCATGCCTGTATTCATAGCTACTCAGGAGGCAAAGATCAAGAGGATCACAGTTCAAAGCCAGCCAGGGCAAATAGTTTACAAGACCCTATCACAAAAAAAAAAAAAACCCTTCACATAAAAGGGCTGATGAGCTAGTCACCGGTGGCTCACACCTGTAATCCCAGCTACTCAGGAGGCAGAGATTAGGAGGATCAAGGTGTAAAGCCAGCCCAGGCAAATAGTTCGTGAGACCCTATCTTGAAAAACCCTTCACAAAAATAGGGTTGGTGGAGTGGCTCAAGGTATAGGCCTTGAGTTCAAACCCCAGTACCACAAAAAAAGAATAATTTGATTAATGTTCAACATAAAATTGAAATAATTATGATCAAATCAGGTGTATATTAAATAATTGACTAAACTGAATTAGACAGAGTAAAACATGGAAAAACACTGATTTTCAGTGTTTTGAAAATTTGAAAATTGGTCCACATATCATTGGTATACTTTATGTTTGTAAACCAATATTTATTAAGTTTCTATAGTGTGTTCAGCCCTTAAATGTCAAATTCTCTTAACCAGAATGAGGCTAGAGAATCTAATACTAAGATAGATTTCTATTTTCTTTTAAGTAATCAATTTTTATGGTTAATATGTTTTTTCTTCATTTAGTTAGTAACTTGCCAATCTTGTTCAAAACATACTTATTTTTTAAAGTTTTGTTCCCTGGAATTCTACATCACTGTAGACTCAAACATTCCAAATTTTATCATGATCTTAACATGGAATAAGCAAGTTAGTGAATAGAAGTTAATTTATAGGCAATATATGCCAAAATACAGTGACTAAATAGAAACAAAAGTGAATGAGGTACACTGGTAGTATATTGGTGTGTTTTTAAGAATAAATGACAAACCATTGCTGTTTCCTTTTATTTACTTATTTTTCTATGCTTAAAACACTGTAACCCAATTTTGGATTATACATTGCTATAAGCCTAAAACATATTAGGCCTCATTAAATAATACCCATTCACTTGCCCCATGGTTTAATTCTCTTCTCTGCCTCTTGGCAGGTAGTCTACTTGGAACAGCAGTTCACCTGCTTTACCCACAACTTGCCAGTTGGCATTGGCCTTCACATATTTCTGTCAGAGATAGGGCTAAAGCAAAAGAATAGTTCATTGTTTTAGACCTACACACTTCCAATAGTAGAACTGTCATAAATTGTGGTGATGTCTTTCATCCAACAATGCATGAGATTAACAGAAATATAAGCTGAAAAATAAGCATAAATTCTAGTGGTCTTTTGACTTACACTGTGAATAAAATATTGACCTTGGAATCTCCTTGACTTTTTGTTATAAAGGTTAAAAGAAGACATTTTTAAGGTTATCTTAGTGCTAAATTTGCCAGAAGGATGGGAGATGAGTTGTAGTATGCAAGAGGGGTCTTAATGAAATCTGACCTATATTGATTCAAAAAATGATGAATTCCCAACAGAAATATTGGTTTCTTTTCAAGATTTTAAACTCTTTTTGCCACAGAAATACTATTCTCTTTTAGATAATCAATGCAGCATCTCTCTGACATATTTTTGAGAACACTAAGTCATACTCCTGCTTTGAAAAAGAAAAAACCTTTTTCCATTTGAATATAATATATTTGTTAGTTGAATACCAATCACTCTTTTTTGATTTGGCCAATAACTTTGATTTTTTTGGGGGGGGTGGTAGGACTGGGGTTTGAACTGAGGGCTTTGTACTTGCAAGGCAGACTCTCACAAAGCAGATGCTCTCCTGCTTGAGCCACATCTCTAGTTTATTTTCCTCTACTTGTTTTTGGAGATGAGGTCTCTTAACTTTTTGCCTGAGTTGGCCTGGAATCAAGATCTTCCCAATCTCAGCCTCCCAGGTAGCTAGTCTTATAGACATGAACCACTGGTACTCAGCTTAACTTTGATTTTATTAAGTCATATCAGAGTACATTGACTACACACCTTGCCACTTAGACAGATTTGTGTAAGTAGTAATTTATTCATCATTTGCATGTATTTAACTGGACTAATGTCATGATAGCAGTTGTCAAAACAGACTACAATAGAATATGAATTTAGATATTGCCTTATGATGTGATCAGAAAAATCAGACTAATATGTTGAAAGTAGAAGTTACCAATTATATAGGGAGAAAAATGAAAAACTGTATGTAAACTAACTCAAGAAACTAGGTCTTTCACACACACACATATATCCATGAAGGTAAAAGTAACAACCACTGATAAATCTGTAGGGCTAACATTGTTCAGAAGTGAATACATAAGGCTTTCTTTTCAGCCTCAGAATATAATGGAATAAGAATGAACCATTATTAAACAAATTTGCAAATCTAATTTTTTTAAACATGCTATTGTATATATTTGAATGAAGGTAATCCATTCCATTTTATGTTCATTTCACTTGACTTTAACTGATTGCTTATCATGCTTTTTGTTTCATTTGTCAGAAATACAGCCATTTTGGAAAGACTTGAAATCTTAATTAAATTCAGGAGCTACAATAATCTGAAAGTAAAATTGGGTATTTACGAGCACTTTACAATCCTTATCAGCCCTCTACCATGTATTATTTTTATGTCAGTTCTTAGAAAATTTGTATTCATCTTTGAATCATTTCTGCTTTAGTATTTCTAAGTTGACAACATACTGAATGGAAAATCAAATTGACAAAAAAATCCACTTTGTTTCAATAGTGTCTTCCCCATAGAACTAAAATTAAATAAAGGTGCCCAGTATAAAGCAAACTAGGTGTAGCCTGTTGTACAGGTAACTCACAATCCTAGATTCCTCTGCTTATCATTATTCATACATGCAGAGATAGCTTAATTTGTTTTAATGAGGGAAAAAAGCATCTCTTTGAGATGATATATATAATACCATACTGTGTCATGCATTTTCCTTGTAAAAAATGTTGCATTTTATAGCTGTGGCTACATTGTGGCTTAGTGTTTCTTTATAAGCCTATATAATAACAGTCATCGTTTACATGAAATAATATACATTAGAGTTAAGCTATACAATCACAGAGACTTGGTGTATTTTGTGTAATGCTTTATACCCAGTGCCTGGAATATTCCTAGCACATAACAGGTCCTCAATAATATTTTTGGAATAAATGAATAAATAAACATGCACAAAAGCACAGGGCAAAATATTCTCTTTAAAATACATAAAACCATTAAAATGATTTTATAAATAATTTGTTCCCATTTGCCCAGTTTCTGGTCATTATAACTTTTTTCTTGTATCTACAAATGTTCTTTGCCACTTCTTCCTCCTTTTCATAATGACCACAAGCTTATACTGAACTACTTGAGATTTTCCAGATCAACATGCTCTACTCAGAGGGTTATGTCTTTTCTGTTTTCCGTCCCCCCACTATGAAGGACTTCAGTCACCTTATTTACTCAAGGAATTTCTCATCTGACTCAGCATACTTCTTTGCACTTTCTGAACCCCATGACACAACTTCTCGTGGAATGAATTGCATTGTTCTTTAGTAACCCACTCAATCATGTGTCTCTGCTAATGACTGTGAAGCTGTTGAGGATTCCATTTTCCCAGGTATAGTATATACATAGTATATATGTGCAAAGTACAAAGTAGGTGTAAAAATAAGTGCTTTCAAGTGAATTAGTAATTGTCTAAGTGTAATCGAATTGCAGAGAACATGCCATTCATTCCACATTGCAGAAAGCCTTATTGTCTATATTGCAAAAGCCAGCTCATTCAAAACTCACATTAAATCATGCTTCAAGAAAATGCCCACGATTCATCTATCATCACTGTACTTCATGCTTCAACTTATTAAAGACTACTTGCTCTTCCCCAAATATCCAATAGGCTTTTCTACCACTTACCCTTTGTTTAAGCTCTAGTATCTATCCTTCTCCTACCATCCTTGTATAGTTCAAGGAGATTTCATCTTCCATAGTAGAGGAAGGAGAAAAGACAGGTTGTCTCTGGGGGAATATTAGAGGTCAGATCCAAAGAGGCAAGTACCCGAGAAATGATCTTAGTCTGTGGCTCTATCATGGATGAATATATTATCCAGCCTTTATAGAGTCTCTCCCTGAAGTAGCCCAAACCAAACCTGATGTGACTTTGTATCTCCAGTGTTGCCTGACACAATGCTTAACTAGCTCTATGAAGAATGAAAGAAGAAGAAATAGACCTAACCTTTTCATTCATCCTTATAACAGTCCTTTAATGTCCATGTTACTATCCCCTTTCTGTGCAAGAGGAACTCCTTGGAGAATATTTGTAAATAAACTTTGATGATCTCTTGGATCATAGTCTTATTTAATTACTTTCTTTAAGTGGAAAGCCCCAAAAATGAGAGAGAGAGAGAGAGAGAGAGAGAGAGAGAGAGAGACTTATAATCTCAACCCCAGCATCTAAAATCCAAATCCTCACAAGGACCTCTTTTGGGCAAAGCATAAAAAGGCACTCACTACTTTCTTTAAAGACTTTCCCATCCTGTAACATCAATTTAGTAGTAGAGCCCAGGCTGGATTTCAGTTGGATTTCACTATACAATTCTACAGAACTACCTTGGTTTGTAGTTTTCCTAGTCTTTTGAGGCTTTGATTTGATCTTGTATCCAAGCCAGGTGTGGTGATACACTACTATAATTCCAGTACCGGGGAGGCTTAGATGGAGAGTTTCAGGTCAGTATGGGCTACATAGCAAGACCCTTTCTCAAGAAGAAAAATGCCCTCCAGAAGGTGCACCTTATTTTCCTTAAATAGGTTGCTTCATTTTTCTGAAAAATTCCTAGTTCACACCAAAAACTAAACATTTATCCTTGCTCAGAGAGGTAGGGATGCTTCAGAAATTAGCACATAATCATAACTCCACTATAATATAAACCAAGTGATAAATATAAATAATTCAGAGCTAGAACTTAAAGGAAATAAGGTGATTTCTTTTGGGGGGGGACTCAGCATCAAATTTCTGTAGGAAACTTGTGTTCATGAAGCAGTTTGATAATATCTGTTGGTCTAAAGTACTAGCAATTAACACAAAAGTGCCTAACTCTCTTGATTGCTTTTCTTTTCTTCTTCTTCTTCTTATTTTTTTTTTTTGCAGTGCAAGGGATGAAGCCCAGGAAACATGTGTTCATGAAGCAGTTTGATAATATCTGTTGGTCTAAAGTACTAAGGATATTCTGCAGGAACATCCTGGCAGAAATAATAATACAGAAATGCCTTAATGAATATTCAAATCTTGGGAAGGAACAGATAATAAATGAATAAATAAGCAAATAAGTATACACTTGCAAATTACAATTAGTATTAACAAGGAAAATTGGGTACTGAGAGTGAGAAAAGTTGGGGTGCTTATTTTAGATAGAACAACCAGGGATGGGTTCTCTTTAATGATCCTATTAAACTGAGATCTAAAGTATATGAATGGAAACCAGCTAGGCAGAGTAGAAATGTTTAACTCCAAGCAGACAGAACACCATGCCTGAGGGTTCTAAATTAAGAAGGAACATGATGAGATTTCAGAGCTCAGCATCTTTTAAGTTCTTGTTAGAAATGTCAGATACTGGGCAGGGCATGGTATCCATACCTATAATCCCAGTTACTCGGGAGGTGGAGATTGAGAGGATCATGGTTTGAAATCAGCCTGGGCACAAAGTTGGCAAGAACCCATTGCAACAAACAAGCCAGACATGGTCATGTACATCTGTAATCAAAGCTAAACATGAAGTATAGGTAGGAGGATTGTGGTCTCAAGGCCTACCCCAAATGTAAAAGAACAAGACCCTGTCTGAAAAATAAGCAAAAAGGGCTGGGGATGTGCTTCAAGTGATAAGTGCCTGCCTTACAAGCTCAAGGCCTTGAGTTTAATCCCCAGTACTACCAAAAAGAAAGGAAGAGAGGGCGGGAGGGAGGGAGGGAGGAAGAAATAAGAAATGCTGGATTCTCAGGTGTGCCTTGGATCTACAGAATGAAAACACCAGCTGGAGCCCAACAATCTCTGTGTTAGCAAACCCTCCACCTGATTATGATGAACATTATTATTTGAGAATCACTGCCTTAAACTGATGGTTTGAGTCATGAAGAGAAGGGAAAGAGCAAGAGAATATCTCTCCTCAGGGCAATGGTAGTAGCAAATGTGGCACAGACTGTGAAATTTTTGCACATTCATAAAGCTGGTTACAGCCTGGGGATACAGGTCAGTGCTTGCTTAGCATGTGTGAGGCCTTGGGTTCTATCCCAGCACCACAATAAAAAAAAGAACAAAAAAGCATGATAATTGTAAAACTTAAATCTGTCTAGAATAACTCATGAATTTGAAGGTCACTGTCCTTGGGGTTGATGTTTTTAATGATTTATGGATTATTACTTATCTTTAAATAAGTTAATCAATTTCATTAATTGCCATTTTACTTTATGTGTTGTCACATAATTTCTCAGAAAGAAAATACTCACTTTTTTTTCTCTTTTCTTAGCAGCCTAAAACATGGCCTGCTTAAATGATTTGTTTATACTCATTAGAAACCCTTTTAATTGTACATATTTTGCAATTAGCCTCTGTAAAACACTCATGAACTACCTTTTTATTAGTTTTAATTGTGTCATTACAAAGCTGTGGAAAGCTTAAAATGGCTTTGTTTGGTTGGTTGGTTGGTTTGCTTGTTTTTTTCTGTGAAGGAGAAATAATTTGCACAGTTAGGACTATAGAAACAAATTCCCAAGGAAATTAAAGTAACTAAGATTGTTCTTAAATGTTAAACCATTTTCCTTATGATCAGTACTGTCCTGTTTCTCATTCTCAAATTAAATCTGTGAAGGGAAAATGAATAAATATAGAAAAGAAAAAAAAATGGACATTCCAGTCTGTATTTGGGAAATCAAATGAAGTTAGTCCTTACAGTGGCTGCTATCTGTGATCCAGCCACATTCCTTTCACTGGTTGATGTACCCATCCCATAGCAACTGTGAGAGCTGCTAAATGTTCAGAGTTGTAGTCTTTTCCAGAGAATCACCCTCAACTAGAAGGAAGCCTTTCTCCCCTAAGACCACCAGGGGTAAAAAGAACAATCCCTTTGTCTCCATAATGGAGGCCCTGCCAAGGTATAATTTGTGCTTCAAAGTGCTCCAGCTGAGACTGTATCTGCCCTTAGATTCTCTTCCTATCTTCCTGCTTCTCTCACTGCTCTTCTCTGAAGAGCACTCAGTCTGTGCTTCTCTGAACCCTGGCCTAAGGCAGAAAGCATCTGAGACAAAATCTGAGCCTACATTCTGGGCAACACACCAGGCATAAACCAACCAGTGTAAAAAGCCAAGAATTACAAATAACAATGGCAAGCAGGCTTCATGCCTGATGCAGTTCATGAAAGCTCGCCTACACAAAAAAATGGACACTACTAATATTGTAAAGATATAATTCAGCTTTTATTTTAAGAACATTGAGGTTAAAGCTTCATAATGAAGCCATGTCTTGAAAGATGAAGAATTATAATCAATTAAAAGGAGATTATAAAAGAATTTATGTTTTTATGTTGCTTTGTAATTTGTCCAACCATATTTGAGGAGTTCATTCTTCTCAGATATTTTAGAGATTCCAATAGGCCTCTGATTCTCTGGGCAAAGCAAGGTATGGTCCTTGACCCTGTTGGCCCCATTAGGATGATATAGCCACCCAGAATGCTGAACCTGCAAAACATAGCTTAGTTGTACCTGCCCTCAATTCCTGGGTAAATTGCTGTGAGCGCCTCCCTGCCTCCCTGAAGCACATATAAAAGCCACAGGAAAGGCAATGAAGATCTGAATTTGCAGAACATCATCATTTCCATTTCCTCCTCCAGCTTCCCATGCCTAACCCAGCATAAAGAATCCTGGGACTTTTCCTAACACCTCCTCTTTTAAACTATTTTTCCAAGGACTTGGTTCACAAGTATTTGTTCAGTGAGGTTTCATTGTAGAGGGAAGTGCAGTTAGTCACTACTTCATTTCTTAAATTGGATTAAGTAATATGTGTAATGTAAATTTCTCTGAACGGTATAAATAACCCTAGAATGATACTTCATTCTTGGACTCTACTAATTGTGAATTCCTAATAAGTGAGATGGGACTTCTACAAATGAGCACATTAAGATTTAAAGAGGTCTTATTTTTCCATTTACATACATGAGTATACAATATTTCCACCACATTCACCCTCCTACACCCTTTCCTTATATCCTCCACAATACGATAATAATAAAAAAAAGTCAGTTAAAAACAAAAAAAGATTTCAGGAGGAAAGTTTAATATCCCTAAGAAAGGAGATTTTTAGACTCAGTAGCACTGTTTGAATATAAATAAAGATATGTATGCATACACATATATATACTTACATATATGCATACATATATATACTTACATATATGCATATACACATACATACAAAGCATATATGCTCTATATGTATAAGTATATAACTTATTCAATCTATATACTCAAGATCAATTTTTATACACACATATTCAAGCAACCCAAAGTGTCTTCTTCCTCTGGTTGCTTATGCTGTGGTCCCTCTTAAATTATACTGGACCTCCACAACTGACACTCCTATTTTCTCTCCATCTACAAACCTCATCTTGCTTTATTTTCCTCCCAATCAGTTGACATTCCAGTCTGTATTTCAAACACATTCTGGCTAAACTTGAAACTGTCTTATTTCTGAATGTTTGTTCCATGTTGGTCTGACAAAATCACAAACCTGGATCAACTGTTTTCCGCATTCTTGCAGGAAGCATTGTTGGAGAAAGGAATTTGGACAGATTAGTTCTGCTAAAAATGTTTGATCCTCATCCTCAAATGGGCTCTCAATGCTGTCTAGCAACCTCACTACATTTTTTAGACAACTCCCTCTTATAGTGTCTTATCACAAGTAATTGCAATGTTCCTGTTTACCCTTCATTCATATTTTATTCAGTGAACATTCATTGCACACCACTCATTGCACACTATGTTGAGTCTGTTGCTTCCTACTTCACAGACAAAACAGAGGCCCTCAACTTACTCTTTCTTATCATCCAAAGTGACCTTCTGTACCTTGCATTAAAAAGGGTCTCTTAACTGTCGAGTCAAAATTGCTGCCTCAAAAATGACATTTCCTTGGTAATAGACAATTCCTTTCTTTTGTCACAAAAGTGGCTGATGACTATAATTCTAAATATATATTTGAGCAAATCCTTAACTACACAAAGATAAGCAAAGATATGACAGGCAATTTAATTTTATACAAAGAAGAAAAGCTTGACATATCAGACTTATATATCATTCTAAATCAGTACTTTTATATCTATAATCAGACAACATTTAATGAAGTGAAAATTCTGCCTGCATTAAACTAGTCATAATAAAATTAGTCTTGGTTTGCTCTTTCATGGAGAACATATTCCAGATGTTTAAGTGATTCAAAGAAAATCTACAGTATAATGGCTCCCTTCAATGTTTTCTCACTTACTGCTTCCAAACTAGAATAAAACCTAATGAAATCCTGGCTTCATTTAAATAGTGAATCATATTCCCCAAAGTTAACTATACATTGTGACTTTTTATGTATAATGTTTAATAATTTAATCATAAATTTATGTATGTAATATTAAAAGCTCTAATATTTGAAATATAGTCAAACCCAGTGCTACATCCATTAGTTAACAGAAAAAGCCAGTTAAATGAGAGAATCATAAAAATATGGCTGAAACATTTTATTTTAATTTAAAGTAGTTACAAATACCCTAATATTGTATGAAGACTTTTTCTTTTAGTCTAGGTTCATTTACTGGAGCTCTCCATAAGTCACACTGATAACACAAATTTTTTGGTTTTCAATTCCCATTTCTTTAATGTAGAAAGAGCCTGTCAGGAATCATGAGAAACATTCTGAATATAGATTCCTTCTAAATTTTTAGGGTTGTTTTCTAATCTTTTACTCTTTTCTCATACATACCTACTTTAAAAATATTTAAAAATATTTATTTCTTTTTAAAGTTAGTTTCCAGAGTATTTGACCTGGTTTTCAAAAAAATAGTAACTTTTTTCTTTAGATGAATAGTACTTTGATTTGGGAAATTTCTAATAAATTATATAATTGCAGTACTCACTGGTAAAAACAGGTTTGATACAATACATACAACTGACAGCTATAATGCACACACAACTAACATCTCACAAAAAGAAAGGGACCATGTATTCTAATAGATACCTCAAACATTTTTTGAGACTGTTAGAGGATTCAGTTGCTGTGTTTCACAGAGATGGCTAATCTGGTGAGTCTTAAGTATAGATCACTTCAGAGAACTTCAGCTGTCATTGCTAGATAAGAGAAAAAGAAACCACAATATCCCATGACATTATAGACTTTAAAGAGAGAGAAATATATATTACAAAAAGAAGGGAAAGGAGAAAGTTATGATTAATTATGAATATTGGAATTTATTTTTTAATCCCTTTCATCCTACAAAATTATGCCCAGGAGTTGGGGAAAGTAAAAGTCAAAAATACTCTAATAAGAGACATTGGAAGATGTTCATTATGTAACTTAAAGGGAACTGAAATCTAGATATGATGTAACCAGGATGGATACTCAAAGGCTGAGTGCTTCACTGGTAAAGGGAGATGTTTAGCACCAAGAGTTTACTTGCAATATGACAAATATCCTGCTATCCTACTATCCTGCCATTTCCATGGTGGTTCCTGTTTATAGTTACCCTAAGAGACTGTTATTTGTGTTACTAGAAATTCATGTTATTACTCAGAAGAGAATGGTTTCATTTTGCAATCATTGTCCTTGTCCAGGTTTCCTCATTGACAATGAAGAAATCTGTTTTGTAACCTTACTATTACACAAAACAAAATGATTATGGATCAATTTCCTTTTAGAAATATGAACTCATAAATTTGGGTTTTAACTGCCTTTCTACGTGAACACTGACTTCTGATTCTTTTAATCCATGTATTTACTCAGAAGGAACTTGAATAATATTTACTGTCAATATTTACCCCTATCAGATTTTCTTAGTTTCAGACAAATTCGATTAACAATTCCACTGTCATAATATTGAATAAAGATGACTGGATCACATGATTTTTTTGCATGCATATGGTCAGAAGGGGCTCTTTTTTATTTTTATTAATATACAATTTATGGTTCCTTTTTTCTTTTTTTGGTAGGGTTTGAACTCAGGGCCTCATGCTTGCTAGGCAGGCACTCTTACCACTTAAGCCACTCCACCAGCCCTTATTTTTATTAATATATGACTCACATATGATAAAATGAACTCTTTTAAAATGTGTAATTCAAAACAGGTGCTTCACCTGTTTTGAGGTAGTGATATCACCACCACTATCTAATGTTAACACTTCCATCACCCCCAAAAGAAACCCCATGATTTTAATGTTTTTTAATGACCATTTTTCAAATGCTTAAGTTCAATAGAGTGATTGCCACAATGTCCTTATAGAACAATCAAAGAGTCTTCTATTCCATACAGCACCACATTTTTAGTGGTGAGGAATTCAGGTTGATTTGAGAAGATAATGCTACTCTTACTTTGAATGTACAAACCAGCTTCCATTTGCAATGGGAGGGAATGCAGGGGTCTTAGATGAAGTCAGTATAAACAACCGTTTTGTCAACACAGTGAACTAAATAGAGAAATAACACCTGCCTGGATCAAGCAAGTCAAAACAACACAAATAGTCAAGTAAATGATGCTGTCCTTGTGCACAGACATTACATTACACAAACCGTTCTCCTAAGTAAGGGAATATGTCCCTTAGAAATTGCTCATTGGGACATTTGGATGTCATGCATCATGTTAAAGATCCATAAATGCCATCTTGATAGGGTAGATATGATGCATGATAATATCCTCCCCATATCTGCATAGGTTCTTCTGCTCAACAGATCTTCATGATACATTGTCTCAGACTCCTGCTCTAGTTGTTCAGAGACAGCCAGGAAGCCCCATGGGAGCCTTCTGAAGTCATTGTTACAAGGACTAAAATACCAGGAGAGTAGAAAGTCATCCCTAGGCCTTGACAAAATACCTCCTCCCTAAATGAAACTGTTTATTATGTGGTTGGTACAAAATATGAATGCAATATTTTATGGTTGAGTGTATCTTTTTATTGTAAAAAGTAGGATCCATTTCTGCTTGTGAGATGCATAAAATTTAGAATCTAGTAGCACTATACTTGTTCTATTTTGCCAACCCAGAATTTCTTTGGAGAGGTACATAATACAGTAGTAAAGAATATGTACTCTGGCTGGTCACCCGTGGCATAACAAACAGGCATTGTTGGCTCATGCCTGTAATCCTAGCTACTTGGGAGGCTGACATCTAGAGAAGTGAGGTTCAAAGCCAGCCCTAGCAAATAGTTTGCGAGACCCCCATCTCCAAAATAACCAAAGCAAAATGAACTAGAGGTGTGGCTCAAATGGTAGAACACCTGCTTTGCAATCACCTGCTTTGCAAGTGTGAAGCCATGAGTTCAAACCCCAGTCCCACCAAAAAGAAGAAAAGAATATGTATCCTGAAAGCAGGCAAACCTGCATATGTATTCCAGGTTACTCCATTTTTACTCACGAGACCTTGACAACATTTAACAATCTGCAAATTTATTTTCTCAAATATAAATGAGAATTTGCTAGCTCCCAGCCTCATATAGCTGTTGTGTAAGAATAAAAATAGTTCATGTATTCATACAGCTCATCACAGCACTAGGTACCTAGGAAGTGCTCAGTAAATATTAGTTATCACTGTTCATCCATTAACAAATATTCCTTAATGTAGCACCACCTCCAGAAAATGTCTTAATCTCTTTGGGTTGCTATAACAAAAATATAATAAGTTATAAATAACAAAAATTTATTTCTTACAGTTTTGGAGCTTTAGAAGTCCAAGATCAAAGCACTAGCAGATTTGATGTCTGGTGAGGGCCCATTTCTCATAGACATCAGCTTCTCACTGCTTCCTTGCATGATCAAAGGGACTTGCTTGGTTTCTGAGGCTTCTTTTATAAGGGCACTAATTCCCAAAATCACCTTCCAAAAGATTTCACCTCTTAATACCATTGCCAGAGGGGTGATAATTTGTTTTCATTATTTTTTAGTATTTCAATATATGAATTTTGGGGAAAGCTAAACATTCAGACCATAGACTAAAGCAAACATCACTAACACTGCACCCCAAACAGAATAAGATGTCTTACATCTATAATCTCATTATTTGCTTCTTAGGCACTTCGGGGAGAAATTGCGCCTCTTAAAGAGAATGTAAACCATGTCAATGACCTTGCTCACCAGCTCACCACATTGGGCATTCAGCTCTCACCATACAACCTCAGCACTTTGGAAGACCTGAATACCAGATGGAAGCTTCTGCAGGTAGGCACATTATAAGCATTGTTGCTTTTTGTTACAATAACTAAAGCTTGTTTGTAAGGAACCACAAAGGCAATTTCTTCATGTGATGGTCACAATGATACATGTCTGTGAGGATAGTATATTTTTTATTGTTTGACAAGTCCCTAAGTAAATATTTTCAAGCTGTTAATATTCATTTTGGAAATGGCTAAACGTTAGACTTCAGTGTGTCTTACAATAAACGTGGGAGATAGTGGTGAATCACAATGGAAGAATTGAATTAATAGCAGGCAATTCCTTTGTGCTATTATTTCTTGGATTCTTAAAACATCTTTCCCTTTGGAATCATAATTAAAACAAAAATCAATGGTAATATATGTTCTAAAACTGTTTAAAGAACAATTATATTTACATATGGAAGTTTTTCATAGGATTTCAAAATAAATGTAGGAAATATAAGTGTACTCAAGATCATACTTACTAATTGTGGGACCTTGGGAAATTTATTTAACATTTTTATGCCTCAGTCTTTTATTTGAGAAACATATAGAATCATAAAATTCTCTGCATTGTTAGTTTATTGTTAGGATGTATAAGTCACAGTGTAAAGTGATTGGAACAGAATCTGCTACACATCACTCAGTAAGTTCTGTTGGTGTTATTACATAAAGGTTTTGAAATCTGACTTACTAGGTAGATGATCTTGAGTCCATTTAAACTCTCTGGTTGTCTGTGCCCTCATCTCCAGCATAGTTACTATGATATTGAATGAGCTAATTCACATAGAGTTCTTTGTATAGTACTAGGCTCATAGTAAGAACTCAGAAAATGGTTGTAGTGGTGAAGGTGTGTCTATCCCTATGCAAAGGACACTATGTTATACCTCCAAACTATAAAGCTGTTTTAACATAGAATTAGAGAATCATTTTCTCTCCTTCCCAATTTCATGGGATATAGACAGTCTGCTCCTGAGGACAGAGAGAAAACTGAGTTTAAAAATATTTGCCTTCAAAGTTTTAATAAGAAAAAAATGATAAACCAGATTACTTTCCCATCGACAGTCCATTTAGAGTATGATTGAAAGTCCTGTTAAAGATTTGTTAGATCTTTAATAAAAGCAAGTTCCAAATTCAAGACCTCTTGAGATCTCATATAATTTAATTCTTGTTGTGTTGGATAATCTTGAAATATACGTATGATAGATTGTTATAAGTGGCATTGACTAAAGCAAGGCAATATAGTTAAGTGATTTTATGCCTTACTATGTCTGTTGGCTTCTTAGTGGTTGAATACTATTAAAATCTTATCAGTTTCATCCTTAGTATATTTTTATTTTATATATAAATAAGGAAAATAATGAGTCTAAAAAAATTAATAGCCACATTTGTCCCATTCTAGCACTCTTGAATTATATTTTAAATTTTCTTTTAGAGAGCTGAATGCCACATTTGTTTTCAGAATGTGGTACAAGATTTGTAACAACTGTACATAAATTTACAAATGAGGTCAATTCTGACTGATAGGAAAAGTTTTAAAAATCAATGCTATGTGATCCATTTTAGTGGTCCCATTTATTAAGATATGAAGTATGAGAAAATACTAATAGCTTAATATTTATCTGTTCTTAGAATGAATGAGGACTTGATCATAAGCACAGAAAGTACATGTAAGGAGATAGTCTGGTATAGTAAAAAGAACATTGGAGTAAACATTAGAAGATCTAACTTCAAACTTAAGCATAGCTGTTATGTGATTAACTTGACAAAGCCAGTTAACCTCTCAGCTTTAATTCCCTTCATTTTTAAAATAAGACTATCCATTTTGTCTAAGGCAAAATTCAATTCAATTCTATGATTCTGTGTCTGGATATCCAAGGGATATACACATATGACAAAATTTAGTTTAGAACCAATAAAGATGCTCCTTCTATTCATAATACAGATGTGGCTCGTTAGAATTATGTTTCACCTTCTGTAACTCTAAATTTAGATCCTTTACCCAGAGCCCACATAGACTCAGCTTTCTTACATTAAACAGTTCAAATCAGTTTGTGGTAGATGCTCTTATTGTAGCAAATTTCACATTTCTATTTTTAAGAATGACCTTAAAGATATGCTTAAAATGTGTTTTTACCAGAAAGTTGATAATTTCAAGGTTTGGGTTTGCACATAATTGAGTCAAGTTGATTTCATACTTTTCTTTGACCATAATTCTAACTGCTCCACTACATAATTCTAACCACCGCTATATTATAAATGCGAGTCTTCATTCAAAAAGAGAACAAAGCAAAGAAATGAGGTTTACATCAAACAAGTTTATTCCATTACTGGAAGAGCAACTCACCCTGCTGTTGAGAATATTTTACACTTAGAAGAATGCATGTAATACTAAAGCATTATTTAGTTCCTGTAGCGAGAAGCTTGAGCCCACGATCATGACAGCATATTTGTGCAAAAACAAAGAATTTAGTCACTTACAGTGCTATGTCAGTTGGCTAAAATCATGTTATAAACCAAGTACAAGTTCATATTTGCCTCTGTCAAGACAAAGGAAAATTGGGAAATAGAGAACCGAAGTAGTACAAAAGTAGATAAAAATGTAAGAAAAGAAAAACAGTCTTAAATTCAGGCAAAATAGTATAATAGAAGGAAGAGAGATATGCTGTCAGGCTTTGTCTTTCTTGACAACAGAATATCCTGGGTTTGTTACATGACACATTCATTTTTATTTTAAAAGAAAATTGCACCGATATTTTAGCTGTATGTAAAATCAGTGAAAATGCTGGTAATATAGTTGTGACCCTTAATAGAAGAGTAAGACCCAACATGAATTACCTGTATGTAGAAAAAGAATGGTGTGCAGAGGGTTCCAAATTTAGTTTGAATCCACAAATAGAAGTATAAGAGTCATTGATTTACCTGTTTGAAACTTTATGTGGGAATGAAATCCTATTTTCTCCTTCAGACTGCCCATTGGATATGGATGTGACTACTTGACCATTTGACAAGTGTGTTTATGGTGTGGGAAACCATCATTCCTTGTCATTACAAAGAATTCTCATATGCTCTCTCATTTAATCTTCACATTATGATTATGTTTTACAATTGTGATTATATTTTATGATCATTTTGACAAGTGAAAAACAGACTTAGAAATCTTAAGTAACACATCACAGTCACATAGGTTGTAAGTATCATTCAAGATCTGAACCAAGTCTTGTGAACTGCCCTTTTTGTTTCCTCCTCTTAAAGTCCTGTTAAGTTTGAACTCAACAAAATTTTACTTTGAACCTATTTTGGGCAACACAAATGTGAAATACTTCATTTTCTTCATACTTCCCCTCTTTTTTAGTGATTCTCAGGTATATTAACTTTGAAATATTCCTTTAAGAAGCCGATAGATTAATGAGCCCAGTTCAGTGCACCCTTAAATATCACACTTGTCATTTTGAATATAAAATTTTAAAGCATTATACTCCTCATTGCCTTTAGAATCATCAAATGTAATAAAAATCAACCAAAAGTGATTTTAATAAATTCTCTCTTAAAGCAGAACCAAAACTAATATTTGACCAAGTAGAAATGGAAATCAAAACCAAGGGGAAAGAAAGTTAAAATGAGAAGCCTTTTTAATTTTGATGCAATGCACATACAGTGAGTGGCACGATAATATTCTTTATTTACCAAGTGCAAGTAGCAGCATGGAAGGGAATGGTCTACCATTTCTCTGCATTTGTGAGTAAAACCACAGATAGCAGCAGAAGCTGAAAATACACTTTAACATAAGGAGTCCATTCTTTATTGAATGTAGGGACTTACGGAATGTGAACACTTGAAAAAAATCAAATAATATGGAGGCATTTCTAGGTATGAAATTCTTAAATATGTTAAAGAACAGCATCATGAATTATGTATCTTTTTAAAGGTTTCCTAAGATTCTTCTGAAGTCATGCAGGCATCGCTATACTCCATCTGTACACCACTGTGGTAACTTTCTCTCACAGGGATCTAGACTCTCTTATTCTGCATACTTTGTCCCTTTGTTTATTCTTTCCTTCTTTCATTCAATCAGCACTTATTGAGCATCTGCTGTATAGTAAACAGACATGGTACTTTTCCTATTTGATCCAAGAACATACTGACCAGAACCCCCTTTCCTGCATATATCATCTTAAGAAAAGCTTTATAGATGGGTTTCTTTTATTGTTCCCATAATGATGCTCCACCTTCTCTTTCTCCATGTTATAAACTGTATGTATGCATGTATATATATATAATGCTGAGACTGCAAAAGCAATATGTTTTGATATCTTGAGATCTCTGGCTTACAATTTCTTCAATGACTTCTAACTGGAAATTTAGTCTATATAATCACATTACCAAGATTTGTGAGAGAACATGGGGATCATAGCTTACTGGTCAATATAAGTATTTGTATGGCTTCATTTTAAAGAAACTAAAGCATTTGGTTTTAAAACATTAAAAATTCTAACCAAGAAGCTTATGTTCTTTACCTTGGTGAGATAGTTTATCTAAGCAGGCCTTATATACATACATATATATATATATATATATATATATATATGTTTGTTCTTATCAACATTGAGCATAAGATCTGGTTCTTTAAATATGTTGACAGATTTTGAACATTTTCCTTACACCCTTCTTTTTTCTAATGATCCTGTACTAACTGTTTTGCATTATGGAGCGCCTTCTAGGCAGGGAGCCTAGGTGAGTTGTACCATCTGTTCCCACAAATAAAATGAGCCTATTACCACCTGAAGGTAAGAAAAGGACATTCAGCCTTCTTCACTTCAGTTTTGCTAAGGAATGGTTCTACTAATGTCTTCCTAGCATATTCTTTAACTTTTTCTTCTACAAGACCTAAAATTATTCTGCTTGTGAATAGAACACAGAACTTAGTCTGAGGTCATTCTCCAAGGAAATATATTTTTCTATATCAGTGGTTCTCAAATCTTAGTGAGAATCATGGCCAATTGGAAGGCTTATTAAAACACAGATTGCTAGGCCCAACCACCAAAGTTTCTGATTGACTAGGACTGGGGTGGAAACTGAGGGTCTACATTTCTAACAAATTCCCAAGTGAAGCTGATACGGCTGACCTAGGGTCCACATTTGGAGAAGTATTGTCCAACATTAAGCATTTATCAGGTAGTCAAGTTTTAAAGTTTAAAACGCACACATGACTTCTGTCAGACACCTTGAAGGGTTTCAACTGTACTCGAAAAAATTAAGTATAATGCTATGCATAAAACTCTGTTTTACAGGAGTATTATGGTGCCATTGAACCATGGACACCCGAGCACTTCACTTTTCTTTGAGGCACAAAGAGGAGGGTAAAGGAGAACTTGGAGGATGAAAACATTTATTAGATTCCCAGTAACACTATTTGCTGCTGTATAGATTTATATTTACTGTGCTTCAAATCATATTGTCTAGAACTGAGCTGTCCAATGTGGTAGTTTACATATGGCTATTGAGCCAGTTCAATTGAAATGAATTGTACTGTAATATACACATCAGTTTTCAAAGACTTAGTACAAAAAATGTAAACTATCTCATTAATATTTTTATATTGATTGCTTATTAAACTGATAATATTTTATATATTTGGTCAAGTAAAATATTTTAATATAATGAATTTCACTCATTTCTTTTCTGTGATTATTCAAACTTGGGAATTTTTCTTAAAAATAAGCCTGTCACTATAACTGGAGTTCTAGGTCAGAGGCTTTATGCCAGGATTTCCACATGTCAGGTCCAGCCAGTCATCCCAATACTCCAAATAAAGAGAGTAGTCATAAAGGGCAGACAAAGGAGATTTATTATGTGGCATGGGTATGCCACAGGAAAAGGCAGAGAGCACTTCATCACATTTTCAGAGTATAGACATGAGCTTTAGGTTTAAATAGAGGAAGAATTGGGGCAGAGGACAGGAGGTATGTATAATTATTAAACAGTCCTGGTCACAGATGTAGTCATGATCAGAGATAGCCAGAGATGTGGTCTAATTGCTTATTCTCACAGGATGGGTCAGGCAGGTGTTTTGTTACAAGAAGAAAGTCATTGTTACCTGGCAGGGTGGTAGCTTTGACTCTGTTACAAGATGTTTTCACATCACTCTTGTCCTTCCTGGATTCAAGGTGACTGCAAGGTGACTGACTTGTCAGAGCAAAATGGAGGCAGGTATGCCAAGCTTTTATGTTGCTTTTAGTTACTCTTTGGATATTTGCAGAACAAAGTGAGGAGTTGATACTTTTCAGCAAAAGCATTTTCTAAGTAAATGCTATATCACTTCAAACAAAACAATAGGGTTTTTTTCTTTTTACTTTTTTGATGTGCCTATGAGAACATTTAAAATTACACACGCAACTTTCATTGTATTTACATGGGTAGCACAAGTCTAGAACTAAGTTCTCAAAACCTAGCATGGCTAAGAATCACCCTCAGAGATTCAGTTAGTATTGGGTAAGGCCTATAATTCTGCATTTCTGTCAGGCTCCCAGGAGATGCTATTATCCTGTGACCACAGGTAGAAATTCCTTCCCACACCATGGATTGTGGAATTTTACAGAGAGGGGTAAAAATAGATTTTACATTAAGCATTGTCTGTAGCTTGAATACAAAATTCTTTTACCCACATACTACTATTTTTTTAATAAGGAAAACAATTGTGTTACTATACTTGGATTTTTATCCGCTGATCATTTTTTCTCAATTTACAGATACCCAGTAGTACTTCTATCATGTGAGGATCCTCCTGTTTTTGAAATGTTAACAAGGGATCCACATGATTAAAACAATTAGAAGCCGCTCTTATACCTCCACCACATATTGCAGTAATATGTAGGAAAAACACCTCTAACATGTTCTAAACTAGGTTGCTCTTTTAAAAAGATTTCAACTATAACATCTAGCTTGATGTGCCCACTGGCAAGTTTTTAAAAAGTCGAAGGTAAAGGAAATAAAAAGAACATAGAAGAATGTATTTGTTTTTGGAAAGGTCAGGTCACAGAGGTTTTTTGATATTAGGAATAGAATGACCCATGAAAAAAAGGACAATTAAGTTCTAGAAAAACATCTTTTCAGTAAGGAGAGAACAATCATTTATGTTTAACCTCAACTCTGTTAAAAGTAAAAAAGAAAGACGTGAACAAGGCCCTTTAAAAAAACTGAAGAAGGAAGGTGTAAATCTAAATGTACAGGATAGTGACAACCCTTGAAACATATTGAGGTCAAAGTGCACTGTCAAGCTTAAGAACATTTGGTTTCCAATATTTTTACAATTACTTGTGCTCTATTCAAAAGAAATGATGCTACAATTGCCCAGGTAACCTTGAACGTAACATGGTCCAGATGTTCCAAAGTCTATCCTCCTCATCCCAAAAGAAGGACTAGAGCTCATTTTCAAAAGTATTTTCTATTTTTAAAAAAAGGCCTCAGGATGTGTAGGACTATAGAGAGAAAAATGAATGATGTAGAGAGTGTGACATAAAAGATATTATATGAGGTATAAATGGGAATGAAGTCTTCAGGTGTCAAAGAAATATTTAGGAGTTTAAGAGAATGAAAGGCATTTTTTCAGACATTTTATAAAGTGAACCCAAGTCATTATGAAGTGTTAGTTAAGTTACTTGATTGCTTGATTGTTAAATACACTACTTAATTTCTAATTTGTTATAATCAAGAATTATTTGGTTAATTCTGAAACTAGCCATTACAGTAATGATATGTGTTTTATTATTGTTTTAAAAATGTAATGTTTCCCTATTAAATGGGTTTATATACCAAATTTACTTCTTTATGCATGCATTTGTTTTATCTTCATGATATCTCTAATTGCTTTCTAGAAATGTGTATATAGTTCTGGGTATCTACAATTGCCATAGTGCTCTTGTTTTCTTGTCCTCCCTTATTCTACAACTGGTGTTTGCCCTTGCCTCCAATTTCTCACTGCTTTATTCTTTATTCTTATAAGTGTTCTCTCTCCAGTCTGACCTCTCCTGCTCTGGAGTTTGACCCCACCCACCCTTTCTTCTGCATTTGTTTGCCCTGGTTGTTTTCCTCATTGCTTTTCCCACTGTCCTGCTGCGTGTGAAACACTCCACCAGCAGCTGCTCACAGTTCCCAGGCTACGTCATGCCCAGCATTCAAAGAGCTGCTGTTCTCACATTTCCACCAGAAAGACGCCCCCTCTCCTCCTCCTCTGCACATTCCTCCAGAAAGTAGAAAGAACCCCCTTTCAGGCCATATGAAAAGCTGCATATTAAAGCCAATTCTGTTAGGAGGATGGATAAAAGCTTACAAAATTCAGAAATCCTAATTTTGAAGATAAATACTACAAAATGAATTTAAAATTACTGTAGGTTTTCCTAATACTTCTTTATTTTTATAAATTGCACACAGTCTTTAAAATATTTATCATTATGATATAAATTCTTTCATCACTTCATATATTAATGAATTTGGTAAGGTACATATAATAAATTGAAATATAGAAACATAGTAAATTAGAAAGTGACTATTAGATAAGTAATACAGCCTTTGCACAGTCATACTCTATTTGGCCAATGTGTTTCCATGATGTAAATTTGAGAATTGTTTTTATTGACTACTATGCATTATTGAGATTAATAACAAGCACTTCTATAGTACTTACTGTATGACATTTGATAGTCTGAGCACATTTACATGTACTATTATTTTTAAGCCTTACAATAACAATAACTCTATGAGGTAGACACTATTTTTATCCTCATTTTACAGATGAGATAAGTAAGGAATCAAAAGGTTAGGTGACTAGTCTAAGGTCCTATAGCTGATAAGTAAGAGAGTCAGGGTCTGAACCCAGGCAGTCTAGCTGGGGGATCTGTCAAAACTACCAACTATACAATACCATCCCTGTGATACAATTTTGGTTGACATGACAATATTTCCTCTTCATTTATAATCTAGACCCTTAAATTAAAAAGACTAACTTTTCCCTTACATTTATCAATTTGTCAGGAATTACCCAAATCAGAAGTAGAGGAAATGAACATTTAAAGTAGGATAATTATATAAATCCCAGAACACAATCAGGAGTTGCTTGTTTAATGCAGAGACTAGATTATTCACATATGAAAAATTAGATCCACCTTCTGTAGGACCAACAGAGTTTAATAATCAAATGCTTACTGAAGTGAGCAAAAAGTACTCCTTCTGGTTCAGTCATCCATTTAATAAATATTTTCTCTGCAATCTATTCTGCCAAAGTCTATATAAAGAGACACAGTGGTTTTAGAAGAAAAAAAAAAGCTCTCTCTGTCCTCATGGAGGTTGTAGTTTATGGGGAAGACAGACACTAATGTTTAAATTATTAAATAACAATGTAATTATACACTAACTATGTAATAATTACAAATTGCAGTGTCTTGAAAGAAAATGCAGAATAACAATGAGAATCTAAAAGAAAGGGACTCTGTGTGTATATGTGTGTGAGAGAGAGAGAGAGAAAGAGAGAGAGAGAGAGAAGCAGGAACAGGCAATCAGGAAGCCTTCCCAGAGAGTGGCCTTCAATCCAAAACCTGAAGAATGACAAGAAGTTAACTGAATGATTTTACTGTACATCCATAGCTCTTGTTTTTAAATGTCCCAAAGCTTGGGACTAACAAATTAAGCAGAGTAGTAAAAATCCAGAATGTAAATTTATTAACTGAAGATCTTTTGAAGTAATGGACTACAGAGTTAATATATAATTAAGTCACATCCATGAAAGATTTCATTATCACAGACAGAATCTTGTTTAATTTCTTTTTTTTTGTAATGAAATATTTGTAACACCTTTATTTTTTTAATTTTTATTCATTCATTCACATGTGCATACATTGTTTGGGCCATTTCTCCCCCCTGCCCCCTGCCCCCTCTCTCTCCCCCACACCCCCCGCTCACTTCCAGGCAGAACCTGTTCTGCCCTTATCACTAACTTTGTTGAAGAGAAAGCATAAGCAATAATAAGAAAGACAAAGCATTTTTGCTAGTCGAGTTAAGAGTAGCTATACAGAGAGATTCCTAGCATTGCTTCCATGCTCAAGTGTATTACAACCCAAGTTGATTCATCTCTACCTGACCGTTTCACTAGTTTCTGATCCCCTTCCCATATTGACCTCTGTCGTTTTAATGTTTCTGTATAGCTCCTTTGCAGTGGGGACATCAAACACTTTCAAGTTTTGGGTTTCTTACCTATCCCCATACCTCCCATATGTGCACTCCCCTCAGCATGTGACCCAAGTCCAACAACATTGCTCCATTTGCCCTAGATCTAAAGTCCACATATGAGGGAGAGCATACAGTTTTTGGTCTTCTGAGCCTGGTTAACCTCGCTCAGAATGATGTTCTCCAGTTCCATCCATTTACTTGCAAATGATAAGATTTCATTCTTCTTCGTGGCTGCATAAAATTCCATTGTGTATAAATATCACATTTTCTTAATCCATTCATCTGTAGTGGGGCATCTTGGCTGTTTCCATAACTTGGCTATTGTGAATAGCACTGCAATAAACATGGGTGTGCAGGTGCCTCTGGAGTAACCTCCATATTTTTTTCCAGAGTGGTTGCACCAGCTTGCATTCCCACCAGCAATGTACAAGGGTTCCTTATTCCCCACATCATCGCCAACACCTGTTGTTGGTGGTGTTTTTGAGGATGGCTATTCTAATAGGAGTGAGGTGGAATCTTACTGAGGTTTTGACTTGCATTTCCTTTATGGCTAGAGATGGTGAGCATTTTTTCACATGTTTTTTGGCCATTTGAATTTCTTCTTTTGACAAAGTTCTGTTTAGTTCACTTGCCCATTTCTTTATTGGTTCATTGATTTTGGGAGAGTTTAGTTTTTTAAGTTCCCTGTATATTCTGGTTATCAGTCCTTTGTCTGATGTATAGCTGACAAACATTTTCTCCCACTCTGTGGGTGGTCTTTTCAGTTTAGAGACCATTTCTTTTGTTGTACAGAAGCTTTTTAATTTTATGAAGTCCCATTTGTCCATCCTTTCTCTTAGTTACTGAGCTGCTAGGTTTCTATTGAGGAAGTCCTTGCCTATAGGTATGACTTCCAGAGTATTCCCTGCTCTTTCCTGTACTATCTTCAGAGTTTCAGGTCTAATATTAAGGTCCTTGATCTATTTTGAGTTGATCTTAGTATAGGGTGATAAACATGGATCTAGTTTCAGTTTTTTGCAGACAGCTAACCATTTTTCCCAGCAACATTTGTTGAAGAGGCTGTCTTTCTCCATCATATGTCAAAAATAAGGTGGGCATAGCTGTTTGGATTCATATCCGGGTCCTCTATTCTGTTCCACTGGTCTTCGTGTCTGTTTTTGTGCCAGTACCATGCTGCCTTTATTGCTATTGCTTTGTAATATAGTTTGAAGTCAGGTATTGTGATACCTCCAGCATTATTCTTTTTTTCTGAGTATTGCCATGGCTATTTGTGGTCTTTTGTGTTTCCAAATGAACTTTAGGGTAGATTTTTCAGTCTCTGTAATGAATGTCATTGGGATTTTGACAGTTTCTTTACCTATTTGTATTCCTCTATTAAGTATGATATTGGCTGTAGGTTTGTCATATATAGCCTTTACAATGTTGAGATACATTCCTTCTATTCTTAGTTTTCTTAGAGCTTTTATCATGAAGTGGTGTTGGATCTTGTCGAAGGCTTTTTCTGCATCTACTGAGATGATCAAGTGGTTTTTGTCTTTGCTTCTATTAATGTGCTGTATTACATTTATAGATTTGCATATATTGAACCACCCCTGCATCCCTGGCATGAAGCTGACTTGGTCATGGTGAATGATCTTTCCGAAGTGTTGTGAGATTTGGTTTGCCACTATTTTATTGAGGATTTTTGCATCAATGTTCATTAAGGAGATTGACCTATAGTTCTCCTTTTTGGTGGTGTCTTTGTCTGGAATTGAGATAAGTGTAATACTGGCTTCATAAAATGAATTAGGCAGTGTTCCTTCCCTTTCTATTTCATGAACAGTTTAAGGAGGGTTGCTATTAGTTCTTCTTTAAAGGTCTGATAGAATTTAGCAGAGAATCCATCAGGTCCTGGACTTTTCTTTTTTGGGAGACTCTTTATTGCTGCTTCAATTTCATTTTTTGTTGAATGATTTAAGAGGAAAGTTTATAACCATGAGTGCATATATTTAAAGGACAGAAAGATCTCAAATCAATGACCTAATGCTAAGTCTAAAACTCCTAGAAAAACAAGAACAAACAAATCCCAAAACAAGAGAAGGAAAGAAATCATGAATATAAGGCCTGAAATTAATGAAATAGAAACAAACAAACAAACCAAAAAAAAACCATACAAAGAATCAATCTATTCAGGTGATTAATATCCTCTTGGTTCAATTTTGGATGATCATAAGTATCTAGAAATCTGTCCATTTCATCAAGATTTTCCAATTTATTAGAATATGGGTTCTCAAAGTACTCTCTGCTGATTCCCTTGATTTCCATGGTGTTTGTTGTTATCTCCCCTTTTTCATTTCTGATTTTACTGATAAGGGTTTTTTCTCTCCTCATTTTAGTCAGGTTTGTCAGGGGTCTGTCAATCAAATTTATTTTTTCTAAGAACCAGCTTTTTGTTTCATTGATTCTTTATATGGTTTTTGTTTGTTTGTTTCTTTGTTTGTTTCTGTTTCATTAATTGCAGGCCTTATATTCATGATTTCTTTCCTTCTCTTGTTTTGGGTTTTGCTTGTTCTTGTTTTTCTAGGAGTTTGAGACTTAGCATTAGGTCATTGATTTGAGATCTTTCTGTCCTTTAAATGTATGCACTCATGGCTATAAACTTTCCTCTTAAGACTGCCTTTGTTTTGTCCCATAGTTCCGGTAGGTCATGTTTTCATTTTCATTAACTTCCAGGAAACTTTTAATTTCCTCTTTTATTTCATCAATGACCCATTGATCATTGAGCAATGTGTTGTTCAACTTCCAATTGTTTGCATGTTTTTTACTGTTGTTTTCATTGTTGATTTCTAGTTTTAATGCATTGTGATCAGATAGAATGCATGAGATTATTTCTATTTTCTTGTATTTGCTGAGGCTTGCTTTGTGCCCTAAGATATGATCAGTTTTGGAGAAGGTTCCATGGGCTGCTAAGAAGAATGTATATTGTACAGAAGTTGGATGAAATATTCTGTAGACATCAGCTAGGTACATTTGATCTATTGTGTGATTTAGTTCTAGAATTTCTTTATTGATTTTTTTGTTTGGCTGATCTATCTATTGGTTATAGGGGGTAATTAAAGTCTCCCTTTACCACATGCTGGAGTCTACATATGTTTTTTAGGTCCTTCAGAGTATGTTTGATGAAATTGGGTGCATATAGGTTGATAATTTTTATTTCTTTTTGGTGTATTTCCCCTTTTATTAGTATGCAGTGTCCTTCTTTATCTCATTTGATCAATGTAAGTTTGAAGTCTACTTTGTCCAAGAAAAGTATTGGTACTCTTGTTTTCAGGGGCCATTGGCTTGGTAAGTCTTCTTCCAGCCATTCACCCTAAGCCAGTACTTGTTCCTGTCAATGAGCTGGGTCTCCTGTAAGCCACAGATTGTTGGGTCTTCCTTTTTAATCCAGTTTGACGAATGGTGTCTTTTGCTGGGGGAGTTAAGTCCATTAAAATTCAGTGTTAGTATTGATAGGTATATGGTGAATCCTGTCATTTAGTTGTCTATGTTGTTTAACGGTTTGATTGTGTAGAGCTGAATCAATGTTACTCTCTACTTTCTTGTCTTTTCTTCTCCTGTGGTTTAGTGCTACCTGTCCTTTCATGGTTTTGTTTGCTTCCATTTTCTGTGTGCAGAATTCCTTGGAGAATCTTTTTTAGTGGTGGCTTGGTAGTCATATATTGTTTTAATTTTTGCTTATCATGGAAGACTTTTATTGCTCCATCTATTTTGAATGATAGTTTTGCTGGGGAGACTATCCTAGAGTTGAAGTTACTTTCATTCAGTGCCCAGAAGACCTCACTCCATGCCTTTCATGCTTTTAAGGTTTCTGTTGAGAAATCTGCCATAATTTTGATGGGTTTACCTTTGTAAGTTATTTGTTTTTTCTCTCTTATAGCTTTCAATATTCTTTCTCTATTCTCTGTGCTTGTTTTCATGGTTATATATCGTGGGGTAGTTCTATTTTGGTCAGGTCTGTTTGGTGTCTTGGAGGCTTCCTGTACCTGAATGGGCATAGTTTTCTCTAGATTTGGGAAATTTTCTGTTATTATTTTGTTGAATTTATTATGAATCCCTTTTGCTTACACCTCTTCTCCTTCTTCAATGCCCATGATTCTCAGGTTTGGTCTTTTGATGGAATGGTGAGTTCTT
This sequence comes from Castor canadensis, assembly GCF_047511655.1. Taxonomy (NCBI): domain Eukaryota; kingdom Metazoa; phylum Chordata; class Mammalia; order Rodentia; family Castoridae; genus Castor; species Castor canadensis. The sequence goes on from NC_133405.1 coordinate 114,247,819, forward strand.
GCATATTCCTTTCACAGGTCTTATGTTGTTTGACTAATAGCTCTTCAGTTTTTCCTTTAATTTCCATTTCATCTTCAAGTTCTGTGATTCTGTCTTCTGCTTGTTGAAGTCTGCTGGAGTGGCCTTCCATTGTGTTTTTTATTTCTGTTTCATTCTTTTTTTTGAAGTTTTCCATATCATGGGTCACTTCCTCTTTAATATTGTCAATTTTCATCCTTAATTCATTAATCTCTCTATTTATGGTGTTCTCTGCTTCACTTTGGTATTTATTTATGGCACCTATGAGTTCATTTATTTGTTTTTGTGTGTTCTCATATTATTTATTTTCATTGTCTTGGAATTTTTTGAGTGACTCTTGTACATTTTGGTTGACCATGTCTAGTAACATCTCCATGAAATTCTCAGTGATTACATGCAGGATTTCTTCTTTGAGTTTGTTTTTGTGGGCATCATTGGGTTCCTTAGTATAGTTTATCTTTGTTTTCTTGGAGTCTGGAACTGGGTATCCATTTTCTTCATTTCCCTCTGAATCCTGTATTAATTTATTTTGGGGGAGGGAGAATGGTTTCTGTACCTTTTTCATCTTCCCATCACTCCACTTGGTGCTGTTGCTGTCTCTGGTCTGTGTGTAATTTAGTATTAGCTAACTTACAATAGTAAAACTAACAAAACAAAGAAAGCATGAAAAAAAAAGAAAAGAAATCAACAGGGAAAGGTGTGAACAAACAAACAGGGAACAAAACAAACAAACAAATAAAAAAATTCCGAGTTCAGGAATAACAGAATTTTAGTCTTAGTAGTTCTGGTGTTGTCCCTTCAGCATCCAGCCTGGTGTTGGTACTTACACAGAAGCTCTGTCTTAGTCTTGCCAGGTGGATGGGGAGATTCGCCCATTTTTTTTTCCCCATCTTTCAGTGACAGCTGCTTAGTCAGCTTCTCCCTCAGTGAGGTGTGGCTTGTCCTGAGGTTCTGGAGATCAGCTCTGTGGTCCACCAGCAGTCCTGTTGGTCTACTGGATGTCTCCAAAGCAGGTTTGGAGCCAGTGTCTGGTGGCGCGGGAGCCCTCCTGTTTTGTTAGTGTAATGTGGCATGGAGAAGTTTTGTATGGGCTGGGGGTTCAGGGTATCAAAGCCTGATTCCTCTTGGTGCTTTTTTTCTGCCAAGTGTGGTTCCAGTGTCTCAGCAAAATTTTTGATTTATGGAGCTCACGCTGTCTGCTTCTGCACTCTTGTTACCATATTGGATCCTCCCCTGTTTGATTTCTTGACTCACGAAAATCCACAGCTATGTGTTCTGTTGGTTTATTTGAGAGTCTGTCTCTCTATCTGAATGTCAGCTTCTTGAGGGCAAAGACCCTAAATACCATATCCATTGACACAAAGCAGTGTTTTTTATATAGGCATTCAAAAAATATTTCATGAGTGGATGGACACATGAAATTAGTAAAAATATTCAACACTGCAAAAAAAGCAAAAAGTTATTATACCATAGAGAGAGAAATTTTAAATGAAAATAATTTCTGAAAAATAATACGTCTAGATCTGTGGATTCATAAGGGTAACCAAAACTTATATCATTTTCTAAAAATTCTAAGAAAACATATAATTGATCAAAAATGAAATATTTATCCTTTATTCTGTGATAAACATGGTTCACCTATGTCCTACACTCTATCAACAATTAATGAATGATTTGCGTGCTCAGAAAGACATGGAATATACTTTGTTACCTTTGGAAGAAGAGAAGATTGACTTGTTTCCTCTTCACATTTTAAAACAACCTTCTTAATGTATAACTAACATGTATATATTTAAAATGTACAATTTGATAGTTTGACAAATGTCTATAACCAAAAAGTGTTGCCACATTCAAAATAGGGTCTTTTTTTCAGTCAGCATAATTATCTTGAGATTTATTCAAGGTGTTGCATTCATATATCAATAGTTTATGTCTTTTATTGCTGAGTATTATTCCATTGTATGGGTATACCCCATTTATTAATTTACTCTTTAATGGACTTTTGGGTTATTTCCAATTTAGGACTATTAAAAATAAGGTTTCTATGAGCATTCATGTACCAGTCTTTTTATAGATAATACTTTTATTTCTTAAATGTCAATGCTGAGGTGAGGAATAGCTACATAATATGTGGCTAGTATGTGTTTAACTTATTTAGAAACTGCCAAACTATTTTCCAAAGCATTTATGCCATTTAACAGTCTCACCAGCAATCCATTAGAGTTTCAATTCCTCCATAGTCTCTCCAGAATTTGGTATGGTCAATTTTTTTAATTTTAGCCATTTTAATAGGTTTGTAATGCTATCTCATTGAGGTTTAAATTTGCATTTCCCTAATAACTAATGATAAGGCCACTCCAACTTTCTCATGAGTATTACTGTTGTGGTATAATTTTTTACCCTTTATACCTTTAATGTACTTCTGTCTTTGTTTAATGTGCATTAGACAACATGCAATTTATCTTGCTGTTTTAAAATCTAACATGACAATCTATTTTAATTGAGGGTATTAACACCATTTATATTTTATGTGTTTATTGATAAGGTTAGATGTAAATCTATCATCAAACTATTTTTTTTTCATTTTTCTTTTATTATTCATATGTGCATACAAGGCTTGGTTCATTTCTCCCCCCTGCCCCCACCCCCTCCCTTACCACCCACTCCGCCCCCTCCCGCTCCCCCCCCTCAATACCCAGCAGAAACTATTTTGCCCTTATTTCTAATTTTGTTGTAGAGAGAGTATAAGCAATAATAGGAAGGAACAAGGGGTTTTGCTGGTTGAGATAAGGATAGCTATACAGGGCATTGACTCACATTGATTTCCTGTGTGTGTGTGTTACCTTCTAGGTTAATTCTTTTTTATCTAACCTTTTCTCTAGTACTTGTTCCCCTTTTCCTATTGGCCTCAGTTGCTTTAAGGTATCTGCTTTAGTTTCTCTGCATTAAGGGCAACAAATGCTAGGTAGTTTTTTAGGTGTCTTACCTATCCTCACCCCTTCCTTGTGTGCTCTCGCTTTTATCATGTGCTCATAGTCCAATCCCCTTGTTGTGTTTGCCCTTGATCTAATGTCCACATATGAGGGAGAACATACGATTTTTGGTCTTTTGGGCCAAAACTATATGTTTTCCTTTGTCACATCTGTTCCTTGTTTGATTGTATGTCTTTTTCTGTCTTTTGAATTAATCAAATATTTTCTATGAATCAATTTTGTGTGCTATATTGATATGTTAGTTATAGCTATTTGTTTTGTTATTTTACTTGTTGCTTTAAGATTTTTAGTATACATCTTTAACTTGCCACCATGTATCTTCAAGTAATATTAGACCTCTTTATATGTGGTGTAAGAATCTTACAACAATGTGTTTCCATTTCTCCCTTTCAAAACTCTGTGCTATTTTTGATCCCTAGAGGTCTTGCATTCAAGATTAGGTGGCATCAGATCAGCACTCATTCTTAGCCTAATTTTTCTCCACTACTGAAATCAGATTTTTGTGTACTTTACCCAATGCCCAGGGAATCATGAGCTTTCCAGTCTGACTGTTGGGAAATAGATACTCTTCCCTACCAAATATGGGTGCTGGGCACTTTTGACTCTAATGTTTTCTGGTTATTCTTTCTCACCTTTAAGTAGTTTCCTCACATATCTGCTAATCAGTCTTCAGATGTAGACTTGAGGAAGAACCTTTTTGGATCTCCAAGGTCTCTCTCTGTGTAGCTGTCTGGTCTTCTGTCCTATGAACTCAACTTGCCTCAGTCTTTCCAAAATTGCATTTCCATCTCCTTGACTCATAAGAGTATTCAGGATCCTGCTGGGTTTTTCTTCCCTATGCTAAGGCTTAGAAACTTGCTCATGGTAGTATGCTAGGACTGACTTAGGGCTCACCTCATAAATTTATCCCATTTCCCAGTGGTCACTACCATTTCTTAATTTATGTCTATTGCCCTACAATCCATCATTGCCTATTTTGTCTATGTTTTAGTTATTTCAGGACATAGAGGGAAATGCTCCTTATTACTACGTCTTGTTTGGTAAGTAAGGTCCTAATATAGCATTTGAGGCAATGTTATTTTTTTATTGATCTCAAGATGGTATGCAAAGAATGTTGGAGGAAAACAGGTAATTAGCTGCTAATGTACAATCCTCCAGATACAGAGAATTGGTTAGCCACTTAACAACATTGCACATACTTTGTTTTTCTTTCACAATAACCATGATTGCCTTGTGCTGGTTCCATCATACATTTTGCATTTAGGAACTTGCCTTTGCAATCAAGTTGAATATGTCTCAAGCCTTAGTGTATATCTGAAAAAATCTGGGCAGGTCCTGAAGCCAAAGCTATGGAGCAAGTTGCTCTAAGTGTAAATTAGCAGTTCACCTGCTAAATCTACTTTTAAAACAACTGAATCTATCAAGGTGTTTCATTGCCTTAAAATATCCACTTTGAATTACTGAATATTTTAATATCCTTAGCTTTGTCCTTCAGCAATCTTTCCTTAAAAGGTTTTGTTTAATTATTTTTATACTATATCACTTAATGACCAGTGTATTACCAGGCATAAGTTTTCATTTTAGGAAAGATGGCCTGTTACCACCCAATGATTCAGAGAATTTTAATTCTAAAGGTCCAGAAATCCAGCTCTTGACTTTATGAAGATACCACCTGATATGTTATAGTTCATACAACTAGTTAATAATGGGACCAGAACTAAAAACATGCTCTCTATTCTTCTTACATGCCTTTTAGTTTTATTCTAAAAAGGGCATTCATCATTCTAAATGTTCTATATTCTAAGACATTTTCTAAATGAAATTACTTATCCACATCCCACCTATCTTGCAAGGTCCATGTGAAACAATGAGAAAAGGTCTGTGAAAGGGCCTCAGAAGCTATTAAATGCTATTAAAATGTTAAGTTTTATTATTAGCACTGCAGTTCATCTCTGTGAGACCTTCCTAAACTTTTTACTTTTTTGAACTCAAGTGTGCAGCAACTTTTCTAACACATTTGTTCTTCCTTTATAGGAATTTAATCCTTTCTGCTCTGCTCTGCCAGGTAATAAAAAGAGGGGTTCTCTTTTTTCTATATAACCAATTGATATTTTTTAGTATTTTATATCTAGTGAGTTCTCACTACATATGCATTGAGTAAAAGTGAACCAAATTTCTTTCTAGAAAAAAACTGATCTTCAAAACAAAAAGGCACTTTCAAAGGTTATTTATAGTACTTCTTTGTATTCTATATTAACAATGAAAAGAGTTTAATTTGTCCTATGTTCGCCTGATACATCATATCTACCTCCCTTTGTTAAGATTGAACAGACTTTCAGGTTGATATAATAATTTCTTTCAACGTTCACCTGTACTGGCAGAAAAAAGGAAATATGAAAGCATAGTCATGAATTTCAGATTTCCCCCAACACACACACACACACACACACACACACACACTTTTGGCATTCCTATCCTCTGAATTATGGCTTATGTTTCTTTATTATCTGTTTGCCTTAATGTCTTTAAGTATTAAGCTCTGTTTCCATCAGTAAATATTTATTCATCAGTAAATATTCTTATTGTACTTTCTTTTGTAATATAGAAAACTCAAGTGTGAATAGATTACTATATGTGGCACTTAGAAAGTAAATAAATATTTTGAATTCCTTCAAATAATTCAGGATCCCTAATTCACAAGCCTAGCTTTATCATCAGATATTTTAAGCTCTAGGGGCAAAAGAGCTACTACTACTGGGGCTATGATGTTCTTGGGAATTCTAATATTATTCCTTTTTAATTAAGCCTTTCTTTGATTATGTATCGCAATATATTTTGCTACCATACATTTAATTCTCCTTTCAAAGTTACTGTTTCCTGCTATGGATGCTACTGCTTCCTGTGCTGAGTCTATTCTGTTAAACCCTCTCCTCTGTGGGTTGCAGCCCCTTTGTTGTTGGGTGACTTAGGTACTGTTCTTGGTCACAAAGGATTCCTTTCCAGTTTTTCTGCTCTTACACTAAATGTGAGACTTCTCTGCTGACAGTCAGGATCCATCTCTGGCAAAGTAGGAGGAGTTGTCCTCTCTTCTACAGATCCCAAAGGAAGACTGTTGAATTCCCAGGGTGTGGGAGAGACACCATTGTTTCCCTTTCCTCAAATCTGTGTGTGTACACCCTTTGCCCTTACTGACAGAGACCAGACTTTTTGAGGACTCACCAGCCACATGACCACGTGCATCCAGGGAAGCCCCAGCCCAAGGAAATGAATCTGGTAGTCCTAAGCTATTTCATGGTGGTCTGGTGTCAGAGATCAGACATAGGCATCATATGCAGACCCTCAAGCCACTCTTCCCTTGCTCACTAAAGCTTTCCTACTTGGTTTCATTGCATTAGGCATCAGGAGAGCCACCAATCTGTCCAAGATGACTGGACTTACAACCCTGGAAGTGATTTCACCTTGAGCTTTCCTCTCAGTTCTCTTGAGATGCATTCTCCATCCCACTAGTTGGCCACATTTAGCTAAACTTCTCAATCTTAATCTGAGACTCTTCCACTCAAATTGGCACTCTACCACATAGCAAAAAATAAAAATGAAAAAAATAAGCATTCTTCATTAGCCACCTACCTGCAGTTAATTACATAAAACCTGCAAAAAAAAAGTAAGTAAATTAAGACACTATTTAGTTATTGCTTTTGTCTGGCAATCACTTTTGCCTGAAATTCAGTTCAGTATTTTTTTCAGTAACTACATTATGCTAGAAACTCTACTTGGCAGTAGGGAACAAAGATGTAGATGACACAAGCCTCCTTCAAAGATGATTGATAGAATAGTTGGGCACCGTGGCACACATCTATAATCCTAGCTACTGGCGCAGCTGAAGCTGGAGAATTGTGAATGTAAGCTGGAGAATTGTGAATTGCAATTCACAGTTTGGTACCCTGTCTCAAAAAAATTTTAGAAAAGATAATTGATACATGAACTATAAATAGTATCATAAGGGCTCTACTGAAGATTTGAATCCCCCAACAGTGTTATTAATGTGCAGAAAAGTTAACAATCAGGGATGACATTTGAGCTTAGATTTAAGCAATGAGTAGAGATTTAAAAGGTAGAGAAAAAAGGAAGGGTTTTCTAAGAAGAAGAGACAACATAAATAAAGGCCTAGAGGTCTGGGAAGATCTTCCAAACCTGAGGTTAGAAGGTAAGAAGGACAGAGGTATGGAGTATATGGTGGGGAGAACACAGGTAAAATAATATCAATGTAAATGAAGCACATGTAATCAAGAGACAGGAGACATAATTAAATATTTGCCTTAATTCTTTTAACTCTTTACATTTATCACTCATAAGGAAACTATTTCACTAAGATGGCTTTTATCATTTTAGCTTACTTAGCCAAGAAAACAAGCAAGAGAAAGTTATTTGACCTGAAAGAACACTGATGATTTCAGACCATTTAAAGTTAAACATTTTAAAGCCCTCAATTATTTCTAGCTGAATTAGCAGAAGTTTTTCAGATTTTGAAAATACATGTTTAGTTTATAACAGACTAATTGCTCCTACTTTCAAGCCAGCCTCATGGGCATTAGCAGGTTCAAGTTCAGCAGGTAGGAATCTGGCCTCTGAGAATGCAGCCGGAAGAGTTAAGGAATGCATGATTACTCTTGTAATTACTGAAGAGGATTCTGAAATCCTGACAGGGTTGATGGGCCCACCAGATAGCATAGGTCAAGAATGTACAAGAGGTTAGGAATTCAGTCTGGAGCTCAAGTGGAGAGTTAGGGTAAATAGGTTCTGAATGTAAAAGATCAGGAATTCAAATTGACAACTAAGTCAAGAAACTGAACATCTTAGAAATGAAAGCCTCACTTTAAGTTAAAGGCTCTCCAAACTAAGACTTCATAATACACTTGCCAGGGCCAGAGCTAGTATTTATTTACCTGAGTGGTCCTGTAGCTACAGCCAATTGAAACATGGGATTGCAGGTGGTGTGCTGGTTAAAATGCCTTCAGCAGCTAACAGCAGAATACATGACTATAAGGGCCTTTCATTTCATTTTAAGTTACTAAATCCCAAGCTCCTTCACTGGTGAGTCTGATGCAGAAGGTTTGGAAACCCGTTTTTAACATGAAAACCATGATTGCCGATGGAATCAGGCAAGTTTTGAAAATGTTATTGTAAATAAATAATAGAGACAATATGCTAATCTAATATGGGGCTTCACAAATTTTACCTTGAAGCAGAATTTCCTGGAGAGTAGGTTAAACTACAGGCTGATGGGCAGCACCCAGAGTTTCTGATTTAGTGAGTCTAGAGTGGGGTCTGAGATTTGGCATTTCTAGAAAGTTCCCTGGTGATGGTGACGCTACTGTGGTCAGGAACCACACTTTGAGAATGATTGTTCTAAATAAAACAAAGTCTAAAGGTCATCAGATCTAGAGTAGATTATTTTAACTGCTAAACAATATCAAGATTCAAAGTTAGCATCTCCAGGAGTCTCTCTTTTTCTCCTCGGGTCCTAAAATGGCTTCCTACTGTACCAAGCAACATAGCCTCAGACAACAATAGCCAAGGCAAGAAGTAAAAGAAAAGCTGCAAGGATAATCTCATCTCTGTGTGTGTATCTGAGTGTGTGTACATATGTTTATGTGCACCTGTGCCTGTATTTGTGTATGACTTTGTTTAAAAGAGAAAACATTTCCTAGAAACTACCTAGCAGATGTCTCCCTTGTGTGTCAACAGAACTGGGTCTCAATGAACCTCTTTGTTTTTTAAAAAAAGTTTTTGATTTTTGAGACAAGGTCTTCTATGTAGCCCAGGCTAGCCTCAGACTTGTGATTTTCCTGCCTCAGCTTCCTGAGTGCTCAATGAACCTCTTGAAACTAGTCACTGGCTAGGAGGAATGAGCTTATTGTATTTGTTATATTGGTTCAGATCAGATTTCATTCTTTTCCTGTATCTGGATCCTATGATGTCCCATATCTGAACATAAGAGCTTCTTTACTAAGGAATAAGAAGTGGCTAGTTGCTAGGCAAATAGCTGGGTGTGTCACAAATGTATTCCAGTACTATTGTCCTCATAGATAGGCTCAGAGTTGAAAATATTAATGAAAATGCTACTAAATAATATATAATGTTAGCTTTGCCATCACCATTTGCAATAGAATAATACACTCATGAAGAATTTGGCCCAAAATACTGGGGGGAGTGTCCTTTCAAAGCTCACAGTATACACGTAGTCATCTTGCTTTTATTATACCTGTATATGGAATTGCAAGCTGTCCCTTCAAGTAATGAAATTTAGACAAGTTGGAACCTGTGTAACAGCAAATCAATACTGAAGTTATAGGCAAAGCCTGTACTTGTGGAGACTAACACATAGAATAGAAAGACTTCGTGATCAAAATTTAACAAATTCCATACTCTATAGGCATCCAACATAGAAAAAAATAATACATAGTGGTGTGGGATTTTTTATATGCTTGTATTTTTCTCATTCATTCCTGAAAGAACATTTTTACATGTCATCCTTGTGCCGGGGCTATGCTAATCTCTGTATCATTCCAATTTTAATATATATGCTGCCGAAGCAAGCATGCGAAAAAACATTTTTTAAAAATGACACACAATGCAGTTATGTCCCATGTGCCTATTGCCAATGTAAAGTGGAATATTGAGTTGTTTAGCTGAACCTCAAGTCATCCAAATATTTCATCAAAGTTTGCAGTAAAGGTCTCCCTTGAATTAAAGGAAAATGTTCTATGTTTTCTGCATTCTTATTTTAGGGACAGGTAGTGACTAATGTGAAAACATCTCCTGTTTTATTTTGTTTTCTTTCCAGAACTAGCTTTTGTTAAATGAATTGATAATTTTGAAAAAGAAGTTAAGCTAAGATGGCAAATACATTTTTTTGGTCAGTATTAAAAAATATATATTACTTCTTTTTTTGACTAGACCTTGCAAGTGATTAGTTTCCACTTTATATAGTAAAACTGATGTCTGCCACATTTGTAAATAGCATCCAACCAGACAGTATTGTTGGTTTTAAATAATGCCCTGATCATGTGTCCAGAGACAAGAAACCTGAATTTCAAAACTTGTAGTCTATTTGGCCAAGTACTTTATTGCATGCTCATTAAGCTATGGTTAGGACATCTAGTTCTCCCTCCCCCCAACTTTATCCAAAGGAAATCTGTGCAAAGATCATGTAACTCCATTAAAATTCATATCCATGGGGACATTTCCCTTGTCTGGGAAGAGTGAAATTTGCACACGGAGTAAAATTGTATGTGATAAGCAAAGCGTAGAAGTTTCCAAAGTACAGTAGAATCAGTGATAATTTTAGTACATTTAAATATACAGTGCATTTAATGATAGCATTTTCCCACTGATTTCTTTAATTGTGAAGAGTTGGTGTTTTTCCCCCTCCTCTGGGTGATTGCCTGGAAAATAGCAAAAGATATTTTAGAACTTCTGCCAGCAGAGGGGGCATCTTCCATTTGTGTATAAGGTCTCGCACGCTGCCCGAGGATTCATTTTTTATATGTTTCTTATAGTCTCTCACAGCAGCGTGACTGTTTACAGATACTTTACTGTCTTCTCTGATTGAAGTAGGCATTGGTTTGCCAGCAACTTTCAGTTGTTTTTGTTTTTGAAGACCATGCAACTAACAGATGTTTGTTGTTGGCTCCATATCTACATTCTTTGAAAGCTAGAGAATCAAATTGCTGACATTCAGACAACACTAATTCCCATATCCAGGGAGCCTAATTTGCCGTCCCTGAGATACTGATTCCTGGTGTTCACGGGTTTAAAAACCATTTCAATGACACAATGTAAGAATGGGCTTGGGAGATGCAGGGCTGTCTCCACTAAAGATAATCACATTTTATAAACATCTGCGTCATTACTGGTATGATTCATCTCTAAGCTGTATACAGCTGTGTTTCCAGTTTCAATTAACAATCCCTTAATTGCATCTCCATCTCATGTTACTAATTTAGTTAATTTATTCATAATTAAGAGTATTCTGTTTTCTACCAAGGTTTGTCAAGCTCAGAACATCATAAAGAGAAATATTTTAAGGCAGCATCTCCGAGGAATTTTGTTTCTTATAATTACATCACAGTAAAATGTCATTCATGCACTCAAAGGAAGATGAATTGCTAAGGGATATTTTTTCCAGTAAAATAAGAAGCTATGGGAAGCTGCAGTGTGTTGTGTTGTGTTTTTAAACCAAGTTAAATGTTATACATTTTGTTCTTTCCTTTCTCCTTTCCTGACATCCTCTCAAAAAATTATCATTTGATTTGGATTATTATTTAAGTATCACAGCACTAGTCACTAGTCACTAGTGCAGCTAAAACTGTCATTACCCTGTCAGGTAGTGGTGTCTTTGAAAATCTAAGCTATAAAATCCATACATTTCAGAGGGCATTAAGACCAGGAATTTTTAAATTGCCAAAGCCTAAGTGAGTGGAATACACCCTTGTGGAAAATAGAAGGCAGATAACATGATACCAGGCAGCTAATTCATTTTAGTTTAAACTTTTCTAGAAAAACATATATACACTTTCGAGAAGGATCCTACTTACTTAATATTTGTCCAGGTGTCATTAAAAGCAGCAATAACAACACAGATTAAAAATAGTTTCTCACTTTGTTTAGTGTTCAGAAACTGCCACCTGCCTTGACCTGTCTTTGAACTTGAAAACTAGCCTTATGTAGTAGTAGTTTGAAGATTCTACACAATGGAAATAAGAAGCCATGTATTGCCTTGTGTGAATTCAACTAAAATTAAAATTTCACCATATTTACCCCCTCTTCCCATGCTTGAAGTTTCCTTGACCCTCAAGCAAGTGTGCATATTTTTCACTTATTCTTCCACAAATACAATCATTCATTACCTATTTTGTTGAGCCCCTATAAATATCTAGCATTGTGCTAGTCACTGAGTCTCAGATGATCAAAAATAGTCATGATTTCTACTTTTATGGAGCTTTCCCTCTGAAGGAAGAGTCAGACATAAGTCAAACAGTCACATGCAAAAGTGTAAAATTGAATTGCTTACTGAAGCCAGGAAGATAGACATGATTAACAGCACTAAATACACTTATTTATTATACTTAATGAGATAATATAGATGATTCCCAATTGATGAAGATTTAGGTCATAGGGCGATGTTTTTGCTTCTCCTTAATTATTTTCAATTTGTGAAGGAGTTTAAACTGATGATTTCACTATGAGGAGAAAGGCCTGGGTGTTAAAATGGGTAATATTCTTGACTCGTAGCATTCTTTTCAAAAGCAACTGATAGAAGGAAAAGCATGGTAGCTCATGTATTTTATCCCACTCCTTTTAATTATGAGTCCTTCCTTTCTTCTTAATGCCCATTTGTATCTTTAAAAAGGTAATATCTAAGGGTAGAGGGTGTAGTTCAGTTGGTAGATCACTCGCCTAGCAAGCACAAGATCCTGAGTTTAATCCTTAGCACTGCAAATAAACAAGTGAATTTTTTTTTTAAATTTAAAGATAAGACCTAAACATTTTTACCTAACAGGTAAAATTGAGTAGCCTAAAATTGTGGTAACAATAAACTTATTTATTTTATTCTGTAAGATTTTAAACATTTCTGAGAGTACTACCTTACCTTCATCTCCGTCTCCACAATGCCTTTTTTAGTCCATGCATTGTTTCAGGGGTTCATTTTTTTTTTGTCTTTGCTTCTTTTAATATCTTAAACTTGAATTAAACATTAAGTAAGAATTTAAATCTATTAGCTATTTTATTTCCTAAGTTTGATGAAATTTAGGCAATACTCCAGCCTATTAAAATATTTGCAGTCTTAAAGGTAAATATTTTCTTAGCTCCTGAATAAAAGGTTTTCAAAACCCAAAAAGACTAGAGATTATTATCTAGGCCAAACATCTTAATTTATAGAATGGGAAGTGGATTCTGAATGACTTAGCTGAGATGTGCTCATTTGTTAAAAGCAAGATTAGAACTCAGGCCCAATATAATACTTTTTTTTGTACTGTGCCACATTTTTTCTTTTTGGAAACAAAGGTATTTATAGTTCAAAATTAGGCTGTTCATCCAAAAGCCCTAAATACCTTATTTACTTACATCATATTTTGCCATATCATTTTATAATGAGATCTTTAAGTACAGTTGTACTTGAATCTATCTGGACATACTAAAATCTGCATATAATAATTGATAAAAATATGGATTTCAAAGTATAAATGATCATTTTAATATTTTATGATCCTTTAAGTTAATAAAACTCAAAAATGATAGCCAATGGGGATTTTTGTTTTGGTTTGAGTTGTTTTGGTTGTTTCATTGTTTTTGAGGCAAAGTCTTGCTATGAAGCTCAGGCTAACCTCAAACTCAATATGTAGCTCAAGCTGGTCTCAAATTCAAGATCCTACCGCCTTTGCCTCCTGAGCTAAGGATTAAGGCACAAACCACCACACTCATCTTTATGACCATGTTTAAATACAGTTTCTTCATTTTTTTTCCAGAAATCATGGGCTAGAAGTATGACATTGCATCTTTACATCTCTTATTTGCTTATTTCATTCAAAAGCTTATTTTACCTTATATTATTTTGTGGCTTTATAGTTTTTCTGTGTCTTCACCCAAAGAATCTCCTAGAAAAGAAAGTAAATTCACATCTGAAAATAGCTGGGTATTTTTCCTTATCTGTGTAAGGGGAAGGGGAAACTCAATTCTCCACTGCTTACCCTAAAGGAAATTTCTCAACTGCATGGTCAAAATAATAACACTTGCCTCCTACTCACCTGTTTCACAACAGTATGTAGTTCTAATCTTCTCAGTGGTTAATCAAAGAAAAGTTTCTAAGTGCTGGCTTCACTGAGCTTATTTTCCAAAACAAATATATTATTTTCTGATTATTTTACAGAGCAGCATAAATTACTGCAGAAAAACAACTGTACACTTTGAGCCAACTTTTTAGAAAACATTCCTTTTTTAAATTTTGACTTTTTGTACAGACAATAAGGCAATTAAGAAGCTGATAAATAAGACTGACTTAAGTTGGTAAAGACAGAATAAAGGAAGAAATATGAGAAAGGGAGCACTAATAAACATGAGTAGATGTTTATTAAAACCAGAAAGATTTTAAAGTCCTAAGAAGACAAAAATGAGAAAAGGTGAACATATTAATAATACATCCTGATGTCATAGTGCACTCTGCTCCCCAGGTGTACCTCTCTGCCTTAGTACCATGTGGGTGCTGCTAAACCCTGCCAACTAGCACATCGGTTACCTGAGTAGATACTCAGGCTCCACCTTGAGATTTCCAATTAAGAAGAGGACCCGGAAATCTGATCCTCACTGGGGCCTTTATCCATTTAACCAGATCATGACCACTTATTGAGCAACTCGTGAATATATAATATTACTTCAGAATGGCTTTCATTAGAATGCTGTTCTATAGGACAACAAGAAGGTTCCTGCCCTCATAAAACCTTAGAATCCAGCTCTACAGATGGGTTCAACATCTGTATTCTATAACTTTTATTCGGATTGTAGTAAATACTAGAAAGAAGAAAAAGCAGACTACTAAAAGAGAGTATAAGAGGGACTTGACCTGATCTGGTAAGTCAAGAATGTGTATGTGACATTTTAGACATATATGTCATACACACAGAGCCATGAATGTACATGTATGCAGAATGCATGCTGAGTAGCCATAATGAGTATATTTCTTCCTATAGTTCATGGTCAAAGTTTGAAAAATACCATTCTAACTCATTGTAATTCCAGGGAGAGTAGGAATCATGTGACCTGTTTATTGTGTTCCTGTCCTAATGTTAGTCAGTACTGAACACCTGACAGTTGTGACCACCTCGTCATCACTAAAGGCAAAAGGACTTGTGTGCATTGGAGGAGAGTGAATGGTGTAAGATGTTTGCATTAAAGTGTGCACAGGGCCCGCACTTGATATTCAAAGCACGTTACAGTACCTCTCTTGGTATAAGCTAAGGATAACACTTCAGTGGAATCACTTGTGGATCAAATTTGTCTTTTGTAAATACAGACGCAAAGGGCAACACAAAGTAGAAATGGACACATTTAACTATAGGAATCTTTACTTTTTAACTAACAAAGCAGAATAGTTCTTGAAGGTACTGAGAAATACATTTCCTGATGGTAGGGTAGTAGGCAAAGAAATGATGATGCAACTCTCTTCTTGTGATTTCCCTAGTATATTACATTTAAATCTTATCATCCTATATACCTTACTGCTATGATCTGAATGTTAACGGCCCTGCCCCCAAAATTCATATGTTGAAACTTAATCCCACATATGATGACAGTAGGACATAGGGCCTTTAGGAAGTGAGTAGGTCATGAGGACCCTTATAAAAGAGACCTCAGAGAGCTGCCTTCAAATAAAAGTAGTGATAAGGGCAGAACAGGACCTGCCTGGAACTGAGGTGGGGAGGGGGGGAAGGGTGGGGAAGGGGATCAGGATGGAGAAATGACCAAACAATGTATGCACATGTGAATAAATGAATAAAATAAAATAAAATAAAAGACAGCTACCTTGTACATTCTACCCTGTGAGCACATAGCATCTATGAAAGAGGACTCAAGCCATCATCAGATATTGAATCTGCCAACACCTTGATCTTGTACCTCCATCCTCCAGACTGTAAGACATAAATTTCTGCTATTCATAAGCCATGCAGTTTGCAGTATTTTGTTATAGGATCCCAAACAGAATAAGACATTTATTATATAAAGAACCTATCCCATTTGTGAGCCAGGATTCTTTTTTTATTTCCTAGACATCTCTGCAGAAACAGAAGAAATGGCACAATACTTGCTACACATATATTAACTATACAGAATTGTGTTGTACTATCAGGAGCTATGCCAAATATTATTTACCTATTTTAAGGTATGAAAGACACCCTTCCAATGCAGTTATTGCTACTTTTCTATTCAAACCTCAAATGCAACAGGACTTTTAAAGTTTAAGCTTGTTAATTTCTCTGGCATTAACTTAAGAAGACAGCCTTTAGACCTTTAGACCGATCACCTACACTTACCCCATTAATTTCTGATGTTACTTGGAACAAATTAACATTCCTGGAATGCAAGCTAACTGAATGACCCCTGGAAAGGGACAGAACATTTCCTGGTACTGAAGAATGTAAAGTCCATGCTATAATATAGACTCCTATTTCCTCTCAGGGTGTCTTGAGTAGTTTGACAGAGTAGCTAAAAACAGAGTATTAGTTTAAAGCTTTAAAAACACTTTAATTCAGTCTTCCTTTTTGTCATTCTTATAAATGGGGTGATTAGGAAATTACAGACCCACTTATCCCAAGTATTTACCTCTCTTTACTCTCATACTTCCTCAAATCCCACCTGCTGTGAATGACCCTAAGTTAAATTGTTCTTTGATGCTTTTTGGAAAATAATGGACAATGGAAATAGTTGAAATATTTGCAATGGGTTGAATGCTGCCTACTTCATCTCAACCCTAAGGTACAGCCTCAAATTTCAGACTGAAATCTTCCACATGTACGAACATGTGATCAGCAAACATTTATTGCAAGACAGTCAGAAGGAGGCTTACAACCTTTTCTACAGCTCTGATGGCAGTCAAGGTTATGCTTAAATTGATCCCATTCCAAAAACAGGCTTGTCTTCCCTTCAGATTAGGTTTCAGTTGACCAGAATGCCTCCTAATCCAGTGGTTAGACATAGGACTATTGGAAACCAAGACTAAAATTAAAAGCCCAGGCAAAAGGCCTTGCCGGATGCAACATTAGGGAATGTCATCAAAACATTTAAGTCAATCAACATATCTTAATTGTCTTAAGTTTTACTAATGAGAGTTCACAGGGAAATTCATTACAGGCCACTACTTTCCCCACTACAAACACATTTGTGACATTTATTATGTGTATTACCAAACCTCCAAGGTTCATAGATATAGCTAATGGTAGCAATCTTTTGGCTTTGGCCTTTTTCACAAGATGAGAGCTATACTCTCTGGCACTATGAATTCTTCATTAAAGTACCTAGTTGCCTCAGGCCTGCAGAGTTTAAGCTCATACTAGCTGTACATATAAAATATCATACCATCTATGCTGACATATTTAAAATTCATTACAGACATTAAACACCACCATTAAGCTTAAATTCTAATTGTGCTCCTTTTAACATGCAAAATGTGCCTTAGAGATGTAGTAACCCCTTTCATTGATCAGTAAATAAACCTTTATTATCAAGTTGCTTTCATTCTGTCATGGGCCGGAAGCACAGGCTGCGCATCAGAACCAGCTGGGGAGTTTATAAAAATACCAATGCCCAGGCTACACCCCAGACTGATTCAGTGTCCAGGGATAGACACCAAGCATCACTATGTGTTACAACTTCCCATGATTATAAAGTAAAGTCAGGTTTGAAAAGTCTGATGATGAAGGAATGAGAGGAAGGATGGATGGCTCCATGCCAAGCAGAACTAGGAACAAGGGAGGATATTGGTAAATAAAATGCATCTTCAAAGGACTTTTCTTGAGTCACAATTCTGCTGACTTCCAGGCTTTTCTCCTGAGATTTTGGTTATGATGGTGAGTTGGAAAAAGCCTCCTCTCAACTTGCCAGTCTATTAACTAGGATGAAAAGAAATTTGGAGAATAAGATCAGTCAATTTCCAAAGTCTCCAGCCTGCCCCTAACCACCTTTTTGACTTCATAGAATTGGCAGATAGCAGTCATCCACAGGCTAATTCTTAATTTTTTTTGAGGTGCTGGGGGTTTGAATTCAGTACTTTGTGCTTAGTAGACAGATACTCTACCATTTGAGCCATACCTCCAGCCCTTTTTGCTCTGTTATTTTGGAGATAGGGTCTTGCTTTTTGCCCAGGATGGCCTAGACTGTGACCCTCCTATTTTATGCTTCCTTCTATAGCATGGATGACAAGTGCAGGCCACCTTCCATTCTACATGTGTTTTACAAAATAAGTTTAGGATTTTGGATCAACCTTAATTTTGTCACTAGAGAATAATTTGCATGTAGAACTGAGCTAGGATTGTTCTGGTTGACTTTTTTCCACCTAGAAATTTGGCCCCAATACCAGCAAGCCTAAACTCTGAATTGTTTCTCATAAATGGTACCTTTCCTAGCTGCTATTAGGGAATTTTAATTGTTTAGAAAATGGTACCATAGAACTGTTATAACTAGAGTACACCTTGTTCCTGAAATTAATTACCCAGAGTCTTAAAAATTTCTTATCTTTTGCAGGTAGAAAACCTTTGAAACTATATTTGTCTGTGGTGTTCACACAGTATCTTAGACATAAAGAGAGAAAATTATTTTCAGAGAAATTTTGAAACAGTGTGTGTTTGTGTGGGCACGTGTGTATGCATACTTATACATCCATTGGCTTTCCCCAAGGACTATAGAAATCCCATTAAAATACCAGCTTCTTAAGTAGTTACTGAAACTCCAACTTTTCATATTTTCTTTTATAATATTTGGATGCATTTAGGTGAACTTGCAGCATTTTAATTATATCTGTATCAGATGAGTAGAAAAAATATAAAAGGGTTTAGGGAAAGATTTAATTTTAGATAGTGGCATAATTAGCAGCATTTGGAAAAAAACCAGTGGATCTTTAATTAAATGTCTGTACATTAATTTAGTCATTTAATTGAAAACGTATTGGGATAGTCTTTACAATTTATTTGTCTTACTCTTTGAAGGAAAAGGATTTGAAATAACAAAGCATCAGTGTAACTACTTTTTCATTATTTAGCTAGATGTCCACCATTTGGCACTTTGTTTAATTTTCCCTATATGTTTCAAGTTTTTTAACATTAATTTGGCTTGTCACTTTTATTTAAAGAGCTATATCTGGGAAAAAGCATAGTTTGAAACATTGAGCAAATGTTTCTTTTCCCTTATTTTAGACATTAATAAGTCACTAGAGTCATATTATGAAGTTTTCACCTTAATAGATTTTTATCAACTTCCTTTTTTAAAGTGATGTTATACTATAACAATATATCTGAATTTCAGCAATGCATTTGACGTGATTGCTTCATATCTTCTTAAATTACATGAGAAATTACATACTGAGAGAAGTATACTTAGTTGGATTTGGAGATGTTTCAATAACCGTGCCCAAGGTGGAATGTTGTATTAAACCCCAAGCTGGGAGGGTTATCAGAACTGACTGAATTAAGTTCTACAACATTGCACAATTCTTCATCACATCTGCATAAATGTTGCCCCTAAAGTTGTATAGAACAACAGAACACAACCCGCACACCCATGTAAAGCCTCCTTGCCTACACTTGGACCCAGATTTTATCAGTATTCTGACTAAGAACATACACTGTGCACTTATTAATTTTTCAAATGATACAGAAGTGAGAATGCTAGTTAGCACACTGAAACATCAAACTCAAGATTTAAGGTAAGATTACAACAAATTTGGATGATAGAACCAAATCAAAATAAAATTTAACAAGGAAAAGCAAGATGTCCTGCTTTTAAGATTTTTAAAATTCTGTGTACAAACATAGGTTAAAGAACATCCGACTTTGTGATGGTCATTAAAAACAAATTGTTGTTTTAAGTAACTATAAGCTCAGTATCAATCTCCAGTACTGTCTGGTATAGCTTGCTACAGAAGGCAATGTAGGATTAGAATGCATTAATGAAAATTGTTTCACTATAGTCTTCACTGGTTAAATCACATCTGCAGTATCATATTGACTTACAAGTACCACATTTAATCAGGGTGCTTAAAAATCAGACTACACCCATACTTAGAGCAACCAAGATTATGAAGGGTTTAGAGATGGTTATATGGAGAGTATTTAGAAGAAGATAGAATGGTAGGAAGCCATCCTGAAATACAAGACAGCTATATCATGCATTTTGGGGAAGGCCACACATTTAAGTAAGATTGTGGAAAGAAAAAATGGGCAAGTGCTATAAGGGGGCTCCATCTGAATAAGAAAGACCTAAACATTCAAGTTGTCACTAAATAGCATTGGCTTCTTCACAAATTTCCATCATTTTTCAATCTGGCTGATCAGCTAATGACATTTTTACATGAATTAATTATGACTGGCAAAGATACATTGTAACAATAGCTTTGATAATACTGAAATGAAGCATGAGTCCCTGAGTTCAATCCCTAGTACTGCCAAGAAAAAAAATAATAATGTAGTCTTTCTCATGTATAAGTCCAGAACTAAGTAGACCAGGAATCCTTTGGCTGTTGTGCTTCACAAAGTCCAAAGTCCTCATTGATCTTGTTGCTCTACATGGTGGCCTCAATCCTCACTATCACTATGTGTATGGCTCCAGCCATTACATCTAAAGTCTACCCTCAAGCAAGATGAAGAAAGGAAGGAGGCATAAAAAGCACATGCCATCAGTGTTTTAAGAAAAACTCTCAATAACTACAAGGAAATGTGTCTACTAATAGTGCCTTTACCAGAACTGTGATACATGATTATACATACCTCCATGTGAGGCTGAGAATACATGTTCTTATTAGGTCTATATTCCACATATGATGATACCCCTTGCTGAGGATTTATTTTGGTGGGATTGGGGTTTGAACTCAGGGCTTTCTGCTCACAATGCAACGCTTTACCGCTTGAACCACACCTCCAGTCCATTTTGCTTTTTATATTCCACATATGAGAGAAAACATGCAACCTTTGGCTTTCTGAACCTGGCTAACTTCATTTAAGATGATGTTCTCCAGTTCCATCCATTTACCTGCATTTAATTCTTCTTTATGGCTGAACAAAATTCCATTGCATATAAATATCATGTTTACTATGAAAAACAGGTCATGCTAAGGGGAGATCACATATGAGAGAGGGAAGGTAAAAGAAGGAAGTTAAGAAGGTGAATATACTTAATGTACTTCCTACACAAGAATGAATATAGAATTTTTAAACCTGTAGAAATCACCATAAGAAGGGGACTGAGGTAGAAAGGAGAAAAATAGAGGAGATGAACCAACTTGGGTTATAATACATATATACATGGAAATGTCACAAGGAAACTCCCTGTATAGCTATCTTAAACAAACAAAAATGTCATTTTTTTTCTTTTAGAAAATTGGAGAACAAGAAGGTGGAACAAGTCTTGACTGGGGGATTGCTACCAGTGAGGGGGGATGTGGGGAAATGGTATAGGAGGGTGAATATGGTGGAAATATTCTGTACACATGTGTGTAAATGGAAAAATGAGACCTGTTGAAACTATTCTAGGAATGGGGGGAGGGAGAATAAAGGAGAATGATGGATGGGGTGAATTCAAGTATGATATATTTGATATATTGTAAGGACTTTTGTAAATGCCACAATGTGCCCCCAGCAAACAATAAAAAAAGAAAGAAATCTTTATTCTTTTCTTCAGACAGCCATGTACCAAACTAAAAATCATACATTATATTGTTATGGAAGAAGGAGGGAAAAAATAAGAGCATAATAAACAATCTTTGCCACACAGGTGTTTTTAAGAAAATGACTCTTTATTTGGGAATTTTGACAAGATGAACTTTAAGGTCCTACCTACTCTTAAGAGTCTATGATCCTACCACTTATAGACAATACAAAATCTCATCTACCTACAAAGAGAATTGGTTCTTAAGGACATTCTGGAAGTTCATTCCCTCAAAAGTCCAAAATGACATATACCAGTGACCAGTCTACACCCTTTCAGCGACAAGTTATTTCTCTTTGATTGCCACAGTAATTGGCATGTCTTCTCTTAAAGCAACGCTCTGGCTATTTTGAGCTTTTATAATAGTGTTAATAATAATATTTATAAAACATTATAAAAATATACATACAAAACACACCACAGTCTAAGAAAACTTAATGGTGCCTAAACTCAAGTAAACACTAATGTCCTCTGTTGGGGGCATTCTTCATTACTATGCTTCTGCAGTGTGTGTGGGGGGGAAAGCTTTATTGCTACCTATGGGAGGCTGTAAGTAGAGAGATTTCCATATTACAAGTAGGCGAACAGCATTGTAGTAAGAATAATGAATTCAGAGAAGTCAATAGGCCATTTTTGTACCCTGGAAATGCTGCATTTCTCATTTTGCATTTACAGCACCTCCACCTGACATAGAAAAAGTTCCAAAGGCTGGGGGCTTGGCTCAAGTGGTGGAACACATAATAGCAAGCTAAAAGCCCTGACTTCAAACCTCAGTACTGGCAAAAAAGAAAGAAAAAAATTCTAAAATTGACTGATTAATGTGCCATTTGGGTCCTATGGCTCCAATCTCTCAAAATGTGATGGAGAGCAAAATCAGAAAAGGGCCACGCTGTCTCCTCCTTCCTCTGTTTCATTCCAGCTCTGAGAAATGGAAGCAGGGCAAAATAAAGATGACAGGAGACCAAGAATGTGCAATCTAAAACTCATGGGAATTCTTCCCCAACATGTGAAAATATGACAGTAGAAGGCAAATTATACTGCAAAAATTAAACTTCTGCATTGTGAAATGGAGAACATTTTTACATCTAGCTCTATTGCTTCTCCCTGTGGAGCTGTTCTAAGCACAAAGTTCCCATTACATAATGAACAACTCCTTAAATACTGTGCAACTGTTTCTCACCAGAAGCACAATGCAGCAGGCTCTGATTCTCGGGAACCATTTATAACATACCTTCTCATGCCAAGGTCTGTAGTAAAAGGGGATATGTGCACATTTAGGGGCCAGAGGAGACTGCAGGGTTGATATTTACAATTAAAGTATTACATGAACCAGGTCACAATTTGAATACTTTTTGAGGTTTTGGGGGGGATAGGATCTCACTCTGTTGTTTAAGTTGACCTGGAACTCACTGTTTAGGCCAGGCCTAGAACTCACAACCCCCCTGCCTCAGCCTGCCAAGTGCTGGTTTTACAGGTGTGCACTGTCTCCCCCAGTTGCTGAGTATGTTTTTATGATCATGTACTTTAAGGGTTAAAGATAGATGTCACTTCAAAAATGATGTAAGAACTTTAAATCATTCAGTGCCAACAAACACCTAAATTGAGTGAACGATCTGGAAATTTCATCACACAACTTGTCTTCAGGAAGTTTGGACCACCCTAAATTTCACTTACTTAGTTGGGGAGAATCAGTTTATTTGGTTATGGAGAAGATTACTAGTTTTATTGTGGTTGTATTAGGACCCAAATATGTATAAACTATTTCAGTAGTTATTACTAATACCTTATATCTGTATTGCATTTTGGAGTGGACTGGTCATCTTAGCAAATTACCACAGTAGTCTGAGAAGATAGTTAATTGTGATAACAGCTCCTACTTTCCCACTAGAGAGTAGGGAAAACACCCAGTGCAGTAAATGCTCCCCTGCACCTGGAGCTCATGTGGTTGTGTTCAGGAGATATGAATGCTGCTGGATGTGACTTACAAGAGTAAGACAATTCACTTAAGCAAAAGTGCTGTGATGTTACATATTATGTGAGGGCCTGGGGGATGGGATCTGCTAACATTCCAAGGCAGTCATTGGAATATCTGAAGGAAGTAAACCAAAGAAAACTGGATTAGATGCTTTTTCCTGAACAGGAAAGGATAACACTAAGATACCAAAGTCAAAAGTACAAAAATAATTTTTTATCTCCAAAAATTCAGAGTCATTTTGCAGTGGAGAGAGAGGCTTAATAAAGAAAGCAGGCCAGGTGCTGGTGGCTCATGCCTGTACTCCTAGCTACTTAGGAGACTGAGATTGGGAGGATCATGGTTCAAGGCCAAAGCAGCAAAAAGTTAATGAGATCCCATTTCAACCAATAGCTGGGTAAGTGACATGTGCATGACATCCCAAGCTATCAGGGAAGCTCTCAGGCTAACCTGGGAAAAAGTTTGTGAGACCCCCCCACACACACACACATCTCAATAGAAAAAACCTGGGTGTGATAGTTTGTCTCTGTCATCCCAGTAATGACAGGGGAGCATAAAAATAGGAAGGTTGTAGTTTAGGTTAGCCTGGGCAAAATGTGAGCCCTTATCTCCAAAATAATCAGAGCAATAAGGGCTGGAGGTGTGGCTCAAGTAATAGACCACCTGTCTAGCAAGTATAAAGCCCTAAGTTCAAACCCTAGTACCTGCAAAAAAAATCAGGCCCCCATCAACATTTGTGGTTTTTAAAACAGCCTAGTTGGATGACATGAACACAATGCCAGATTCAGTGCCCTTGCGGGCCACATGGTGTTTTCCTTTTCTGACCATGGCCACACTTCTTATAACTGCTGATGAGGGTACAGAGTGAAAGTGGGGCCAGATTAATGCTCTATTTCCCTTCCCAGAGAATCTATTGCAAAGCTGATATCCTAGGGACAGCTTCTCTTATATATGAAGGAAAGCAAGTTACACTGTTATTGTATAACAGAAAGATGTTGGGCCAATTTGCGGTTTTGTTTGTTTGTTAGTTTGTTTTATTATATCTAGCTTTATCCTGTTTTTAAAATTTAACAATTTTTTATTGGATGTATCTGCTGGTTAAATGTTTTGTGCATAAGCAATAAAGTCAAAAGAAAAAAATGGGAGACAGAACTAATGGCAAATCCATTCTTTAGTTCAATAAAATTATACTATAAAAGACTTGAGCTGCATATTGAGTGTTAATAAAAAAGTAAGATGAAGGATCATAAGTAATACTTAGTTGAAACTTTAAAATATTTCTTTTTCTATGATATTCAAAAGGTAACTTTTAATTCCATCAGCAGAGTTTAAGAACTTCAGAGTATTGTTTTTACTGATGATGTCAACATTTATGGAATTCTATGATGATGGCACTATATTCTCTTGGTGTTTCTGCTGTTGATGAAAAATTATGGTGAAACTTCTAGAGAAGGACATACCTTCGATGAGGGTGACTCAAATGTAACTTCCTAAATGCACTAGGAGGTCCTAAGCTACCTTTCCAGACTCTCTTTTCTTTCACAAGCCACACGCCAGCTAAATCGCCCCATTCATCTGTATCTTGCCCTATTTGTAAAGAGGCACTATTAAAAACCCAGCCTCTGTCCTTGGACACATCTAATTCTGAACCATCCACCCCTTTGATAGATGTATAACTTTGAATCCTTTCTCTGCCTCAGTTTCCTCCTCTGTGAAATGGAATTAATAAACAACCAGCTTCAGGGGGGCATTTGGAGAATTAAAATTGCATATCTCAAAGATTCTTAAGTTTCAAAATAATAAATGTCATCTATTATTGTCATTACTAACGTTATTATTATTGCCTCCACCTAGAACACCAATTGCATAAACTGAACGTTATGACCATATTCTATCATTGATCCCTCCCTGATTCCTCCAGATGAAATTAATTAATTCTTATATGAACCCTTACATCTTGCCTACTTGTTTTGTTAATTATCTCAAAGGATATATTTTAAAATTAGGATTCAGTTTGGAAAAACATTGCTATCCCCCCCACCATGGTTTCTAACACAGTACATTGCACTTAGATGTTCAGTAAATCTGTATTGAATGAATGGTTATAATCTGTGTTCTTTAGTTACTAATTTGGGACTAATATATTTTAAGCCTCAAGAGCTCGTGTTAATGTTGACTTGACTATATTCTACATCTTTTGTCTTGGAAAGTTGAAATTCATGTACCTTTTGTAGTGTAGTAATTTACAACTTTTAGCTGTTAAATCTTCCCTAGATATAGAACCTCTATATCTGTCATCATTCCCCTTTTGTGTTTTTTGCTTTAATACTGCTCAAAGCATGCCATGTATTATTTGGAATTTTTAGTTATAAATAGTACATTTGAGAACTTGCATAGAATGATTGCTGAGTCCTTAGGAAATTGTCACAGATTGCTTTTAGTATAAGGTTTACCATTGTGGTCTCTTAACTTTTCAAAAAGTGTTTCAAAAGGGCTCTTAAACCCATGGGTGGAAATCTATTTACATCCATTATTGCTAATTATTTACTGTACTGAATTTTAGCTAAGTGATTTGGGGACAATTTTTTTAAATATTAAGCATTTCCCCTACTTTCTGAATATTTTATAGTTCTTTTTAGTAATCTGAGTCAATTTAGTCTCATTTCTTGTCAGTTAGAGATGATTGTCAATGGTTTGGCAAATGTCATACAGAAGTGATTCTGTAAACGTTGGGATTTTTTAATGATTTATTTTTACTGCCTTTGATTTTTCTGAAATTTAGAATTCCATTGTAGGGATAGAGGGCTACTCAGAAGTATGCATTGCAAATTCTCACATGCATTTCTCAACCATTGCCTCCATTGGCATATATAGTCATATAGCAATACTTTTTCCTTTTAAACCTTTCAATGCTTATCTGATTGATCATTCATTTCCTATACCTGGTTATTCTGTGTCCATCTCATACTAATGGCTAAACAAAACATTTTGAATATCATTCCTGCTTATACATATTAATTTTCTCATCCTATAATATGATTATAATCATTGCTTATTTGTTAAACGCAACCAAAGTGTTAATTTAAATCAATAACTCTTGTTTCTGTGTCCATTATTTCCCAGAACTCTCAAGGTTTCTAAGCATGATGGTTATTCTTCCAGGAATAGTGCCAGCTCTCTCCAGTAGCATGCATTTCTCTTTAATTGACATTATTTTAGAGCCTCCATTTTCCTTACTATTGAAAAGTGTATTTTATTGGTATTTTGCCAGGTATCCTGCTCTGTTTCATAATAATGTTCTGTTCTCACTCTCTGCACTGAGAAATACCTATTCCATGCATCAATTGCATAAGTGGCAATTTGAAAGCATTTTACCACAGCTGGATATTTTTCATTGATTCTTTTCATCTGAAGATCATTTGTTAGGATTCTCCCTTCTGTTTCTTCTTACATCTGTATCTCCTTCCCTTCTATATACATGGTGCCTTTTCCATCTTCTATATTTAAATGTAAATTGCTAACTACAATTATTCTTTCACTTCATCCCATGGTCAAAATGAAATTACAAATTTAAAATTTTGCTACTTTTTAACCTGGTTACTGACTTGTCCATCCAAATGCATTTTACAATTTCTAGATATTCAGCCTCCTGGTGACTGATTTCTCCAATCTCTTCATGACATCTGTGCAGTGTTATGGATTATATTGATTGCATTTTGTCCATGTTCAAATTTACAGAACGTAACCCACAGAATATATATTGACTAATAAAGAAATGCATCCACATGGTAGATGGTTGTAGAGAGAAGATATATATTGGTATTCAGCAGGCACCCACACAAATGAGATGTAGAAAACAGCAGCTTGCCATGTCAGAGTTGCAAATGAACACTGGGGCTAGAAAACAGAGAAAGTCTGGAATGTACAAAAGGTTTTTCTTCCAATTCTTTCACACATAAGAAGTGAAAATTTGAAGTAACAGATATGGATGCCTTAATTTTTGTACTACATTGGTGTGTCGCTTTGTTTAGGCATACAACTCTGAGATTTCTATATATACTAGATTTTTTTCATATAACCACCTGAGCATTTCTGCCCCGAAGTTACTTTAAAATAGAAGGGGGATGGAGAGAAAGCTATTTATGTATGTAAGGAAAGAAATGGGAGCACAAAGGAGGAAAGAATTGAGTTAGGAAGGGAAGGAGGGGGGAGAAATTCAGTTAATACATTATTCATCACTCTAAGCTGGCATGTAAAATCATGTTTCAATCAGTATAAAATTTTCATTGTGTGATCTCTGAAAGAAACAAGTTCCTCATCCCTGAACTGTTGGGGGCAAATATTTATCTGTGTCTAATCAATTCTGTACAAAACCACTTTATATATATTTTTTCGTTTTCGTAGGATCATCAAAGAATCAAAGGAAAAGCTATTTTAGGCCATGAACATAGGCAGTGATTCCAAAATAGAATTTGAGAAATGCAAGGATAGATGGAATCCCAAAAAGATGATCTCACTCATAGTGTCTTATACCCTACAAAGAGTTTCTGTTTAATTTAATTCTGTTTAATAGTAATTGTTTAATCATTTCAATGACTTCCTTTTTTCTCAGAAGTGTATTTGATTTATTTTTTCCTAACAATCTGACTTTTCTTTTCAAACCCCCATATTGAGAAACACAGCATTTATATTCAGTGAATAAATAATAATTGCAAGGAAACTTCTTGATATCTATCTTGGAATATCTGTTTCTTAAATAAAATTATGTAGGTAGTTTTTATTCATGTATGTAAAACAAGGATTTATTTTTGTATTATTGCTATTATTTCAGAATAGTAAATTTAATGTCATAGGTGATCTAGATATGCCCTTTCCTTAAAAATCTTTAATATGAATCATGTAATCTGGAAACAGGTCCAGATACTATGTGCTATCATCAGAAATGATTTTTCTCCTTTCATATCAAGTTCAGCATTGGCACCAGATAAACATAGCATGATAAAATAGCAGGGTTCTTATTCTCTGACACTTTGTAAGAGAGGCAAGATTATAAAACTGCTGTTTCTCATCATAATTCTAGTTAGCTTCATTTGGTCTCAAACATTCACTTTTGTGCTTAATGTAAAAGCTTTCAGATTTATTTTCTGACAGTCCTAAAAAGCAATCCTTCTATGTCTTGTCCTCCCAATATTAACATTCATTTTCCTTTCCAATTTTACTAGATGGTTTGGATGGTTATTGATACCCTCTTTGCCTGCTTTCAGGAAACTGAAGCCAAGAGAAGTTAAATTACTGGTCTGTAGTTACACAACTAGTTCGTTATGTAGCCAAAGCCATATGGGATCTTGCTGCTGACCAAACTTCATCAGTCTGTCTGTGTATTTCATCAAATCTGTCCTGTACCTGACTTTCTGATTTTTGTGCTCCAAGTTATCCAAGCTCAGACCTTAGAATGGTCACCCACTAATCCTGCCTACCTGATATCAGCTGAATTGGCAAGTCCAGTTAATTATGAAGCTGTAATGTCGTTCACCTAAGCCTCACTATAGTCTGCACTCCAGTCTTTTTGTGCTAGTCGCTCCCTGTCCCAGTGCACAGTGCTCAGCCATAGAGGAGGAAACACACACAGCAGATTCACACAGCTCTGCTATTCACTAGCCTTGTAACTTTCTAAGCCTATCTTCCATCTATAGCACAGGGGTATCAAACAAACCCAGAGGCTGTTTGTGGGGATTATATAATATGATGGCATGAAAAGTGTTTAGTACAGTGCCTGGCCCCTAATAAAACCTCAGTAAATGTGAGTTTGGGGGAAGCAAAATGGTGTTATAGTATAAGAGCAGGGTAGGAACAAGCAAACTACAGGTCTCATTGCAAATTCAACATGGAACCTGAATTTTTTGGGGGTGGTATTCTTTTGTATTTTTCTTTATTGTTGTTCTGAGTTAGGGACTCATTCTGTAGCCCAAGCTGTCTACAAACTTACCATCCTCCCATTTCTGCTTCCCAAGTGCTGGGATTAAAGGCATGTACCACCATACCTGGCAGGTTGTTTTTGTCCTTGTTTTTATTTTTGCTTTTACAACAAGGAAGCTAAAAATACTTTTTACTTGTTTTTTAAAAATTGTACAGAAACAAAGAAGACTATGTAATGGAAACCTATGTGTCCCTCAAAGCCTAAAATACTTACCTATGTCACTGTACAAAAAAAAATTTGCTAATCTTTACTGGCAATTGCCAGGGTTTGAACCCTGGTGCTTCCACTTAGAAACTGTATGACCTTGAGAAAGGACTTAACCTCTCCAACTCTTGGTTTCCCTGAATACAAAGAGTATCTATCTTATGGAGTCATGTGAGAATTAAATGGGATCATTTGCATGAAGTGCTTAGCTCACTTGCTGGAATTCTATTTAATAAGTGTTAGCTGACATTGTTATGTGTACTCATGTTGCCAGATCCATAATGCGTAAGTGCAGAGCCTTGCACATGTTAATCACTGGGTTAATCACTGCTCTACCACTGAGCTAGACCCCAGCCTTACATGAAGCTTTAGTGGTGACTGTCTGTTGAAGTTTATTGAACAAAGCTTTCCTATTTCTTATCCTATTAAACAAATATTCCAGCCAGGTGTGGTGGTGCATGCCTGTATTCCTAACATGCTGGGAGCTGAGGCAGGAGATTGTGAGTTCAAGTTTAACCTGAGATGCATACCAAGATCCTGTCTCAAAAAAATTCTATACTCTGGCATCCAATATTTCCAATAATATCAAGCAACAGATTAAAATCATTGTTGTTGTTGCTTTTTTTTTTTAAGCTATGGGGAAACCTTAAAAATAACTAATCTTAACCCATAGATCTGGAAACTAAGGGCAAGAAAAACTGAAATGTAGGACCTGAAATCATATCTTCTCTTTTCAGGTAGTGTAATCTGCATTGTGCTTTTGCCATGCAATCTAAATTGAAAGAGATTTAGGAATCATTCATCTTCCTCCTAAAGTGGGACTCAGCTCTATAAAATCCTTTTCAGTTAGTTGTCTAAACCCAGTTTGAGTGGCTCTGGCTGTTTCAAAGTCTTCATAATAAATGGAAATTGGCTTTCCTGAAATTTCTATGTATTGATCCATTTATACCATTGGAAGAAAAGAAAATTGTCGCTCTTTGATGTCTTGAAATATTGGCTGTCAATTTTCATGTCTTCTCCAAGCATCTTTTTTTTTCTTGCTAACACGAACAAGGTGGGTTTTGTTTGTGTTTATTGTTCTGCTGTGTTCAAAAGCTAAGAAAAGCTTAGCTCTTTTATCACTGTGGTACACACCACTATGAAGACTGAGTTCAGAGGATCATTCTAAATAAATACTTTTGTAAATTTATTCAATTAGTTTGAATTATTTCTCACTCCCGTGTTACTCCTCATAATACCTGCTGCCAAGACTTCAACTTTCCTGTTGGTGTTTCTCTGCAAAAATTAACAATGATCTCTGTCAACATGAGATATCCAGAACTGAGTATAATGTTTCTGATATGGCCTGAGCAATAGAAATGATAGTGTTTCCTACAGACCATATGACAAACAAACATGCTTTATATTTTACATTTACATTCTCCACTAATAACACCACTACACATGAGAAAACTTGGGGCTATCTTTGTCACCTTCCATCAAATCCATCTATTCTTCTCTAACCATTCTGTCCTTCTCTCAGTACTCTCCCAGTAGATAGTATTAGAACTTTTAAATTTTTATTTGAGTTCTCTTTTTTTGCAGTACTGGGGCTTGAACTTAGGGCCTTGTGTTTGCTAGGCAAGTCGTGTCTCCAGCCCAATTATTAGGCCTTTTAATGATTAGGCACCCTGCCCCCAGACTTCTATCTATCCTTATCACTACTGCTAATTATCTTGCTAAAGCACAGATTTAATCCTGGTTCTCCCTTGTTTTCAAAATGTCTTCTGTAGCAATAACTGTTCTTTTCCTCCAAGTTGGTATCCATGGCTTGTCAAGATACAGGCCAATTTACTTACCTAGCCTTCTTTTTTATACTTCCACCACACTCCACCTTGACTGCTCTTTGGCCTTGACCCTCTCCCCAGTTTTTTCTTCTGTTTCATGCCTTTTCACACACTCTTCTTATGCCTGGAAAGTCTACTAAATCTCAAAAGTGCTATTCTTCATGCAACTCTGAGGTGGTACATTTTAGTAGCTTATTTTATAGTCTCTGGGTTCAAATTCCAGTGTTATCATTTACCTGCTTTGTAACCACAGGCAAGTTACATACTATG
Organism: Castor canadensis; assembly: GCF_047511655.1. Lineage (NCBI taxonomy): Eukaryota > Metazoa > Chordata > Mammalia > Rodentia > Castoridae > Castor > Castor canadensis. Next base: position 114,279,547 of record NC_133405.1, read on the forward strand.
CTTCAGTTTCTTCATCACTAAAATGGTAATAATAATGCAGGTTGTAATGAAGATTGAGATGAAACATTTACCTCTCGTGCATAATACAGTACATGCAACATGTGTTACACATGGCATTAGCTATATTTTAATAGTTTTTCCATTTTTCTATTTTCTATTTTAACTACATGCAGCATTTATTTTTTCATTATTCTTAGTATACTCATCACTCAAATTATACTTCCTCTTCCCTTTTGCTCCTTTTTATATCTTTATCCATTTCTTTGTTCATATATTTATCATAATGACTCCTATCATAAGGCAACCTGCTATCTTCATTCATAAAATAAATCCCAGATTCCTTGAAATGAGAAAAGGAAACTGCAAACCATGTGGTTTGGCTAGCTGAACCAGGATGTCCCTAGACTTATCCTCAACTTTCCCATTTCCTTTTGGGGATCACTTACTGATTATCCTTGCCAGAACCTCAAGTCAGCCTCATAATTTGCTTCAATATTTCCTCTGTTGTGTTTCTAAAAGGGCCAGCCTGTTCTCTCTCCCTCTCTATCTCAGGCTGTTGCAAATTGCCATTCCCTCCTCCTAAGACAGAACCACATTTGCATTTTGCTTAAACAACATTTCTCAATTTTACAGCATTTATGAAGGAGACAATGGAATCTAGGAAAGCTGCAACAGTTAAAGAGATGAACTGGCTAATTTTTGAGAGCACTGCCATAAAGACCACAAGCAAGCGAGGCTTCCATGTCAGAAGGCAATTCAATCACCATAAATGATCATTCAAGCCTGATCTCATTTTCCACTGGGACTAGGAATGGAAAGCTTATTCATCTGACAGTTGTGCTATCTTTGGATGTGCCCACTATGCACAGAACTGGACACAGGGCAAAGGTACACATATCCCATCTGAAATTTTGGGTCCTCTAGAGACATCATTTTGGGCTCTCATCTAATGAGACTAAATTAAAATATGAGTGATCCAGCCCCCACCCCCACCCAAACTCATTTCTCTGGCATCAGCAAGGAAATCAAATGTTAATAGCGAGAGACCTCCTAATTCTAATTAACTGCTCTTAACTATGATAAAAGTCATTAACTTAGTTTAAATGTTGCACATAAAGTACCCCTATCAGAGGTGAAGCCCCAAAATTATGCAAGTGAGTTAACAGGGAGGAAATAATTTTCATAGAACAAGCCCTAAACCTAGTTTATTCTCTTGGGGAGACTTTTTTCATCAAGAGAGAGCCACATAAGCATGTATCACCTGCCTCCCCCAGTGACTACACCCCTGAGCTTTATTATCACTCACTCTAAAATTCTCAAAGTGTCTAACACAGGTAATTTTATTTTGTTTTGGGGTTTGTGTGTGTGTGTGTGTGTGTGTGTGTGTGTGTGTGTGTGTTTTGTGAAACAGTGTCTCACTATGTAGTCTGGGCTGGCCTTTAATTCAACATTCTCCTGCTTTAGCCTCCTGAGTACTGGGATTACAGATGTGAACCTCCATTCCCAGCCTAATAGTTTTTTTTTAATTTTATTGGATACATTAGACTTTACATTTCTTACTAATGTTTTAGCACCCTGGATGTCACCTCAGGAAATCATGTAGTCCTTGGATGCTTTCCTTTAGAAATGCTTGTGTAGCTGTACATATGCCCATGAGTTATTTAATCAATTAGTGAAAAGATGAAAAAAATTCCATCATGAACCTTTTTCAATTTCTGGGGAAATTTTATGAGTATTGCCTTTAGTCCAGGATTGGAAGCAAAAGAAAAAGGCAGTGACAAAGTATCATTTTGATGGTTCATTACAGAAAGATAAGAAACTCTGGATTGTCCTTTGTCTAAGTAGAAATGAGTAATGGATAGGATCTGTCTGTATCCTCTTTAGAATAAGTGTACATGTATTTATGTGTACACATGCAACCCCCCTCTTTGGAAGCTAAGAGCCTTGTAGCAGAGTACACATACATTCTGGAGTCAACATCCTTCATTTCTACATTAAGGTCAATTACAAGATTTACTGCAATGTAAGACCCATCAACAGCAATAACAAAAGAATAGGCATCGTATACTCAAAGATAGGTCTAAATTTCCCATTTCTTTTTTCCTCCTAAACCTCAACCCCTTAAATTCTTTGCTGTGTAGAAAGGTTGATATTTTTGTTTTGTTATCCATATCCCCATTTTACCAGCTGGAGTTTTGTATCAGTTAGGATCACTATGGCTGCAAGAAACACAAAGGTCATCTATGATGGCTTAAATAAATAAAGCTTTATTTGTCTCCATCATTACAATGTATGGAAGTAAGGTGCTGTGAGCCCAAAGATATCATAGTTAGCATTGCCACTGTTTTCATTGTCCTTTCTTCAAGCTTGTCATCTCACAGTCATGAGATGACTGCTGCACTGCTGGCTACCATCTGCACAAGTTTAAAAAAAGAGAGTGCAAAAACTGGGCATGGTGATGCACACCTGTTATCCCAGTACTCAGAAGGTTAGGGCAGGAGGATAGTGGGTTTGAGGCCAGCCTAGGCTACATAGCTAGACCCTGTCTCAAAAATAACAACAAAAAAAAAAGAGAGAGAGAGAGAGAACATTCTCTCAGGCAAAGTATACCATCTGTCTCTTTTCATCATGAAGCCAAAGATCTCCAGAAACTTTTCCCAAAACAATTCCACTTATATATCACCAGACAAAACTGTGTCGCATAAAAACCACTGACTGAAAGATGGCTAGGGAGAGGTGACTCTCAGTGGGGACTGAAGTAGCTAACCAGCAGTGGCTGCCAGTCTTCAGTTGCAAACATCAACAACCAATTCTGGCTAATTCAGGTCAGGGTAAAGAAAGAGGATGTAGGTAGGAGCTATTTACTTAAAACACATTCATAGAAATTAAGGAAATTATTCAAAAACCAAGTTTCAGAATAAAATCTGACCTGGCCAGATTCTAAACTTTCGGAAGCTGGAACACATTGATCTTCTTTCCACGTGTTATCTTTGGAATGCTCACTTTCAAGCTGTTTTCAACCGAGTAGCTTCCAGATGGAAGAGTAACCTAGCTTGGCTCCTTGAATCCACCCCTTGGGGGAATTGAGGAAGGCAAAGGGATACCATGATTGGCAGCTCTACTAGAAGCACAAGGAATATGGTGGGGGAGCAATTCCTCAAAGGAAAGGAACTCCAGTCAATTGACAGAAGAACAGTCTAAGACTATGTATGTCCCTCTCACCAAAATTGAGTGATAGGTCTTTTGCAAGTGCATGTTCTCTCACTCTAATTTTTTTCTTGTGGTGCTGGTGATCAAATCCAGGGCCTTATGTGTGCTAGGCACATGATCCAACACTAAGCTTCACCCCTTACCACTCATTTTCATTTGATAGCAAAACAAAAGAAGCTCACTCATAGACATGCACAATAATCCTTATGAGGTCATCAAAAAGCTATATTTAAAGTGTAAGAAAATTAATGAAATATCAATTTAATTTTAGGAAAAAAAGTACACTACTTTAAGAAATGTCTCTTATTTATGCCCCAGTTTCAAAAATGTTTTAAGGTAATATTTTTAAAAACCTGAAGTGATTATTTGATAAATGAATTTTAAACACAATCAATAGTACAAGAATGGATGATAGAGATCCTAACCAGGATCATATTTTTTCAAGTTCTTTTTCCAAACCTGAGGGACAGAAATCCTGGCACGCATACCCTTTCCCATTAGAAGTATAGTCACACAGCAATTCTTATAACATCATCTTCACATCTCAATCAGTTTTAAAATAATTTCCTTTTTATCAAATTTGTGTACAGATGTAGACATCTGTTTTTTAAAATGAATATCATATGTTATAAAAAGAAGACCATTGTAATAGTACCAGTGGCAAGTTATTAGAAAATATTAGCAAAGCTTAAAAGTTCAGGTACTAGCTCTGCCACAACTAGCTAGATTTATCGTCATATCTCAATTTTCTCATGCACAAAATGATGACTATATCACACTTGTAGGCTTTGTTGTAAAGAATAATTTGGATAACAGTAAAAGGGATTAACATATATAAATCAAAGGCCCCCTTGGATTCTGACACAGACATCTTGAGATAGCAGGATTTTATCCTCTGAGATTAAGCAAATATGTAGGTCATGAAACCATACTGATTTTAAATGAAGTCTACTTTTTTTTTCAGGATTGTACTGGTATCATTTCCATGTTATAATTTTAAAACAATGTTATGTAGGGATGATGACAGGATATGGCTGAATGAAGTAGTACCATGTTAGCCTCAACCTTAGGCTCACGGGTTCCTTCCCTGCTGGAGACATTCCTCACATCTTAATGACTCCTTCACATTTTCCATGCACCCTTTACACCTTCCGTTAATGACTAGTTCCCTGCACATTTTTTCTTAGCTTTGTTTTATTTCCCTACTCTTGGTTTGACATTCATTCTCTGTTTCTATGGAAGCTTTTGTGATGCCTCAGAGGAAACAAAGTCTGAGTCTTTGAAATAATGAAAGCATAACTAAATCATAAAACCTAGATTTCAGGAGCCTAATAGAGGATTAGTGCTTTATTACATACAGCCATCTTACAGTTTAGACTTCAAGTCTCAATTGTGGACTAACTTTTTGTCCATTATCTCCAGTGTGCATGTGTTGCACACAAACACACACATATACATTTAACACTTCAATAATATAAGAAGGAAGCTATACTATTTCCTGGAATACTCAAATGCAGAATTAGGAAACCCAATCTCAACATCAGGGTCAAGGGTTTCTGTGCCTCCGAAGGACTACACTGGTTATATTGTTGCCGTGGCAAGAACTGTTGGTGTCAGTATAGAGGCTTTTAACTTACAGTAACACAATATATAATGAAAACTTAAACATCAGTATTTAGTTTTCTCACATAATAAGAACTTGGGAGACAGTATTCCCAGAGTTGGTTCAGTAGCTCAACAGTACTATCAGGAATCTAGTGCCTTTCTATCTTTCCATTTTACTCTCCTTAGCTTTTGGATTTAGTCCTTAGAACTACAACCTCATAGTCATAAAATGACTGCCACACTGCAGAAAATTCATCTTAGTAGTAAGGGGAGAGAAGTTTTCTTCAGAAACCATAGCTTCCCTAACATCTCCTTGGTCAGAACTGTGTCACCTAAAAGGGAGGCTAAGAAATTGAGTACCTGGATTTTTAAACTTTTGGGGGGAATAGGGGGAACTCTAACACTATAGCAAAAAGGAAAGTAGAATGTTGATTGATGAAGCAATCAACATGTTTACAGCTCTGTAGACTTTTTCTTAATTTTTCCTATTAAAATTATACTTTAATTCAAGGTGGACCTTTCTTTATAAAAGTCTTCATAGTTTCAGTACTTAGAAAGTTGCCTCCCACAAAACAGGAATTGAGGAATATTTTTGAATGCTTCCAGAAATTTGAAATCTGGTGATCAAAAAGATCAATATTACTATATAATTGCAAATAACAGAAAGCATCATGGAGGCAAAGAATAGGCTACTTTGAAAGAATAGTGAGAGCTTGTTCATGATCTAGGAAGGCCTCTCTGAAAAGAAGCTATTTAAACTGAAACCTGAAGACCAAGCTAGTCATATGAATCATGAGGAGAATGGAATAATTTTAACAAGACTTGGAATTAAGAGGAACAATGTGTGGCTGGAGGTTAATGACTGAGGGGATGAGTAGTCCAGGACAACACTGAAGACTTTATTTTATGAGTAAGTAGGGAAGTCGATGATCCAGTATAGCTATAAAAGTACACCTGAGCTGAAATATCTGTAAAATGGCTTATGATCTGAGATACCTGCCATGTTCACAGGTTGAAGGTAAGAAGAGTAGAATGAAAACAAGGATACCAGTTATGAGGCGCTTATGATTATCTTGATAAAATGGTGACAAGGAATAAGGTGGTCTAAGTAGAAATAGAAGTGAATAGACTTTAGGTGTATTTTGAAGGTAAAAGTTAGCATTTTTGGTAATGGATTAGATGTCAAGCATGAAGGATTAAGATAGCTACCAGGTTTGTTGTTTGTTTGTTTGAACTTTTTGTGCTATTTACTGAGGTGATAAAGACTAAGAAGGAAACAGGTTCGGTGGAGATAAAGTTTAGCGTTAGATCTGTTTACTTGAAAATGCCTATTTTCCTATCCAAGTGAAAAAGTCAAATCTAGTTGTAATTCAGAAAAGAAGTCTGAGCTAGAAGTATAAATAAAGAAGATGTTGACACATTGATGAGATTTCTAGTATTGAGAATGGAGATTATTTAGTGCATAAAGAGAAAAAGGAGCAGGATGTCAGCAGTATTATCACACTGTGACCAAAATGCCTGACATAAACAACTTAAAGGTAAGAATGATTTATTTTAGCTCACAGTTCCAGAGGTTTCAGTCCATGGTTGCTGGGCCCCATACACTTGGACAGAGCATCATGGTGGTGGGAACATGTGGAGGAGAAAGCTGTTCACCTCATAGCAGACAGGAAGCAGAGAGCAAGACAGAGAGAAGCCCAGGACAAGATACAGCCCCCAAAGACATATCTCCAGTGACCTACTTCCTCCAGCTAGGCTTAATCTCCTAAAGTTTCCAGAATCACTCAATATAGTATCACCAGCTGGGGACCAAGCATTTAACACATGAGCCTGTGGGAGACATTTTATATTCAAACCATAGCAAAGGCCTAGGACCAAACCCTGATATCTTCCAATAAGTCAGATAGAGCTGGGAAGAGAGCAAAAAGACAAAAATCAAAAGAATATGACATCTCAGAAACCAAGGAAGTGAATAAATGGGTGAGTGATGGATGGATTTTGGTCTGGGATTTTTTTTTTCTATTTTAAATCCCAACTTTTGTGACAATCCAGCTAAGAATCCCACATACTCCCAAACTGTCTGGAATATCAATTGACACTTGATTATAAAGCAGTCATTGTTACATTCATATACTTCTATTTATGAATTGTCTGACATTTGAAGCAATATGGTAGGGAAGTAGCTAAAATACATTTCACGGGCTCTATTGTCATGAGAACTTCTTCTGGAATAGTACTAGCCACATGCTTTCCCATTGAGCTCTGCTCTGATTACGTTGCACAAGAGAATAACGGTTAGATGTTTAAATACTTAATGAATGGGAGGAAAAAGAAGCATCTCAGAAAATGTATTTTATGGTTGATTTTTGTAAATATCCTCAGAAGATTACCTTTATTTTATGTAATTTTTGACACTTTACAAAGCACTTTTAAATGATCCTATTTAATTCTCATCAAAACTATTTGAAGTAGGACAGGAAGGCACAGAAATTATTTTTTAAAACCAGGTAATCTAATAAATATAATAGAACATGAGTTTTCTAATTTTTAATCTCATTACTTATTACACTATCTATGAAATACTGAATATTTTTCATCTCACAGGTAAACACTTACCAACTGGTCAGCTTCCTGGAGTAGCTGTGAAAGAGCATAGAGCAAATTAGGAAAAGGTAGAAAATAGTTTCAGAGACTGATATATAATGATCATCACAAACACTCAGTGAGAAAATAGTAATAGAAGTAATTTACATTTGCCTGCCATACCAAAACTAAGGAATTTTCAGTTATTTAAAAAGAAGACTATTCTAATAGGTTTCAAAATCTCTTGTTAAATCATTTAATGTGATTGGATAAAGTAGTTTAAAATATGAATATGCCTGTTACCAGAACCAGCTACATTTCCCACTGACAATAAATGTTTTGGTGCATCTGAAGTTTCAATATGCAAAAAATCAAAATGAAATAAATCATAAAACTTCCTGCTAACATTTGTTGGAGAGGCAAACCAAGTTCCTATTGGGATGCTGAAATTCTCATCCTTCACATAGTCTCTGTTGCTTTCAATAAGAAAATTGATGCTATATAGGGTCTCCTTTTCAGGCTCTTGAATTCTAGAGTACATTGAAGCAACACATTTCTGTTCCAATTAGTTGTTTGAAACATTAGAAAATTTCCTTGAATTCTAGCTCCAAAGGCTATCTAAAGTCCTAAAAGCCATAATCTTAGAACTGTCTAAACATAAAACATTCATTACAGCTGCCTTGAAACTGGCCTATGTACTTCTGTCCAGATCAACACGATTTAACCAACTTCCTCTAGTGCTACATATTCCATAATCTAATTATTTAAACCAAGGAGGGAGCCAAGGTGGGGAGATGAAGGGGCAGTCTGACCAAGATACAATGTAAGCCTATTAGGAATTGTCACAATGAATCTCCCCATACGATGAATCTATTATAATAAAAATTTTCAAAAAACAATCCAGTTTTGTTTTCATAGAAAGCAAAAGAGGGAGCCCAAAGAGCACTCACCTGACTGTAAACAAGAATAGTCCCCACAAAAGGCACAGGTTTCAGGCCAGGAATTCCCACCTTCTTAAAAAAAATAATAATAAACCAAGAAATTAACACTGGAACAATACTATTAACTACAGACTTTATTCCTGTTTCACAACTTTTTTCACTAATGACCTTTTTCCGTACCAGGATCCAATCCAGGATTCCACATTGCACTTTAATAATCAGATTTCCTTAGCTTCTTCAAATCCATTCCTCAGCCTTTCCTTGTCTTTCATGACCATGGTACTTTTGAGTATTGTTTGTTAGTTATTTTGTAGAATGTCCCTTAGTTTAGGCTGTTCGTCTGATGTTTTCTCATAGTTATCTTGAGATTGTGGATTTGGGAGAAGCATAGCACAAAGGTGCTGCCTTCTTTCCAGTGCATCCTATCAGGGAATGCATGATCTTCATGTTTTATTCCTAGTGATCTAACCCTTGATCACTTGACTACCATGGTAATCTATGTATTTTATCCACAGTGAAGTTACTGCTTTTCCCTTTATAATGAGTGAACAGCTTGAGGAATACATGTTATGGTCTTGTAACCACCAGAAGTAATGCAAAAAGTAGTGGGATATGAGCAAAGAAATCTGGATTCTAGTACTAATGCTTAACTCAGTGTCATTGGGCAAGTCACTTCATAAATCTTTCACTTCTTCTGTCTTCAAAATGAAGGATTGGGCTAGATAGCCTTAATGTCCCTGTTAACTTAATGACCTAATGATTCTGTGATTGTCAACTTGATGTGTTAAACCCAACTGAATCTAAGAAACCTAACCCCAGGCATGATGGCACATGTCTATAGTCCTAGTATACAGGAGGCTGAGGCAAAAGGACAGATTCAAGACCAGCCTGGAGTACTCAGGAAGACCATGTCCCCAAAAAAAAGAAACCCTAAAGACTTTTTAGCTCATACTCTAAACATCCACTTAGTCATCCACTTACTAACTATTGAGAGCCTGTTATATGCCAAGCACTTGTTTGGGTACTGAGATTAAAGCAGGAAACAAGGCAAAGCTTGTGCCCTTCTGCCATCCTGTGTTCCAGTAGGGAAGGCAGATGATTAAAAGTACACAATTGAGCTGGGTGTAGGTGGCTCACACTCTCTAGCTACTTGGGAGGCTGAGATTGGGAGGATCATTGTTCTAGGCCAGCCCAAGAAAACAGTTCAGGAGACCCCATCTCCAAAATAACCAGAGCAAAATTGACTAGAGTTGTGGCTCAAGTGGTAGCATACCTGCTTTGCAAGCACAAAGCCATGAGTTCAATCTCCAGTGCCACCAAAAAAAAAAACAGAAGAAAGAGTACACAATTAGTATATGATGCCATTTCATATAGTGAAAAATAAAGCGGTGAAGAGACTAGAGAGTTATACATGAGGAGGTTGTCATTGTATATAAAGTAATCAGGGAAAGTTATTCTGGGGGGAGGGGGTGACATTTGAGCAGAGACCTGAAACAAGTGTGAAGGGAGGTCTGAAAGTTCATGAGGAATTGTGTTCCAGATGGAGCAGCACATGACAAGGCTTTGAGGCAAGACTAAGCTATTATATGTCATTCAAAAGAATTACATTAGGTATCATGAGAACAATCTCACTGACCAGGATAAAGGAGGTTAAGACTTGGTCAGGGTGACACAGTATTTAATGTGATATCTGAGTTAAAATCCACCATCCCTGAATCCCTCTCATAATTATGCTCTTCAATGTCAATGTGTCTTTGAAAAATGAATAGAAAACATAGCTGTAGATATCAGACTATCCCAATTATTGATGGAATAGTAATCATGTTTAGTTGTAAGATTTGAGCTTGCCAGGGGTATCACAGCTGGATTTTTAAGCATCAAATCCATAAATGTACTTGATGTCTATCGAGGACTCTTCATCACCCATAATGCCCTCAAGGAACCTCCAAATCTGCTAGTCCTAATCATTGTGCTGGGCTCCATAACTGGCTGGCCAGACATTATGCAAAGAAGAGTAGAATTTCCAAGGTGGTAGTGTTAGGTGAGGTGAGATGTCAACCATAAGTGGATCTGACTAAAGAAATACCTTAAGGAAATAGCTCAGAAACACTTTAGTATATGTGTCTAGAATGACGCCTATAAAAAGGACTGAAGAACTAAAGATAGCTGAAAGTCATTGTGACTATCACAACTACTTTATAGGCAGGAATCAAAGACATTTTGACTCTCTGTGATTAGATGGACCAGGAGTCTAAGAAACCACTTATTCATTTCATGTATTCATTCATTCATCATACAACTAATTATTCAGTAAACAATACTGAGCATCCATTATGTGCCAAGCACTATTAAATTCTGGAAATACAGAGATGAGCTAGACCCCAGGGAGCTTAAAGACTATGAAGAGTAGATCTCCCTCCCATATAAAGACACTAAGTGAAGCAAAGAATGCATAAAGGTGCTATGATTACAGTATATAGAACCCAGAGGACCCTAAAGGAAGGCATTTCCTTATAAAAAAAAAAACTAAAAATATCATCAGTTTTGCAGCCTCACACAGACATATAAAATCCAATTCTCATCAACATCACCTTTTAATATGAAAAGCAACGATAAATACTTTCATTAGTCAATACAAATTAAATCCATAAATAAATTCATGTTTATGAACAGGGATGGTTACAGAACCCTGTGGATATTTAACACTGAAATCTAAAACAAAATCTCATTCAGAAACATCTAGCCTTTCTAATATGACAAGCCCAAACACCTAACTAGGCTGTGAAGGTGCTTTCCATAGCACTGACATTATTGATTCAGTTGTTAACAGTACAGGCCTAAATGACTGATGACAACTTTCTAGATGTCCCTCCCTATTGCCGTTGAAATGGCTCTGGGCTTTATCCAAGCAAGGCTGCTAAATGAATAGATGTATGAACAGAGGAGAAATTGGTCCTGAGGTGAATTCACTCTCTTGAGGAAGATTTGTTTATGCTTCCAACAACCCATACGTTAAAATTATATGAGCCTTCATGTAGGAATTTTGAAGAGAAATGGGCAATTTTTGGGAAAGCCTAGTGTTCTATCAGCTGCTTTTTCTTCTCATTGAGACCTGAATAATCTCAAGGGATGTTGGAAGTTTGCCACTTTTAGAGCAGACTTCTTGAGAATTATTTGAAATCCTCTATGTTTCTATCCATCAGTTTTTTTCTAATACAGGTATTCTATAAACACCACTGAAAGAAGGTTCTCTTCTCATAGGTAGGTCACAAAAATGGGCCCGCAGTCATTGGGTCAAGGGTTTCTCAGCTTCAAGTTAAACTGTAGCTGGGCATTGTTTTTCAGTAATGGGACCTGCTATGAGGGAGTGGTAAATGTGTCCATTTTGTGGGCATGAGAACAGACAATTTCACATTCTGCACTGTTGAAGAGCAACAGGCCATAGTTTGGTTATATGGAGAGAAGAAACAATAGGTCTCCTCTCAGGGATGTCTCTGCTTTGATAAGACTTCAGCTGCAGTGTACACTGTACACACTGACTTTTTAAGCACACTTTAGACTTGTCATAGTTGTAATTTTTCTTCCTCAAAAAACAACAACCTGCCTGAGGGAAAGGAGCCTACATTTCAGAGTTTCCATGAATTTGATCACATAATAATAAACACTTCAGTCTGAATTTATATTTCACAAGTCCTTATTCTCTTCTCTGGTCATCAGAGTGCAAAATCACAATGAAAAAGTCAGAAATGATATGTTTGAAGCAAAAGGAGTAGCAGCAGATGGAGGAAGAGGAAGGGGGGAAGAAGAGCTAAGCAGAAGCAATACTAAATACTACTTACCAAGCCTTTGCTATACACTCTGTCAATACTCAACAATCTAATTGTTACAACAACCCTATAAGTAGGAACTGTTATAATTCCCAGTTTACAAATAAGACTAAGGTCCAGAGAGATTTGTCATTTGCCTAAATAACACAGTTAATAAACAGCCAAGATTCAAACCTCAGTAATTAACATCAGAGCCTGTGATCTTAACCATCATGTTAGGCTGCCCCTCACTACTTAACTTGTTAAACCTAATATTAATCATATTTTAACATGTTTGAGTAATAAAATCTTAGGTTGAATTGGGCCTTCCAGATGGAGTCTAATTTCTTTCCCAGAACAAGAGTCCTTCTACATTTCTGCTAGATGTAGAAGGGCCTGGCCTGGCCTTAAAACTGAGTGATAGGAAGCTGTCTACTTTGCAAGGCAGCTCAGTCCATTTACAAACGCCCTAATCATTAGGCTGTTATCTTTTGCATGGAGCTAAAATCGATCTTCCCATAACCTCCACCTTTTTGTCTATATGAATGCTTTGGAGATACACGCAATAAGTATAAAACCCTCAGAGCAAAGATGGTCCTTCAGATACTTGGAGGAATTCAGTCCCCGCCTCCTCCATTACTTTCGCTACCAAGTCTTTAGAATGGAGCACAGGCATCAGAATGACCAACAGGTAGAAGGTAGAAACTTAGGGTCAGACTTAAAATGTTTTTACTTAAAATATAATATCCTTTTATGTAACAAGTAGAGCAAGTTCTAACCTCACATATGTATGATGTTTGAAAATGGGACAATTTATTTCTCCCATGCATTGGCACCAGAGGTGGCAAATGCTGACCTGTCGGATTCAATACGTTTTGCTGGGTTAGTACCACAAGGGCTTTCCAGGGGATCAAGCTCTCTGCCGTAATCATTAAAACCTGCAGAACTCTGCCTGGCTTTGGGGAGAAGCACAGTGCTGTTGGCCCTCATCCACCCTCACCAGGAGTGCTGCTTAAAACTAGGGCAGAAGAGACAACCACTGGCTTCGAATCAGTCCTCACACCTGCCTTGACACCATCCCTTTCATTCTAAATCTTTCAGTGGCATCCAAGTATCAACCCATGCTCACTCTGACGTTTGCTGTCCATTCTTGCTCAGCAGGAATTTCTACATATCAACTCCCTACCCATCCTCTGACCCTGTGTATTCTTGTGGTCTGCTGACCAGTTTGAACTTTTGAATAACAAAAATCTCCCCAGCCACTTTAAAGGTTCTCCGCTTTAACTTGATGGCCCCTCTCCTGTATTTTCTGACCTTGACTCTGCTCTTTGTGTAAATAGTAATCACATTCACCCCCTCCCCCAGCAGAGGTTCTCCATCAAAATCTATCAAGATATCTAACCACATCATTATATCTGTCAGCTTCACTGAAGTCCTGATCTCAATCTCCTCCTTTCAACAACTCCGTACTGACACAGTGTAATTTCTTTTAAATCATGATGCAATTTGATGTGCTTTTCAAAAGGTTGTGGTAATGATTTTAAAAGTGTTTATTTTGTTAGGAAAGGAGGGATGACAGTGCTGTTGGCTTTGGCAGAGTTCTTCAGAGCCTCTCCTACAGTGATTTCAGAGCATTAGAGACTTGAGATTATAAAGAGATGTGAGAAGATCCTAGCCATTGGTAGAACAGATCAGAGGATGGACATATGATGGCCAAGGTGCCAGTGGGGACAGAGGACTTCAATCATGTTTGCAACTGTTGATCCCAGGGTCAAGAAGATGAGAGGATGGTAGAGAAGCCAGAAAAGGTATCTGCTTGTGGTTGAAGTCAGTTAAATGGAAACACTAGTATGGTAGTCACCATTTCTGATTATTTCATTTTCTTTTTCAAATTATGATTTAAAAACCCACATCATATAAAATTTACCATCTTAACCATTTTTTTATTAAATTTTTATTTTATTCATATGTGCATACAATGTTTGGGTCATTACTCCCCCCTGCCCCCACCCCCTCACTTACTACCCACCCCCGACCCCTCCCTCTCCCCCTCACCCCCTCGATACCCGGCAGAAACTATTTTGCCCTTATCTCTAATTTTGTTGAAGAGAGAGTATAAGCAATAATAGGAAGGACCAAGGGTTTTTGCCAGTTGAGATAAGAATAGCTATACAGGGAGTTGACTCACATTGAGTTCCTGTGCATGTGTGTTACCTTCTAAGTTAATTCTTCTTGAACTAACCTTTTCTCTAGTTCCTGGTCCCCCTCTCTTATTGGCCTCAGTCGCCCCAAAGTATCTGCTTTAGTTTCTCTGCATTGAAGGCAACAAATGCCATCTAGTTTCTTAGGTGTCTTACCTATCCTCATACCTCCCTGTGTGCTCTCGCCTCATCATGTCCATCTTAACTATTTTAAATGTATAGCTCAGTAATGCCAAGTATATTCATATTGTTATGCAATAGATTTGCAGAACTTTTCACCTTGCAAAACAGAAACTCTACACTTATTAAACAACTCTCCATGTCCCTATCCTGCCCCTGCCCTTGGCAGCCACCATTCTACTTTCTGTCTCTTTGAATTTGACCACTCTAAGCATCTCATATGAGTGGGAGCATATAGTGTTTGTCTTTTGTGACTGGCTTATCTCACTTCACAAAGATGTTCTCAAACTTCATCTGTTACCCGCTCTTTCTTGAACATAGTTTATTGCCAAGTTCATGTATCATTTCATTATCTCCATAAGTCTGTATGACAATAGTGTGCCTTTATTCCACTTCCCAGATTAGGAATAATGCCACTCTGGGCTCAGAAGCAGCATCAAAAGCCATTGGAGAGTTGCATGCAGAAGGGGCATGATTGGGCTCAGGAAAATTTGGTCCCCAGTGCAGTTGGAATCAAGACTACAACAGGATCCGGCAGGGAAGCTCTGGAGTTGGTTTGCCCTTTCAGAATAGTCCCTAGTAAACCAAATAAGTGGAAACTTTTATCACTGAACCATCCAGTCATTGGTCATAGGCCTCCCTCTCTGGCAGGGAATGACACATTGTGTGCAGCAGTACCATGAGGGCAAGGTCCCATAGGGAGGGTAACTGTGAGTCAACAACCAATAACATAGCAGATGACCTTGAAGAAGGACTTCAGTGTGAGGTACCACAGTATCTACTGAAGATGTCAAAGTAATATATTTCTTAAGGTTACATAAATGACATAAGAGGCAGAACAGTGTTGATTTGACTTCAAAGTTCATGTTCCTTCTATTACACTGGGCTTTCTTTCCAAGAGACTTGATGTACATACGAGAGACAAGCTTGTACTCTATTCATGGTTGAAATGGGATCCAAAGCCAGAGACTATATCCTTATTTTTATTTTATTATTATTCGCATGTTCCTTATCATTCCTTCAGGCACCGAAATTTTTCCTGATTCTTTCATGAGCAGTGAGACTGTATCATTGCAATAGCCTTATACTCATGTTCCATGCCTGAGATCTGTCCTTCCTCCATCTGATCATCCCACTTCTGTCAGTTAACTCTTCTAAGAATACTACTTTCTCTAAATTAATTTGGCAAGGCTCCTACTATGTGCCAAGAATGTCCTAGGGGCCAGGTGGCTAAAGATTAACCATGGTCTCTGTCCCCAAGCTATTTACAACATTTGGAGAGGCATCACTGTCACCACTAGCACCACCATTATTCTCATAGCTAATGCAGTTGGCCCTCCATATCCATAAGTTCCACATGCACAGATTCAACCAACTACAAATTGGGTATTCAAAAAAATGTGCCTGCTAGACATGGTGATGCATGCCTGTAATCCCAGCACTTGGGAGGCTGAGGCAAGAGGATCACAAGTTCAAATTCCAGACCAGCATGGGCTACATAATGAGACCCTATCTCAAAAAATTATTCCACTTAATAATTTAAAAAGAAAAATACTATTCATGACATGTGAAAAGTATACAAAATTCAAATATCAGTGACCATAAATAAAGTTTTATTGGAAAACAAAAAAAATTTCTGTGTTTAACATGTAGACTTTTCCCTTATTATTTTTCCCTAAGCTATAGAAAGCATTTGCATTTATTAGGTATTATAAATAATCTAGAAATGATTATATGCTAATACTACATCACTTTATATAAGGTATTTGAACATTAACAGAATTTGGTATCCTGGGAGGATCCTGGATCCAATCCCCCATGGATACTAGGGGCAACTGAATGTGCCAAGTGAGACTGTTACCAGCTACTACACTAAGAATGTGACATGCATTATCTCACTTAATCCTAGCAGCTACTTTCTCAGTTTCAGTTTTAGTTGTAGAAACTGAGGCTTAGAGAGTTTGAGTGCCTTACCCAGTGGCTCACAGCTTAGAAATGGCAGAAGCAAGCCAGGCAGTCCTACTCCAGACTCTGAGTTCTTAATCATCTTATTTAAAAACCTTGATTCACCAGTGTCCTCAGGATCTGACCCAAAAACCTACATTACCAACACATTGTTACCTCCTATGCCCAAACAAATGAAACAACCTTGACACCTGCTGCTTCTGACTACTTTCTCCTGCCGTTGCCAAGTGCTGGAAGGATTCCCTCAATCCAGATGTGGTTGCAGGTTCAGCTCGAGCTCAACCTCTTCCCAAGAACTTTTTTTTACTAATTACTCTAAAAACCTGCCTTTCACCAGACACTACTCAGTTTCATATATGCAGGTCTTATTTCCCCACTTGGCCTGTTAGTTCCTTAGGAACTGGCTTTATATTTTTGTAAATAAAAATATTTCTTAGTTTATTTCTCTAGTTCCCTAAAAAATTGTTCAATGTAGAAGCTTTCTGTGTTTTAACATTAAAACTAATGTTATGTTGCCTCAAAAGCAAATCTAAGCTTGTTGATTCTTGAAAAAGGATAGTAACGAAGCCTTATAATTAAGTCCATATAACTAATCCTATGAAAGCTCTGTCCCTGACATATTCCTGGGTACTACCCAATCTCACCTTTTTTAGTTTGAGATAATTGTATATTCTCAAAGAGTTGTAAAAAGTAATAGAAAGAATAGGGCTATGGGTGTAGCTCAGTGGTAGAGCACTTGCCTAGCAAGTCCGAAGTCCTACATTTGATCTCCAGCACCCAAAAATAATAATAACAATAATAGAAAGAAAGATCACATGTACCTTTGACCCAATAGTACATCATGAGAAACAGTAGTTCAATGTCACAACCAGGATATTAACATTTATAAATCTATAAATTTCTATCACCATAAGGATACTTTCTATTGCTCTTTTATAGCCATACCCACCTCTCCCTGCTCCTGACAACATCTGTTCTCCACTTCTATAATTTTGGCATTTCAATGATGTTACAGAAATGTATCCATACAGCATGTAATCTTTTAAGTTTCACTTTTTCACTCAGTAGAAATTCTTCCAAATTGTTGTACACAGCAAGTTGGTTCCTTTTTATCAGAGTAGTATTCTATAGTTTGGATATTCTTTGCTTTGATTAATAATTCATCCCATGGAGGACATGTAGGATTTTTTATACTTTTATACTACTGAAAATAAAGCTATCAACATTAATAATACAGGTATTTACATGAGCTGAAATTTGGATCACTACTGGAATGCAAGTGATGGGACATATGATCATTGAAAGTTTAGTTTTAAAACTGCCAAACCAGTCCAAAGTGTACTATCTTATGTCCCACCAGTAATGTGTGAGTGATACAGTTTCTTTGCATCTTTACCAAGATTTGGTGATATCATTATTTTTATTTTGAGACATTCTGATATTGATGCACAGATGACACGCAGGAATTTTCAGGTGTTCAGGGTTCTTGGGTCCACTCTGAGAATGGAAGCATAGGCGGACTCCAGCAGCAGAGGTCAAAAGATTTTATTTGTAGAGAAGAGAGGAGAAAGGCTGCATGGGTGCATGCTGGGGGACCCAGAAACCAGTGGTCCTTTGGGTCAGGTTGGAAATTAGGTTTTATAGCATTTTTTATGTTGCCTGAGGGTGGAGATATCTCTCAAGTCTCCTGGGAAGGAGAAGGGTCTCCTTGGCCAATTATCACCTTTTGGGACCTCCTGCAGTCCGTCCTTCAATTCCCCCCTCTCAATGATCACCCTAACTGCTGTTAGGGATAGGGACAAAGAAGTCTATTTAGTGACTGCTTCCTGCTGACAGGGAGTGATGAAGGGGCCCACAGCATAAGGGCTGACCACTAGAGAGGAGTTAGAGGGGACTATGATAGTAGGTCATTTTCATCTCCATCAGGGGCATCTATAGTTTAATGGATTCTAGGCAAGAGGAAACAAACTTGACAAGTAAGTTTAAAATGCAAGACCCAAACACAAGTAAGAGAATAATGACAACTATAAGCCCCAGAAAGGGTAGGAACCATGTCCTGGAGAGAAGGAGCCAGGATTTTTTTTGGTCCCACACCTGTGTAGAAACCTCAGTTTCGAGAGACCGTTCCCTGAGCCATTTAGCCTATTGGAGAATGCAGTCTGCATGTTCCTCTACAATGCCTGAAGTGTTTATATATGTGCAACAGGAAGTATTGGCGATGGCATATACCCCTCCTTGTTTAGCCAAAAGAAAATCTAGGGCCAGACGGTGGTCCATTACCATACAGGCAAGGGACAACAAAGACCTTTGTATGTCCTTAATAGCAAGGCCTACCTGGTCTGAGGTGTCCTCTACTACTTTGATTAGGTTTTTTGCAGTTACATAACTGGCAATCACCCCATAGCTGATTCCAGCTACGGCTGCAATCAATGCTGTTATCCCCAAAACTATTAGTGTAATCTTCCGTTTATCTCTATGGGAAGTTGTTCCTGTTATAGTTAGCATTCCTCCCTCTTTCCTTCCAGATGGCTGCATGAGCATGCAGGATCAGGAAGGCATACTTAGAATCTGTATAGATGTTGAATCTCTGTTCTTTTGATAGTTTTAGGACTTTTGTTAGGGCTACTAATTCTGCCAATTGAGCACTTGTATTAGGAGGAAGAGGACCTGATTTGAGGATGCCAAATTCTTTCACAACTGCAAACCCTGCATGTCTGACACCATTCTTGACAAAGGAACTGCCGTCAGTGTATAATTCTAGGTCTGGGTTTTTTAAGGGCCGATCAGTTAAGTCAGGTCAGGCAGCATAATTCTCCATAAGTATGTCCTCACATGAGTGTTCAGGATTTCCCTCTGCCTCTGGTAGAAGGGATGCAGGATTTAGGCTCTGACAGGTCCTTAAAGTTATTTCTGTCCCTCCCAGAAGCTGGGCCTGGTAGTTAAGTAGACCGACTGTCAGATAGCCAAAGTTCTACTTTTGAGTTTAAATTTCCCCCTAGGTCGTGTGGGGTATAAACCATTAGGGGGCAGTTTAGGATAAGTTTCTGAGCTTCAGGCACTAGAAGGCTTACTGCAATACTGCTCAAAGACATCCTAGCCATCCCTTGGCTACCTGATCTAACTCTTTGCTTAAGAAGCCTACTGGCTGGGTAGTGATGCCCCGGAGCTGAGTCACCACTCCCAGGGCCAATCCTCCATTTTCACAGGCATATAATTGAAACTTGTCTTGTACCAGGAGACCCAGGGCGGGAGCTGTCATAAGAGCCTTTTTTAAACTGTGGAATGCATTTTCTGGCTTGTCATCCCATTCAATAAAGGACTGGGGATCCTTCTGTGCTTCTTTAAGGATTTGATATAAGGGCCTGGCTAGATATGTATATACATATCCCAGGATCCAAATTCTACAGTATCCTGTGACCCCCAAAAGACCCTCAATTGCTTTAGAGTTTTAGGTAGAGGAAACATCAGGATTGGATGGATTCTATCTTCTCCTAGAGCCCTCATTTCTTTCTCCTGGATGAGACCTAAATATGTAACCCTAGACTGACACAACTGGGCTTTTTCTTTAGAGATTTTATATCCTCTATCCATTAGGAAGTTTAGTAAGGATTCAATGGCTTGTGAAATGACAGGCTCATTTGGTCCACAGAGGAGGATGTCATCTACATATTGTGTAGCAGAGTAGCTTGTAGATTGCCACTCTGCCAAGTCTTGGGTTAGAGCCAACCCAAAGAGGTGGGGGCTGTCTCTGAAAACCTGGGGGAGGACAGTCCGGGTGATCTGTCCAGATTTTCATGTGGGGTCCTCAAAGACAAAGATGGGTTGACTTTTAGGGTGTAAGTGAATGCAAAAGAAGGTATCCTTTAAGTCTAGGACAGAGTAGTAAGCAGTACCTGGAGGTATTTGGGCTAAAAGCGTATAGGAATTTGGAACTACAGGGTGGAGAGGCACTACTGCTTCATTGATCAGGTGGAGATCCTGGACTAGTCTCCATTTGTTAGGTCCCTTCCTGACACCGAGAATAGGAGTATTGTATGGGCTGGAGCATTCTATTAGCAGTCCCTGTCTCTTTAAGTCTTTGATTATGGGAATTAGCCCCTCCTTAACTCTGGCTTTAAAGGATATTGTTTTTGATGGGGAAACCAGGAGGGGTCCTTGAGATGAATTAGGACTGGGGCAGCTGTTCATGCCCATCCCACTGTGTGTCCATCCATCCACACTGCAGGATCTACTTGTTCCTCTATTAGGGGCAAGCAAAAGTACTCTCCTGGGGGTAAAAGGAGCTGTACCCCTAACTAAGATAGAAGGTCTCACCCTAGCAGAGGAGTAGGGGTTTCTGGGACAATTCCAAAGGAGCAACAGAAATGGAAATCTCCCCAGAAGCAGGCTAGAGGCTGAGTAAAATAACACTTTAGAGGCTGGCCTGATAAGTCCAGAACAATAATTTTCTTGGAGGACCTCAGTCTAGGAGGGAGAGAAAGGAAAAGCTGAAATGCTGGCTCCAGTATTGATAAGGAGGCTGACCTTGTGCTTTTCAATAGTAAGTATCACCCAGGGCTCCTCTGCTTTTATGGTGGTCACAGGAGACTGGATGGGAGGCCCCAGGACCCATCATTGGATGGGAGGCTCTGGCCTTGATTCCCCCGGGGACTGAGGACAGTGTGCCTTCTAATGATTTCCCCGACAAATGGGGCAGGGTCCCGGAGGTGGCTTTCTACAGGGGCACTCCCTCCTAAAATGGCCTGCCTGTTCACTTTGAGAGCATGTCCTTGGGTCTGGACTCTGCCCCAGGGGAACCTCTCTGAGTGCTGTGATCAGAGCCTCCTGCCATTTATCCTTTCTCTTTTTTCCCTCTCCAGGTCCTTCTTTTCTTTTTCTAAGTCCATATTATAGTATACAGATGTGGCTATATAGACCAATTGGTCTAGATCTCTGCTCCCTTCAGCCATTTCTTTCTATGGATATCTGGGACTGACTGTGTTAGAAATTTATCTTTTAGGATGATCTCCTCCAGTGACTCTGGTACAATGTTGGCATGCTTTTGTAAAGCATCCTTAAGTGTCTTTAGGAAAGCTACTAGGGTCTCTAAGGGTCCTTGCTGTACAGCTGTGACTTGGCAGTAATTAAGGGGCTTTATCTTGGCTCTCCTTATACCCTCAAGAATGCAGTGGATGAATTGGTTATGGGTCCCATTCATCCTTGTCGTTTTCAGGGTCCCACTTAGGATCATACCTAGACACTGCCTGATCTCCTGTCAGAATTGGGAATCAGGGTTCCCTTTTAGGTATCCAGTGTCTTTGTCTTTCTTCTCCCTCCCCCTCTTCCTCCTGTGAGGGCCAAGTCTGAGATAGGCCTGTAGGGCCACATTTATCTAAGTGATAATCATCCCCAGCTGCAGTTGCCTGATCTAGTACTCACTGTTTCTCCAGAGAAGTAAGGTTTGATTTTTGTCACATGGGAGGCCCCCTTTGACATTATTGGGGACTCTTGGGCATTAGATGGTGTTTTGGTTCTGATTCCTCTAGGGAGTTTGGGGGCTTTTTGTAAAGGGTCACCATGGTCTGGGTGTCTAGCCTGTATTTGCTCATTTTGGGTGGCTTCTTAGGAAAAAGAAAAGTTGAATATATGGGACTTCAGTCCACTTTCCCTCCTTTTTACAGAACATATCTAATTGAAGAATGGTATTATAATTAATGCTCCCTCCTTCTAGCCATTTTTCCCATCTCCCAGAGGATACTGTGGCCAGGAATAGGTGCAGTAAAACTTGAGTCACTTTCATTAAAATTAATATTTTAGTAAGCAGGCAAGGGGGGGATCCTTCTGGGATCCTGGAAGCTTGATTCCCTATCTAAAAAGGGAAGCAAGGGAAAATTGATCACCTTAACAGAGGTTTTCTCCTTTTACCTAGGCATTCCCAGATGAGGAGAAACTACGTGGGAGAGGGCATCCCTCTCTCCTGTGCTCTCCTGCCACTGCCACCTGTGACTGAGGTCATGGGGAAGACATTTAGGTACTCCACTCTGCCGGAGTGACCCTGAACAATTTTTTTTATCTATTTGTTTTGTTTTGCCTGTTTGCCTTGCGACCCAAGTACCTGGTTCTCCTCTATCAGCTGAAGGCTTATAATTTAAAAACAACTCTATCAAAGTAAACAAGAGGGCTTACATGGCCAGAGGGAGGACCCCTGTGGAGGTGTGGATGGGGACTCCTGATGAGGTACACTTTTGTCCCCCTATATATCCTGTGAGGCTTTATTTTCTATGGAAAGAGAGGGAGCTGAAGGCATTGGTTTTTTGGGTTTTTTTTTCCCCTGAGGGCAGATTGAGGAACCTGCTTAACTAGATCAACCAGATGCTTGACAAAGACAGTTAAGCCCAAGTTAGAGAATAGCACTTTCTGGTGTCTGTCACAGGGGATGCAGGGATCTCTCCCAGACTCAGCTAAGGAAGCCCACTGCTGTTTAGAACAAAGTGGGGCAGCCACTCATCCTGAACTACTTGGGAAAGAGGAAGGAGAAGCTGAGGATTGGGTGAAAAGAGTTTTCAGGCTGAACACATGAGGGATTATTGGTCATCACTGCTGTCCAGGTCGATCCTGCCCAAAGGCAGTACTCGAGCACTGGAAGCAAGAGGTGGCCTCCACTCTCGGGCCACGGAAACCATGAAGGAAGCTTAAGAGATCTGATCGTTTGCCACAGACATGGCCGGAGGGGTCCAAGACTAAGCCACCTTTGGAGCCTCAGGGCAGGTCAGGAAGTTGCATCTTCAGCCTTCGAGTGTCAATGGGGAGTTGCCCGGGCCAGAACACCCTTATAGCTTGAAGAGAAACTTTCCTTCTCACCAGCTGTTTGTGGACCTCCTCCTAGGTGGGTCAGATCTTGAAAGGGAGAGAGAGTTTAAGGAGGGAGGGAACCGAGAGTTGAGAGGAAAAAAAGCATCAGTGCACTGAAGTTTAGCTCCACCCATGTAGCATTAACAGTCTGGTATAAGCCCCCTGCCAGCCCCCAATTTCTGGGTTGCCTGCCTTATAGCTGTAATGGAATCAGAGCTTTTCCTCAGATTCCCGAGGGAGAAACCCTCCTTAACAAGAGAGAGAGGGGGAAAGTCAGCCCAAGAGGTCCACTGTAGCTAAGCCGTGGGGGGAGGGAGGGCTCTCCTGGAAGACAGACTCCATCAGAATGCTGGATGATCATGGTCACTTCCTAGGCAGTCTCCTCTAGTTTGGCGCAACCTGCACTGACCTCAGTGTAGAATTGTCCTTTGTACGTCACCAAATATGATCCACAGATGACATGCAGGAATTTTCAGGTGTTCAGGGTTCTTGGGTCCACTCTGAGAAAAGCACAGGCAGACTCCAGCAGCAGAGGTCAGAAAGATTTTATTTGTAGAGAAAAGAAGAGAAAGACTACATGGGAGCATGTAGGGGGACCCGGAAACTGGTGGTCCCTTGGGTCAGGTTGAAAATTGGGTTTTTATTGCATTTTTTTCTATTGCCTGAGGTTGGAGATATCTCTCAGGTCTCCTGGGAAGGAGAAATGTCTCCTTGGCCAATTATCACCTTTTGGGACCTCCTGCAGTCGTCCTTCAATATGTATGTAAAAAAAATCTCATTGTGCTTTTAATTTACATTTTCCTACTAGTTAATGATATTGAACAACTTTTTGTGTACTTATTTACCCCTTGTGTATCCTCTTCAATGAAATATCTGTTCATGTCTTTCATTTATTTTCTAATTCAAAAGTTTTTACAGTTCAATTTTGAGAGTTCGTTATAGATTAGGTACTAGTCCTTTCTTGTATATTTAATTTTCCCCCTTGTCTTTTCATCCTTTTAACAGTGTCTTTCACAGAGTAAAAGTTTTAATTTTGCTGAGGTTAAATTTATCAATGTTTCCTTTTATGTATCATGCTTTTGGTGGCAAGTGTAAGGATTCTTTGCCTACCCCAAACCACAAAGACTTTCTCCCATTTTAGATATTTTATAGTTTTGTGTTTCACATTTGGGTCTGTGATCCATTTTAGCTGATTTTTATATAAAGTGTGAAGTTTATGTTGAGGTTCATTTTTTGCCTATGGCTATCCAATTTTTCCAGTGTAATTACTTGAACTAGTTGATTTGATTACTTCTTGACTTCTGACCCAACCACCATCTCTGTGTCCTGAACACAACAACCTGAATTCTTCACAGACACTCAGACTTTATGTGTCCCACACATGTCAATCCAACTCATTATTTTCCCCTTCCTAATTTTGCTATTCTAATTAACACTATATTTCACCCAATTGCCCAAGCCAGAAACTCTCAACCCAACCTTATTTTTGTATCATACATTGTCAAATTTTGTCAGCTCTATCCCCAAACCATCTCTTAAATTCATTTCTTTCTTTACACCACCCCTGGTTCCAATATTTTTGGCCTCAAATGCTACACAGTCTGATTTTGCCTCATTTTTCTCTCTGATTTTGGTCTTGCTTCCTAATTCATTCTCTATCATGCAGCTCTAGCAGTCTTTCTAAAATTCAGATTTAATTAGGTAACTGCTTATTTTAGAGTTTTTGCATTGTTTTCTGCTGTCCTAAGGCTAACAGTCTAACAAGCCTTTTCATCCAACCCTCCTTTAAACCTCAGCTTCAACAATATCACCTAACACAGTGATTGGACTGCCATGAATAGGTACTGATTGACAAACAGAGTTTTACATAATGTATGAAAGAAACTTCCCATTGTCACCATCATAGCTTCTAGGTTTTAAATTTTTGACTTTTTAATCCCTGGTATTAAAAAGGGGATTTCATTGTGGGTAATTCCATAGATGTATACAGCGTACATTGAACCACTTCACCCCTCCCTTACATTCCTTTACTGCCACCCCCTGCCATCCCCTCTTTTTCAAATAGTGTTGATGGGTTTCATTATGCTATCCTCATATATATATATGAGGATATATATATATATATATATACATATATATATATATGGTTCTATTTTTGATAATAGTCACAGCTGCATTTCCCAAGCATCCATGTTCAATGGAGGTAAGGCCTGTCCCAAGACCTGGTGTTTCAGTTAGGGATAGCCCATCGCAGAATTGAGCAATGCCTTATATGGAAGAAGTTGATTTCCAGAATGAGTCTAAGAAGCTGGAGTAGGAGAGAGAGGGAAGAACGAGACAAAGAAAGATAAGATCAGCTACCCTCTAGGACTTGGAAGAAGTGTAGAGAATCAAACGCATCCGAATATAGGTAGCCTCAGCCTGTTATACGGAAAACCAAGCATGTGTTACCTTCTCTTGCTCTTCATTGGGTAAGGTGCTGCTGATGCATTAATTGCTCTGTCTATACTTTCCCATCTGGGAAGCTCCCTCCTTGTTTGGGGGAGGGAGTGGATAGCATAGAGTGGAAACCAGCAAACTTGGGACTCACTTTTGAGGTGGGGTGATATAAGATGAGATAGAGTCTGTTGCTGATGCTGGAATTACGGGTGATCTGATGAGATGTGAAAAAAGTACTAGAGGCATTTACTACAAACCTGAAAGTGGAACAGGGTGGCAGCAATGCCAGTCTTTCTTCTGAATGCCAACAAAACACCTGTTTATTTGTTTTTGATCCTCCATGCATAAAAATAATATTAACACAAGAATTCAAAGGATAGGCTTTGTGACATTGGAGTAATATGGAGAAAACATGCAAGAAGTTCTTTGGGAGCTTACTAGACAGTTTTTTTTCAAATGTATATTAAATCAACCATGAATATGAACAATTCTGAGATTCCAGAGGATTTGGATTCTTATCTAATGGGATTATTGGAAAGATCACATGAAATAATCATTACAAGACACTTTGTGCAGTGCTGGCATAGAGCAAACATTCAATAAACATTTTTGTTCATTTGATTATTATTATTGATTGTCAGAAGTCATCATCCCCACATCAGCAAATATTAGTAAGTGGTTTGTCAGCAAAACATGGAAACATTCTCATTACATAGAACTCAGTGTTGCATGCACACTCATTAAAATAAGATCTAATTTTAGTTTTCTGGGAGACAGGAAATGCTAGGTTCTCTGGAAATGTTGAATCCTTCCTTGGGCATGTAGTTTAATTTTTCCAAAATTATATTGCATAATCTGTAAAATGAAAAATAAAAATTGTACTGCTGTTCACAAAAGGCCCAAGAAAATTTAGGTACTATACAATATAAAAGAAAAAAGTTATTTTTCCATAGAGCATAATGAGAAATGAAGAAGCAAGGTCAATCACAAAGTTCTGAGCTACAAAGGAGGACAGGAACAAAAATTTTCCCCCAGTTATTTTATGCCCTCCAGATTGAACTCATACTTATCCAATGAGCCCCAAAGTAGAATACCATTCTATACCAACTATACTGATGATAGTGATTCAGGGAGTAAATGATAAGATTCCATCCTTCTAAAGGGCTTTTAGAATTGGATTCTAGTAAGTTTCATTTTGCTATTGGCCAATCACAAAAGAGACCACCATAGAGAAAAGTGAACATGTCATGCTGAAGAGAGACTGCTGCATAGAAAAGGAAGAGAGTCCCTCTAATTCAGAGATATGGATGGACAGAAAAGGCAGTTATGCTGTTGCATACAGGAAGCATTAAATAAAGCAATAAGAAGAGAAAATGGCTTAGAATGGAAGAAAAGGAGTCAGAGGGATAAAAATAGACTAAAATGCCAAAAAACATACAAAAGGATACAGAAGGGAAAATGCAGTGATTATTACACAGATCAAGTGCAAACAGTTGAAATGGAGGTAGAAAGCTGAAAGGAATGAATGAATAGCAAACTTCATTCCATTGACTTACCACGACAAAATAAGGGTCCCTAAAATGCTTGAAACGTTTTGGGATCATTTCAACTCTGTCAACTCTTTCTTTTTTCCCTCAATTTTTATTATATTTTTGAAAGGGCAAGTCAGCCTTAAGAATAAGAGAATGGATCTGGCCATGGTGGCACACATCTATTGTCCCAGATACTTGGGAGACTGAGCCCAGGGGTTTGAGGAAAGTTTAGGCAAGACAATGGGACCCCATCTCAAAAACAAATTTTAAAAAAAGAAAGAAAAGAATAAGTAAATGGCCTTCTGCTCTCCAACACTATTTTCTTCATCACCTTCTAGTAAATTCCACAGTAGTTCAAAGACTTAAAAGACACCATCCCTCTCCCTTCCTCTGTTCACATCGTTCTGCTCCTGTACCTGCAGAGTTTGTGTTACCAGTGGTGCATAGCCTGAGAAATCCAGGAAGTATGCCAATTCTTGAGGAAATGTGATTAACATGTAAAGAAACACAGGAAGTTCCTTATAAATCACTTCCAGGAATCCTTCTATGTTCAAAACCCAGTTTAGACATCTGTACTTCTTAACAAAGTACCTGCCAGCAACTAGCAATTGAAAAGGAATTTAAAAACTTAAATTGGTATGCAAATGCTAGACAATAGCAACTCCCTCCACACCTGGGAAGCATTTATGTTGTATGGCTTATTTTTTTCCTGGACTGTCCCAATCTGAGAGAAAGAAGACTTGAGT
The DNA here is from genome assembly GCF_047511655.1 of Castor canadensis. Lineage (NCBI taxonomy): Eukaryota > Metazoa > Chordata > Mammalia > Rodentia > Castoridae > Castor > Castor canadensis. Next base: position 114,307,586 of record NC_133405.1, read on the forward strand.
GCCTTTTTAATTGATTTAGAACCAGATAAGTGATATGGGTGACCTCATTCACCCACATATGTCACTGCTAACTCCAACACACCAGAGCAAATGACCAAGACAACAAACCTTCTAGACAGAAAATAGTTTGGTGTCATGGCGGTCAGTTCCTGATACAAACTTGATCTTTGAAAATCTGTGGCATCTTCTCCTAAACTTAGTAAAAGAGGCAGCTGTTCAAGCCCTCATTTTAAGTAGGGGATCCCTAATGTAAATCTTTTAGTAGGATTTTTTTCAAAGCATAGGGAGTATCTATTAGGGTCTGTCAACAACTAGCACCCTTTAAAATGGCCAAATCCCAGGTGGTCAGCAGCTTAGATAAAACCTCCAAGAACCTTTTCCTAACACAGAACCTCTTTTGACAATCCAGCTCCAACTAATGATCCCCAGCGGCTCCAGTCAATGCTGCTTTTCACAAATGAAGCTTTTTAAACACTTTCTGAGTGCAACTGTGACTTTGAGTTTTCAAATAAATCTTTCTATTAAAAATGAGTGCTGAAATGGGCTAATCGCATAGTCTTAAATGCACACGTATTACTGAAGTCATCTCAAGCCTGAGGGATTGGTTCAAATCAAATATCAAATCATATAAGTGTTAATGTTATCAACAAGGAATGAGAAATAGCATGGGGGATGTATCCCAGATAGGAGTCTACCCAAGTCCTATGAAGCATCATGAGAAGAAATACAAAGTAATGTATACTGACAACTTTGTGGCAGCTACTATCTGACATCCTCTCTGTACTATTTCACAATGGTGACTTTGGAGAAAAGTCTTTAGAGAATTAATACAGAAAAGTCTTTAGAATTAATATAATAGGTATTATTCTGCCCTCTCCTACCTTTTTATGAGATGTCTTTTAGATTTAAAAAAATGATAGGCCTTGTAGTTATATACTTCATATACCTAGCTTTTATGCATCTTATATATCTTGTTATAAGTTCTTTTATGGCAATACTGGGATTTGAACCCAAGGCCTTGTACTTGCTAGGCAAGTGATCTACCACTTGACCCATGCCCCTAGATGTATAAGTTCATTTATAACAACTTCTAGGCTCAGTGCTAATTTTCTTAAATATTTCTGTTTTCCAACATTAGGTTGGACTCTTGGCTGTAAGTAACAGAAAACTCAACTCAGATTAACTAAGAAAATAATGGATGCAGTGGTGGTTTCAAACAGCTTTACTGTTGCTGACCCACCTCCTATACTCAGCATCCTCAATAACCCCAGCAGAAGAGAGAAAGTTACTCTGACCCAAGAGTTTAAAACTGCCTGGGACTGACTTTTAATAGCCCAAACCAGATTGTATGCCCATCGTGGCTGAGAGAATGGAAGGTTCTATTTATCAATTGATATTTCAGGTTGGGTCATCTGGTCAACAGACTCTCAAGACACCTGTGAGGAAAAACATGATGAGACAGAGGGAGCCATTAGATCAGACACTGATCTTAAGAGTTCATGCCAGCCCAATTAGGAGGCCCAGAGTAAAGACTGCCAATGACAAGAGTGCTGAATTGGGCAGATCTGAGGAAAATCTGTATATAACTAGAAATAATTAATTTTCCTTCCCCACTAGTCAATTACACAGTGGGGTCATACCAAAAACATCTATATATATGAAATAGAGGGGAAAGCTTTACTGTTGACCAGTGGTTCTCAGCCAAGGGCACTTGTGTCCCCCATGGGCGATGGTGATGTCTGAAGACATTTTTAGTTATCACAACTAGAGATATAGTGCTAAACAACTGGTATACATAGGACTATGTAACAAATAATTATGTAAGAAAAATGTCAATAGTACTGAAGTTCAGAAACTATGCTCTACAGATAAGATACCTAAATTATGTGAACATATGTACTGATAGATACCATGAGAACCTTTTGTCATTGATAAGTTATTGATAATTAGCTTTTGTTCTTATTTTCAGCCATCAATACTTATTATTGAATTCCATCCAATTAATTTAACTTTTGGAAACAAAGAATAGATTAAATTAGTGACATATCTGATTCCTGGCTATTTGGAATTTTTCATAATTAATTTGAATTAAATACTATTAGTATTTAATGTCCTTAGGGACTTTACTTTGCTGAGTAGATAAGAATCATCTATGATTAGTATATCCACTACCTTATGAAAATATTCTTTCAAAAGTACTAGTTTGTTTCTGATGCTTAAATATCCCATGACTGTAGATTTGTTTACTTTGGAAGTTCACTCTGTTGTATTCTTTCATCATTATGTATTACAAACTTGAATGTCAGTACCAGCTTAGACTGGAATATTAAGCATTTAAAATTACAGTTAAATAAATCAAAATTTACCATAGTTTGCTTTCATATGTAAGAACATGTTTTTTTCTTTCTGGAACTTCTACAAAAAAACACAATGAAAGCAAACTTTTAGCACTATACATTTTATTTTATTTTATTTTTTATTATTCACATGTGCATGCAATGCTTGGGTCATTTCTCCCCCCTCCCCCCACCCCCTCCCTTACCACCCACTCTGCCCTCTCCTTCTCCCCCCCCACCCCCTTGCTACCCGGCAGAAACTATTTTGCCCTTATCTCTAATTTTGTTGAAGAGAGAGTATAAGCAATAATAGGAAGGACCAAGGGTTTTTGCTAGTTGAGATAAGGATAGCTATACAGGGAGTTGACTCACATTAATTTCCTGTGCATGTGTGTTACCTTCTAGGTTAATTCTTCTTGAACTAACCTTTTCTCTAGTTCCTGGTCCCCTTCTCCTATTGGCCTCAGTTGCTTTAAAGTATCTGCTTTAGTTTCTCTGTGTTGAGGGCAACAAATGCTATCTAGTTTTTTAGGTGTTTTACCTATCCTCATATCTCCCTTGTAGCACTAAACATTTTAAACTATCTAATAGATGCTTTAGCCTTCAGGGACTTTAGCTCCAGAATTGCTGCTAGGAAAATAAAAAGATTGGTTAATACCTGAAGGGATAAAAAGATCAGCTAACCAAAAAAAAAGTTTTCTTCAAGATGTGAAATGTATGTTCAATCCTAGATCAAGGAGTACATGTTCAAAGTTCTGTGTATGAGGTTTAACAGTACTTTGGAAAACTTGAGAAAAAAGTTTGATAACAGTACACTGAAATCATTTTCAAGTAGTAGCAGTAGTGATACCAACTCTTTACTCATGGAAAATCTACTGTTTTATATAAACACAAATTCATTCAGTGTTTTTATATCTAGTCATCTATATTCACAAAAACATAAAAAAATCACTTATGATATGGTGAAGAAAAGAAAACAAACCACTCTAATCACTGCATTTTTAAAGCTCTTTACAAACAAGTATAAGGAGGTTAAAAGGAACGAAGAGAATGATGAATTGTTGCTCACCGAATAAAGGGAAAATATCTATAATATAGTGATACTGTTTGAAGTTGCAGGAATTCTAATCCATTAAGATTATGTCACCAACCACATACAAAATACCTGTTCAACAAATACTCCTCAATATGCATGAGATGTTAAGCTGCCAAAACTCTCAGTCTGTTCTGGGAAAATGATGTTCTGTCCCACTCCTTCCCAAACTTCTCAACTCCTCACATCATATCATACCATCTGTTGGTCTTCTTTCTGGCAACTTATCCTTTCTTCACTTTCTCCATATTTCCATTCATCCTAAAACATCACTCTGACCATGGTATTTTCTTATTTTAAAATATTTTTGCATATATTAGTCATAAAAGGGGGTTTCATTGTGACACCAAACAGACTTGACCAAAATAGATCTTCCCCATGGCATATTATCATTAAAACAACAAGCACAGAGAACAGAGAAAGAGTATTGGAGGCAGTAAGATAGAAAAACCAAATAATGTATAAAGGTAAGCCTATCAAATAAAAGCAGATTTCTTGGTGGAAAACTTAAAAGCAAGAAGGGCATAGAGGGAGGAATTTCAGGCACTGAATAAAAATAATTTCAGCCCTAGGATACTCTACCCAGCAAAACTATCATTCAAAATTGACAGAGTAATAAAAATCTTCCATGATAAAGAGAAACTAAAACAATATATGACCACCAAGCCACCACTGCAGAAGATTCTACAAGGAATTCTCCACATAGAAGATGAAAGTAAACAAAACAACAAGAGGTCAGGAAGTATTAAACTGCAGGAGAAAAAAAGACAAGTAATCACAGAGTAGCATTGATTTGATTGCACACACTCAAATCCTTAAACAACAAAAACAACCACATGGCAGGAATCACCACATACCTATCATTAACACTGAATGTCAATGGACTCAACTCCCCTATCAAAAGACACCATTTGGCAAACTGGATTAAAAAGGATGATACAACAATCTGTTGTTTACAAGAGACCCATCTTATTGACAGAAATAAACACTGGCTTTGGGTGAAAAGCTGGAAGGAGACTTACTGAGCCAATTGGCCCCTGAAAATAGGCAGGAATAGCAATACTTATATTAGACAAAGTAGACCTCAAACTTATATTGATCAAACCAGATAAAGAAGGACACTTTATACTAATAAAAGGGGACATACACCAAAAAGAAATAATAATTATCAACCTATATGCACCCAATGTCAGTGCACCCAATTTCATCAAACATACACGAAAGGACTTGAAAACACATATAGACTCCAACACAGTGGTAGTGCAAGACTTTAATACCCCTCTATCACCAACAGGTAGGCCATCCAAATAAAAAATCAACAAAGAAATCCTAGAACTAAATGATACCATAGACAAATGGATCTAACTGATATCTACAGAATATTTCATCCAACATCAGCACAATATACATTATTCTCAACAGCCCATGGAACTTTCTCCAAAATAGGTCATATCTTAGCACACAAAGCAAGCCTGAGCAAATATAAGAAAATTGAAATGACCCCATGAATACTATCTGATAACAATGCAATGAAACTAGAACTCAACAATAAAAGCAGCAGCAGAAAATACACAAATAATTGGAGGTTGAACAACACATTGGTCAACAACCAGTGGGTCATAGAAGAAATAAGGGAGGAAATAAAAAGTTCCTAGAATTTAATGATAATGAAAACACAATCTGTCAGAACCTATGGGACACAGCAAAGGCAGTCCTAAGAGGAAAGTTTATAGCCATGAGTGCATATATTAAAAGGACAGAAAGTACTCAAATAAACAACCTAATGATACATCTCAAATTCCTACAAAAACAAGAACAAGCAAAACCTAAAACAAGTAGAAGGAGAGAAATAATAACAATAATGGCTGAAATTAATGAGATAGAGACCAAAAAAACCATACAAGGAATCAACAAAACAAAAAGCTGGTTCTTTGAAAAAATAAACAAGATTGACAAGCCTCTGGCAAATCTGACTAAAATGAAGAGGGAAAAGACACAAATTAGTAAAATCAGAAATGAAAAAGGGGAGATAACAACAAACACCAAGGAAATACAGGAAATCATCAGAGACTACTTTCAGAACATATATTCCAATAAATTGGAAAATCTTGAAGAATTGAACAAATTTCTAGATACTTATGACCATCCAAAATTGAACCAAGAGGATATTAACCACCTAAACAGATCTATAACATGTAATGAAATTGAAGCAGCAATGAAAAGTCTCCCTAAAAAGAAAAGTCCAGGATCTGACAGATTCTCTGCTGAATTCTACCAGACCTTTAAAGAATAACTCATACCAACACTCCTTAAACTTTTCTACAAAATAGAAAGGGAAGAAACACTGACTAACTCATTCTATAAAGCCAGTATTATACTCATCCCAAAACAAGACAAGGGCACATCCAAAAGGGAGGACTACAGGCCAATCTCCTTAATGAAGATTGATGCAAAAATCCTCAATAAAATAATGGCAAACCGAATCCAACAACATATCAGAAAGATCATTCACCACGACCAAGTAGGCTTCATCCCAGGAATTCAGGGGTGGTTCAACATACGCAAATCAATAAATGTAATACAGTACATTAATAGAAGCAAAGACAAAAACCACTTGATCATCTCAATAAATGCACAAAAAGCCTTTGATAAGATTCAACACCACTTCATGATAAAAGCTCTAAGAAAACTAGGAATAGAAGGAATATACCTCAACATTATAAAGACTATATATGACAAACCTATAGCCAACATCATACTTAATGGGGAAAAACTGAAACCATTTCCCTTAAAGTCAAGGAATGAGACAAGTATGCCCACTCTCCCCACTTCTATTCAATATAGTCCTGAAATTCCTAGCCAGAGAAATAAAGCAAGAAGAAGGAATAAAAGGAATACAAATAGGTAAAGAAAAAGTAAAAGTATCCCTATTTGCAGACAAAATGATCCTATACCTCAAAGAGTCAAAAAACTCTAGCCAAAAATTCCTAGATACCATAAACAGCTTCAGCAATGTAGCAGGATACAAAATCAACTTACAAAAATCAGTAGCCTTTGTATACACCAACAATGAACAAATTGAGAAAGAATATAACAATTTCATTTACAATAGCCTCAAAAAAAATCAAATACCTAGGAGTAAACTTAACAAAGGATATGAACGACCTCTACAAGAAGTACAAACCACTGAAGAAAGAGATTGAGAAAGACTAGATGGTTGAAAGATGTCCCATGCTCATGAATTGGCAGAATCAATTTAGTAAAAATGGCTATACTACCAAAAGCAATCAACGCAATCCCCATCAAAATCCCAATGACATTCATCACAGAGATTGAAAAATCTACCTTAAAGTTCATTTGGAAACACAAAAGACTGGGATTAGCCAAGACAATACCGAGCAAAAAGAACAACATTAGAGGTATCACAATACCTGACTTCAAACGATACTACAGAGCCACAGCAATAAAAACAGCATGGTACTGGCACAAAAACAGATATGAAGACCAATGAAACAGAATAGAGGACCCAGATAATGAATCTACACAGCTACGCCCACCTTATTTTTGACAAAGTCTCCAAAAACATGCAGTGGAGAAAAGACAATCTCTTCAACAAATGTTGCTGGGAAAAGTGGTTATCTTCCTGCAGAAAACTGAAACTAGATCCATGCCTGTCACCTTGTATTAGTATCAATTCAAAGTGGATTAAGGACCTTAATATCAGACCCAAAACCTTGCAGTCAGTACAGGAAAGAGCAGGGAATACTCTGGAAGCAATACGTATAGGCAAGTACTTCCTCAGTAGAACTCCAGCAGCCCAGCAACTAAGAGAAAGGATGGACAAATGGGACTTCATGAAATTAAAATCTTCTTCACAACAAAAGACATGGTCTCTAAATGGAAAAGACTACCCACAGAGTGGGAAAAAAATATTTGCTAGCTGTATATCAGACAAAGGACTCATAACCAGAATATACAGGAAGCTCAAAAAACTAAACTTCCCAAAACTCAATGAACCAATAAAGAAGTGGGCAACTAAACTATATACAACTTTTTCAAAAGAAGAAGTCCAAATGGCCAAAAAACACATGAAAAAATGCTCACCATCCCTGGCCATAAAGGAAATGCAAATCCAAACCACACAAGATTCTACCTCACTCCTGTTAGAATAGCTATCATTAAGAACACCAACAACAAAAAATGTTGGCAAGGATGAGGGCAAAAAGGAACACTCATACACTGCTTGTCAGAATGTAAGTTAGTACAACCACTTTGGAAAACAATATGGAGGCTTCTTAAAAAACTAAACATAGATCTGCCATATGATCCAGCAATACACACTCATGTGTATTGTAGCACTATTTACAATAGCCAAGCTATGGATACAGCCAAGATGCCCCACTACTGACAAATGGATTAAGAAAATGTGGTATTTATACACAATGGAATTTTATTCAGCCGCAAAGAAGAATGAATTTGTCATTTGCAAGTAAGTAGATTGAACTGGAGAACATTATCTTAAGCAAAGTTAGTCAGGCTCAGAAGGCCAAAAATCGCATGTTCTCCCTCATATGTGGGTTATAGACCTAAAGCAAATGCAGTAATATTATTGGACATGGGTCACACACTAAGGGAAGAAAGTTCACAGGAGGAATAGGAAAGGGAAGGAAACCTGAAACTTGAATGTGGTTGATGTGCTCACTATAGAGGAGTGAATACAGAAATCTTAAACTGGCAGAAGCCACTATGGGAAGTGGACCAGGAAATAGTGAAGATATCTAGTAGAGATGAACCAATGTGGGTTGTAATACACATGTGCATGGAAGCAACACTAGGAATCTCTCTGTGTAGCTATCTTTATCTCAAACTAGCAAAAAATGTAATGTCTTTCTGATTATCTCTTATGTTTTCTCTCCAACAAAATTGGAGAACAAGAGAGTGGAACAAGTTCTGCCCAGAAGCAGCGGGGGAGGGGTAGGTGGCCTAGTCAATATATACACATGTGAGTAAATGTAAAAAACAATAAAATAAAAAATAATTTTAAAAAATATTTTTAGCATATATTAGTTGTACAGGGGGCTTTCATTGTGACATTTACATATGTGCTTATAATAGTATCTTAATTAGCTCACCCCCCTCTGTCATTCTCCCCCATCTCTCCTCACTTCTTAAAACAATTTCAACAGCTTTCATTGTCCAATTTTTATACACGTATACAATACATCAACAATATTTTCCCTCCTTTGTCACAGGGTGGGTAGCAAGATAGCAAGAGGAACATGATGGAAGGGAGACTCACTTTTTTTTTTTTAAAGTACTGGGGCTTGAACTCAGAGCCTATACCTTGAGCCACTCCACCATCCCTTTTTTGTGAAAGATTTTCTCTCGAGATAGGTTCTCATGGAACTATTTGCCCAGGACTGGCTTCAAATCACAATCCTCCTGATCTCTGCCTCCTGAGTAGCTAGGATTACGGCATGAGCCACCAGCGCCCTGTCAGGGCTACTCACTTTTTAAATATCTTTTTCATTCTTCTTGGATTTTTATTATCATGTCAATGCACTTTAAAAATTAACTTCTGTAGTAATTATTTTTTATTTTAAGGTATTTGAATGCCTTCCCATAAACAACTAAATGATGTTTCTAAAACTTGACAGTTAAAGACTACTCTGGTTTGACTCCTAGCTACATTTCTGGCCTCATCTTGTTCAGCTCTTCTGTTTGTACTCCACATTCAGGCCTTTATTAATGCCCCAAAAATAATGCATTCTGCTCTTTCCACCCAGAATGTCCCTTCTACCTTTGCCCATCAAAAACTACCCAATATTGCTGGACACCAGTGGCACATGCCTATAATCCTAGCTACTTGGGAGACTGAGATGGGAGGGACTACAGGTTGAGGCCAGACAGGTAAATAGTTCATGAGACCCCCATCTCAAAATAAATAAATAAATAAATAAAGTAAAACGAACTGGAGGTATGGCTTAAGTGGTAGAGCACCTGCTTTGCACTCAAACCCCAATCCCATGAAAAAAAGAAAGAAAGAAAAGCTACCAAATTTTGAAGGCCAGCTTTAAAGCAACTTCCCTCATAAATTTGATCCAGATACTTATAGCCATTCATGCTTCTTTTAGTACTTTTTAGAGACAAAAAGGAGTACCCACTGGGAACCAGTTGGAACCTCCAAATATGCACTTGATCACATCCTGTTTCCTCATTAGTAAAATGGTCATTATAGTAGTACTTTCGTCATAGGGGTGTTCATTCTTTGGAATGTTGAGTTGGATGCCTACTATGAGACAGACACTGACCTAGGCATTCAGCCATGAGTGAAATAATACCAAGTCCTGCCCTTATTCAGTTACATTCTCATACAAAGTGCTTAAATGAAATATCACTATAAAGATATCAAAGCAGCATTTGGAACACAGTAAATGTTCTATACATATTCACTATTATTACTGTTTTGCTGTTGTTGTTATTCAGTATTTCTATTAACAGATAAACTAAGGCTAATAGACTATTAGATAAGATGGTGAAGGTACAATGGCTAATAAGGGATTTCAATTCATATATTTAACTCATAAAGTTGATGGCTTTTCTACTATACCCATGGTTGCAAAACCAGACCATACATGAGAACCATACATGAAATTTTAAAAAAAGTACAGATTCTCCAGCTCCAACCCCCAAAGAACTAAGTCAAAAATTGTAGAGATGAGCTAAGAATCTGTATCATTTAAAACCTTCCTGGATAGTTGTGATGTACTGCCAAAGTGCAGAATGACTGCATTGCATTAAAATCTTTCCCATGCTACATTATTATGCTTATTTGTAAATAATCCATAAATTCACTAAGGATAGGCTCCTTGTTTTCTTATTTTTTTCTCCTTCCTCTCTAGCAAAGTGCCTTGTAAGTACTCAATAAGTATTTGTGTAATTAATTGCTTAATTATTTAATTAAAGTTGCTCTTAAAATGCAAATACAGCTGTAGTACTAGAAGCCTGTTATGAGCTGTCATTGATCTTTCCAGGGATATTTATTAATCAGCTAAGAACTAGTAGTTAAGGACAGGCTAAACATCAAAATGAAAGTGAGAAGATTTCAAAACAAATGTTAGCCACATAATCACATAGCCTAGGGCCCTTACCTTCCTTTCCCTTTCTTTCCCTTATACTTCATTGACAACTTCAGGTAAAACATAGCAACTGTAGTGCAAAAATCAAGAGATGGCTGCCCCTTTGTTTTGTTTCTTTTAACTTAGCATATGTCTCTCTTTTGGAAAATGAAGAAAATCTCTTGAAAGAAAGAAAAAAAATCTTTATTCTTGTCACTCCATGAGCATGAAGTTCACTGCTATACGTTAAGATTATAAAGCAAAATCCCAAAATGCAGTGGCTGATTATTCACAGTAGATATATTAAGTCAAGAAGCTTATTTTTCCTCTCTTTGCTAAGGCACAAAGCCTGGGGCTATATGCATTTTTATTACACTTTACTGTCTTGGTTTCACTTGAGGATTAAAAAGAGAGTCAAGGTACAGTGCATGTATCTTGATGGATTTTAGGATTTCTTGCTTTAGTGAAAGGCAGAATCTCATAAAGCACCTCAGATTATTGCTCTGGGAAGTGTACCTACTTCGTGATGACCTAGAAATTCAATCTTTTGTTTCTCCTATAAAGGATCACATTGTATTGTGGAATTTTTTTCCCTGTAGTTTTCTGTACTATGTAAAGCCACATTTTTTTAGTTTAGATCTGAAGTGAAATATCTAAAATAGTTCAGGAAATTCTAATGATAATTCAGAGAGCTTGCAAACAGCCTTGGGGATGGAGAAAGGTGGCAAAAGAGGGAGGGGAAGATGGGAGGAGGGCTACTTAAGTCAGAAGATAAAGGCAGCCAGAGAGAGCCTGTGTAAGACTACATGTGAGTCCAGGTCCAAGTTCTCATTCCAATTCTGACACATCTATGCAAGGAAACAATAGAATTGCATTGCTCCTTCTTCTGCCCTTAATTACAAAAGAGTAGTTGATTTAATGTTTAACTTAAAATGTGTGCAGTATCCTCTGATTTACAAAAATAGAGAAGAACCGAATATTGTAGGATTGGGAAGTATAGTAGATGAAATCTTCCGGTTTACTGATTTGTAAAGAATAGCCTGATACTGGTTTGGCAGCTCTGTCAGTGAGAGAAAAGAAAGGCTCTTTTCAGTAGCCAAAGAGGAGAGCTGGGAACTGGAAATGGGCTCCTGGCAGACAAGGTTCTTTGATAGGTGGACAAATTAACTGTGAAGGGAGTCAAGGTCAAGAAGCTTTGGAAATGCTGTGAGCATGGGGTAGGATTTAAGGAAGTTGATTTCCCTGGTTAAAGATTATTGCATGCAGATTCCAACAAATTTTCCCTTCTAGCCTTCATTAAAAAGGTGATTAGTAGAGAAAACTGAAAATCTACAAGTGTATTATTACCCAAAACATAAGGGCTTTGTCATTGAGACAAAAATGTTTCATTTCTGTTTTATCTTTTCTTTTTTCATTTATCTTCAGGATTTCAGCCTGCTTCAATCAATTTTTAGTATGAATTTGCAAACTAACCTATATTCTGTCTTTTTTTTTTCCTGAGTGATACCAGTTCCCTTTTATCCCATTGCTAATTTTTTCAAATTGCCACTTCTGGTCCTTGGGAACACTCCTGATTTCTAATACCAGGAGGCATAATTATGTAATTACCATGTGAGCATTATGCTACTTATGGCCCAAAATGCCCCTAGAAAGGAATGCTCCAGTGGCCTCAGAAAATTTCTGTGAGGATGATATCTTCCAAATGTGAAATAAATAAAGCTGAGGAAGAAACAGCTAAAGCTGAAATGTAAATGATTTAATGTAATGATGTTGCAAGGTGAGAGCCACTTGACTTTTAGTTCCTGTTGCAAATCATGAGATACATTGGGAAAGGTTTTTAAAGGGAACCTGTTTTTTAAGATAAAATCTGCATCAAGTTACATCATGTGAGCAGAGTAGTTCAACTTTTATCTCTAAAACAAACAAAAAAAAGGTGGAAGAAGCATTTCCTATGATCTCTTCCATCCCCATCACAATTTTCTTAACTATCTGTTGATGTAACTAAAACTAAAGATTTTGACAAATGAAGCAAGATAGGAGGTTGATTGCTACTTTTCTAAATTAAAATTGATGATACCCTTAAGGTACTTGGGTCTATAAAGTCAACTTATTGTTGATATAATCTGACTCCATTATCACAGAATGAGGCAGTTGCATGAGCATGAAAAGCAACAAACAAATTTCCAAAGTGCATTGTAGAAATTGGTGAGGTGAAAACTTAAAGCCTAAACAGTGAACAAAAGGACTTCTTTTGCAGTTGATAGGAGAGTTCTTCAGTATTAGAGGGATAGGGCTGGGCATGGTGGCAAGCCTCAATAATCCCAGCTACACAGGAGGCAGAAGTAGGAGGATCTCTGGATGAGGCGGACCCTGGGTAAAATATGAAAGACTCTATCTAAATAATAATGAAAACAAAAAAAGGGCTGGAGGCATGGCTCAAGTGGTTAGAGCACCTAACTAGCAAGTGAGGGCCCTGAATTCAAATCCCAGTACTGCCAAAAGAAGACAGAGAAAGAGAAGGAGAAGAATTAAACCATTAATGCTCCCCCAAAGTGGCTAGCTTTAGGTTAGGGATGCTGTTCCCATCATGCCTCACCCATCTCATAAGGATGTGTAGCCACTTCACTTAAGACACTAGACTTCACATCAGCAGAGCGTATATGTTCTTCTGATGTGCTGTATAGAAGTCAGGGCTGTGGGTGTAGCTGATGGTAAAATGTGAGAGAACATAAATTCAATCTACAGCAGCACAAAAAAAAAAGAAGAAGAAGAAAAACAAAAGGAATCAAAGATTAAGAAAGGTGTCAACACAGAAATATAAAACGGGTTGGGGGGATCTGTAAGGGAAGAACATTAAACAGGTGGAGCTGAGTGCCAGTAGATTATGCCTGCAATTCTAGCTACTTGGGAAGCTGAGATAGGGAGGATCAAGGTTTGAGGCCAGCCTAGGCCAATAGTTCAAGAGATCCCATCTCCAAAATAACCAGTGTGGCTCAAGTTGTAGAGCACTTGTTTTGCAAGTATGAAGCCCTGAGTTCAAACCCCAGCTCCACCAAAACATTAATTGATTAACTAATTAATTAATTAATATGTCGGTGGGTTACAAGAACCTGTAGTCTCAGCTACCCAAGTCCCAGCTAAGGCAGGAGGATCACTTGAACCCAGGAGTTTGAGACCAGCCTGGAAACATAACTAAAATCTAATAAAAAAAAAAAAAGAAAGAAAGAAAAAGGTAGATTAATGATGGTCTCATATGGCACACATTAGTATCCATGCCAAAAATGAACTAATAATTATGCTTCTACTCAGAGTGACTCCCTGAGATCTATCCCAAAGTCAAATGCCAGGAGCTCAGTGTCCTGATGTCAAGAAAATGATAAATAAATTCAAAAGCATGAAAATCAAGCTGACCCACAGAGCTGTACCTATCACAAACCCTCATTCCAAACCTTATGGCAGACCATTTTTTTCTCAGCTACAACTCAGTGAAAATCAGAATAAGAAGAATAACAGATCTAAACTGAAAGGATTCCAATTAGTTAAAAGGCTTTTAAGTGAAGTTATAGTAAAGCTCAGTCGAGTTCCCAGAATAATGATTTGAATGTATTTATGAGTGTTAACATATAAGGATTTAGAAGTAAGAATGAATTATAAAGCCCCCCAAACACAAGGCACATACACACAGAAAACTGTACAGACTGCAAAATTGCAGGTCAAAAACTCACAAGTAAACTATAGTCATTTGTGTGTGGTTTATTTACTAGTCTCACAACACAAGAAGTGTTTTGTTTATCTAGGGTACTGGGGGTTGAACTCATAGCCACTCACTTTCTAGGCAAGCACTCTACCAATTGAGCCATTCCACCAGCCTTTTTGTGTTGGTTATCTTTTAGATAGTGTCTTACTTTATGCCTGTCCTGGCCTCCTTCCTATTTGCAATTCCCCCTGTAGCTGGGATGTGATGACAAGTGTGTACCACCATGCCTGGCCATTGGTTGAGATGGGGCCTCTTGAACTTTTTGCTCAGGTTGGCCTTGAACTGCAATCCTCCCAACCTCTACCCCTCCACCCTCCTCCCCCAGTAACTAGGATTACAAGCTTGAGCCACCACACCTGGCTTGTTTTTCTTCTTGTTGGTTTGGTTTGGCTTGTTTTTTTTTTTTGATGGACTCATTAGTATAGATATTTATCAAGGGTCTAGACAAACTGAGAGCCAGAATTGGAATGTACATGTCTTGTTTTGTCTTTTCCCTAGACTGGAGTAAACACAATTTCTGTATCTGGTAGCAGTAAGAACACTTGGGAGTTAGTAGAGTGGTTCAAGTGGTAAAGTGCCTGCCTAGCAAGTGTGAAGCCCTGAGTTCAAACACCAGTACCACAAAAAAAGAACACTTGGACACTAGGAAGAAACCACAGTGTCTAGCAATATATTCCTCATCAGGAGGTGATTCTAGCCTCTCCTAAACCTTCAGTGAAGACAAAAACTTAAATTACCTAAATGGTCAAAATTAAAAATGAAAGCCCTGGAGAATTTAAAATAAAGTTACATTTACATTAGAATAAAATTATTTGAAATCATTTTTAAAAGCCACGATAGTTGTTCTCTCTCCTTTTTCTTTTTTTTATCTCTTGAGTTATTTAAAGCAATTTTGAAGAAGAAAAAAATGAAATAATGATATCATTCAAAACTCACAAAGAAGTAGACTGGGTTTTGGGAAACAGTCACAGCTGGGATTAAGAATGTGTTAGTAATAATTTACTTGGATGATTTGGTGCTCATTCATTATCCCCAAACTTACACGTTCAAGTCTGCCACATTCATAGTTAGCACAGTGCCTAACAGATTATAGGAACTCAAAACCTCTTTCATTTACTTACTGAATTTTATTGAACATCTCCCATGCACTAGACGCTGTGCTCAATTGTGAACAAGACAGACAAGGTCTCTTGCATTCCACTAAGTATCATTCCAATGGATGTACAGATGTTTCCTAGGGTTTATGGATGTAGCTCAGTGGTAGAGCACTTGCCTAGCATGTGTAAGGCCTTACATTTAATCTCTAGCACTGCAAAAATAAAAAAACAAAACAAAAATGAAAACCAGACATTTCTTACTGGAACAAAAGAAGGGAGGTCTCTTCAACCAGTACACTGTCTATAGAACCTGTCTGGAATTAGAAGGCAAAGGAGAATAATATTATAGCCCTCGTAGTTCTCAAATAAAAGCAAATATGAGAGACATTTGGCCTTCTGGGTTGTTTTGTAGATTAGTGCCCTGATTTTTTAATCTAATATTTTAGGCAAAATGAATCTAAATTTTTTTCTTTCCTTTTTTTACTTTGATCATCAAAATTGGAAGGAAGGAGGGAGAGGAAGAGAAGGAAAAGGAGGGAAAAAGAAGGGAAGGGTTTTCTAAAAACTTGTATCAGGAATCTTGAAAAAGAAATTATTTATTTAAAGCCAGGTGCCAGTAGCTCATGCCTATAATCCTAGCTACCCAGGAAGCAGAAATCAGGAGGACTGCGGTTCAAAGCCAGCTTGGACAAATAGTTTGTGAGAACTTATCTCAAAAATTCCCAACACAAAACAGGGCTGATGAGTGGCCCAAATGGTCCAGAGCCTGCCTTGCAAACCTGAGTTCAAACCCCAGTACCACCACCACCACCAAAAAGAAAAAAAAAAAGAAAAGAATTTATTTACAATGTAATTGTTATGGTAAAAATCCATGAATCAACTATACATTAATTCACTCAACTAGACAGGAGGTATGGCTCAAACAGTAAAGCACCTGCTTTGCAAACGTGAAGCCCCGAGTTCAAAACTCCAGTCCTACAAGAAAATACCTAGAACAAAAAGGGCTGGTGATGTGGCTTAAGTGGTAAAGCACCTACCTAATAATTCACTCAATTAATACGAATTTAGCAGCTGCTCCTTGCCAAGTACCATGCTAGACATTACAGATATCATAGGAGAAAAGAAAGATATGACCCTGTCCTCATAAAGCATATAAAAAAAGACCTTTTTTCTCTTGACATGCATTTACTAAAGAATCCTGCAAACTGGATTATGATTACTCATGGACCAGATGGCAGTTTTCTGCCCATCTGGGATAGTTCTAAAGAATAGACCCTTGTATCAATAGATAAGGTTTCTTCCAGTTCTAAGCTTTCCTGATCTATGATCTAATAGTAGAAACAGGATGTATGCTTCCAAAAAGATGTTATGCTTGTGTTACTTTCTATAAAAAAGAAAGAAGGGTATGGCCTATTAATTCAGAGGAAGTTGGGTTCCTCCTATCTCTTTAAATAATTCCATTTAAACTTCTTTAGCTCTTTCTTATTGATTCACCTGCCAAAGTTGATGCTTGCTGGCTTTAGTCTCACTTCCTTTTCCTTCTGGTAATGAGACAAATTGTTCATGTCTAACTAGCTATACATAACATTCTCGGGTAAAAGTTTCACTGTTAGTAAAATTCATTATGTTCCAAATGATGTCATGCACACACATCCTTCCTTTTCTAATTGCCACATTTCTAGGCTTCCATATTTGAAATACAGGGCTTTATTTACTTTCACAAAAAATTAAGCTCCCAGGGCTGGTGGAGTGACTCAAGTGGTAGAGAGCCTGCCTAGCAAGCATGAAGCCCTAAGTTCAAACCCCAGTACAGCCAAAAAAAAAAAAATTAAGCTCCTGGGCTGGGTGTAGCCCACCAACAGAGTAATTGCATAGCATGCACATGGTCCTGGGTTCCAATCCTAGAACTAAAAAAAACAAAAATTACACTCCAATGGCAAATTAAATGGCCTTCCTTCAAAATATCTTCTAATATGCATCTTCTTTTAAATTTGGGGTAATACTATCTTAATTACAATGCTGCATATCGCCCCAACTCTAGTCAATTGCAATAGCCTCTAGTCACAACCCCAGGATTTCTTTTGAATCTGTTTTAGGCCATACAGACAGACTAACCTTCCTAAAGTCCATCTGGACCCTAAAATAGTGAGTCACCTCACAGAAACCTTCATTGGTTCCCTTGGCCCACATGGTAAAGTCAGGAATCTAGGAATGCCTAGTTCCACATAATCTGTTTCCAAGGGTGCCTAGCTAATTATACCCCTTTGTCCTCAACACCATAATCCTACTGCCCCAAACCTCTGGGCTTATCCTCATTCCTCACCTCCTACCCTGTATGCTTCCAAAAGGCAAAGACTACAGCATTTGTTACTTGCATATTCCTTTTAGTATTAACAAATACTTATAAAATAATGAGCACATAATTAACAGAGTGAAGAATTAATTGTATCAGAATACAAAGTACTGGTATATAATTTCTGACTTTTGCTTTCCAGTTTGTGTATTCTATGCTATATTGGTTAAAATGCAGCCAATCACAAAGGTCTCATGCATAAAGACTATTGTTTCAAATGCTTATCAAACTTTATTTCCTTGCACAATTTTTCACAAGATAAAGACTTTTGCTTCTAAGTAGCTACAGCTTGTGAGATCCTTAGTTGCTTTCAAATATTGTCTTCCTAAAATTATTTCTTTATTAAGTCAATTGCGTACTCAATCTATTCAAAATTTTTCACCAATGATAATTTGCAAAATAAAACATTTTATCCTTAATTCTTCATTTATTTTAAGGCTATTTCCTGAATATTTCATTCCATTACATGATGCATTTTTAATTTTAATCTGCCTCATGCATTTTTGTAAATTTGTATCATAGGGATGGAAATTCACTTTAATCTCATTTTGAATTCTTGATAACATTGGGTGTACAATGGAAACTACCATGGGAGTTCTCGTACAAGAAGGAAGCATCCTTTAGAAATTGAGGAACTCAGGTGCTATATCCATGTAGTCTCTGTGAAGCTACTAACATTTTTGCCAAAGGACATGGCCTATGGCATACTCATACTCCTTCACCATCTGTGTGATTCCCTGGAGATTTCTTTAACAGTATGCAAAAAGATTTCTGATTATTGTCCAAACTCACATGGCTTCCTTTCCTCCCTATCCCCAGACTTTCACATTCATTTCTTGGCTAATTTGTTCATCAAATGACCCATTCTACTTTTAGAAAGAATTATATATTCCAGACATTCATTTGCATGTGTTCTTCCATAACCCTGTCTGTAATCATTTGGTATCATATTCTTCACAACCAAGAATTGGCCTTGTATTGGGTCATAAAGTACATTGACAATGAAAGTTTCATAGATACATATAGCTGATTTGGTCTGCATTCAACAAATTAAATGATTAAAAAATGAAGAAATTTAAATGATAACTATGTATTAAATAGTTATAAAATAACTTTTGTTCAATTTTAATCTCCCAGATAATAATTAAAACCAATAACCAAACTGAATGGTTTGAATCCTGGCAAATTTACTAACTACTTAAGCTTAAACAAGTTTAGGTGGGGGGTTGTTTTTTTTTGTTTTGAGACAGAATCTTGCTATGTAGCTCAGGCTGACCTTTAGCTTTCTATGTAGTCCTGGCTTGTCTCAAGCTTGGGATCCTCCTGCCTTAGCCTCCCAAGTGCTGACATTATAGGCCACCATGCCTGGCCTAAGCAAGTTTTTTTTAAACCTTTCATGCCTTAGTTTGAACATCATGTAAAGGGATAATATTAAACCATATCACAGAGTTTGTGTGAAAATTAAATTTTAATTCTTATTTTCATGCACATAGTATTTAATAAATTTTTGCCATTTTTGTATTATACATGGTATCTTACACATCATAACTTATTCCTCTCCATTTATTAACCATAATAGCAATAATAACAGTGGCTGTCAACATTTATTGAGCAATATATCATCTTATTTAATCCCCTCAAAAGCTATGAGGTAGGTTGTATCATTGTCTAAATTTTACTAATGAGGAAAGTTAAAATTAAAATAATTTACACAGAGACATTTCACTAGTTGAGGTTCTCCAGAGAAACAGAGTCCTAAAGGAGAGATAGATAGATAATAGATAATTTATTAGAAGGTATTAGCTTATAAAATTATGGAGGCTAAGAAGTAGATAGGTCTGCTGTAAACAAGCTCAAGATACAGAAAAGCTCATGATAAATCCTAATCCAAGTGCAAAAACCAAAGAGATAGGGGGACTGATGGTATAAATTCCAGTCCAGTGCGATGAGAAGACCAGTGTCCCAGCCCATGTAGGCAGGCAGGGCAAAAAAGATGACACATTTTTGTTCTTTTCAGGTCTTCAACTGATTGGATGATATCCACTCATATTGAGAAGGGCAAACTACTTTGCTGAATCCACAGATTGCAATCCTAATCCTATTCAAAATAGTACCCTTGGACCGGAGGTGTGGCTCAAGTAGTAGAGTACCTGCTCTACCTACAAGCACAAAGTCATGAGTTCAAACCCCAGACCCACCAAAAAAGAAAACAGCACCCTCACAGGCACATCCAGAATTAATGTTTATTCTGGCCATCCCACAGCACAGTTAAGTTGCCACATAGAATTAAATGGCACAGAAAGACAGTCAGTGTCGGGGTATTTTTGCGGGTTTTCAATCTCTCTCTCTCTGTCTCTCTCGCACGCACGCTACAACACACTATACTTACTCATTTTACATTTGTTTTGTCAATTAGTCATTAAACAAATCTTCACTACCATTTACTCCTATGTGCAGGGTTCAGTGCAACATGTGGGGGAGGGGGAGGTATGTAGAGAGAGAGACATGCAAGAAATTTTCCCTGCCACCAATGAGTTTACAATCTATTTTAGGAGATACTCATGTCCATATAATTAAAATGGATGATATAATAGAAATGTTTCAGGTATAAACCAGGTGCTGTGAGAAAGCTGAAGAAGCCATTAATTCTAACCTAGGAGATGGGAAAGTAAGCATATAAGCACTAACGGCCTTGTGTTGTGAGAGAAGCAGAAATGTAAGAAATCCCTTAAGCATTATATTGGATAGAGTATCACAGGACAGCAGATAGTGTTTGGCTGGAAGTGCAGGGTCTTAAGTCTGAGCAGGCAAGTTTGGAATGTTCCTGTGCTTCTATATGTATAAAAATGAGGTAAATCCTACATTTTTGGAACCCCTTCTTGGTTATCCAAATATTTCGCCCAAGCAAAGATGGGCGACAAGGTTAGTTCAAAAGTAAAAAAAGATGGTTCTAAATGTATATTAGGTGCTTCATTAATTTTGGAATGTCAGAGTTGGCATCAGGCTATACTACCTGAGCTACTTTTCCGATGAGAGTAAGAAATGCTTTAGTTGTTGAGACTTCTGCACACCCCAGGAGCCTAAGTTCTGGTGTCTGTGGGAAAACTCTGAACAACTCCTAGTTCAGTATGGACTGTTGACAACCAAACCAAAATCCAGAATTATAGAACTAGGATGCCTGGGGCTACCACTAATACTGGCTTGGTGAACTGCCAAATGACAAAGTATACCATTTCATCCCTCTGAAATTCTTTCCTTTTTTTCCATCAAGAATGGAATTCACCAAGATTATAGACACTGAGTAAATATATATTATAGAAAAAACTAATAGAAAAAAAGAATGACAATAATTACTCCATGCTGCCTGAGGCATATTTCTTAGTAATTTCCAAATCCACTGAAAACTGGAATCTGAAAATTTCTTTCATCATGATACCCTCCCCATATTACTCCAAATTTAAGCCTCGTCCCTACTTCTTGAATACTTAATTATTAATTGACTATTGGTTTCTTATTATCAATAATTAATTGTAACTCAATGATCCATTAATAATTGGTCAATATTAATTCCAAAAAATTAGCCAAAAATAACAAACTAGGACTAAAATATAAACTACATGTCATTTCTGAGATACTTTAGCCACTTCACTTTTGTGGAAGAATTAGAGTTTGCACTGTTTGATGGTACTAAGTGGAACAGTGGTTCATTTATGTCTGTCATTGGAGAGCAAAAAGCATCATTTTAATGCTAACATGAAAGAGCAAATCCATTGTATTTGTCCTTGGTTTGATAAAAATAAGTCTTGGAGACCATCTAGAGTTAGGAGATATTAAAGAGCTATGAATTCTTGCTTTTGTATTCTCAGCCTTGTAGACCCAAAATATCTTACCAAAAGGAAACATTGTTTTAGTTGCTCCTCATTTTATATGATAAGAAAACATCATTTCTCTCCTTTTCCTCTCAGGTGGCCGTGGAGGACCGCATCAGACAGCTGCATGAAGCCCACAGGGACTTTGGCCCAGCCTCCCAGCACTTCCTTTCCAGTAAGTCATTTTCAGCTTTCATGGCTTAACCCCTTCATTGCATCTTGGTAGCTAAGAGTTAAAAGTTGAATTCCAGTCATCTCTGCCAGATGCAGTGCAGGTGTAAATCATCCCAAAATATAACTTGGTGGATGAATTCAGAAGTTAAGGAACAGGAGGGTCAATTAGATTATTTTGTCCCATCTTCAGCTAATGCATAATTGTTTCTTGCAATATATTCCCATGTGCTAACTTCATTATTATTTTCAAGTCTTTATCTCTGCTCCTATCAGTTCACTTCATAAAGTTGATCATTATATATAAATATGAAATGATCATTTAATATATATTACCATGGACTATAATTCTTGACATTTTGGGGTTCAAACTCAGGACTTCAAGCTTGTTAGGCAGGTGCTTTACCAATTGAGCCACACCTCCAACTATAATTATATAATTCATTAAATGCTCCCTGCCTCCAAGTTGGAACCTCAGCCTATGGTGTTTCCTTTCCCTAACTAATTCTTGTCACTCTTTTATCCTTGGCCTTTACTCACTCTTTATATTTTTCAAGTTTTAATATTTTATTCATTGTATTTTTATAATTACCATATTATTTGGATATTATTAGTAAACATTACAAATATTTTATAATTAACACTAAGATAGCTTTAGTTTACTGGAAACATAAGTATTGAAACATTCTATTAATATAAAAATGTATAGTGACTTGGCAAGTACTGGTTTCCTCTAATTAATGTTGTTAATTTATACCACTCTTTCTGAGGTTATAAAACATATATGTTGAGTTTGGGAATATTTAAAAGCCATAATTCCACTATATGTAGTTAATATCTGTCCTCATTTTGATATGTTACCTTCTGTTCATATATGACTATGTTGGAGGGTTTAACTATCATTTCTCGGAATTAGTTTGTGCTTGGCAATATTACAAATAACAGCTAATTTAACCCTGTAGCAACTCCATGAGATACATAACCTTATTATACCCATTTTAATGATGAGGCAATTGAGGCACACAGCCAGCAATTGAGAGAGCCAGGATTCAAATTCAAGAAGATGGCTCAGGGTCTATGTTTTGAACCACTACACTGTACTTTTGTTTAATTTATATACTTTATAGAGAAGAAGTAATTCTTTATGGTCTCCCTTCAGTCTTCTGCTGCATTATTTTATTACTGCTTTCTGGTCTTTTCCATTCTCTGTGGGTTTATAAAATGATCATGTTCATAAATATTGTAAAGTATTTGACTAGATGCTTCCATGTGTATCTCCAGTTGGCCATTGTCTTTTAGAACAAAAATTCCTAGAAGATATTGGTCCTGTCTTTTTATTATACATCGATAATGGATTAGGTAAGAACTTGTCATTTTTTTCTTGACTACTCTAACCTTATTATCTACATGTGGTCTACTTATTTGGACAATATCATTCATGCTTAGGAGTTGCCAAGAAAAAAGGGATAAGTTAAAAGAGTGCATTTCAATGGCTAGGATAGTGGTTTTTAGGAATAACACTAGAAAAATTAAAAAGGCTGCAAATTTTGTCTTCTGTATTTTTCCAAATCTCTGATCTGCTTAACTTACCTTGGTGACATCCATTCTATTTGATTTAATTGAGATCAAATGTGATAACATATTCCTGAGTGACTCAAAAACAATAAAAAAAATTACTATTATGAATATTAATTACTCCTAAGGAGCCTTGTATATTCATTCATACTTTTCTCCTGTCTCCCTCTCCTTTGAATTGCCGTGTCTTCCCTATTAAAACCTATTCCCAGAAAATGATATGTTACACTCATTTAACCCAAGTGACAGGTAAAGTTTAATGTATACTTCTCCTGGGTTATTTGCATTTTAATAGAGTAAAAATCCATAAGTCTGAGGAATGGTTCTCTGGTGGTAGAATGTCAGGCATAAGCTCTGAGCATTGAGGGGCCATGTGGAACATCCTCACACCTTTCCAACCGTATCATATCAGAGTCTACTTCCACAAAGATCAGGTCTATAGACATGGATGCTCATAAAAAGATTGACCTTTACCTGCCTGAATGGAGCCAGTCCTAGAAGTCTCCAATTTCTTGAATACCCAAATGGAACATTAATAATTGTCTAGAAGCATTGCTTGTGCATATAAACACATACCAAATGGTTTTAAGGGCTATTGAAGAAATGGAACAGTAAGAATAAATATGGATGTGTCTTCATGCTATCCTATTTTAAGTTACAAAGGTAATATATACTCATAAAGGGATATTTAGAGAGCATAAAAAAAGAAAGGAAAATTTTCTAAAATTCCACTACCCAGAGATACTCTCAGATATTTGGTATATATATTTTTTGTCTTTGTGTGCATATGTGTGTGTATTCATATTGTCTTTTTTTCTTTTAAACCAAGCAATAATATAGTATAAAACAAGTTACAGTTTTATAAAATGCTTTTTAACTTTACAGCTGTATTAAAAATACTATTTTTCTTTTGATATTCTTCTTCCAAGTATTTTTTATTCATATGTGTATACAATGTTTGGGTCATTTCTCCCCCCTTCCCCCACCCCCTCCCTTACCGCCCCTGCTCCCTCCCTCTCCCCCAAACCCCCTTGGTACCTGGCAGAAACTATTTTGCCCTTATCTCTAACTTTGTTGAAGAGAGAGTATAAGCAATAATAGGAAGGAACAAGGGTTTTTGCTGGTTGAGATAAGGATAGCTATATAGGGAGTTGACTCACATTGATTTCCCGTGCATGTGTATTACCTTCAAGGTTAATTCTTCTTGATCTAACCTTTTCTCTAGTTCCTGGTCCCCTTCTTCTATTGGCCTCAGTAGCTTTAAGGTATCTGCTTTAGTTTCTCTGTGTTGAGGGCAACAAATGCTATCTAGTTTTTTAGGTGTCTTACCTATCCTCACACCTCGCTTGTGTGCTCTCGCTTTATCATGTGATCAAAGTCCAATCCCCTTGTTGTGTTTGCCCTTGATCTAATGTCCTCAATGAGGGAGAACACACGATTTTTGGTCTTTTGGGCCAGGCTAACCTCACTCAGAATGATGTTCTCCAATTCCATCCATTTACCAGCAAATGGTAACATTTCGTTCTTCTTCATGGCTGCATAAAATTCCATTGTATATAAATACCACATTTTCTTAATCCATTTATCAGTAGTGGAGCATCTTGGCTGTTTCCACATCTTGGCTATTGTGAATAGTGCCACAATGAACATGGGTGTGCAGGTGCCTCAGGAGTAACCTGTTGTCACATGCTTTTGGGTATATACCCAAGAGTGGTATTGCTGGATCAAATGGTAGATCAATGTTTAGCTTTTTAAGTAGCCTCCAAATTTTTGTCCAGAGTGGTTGTACTAGTTTACATTCCCACCAGCAGTGTAAGAGGGTTCTTTTTTCCCCGCATCCTCGCCAACACCTGTTGTTGGTGGTGTTGCTAATGAAGGCTATTCTAACAGGGGTGAGGTAGAATCTTAGTGTGGTTTTAATTTGCATTTCCTTTATTGCTAGAGATGGTGAGCATTTTTTCATGTTTTTTTTTTTGGCCATTTGAATTTCTTCTTTTGAGAAAGTTCTGTTTAGTTCACTTGCCCGTTTCTTTATTGGTTCATTAGTTTTGGGAGAATTTAGTTTTTTAAGTTCCCTATGTGTTCTGGTTATCAGTCCTTTGTCTGATGTGTAGCTGGCAAATATTTTCTCCCACTCTGTGGGTGTTCTCTTCAGTTTAGAGACCATTTCTTTTGTTGAGCAGAAGCTTTTTAGTTTTATGAAGTCCCATTTATCTATGCTATCTCGTAGTTGCTGTGCTGCTGGAGTTCCATTGAGAAAGTTCTTACCTATACCTACCAATTCCAGAGTATTTCCTACTCTTTCCTGTACCAACTTTAGAGTTTGTGGTCTGATATTAAGATCCTTGATCCATTTTGAGTTAATATTGGTACAGGGTGATATACATGAATCTAGTTTCAGTTTTTTGCAGACTGCTAACCAGTTTTCCCAGCAGTTTTTGTTGAACAGGCTGCTTTTTCTCCATCGTATATTTTTAGTGCCTTTGTCAAAGACAAGTTGGTTATAGTTGTGTGGCTTCATATCTGGATCCTCTATTCTGTTCCACTGGTCTTCATGTCTGTTTTTGTGCCTGTACCATGCTGTTTTTATTGTTATTGCTTTGTAATATAGTTTGAAGTCAGGTATTGTGATACCTCATGCATTGTTCTTTTGACTGAGTATTGCCTTGGCTATTCGTGGCCTCTTGTGTTTCCATATAAATTTAACAGTAGATTTTTCAATCTCTTTAACGAATGTCATTGGAATTTTGATGGGAATTGCATTAAACATGTAGATTACTTTTGGGAGTATAGACATTTTTACTATGTTGATTCTACCAATCCATGAGCATAGGAGATCTCTCCACTTTCTATAGTCTTCCTCAATCTCTTTCTTCAGAAGTTTATAGTTTTCCTTATAGAGGTTGTTCACATCTTTTGTTAGGTTTACACCTAGGTATTTGATTTTTTTGAGGCTATTGTAAATGGAATTTTTTTGTTTTCATATATTCTTTCTCAGTTTGTTCATTATTAGTGTGTAGAAATGCTAATGATTTTTCTATGTTGATTTTATATCCTGCTACCTTGCTATAGCTATTGATGGTGTCTAGGAGCTTTTGAATAGAGTTTTTTGGGTCTTTAAGGTATAGGATCATGTCATCTGCAAATAGGGATATTTTAACAGTTTCTTTACCATTTGTATTCCTTTTATTCCTTCTTCTTTCCTAATTGCTCTGGCTAGGAATTCCAGTACTATGTTGAATAGGAGTGGAGATAGTGGGCATCTTTGTCTAGTTCCTGATTTTAGAGGGAATGGTTTCTGTTCTTCTCCATTAAGTATAATGCTGGCTGTAGGTTTGTCATATATAACTTTTATAATGTTAAAGTACTTTCCTTCTATTCCTAATTTTCTTATAGCTTTTATCATGAAATGGTGTTGGATCTTATCAAAGGCTTTTTCTGCATCTATTGAGATGATCAAATGGTTTTTGTCTTTGCTTCTCTAAATGTAGTTTATTATGTTTATTGATTTTCGTATGTTGAACCACCCCTGCATTACTGGGATGAAGCCTACTTGGTCGTGATGACTGATCTTTTTGATGTGTTGTTGAATTCGGTTTCCCATTATTTTATTGAGGATTTTTGCATCTATGTTCTTCTTGTGCTTTTTCAAATTCTCTATTTTTGTTGTCTTGGAATTTCTTGAGTGTCTCCTGTACATTTTGGTTGACCATATCCAGTATCATCTTTGTAAAATTCTCATTGATCACCTGTAGTATTTCTTCTTTTAGATTGTTCTTGTGGGTTTTGTTGGGTTCTTTGGCATAATTTATCTTCATTTTGCTGGAGTCTGGATCTGAGTATCTGTTTTCTTCATTTCCCTTTGGTTTCTGTACTAATTTTTTGCTGTGAGGAAACTGGTTTCCCTGTTTTTTCTGTCTTCCCGTCATTGCCCTTGGTGTTGTTATTGTCCCTGTACTGTGTGCAATTAAGTATTTTCTAGCTTGTAATAATAACAATGGTGATATTTAGAATGGAAGGGTGAAAGGAGATGGAAAGCAAAGAAGTTAAAGAAAAAGGAAAAAGCAAATAAACAAGTAGAAAAAACAAAACAAATAAACAAAAGTTTCAAAGATATAAACAGGGAGAGATAGTGTATTAATCAACAGTAAACTGAACAGGTATTAGAGAGACAGAGAGAGGATTGAAAATAAAAAATAAATTAAAAATAAAAATAAAAATAAAAAATAAATAAATAAAAATTAAAAAAATCTCCAAGTACAAATGCAATAAAGTTTCAGTCTTAATAATTTTGGTGTTAGTTCCTCAGCCTCCAATCCTGGAGATGGTGTCTCAGAAGTAGTTCTGTCATTGTCTTATCAAAGGGAAAAAAACTGAAACAAAACAAAACAACACAACACACAAAAAAAAACACCACAAAGTGTCCCAAATCAAATGCAATACGGTTTCAGTAAGTTTTTCAGTATGCAGGTATAGTTCAGTTGTTGTCTCATCAAAGGTAGGGAGAAAAAAAAAACAGTCTGGAGACAGTTCTATGAATGGCTATCTGAGGCTGTGGCTCACCTGCCTGCTGCTGTCAGCCAGCTGTTGCTGGAGGCTTTATTTATGCAGATCTCAGGAGTGAGCTTAACACTCACCTAGCCCCTCAGGCTTTGTTTATTTAGAGTTCTCCTGGGTGTGACCACCACTGCTACAAGCTTTCCCCTTTCCAAGCACACTGGGGGAGGTGACACTGCACCCACTTTCTAAGGCCTGTGTGTTTATTTACAGCTCACATGGGAAGTGGATCTTTTCCCCTCGCCTGTGAAGTTTTCCTCCCACCGCCACTTTTATAAGCTTTCTTGCTCCTGGTTGCTGGGCATGTGCCGCTGCTGCTGCCTTCTCCAGCCAGCTTGTTGTGAGGGATTTCTCTCCTCCCCCCTTTTGGCACTCAGGGCTCCCCGCCCTCTTTGCTATGTGTCTTTTTTGCTGTTATTGCTTATTATTCAGTTTTTTTTTCCTTTTTTCCCTGGGTAGGGGTCGGTCTGTCCAGGGGGCTATGCTGATCTGGACCAGGATTGTCTGTGGGAGTACCATGTGCCGCTTAGCTCACCTTGTGGTCCACATCTTCCCAAGCCATCTGGGCACTGCCATCTGGTGGCAGCATGGGAGCCCTTCTGGTTTCTCGGTTTAACATGAAGTGGAGATGCTATGTGCAGGCTGGAAGTGTGGAGGAGTCAAAGTTTTGCCTCTTCTCGGTGGTTTTTCCTGTAAGGTGTATTCCCAGTGTCTCTCCAAGATTTTACTGTAGGAGGCACACTTTTTTCTGCTTCCTCCCTCTAGCCGCCATCTTGGAATCTCCCAAGTAATTTTTTAATGGCTAGCCAACATTCCCTTCTGTGGCCATAGCAAATTTGCCAAGACAATTCTGAATTCCTTGATATTAATATTATTTCAAAATGTTCACTATTGCATCCAATATTGCAACTAACATTCCTTTTAAACCTTTAAAGATATTTCAGGTTCTTTCTACAAGGGTTATTGCTTTTTAACAATGTAATTGTTGTGTTAAATATGTTTTCATTTGTAAAACTTTTGTTGTCTATTGTCAAACTGACCTCTAGAAAGTTGTACCTGAAGTTTGGTAGACCATCAAAACCATGTTTAAGTCAAGGCATCTTGGAAGTCACTTATTTGTATTAAATAGTATTCTGCAAAAGCAAAACAGCTTCTTCCTTCAAAAGTAAATAAAAATATATTTTAAAACTCCACTAAAGACATATCAGAAGAGTTTGAATTGATACATGTTTGGTAAATTGCTTCCAGGCTACTAGGAATAATAAAGTGACTTCTAAAATGTAGAAATTACCAAGAGAAAAAAAATATATGAGCCACTATTTAACCATATACTTCCCCACAGAAAGTATCTCCATACATTCTCTCTCTCTCTCTCTCTCTCTCTCTCTCAACATATACACACAAATACTCTCCTTTGGAAACTACATTACCAGCATGTGCTTTTTTATCAGAAGAGAGAAGCACTCTCTCTTCACTGTTTCTTCTTGAGAAGAGGAAAAAAACATTAAAATTTGACCATTATCCATTGATAGAATCCAGCTTGTCTTTATTTCTACTTTTAATATTCTAGAACTCTGAGTTGACTTCTGCAACTTAAACCAAGAAAAAGGAGAAATTCTATTACGTTCGT
This sequence comes from Castor canadensis, assembly GCF_047511655.1. NCBI lineage: Eukaryota > Metazoa > Chordata > Mammalia > Rodentia > Castoridae > Castor > Castor canadensis. The sequence continues at coordinate 114,337,142 of NC_133405.1, forward strand.
TTCAAAAATTTTATATATTGCACTATGCATATCATTAGACAAATTATATGTATGTAATTATATATATATATAGTTGGTAGGCACAGTATCAGTTTCTGTATGTCAGTGAAAGTATTATAGTGCTCATTGATTGGCATGAGAGTCTAAGTATTACCCTTCTTTTGTTATTTTCAAAAAGTATAAAACTTTTCTGGCCAGTTTCTTAATTCTCTGGGCTTCTATTCTAAGTTCTACTTTTCTCATCTATTTTTGAATAAAGGTAAAAAATTTCTTCTATAACAGAACCTGTGATTGTCTTAATATTTTTCATGTTCTAGAATTCACTAAAGGAGCTTTTCCTAAGCTCGTTTTCTCAGAACATTCATGGTCTATAAGATTTTAATAACTATCACTTGAAGTAATAGTTATGGGATCCATAAGACTGATAAAACATAGGGTTATTGAGATAAGCAAGTTTCTCTCCTATGGGAGTTTTTGGAGCCTTTATTAGGTATTGAGAGTCTATGGGGAAGATAAAGAGTTGGGAGCTCTTCCTCACACTTAAGTGATTATGGACTTTTTTTTCAGGTATACCAATTAACTTCTCACTAAACATGTCATACCACACAGTGAATCTTTGTCCCAAAGTGATATTTGCCAAATGGCACAATGACAAGACTTTTCTGCTGAAAGTAGTTAAGAACATCATGCAATTAAAACAGCAATGAGCACTTATAAGCCAAAAGGGCCAACTTTCTATCCTTCTTGAAGTTCCCAGCCCCAGTCCCAGTCCCATCCTAGCAGTCCCATGATGCTGCATTCCTAACTAGAGAGAAGCATAGAGTGTGGTTATACTAATACCAATCAAACTCTTAGGCATGTTGCTCATTAGTGAATTCTGAAATCAGCCACCAATTCTTAATGGAAGGTAATGAAACAGATTAGAGAATATCAGAGTCTATTACACAAGTAAAGAGGTGAAGTATCATTTTGATACTTTGGTTATTCAGTGAGGATTGTGGGGTGTGTGTGCTAGATTACAATGTAAAAATGTTTTCCTTCTGTGAGTTACAGTCCAAAAAGTTTGGACCACCCTTATTTTACAGATGACAAATTAGGTGCAGAAAGATCAATTGATATGACCAGAGTCCCAAAGGTGGTTATAACAGATCTAGGAAAGTTACCCAGTTTTGGGACTTCTAAGCAATACACTGTGTTTCCCATTAAGAACACATCTACAGGCCAATAACTGTCTAGTTCATCTGGAATTGCCAAAGATTTTTTTTCCTCTTCTCTTCCTCTTACTCTAGCCCATACAAAGATAATATACAGAGTCTGAAATTTTCTCTCAATACCTCTGGGTCAAAAATAGTATAAAATATGCATAAAAATAGTATGGGATATTGGTTAAGAGTACAAGCTGGCCAAGCAGGTGGTATATTCCTGTAGTGCCAGCTACTCAGAAGGCTGAGGCAGGAGGATGGCTTGAGCCGAGGAATTCAAGACCAGTCTGGGCAACCAGACTGCTCTTAAAAGCAAGACCCTGTCTAGTAAATGAGTCTTTATTATTATTATTATTATTATTTATTTATTTATTCACATGTGCATACATTGTTTGGGTCATTTCTCCTCCTTGCCCCCCGCCTCCACCCCCTCCCCCCAACCCACCTTGCTTCCAGTGTAGAACCTGTTCTACACTTTGCTCTAATTTTGTTGAAGAGAAGATAATAAGCATAATAAGGAAGACAAAGCATTTTTGCTAGTTGAGTTAAGGATAACTATACAGAGAGATTCCTAGAATTGCTTTCATGTACAAATGTGTTACAACACAAGTTGATTCATCTCTAACTGATCTTTACACTGGTTCCTGATCCCCTTCTCATGTTGACCTCTGTCACTTTAAGGATTCTGTATTAATTCCTCTGAGTGGGGACATAGAATGCTTTCATGTTTTGGGTTTTCTACCTATCCCCATACCTCCCGTATGTGCTCTCCCCTTGTCATCTGACCTAAGTCCAACAACATTGCTGTATATGCCCTAGATCTAAAGTCCACATATGAGGGAGAACATATGATTTTTGCTCTTCTGAGCCTGGCTAACTTCGCTCAGGATGATGTTCCCCAGTTCCATACATTTACTTGCAAGTGATAAGATTTCATTCTTCTTCATGACTGAGTAAAACTCCATTGTGTATAAATACCACATTTTCTTGATCCATTCATCAGTAGTGGAGCATCTTGGATGTTTCCATAACTTGGCAATTGTGTGCAGATGCCTTTGGAGTAACCTGTGTTGCAATCCTTTGGGTATATCCCCAGGAGTGGGATTTCTGGATCATATGACAGATCTATGTTTAGATTATTAAGAAGCCTCCAAATTTTTTTCCAGATGGTTACACTAGCTTGCATTCCCACCAGCAGTGTATGAGGGTTCCTTTTTTCCCACATCCTCACCAACACTTTTTGTTGGTGGTGGTTTTTTTTTTCATTTTTCTTTTATTATTCATATGTGCATACAAGGCTTGGTTCATTTCTCCCCCCTGCCCCCACCCCCTCCCTTACCACCCACTCCACCCCCTCCCTCTCCCCCCCCTCAATACCCAGCAGAAACTATTTTGCCCTTATTTCTAATTTTGTTGTAGAGAGAGTATAAGCAATAATAGGAAGGAACAAGGGTTTTTGCTGGTTGAGATAAGGATAGCTATACAGGGCATTGACTCACATTGATTTCCTGTGCGTGGGTGTTACCTTCTAGGTTAATTCTTTTTGATCTAACCTTTTCTCTAGTTCCTGGTCCCCTTTTCTTATTGGCCTCAGTTGCTTTAAGGTATCTGCTTAGGTTTCTCTGCGTTAAGGGCAACAAATGCTAGCTAGTTTTTTAGGTGTCTTACCTATCCTCACACCTCGCTTGTGTGCTCTTGCTTTTATCATGTGCTCATAGTCCAATCCCCTTGTTGTGTTTGCCCTTGATCTAATGCCACATATGAGGGAGAACATATGATTTTTGGTCTTTTGGGCCAGGCTAACCTCACTCAGAATGATGTTCTCCAATTCCATCCATTTACCAGCGAATGATAACATTTCGTTCTTCTTCATGGCTGCATAAAATTCCATTGTGTATAGATACCACATTTTCTTAATCCATTCGTCAGTGGTGGGGCATCTTGGCTGTTTCCATAACTTGGCTATTGTGAATAGTGCCGCAATAAACATGGATGTGCAGGTGCCTCTGGAGTAACAGTCTTTTGGGTATATCCCCAAGAGTGGTATTGCTGGATCAAATGGTAGATCGATGTCCAGCTGTTGCTGGTGTTTTTGATGATGGCTATTCTAACAGGGATGAGGAGGAATCTTAGTGTGGTTTTGATTTGCATTTCCTTTATGGCTAGAGATGGTGAGCATTTTTCGTGTGTTTTTTGGCCATTTGAATTTCTTCTTTTGAGAAAGTTCTGTTTAGTTCACTTGCCCATTTCTTTATTGGTTCATTGATTTTGGGAGAGTTCAGTTTCTTAAATTCCCTGTATATTCTGGTTATTAGCCCTTTGTCTAATGCATAGCTGGCAAATATTTTCTCCCACTCTGTGGGTAGTCTCTTCATTTTAGAGACCATTTCTTTTGTTGTGCAGAAGCTTTTTAATTTTATGAGGTCCCATTTATTCATCCTTTCTCTTAATTGCTGTGCTGCTGGAGTTCTATTGAGGAAGTCCTTGCCTATACCTATTACTTCCAGAGTGTTTCCTGCTCCTTCCTGTAGTAACTTCAGAGTTTTGGGTCTGATATTAAGGCCCTTGATCCATTTTGAGTTGATACTAGTACAGGGTGATAGACATGGATCTAGTTTCAGTTTCTTGCAGACGGATAGCCACTTTTCCCAGTAACATTTGTTGAAGAGGCTGTCTTTTCTTCATTGTATATTTTTGGCAACTTTGTCAAAAATGAGGTGGGAATAGTTGTGTGGATTCATATCTGGGTCCCCTATTCTGTTCCACTGGTCTTCATGTCTGTTTTTGTGCCAGTACCAAATGCTATTTTTATTGCTATTGCTTTGCAATATAGTTTGAAGTCGGGTATTGTGATACCTCCAGCATTGCTCTTTTTGCTGAGAATTGCCTTGGCTATTTGCAGTCTCTTGTGTTTCCAAGTGATGGATTCACTGCTGAATTTTATCAGATGTTTAAAGAAGAACTAATACTAACCCTCCTTAAACTGTTCCACGAAATAGAAATGGAAGGAACACTGCCTAACTCATTTTATGAAGCCAATATTACTCTCATCCAAAAACCAGACAAAGACATCTCCAAAAAAGGAGAACTATAGGCCAATTTCCTTAATGAATATCAATGCAAAAATCCTCAATAAAATAATGGCAAACCGAATCCAACAACACATCAGAAAGATCATTCACCATGACCAAGTCGGTTTCATCCCAGGGATGCAGGGGTGGTTCAACATACGCAAATCCATAAATGTAATGCAGCACATTAATAAAAGCAAAGACAAAAACCACTTGATCATCTCAATAGATGCAGAAAAAGCCTTCGACAAGATCCAATACCACTTCATGATAAAAACTCTAAGAAAACTAAGACGAAGGAAACTACCTCAACATTGTAAAGGCTATATATGACAAACCTACAGGCAACATCATACTCAATGGTGAAAAACTGAAATCATTTCCCCTAAAATCAGGAACGAGACAGGCGTCCCCACTACCCCCACTCATATTCAACATAGTACTGGAATTCCTAGCCAGAGCAATTAAGCAAGAAGAAGAAATAAAAGGAATACAAATAGGTAAAGAAACTGTCAAAATATCCCTATCTGCAGATGATATGATCCTATACCTTAAAGACCCAAAAAACTCCACCCAAAAACTCTTAGACACCATAAACAGCTACAGCAAGCTTTTCTATACACCAACAATGAACAAACTGAGAAGGTACAAATGGAAACAATTCCATTTACAATAGCCTCAAAAAAAAATCAAATACTTAGGAGTAAACATAACAAAGGATGTGAATGACCTCTATAAGGAGAATTACAAACTCCTGAAGAAAGAGATCGAGGAAGACTACAGAGAAGCTGGAAAGATCTCTTGTGCTCATGGATTGGTAGAATCAACATAGTAAAAATAGCTATACTACCAAAAGTAATCTACATGTTTAATGCAATTCCCATCAAAATCCCAATGACTTTCATTACAGAGATTGAAAAATCTACCCTAAAGTAAAGGGGTCTTAATGCTGTAGAACTATACTGACTGGGTCAGATACCTTAGTGATGGCTTAGTATCTTTTTAGTCTCCATCTTTAAAGCGTGAAGATAATAGTAACGTATTTCCATATTTCATTAATTTTAACATATGTTTTTTCACTCAGGTTTTAACAGCTCTAAGATCAGAATGTACCTTATGATCAGTATGATTTTGAATTTAATAAAGTATGGAAGCATTATGTTTTAGGGTTATAGTGAAGATCAAGTAGTTACTATATGTAAAACCCTTAGAAAAGTGCCTGGCACATAGTACCTGTTGTACAAGTGTTTGCTTTTAGCATTGGTATCAGTATTACATTTGGTACAATAATATGAGTTAGTGTATACCCATTAGAGTCAAACTAGTTATGAAATATCATTTATCCTCTTGCATTTAATTCTCAGTGTAAGTAGTTTCACTCCTCTGATGCTTATCTTCATGAATCTAATATGAAAACCCAGTATTTGGCACATTATAAGAGCTCAATAGTTATTTGTGTAATTAATGAATAGATGAATAACCTAATATGTATACCCTAATCAGTATAAGATCACGATGATATTAGTCTTGTTGACAGTTATATTCCCCAGTGCCTAACATGGTACCTGGAACTTGGTAGATGTTCAGTAAATATTTATAGACTAAATTATTTCCTACACCCAAATGAAGAAGAGGTAAATTTACTTCTGATATTGAAAATACACAGTGATATGACATTTAATATAGAGACTATCATAGAGTAGACACTCAATAAATAATGTGATCTTTTATGTTGTTTCTTAGTATGGACTAATAACATTCATAACTTTACATGGTTAGCTGTGCCATGTAATATATTAAGAAAAAACATTGATTTCAAAATTATAGTATGATCACAGCTATATTAAAAATAAAGTAAAAATAGTAGCAAGGTATACATTAAAAAGACTAGAAATAAAAGTACATCAAAATGCAAACAGTTATTGTGCCTTTTCTTTTTACTTTTGCAGATTTTTATAATAAGCATATATTACATTTAAAATGGAAAAAAACAATAAAAGTAAAATTCTTATACACTCGTATTAACCCAGTGACCTCTTGCAGTATTATACTCTATTGGTGGCAATAGAACTGTATAAGACAAATTTCCTTTTTATTATTTATTCTAAATTTAAAAAGTATGAGTTTCTTTGAGTGACCTTCTTGTTCACAGATTATGAGACACTGTAAAAAGAAATAACTGATCAGTTATTACTTGCAGGCTTTATAATCTTAACTGCCTTAATCATATCCCCAGTTAACTCCTTCTCCCTTGTCAAAGCAAGTCAAGCCTTTATACTTGCCCTGACTACATTGGGTGAAACAGTTTGTTTCCATCCTGAAAACTGCAAATCTTCACCCCCAGCCCCTTCCTTACATGATTAATTTTTAAAAACAAGGGAAAAACACAGTTAAGCACATGTGTTAATAATTGCTGATATTCACTGAACAGAGGATATATGATTTGATATATAAGTGTGCCAATAATGTAAAGCTTCAGATTGGCTTAAAGAAGTCATCATGATAAAAGTCACAAAGAATCTTGTACCTACAACGTGAGATGATTTTCAGTCTAAAGCTTTCTATCAGGTAAAATCTCATGGTAAAATAATTTGAGCCAGTTTCTTTAGCTGTCATGTGTTGTCCTGCATGTTAGGAATTGGGACAAATGCCATCTACTCTATCAGGAATGCTGGTCATGCTTCTATAAATGTAAAGATATACTGATAATAATTGCACTTTTTCCTCAAAAACCTATTGTTATCACCCTTTCTCCTTTAGCTCAATTTTTTGGCAGTACCAGGGTCTAAGCTCAGAGCCTTGCACATGCTAGGCAAGCACTTTATCACTTGATTCACGCCCCCAGCCCTTTTTTCTTTTATTTTTCAAATAGGGCTTTTTGCCCAGACCAGGCCAGCCTAGGACTACAATACTCTTACCCATGCCTCCCACATAATCTGGAATTATAAGTATGCACCACCATTCCTGGCATGTTGGTTAAATGGAGTGTCACTAACTTCTTGCCTAGGCTGGCCTCAAAACACAATCCTCCTGATCTCTGCCTGCCTAGCAGTTGAGATTACAGGTGTGAACCACTGTACCCAGTTCCTTTAGCTCAAATTTATACTCTCCAGTAAGCCTCTAGGTTTATTTGTTTTAGAGTATCTTTGGTAGTGAAATTTTGCGTCATTAACCCTACACACTCCCTTTATTTGAACACAGAGGAAACTTAGGAAAGTTCTCAATTTCTGCTATGGGAATATGTGTGCTGGAACTGGCTTATCCTGGCTCAAGAGAACCAACTATTACATATACAGGAATTGTGAGCTGCTTATTACACACTTTTGGTAGCTTGCAATCAACCATAGTGAAAATATTTACCCCACAGAAATAATATATACTGCAAATTAAACTTGCTTTTCATAACTGGTTTACCAGAACATAACTAACTTATCTACAGAATTCTGATCATCCAAGTCACTTAATGAAAATCATCTTCTTAAGCAGGAAGGGATCCAAATATTCATCTGCCTTAAGTAGAGTAACCATTCATCCTTATTTGTTCATAACTTTCCTGATTTAAGCACTGAAATTTCCATATTCCAGAAAATCTCCTTGGTTCTGAGCAAACCAGAACAGTTGGTTACATTAGACTTGGGTAAATTTCCCTGGAAATAGAGCCTTACATGGGACTTCATATAGAAGTGCTTTATTGAGGGTATACTCACTATCAGGTGAAAAGGAATAAAGGAAGCCACCCTACATTGAGGATAAATGCTGGTCAGAGAATCAGGTTGAGAGAGGAGTCAAGACTAACTTCAGCCTGATCCCACAGGGGGCTCTGGAACACAAATTGTACCACAGAGTTGGCCCCAGTTTGAGGCAAGGGTGCTGGGTTTGTGTTCCCTCATGTCAGCCAGTCATTGGCTATGACTTTCAGAAAAATAAGAGATATCAGGGTAGCTCCCATTTGGTTGAGGAGATTCTCTGGTGAAAGGGGCAATGGGCCTGTACCAGCCAATACTCACAATACCTGGGAATGGGTGAACTAGCCTGGTCAAGGGGATCTGAGTGGGACATCAAAAGTATTAACTTTTCCCAGGCTTTATGAAGCTAAATTGTGACATTTAGCTTGATCACTAACTACCATTCCTTTATTGTATAGCTACATGAAAATTAGTCTGGTAGCATGGCAGACGTGAGGCAAATGTCTATGTTTTTCTTGTTTTAGCTTCTTCATTTTGACAGATTTTTCTAGGCTTCGTGAGGACCTAAAGCAGAGAGACTGGCAACAGTTCTGAATCAGTTTCATGACAAAGGCACTGTTTTAGTGGAATGGTGGTTCCTAAAAGGTATATTTTTTCACTCCCCAGAAAACGAAGGCATTTGTGAGTTTGGCCTAGAGTAGCATTTTGTCATCTGTCCCAGAATACAAAACTTTGCACAACAGAAATGGTGGAATCACATCTCTGTGGGCAAAAATCATTACTTTCATTTTTCCATTTGGATGTTTTCCATGTTCAGAACACAAGTAGTTTGGGATTACAAAATACTTTTTGGTGAGAACTTTTAGATGAGGACAAAAGGCATTGTGTTCTTTTGTAGAAATGCATAAACTCTTCCTTGTTTAAAAACTATTCTCCTGGAACTTTAAATAGACTTTCAGATATCAACAATGAAAATCATTTTGATTCCATCCCACTACAGGTATTGCTATGTTAGGTGCCGTGTCCCTTTAAGGCCATAAGGAGTAGGAATATAATTTAGGTGATGAGGGGTTGCAGAGAAGCATAAAGAAAGATGGGAACAATAGTCACCATGGCACATATGTTCCCTTCTCTCTATATATGTATTTGCTGCCATAGACCTCAAACTATCACAGTATCATAGCTTCTCTCTTCTCTCCACAAAGTACCTTCTACTTATAGTTTCTACTTCCTTGTGACTTCTGTTTTCTTCCTTTCTTCTCTGACATTTTCACTCCCCACTTCTTTGTCATCTATGTTTATCTCTGCATATTACAATTAAACTCTACAAGGAACATCTGATTATATCAGATATTTGCTATCCATCAAAAAGTAAGATATGGACCAGCCTGCAAATCAGGAATTCTTAACCTGGATACCTTTGACATTTTAGCCAGTTAATTCTTCATTGTTGGGAGCTCTCTTGTGCATTATTCTTGGCAACATCCTCAACCTCTACCTAGTAGCACCCTCCCTCAGTTGAAGCAACCAAAAATGTCTACAGACATTATCAAATGTCCTCTTGAGGGTGAAATTATCCCTGACTGAAAACTATCCTTTTTTGTTGGTTTTTGTTTGTTTGGTGGTTCATTTATTGGTTGGTTAGTTGGTTGGTTGGTTGGTTGGTTTGAGACAGGGTCTTTCTACATAGTTTAGACTGGCCTCGATCTCATTATGTACCCCCAGGCTGGCCTCAAATTTGTGATCTTCCTGTCTTAGTGAATGTTGGGATTGCAGGCCTATCCCCAGTAAAAACTACTCTTATAAGCAACCTCTTAGATAATTTGTGGTCATGGAAATGGGGTATGTGGAACACTAAGTAGAGTGATCTGCACCTGAAGAGTAATTTCAGACCACTTCTCAGTCTGTACCCTGAAGTACCCTTCAGTGAAGAGGAGTTTCCCAGCAGACAATCTTTAGGGATTGCCTCATTTGCCTTGCCTAGGTTCATACCCCATCCTGGGCAGCTTCTGATTAATGCAGGAGTATAAAAATTAGACCATTTTGGCCCAACTCAGGAGAAGTCTAATTGTAACTAAGAGCTCCCGTGGAGTTGACTGAGATTGTCACCAGGCTACTTCCAAATTTAGTTTCTCCTTATTTCCATTCCTGCTTCCTTCCTCTCTCTTCCCTAGTTGTCAATCCCCATGGCACACCTTACTAAATATCTTGTTCTGTAAAACAGATAATTTAAGATAAATTTTGTCTTAGAGTCAGCTTCCTAGGGGAACCCTATCTGTGTGGGGGCAATGTAACTGATAAGCATTTTCAAGCATCTGAAAAATAGGCATTGTAATAGGCCCAACCTAGTCACTGGATAATTTAATTTACTCTTGCTTTCATAATGAGGTTGATGATTTTTTCCAATGTAAGTAGTTATGATCATTATTTAAGGCATCTGGCCTTATGATCTCCATTAATAGGTAAGGATTTTGGGGATATCATAAAAGTTATGTCAGCTTCTTGCTTTATACCCTAAGTTCAGTGGCATACATGTCAATGACAGGTAAGAGTTATAATGCAGGAATGTCTGTAAAATAGATCATAAGAAGTTGATTAGAGTATGAGCACCACAGGATAAAGGACAAGCATTACTCTTTTTGGGGGGAGGGGAGCACTAGAGTTTGAACTCAGAGCTTTACTCTTGCTAGATAAGCCCTCTACCACTTGAGCCACACCTCCAACCCCATACATTATTTATTAAAAATTTCTTACATCTAACAACACCTTGTATATAGATATAACATAGTAAGGAAACTAGTATGACTGAAGCCCAAGAAGCAAGATGACAAATGATAGAAGATCAGTGAGGAATCGAGGGTCAAACTACATAGGGCCTTACTATGTAGTCAAAAACCTTTGTAATTTGTTTTAGTGAGAAGAGAAAACTTAGGATTCTGAGTTAAATAAGTGACATGTGCCTATAGCATTTTTATTTCCTGTTCCTGTATCATTCATTTGTTCATTCATATTATTATTAGCAAATACTAGGCACTTAGAATATTAAGAATGAGAAAGAATTCTGGCCTTGTGTCACAGATTCTAAACAAAATAGATAGGCCTATTTTTAAAAACCTGATCTTTTATAGTGGTAGTAAATAGTGGGGCTGCTGCAGAAACTAAGTGGAAATAGGAACTCATTCTACAATGAAGGAAATAAGATTCTTTATCTAAACTGCTACTAAAGTACATCATCCCTTGTGGTTACATGCAAATCTGAGGAAGAGGATGTTCCAACTGACATGAGTCTAGCAAAGAATGCATCTATTCACTTGGTCCTTGGTTTCAATTAGCAAGAGTCACAAGATTCATTCAGTAATTAGAAATCAGGTTCTTCACCATGCTGATATGATTAATATCCCCCTTTGCAATTCTATGAGTAGTCTCCTTATAGCCCTTTTGTTCTGAAAAGAGATTTCTTATGTATGTATAATGAATATAAATATAGGTTTTAGAGAGTGCTAATGTTTTAATGAGATAGAAATAGGCAGACAGGAGAGAAAACAATTGAAGGATTAGTCAACATGGGAGCAATTTGATGTAGAAAGAGAAAGTCAGAGCAGGATATATATGGAAAAATTTAGAAGAAGCATTGAATGAGCTCACTTATGGTGTGAGTTAAGGACAGAAGGGATTTATTCTCAGAAGGTTAAAAAGTGAAAGACAAACTTAGTCTGTTTTCTGTTTCTATAAGACAATACCTAATGATGAGTACCTTATAAAAGAAAAAAGAGATTTATATAGTTCATAATTTTGGAGGCTAAGAATTCAAGATCAGGCAGCCCCATTGGTTCAACCTCTGGTGAGGCCCCCCTTGGTACATAGCATGGTTGGACATGTGCAAGTGGGACCACATGCAAGGCAAGAAGCCAGAAAGTGAAGGATTAGGCTTGTTCTTTTCTAACAAAATCTCTTGAAAACTAACAAGGGTCCCATGAAAACAACCTTAATATTTTCAGAGAGCAAAGCTCCCAATGACCTGGACACCTCCCAGTAGGCTTTACGTCTTAAAAGTTCTACCTCAATACTGCCACACTGAGGTTCAAGCCTGTAACACACAAATCCTTGAATGATAAACCATAGTAGAGTTCATGTTGTAGAACTTGACCTATCAAGGCAAGCAAATTAATTCAAAAGACTTGGTCCATGCGGTCTAGAATACATATATCTATAAGAGGTGTTAGGAGAAAGAAAATGTTTTGAACTGAATCTTCAGTGATTCCTGAAGCTTATCACAAAAGCTCACAAGAACCTTGCTATGTTAGTGCAAAATAAAGAGCAGCAAGTCATAATGGGATAGTTATAACTTCAGGTCAGAGTATTCCTATAACATACATCACCCACACTAACTTAAAAAGAAAAAAGAATGGTAAAAAGGTTGGTAATGTGAAATTTAATTTAAAAATGAGAACTAAAAATTGAATTGAAAATGAAAATGGCTTGTTTTCTTTCTAAAAATACTTAGCTATTTGTTTTGAATTTCTCAGCAATACTAATATAAAATAATAAAAGACAGTTAATTTTCATAGTTGGCAACAGCATCAGAATGCCGAAAGGAAGATGTTTCCTTTTATGTTTTACTCCTCTGAAAGCTATATATATACATTTATACAAACCATATACTATATGCATTTTGTTTTCAGAAAAACCAGAAAATGGCTAGAAAAGGAAGAGGAGGGATTTATTTCCTTGAGTCAGTTCATGCCCCATTTTTTGATGTGTTAATGTTTAACTCTAGAATCATAGAGAATCTGGTTCATTTTCCTAGTTACAATGAGATTTATTACATTGGCAGTAGGTTAGTTAATGGAATAAATTTCCTGATGACTTGCTGCATTAATAATAATATGGGGTTGGAGTAGATAGAAATCAAAGATATGGAGCACTTTGTGCTCTTAACACTGTGGAAACATTTTACATGGATTAACCTGTTTAATTCTTACAACCCTATAAAATAAGGTCTGTTGTCATCACCATTTCACAGACGAGAAAACCAAAGCTGAGACAATTTAATAATATATTTAAGTACAGAGCTATAACCAATATGGATGAACAGAGAAGGTTTCCAGAAACTAGTGAGTGGATCTCGCAAGTCTCAACTGAATGACAATAGAAAAAGAGGCTAAACAAATGGGGATATTATCTAATATTTAATTACTTGTTTCTTCCCCTCTGTGCCTCTCTCCTTTTACCTTTCACACCACCCCTGAATCAGGTAGATTACATATAACTTCTATATGAGAACACAAAACTTCTATTCCTCAAGTTTATGGATCGAGAACAAGCTTGAGTGAAAATCTCTGCTTCATGCTGAAATTTGGCTGGGTTTGCCTCCAGGCTATGAATTCAGTTTAGATTATTTCTAAATGTGTTGGTATTTGAGGCACAGGCTAAAGGATCAGAAGCCACCTGGGGAATGTTCTCATGACAGATTGCCAGAGCACAAGAGCACAAGCCTCTGTTCATATCATGGCTGCTAAAGCAAGTCATGTGGTCAAGACAAGGTTAAAGGACTAAGAAGCTCACTCTGCTTACCATGAGGCTATGGATGGGATATACCTGTTAAATTCTTTCACATTGGAGTAAAGAATAGGACCAAAATTCCATCTCTCCCACCCTCTTATTGCTTTAATTGCTGTCATATCCTTAGCTCTTTCTCACTCTTCACATCTTGCTTTCTAAATGGATGTATATCTCATCTATAGTCATTTGGTTTTTAATATCTGAGTTGCTCCCTACTGTCTTAGGTTTCCAATTTTACTTTCCTTGGAATTTCCCTGGTGCCTAATACAATACTGCTCACACAGAGAGCATTCAGCAAATGGTGTTGACTGCCTGCCGTCTTTTAAAAGCACATCTGGAGAGACACTAAAGGCACCTGGCAATATTGCACTGACTTGTTAGTAACCTGACTTAACCCAGATGGCCCAAAGACTATAACCACCATTACCTGAAGAAATGTTCTCTGATAATGAAGTCAGCCAATTCTGTTCAGATTTATTCAGAAATTCCATCAGTACAAGTTAGCCACAGCTCTATATAGACACTTATCCTCCTATATCTGATGAAATGATGCTTGATTTGATTTTTACTCTACTAATAGTCACAGTGGGGTTCTTGAAGTTTTTCTGTAAGTCCACTTGAAGGAGTCTTTCTTTCATAAGTAATGGCATCCAATATTGTTTATTACACTTTGTGGTACTATACAGCCAGCAATACCGGGTATTAGACATGGTGTTTTCTCTGCAACTCAGTCACCTTACCAAGTAGTTTAGCATGAACTCTTGACTTCCCAGATCAAATGTAAGTCTGATACTCTAAATGACTTGGCAATGTACTGACAATTCCATGGTGTGGTATTCCACTCACCATGTGCAATGGTCTCAGCTCAGCGTTATCTGTCTGACAGCTCAAATAATATTTACAGGTTGTTATTCGTGAGGAATTTTAGTTAGCCATAAAGATTTTCACAGCTATGGCAGACATTAGAGGTCTCATTCATCACTCTTGTGACCTTCCCCTCTGGAATGTACCCCATCTGTCTCTGCTGTTGAAATCTTTATGGAAAATCTGCCCATCTTTGAAAGTTTAGTAAGTGATCTTAAAGTTTTCATTGAATCTTTACTTTTGATATATGATACAGACATATCAAGCACTATTCTTATTTTAATTTAATGTTTCGAAAAGTGTTAAATTTAACTCAGCCTTTCAGATAAATGATAGAAAACTTACTCTTGCTACAGGAACTATATGCATCACATCAAAAGAAAATAGAAATCATAGAGAAAGCAATTGCAGTGAGAAAAAAATGATACATACATATAAAAAGTGATACATACATTCAGTTTAAAAACTGTATTATAGTCTTGATTATGATTTTAGGAAGTTTAAAGGTAGAAATAAGTTTTTCATTTAATTTAATATTATAAAAAAGACCCTAAGCAAATTCAGTAAAAACATAAACTGAATAGGCTGGTATACAGAGCAGGAGAGAGGGATGAGCAACCCTCAGATGTTGCCCCTCTCCACATACATTTCCTTCTTTCCAAACGCAACTTCTCAAATGCCTGGTAAGGACCTTCTCCTGCTACTTCCACTCTATGTGCTCCCTCCTTCAGGCCCAGTGATCTGGTTCAGCCCTCACCACTGTTGTGAAATTGCCCTATTGAGTTCACCAGTGCTCATAGGATTAAATACATCTTCCTCTTCTACACCCTCAGTCCTTTATTTTTTTTTAATTTTTATTTTATTCATATGTGCATACAATGTTTGGGTCATTTCTCCCCCCTTCCCCCTGCCCCTTCCCTTAGCAGCCCCCCACTCCCTCCCTTACCCCCCCTTACCCCTCGCTACCAGGCAGAAACTATTCTGCCCTTATCTCTAATTTTGTTGAAGAGAGAGTATAAGTAATAATAGGAAGGACCAAGGGTTTTTGCTACTTGAGATAAGGATAGCTATATAGGGAGTTGACTCACATTGATTTCCTGTGCGTGTGTGTTACCTTCTAGGTTAATTCTTCTTGAACTAATCTTTTCTCTAGTTCCTGGTCCCCTTCTCCTATTGGCCTCAGTTGCTTTAAAGTATCTGCATTAGTTTCTCTGCATTGAGGGCAACAATGCTATTAGATTTTGGGTGTCTTACCTATCCTCATACCTTCCTTGTGTGCTCTCGCTTTATCATGTGATCAAAGTCCAATCCCCTTGTTGTGTTTGCCCTTGATCTAATGTCCTCAATGAGGGAGAACATACGGTTTTTGGCCTTTTGGGCCAGGCTAACCTCACTCAGAATGATGTTCTCCAATTCCATCCATTTACCTGTGAATGATAACATTTCCTTCTTCTTCATGGCTGCATAAAATTCCATTGTGTATAAATACCACATTTTCTTAATCCATTCATCAGTAGTGGGGCATCTTGGCCGTTTCCATAACTTGGCTATTGTGAATAGTGCTGCAATAAACATGGGTGTGCAGGTGCCTCTGGAGTAACCTGTGTCACATTCTTTTGGGTATATCCTCAAGAGTGGTATTGCTGGATCAGTCTGCAAAAAACTGAAACTAGATCCATGTTTATCACCCTATACCAATATTAATTCAAAACTGGTCAAGGATCTTAATATCAGACCTCAAACTCTAAAGTTGGTACAGGAAAGAGTAGGAAATACTTTGGAATTAATAGGTATAGGCAAGAACTTTCTCAATGGAACCCCAGCAGCACAGCAACTAAGAGATAGCAGAGACAAATGGGACTTCATAAAACTAAAAAGCTTCTGTTCATCAAAAGAAATGGTCTCTAAACTGAAGAGAACACCCACAGAGTGGGAGAAAATATTTGCCAGCTACACATCAGACAAAGGACTGACAACCAGAATATATAGGGAACTTAAAAAACTAAATTCTCCCAAAACTAATGAACCAATAAAGAAACGGGCAAGTGAACTAAACAGAACTTTCTCAAAAGAAGAAATTCAAATGGCCAAAAAACACATGAAAAAATGCTCACCATCTCTAGCAATAAAGGAAATGCAAATTAAAACCACACTAAGATTCCACCTCACCCCTGTTAGAATAGACATCATCAGCAACACCACCAACAACAGGTGTTGGCGAGGATGCGGGGAAAAAGGAACCCTCTTACACTGCTGGTGGGACTGTAAACTAGTACAACCACTCTGGACAAAAATTTGGAGGCTACTTAAAAAGCTAACCCTCAGTCCTTTAAACCCACAATTGCTCATACTTCAACTAGGTTATCTTTGTGTTTCACCTTATCCTTATTCTAGTTTCTGTATTATTTTTTGACTGGAGTTCTATTACCACCACCATGTGGGAGGCATTCCTTGGGGGGGTAGTTCCCTTTTTTCTTCTTTTTTGCAGTGTTGGACAATGTATCCATCTTTTTATCTTTATTTTCTACAGCTTTATTGACATATAATTGATATATACAAACCATGCATATTTAATGTATTTAATTTACTGAATTTGAGCATATGTGTAAATCTGTCATGCTGTTACCATAATCAATATAACGGTAATAAACTTATCTATCAGTGTGTCCTATGTGACTTTCCTTTCGTGTGTGTGGGATGGGGTGAATACTTAGCATGAAATCTTCCCTCTTAAAATTAATTCCCACTTAAGTTCATAACACTGTATTAGGAACTATAAACACTGTCTTGTATAGCATATCTCTATAACTCATTCATATGAAACTTTGTACCCATTGTACAATAATTCCCTATTTCCTCCCACCCCCATATGCTGGAAACCACCATTCCATTTTCTATTTCCATAAGGTTAACTATTTCTAGATACCTTGTATAAGTGGAATCGTACAACATGTATCCTTCTGTCACTGACTTACTTCACTGAGCATGTCTTCAAGGTTCACCCATATTATTAAAAATGGTAGGACTTCTTTCTTCTTTTTAAGGTTGAATAATGTTCCATTGTATGAAAAATGTGTTTTGTATATACAATTCTATTTTACAGTCTTCCTTCCTTAACGCAGCCATCTTCAAAACTTCAGCTATCATTCTAGTACTTATGATATTGTTCTTTCACTTGAGTTTTGATGAAAAGATTTACATCCAAATATTTTAACATGAATGTACTCTGTGTCTGAAATTCACCTCCTAGTTTATTTTTCTGCCAATGAAACCTCCCAATTGCCTAGTAACTACATCTTAAATGTGTATAGTCATCTATGACTTCTTACTACCCCTGAACACTCAATTCACTTATGATTGACTTTTCAACTGTGCTCTCATACCTCTCATCCATGAGTATGATACTACCTAAACAATCTTCTTATTTTTTTCATCATGTCTACTGTTACATTATAAAATAGTTCGAGGCCCTCTATTTCTCACTGTATGAGCTAATCAGTTTATCATTCATATTGATGGAGCATCTATTGGGCAGATGTTATTGGTCAAAGTAGATAGAGATATAGAAATAAGAACCATAAAGTCCAGGCAGTTAAATAGTATTCAAAGGCGTTTCTCTTTGCCATACTGTACACTAAATGTGCACATTAATAGTAGTTAGTAATGAATTCGAGGGCTGAAGACAAATAATGCCCAATTGCAGCAGGGAGATTGATCCTATAATTATCATCATTTGGACAACATTTCATAGGTATGTATTATTTGTATAGTGATTAACATTTCACAAAACAATTTGATGTTGATTTTAGCATTTTATCTTGACATTTCACTGGGGGAGGTACAATTATTCCCATTTTGTACATAAGGAAAAAGGACTTCAGGAGGAAAAAAAGAAAGACATAAGATCATGAAGGGATGGTGGTGCTGGGACTCAAATATAATTCTTCTATGCTCTGTACACTCCACTTGATCTCAAAATTTTAAGTTTGGCTTTGAAATAGAAAGTCAATGTGCTGAGTTCCTTTCTAAATTCAAAGAGTTTACAATATGTCAGAAGAGGGGGTGTGAGAGGTATAGTTTCTCAAATAATCCACTGTATCAAGTAGTATATCTAATATGCCTTGAGACCTATACCAACAAAATACCATTGACCTGCAGAAAATTGATTTTTCTCTTCCCATTTGGATCAATAAAGAACAATTTCTGCTGGCAGGAGTGTAATTGATATAAATTGTCTTTAAAAATGTTAATGGCCTTTAATCAAGTAAATCTACTTCTAGGAATTTTGCTTAAGAAGATTAACAAAAACACATGCAAAGATTTACCTACAAATATGGTCATTGTGCCCTTACTTAAAAGAGTGAAAAACTGCTGGGCACCGGAGGTTCACACTTGTAATCCTAGCTACTTGAAAGGCACAGATCAGAAGTATTGAAGTTTGAAGCTAACCTGAGCAACTAGTTCTCAAGACCTTAGCTCAAAAATACCCAACACAAAAAAGAGCTGGCAGAGTGGCTCAAGTGGAAGAACACCTGCCTAGCAAGTGTGAGACCAGTGTAAGGCCCTGAGTTCAAAAAACCCCAGTACTGACAAAAAGTGGTAAAAAAATACTGGAAACAACCTAAATATTCCTACAGAGAGCATTTCTTCATTAAATCATGATAAATCCATTAATGGAATATTGTTCAGCCCTTAAAAATCTGTGGTAACCCAGCAAACCCACTTAGAGAAATGAAAATTTATACTTACACAAAAACCTGTACATGAATATAAATTCTAGCTTTATTTATGATTACTAAATACTGGAAGTAACCTAAATGTCATTCATCAATTGAATAGATAAATAAACTATGGTACATTCATCATCCATATAATGGAATACTATTTAGCAATTAAAAGGAACAAAGTGTTGATACACATAGAGACACGAAAGAACCTCAAATGCATTGTGCCAAATGAAAGTAACAGAGCCAATCAACATCAGATTTTCTTTTTTCATACTACTCAGAACAGTGCACAATTTAAAAGTTATGAATTGTTTATTTCTGGAATTTTCCCTCTAAAATTTTTTGACCACAGTTGACTGTGAGTAACTGAAACTTCAGAATGCAAAATCATGGATAAGAGGTAAGGGGTGCTAATATACTAAAAAAAGAGGAGACTAAGAATAATATGGGCCACTATCTCTGTCACTTTTGGAGTTCCAAAAGTATGGACAAGAAGCACATAAGGAAGGACTGTGGAAAGAAGATGTAAAGGGCCTCAGATATCAAGGGAAGGAATTTTAAAATGAGTTTATATATAGAGGAAGGTTTTTGAGTAAGGAAGAGCCATGTGCTCTGAATAGTTCTTTGGAGAAGTACTATCTCCCTGTGAAGCTAGGGGGAGCCTGTGGAAGACATGAGGCTATTGTCATAGCAGGAGCACAAGGAAGTATTTGCATTTTGCCCTCCACATCAACTCTCCATGCTTCCCTGCATTACTCTGGACCTTGGAGGTTGACCTGTGTGGATTATGTAAATGAAATTCCAAGTTCTCTTAGCTTTAAGTTGAGTAGAAGATGGTGGGAAGCTAAAGAATGAGATCAGAATGCTTTTTCCCTGATTCCCTGCTGCTGGCTTCTCTTCACCAATGATCCTGTCACATGACCCTCTTTACCTAGTGCACATACAAAATGGCTCCTGTTTTGAATATTATCCCTTGTGATTTCCCCACACCCTGCACTCACTTCAGTGAACAGCTCTTTTATTAAACTTTCCTCACCTAATTTAAATGTGCCATCTGTTTTTTGCCAAGGCCCTGACTGATAGTCCCATTATGATATATGTTCTTTTAAAACCCACTCTCTTTTAAATCATTAAGTCCTTACAAGCATTGCGCATGTTTGGACCTCTTTCCCCACCACCACACTTCACTCCACCCCACCCTTGCCTGCAAATCCCTAGTGTAGGTCTGAGAACCTAATGTGTATTCAGTAAATACCAGTTGGTTGATTTTAATGCTGAAATAGTAAACCAGAAGTAAAACATCAGGAACTGTCTCTTTCTCACTGCAGCCATCACCAGCATTTTGTCCAGAACAACAGATAGACGATATTCTGTAAAAGTTTGTTGTACAATGAGTGACATGGTATTAGGTGTGTTTCTTCAAGAACTGGGGCTCTGTTTTCATTGTTATCAGGTGAAAATAAGTCTCAGCTTCTTTAAAATAAGCTTTTCTAAATTGATCAGATTGTTTATTTTGGACATTTAGAACCAGACCAATTGTGGAGATTACAGATTATAGGGAAGCAGATTTTACCAGAATAAAAGGAAGCTATTTTAATCATCACAAAAGGTTTGGGAAATTAAAAAACTCCTTCACAATGTGGTGACAATGAAGTTGTTCAAGCAGCTCCTGGAAATCATTTGATAGCAATGATGTAGTGGGTAAATTTAGAAAATCAATATAGTGTAGAGAATTTGGGCTAGCTGGCATTAAAATCCTTTTAAGATCTATTTATTTTCTGGTTTTTAGCAAACATTTATTGAGTACTTTTTATATGCCACAGATGATAAAGTTTGAAAATTACACAGACCTGGTTGTAATCCTAAATGCACTCTTGACTAACTACTTGGCCTGGGTTAGTTTTCTGAACATTCTGGAGCCTTTGTCTCTTTAATCTGTAAAATAGAATAGCATGACTTTATAATATGTTTGGAACAATTACATTAAGGATCATACTAGCAAGGGCACAGAGTAGACATGTAGTGTGTGCTTATTTTCTTCTTCTGGAATCATCTATCTAACTTCATTTTATGTAACAAGTCAAAATTAGAATCTATTACCTACTTATTTAGAACCTTAGACATGCTATCTCATATGATCATAATGGTTGCATAATCTGAAAAATGAAAACAATACTTATCTCACAGTTCATTATGACTATCAAATGAGCTACTGTAAGTCATGTTTTAGACACCTAAGAGGTTTTCAGTAACTCTTTCTCCCCCTTCCCCACTTCTTCTACATCAAGCATTCTCTAATTGGGACAAGATTATCCCCAAGGGGGCAAAAATTGGTTCCTTTAGAATAAAAAATGGCTGTTTTATGTATAAAGCACAAATACATAACAGTAACAGATATATAGTCTAACTGTGGTATTAAAATTTCACAGAGGCTAGGCCCATTAGAAAAAAATGTCTACAAATTTCCTGGGGGTGGGATTGGGAGATAGTGGAAAGGGGGTTAAGAAACATTGCTCATGCACTGATATTAAATGTATCCATAAAAACCATTACTAGAATTTGCATACTTCTGAGCAGTCAACTACCAATGGCTAATAGGTCCTCCTTAAAGTCTTTTTGGTTTTGGTTTTTGTGTCACTGGGGGTTGAACCCATGGTGTCATTCATGCTAGACAAGTGCTCTACCACTGAGCTACAGCCCCAACTAATGTCTTTCTTAACCACAGACATGAATTTTCTATTTTAACTCTGGTGAAAGCTATATTATTTGTTTTTCTCATCTTTTTTCCACTTTATTTTTTAACCCGACTATGTTATCTTAAGCTCCAAGTCTACCAAATATGAGAAAAGTAGAAAGATTAATGAATGTATTTGGGTTTGAATTCCAGAGAGTGTTCTTTTGGCATGCTTTAAATATATTAGCATTCTTTTTAATACTCTGGTTAGGACCCTGCGTTGATTAAAATATGGCTTAACACCAGGATACATCACTTGACACATTCTGTTCATTATGCATTAAAAAATGGCTGAAATCAGAACTTCCTCTAAATAGTGAGGCCTATATTTGCAATATTCAAAACCACCTTGGGTGCAACATTGAATCCTGTTACCTTTAGGAGGAAAAGCATTTGGAGATAGAATTGCTACCTTTTCTTGTTCTTAATAATACAATGCATCTGTAACACAATGGGAAATGCAGAGGTTGGTTTTGAAATAAATAAACTCATGTGTAGTTTACTATTTAAATTCAGTAGACAATACCCCATGGTGCTGGCTCTGTATGATAATGAATGATTTTTACACTCAAGAATGTGAATCACAAAGCTGCCTTGGAATTCCACATAGTTGTTATAGAAACATCTGTATAAGAAAATAACAAAGGACAGCCCGGTATCATATAAAAACTATTTGCCAATAAATCTGCTTTTGATGAGCTACTAAAAATGGACACATCAGGCACAAAAGATGTGTGTGTCTATTACATCAGCTAGCTTTGTGAAGGATGACAAGCTTCCACTGGTGCACTGAGATAAGAAACAGCTGCTGTTGGGGTCAGCACTACTGCAAGAAATGAAATGATAATTCTGGGGGGCACACTTATGAGAGTCACTACATATTTGATCAACTTTTGAATAGATGCAGTACCAGAATCATCTGGCAGCTCCAAATGAAATTGCCGACAACCCTTTAATAATCTCTTAGGAAGGAGCACTGACTGACTCCAATCCCATAGAACCATCATCCAATTGTGTTATTTCTAAAGCAAGTGGTTCATTCTGACATGTGTGCTCATGGTGGTGATGGGACAGAAAAAGAATGGGGGAGGCTGTTGTTGTTTTTCTTTTTTATTCCATCAAGGACATTTTTGAGTACAAAATTTCAGGGTTTCAAGTGATGACTGCAAAGCAGTTGCTGAGGTGAATTTGTAAACTGTGGGAGAAAAGTGCACTGAATCTTCCCATTAGACCTATTTGATAGCTACACAGAAAGACAAAATGCTTTTTTTTTAATTTAAGGAAAAAAGATTAACAATGAAGAACTCTACATGCAAAAGCTTAAAAGTTCTTATTCATGTGAAACTTGTAATTTTTTTAAAACTTCTCTAAATCTTTTCAACCATTTAGTTCAAGCATATTCTGATAATTCCTCTGGCACATAATTGGGATTTTTTTCCCTCTTAATGTTCAACAATGCAAAGTCAACTATAGCTATTCTATGTATATCTTACCATTAGGTTCTTGAAGGTTCTTTTGGGTTTTTTGAAACATGATCTCACTATAGTAGTCCAGTCTGGCCTTAAACTCTTAATCAATCCTCTAGCTTCAGCGCCAGGATTATAGGCATGCAGTGTCCACAGCCCGGTTTGAAGGTTTTTGCTTTGGGGCAAAAAGTCCCTTAGCCAGGCCATGCAGCCTACAGATTGACTTTGACCCTTTTGACCCTTTCTGTTTTTCTTCTTCTTTCTCTCTTTCTCTCTCTCTCTCTCTCTCTCTCTCTCTCTCTCTCTCTCTCTGTCTTTCTCTCGAATGCCTAGGAATACTATAGAAAATCAAACAGACTCTTCTGCTTCCAAAAGACACAGCTGACATGACCAAAATCAGAAAGAATTTCTGGACCATTAGAATAGGCATTCATAGACTTGGCATTCACAATCATTGCTCACTGGAGTTCTCTTCTTCCTTTTATGATGCTGGGATTTTAAGACAAGTCTACATGGAACAGGGAGGAGTTTTGATTCCTGGCTCTCCACTATGCTTTCTGCCAGAGCAGGTTTGGGTTTTTAGAATTCCCACCAGGTGGGTCAGGGAGTCTGGCCCAAGTTCTTAAATCGGGTCTTACTTACTCTTTTAACTAATCAGGACAAAAGAGTTAAAGCTCAGAAAAGAAAAAAGAGAAAGAAAAGGATTGGCAGTAAATGAGAAAGGCAGGGATGGAAGGGGAAGGAGGGGAGGCAAGGAGAAGAAAGAAGAAAGGAATAGACAATGAAGGGCAGAGAGAAATTGAAGGTGAGGGATTGCTTCATAGCAGCAGCTAAATGTCTTTTTTCTCCGTATTAAAGATTTCTGTCTGCCAAAATGAAAAAACATAATTAGCAGCTAAATACAAATCCACTTCTTATATCATTTTAATGACATTATCTCCAAGGTACAAAGCAGCATGTCTGGTTAAAGGTTGGATGACTCAATCCCTCTATTACTCCATATAAAACAAAGAAGCTGGAGTTTCATTACCCTTAAATTGTCTAGCAGTGGGTGAAGTTAACTTTTATTAGAAGCTGTTCTTTCATATTATACAGTATAGTTGAGGATATATTAGCTTTGACGTTTTCTTACATCTTAATACACTGTGGAGTGAATTTACTGTGAGGCTAATTTAGAAGGGAGCTTTTCACAGGAGGATATAATGGTCAGCATCATTTAGGCTTTGACGTTAGTGGGAAGAAAATTCAGGAAAAATACATATATGCAAATTGCTAGATGTTAATAAGAATATTTCTTTTATTTCAATTTCTCATGATATTCTGTTTCTTGATTTGGTTTTGCTGTACTAGGGATCAAACCCAGGGTCTATGTTTATTAAAATTCTGTTCTCTTAAAACTATATTTAAGAGGAAGATTTTATTGTTGAGAAAATATTACAGTACCTCCTAAACATGATCATTTTCTCCTAAAGAAAGAAAAAAATCAGATCAAACAGAAGATAAAAGGTAATTTTAGAAGTTCGGCTTTAGTAAAAAAAAAAAAAAATCCCTACAACTTAAGCATTTAAAAAAGGGTTAAAAGTGGGCCGCAGTGCCATACAGCTATAATCTCAGCTACTCAGTATACTGGGGAAGAAAAATCAGAAGTTCATACCCAGCCTGGATTATAAGAAAAAAATTTTTTAAAGATGGTTGAATTGACTAGTATATAATAATGTCATTATAAAATGAATTCTAAGTATGTACAGTACATATATACATATATGTAAGTATGTATGTATGTATGTCACATAAAGTATGTAAAAAGTTTTGTCACACTTTGATATCAGGTGCCACTCTATTGTCTTTTATAATCTCTTCTAAAATATCATGCTGGTCAACTGACATTTTGAGGCACCAATTGAACATGTAATTGCTAAATGAATTTGGCTTTTCTTTAAACCAAATAAAAGCAGATATACCAGAGTGATAAGCATAGCGCTTTAACTTCAATAACTTAGGATATAAATACATCACAAAGGGATGTTTCCCCTGCTAAACTAATGAAACCCAGTCAATCAAATAGTAAAAGATATTGAGAAGCCACAACAAGAAGGGTTATAAGAAAAGTGCCCAGTGGAGACACATAAGAGAAAATCCATCAGTCTATTCATTCACTTTCTTATCTGTTCTATAGGTTTAACAGTGGAAAGATCCCCACCCTTTGTATTTATCTTTGTGCCTGAATGAGTTCAATTTCACTTAGATTAGGACAGAAATTTCAGAACAGCAGGTTAATCCATCCAGTCTTCATGGGCAACTGAGCAAACAGACCGATATCAGTGAAAAATTGTAATTCTGGAGATTAATGTTGTCTTTCTTGTTTGCAATAATTTTGACCTCCTTGCCTTTTTTTTTTTATCCTTTTTCAGCTTCTGTCCAGGGTCCCTGGGAGAGAGCCATCTCACCAAACAAAGTGCCCTACTATATCAAGTAAGTTGGATGAATCACATACTTAAAGGAGTATTTATTGTATCTAATCTATATATTCACAAATGAATTTGTTTTCAAAATGCGTCATTAGCCTCACCTACAATACCTATTATTTTCTTCCTGGAGGAAGCTTGGATAGTAAACTCATGCTAAAATTAGCACTGTAAATTTGCTGATGCAATAGGGAACTGCTTTTAAGAAAAAATCAATATAATGCAGCTTTTGTAGTGTATTGAGGGGAACATATTTTTCACAATATAACAAAAAGTTTCGGATAGTATTATTGATAGTAGGGGTGAATATTTGTCAAAAAAATAATTTATTTAGGGCTTTTCTGCATTTTTTCTTCAGACAGAGATGGAAAATCTCTGCAGTTATATGTACACAAACTGTTTTAGTGAATGAATACTTCATGTATCCCAAAGGCAGACAGCAGCAGTCCAGGATTTATAACATCAGAGTAGTACTCTTTTCTGGGACCATTTGTACCAGTCAAAGGAAGGATGTTGTGTGAAATGTAAATTATGATACATTAAGTTGACATGGAAGAGAGAAGAGAAAAAATACAGCGTTATGATACCTTAACAGTCTCTCATCAATCATGCAATAGAGTCTAACTTAAACTTAACTTTGAATTGGCTCCCCCAACAACAATTAGAATTAATTGGGCCCAAAAAATAGTCTTCAATACTAACTGAAGTCTTTGAACCTGCTTCTGCCATGAGTCCGACTACAAATATTAAATGTTTTCCCATTTTTTCAGCTTGCCATCTTTTATCGAGTCTGTTTTTATTCTTCCACTGCCCATCAATTCTTCATAATTCAGTTCTAAAGTAATAACAGCAGTCCTAGATCTCCATTGCTACATTTCTCAAGAAATTTGATTTCATGTTTCTATTTTGTTAACTCAGAATAATGGGGGTAAAGAGTCTCTTGGTTCTTCAAGGAGAGACAGATCCTTTAGGAAATGGTTTAGCTTTTATTAAATTTTTCCAGATGAGGTATCTAACTATAAAAATTCTCCTATAATTTGCCTTGATCCTGCTTTTCAATTTTCCTATTGTTAATTTATTTTTGTTGCATTTAATTCACTCATTTCCTGAATCTAAATTACATATTTTAAGTGCCTATTTAAATCACATGTTTTATTAACTAATATATTGATTTAGACATGCACTGTATTGCTTTACTTCCATTGTATATTTTATGGAAACTTTTATTCAAACTCTTCACAATAACTTTCTGTATCAGTCTCTTTGTCATTGCAAATGTTCATTTCTGACTAAGATGTTTAAAACCTACTAGATCTTCAACCTATTAACAAAGCTCTCACTTTTATACAATTCCTTTATGAGCAGAAATAAAGGCTCTTTTTTCTCTTTTTTGTAGATAAGGGCTTAGGACCATCTGAGAATCACAGACAATTTTAAGCAATTATTTTCCAAATTACTACCTGTTTAGGGATGCTTAAGGTGTCACAGGGATTCCTACTCCCCCCATCTCTAATAACATTGTCCTTTTCCTAAATATTTATCTTCTTCTCCTTCATGTTAAATTTAATACAAAAGATCCCAGTATGTTACTTGGGGAAGTGGAGATTAATTCAGTCTGAAAGAATTTAAAGGAGACATTTTCAAAAAGAGTTTCATTTCTCCCTTCCCAATAAATTAGTCTCAGTGGAATTAGCAGCTACATATCCTATTTGCCTGGTGCTTCTTCATGTATTTAAGGACCATTGTGATGGTATTGGCAAGGGCATAGATCTGAGAATAAGAAAACTCAAATTCTAGCCAGCTGAAATAGCTCAGTTGGGAGAGTGTTAGACTGAAGAAAACTCAAATTCTAGTCCCAACTCTGACATTAGTTGATTATGTGGTCTTGGGCAAGTCATTAACCTATATAAACCTTGGCTTCTCATTTATAAGATATGGAGTTTGCCTGGATGATATATCTCTAAGGTCCCTTTTAGCTCTCAGAATCAATGAGTTGAGTCATTCAGTGGCCTTGTTCAAACTCAGAAACCTAAGAGTTCAGCTTTTGTTCAAGAATTTTGTTTTTATTTTTTCAATTCATTATTTTAATTAGCAATGTAAGTTCTTATTTTTAAAAAAATAGTAATTTTTTTGTAACATTTAGCTTCAGATATGCTTGTTCAACCCACTATAATTTCTCCAGGTACCTCTTTCAAGAGCTCAAATTTTGGTGTATAATTTAGAGCTATTATTCCTCCTCACTCACTAGTAAGAGACATAAAACAATAGACAGGAAAAAAATTAGTAGAAAGGTGAGAATAGAGACCTTAAAAGCCTCCAAGTCGATCAATTTCTTAGAATGAAAAATTACCTAATTTCTCAAAGGTATCTCTGAAACTTTATGGAGAATAATTCTTACTATAATTATAATCTATTTGAAATTAAGGATTATAAAATTTCTCAAATACAACTCTAAAATGTTAAGCTATAATATAGGGAGATACATGTTCATAAAATATACATCCCTAAGCAGATTACTAACGTCATTTGCATTTTATTATTACCCATTTCTATTGTCTGAATCATTCTATTTGAAGCAAACTACTTGGACATGTAAGAATCAGTGGGCCAAATTCCATTCATAATCTGAGATGCCTTATTGGTCTAAAAGTAATAATAAAAATAAGTTTGTAATGGATTGCTTCAACTAGTCACAATTTTTCCTCTTTCTTATCTTGTTTGTCTTGACTTCCATTCAAGGGTTTTTGTCACAGATTCCTAGTTACAAAACAAGGTGTCTTCTCTAGCTATTTTTTTAATGCTTGAAAGCTT
Source organism: Castor canadensis (assembly GCF_047511655.1). Taxonomy (NCBI): domain Eukaryota; kingdom Metazoa; phylum Chordata; class Mammalia; order Rodentia; family Castoridae; genus Castor; species Castor canadensis. The sequence goes on from NC_133405.1 coordinate 114,365,730, forward strand.
TTCCTTTTCAATGCCAGACTAAACCGATTAGTTAAATAACAAGAGATTTTTCATGCCAATAGCACAAGTCTTAGTTGATTGTACAGTTGTACATTCATCCTTGAGGTTTTAAGTCATCAACAACATCTTTTGCTGTAGATTATAAATCAGGCAGTGTTTATGTTTGTGTCCTGACACCAGCTTGTCATATGATGCTATGAACCTCCATTTTGATACTTCAAACTACATGTTTGTCTAGTTTATTAGTCCATAGCATACATCATTGTTACAGTTTTCATATTCCCTCTCCCTTGAGGCACTCTTATTTCTGCCAGCATCTCTTTCAGGTTATTTAATTACAGCTTTCATTGCCACTGAAAAAATAATCACCAACAATGTTCAACCTGTTACAACTGCCTTTTCTACTCTCTGCCATTTTGTAGTTTTTTTGGCCTACTGTCAAACTCATGAAAATTTCAGTATAATAGCCTTTAACCAGCTGCTGCATTCTGTTAGGATTTCTTTCACCTTTTTATGTTGCATACTCCCATATGGGTAAACCAAACAGAGCCAAGAGCTAAGACTCTCTTGCTTTCTTAATGAGTTAGAAAATTATTCTTCTGTGTTCTGGACTGTCAAAAAAATTTAAGAATCCCAAACTTGCATGCAGGATGTTCCAACATAGATGTCATAATAAGAGCATAAGAAATATCACATTGGGTCAGACCAACAAGGCAACCAGCCCAGAATTCTTTCCCAGATAAAGGCACCAGCAGTTGTTTTGTCAGTTAATCTAGTAATTTTTATTTTAAAAATTGGGATGTATCATGACCATTTGTTAATGATGCATTGTAAATCAAATGACAGTGAGTTTATGAAATGGTGTCTTAAACTTTTGCCATGTGTTACCTCAGCTTTGTCTCAGAAATGAGTCCCACAGCTGTATTAACCTCTATATAATATAAATCAAGGCATGTTTTAATTTCTCTTCATCCTTTAACCTCAAGCAATGGCCCCAATTAAATGCTTTGGAATTCAATGAATACATTTATATTTACCCAGAGTCAGCTTTAATCTCATATCCCCCAACTAATGTTTTTCATTTTCATCTTCCTGGTCTGAGAAATTCTAATCCTTTTTAGTCTTTCATTCTGTCCTTGAGTGAAAGATAAGCTTTCCCCTTGATCATCTTAGCTGCTTTTCCCTGGATCTTATCCAGCTCTATAATATCTTCCTTGGGATATCATAACTAAAACAGCCCAAATATTGGTTATTAAATTTTTAGCCTTGTCTCTAGCTTCTAATCACTCAAGAAGAAAGTAAATGCTATTCACTGTCTCCCATTGGTACAGAAGTAGAGAAACCAATTGAGGTCATAACCTGTTCTACATATATTAGTTCTAGCTGAAGGTTGATTTTCTGCAATTTTTTTTGTAATATCAGATGAATCGTTTGACTTTATATTTCTGCCAGCTGTCCCTTAGGAAGGATTTGATTTTTAGACAAGCTGGTCCTTTTCCTCCAAAGACGCTGTGGTTGCTAAATACTGGGAGGAATTTACTAATGAAACTCAGTAGTAAACCTGCTGACTCAATCAGCAGTAATGCATTTCATCAGGTTCCTTTCGAAATATTTCTGAAGCACTTCACAGAAGAGTGAAAAATGGGGTTCTGGAGAAACTAAGTGTTCAGCTTTTTTTTTTTTACTTGCAGTGCTCAAAAAGCAACTTATGTCCAAATGAATGTCCATCTTTTCCTGCTGTCTATTTTGGATGTTGTATATACATTGCTATATGTGACCTTGAGCTACCCTTCTCTCCACTCTCAACCCCAGGCATGTTTCTGCATCCATTTATTGTGTCTGAGTTGCTCACAACTTTCTGGTGATTCCTGCTTAGCAAATTACAGTATAAAACCTCCCTAGTGAAAGTAAACACTCGCTTCAGTCAACATTTCTTATTACCATTGCTGTGTCTGACAAAATTGTAGGCTTGGCTTCTGATTCTCTAGTCTTCTTATGACTTAGCATTCCTATAGTTCTGATAGTATGAGTTTGACTCTCTACATAGAATTGTGGTCATTTACCTAGACTTACCTTTTGGTATTGGTATTCTCCTATATCCTCTTGGTCTACATTTTGATTTGAACTCACAGATAATGCTCCAGTTTCTAGAATCCATGTTCCCTAACTCCAGTAGCCTCTGAATCTTCATGCCACCTCTCCCCTTATTCCACATTGATTCTGTTACGATGTGCTAGGCATTTTTTTCAGATTTCAGATACCTCCAGTTTTTTTAAAGGATATCTTGCTCTCATTCTTGGTCTGGCTCCTATTTGTGCCAGGAGTTGCTCCAATTCAAGTTTTGGTTAGCTTATTTGTTCCTTTGAATTACTGATTGCTATTTCAGTACCTTATTTGTACACAGAGGAAGCAGTGGTTAGCTGTGTCTTAGTTTTACCAGCTAAATATCTCTGTGATGACTGGTTTGCAGTGGATATAACTTCTAATGAAATGTGCTATGACAAGATATAAATGTAAAGAACACTGGATTATGGTATCTAGCCAGGAAAATATTCCCTCATTTCTTACTTCTATCTTGTTATTCTAAGAATCATGCCAGTGTTCTGACATTTAGTTTGAAAAATGGTTGAGTTTTGGCATAGCTTTTCAAAGAATATGAACACATCATGTAATGTATAATTTTGTGCTGTTCTGATAAGATCCTTTTCATGAATATTTTCCTTCAAAATATACCTTTTAGCAGCTGACAGCACAACATTAAGTGGTGGAAATTTTAAATAGACCAGGCATCAGATGACTTGAAATCTACTTCCAGCTTCTCAATGAACTAGTTATTTGACTAAGCATGAATCATTTAGCTTTTCTGGGCCTCAGTTTCTCCTTCTGTCATCTAAGGAGTTTAAACCGCATATCATAGGTCGTTTCTAGTCCTGATGTACTCTGATTTTATGAATATTGACTTTGAAATAGAAATTGTTTGTGACAGTTTTCCAGAGGAGTGAAAATGAATCTTCATATTGCCCTTGAGAATTCTTATTGCACCATCAATCTTACCAGGATAGAAAGGACAAATAATATTAAACATTTTACTTAACCATTTAGCACCATTGATGATATAAAATAGATGTAACAGAGAATCAGCTGTCTAATTTAAGCTGTCAGTCTTTGAGGATGATGGTGAAGATCTCTGGATAATTAAATTTTTGAAATCACTGCCAAAAGCCTGATATTCTGGCTTTTCGAAAGGCTTTAGTACACAAAGATAACCCAGAGGTCAGTCTTCTCTGCTGTGCTTTCTCCTCCACAGTTTGATGATTCCAAAGGTCACATTAGCTGAGTCTCATTAAGTACTAGAACCACAATGAGGGAATAGTCAGTAATGTTTAATTGATGATATCATCATGAAAACAACTCAGGTTAAGATATTAACTGAAAGAGTGAATGCAATGCCATAGTGCTATACAGAGTATTGATTCTGGCCTTGGGTTTTGCAGACCTTGTTGGGAGAGATAGATATTAGTATATTCTGTCTCTCATAGATTCATTACAATTCTCACATCCTTTTCTGTTGCTCCCTAAGCTAGTTCGTATAACCTTGACTGAAATAACAAATTATGAAATAGTTGTTGTCTCTCTCTCTCTCTCTTTCTCTCTCTCTCTCTCTCTCTCTCTCTCTCTCTCTCTCTCTCTCTCTCTCTCTCTCTCTTTTTGCAGTACTGGAGTTTTAACTCAGGTCCTACACCTTGAGCCACTCCACCAGTCCTTTTTGTGTGTGTTGGATATTTTTGAGATAGGGTCTCTTGAACTATTTGTCCAAGCTGGCTTCAAACTGCAATCCTTGGGCTGGGACGTAGCTTAGTGGTAGAGCACTTGCCTAGCATGCGTGAGGCCCTGGGTTCGATCTCAGCACCAAAAAAGATAAAAGAAAGACAAACTGCAATCCTCCTGATTTCTGCCTCCTGAATAGCTAGGATTACAGGTGTGAGTCACCGGCACCCAGCTCTTTTTCTGTTGTACTCCCATAGATAGCATGTGCTCAGTAATATTTCAAAGAATGAATGAAAGAACATACATGTTTAATCTTATGTGCATTTTGGTTTCCTGGCTCCTTTTACCTTAAAAAAAACTCTTCTCATGTTTGCATGACAATTTTTTTTCTTTGTAGCACTGGAGATGGAACCCAGGACCTTGTACATGCTAGGGAAGTGCTCTACCACTGATCCACACACCCAACCCTTCTGTGTCAGTTTAGTTTTACTGCTTAAATACATCTCCTATATCCTCAAGACATCAAGTTGAGTGTTAGAAAGCATACTGGGTCTTCAATAGAGTTTCTCTTGTCTCATGTAGTTTGGTGCCTAGGAGGTAACCATTAACATATGTGTCTGAATTGTACATACTTAAATTCTAGCATGTACAAGGTACTGGGTTCTATCCTCAACACCACCAAAACTAGAGTTCTAGATTCTGTTCTGTTCTTATCTAACAATATGATCTGGTATATAACAACCCATGTGGGACTTAGTTTCCCATTAATAATAAGGAGACAGAACTAGATTATGCTTGATATCACTCTGACTCTGGCTTTCTTTTGGTAGAACTAGGGTCTTTTGTTTTTCCTAAATATCATTCATCAGGCCTCTTCTGTTTTCCTAGTCATCAGTAATGCTTTAAATTGATTAGCCACTGTGTTTCACTGGGCATTATACATAAGAACTACTTTGGAGGCTAGGCTCTGGAAGCCAAAATCTTGAACATGCCATAGATGACAAATGTTTATTTTAAAGAAAAATGTTGCAACATTCTATATGTTATATGCAGTGCTAAAAGATACATATATATAAAATCCTCTATTATAATATACACCATATAGCATAAGTATCCCCCGCCTCATTCATGGCATTTTCGGGAATGTAATGAACATAGGATATATTCAAGTCTATTTCTCTAACAGTAAATTATTTCATCTATTCCTTTATTTTCTAACTCTCTTAAGCATGCCCTTTCTCACATAGTTATGTGGTAGAAAGACATGTTAGTGGTAGCATCAAATGTGTCTGCATTTGCTCTATCATATTCTGACTTTCATATTAAAGCAATTTACTTAACCTGAGGTCCATTTTACTTTATGGCACATGAGGAATATCATTCAAGAAATGTGAATGACTTTCCTTCTTTCCTCTAAATCTGAATTGAAATCTAATTGACCACTGTTAAATACATAATGTTGAGATTTTAGGAAAACACTCAGAGAGATATATCCAGGATGAGCTACATATTTGGAATATTTTCTAGAAACCAAATATGTCCCTGATCAAAGTAATTTATTTTTATTATTAAGAGTTCCCATACAATTTGTGATATGTACAAATTCCTAAACATTCCTGCACTTCTCTTAGGCTTCTCTAATTGCTTCTTATCCTGTTCCCCTGGGAAGCAGCATCCTGTTCCCTTCACAAAGGTCAGCAGCAGCCCAGACAACATTTAAAAATAACTTAATAACCCTGAACTGCCTCTCCCCTTCGGATAATTTCCTTAGAGCATTAGTCCTTTGAACACTGACCTGGTTGCAGAAATGTCCCTTTCTCAGCAGGAAAACTTCAAATCCTATTCACTCTGCCCCTCGTCATTCCAGGAGATAGGGTGGGTGAGTCAGGGGTAGAGAGACAAAATTAAATACTCCTTTCTGGAAAAATGTTAACATGTTAACTTTCTCTCTGGCTCTCTTTCTTTTCTCTCTCTCTCTCTCTATTTATGTGTGTGTGTGTGTGTGTGTGTGTATAGATAGATGTGTGTATTTCTTCTTTTAAAAAATAAACTGTGTGCATTGTATAGATTAGTGCTGACACAGAGCAAATTTTTAAAATACTTCTACAAAATAGAAAAAAAAAAGACCCTGCCTTTCTCAGCAGTCTGGAAAGCTCCTAAGAACAGGTCCTAGAAGAGGCTGAGTCCACTGTCAGCATTCAGCAAATGATCACGTCTTGTGTGATATCATTAACTCCTGGGTGGATGAAACTGAGACGCTTCTGTGCTCTTCCTGAAATTTTCAATTACTTTTTTCTGTTTTTCGTTCTCAACATATCCTCATCCAGCTTGGACCCCAAAGCCTTCGCATGTCAGATAGTCAGTGAGAAGCATAATTTTTCTTTGTTGTTTTGGAAGGAATTTTATTTTTTGCTGTTTTCTTTCCTCCTGGCTTGGTCATCTTTTCATCATCTGGAGCTTTCTGTAAAGGTATTTTTCTCATAGTTGTAGTCCATATAATCTCCTAGAAAAAGAAAAGCAAAGTGTAATGTGTACCCACTATGTGCTAAATGATAGACTAGGGGTTTTGTCTGTATGATGAAACATACATCCCATTTACTCTGAAGTCATTGCACACTCATACCAACCCCAGTTATTATTTGCTAAAGAAGAAACTGCTTAGACTTAAGGAGGTTGGTGGCTAACCCAAGTTACTCTAATAATGGGATAGAGAACTGATATTTAAGATTATCATCATTATGTCATCTATAGCTCCCAGTTATTTCAATTTTTTAGTGCTATAGGTTGAAAATTGGCCCTTAGGATAACCAAGTGTGTCCAGTCTACCACTGTGAAGCTGCCATGTTGTACATTACCAACACAACCCTATTAGTACCTTCTTGTATTTTTGGTAATTTTTCCTTGTCTTATCTACCCAATCAAATTCTTCTGTAACTACTGTCTTACAAAGACAAAAGTTATGCTTTGTGACATTTGGTAATAAAAGGTAACATAGACAAAATAAGAAAAGCCTGGTGTAAACACTTTTTACCTCCATGTAGGCTGAAAAAAGTGAAGGTTTTCTGAGTCACTTTCCACCATTGCCATCAGGGGTTTCCTAAGACAGAATATGGCCAAGACAAGTAACCTAACAGATGCCACAGAAAGTGGTTCTCATCATGTGTACAATTTTAAGCCTTTTTGAAAGGCAGGGCAAGGTCAGCTCAGGTGGACTAGAACAGCTCTACAGGAGCCTTTGAATCATTTGAGCGTGTCCTTGAATTTGACACTATCCTGCCTTCCAGAACAAATAGTCTTATTCTTCCCATAAACCCCAGTCAGGCCTATCAGCAAATTTGTGTATCTAAGGCAACTGTATATGTCCTGTGATTGGAAGTCATGACTTCCCCAAGCATTAACATTGGATTACCATCTCATCTCATTGCAGAACAATATTTCCAATTTTTTTTACTGTAGATGGTAGAAAAGATGTATTTCTTAAGCTTTCTCTTATAATAACTCAAAATCGATAAATCATTTTGGGCAATTAATATGATTTTTATGATAAAAAATAACTTACATTTCCTAAAGATTAAGAAAAATCTCTGTCTAAATATGTAATCACCTTGTGCTAATCTATAAATATGTGTACTTTATCAAATACAAAGCTAGATTAATTATATTTCCCCACCCTTACTTATATCAATGCTCATAGGAAATTTTCTATCAAAAGACAGAAAGAAAGGAGAGAAATAGAGAGAGAGAAGAAAGAAAGAAAGGGAGAGAGAGGAAGAAAGAAAAGAAAGAAAGAAAGGAAAGAAAGAAAGAAAGAAAGAAAGAAAGAAAGAAAGAAAGAAAGAAAGAAAGAAAGAAAGAAAGAAAGAAAGAAAGAAAGAAAGAAAGAAAGAAAGAAAGAAAGAAAGAAAGAAAGAAAGAAAGAAAAAATAATACATCAGAATGAACCACAGATGGAACTGAGCAGGGACAGCAAATGTTCAAGGTGAAATATTTTTCATAGCTACAATTAAAAGAAAAATATGAATATTGTACTTGTGTGTATGTATGTGTGTGGAGAGAGAGAGAGAGAGAGAGAGAGAGAGGGAGAGGGAGAGAGAGAGATTAATAGCAGGTCTGTGATTCATTTCCTGGGCATGTAAGGGGAATGAGTGACCTTAACAGACCACCATATAAACATGCATCCCAGACCTCCTTGTTAATTTCATTAGTGACATTTAATTCCCAATGATACTTGAAAGTCCCTGTCTATAAAGTGTTTTTAGTAGGTTATACCTAGTCTGGCTTGATTATTTATTGTAAATAGACCTGGAATTCATAGATTTTATAGGTCACGTCCGGCTGTAAAATGAGGCGTAATCACGTGAATATTTTACTTTTTTTTTAATTAATGGATTATAAAATGGAAGCCTTTTGAAACTGAAATGGCTTCCTTTCAATGTCCATGTTTCTACATAAAATTTTTAAAAACTTCTCTGCCAATATGAAACCAAAACACATCATAATGGGAAATAATGGACATTTTGGAGAGATATGTCTAGTTATTTCAGGTACCTCCAGTGAAAGAATGTTTTATGTGTGCTCAGTGCTTCCTTATAACCCTTTGAATCATTAACAACAATTGGTACTAGATAAGAATCTATGGTTTTTATGAGTCTAGTTTGAAATCCAAATTTTATACTTACATGATTTATATTTATTTTAATTTTAAAAATACTCTTTGCAATGAGAGAAAAGAAAGAAACACAGGAGGAGTAGGTCCATTTATTTTCTCTTTGTATGTTGTCTCCAGTTCTAGAAAATTACAGGTCTGAGAAAAGTTCAGAGTCAGGACTAGGGACAGATATAACAGTTATACATTTCTGTATTCAAATTATATAAGTGATATTTTAAAGTTACCTTAAAATGGATCCTAGAGATAGCAAGAGCCTCTTTAACTGCCTTGATAACACCCTAAGCCATCTTTCTGTTTTAACTCTTGACATTTTGTTAATTTTCACATCACCTGTCTTCCTGTTTAAGCTGTAAACTCCTTGACAATATTTATGCCATATCCATTTTCATCATCCTAAGCACTTATATAATAGTTCACATTTAAAAATTATAAAAATACTTGATAGTTCGATTTTGATAACTAAGCACTGATAATTTTGATTTTGATGACTGAGCACTGGAAACTGAACTGTAACCCTAATGGTATTTTTATAAAGGCATAGACAACAACAGATTAGAGAAATTCCATAGAATATTTCTGTTCTAGATAATCCTACTGGGTTTACAGATGATTAAATTATATTTAGGAACCATTTTCATCATTAGTTCACTCATTCTATATTTCAGTTGGTTGAGAACAGAAAAAAAAAACTTAATAGGTTTGGTTACCTGGTTGAATTATCTGGTAAACTGAAAGTCTTTTTAAGTTGCTGTTGTGGAGAAAGTATTTTTAAGTCAATATATTCCTTTAGTAGCTCCTATTGTCAAACTGTTATGAAGGTATCTTAGGAAAACATCTCCAAATCCTCTTTCTATCAAAACTCACAGACTGATTTCAGAAGCCAGCATTGTTCAGTGAATACATGTAAGCCTATGTCTTCATATTAAAAGATTTTGAAATATGTTAGATTGAGGTAGCTAGTAAAATGTAGGAGATACATTTAGCAGAGCCTTGGGGAAGAAAAAACTTTAAATTTGGTATTTAGTTGTTCTCAACCTATTGTTGTCTTTCTCTGCTAATAGTAGATGGCTTTATCAAGCATGTAGAAAATAGATTAATTGAATAAATACTTAGCATTTTTTTTCATTTTTCTTTTATTATTCATATGTGCATACAAGGCTTGGTTCATTTCTCCCCCCTGCCCCCACCCCCTCCCTTACCACCTACTCCGCCCCCTCCCTCTCCCCCTCACCTCAATACCCAGCAGAAACTATTTTGCCCTTATCTCTAATTTTGTTGTAGAGAGAGTATAAGCAATAATAGGAAGGAACAAGGGTTTTTGCTGGTTGAGATAAGGATAGCTATACAGGGCATTGACTCACATTGATTTCCTGTGCGTGGGTGTTACCTTCTAGGTTAATTCTTTTTGATCTAACCTTTTCTCTAGTTCCTGGTCCCCTTTTCTTATTGGCCTCAGTTGCTTTAAGGTATCTGCTTAGATTTCTCTGCGTTAAGGGCAACAAATGCTAGCTAGTTTTTTAGGTGTCTTACCTATCCTCACCCCTTCCTTGTGTGCTCTCGCTTTTATCATGTGCTCATAGTCCAATCCCCTTGTTGTGTTTGCCCTTGATCTAATGCCACATATGAGGGAGAACATACAATTTTTGGTCTTTTGGGCCAGGCTAACCTCACTCAGAATGATGTTCTCCAATTCCATCCATTTACCAGCGAATGATAACATTTCGTTCTTCTTCATGGCTGCATAAAATTCCATTGTGTATAGATACCACATTTTCTTAATCCATTCGTCAGTGGTGGGGCATCTTGGCTGTTTCCATAACTTGGCTATTGTGAATAGTGCCGCAATAAACATGGATGTGCAGGTGCCTCTGGAGTAACAGTCTTTTGGGTATATCCCCAAGAGTGGTATTGCTGGATCAAATGGTAGATCGATGTCCAGCTTTTTAAATAGCCTCCAAATTTTTTTCCAGAGTGGTTGTACTAGTCTACATTCCCACCAACAGTGTAAGAGGGTTCCTTTTTCCCCCGCATCCTTGCCAACACCTGTTGGTGGTGTTGCTGATGACGGCTATTCTAACAGGGGTGAGGTGGAATCTTAGTGCGGTTTTAATTTGCATTTCCTTTATTGCTAGAGATGGTGAGCATTTTTTCATGTGTTTTCTGGCCATTTGAATTTCTTCTTTTGAGAAAGTTCTGTTTAGTTCACGTGCCCATTTCTTTATTGGTTCATTAGTTTTGGGAGAATTTAGTTTTTTAAGTTCCCTGTATATTCTGGTTATCAGTCCTTTGTCTGATGTACAGTTGGCAAATATTTTCTCCCACTCTGTGGGTGTTCTCTTCAGTTTAGAGACCATTTCTTTTGATGAACAGAAGCTTTTTAGTTTTATGAGGTCCCATTTATCTATGCTATCTCTTAGTTGCTGTGCTGCTGGGGTTTCATTGAGAAAGTTCTTACCTGTACCTACTAACTCCAGAGTATTTCCTACTCTTTCTTGTATCAACTTAAGAGTTTGTGGTCTGATATTAAGATCCTTGATCCATTTTGAGTTAATCTTGGTATAGGGTGATATACATGGATCTAGTTTCAGTTTTTTGTAGACTGCTAACCAGTTTTCCCAGCAGTTTTTGTTGAACAGGCTGCTATTTCTCCATCGTTAGCTCCTTTGTCAAAGATAAGTTGCTTATAGTTGTGTGGCTTCATATCTGGGTCCTCTATTCTGTTCCACTGGTCTTCATGTCTGTTTTTGTGCCAGTACCATGCTGTTTTTATTGTTATTGCTTTGTAATATAGTTTGAAGTCAGGTATTGTGATACCTCCTGCATTGTTCTTTTGACTGAGTATTGCCTTGGCTATTCGTGGCCTCTTGTGTTTCCATATAAATTTAATGGTAGATTTTTCAATCTCTTTAATGAATGTCATTGGAATTTTGATGGGAATTGCATTAAACATGTAGATTACTGTTGGGAGTATCGACATTTTTACTATGTTGATTCTACCAATCCATGAGCATGGGAGATCTCTCCACTTTCTGTAGTCTTCCTCAATCTCTTTCTTCAGAAGTGTATAGTTTTCCTTGTAGAGGTCTTTCACATCTTTTGTTAGGTTTACACCCAGGTATTTGATTTTTTTTGAGGCTATTGTAAATGGAATTGTTTTCATACATTCTTTTTCAGTTTGCTCATTGTTAGTGTATAGAAATGCTAATGATTTTTCTATGTTGATTTTATATCCTGCTACCTTGCTGTAGCTATTGATGATGTCTAGAAGCTTCTGAGTAGAGTTTTTTGGGTCTTTAAGGTAGAGGATCATGTCGTCTGCAAATAGGGATATTTTGACAGTTTCTTTACCTATTTGTATTCCTTTTATTCCTTCTTCTTGCCTAATTGCTCTGGCTAGGAATTCCAGTACTATGTTGAATAGGAGTGGAGATAGTGGGCATCCTTGTCTGGTTCCTGATTTTAGAGGGAATGGTTTTAGTTTTTCTCCGTTAAGTATAATGCTGGCTGTAGGTTTGTCATATATAGCTTTTATAATGTTGAGGAACTTTCCTTCTATTCCTAGTTTTCTTAGAGCTTTTATCATGAAATGATGTTGGATCTTATCAAAGGCTTTTTCTGCATCTATTGAGATGATCAAGTGGTTTTAGTCTTTGCTTCTGTTAATGTGGTTTATTACGTTTATTGATTTTCATATGTTGAACCACCCCTGCATCCCTGGGATGAAGCCTACTTGGTCGTGGTGAATAATCTTTTTGATGTGTTGCTGAATTCGGTTTGCCATTATTTTGTTGAGGATTTTTGCATCAATGTTCATTAAGGAGATTGGCCTATAGTTCTCCTTTTTGGAGGTGTCTTTGCCTGGTTTTGGAATAAGTGTAATACTGGCTTCATAAAATGTATTTGGCAGTTTTCCTTCTCTTTCTATTTTGTGGAACAGTTTAAGGAGGGTTGGTATCAGTTCTTCTTTAAAGGTCTCATAGAATTCAGCAGAGAATCCATCAGGTCCTGTACTTTTCTTTTTGGGGAGACTCTTGATTTCTGCATCAATTTCATTTTGTGTTATAGATCTATTCAGGTGATTAATTTCCTCTTGGTTCAGTTTTGGATGATCATGTGTATCTAGAAATCTGTCCATTTCTTTTAAATTTTCAAATTTATTTGAATATAGGTTCTCAAAGTAGTCTCTGATGATTTCCTGGACTTCCATGGTGTTTGTTGTTATCCCCCCTTTTGCATTCCTAATTCTACTAATTTGGGTTTTTTCTCTCCTCATTTTAGTCAGGTTTGCCAGAGGTCTATCGATCTTGTTTATTTTTTCAAAGAACCAACTTTTTGTTTCATTAATTCTTTGTATGGTTTTTTTGGTTTCTATTTCGTTGATTTCAGATCCTATTTTTATTATTTCTCTCCTTCTATTTGTTTTGGGATTTGCTTGTTCTTGTTTTTCTAGGAGTTTGAGATGTATCATTAGGTCATTGATTTGGGATCTTTCAATCTTTTTAATATATGCACTCATGGCTATAAACTTTCCTCTGAAGACTGCCTTAGCTGTGTCCCATAGGTTCCGGTAGGTTGTGTTTTCATTTTCATTGACTTCCAGGAACTTTTTAATTTCCTCTTTTATTGCATCGATGATCCATTCTTCATTAAGTAATGAGTTATTTAGTTTCCAGCTGTTTGCATGTTTTTTGTCTTTACTTTTGTTGTTGAGTTCTACTTTTACTGCATTGTGGTCAGATAGTATACACGGTATTATTTCTATTTTCTTATATTTGCTGAGGCTTGCTTTGTGCCCTAGGATATGATCTATTTTGGAGAAGGTTCCATGGGCTGCTGAGAAGAATGTATATTGTGTAGAGGTTGGATGAAATTTTCTGTAGACATCTACTAGGTCCATTTGATCTATTGCATATTTTAGATCTTGGATTTCTTTATTGAGTTTTTGTTTGGATGACCTATCTATTGATGATAATGGGGTGTTAAAGTCTCCCACAACCACTGTGTTGGCGTTTATATATGCTTTTAGGTCTTTCAGGGTATGTTTGATGAAATTGGGTGCGTACAGATTGATGATTATTATTCCTTTTGGTCTATTTCCCTTTTTATTACTATGGAATGTCCTTCTTTATCTCGTTTGATCAATGTAGGTTTGAAGTCTACTTTGTCAGAGATAAGTATTGCTACTCCTGCCTGTTTTTGGGGGCCATTGGCTTGGTAAATCTTCTTCCAGCCTTTCATCCTAAGCATATGCTTATTTCTGTCGGTGAGATGAGTCTCCTGTAAGCAACAAATTGTTGGATCTTCTTTTTTAATCCATTTTGTCAAACGGTGTCTTTTGATGGGTGAATTAAGTCCATTAACATTAAGCATTAGTACTGATAGGTATGTGGTGATTCCTGCCATTTAGTTGTCTTAGTTGTTTGAAGGTTTGATTGTGTGTACCTAACTTGATGTTACTCTCTACTGTCTTGTTTTTTCTTATCCTGTGGTTTGGTGCTGCCTGCCTTTTCATGGTTAAGTTGGGTGTCACTTTCTGTGTGCAGGATCCCTTGCAGAATCTTTTGTAATGGTGGCTTTGTGGTCACATATTGTTTTAGTTTCTGCTTATCATGGAAGACTTTTATTGCTCCATCTATTTTGAATGATAGCTTTGCTAGGTAGAGTATCCTGGGGTTGAAGTTATTTTCATTCAGTGCCGGGAAGATCTCACCCCACGCTCTTCTTGCTTTTAATGTTTCAGTTGAGAAGTCTGCTGTGATTTTGATGGGTTTACCTTTGTATGTTACTTGTTTTTTCTCTCTTACAGCCTTCAATATTCTTTCCTTAGTTTCTGAACTTGTTGTTTTAATGATGATATGTCATGGAGTAGTTCTATTTTGTTCTTGTCTGTTTGGTGTCCTGGAGGCCTCTTGCATCTGTATGGGAATATCTTTCTCTAGATTTGGGAAATTTTCCGTTATTATTTTGTTGAATATATTACACATTCCCTTCACTTGCACCTCTTCTCCTTCTTCGATGCCCATGATTCTCAAGTTTGGTCTTTTGATGGAGTCAGTGAGTTCTTGCATTTTCTTTTCACAGGTCTTGAGTTGTTTAATTAATAGTTCTTCAGTTTTTCCTTTAATTACCATTTCATCTTCAAGTTCTGAGATTCTGTCTTCTGTTTGTTCTATTCTGCTGGATTGGCCTTCCATTTTGTTTTGCAGTTCTGTTTCATTCTTTTTTCTGAGGTTTTCCATATCCTGGCAGTTTTCTTCTTTAATGTTGTCTATTTTTGTCCTGAGTTCATTTATCCATTTATTCATTGTGTTCTCTCTTTCACTTTGGTGTTTATACAGTGCTTCTATGGTTTCCTTTATTTCTTTTTTTGCTTTTTCAAATTCTCTATTTTTATTGTCTTGGAATTTCTTGAGTGTCTCCTGTACATTTTGGTTGACCCTATCCAGTACCATCTCTATAAAATTCTCATTGAGTACTTGTAGTATGTCTTCTTTTAAATTATTCTTGTGGGCCTCACTGGGTCCTTTGGCATAGTTTATCTTCATTTTGTTGGAGTCTGGATCTGAGTTTCTGTTCTCTTCATTCCCCTCTGGTTCCTGTACTAATTTTTTGCTCTGGGGAAACTGGTTTCCCTGTTTTTTTTGTCTTCCCGTCATTGTCCTTGGTGGTGTTACTGTCCCTGTACTGTGTGCAATTAAGTATTTTCTAGCTTGTAATAATAACAATGGTAATATTTAGAATGGAAGGGTGAGAGGAGATGGAAAGCAAGAAGTTAAAGAAAAGGGGAAAACAAATATACAGACAAGAGGGAGAAAGCAGAACAAGGTATCAGACAAGAGAGTTTCAAAGGTATAAACAGGGATTGTTAGTGTAGTAATCGACAGTAAGCTGAACAGACAATAGAGAGACAGAGAGAGGATTGAAAATCAAAGATAAAAAAAATAAAAAATAAGTAAATGAAAGAAATATCTATATATAAAAATGAATTAAAATAAAATGGAAAATAGAAAATTAAAAAAAAAAACTTCCAAGTTTATATGCAATGCAGTTTCAGTCTTAATAATTTGGGTGTCCGTCTCAATCTCCAGTCCTGGAGTTGGTGCCTCAGATGTTGTTCTGTAGTTGTCTCATCAAAGGGGATGCATAAAGTAGCTCCTATTGTCAAACTGTTATGAAGGTATCTTAGGAAAACATCTCCAAATCCTCTTTCTATCAAAACTCACAGACTGCTTTCAGAAGCCAGCATTGTTCAGTGAATACATGTAAGCCTATGTCTTCATATTAAAAGATTTTGAAACATGTTAGATTGAGGTAGCTAGTAAAATGTAGGAGAAACATTTAGCAGAGCCTTGGGGAAGAAAAAACTTTAAATTTGGTATTTAGTTGTTCTCAACCTATTGTTGTCTTTCTCTGCTAATAGTAGATGGCTTTATCAAGCATGTAGAAAATAGATTAATTGAATAAATACCTAACATTTTTTAAATACAGTTTTTGTAGGTTTTTTTGTAGAGGGAATGGTCATCTTGTGACATCTTTTTAAATAGACTGTGTTATCAAGAGCTTTGGAGCTGTTTATTTCATGTACTCTTAGCCACTAAGCCATTTCTTTTTCTGTAAGCACTGTAGAATAGCAAAAGGCATCTTTACATTGCTCAGCCTCATTCATCATCAATAAAATTGGCAATTATATCCAACATCCTTAAATACATTGCTTTAGAAGAAAATGTAAGCTGAAAGGAAGCAGCTCAGTGTTGAGGTAGAAATTTGATATTTTGATACTGGCTAGTAGATTTGAAGCATACTAATCTTGTTTTCATTTGTGACTGGAAAAAATTAACATGGAAGGATGGAGAAAACATGTCCAAAGTACAAAGTCATTTTTCCTGAGAAGTTATCTGACTGTAACTATAACTGTATCAGAGGTCTCAGATGTGGAACATTTTTTAAAATTAAAACCTAAAAATCCTGATGTCTAATAGAATGCATAAAAATAGCTACCTCTGAAGGATCTGAGATGAGCAGAGGAATACTGAGTAATATAATCTGACAGTTTGGACCATACTCTTACAGTAGTTACTGTGGCCTGAAATATATAGAATTAATTCAATAAAACATCAGCAAAACAACATAAGCATGAAATATTTTAAATTAAAAACATTGAATAAGAATGGAAAAAAGTCCCTCAGCAAATCAATAATGCTTGGGGAAACATGAGTCCCAGATGGACAATATTTTTATCCAAATTCCTTCTAGTTCTATAGTGAACAAACACCTCTATCATCAAGTTTCATAAAAGGCAGAGTGAAGAAATTTAAGGTTGTTGGATATACTTCTTCAAGTTAGTAAATTTTATTCAAACTTTCATGCTTGACTGTACCAACTTCTACTGAATTTCTTCATAGTATTTTGTTAATTTAGTTTTTTTTGCTTGCCTTCATGTAAGTGTATATATTACAAAACAAAAATAGGGAAATGGTAATATAATTACAAAGATTATTAAGCAGTGGTAATGTCTATACTGAAAACATTATTGTTGTTGTGTAGAGTAATAATATACCTTCAAAATCTATGAGAAATTTAATATGGACTATAAAACACCAGAGTCAGGCAGGGATGAAATAAAAAAATAGTAAGAAATTAAATTTAGGCATAAAAGTCCAAAAGTATAAATTCTATATATGTTATAAAATAATATATATGCTCTTACATAATTTTATTACTCTCTGAACTTCATTACTCTCTGAAATATGGACAGACAATATTGGACAAAACAGCATCACTTCTGCTTATAAACCGAGAAGATTATATAAACAACTCTTAAGGGTTATACCTTATAGAGGTCAAATTTAACCCAGATTATTAACCTCTGAGCAGTAATTCTGTACAAGCCGTCACTGGGCAATTCTCCATTCTTTGAATTGAGTATTATAGTAAATATGTTTTCCCAATACCCAATTTCATGTAATCTTTTCAGACAATCTTTTAAGGGCCTGACTGCCTGGGATTTCCCTTGATTGTCTTTTAAGATAGTTCAATTATATGCAATCATAAATAACAACAACAATAAGAATAACATTTTTGGCAGACAATATATCTTACTTTTTAATGTCACAATATAATGTACACCTATTGACAAACATTACTTTCAATTTTGTTACAAATTGGCAAAATATACTTGGCTTATAAACAAAAAAAAAGACTATTTCTGAATACTTTTCTCTGCAACCCCAAAGAAGAAAACCTTTGAAATGCAAATATTGACCTTTCATAAAGCCCTGGGCAAAATCAGATGTAGGCATTGTTTTTGTTTTATTTTATGCTAGTGCTTTGTTATAGTACAGTTGGAGCCTAGACGCAATTGACTGCTATGTGGAGAATATATTTGGTGGAGCATGTGGGTCAGGTAAGGAAATAGAAAGAACCAAGAGGGACGCAGAAAAACTGATTGGAATTGCAATCTAGATAATGTTAGCAATGGAGATACTGAGAAGTGGTTGCATTGGGCGGGATATAGTTTGGCAACATAGGTCTTGCTGAGACTGGAAGTTGGGGGAGGGGAGGGCAATCCAGATGTCTCCTGGGCTTTTAGCTGGAACAGGTACTGAGGATGAACAAGTTTGGTAAGGAAAATCATTTTAGAGATCCCCTGCACTGCATGATGAACACAATTAATAATGATGTATATTTCAATGTGTACACGAAAGCAATGCTAGGAATATTTCTGGAAAGCTATCCTTAACTCAACTAGCAAAAACACTTTGTCTTCCTTGTTATGCTTGTCTCTTTTCTTCAACATAACTAGTGATAAAGGCAGAACAGGACCTGCCTGGAACTGAGGGGAGAAGGGGGAAGAGGGTGGGGGTAGGGGTGGGGGGGGCGGGGGGAGAAATGACCCAAACAATGTATGCACATGTGAATAAATGAATTAAAAAAAGAATAGATTTTTAATATTCTCACCACAAAAAGGTAAGTCAGTGAGGTAATAGATAAGTTAACTAGCTTTGTTGAATCTTTATACAATGAAGACATAGATGAAAATATCATATTATAGCCCATAAATATACACAATTATTTGTCAATTTAAAATAAATGAAAATTAGTAATTAGTTTTTTAGAAA
Organism: Castor canadensis; assembly: GCF_047511655.1. Taxonomy (NCBI): domain Eukaryota; kingdom Metazoa; phylum Chordata; class Mammalia; order Rodentia; family Castoridae; genus Castor; species Castor canadensis. The sequence goes on from NC_133405.1 coordinate 114,384,285, forward strand.
GGGGAATCTGACTTAGAGAACATTAACAGTGCAAAGGCTACCCTAGAAAGCTTTTGTGCTCCATTAATTTCCATTGGCCACTCCTTAGCCCCAGCAACAATAGGCAGATATTTAATCTAAACAGGAATGAGCTTGTTAACTAAGTGACCACTCTTTTATACCAAAGTCCTACAGCTGCCTGGGTTTAGACTCATATGACCTTTGAAACACATACTGGAGATTGAAGTATGCAGCTCAAAATTGGAATCTGAAATTCAGGGAAAAGGTTATACCAAGAGTTTTAACTTTGGGAGTTATCAATGTATATACAATTCTTAGAGTCATTGTGTGGGATGTCATCACATTGGGATGAGAGAGGAAACCCTGAATTTGTTTCTGTTTGCAAAGGATAAAATTATCAATTAATTGATACATTAAATCAATTAACCAAACTATATTTATCTGGGGCTACTATGCCAGCTTTCTTGTACTAGGACCAGACATATGGTAATGAACAATATAGGCACAGTCCTGCCCTTTGGGAACCTACAGTCCCATCTTCCTAGTGTAGGAAATAGACATGAAACAAATAGGCCCTGGAACCTATGAGCCAAAGAGACAGGTAGTTGCTATTAACTACTCCAAAGAACAAAACATGGCATATTTTTATAAAGACTAAAACTGATTATTCAAAATATTCATTTACTTTCAACAGAATAGTAACAATCTTCAAAAAGGAATTAAGCATGTGAAAAGATGCTAAATGTCACTAGTCACTAGAAAATACAAATCAAAACCACAATGAAGGACTGGGGGTATTATACCTCAGTGGTAGAGCACAGGCTTAACAGGAACAAAACCCTGGGTTCCATCCCTCGTGCACCGCCCCCAACACAACCACAATGAGATACCACTTTACACATAGTAGGATCACAACAACAAGGTACCACTTTATACCTAGTAGGATGCCTATTATAAAAATAATATGAAATAAGTGTTGCTGATGATGTGAAAAAAATTGGACCCCTTGTACATTGTTGATAAGAATGTAAAACGCAGCAGGCTCTATGGGAAACCATTTGGTGATTCTTCACAAAATTAAAAATAGAATTGCCATATAACTAAGTAATTTCACTTTTAGGTATATACCCAAAAGAATGGAAAGTGGGAATTCAAACAAATATTTGTATACCAATGCTCATAGCATCATAATTCACAATAGCCAAAAGATGCAAACAACTCAACTGTCCAACAACAGATGAGTAGATAGACAAAATGTGTTTTATACACACAAGATATTATTTAGTCTCAAAATGAATGAGATTCAAGTATATGCCATAACATAGATGAAACTTGAAGATATTTTGCTAAGTGAAATAAGCCATATACAAAAGGACAAATATTCTATGATACCATTCATATGAGGTACCTAGAATAGTCAAATTCAGAAATAGACAGCAGATTAGTGATTGCCTAGGACTGGAATGAGGGGAAACAGGAAGTAACAGTATAATGAGTACAGAGTTTCTGTTTGTAATGACAAAAGAGAAATGGATACCAGTGATGGTTACACAATACCATAAATGTACTTAATGCCACTGAAAACTGTACACTTTATGGTTAAAATGGTAAATTTTATATGATGCATAATTTATCGCAATAAAAGAATGCCCCTAACTGGGTGTAGTGACACATGCCTATAACCATAGAACTCAGGAGGCTGAGGGAGGAGGATCTTGAGTTTGAGGCCAGCCTGGGAACACAATGAGAATCTGTCTCAGAAAAACAAAATCAAACCAAAAAGCCCCCTCAAAAAGAATTAAATTATAAATTTGCATGTGGTTTTAGTAAAAGAGCTAAAACAATTATTTCTGTTTTATTTCGGATGTATTGGTGACTATAAAAGCATATATAAGCAAGATACAGGAAATAGTTTTTTCTTAGGCATCTAAGAATTTTTCCTATGCTTTCAAAATCTGTTGTAATTTACTTTCTTGAATTGGCCTGTAAAATAGGAGTGTAATATCATTGTAGAGATTAATTAGTATATTTGTGAACTGTTCTCAAATGCTAAAATGAAACTATAAAATCCATTATTATTCATTAAAGAGGCACAGTTTACGAGGGTGTCTCTGATGATTGTCGAAGCATAAATGGCCAATTTCACCCATAATTAGCCAATTTAGCATGAAGTTATTTTTTACTTGGTATATTTTGTTTAATCTCAGTTATATTTGTAAAAACAGAAACTGCTTTTTGTTACTGCTTTCATGATTTCTCATAAATGCTAAAATGCTTTTTAATTCTAATGTGCTTAAATGACTAAATTCTTCTTGCCTAAGAAATATTTTAAGTAGTTACCTAAAGATATGCTCTTGACTGATTAATTCATTCCACAAAATTTTGTGTACCATAATATGTACACCACATACTGTGCTAGATGTGGAGGATATATTTAGTGAGCAACATCCATGATTCTCTCCAAAGTATAGCAGAGAGCAGGTAATGGAGTTGACGTTAAAGATGAATTAATACCCTCCTTCCCCTTCCCCCTCCAATGAGGTCATATTTGAAGGTAATTTAGCAGGAGGGAACTTGTCAATACAAGGGACTAAAATGAAAGTGTGACTGGTACTGGAGTGAGTGAGGAGAAAACTCAAAAAGGCCTCCGGATGATGCAAATGCATTAGATGGAGACCCCATGAGTATAAGCACTTGAGGGTTATTAATGAAAGCCAAGTATGAGAAGATGGTACTTGAACCAAAATGATGGTAGGATGGAGATGGTAAGAAAAACAGATTTGGGACACCTTTTTAAGGTAAAAATCCTTAGGGCTTAGCATAGGTAACATAGGAAGGAAGGTGTAAAGAGAAAGAAAAACATGTCAAGATCACACCTACGTAGATTTCTGGGCAATGGACAAATTGATCATTCTTTAAAGTGAGATGGGGACACTGAAGAACAGATCTGGGTTGGTAGTTTGATTGTTGGTGTCTGAGTTTGAGATGATTTGTGACATCCAAAAAGTACTGTCAAGTAAACAGGTAATATGCGTCTAGAGTTCAGAGGAGAGGTACATAGGTCTGGGTTGGAGTTATTAATCTAGATATCACTTCTGTAAAACTAACAACTGAAATCATGGGTATTGACAGGGAAATTTTAAAATTTCTTTGCCTGTGAAGTACAGGTACAGTATTAAAAAAAGACTTATTTTAAAGATACAATTAAAAACCTGGAAAAACACGTATCAAAATTATCATAGTGGTTATAATGTAGGAAATCAGGTATTAAGGAGGATCTAAATTTCATTTTCAATTTTTTGATTTTTTTTAAAAAGCTTTGAGCACAGATTAAAATATTGACCATTATTAATTCTGGGCAGTGGCAGAAAGCATATTTGTTATTTTTTATTCTGAGCATTTTTATTTATTAAAACTCTTAATCTAAAACAAACCTTTTAGAAATACATCATTATAAACAACTGGATGGTCACTAGCCCATTAAATACTTCACAATCCCTTGATTGCTTATCAGAGGACTTCTTTAAGTGAACTCTTCAATTCATAATTCTTTATACTTAATCAGCACAACTGCATCAAACTCTTAATCTCAAAAGCAGCAGTAGTCTGGAGTCCAATGTAATACTGAAAAAGTATTACACTTATATTGAAACTGTATTGTTATTCACTTTTTCTCATTTTTCAGCTTGTGTAATTTTTATTGCCCTGTCTTTAAGTTCACTGACTCTTTTCTTCTTTTTTTAAATTTTTTGATTTCATTTATTTATTTATTTTTTATTATTCATACAATGCTTGGGTCATTTCTCCCCTCTGCCCCCACCCGCACCGTTACCACCCACCCTGCCCCCTTCCTCTCCCCCCAACCCCCTCCATACCCTGCAAAAACTATTTTGCCCTTATCTCTAATTTTGTTGAAGAGAGAGTATAAGAAATAATAGGAAGGAACAAGCGTTTTTGCTAGTTGAGATAAGGATAGCAATACAGGGAGTTGACTCACATTAATTTCCTATGCATGTGTGTTGCCTTCTAAGTTAATTCTTTTTGACCTAACTTTTTCTCTAGTTCCTAGTCCCCTTCTCCTATTGGCCTCAGTTGCTTTAAAGTATCTGCTTTAGTTTCTCTGTGTTGAGGGCAACAAATGCTAGCTAATTTTTCAGTGTCTTACCTATCCTCATACCTCCCTTTGTGTACTCGCTTTACCATGTTATCAAAGTTCAATCCCCTTGTTGTGTTTGCCCTTGATCTGATGTCCACATGTGAGGGAGGACATACGATTTTTGGTCTTTAGGGCCAGGCTAACCTCACTCAGAATGATGTTCTCCAATTCCATCCATTTACCAGCGAATGATAACATTTCATTCTTCTTCATGGCTGCATAAAATTCCATTGTGTATAGATACCACATTTTCTTGATCCATTCGTCAGTAGTGGGGCATCTTGGCTGTTTCCATAACTTGGCTTTAGTGAATAGTGCTGCAATAAACATGGGTGTGCAGGTGCCTCTGGAGTAACCTGTGTAAAAGTCTTTTGGGTACATCCTCAAGAGTGGTATTGCTGGGTCAAATGGTAGATCAATGTTTAGCTTTTTAAGTAGCCTCCAAATTTTTGTCCAGAGTGGTTGTACTAGTTTACATTCCCACCAGCAGTGTAATGAAGGCTATTCTAACAGGGGTGAGGTAGAATCTTAGTGTGGTTTTAATTTGCATTTCCTTTATTGCTAGAGATGGTGAACATTTTTTCATGTGTTTTTTGGCCATTTGAATTTCTTCTTTTGAGAAAGTTCTGTTTAGTTCACTTGCCCGTTTCTTTATTGGTTCATTAGTTTTGGGAGAATTTAGCTTTTTAAGTTCCCTATATATTCTGGTTATCAGTCCTTTGTCTGATGTGTAGCTGGCAAATATTTTCTCCCACTCTGTGGGTGTTCTCTTCAGTTTAGAGACCATTTCTTTTGTTGAGCAGAAGCTTTTTAGTTTTATGAGGTCCCATTTATTTATGCTATCTCTTAGTTGCTGTGCTGCTGGGGTTCCATTGAGAAAGTTCTTACCTATATCTACTAATTCCAGAGTATTTTCTACTCTTTCCTGTATCAACTTTAGTTTGTGGTCTGATATTAAGATCCTTGATCCATTTTGGGATAATATTGGTATAGGGTGATATACATGGATCTAATTTCAGTTTTTTGTAGACTGCTAGCCAGTTTTCCCAGCTTTTTTTGTTGAACAGGCTGCTTTTTCTCCATCGTATATTTTTAGTGCCTTTGTCAAAGACAAGTTGGTTATAGTTGTGTGGCTTCATATCTGGATCCTCTATTCTGTTCCACTGGTCTTCATGTCTGTTTTTGTGCCAGTACCATGCTGTTTTTATTGTCATTGCTTTGTAATATAGTTTGAAGTCAGGTATTGTGATACCTCCTGCATTGTTCTTTTGACTGAGTATTGCCTTGGCTATTTGTGGCCTCTTGTGTTTCCATATAAATTTAATGGTAGATTTTTCAATCTCTTTAATGAATGTCATTGGAATTTTGATGGGAATTGCATTAAACATGTAGATTACTTTTGGGAGTATCGACATTTTTACTATGTTGATTCTACCAATCCATGAGCATGGGAGATCTCTCCACTTTCTATAGTCTTCCTCAATCTCTTTCTTCAGAAGTGTATAGTTTTCCTTGTAGAGGTCTTTCACATCTTTTGTTAGGTTTACACCCAGGTATTTGATTTTTTTTGAGGCTATTGTAAATGGAATTGTTTTCATACATTCTTTTTCAGTTTGCTCATTGTTAGTGTATAGAAATGCTAATGTTTTTTCTATGTTGATTTTATATCCTGCTACCTTGCTGTAGCTATTGATGATGTCTAGAAGCTTCTGAGTAGAGTTTTTTGGGTCTTTAAGGTATAGGATCATGTCGTCTGCAAATAGGGATATTTTGACAGTTTCTTTACCTATTTGTATTCCTTTTATTCCTTCTTCTTGCCTGATTGCTCTGGCTAAGAATTCCAGTACTATGTTGAATAGGAGTGGAGATAGTGGGCATCCTTGTCTAGTTCCTGATTTTAGAGGGAATGGTTTCAGTTTTTCTCCATTAAGTATAATGCTGGCTGTAGGTTTGTCATACATAGCTTTTATAATATTGAGGTACTTTCCTTCTATTCCTAGTTTTCTTAGAGCTTTTATCATGAAATGGTGTTGGATCTTATCAAAGGCTTTTTCTGCATCTATTGAGATGATCAAGTGGTTTTAGTCTTTGCTTGCTTTTGTTAGTGTGGTTTATTACATTTATTGATTTTCATATGTTGAACCACCCCTGCATTCCTGGGATGAAGCCAACTTGGTCGTGGTGAATAATATTTTGATGTGTTGTTGAATTCGGTTTGCCATTATTTTGTTGAGGATTTTTGCATCAATGTTCATTAAGGAGATTGGCCTATAGTTCTCCTTTTTGGAGGTGTCTTTGCCTGGTTTTGGAATAAGTGTAATACTGGCTTCATAAAATGTGTTAGGCAGTTTTCCTTCCCTTTCTATTTCATGGAACAGTTTAAGGACGGTTGGTATCTGTTCTTCTTTAAAGGTCTGATAGAATTCAGCAGAGAATCCAACAGGTCCTGGACTTTTCTTTTTGGGGAGACTCTTGATTGCTGCTTCAATTTCATTTTGTGTTATAGATCTATTCAGGTGATTAATTTCCTCTTGGTTCAGTTTTGGATGATCGTATGTGTCTAGAAATCTGTCCGTTTCTTTAAGATTTTCAAATTTTTTTGAATATAAGTTCTCAAAGTAGTCTCTGATGATTTCCTGGACTTCCATGGTGTTTGTTGTTATCTCCCCTTTTGCATTCCTGATTCTACTAATTTGGGTTTTTTCTCTCCTCATTTTAGTCAGGTTTTCCAGGGGTCTGTCAATCTTGTTTATTTTTTCAAACAACCAACTTTTTGTTTCATTAATTCTTTGTATGGTTTTTTTGGTTTCTATTTCGTTGATTTCAACTCTTTTTTTATTATTTCTCTCCTTCTATTTGTTTTGGGATTTGCTTGTTCTTGTTTTTCTAGGAGTTTCAGATGTATCATTAGGTCATTGATTTGGAATCTTTCAGTCTTTTTAATATATGCTGTCATGGCTATAAACTTTCCTCTCAGGACTGCCTTAGCTGTGTCCCATAGGTTCCGGTAGGTTGTGTTTTCATTTTCATTGACTTCCAGGAACTTTTTAATTTCCTCTTTTATTTCATCAATGACCCATTGTTCATTAAGTAATGAGTTATTCAGTTTCCAGCTGTTTGTATGTTTTTTGTCTTTACTTTTGTTGTTGAGTTCTAGTTTTATTGCATTGTGATCAGATAGTATGCACAGTATAATTTCTATTTTCTTATATTTGCTGAGGCTTGCTTTGTGCCCTAGGATATGATCTATTTTGGATAATGTTCCATGGGCTGCTGAGAAGAATGTATATTTTGTTGAAGTTGTATGGAATGTTCTGTAGATACCAAGTAGGTCCATTTGATCTATTGTATATTTTAGATCTTGAATTTCTTTATTGATTTTTTGTTTGGATGACCTATCTATTGATGATAATGGAGTATTATAATCTCCCACAACCACTGTGTTGGAGTTAATATATGCTTTTAGGTCTTTCAGGGTATGTTTGATGAAATTGGGTGTGTTGACATTGGGTACATATAGGTTGATAATTGTTATTTCCTTTTGATCTATTTCCCCTTCTATTAGTATGGAATGTCCTTCTTTATCTCGTTTGATCAATGTAGGTTTGAAGTCTACTTTGTCAGAGATCAGTATTGCTACTCCTGCCTGTTTTTGGGGGCCATTGGCTTGGTAAATCTTCTTCCAGCCTTTCATCCTAAGCCTATGCTTATTTCTATCAGTGAGATGGGTCTCCTGAAAGCAACAAATTGTTGGATCTTCCTTTTTAAGCCATTTCGTCAAGCGGTGCCTTTTGATGGGTGAATTAAGTCCATTAACATTAAGTGTTAGTACTGATAGGTATGTGGTAATTCCTGTCATTTAGTTGTCTTAGTTGTTTGAAGGTTTGATTGTGTGTACCTAAGTTGAGGTTACTCTCTACTTTCTTTCTTTTTCTTTTCCTGTAGTTTGGTACTGCCTGTCCTTTCATGGTTAAGTTGGGTTTCACTTTCTGTGTGCAGAATCCCTTGAAGAATCTTTTGTAGTGGTGGCTTTGTGGTCACATATTGTTTTAGTTTCTGCTTATCATGGAAGACTTTTATTGCTCCATCTATTTTGAATGATAGTTTTGCTGGGTAGAGTATCCTGGGGTTGAAGTTATTTTCATTCAGTCCCTGGAAGATCTCACCTCACACTCTTCTTGCTTTTAATGTTTCTGTTGAGAAGTCTGCTGTGATTTTGATGGGTTTACCTTTGTATGTTATTTGTTTTTTCCTCTTACAGCCTTCAATATTCTTTCCCTAGTTTCTGAACTTGTTGTTTTAATGATGATATGTCGTGGGGTAGTTCTATTTTGTTCTTGTCTGTTTGGTGTTCTGGAGGCCTCTTGCATCTGTATGGGAATATCTTTCTCTAGATTTGAGAAATTTTCTGTTATTATTTTGTTGAATATATTACACATTCCCTTTGCTTGCACCTCTTCTCCTTCTTTGATGCCCATGATTCTCAAGTTTGGTCTTTTGATGGAGTCGGTGTGTTCTTGCATTTTCTTTTCACAGGTCTTGTGTCATTTAACTAATAGTTCTTCAGTTTTTCCTTTAATTACCATTTGATTTTCAAGTTCTGAGATTCTGTCTTCTGTTTGTTCTATTCTGCTGGATTGGCCTTCTGTTTTGTTTTGCAATTCTGTTTCGTTCTTTTTTCTGAGATTTTCCATATCCTGGGTCACTTCCTCTTTAATGTTGTCTATTTTTGTCCTGAGTTCATTTATCTCTTTATTAATCATGTTCTCTGTTTCACTTTGGTGTTTGTACACTGCTTCTATGGTTTCTTTTATTTCTTCTTTTGCTTTTTCAAATTCTCTATTTCTGTTGTTTGGAATTTCTTGAGTGTCTCCTGTACATTTTGGTTGACCATATCCAGTGTTATCTCTATAAAATTCTCATTGAGTACTTGTAGTATGTCTTCTTTTAAATTATTCTTGTGGGCTTCATTGGGTCCTTTGTCATAGTTTATCTTCATTTTGTTGGAGTCTGGATCTGAGTATCTGTTTTCTTCATTCCCCTCTGGTTCCTGTACTAATTTTTTGCTGTGGGGAAACTGATTTCCCTGTTTTTTTCTGTCTTCCCATCATTGCCTTTGATGTTGTTATTGTCCCTATACTGTGTGTGGTTAAGTATTTTCTAGCTTGTAATAATAACAATGGTGATATTTAGAATGGAAGGGTGAGAGGAGATGGAAAGCCAAAGAAGTTAAAGGAAAAGGGAAATACAAATAAAGAAGTAGAAAAAAAACAGAACAAAGAAACAAACAAAAAAAGTTTCAAAGATAAAAACAGGGAGAGAGAGTGTACTAATCAACCATAAGCTGAAAAGTCATTAGAGAGACAGAGAGAGGATTGAAAATAAAAAATAAAAAGAATAAAAATAAAAAATAAGTAAATGAAAAAATATATATATACAAAAATAAAATGAAATAAAAATAAAAAATAAATAAAAATCTCCAAGTTCAAATGCAATAAAGTTTCAGTCTTAATAATTTTAGTGTTTGTCCCTCAGCCTCCAGTTCTGGAGATGGTGCCTCAGTTGTTGTTCTGTAGTTGTCTTATCAAAGGGGAAAAATAAAATAGAACAAAACCGCACAAAGCAAAAAAAAAAAAAGAAAAGAAAAGAAAAAAAGAGCCCACCAAGTGTCCCAAGTTCAAATGCAATACAGTTTCAGTAAGTTTTTCAGCATGCAGGTGTAGTTCAGTTGTTTTCTATTCAAAGGTAGGGAGAGAGAAAAAAAAGAGTCTGGAGACAGGTCTGTGAATGGCTATCTGTGGCTGTGGCTTGCCTGCCCACTGCTCTCAGCCTGCTGTTGCTGGAGGCTTTATTTATGCAGATCTCAGGGGTGAGCTTAACACTCACCTGGCCCCACAGGCTTTTGTTTACTCAGCGTTCTCCTGTGCTTAAGCCACTGCAAGCTTTCCCCTTTCCAAGCACACTGGGGGAGGTGACACTGCACCTGCTTTCTCTGGCTTGCGCGTTTATTTACAGCTCATGTGGGAAGTGGGTCTTCTCCCCCTCTCCTGTGGAGTTTTCCTCCCACCACCACTTTTACAAGCTTTCCTGCTCCTGGTTGCTGGGTGTGTGCTGCTGTTCCTGCCGGCCAGTGTGTTTGTTTACAGCTCACATGGGAAGTGGGTCTTCCCCCCTTTCCTGTGGAGTTTTCCTCCCTCTGCCACTCTCACAAGCTTTCCCACTCCTGGTTGCTGGGCGTGCAGCCCCGCTCCTGCCTTCTCTGGCCCAGTTTGTTTATTTACAGTTCTGTGAGGGATTCCCCTCCCCCCCTTCAGCACTCAGGGCACCCCACCCTCTTTGCTATGGGTCTTTATTGTTCTTATTCCTTATTACTCAGTTTCTCTTTTTTCCCTGGGTGAGGGGTCGGTCTGTCCAGGGGGCTATGCTGATCTGGCCCAGGGTTGTCTGTGGGAGTACCATGTACCACTTAGCTCCCCTTGTCTGGGTCTTCCCAAGCTGTCTGGGTGCCAGTATCTGGTGGTGGCCTGGGGGCCCTCCTGGTTTCTCCGTTCAACATGAAGTGGAGATGCTCTGCGCAGGCTGGAGGTGTGGAGGGGTCACAGTTTTGCCTCTTTTCAGTAGTTTTTCATGTAAGGTGTATCTCCAGTGTCTCTCCAAGATTTTACTTTAGGAGGTACGCTTTCTGCTTCCTCCCTCTAGCCGCCATCTTCTCTTTTCTTCTCTATGTTGAATCTACAGAAGACCCCATTTAAAGTATTGTTCATTTTTGTAACTCTTTAATTTTTAGCATTTCCATTTGATTCATTCTTAGTTTCCAGCTGTATGCTGAAATTATCTATCTGATTTTCCATATTGCCTTCCTTGTCAATTAAATCTTTTAATATATTCATTATGATTATTTAAATTTCCTGCCTGCTGTTTCCAACAACTGCAACATATCTGCCTGATTGTAATGATTGCTTTGTCTCTTTATTCTGTGATATTTCTTATCTTTAGGCACACTTTATATTTGGGGGATGAAAGTCAGACACCTTATATAGACTAGTAGTATGGTAATGCATCTTAATCTGGCTGGTAGTTGAGCTGTTGGATGTTGGCTGTTGCTATGGTTATCCTTGTTGAGGTTTGTTGTTGTTATGGGCACCAGAGACTTCAAACTGATGACATGATTTCATTACTGGAGACTTGTTAGTGTGGTGATACAGTGTGGGGAAGGAACATTCTCTATTGTTCAAATTGATACACAGTTGGCCTGTGCTTTGAGGGTGTAGTCTTTGCCATGTTTCTTTTTCTTCTATCTGTGGGGCATTCTCAACCACCCTTCCCAAATCAGGACCTTAAAGGGTGGGAGAGGGGGTGCTTTCTCCAGATAGTCTCTATCCTCCCTGGGGGGAAAAACATGCAAAAGTTTGCAATGCTACTTGGGAGTGTGCCCCCACCAGGCCCCCATGAACTTTCATAGGGTAGCTCTCAAGTTGCTGCAGCAATTTCATCTTCCAACCAGTTTAAGTGTCATCTGGCATCCTCTACCCCAGTGACCCAAAAGGTCAGCCTTTGTGCTATGCTGAAGATGCCTGGCTTCAGATTTCAGGGAGGCTGTTTGTCCTTTGATATCACTTCTCTGATAGATTGATGAGAAGTCATAAAATCATTTTTCTAGCTTTTTTCTTACTGTGAGTATGGGAGCTCATTCTGTGCATCTTTTTCCATCTGTGAGTTGAAACTGGACATCTGAGCAACACTTTTTTAGAAGTTAATATTTATAAGCTTTCTTCATAACAAAAATAATAAATGTTCACTGTGGAAAACATAGAAAAAGATAAAGAAAATTTAAATAGCCCATAACCACTCAGACAGCTGCTATGGGCATATTAGTAATATCTTCCTTCAGATTTTTTTCCATGTCCTAATAAAATACAGAAGATATTGTTTTATAACTTTGTATCTTACCTTTTGTTGAGCAATGCAGATTTAAACTTAAATACAAAGGTGCCCTAACTTTGTACTTTACCCTTTGGAAGGCAGATGTCAGCTGTCTTCCCAAGTGAGATACTCTTGGCTTAACATCAGGGAGATAAGTAAGGCCACCAAAAATTCAGCTTTCACCTCAATAACACAAGTAATTTAGTAGCTCTACTGACCCTATAGTATTGCTTGACTCAAGACCCAGAATATGATGGAGTTTTTCAAGGATTGCTCTAGAGAGTATATACAGTATTGGTGTCATCCCCCTTCCTCATATCTTGCCAAAGCACACAGGTTTAAAACTTCCAGAAGATGATTTATCTAATATTGAAAAATGTGTTCTGCTCTTTCGTCATCTAGTAAAAATACTATCAATTTTTGGTTGGCTGTACTAATGTCATAAAATTATCTCACTGACTAGAGAATGACCCAGAATGGGATTTTACAGCATCAAAAATGAAATCATCCAAAGCAATCTTTGTAGCAAACCATGTGGACACAAATTTAAATATGGAATATACCTCTCCCAATCTGCCCTTAGATTTTGCCACACAATTTGTGCAGGTGAAAAAAAAATTTTATTTTAAGGTAAGTCAATCTCTTGCCATAGAAGAGAATAAAACTTATTTTTGTTTTCTTTTGTCTATCTACAGTTGTTTTAAGTGTTCTCAGTTTCCTTGTGTGGACATACAAATCCAAATATATCCAGTATCAAAATATTTGCCACATGTGGCAGTTTTTCTTTAATTATTTTCTAAATATTTAAACTGCTTGCTACCATCATCCTCCACTCTTTTTAAAAATAGCAATTAGTTGGATCCTTTTCAGTTCTTATTCACTTAGAAATATCTGACCCTTGCTTTTAACTTTTGTTCAGCTCTTCACAGTTAGTTTTCATGCATACTCCCAGGAAGATGTTCTCTTTTTTCTTTTAACCTTTAAATTTAAAAAGAGTTTTTAATTCTTTTTAAGTCAAAGTACAACTGTTCTACTCTACAGCTTCCTAAAAAAAAAACCAAAACCTCATTCGTAGTAATTAATTTTGACAGTGTAGGCTCAGTAGTGATTCACAAACCTGTACTTTGTGCATCAGCATTCCTTATTATTCTAATTAAAGTGGAACATTGTGCCCTCACTAATCATTAATGGGTTTTCATTTTGTAAATGACATTTGCAGAAGTTAAAACAGGGAGTTCATGTGAAGTCCACAGGCAACAGTGTTGAAATTAGCATCACCATAGCAACAGTCTTCCACCATTAGCATTCAGGGCAACAGGAGGTGTTTTGTTGTGTTTTGTTTTCAAAAAAAGGTGGGGTGGGGATCTTCAAAGGCAAAACCTACTGAAATTCTCTCCAAAGGTATTTGTTTCTTATGTGGATGTGTGTTGTACTAGATCTCTAAGTCTATACTGAATCTTTTAAATTCCAATTTGGATGATCTCCTTTCCAGATTTGTGTTTTGCCTAGTATACTAGCTACATTTTGTGATCTTTCTCCAGCTGTACGTGTCTGACCTGCTGAGCAGCATTTATTCATTGCCAACCCATTGCTCACCAATACAATATCCTACAAGGATCCAGAGAGTCTGTATTCATGAAAATATTTGGATCAATCTAAAACCATTATATGCATTCATGATTTTTTATTTAATCATGGGAAATAGATTTATGCTGTTAGATCCTCTACTGAACTCATTTAAGAAAAAATAGAACATGTTGTAGATATAGGTCAGTGATTTTACTCATTCATCTTTATATGGGATTTTTAAAATGAGTCAAATAGAGACCAACATTATCTTAGCTGAATCTCAAGCAATAATATCATCTCTATTACTGTGTGTTGTGTGTGTGTGTGTGTGTATGTGTGTGTGTGTTAGTGTTGAGAAACTTCAACAGTGGCATATCTAGCATAATGTTTTTCTCAGTACTAAAATACATAAAAAAGAGTGCCATATTGACCTACCAGCTGCTTCTAATTCACACCAGTAGTAGGTAATTATGAAATTCAAATGAAGTTTCATTTTCATTTATTATACAAAAATGTCATAGCTCAAGCCTAGAAGTATTGCCCGAAGCTTAGCTGTAGAATGGTATGCATGTACCTCTTTTCAAAGTGAATCATAGCTGTCTTCCCCATTATACGTGTAAGAACTAGACATTGTACATTCCACTCAGGTGCCTAAAGGCAAGCCTAGGCTGGTCCACACTAACAAACAAAATGGAGCATGGATGGTGCTCTCAGTTAGTGATGCATCTATGGTATTACCAGTTTTGTCTCACAATGGAAGAGTCTCTAGATCACTTGAACTCAGTCAATGGGCTGTGACCCAGTGTTTCTGTGGCATTGAAAAGCAACAACTCCCCAAAGCCATATTATCTCAATGTGTACTCCAGGACTATAGAACCATAGAACTCATATGTATGTGCACATACATATTCATCCCCCACTTCTGCAATGCTATGCCTATCCCATGACTGGTCAGCAAATGGTAACCCAAAAATAATCATTTTTTGGTTGAACTAGAATTTGAACTCAGGGTCTTACACTTGCTAGGCAACTGCTATACTACTTGAGCCACACCCCAAGTCCATTGTGCTTTAGTTATTTCTCAGGTAGTGGCTTGTGCTTTTTGCCCAGGGCCTACCTTGAACTGCAAATCCTCCTACCTCCACCTCCTGCATAGCTGGGATTGCAGGCATGTACCACCACACCCAGCTCAGAAAAGAATTCTTTAAAAAGTTTTATCTTATTTTTGTATTATCATACATTAGTAATATGAGGAGATTTCATTGTGATAATTCTGTACTTAAGAAAGAATTCTTACATTAAACTTTCTGTCAGGGCAAAACCAGCCAATCAAATGTCTATATTCATAACATGCACAATATCAGAATAATTCAAACCAATTAGGCAGAGACCCATAGCTTATTCTTATAAAAACCACATTTGACCTTGTAGTCCCAGCACCTCCCCACTTTCTTTTTCTCTTGCATACTGGAAAGACTTCAAAGTTAGTTTTCTATTCATACAGATCTCAAAAGCCATAAGCTAAATACAATCTTGTGGAAATAACTCCTCAAATGTCATATCGTTCTCCTCAATATTCTGATGATTTCTCTTATAAGTTTAAAAATTTATGCTGCATATGTTTATACTACAGATTTCCAAAGAAATTACATAATAGAAGATTCCTTTCATTCACTACTAGTCATTTGTTTGTCACTCTACCTCTTAGGCTGTTTCAACCCAGTCCCTCTTTTAGAACATGTAGAACATTAGACAAGATTTAGTTTACCACTGTGTGAAGCACATGATACAAATGGACACAAATAGACCACTCTGAAATGTTGTGTAATTATCACAGATTTAGTTGTTAGGAACTTTTCTTGTTTTCTGTCAATCAGTTTCCCAGTTAAACCATTCACATTTATGAATGACTGTGTTTACCATACATGCAATTGTATCCAGGGCAGGAAAGTACGTACAGACTTTCACAAGATTAATTTTCTGAAGAGTAGGTCACTCTATAAATGCCAAAGCATGTGTTGTGACATAGAAACTAAACTGTTAAAAAGAGCTAATAATTTAGGAAGATCCTACTTGACTTTGGTTTGATCCAACTGAGAACTGTGAAAATCCATGTGGAGAGTATGAAACCTAAATGATATTCAAAAGCCTAGGGATCTGATGACTATAAGAAAATTCTAGCAATCACATGCAAAGAGAGAGCATTTATGAGTTGGCACCAGGAATATTATGAGTAAAATTTGTATAAGCAACTATTGTAATTATGGACCATATTATTTGTTTCTACTTGTCCAATGACAATTCTTTCCCTTAGTTCAGACTAGTTCTTTGTAACATTAGGACCTACTCATCTGTCTTTAGATAGAGTTTAAAAGGATGCCTATAAAATAGCTCTGTCCTGAAAATCAGTCTCTTGACCCACTGTAAAGGGAACAGTAAACTGTTTTCTCAGGGGAATCTCTCAATGTACTGCAGGACTCCATAAAAATCTGTGTGACAATTGTCTTACTGAGGCCATCATCCATTGGGTTAAAAAAATAGGTTGCCATTAGTCTTTTTGAAAATGGAAAAAGTTGGACCTTCTCAATGATAATTTCAGTAGTTTTTCAGCACCACATACCCTTAAAGCCATCAATCTTGTTTATTTTTAGGTATCATGCTTACGGATAGTTATGGAATTTATAGAGTGTGGTTTAAAGGACTATTCAATTGCAGTAACATCATGCAGTTTATTCCCATGACAGAGTTACACTGAGACATTCCAGATCTATTCTTCCTTTTTCTCTTCTGATTCAGGAGGGAGATTTCTTATAGGTAAACCATGTTCAAATCTTCAAATCTTCAATGTTTAATACCTCGGGATGATTTCCTTTTTCTTTTTTCTTTGGCAGTAATGGGGTTTGGACTCAGGGCCTTGTGATTGCTAGGCAGACAGATTGCTCTGGTTATTTGGGAGATAAGAGTCTCGCTTTTTGTCAAGGCTGGCCTACACCATGATCCTCCTATTTACACTTCTATCATAGCTGAGATGACAGGTGTACACCACCACACCCAGCTTTTTTCCATTGAGATAGGGCCTGGAACTGCAGTCCTCCCAATCTCAGTTTCCCAAGTAGCTAAGATTATAGGCAAGAACTTGAGGCCCAGCTAGGAAGATTTTCCTAATAGCTATTGCTGATCTTAAACCTTGGTCTATCCTCAGGCACATACTGAAGAGTTAGTTACCAAACTTTTTAATGTCTCATATTGTAAAACAAACTTTGGACTGTTACTTATACTCAGAGTACATGCTTCTCTAGGCTTAATACCTTGACTTTTCTCTTGAAGCTTTAGGTAATGCAGATGAATCTATTACATCACAAAGTTAAATTTCTCTCATAAATTTATTCTCAAAATTCATGAATTATTTTATTTTATTGTGGTAGTAGGGATCGAATCCAGGGTCTCGTGCATGCTATGCAAACACCAAGCCACTGAGCTACATCTCCAACTATTCTCAAAATTCAGAATTGAGAACTTCCTATTCTTTGACTGGTGTATGGTCTTCATTTATTATAGCATTTCCCCCACTATCTATAGTGGCCAAGCAAATCAGAAGAAATCTCATATATCACCAGTGCACAATACTAATTCACCCACCCTGAAAATATATTGAAAGCAAACCTACAATGTTTCTTATAAAAATAAAAATCCAATTGTTAGTGTACACTAGTGAAGCACACATGAACAATAGACACTTAAAAAAGAATCATCTAAATGCAGGCATGGTGGTGCATTCTTATACGCCAGCACTCAGAGGACCAAGTTTGAGGCCAGCTTGGGCTAATTGTGGGTTCAGTTATCCTGGGCTGCATAGCAAGACCCATATTATATAGAGAGGGAGGGAGGGAGGAAGGGGGAGAGAGACAGAGAGAGAAAGAAGAGAAGAGAAGAGAAGAGAAGAGATCACCTAGATCAGCACTGTTCAGTCAGTACTACCCCACTCAGCACAGGAATTTTACTTTTTTTGGTGGTACTGGGGTTTGAACTCAGCACCTCACCCTTGCTATAGCAGTGCTCTACTGCTTAAGCCACTCCACCAGTTCTTTTTTGTATTGGGAATTTTGAGATAGGGTCTTCCAAACTATTTGCCCAGGCTGGCCTCGAACTGTGATCCTCCTGAGTAGCTAGGCTTATAGGGTGAACCACCGGAGCCCAGAAGAATTTTACATTTGAGTTCCATTTAAGGAAATAAACTCAGAACACCATAAACCAGATACTTCTTGACTTTCTTCAGTTCTGACTTTATCATTCAAGGAATCAGGTCTCCTCCTCTAAAGTCTGCTACCCTAGGTTTGAAACTTTGTTCTTAACTTATCTTTGATAGCACTCCTCTATAATGTGTCATCACTATGGTATCTATAGTCAGCTAATTAGACTGATTAGACTGCAGAAATGGGTTTACTCAAGTGTGTGAACAGATAAAACTGAAATGTAGAAGGGAAGAAAAATCTGAGATAATCCAACCCAAACTCTTAATCTTACAGATAAGAAAATGGAGGTCGAAAGGGGAATGTGATTTTTGGTAATGCAGCCAAACTGGCCTAGAAAGCTAGATCTTTATGATAGCTGATTTCATGGTCCTTCTACAATGTCATGGTTGTTGAGGTAGAACCTATATGCAACTAGGGAATTTATAAGTAATCCAATGTGTTTGTAAAGCACTTTATGAAGCACTTTGACTTCTGTTATCCCATATGATTCTTACACTATTGCACGCAGCATTTGAGTAGTGTATATAATTATCCTCAGATGTGCAATGTGAAGCTAAGTGATAACTTGATTTACCTAAGATTACTCGCCATGAAGTAAAAGTTTGGATCTAAATCACTTTTCTCTAAGCTAAGTGCTTGTTCTGTTGTGCCATATTGTTACTTCACTTCTCTTGGTAAGCAACACAAAGGAAAAACTTACAAGAATGTCTCTCTTTGATTCCCAAGGTGACCATTCCACTTTCACCTAAGCTTTGGAAAATATCATGTCCTTTTTAGCTTAACCATTTGAGGCTCAGAATAGTGTTTTATGCAGTTACTTAACTGATTGGGCCATTTACTATCCACCCCATTCTGCCTCTAACCCCTGCAACCCGGCCCTAAAACAATCTTGTACTAAAAACATCCTTTTTTTAAAAAAAAATTTTTGGGGGGTGGGGGCAGGGGGGAGAAATGAACCAAGCCTTGTATGCACATATGAATAATAAAAGAAAAATTAAAAAAATAATAAAAATAAAAATAAATTTTTTTGTTGTTTTTTAGTAGAACTTCACTATGTAGCCCAGACTGGCCTCAAACTCCTGATGCTCCTGCTTCCATACTCCCAGTACTGGGATTACAGGAATACACTACCACTATGCCCCTCCCAAATACATGATAAAAGCAACAAGCATGGGGAAATTTTTGATCTCCACAAAATACAGAGGCAAATAGAGTAAGACTATGAAAAACAACCAGCAGGTGAGGTTGTGACATAATTTTAACCTAAGCCTCATTACTATATTAAGGTATCTTTGTTCAACAAGCAGATCAGAAAATATTTAATTTTTTTTTAATGCTGTCAGAATGTCAATAACAAAAAAATCATTAGGCAACACTGTCTCAGTAATATGTTGTATCAAACATACTGTTCTCAAGGGCATTTTCAAAGTATATGTTGATTGAATCAGTTTGTATTTTTACTTGAAGAATTACAGTATATACACTTATGTGACTAAGAGTCAACATTGTGTTTATGAAATTAACTCATTTTGTTGCATGTATCTGTCATCTATTTTCATTGCTGTATGATTTTTGGTTATAAATATATGCCATGATTTCTTTATCCAGTCTATTGTTAGTAAACCTTTTGGTTCTTCAGAGTTTGAAAGCATCATGAATAAGGTTCCTAGGAATGCTCTTTTGCATGTCATTTGGTACACATGTGCAAATATATGTACTTTGTACATACTTAGGAGTAAAATTGCCTATGTTGAAGGGTAGTCTGTGCTGATCTTTAGTAGGCACTTCCACAGAGTTTTCTACAGTGATTAGGCCCGTGTACACTTCTAACAGCATATGAAAGTTCTAATAGCCCTACATTTCAATAATACTTGACATTGTCAGTCTTTAAAATCTTAGCTATTGTATGACTGTGTGATGCAATCCTACTATGATTTTAGGTTGCATTCCCCTGATTACCTATGAGTATAAATATTTTTACATCTGTTTATTGGCCATTTTTAAAGTCCCATTGTGTGGTAGGCTTGCCTCTGGCCTATTTTTTTTAATCGATTTGTCCCTCTTTGTCTTATTAGTCTGTAGGAGTTTGGGTTTTTGGTTTTGGATTTTTTTTTTTTTTACATACTCAGGTCTATGGCTTTTTGTAAATGTTATGTGTTGCAAATTTTTTCTCCCATTATTTTCCTTTTAACTCACTTAGTTCTAGCTTTTGATAGCTAGAAGTTTTTAATTTTAATGTTAGCAAAATGCATAATTTTTCCTTTATAGTTAATTCTGTTTATGCACTATTTAAGAAGTCTTTGCTAACCTGAGATAATGAATACATTCCCTTGTATTCTCTGCTTGAAACTTTATTTATATATTTATTTATTTACTTGTTTATTTAATGCTTGGGATGGAACCCAGAACACATGCGAGGCAACTGTTCTACACTGAGCTGCAGCCCAAATTTATTTTTTTGAACTTTCACATTTAGACATACCATCTACTTGAAATTGATTTTTTTATTTAACTTAACCTAGAGATTGAGTTTCGTTGTTTAAAATATCGATGTTGGGCTGGGGGTATAGCCCAGTGGTACAGTGCATGCTTAGCATATGTGAAACCCTGGGTTTGGGCCCCAGCACAGCTAAGAAAAAGAAATAGGAAAGAAAATAAAAAGAAATCACAACAATAAAATATGGATATCCAGTTGGCCCAGGACTACTTTCCCTTCTTGAAATAATCCCTACTTGGTTGTGAGATATGAACCTAAAAACTCATTACTTGATTTGATTTGATGGTACTTTGTAATTATTGCATCCCGTGTTCATTAGTGACATGGGTGAAACGTTAGTATCATAATTTCTCTGGTTTCATTAAAGGAAGGAGGGAGTGTTGCCTCTTCTAGTCCTTGTAAGAGTTTTTTAAGATTAGCATTTCTGTCAGTGACATGATCTGACCCAGGAGTTTTCTTTGAAGGAAGGTTTATAATTAGAGAGCTAATTTTGTAAATAGTCTCTGTCTCTCCAACCGTGTTGGTGTTAGTTGACTTAAAACGGATGAAGATAAGATTGCTATGGTCAAGCTTTGCTTGTCTAAATCAGAGGTTGCAAACTTAAATGCCAGTAGGTATTAGCTTGCTCATGTAAATGAGCAAGGCTGACCAAGTATAGGGTAGGAGGTGATGAGGATTACAGTGTGCACTCCCTTTATTGCCTGTTAGTTCCAGACAATTATTATCATGTAAGCCCAACAAGGACACATCATTCCATTTAAATAAGAAGTCAGAAGCTTGGACTACTCTGTAAAAAAAAAATCTGAATATTTAAATGTTGAGTAATACAAATTAAAAAAACTGTAGGCTAAACAAAACATGTGTGCATACTAAATTTAGCTCAAAGGCTGCTGATTTGCAACTTGTACTCCAAACTATTGAAAAGAACAATAGAACAAATATAATTCTATTTTCAAATAATAGAATTAATTTATATTTGACATTTATTTATTTATTTTAACTTACACCTCAATATGAGCTTGTTAATTTGTCATTTAGTTTACCATATTAAAATGAAGCTTTAGATTTTACAAATCTAAATCTGAAACAGAATATTTTCATGTTTTTACATTTGTTTTTCCCTAAATCTTTTTTGATGGCACACTTAGTGTCCTGTGGGCTTTTCAAAAATGATTGAAGTGTTGCTGTGGCTTGGATGTAGTTTGAGTGTCCCTCAAGGGTCCACTCTGATTGAAGATTTGGTCTGCATGGTAGAGCTATTGGAAACTAGCAGAACTTTTGGGAAGTGGAGGTTCTTGGGTCTTAGAGTGTGTGGTGTCAAAAGTTAGTACTCAGCCGAGAGCCATGATGTGTGCCTATAATTCCAGAACTGGAGAAGTTGAAGCAGGAGAACCCTGAGTTCAAGGCCAGCGTGAGCTACATGTGAGTTCCAGTCCCAGCCTGGGATATATAGAACAAGACCCTATCTTGAAAAAACAGTAGTAATATGCATTGATAGTTTTTATAAGAGGATTATTATAAAAGCCTGAGGTTGTCCCCACCCAACAATCTCTTCTTCCTGGCTCACCATGTGGTCTTTTCTGTGCATGCGTGCCACCATTTACCATCTACCATGACTCCTTTGCTATAGAGCCTGTGCTGTGCCATTTGGACTTCAAACCTCCAAAACTGTAAGCTAAGTAAACTGTGTCAGGTGTTTCATTACAGTGACAAAAAGCTGACTAATGCATTTATCCTTACTCCAAGCTTTATAGTTGTCTAGTTCAAAATCTACTTTTCCTAAATCAAAGCTGGTAGTCCCACTTCAGATTACTGTTTTTTTAACCTTATTGCGTTTCAATATTATATATGATAAAGGAATCTCAGATTCTTTCAAAATTTTGCAAGAATTTAGATTGCTTTAGATTAAGCTTAGAATAGAAGCATCACTTTTTTTCAATAATTTAAGCCATTGTACTAGGCAGGTGAGGACCTCAAAGATGCACAAAGAGTACTGTTCTTATAGTCTATAGTCTTATAATCTACAGTTTTGTAGTGTAATAAGATATGTATGTGTATAAAATAGCACACTGAAAATACAAGAACAGTGAACAATCAAACCATTTTCAAATTATACTTATTTAGCATATACCAGTTCACATATTTGGGGAGTCCATTTGTTGTGAAGGTGACTTTTGAGCTATTTTCAGGATTAGGTATTATTTTATTGCTACCACCATCACCAAAGGCATTACTTACTTATTTGCATTCCTAGGAGAAACTCAACAAATTAGAATAAAATAAAAATAACAAAATAATTTTAAAACAAAGTAATAGCCTGTGTGAATATATATGATAGGTAGCAGGATTGATTAACTATTTATTAAACCAAAAATAAAATCAATAAATTAATAGCTAATTAACTTTCTAGCATAGAAAGTATATACAGGGTGGGGATGTAGCTTATTGGTAGAGTGCTTGCCCTAGTGTGCGTGAGGCCGTGGGTTCCACCCCGTCACCACACAAAATAAATTTTAAAAATGTATGCTCAGATAAAATTACATACAATCTTAAAAGAATACTACAAAATATGCAGGATAGCTCCCCATTTAGGGTCAATAATACTCATAATTATAACAGGTTATATCTTGGCCTTTAAACTTTCAGACATTTTGCTATTCATCTTGTGTTAATGTGTTTTGTTAAGCAAATAAAGAAATGAAGCATAACTTTTAACAGTTCTATTTACTTTTTAAATTTAATATGGATCCAAAAAATTAGACTTTATTCTTCAGTTAGAACTATCAAGACAACCAAATAATCAAATCTATATCTGTACTGTCAATTATAAGCATTTAATTATAATTGCATATGGGAATGTTAAATTTTTAAGACTTTGTATTTCTTTAAGAAAAGCAACACAATTGGAAAAGAGTGTTAGTACTACTTATACATTCCAAAAACCTAAGAAAAGATTTTAGAATTGTTATTATTTGTTTATTTAAATTCTTAGACTATTTGAATGAAAAAGTACAGCACGAATTTGATTAGTCCTCAAAAGTTGGTAGGTGTCAGTTAATCTTAGCATTTGGAACAGAATTCTAGGTAATAAAACTACTTATTATTTCTCATAAAATGACCAAAGCACACATAAAATCTCTTGATTTGTCTTCTTGTCTCTGTGGTAGAGAACTGACCACATTATTCAGTTCTTTTGTCCTTTATAGATAAAAGTCACCTCTATATGGCCCTTTAAGACTTTAATTCAAGGGTTTAGCTGTTATCTTAATGGGATTGTACTTGGTTATCTGATAAATCGTTGACAATCTACCCACATTACTTCCTTTAACTGACATAAAATTCACTGGGCTGGAACGCCACAATTGACCAGTTTTATCTCACAAGTAGTGATGAGAAGGGCTTTCTCACTTCTGGTGTATCTAGTTTTCAAGCCTTTGAAAAAGATTAAAGATACCAATTGGCCTACCTGCCCTAAGTAGATGATACCACAAACTTAACTAGCAGAGTGCTGTCTCAAGTAGATTGAATTTTCTATTTAGAGAGGAGCAAAAGCATATATGTGTTCTTGTGAGTTCTATTCCCCATCTTAATTCCAGGGCCAAACTACTACACATCTTTTTACTGCACTACTGTCTCCTAACTCTTATTCCTTTCCCTTTTTAACTGAGTTTCCACCATTCTCCCAATTGCTCTGAAGAAATCACATTCTCTCCCTTCATCTAAGGTGGAACTGGCACACTCAGTCAATTGATTTGGGAGACTTCTAACTGATCTGTCACTTTTGAACACTATAGTCCTGACACTAGTTATCATTTTGACAACTGCCTAGTTCAGATATTTCTGTTAAGGGAAATCCTTAAATTGTGTCTTTGATTAGAGTATTTGAGGGAGTCTTTAATTGAAAATTTTAAGGCATTAGGAAAGATTTATTGAGACTGACAGAACTCATGCTATAGAAATGAGATGAGAAATATTTACCATTTGCTATATGGTTTATTGGAGTCTGGTTATATATGAAAATATGAAACATTAAAATGTAAATAGGCTAGGCCCAGTGGCTAATGCTTGTAATCCTAGCTATTCTTGAGGCAGAGATCATGAGGGTCATAGTTTGAGGCTTGCCTAGGCAAGAGATTGAGAGATGCCATCTCAACCAAAAAAAGCTAGCTGTGGTGGCAAGCACCTGTCATCTCAGCTAGGTGGGAAACGTAAATAGGAGGCTTGTGGTCCAGACCCTATTCACAAACTACGTGTAGTAAAAAGAGCTGAGGGTGTGGCTCAAATCATAGAGCACCTGACTGGCAAACTCAATGCCCTGAGCTCAAACACCAATACTGCAAAAAAACAAAAAAGTAAATATATATATAAATAAATAAATGCCCATAACTAGCATAGCAATGGCTTCTTGTATTGGCTTTCAATTTCTCCCTAGTAGAACCTGGACATATCAGCAAGAGGGGAGGGGAATTATCTGTGTGGGCTACACTTATACATAGTAGGCATACCAGAAGCATTAGTTGCTTTAGTGCTCAGGCTTCCTAGGCTCTGGTTTGTGCTAAAATGTCATATTCAAATGAAAGCATTTTAATAAAAAGTGAAGAAAGAGAAGGTTGATTAAACATAGACCAATATTCCTTCTCAAATTTTAAAGTGCATATGAATTGCCCGAGAATCTTGTTAAACATCTGGATTCTGGCAGGATATGGTGGTACACATCTGTAATCCCAGCCCTCAGGGGGCTGAAAGCAGGAGGATCTTGAGTTTGAGGCTAACTTGGGCTACTTAGTGAGTTCCAGGCCAGCCTAGGCTACACAGCACTACCCTGTCTCAGGAAACAAAGCACAAAACAAACAATAACAAATACCCAAATTCTGACTCAGTCTTGAATGAGAACTGATAGTTTGCATTTATAACATTCTCTCTAATGGTATTCATGCTACTCGTCTGTGGAACACACTTGGAGCAGCAAGGCTGTAGTTTTTTGATTTACTCATTTACTAGCTCCAGTGATAACTGTTTTTTTTTTTTTTTGGTGTGAGGGGCTTGCTGGTAATTAAACCCAGCACCTCATGCATGCTAAGCACATACTACCACTGAGCTACACACTTGGCTCATGATAACTCCTAAAAGACATTGCCAACTTTAAAAGAATTCAGAGCACCAAAATTATGATATGCCTTATTATCTCTTGAGAAAATATGCCTGTCATCTTGAGAAAATTACTTAATAAACTTTTCAGTTATCCATAGCTATTGTCATTTCAAAGAAGCTCCAATGAAATTATGGTACACAAATAGGAAAATAGGGATGAGTGTGGGTTAAATGACTTTTAATAGTTTGGCTTTCAAAAAATTTATATTTCTATTCGCTTTTGAAAATATTTATAGGTTCTCATTTAAGCTTATATTTATAAGAGCACAAGATGAGCCAGTGACAGGAAAACCCAAGTGCATCTCACATCCTAGCTTATTAGATCTAGAAGACAACCTCTGTTCCATGATAGCAAGCAAGCTACTGGGAATTTTGGTGTTCAAAGCTGTATTTTCCCCGAGGCAAAAACAGCATCAAAATATAAAACACTTTTTACTGCTGGCATGAGTGATAAAGATGCAGAACTGAGAAGCTTGTGAAAAAACTTAACTTATGCTTCTAACAGCTAATTTTATATAAGTATTCTTGTCCAGCTGTTCTTGGAAGGTCCAGCTGCTAGTTGAACAGGACAGGTGGTAATCCCTGTTCAGTGGCTCATTATCACCCAGAGGCTTTGATCTGGCTAATACATAATCAATCAGTTCTGAATTTTAATATCCTTCCTATTTTCATTTTGCTTGTTTTACCTACATTTATTTTCTGAAGTTCCAATGTGATTTTGTTTTTTAATAAGATTATTTTTGATCATTTATTTATTTTGACATAACTAGGCTCATGATATGCCAGCTGGAGTTTATTACACCCCTGAATCATAAACTTTTTTCTTTCCTCTTTATCTCCTTACAAGATCCCAATTGCAAAACCTAAGGATACAGTTTTAATTTTGGAAGCACAAAGACTGAAACCATTTTAGAGAAAAGCATTAATGAAAATCAATGCCTAAAAGAATCTTTTTAAGGCTGTGAGTCCCATAGTTTATTCTTTTCTAGTCTCTTCAGAGTCGTGATGTACATAAGTTTAAAACACTTAAAAATAGTTACAAATGTGAAAAATTAACTCCATTCAACTAGTCATGTAGCACATATTTTGGTGGTGTTAGAAAGGTACCAATTGAGATCTTTCCAGTATGTTCTCCATTTGTTAACTTATTTTTATTTATATGGCTATATATGTTTATATGTAATATGTATTTCCCTATAAGTGATAACTAGCTGCAAGTTTTGTCTCATCACTCACAAGCATCTATGAGATTAAATCTTGCTTCTTTTTATGAAAAAAGGTTAAGTCTTGAGTTGGCATAACTTCCTTTAATGCCCTAGAAAAGATTTTCAAAATAGGAGGAGTTTTGCAGGGAAGGGGGTGTAGAGTTAAATACTAAGTCCCCAAAGTAGATCATGACAAAAAAGAACAAGTTCTAGAGAAAAAATTTACGTTATCCCATAGATATTCTTTGGGAGCTTAGATTTGTTTGGGGGTGGGAGAATCTATCCTAAAAATTTTTTTGACAATGCTTTAATTCATGTTAGTTTTGCCTACTTCCCCGTTATCTCAGAATAGCACCTCCATGGACAGTGGAATGGTCCTAACAATAAACCTAAATAGGGTAAGCTTTAAAAGCAGATGGCTTGGAGCCATTCTGCTTATTATATCATTGCTTTCAGTAGCATAACTGTTCTTCTCCAATGGCCCTCTTTGTTTTTTGCTTCATTACTGGCACATTTCTTTAATATGTAATCTGTAACATTAACATGAAAATGGCTCTCAAATACTATTACTTTCTCCATCTGTGACCCAGTACTGTTTATCATCATCTAATGATCAGTCTTATTGCAGATGGCCCTCTTTAAATGTTTGAGAACAGCATTTTAAAGACACTGAGGGTGCTTCCCACATAGATTGACAGACTGAATGGTTTAATAGCTAAAATCTGTCTACACTTTTTGATAAACGACTGGAAATGCAAGGCACCAGTAAGCTCCAAAGCAAGGTATAAGAGGGGAAAGAGGAGACTGATGATGAAAACAAAAATATATATACATCTGTATGTGTGTGTATAAGGGATTGGCATTTTCTTTAAGGGTTACTGGAGTAAAACGAACACAACTTAATCATAAGAAATAGTTATAATTATCGTAATTTACTATGATTGTTGAAGAAAGAGTTTACACTTCCTTTTTGATCATTCACCATGGCAATAATAGAAAAGAAGTGATACCCAATTGACCTTTGAGTTCCCTGTGGCTCAACATACACTAAATGCTAGACTGAGTTTCCAGGCTCCTCTGAATAGTTCTATTTTTACTCTCTATTCTTCCTTTATTAGCAGACCCTTGTTGGGAACTGTAAATCAAATATCTGGGTTGGAGTAAAAGTAATGCTAGATAACTAAAAGTAATACAAGTAACATCTGTAGATAACTGTCTCTCCAACTGGAAGCTGAACAGAGGCATCTTGAGCAGGTTCATCTCATGATTAGCTATTGTTTTTGGGAGGAAGGTTGTTACCATGCTGTCATTAACAGCACTGCCATTCCTAGGTAAGGCAAAAACAATTTGTACTTTGTGTACTTGATATTTTTATTTTCTTTAGTCTCTCTATACATAAACTCTTCTCAAAGTATAATCTATATGTTTTATAATTCTCAACATAATATTTTTGGTTCTTTACATTACTCTCATATCAGAGAGTAAGTCATGACTAAATTGAAATGTAGACCAGGCCAAGTAGTTATGAAGACCACATTATCAATATTTGTGCCAATATAAAACTTTTATAATTAATTGTTGTTATTTTTTGTGTTTTTTGAAACAGGCTCTCTCTATGTAGTTCAGGGTGGCCTCAAACTTGTGATTGTCCTTCCTCTGCCTCCAGAGTACTAGGATTACAGGTGCACACTACCATGCCTGGTTTATAGTTAATATTCTAACAAGTTGGTAACACTTGCTTCTGAGAGCTAATTCAGAAAAGAGAGAAAACTCTTGGCCTGAAAAAATATTTAATTTTTTAAACTTTTAAATTCAAAGGAGCAAGTAAGTAAGTTTAGCCACATTTTTAGCTTTCTTCACTACTCTGATGTCTGAATTCATATCCTAGATTTAAATTTGTTGGGTTCATTTATACATAAATATAAATCCAAGTATGTGAAAAATATAACCATTATTACCATTTAGGATTTTTTTTTGCTGTATTTGCATTGTTAAGCCTTTGTTGATTTTTATGTAAAGAAATGAAATTTTAGCCACAACTTAATCAAACCCTATTGGCTGTTTTACCAAGGAGTTTTTTTTTTTTTTTTTTTGCAGAACTGGGGTTTGAACTCAGGGCCTTCACCTTGAGGCACTCCACAGCCCTTTTTGTGATGGGTTTTTTGAGATAGGGTCTCAGGGAAGTATTTGCCTGGGCTGGCTTTGAACCATGAGCCTACTGATCTCTGCCTCCTGAGTAGCGAGGATTATAGGTGTGTGCTGCTGGTGCCTGGCCTCACCAAGGAATTTTACCTAAAATTTGGTTAAGTTTATTATAATTGAAGTTTGTTGAAGTTTCTTTTAGTTAGAAAAGTTTAAAACATAAGTTGATAGATGGAGTAATATAGGAAGTTATAAGATTTGAGAAGAAAACCATTGAACCAGTTTTATTCAAAAGAACTTAAAGGTATTATGTGAATTTCCCTTCATTTTCAGAGTGCTGAATTTATTATTAAACTTGGAAATATTCTAAAATTGGAAATCTGACTTCACTTGATTCAAAGAACATCTTTTCTTTTTCAGATAAGTCTTTTAAAATAATGGTTGATATCCATTCATTCCATACCTTCACACTTAATCCTCGTGCATGATATTTCTTGTTTTTCCCTATCTCTCCTCTACATGTCCTTTACAGAGATAAGAAGTTTCCCTCTCGACACAAAATTCCCTTGATTATATATTAGAAAAAATTGGCACTTTGCAGCAAAGTTGAGGAAAAGCTATCATAACTAAAGATTCTGTAAAAACTATTTTGCCAAAAGTTATTGGATTTATGGATAATAAATAATGAATATTTTTTAACATTTACAGTTGCTCGTCATTGAAACTTGAATGACTTTATTGGTCTTAGGTAACACATTTCATTTTGCCAAGGATAAAGATGCAGCTTCATTAAAGTGTTCATTAGTACAGCATTCAGAATCTTGAAATACAACCAGTTTCACCAAAGGGTAGAAAAGTCGAGGCAAGGAGAAATTATTAACCACTTTTCCACCAATGGTCTGCTCGCAAATGTAATAATCTGGGGTTGGCACCAGTGGGTGGGGGGAGGTGGTGGGGAAAGGGATAGGAGGATGAATATGGTGTAAATAATGTATACATGTATATGTAAATGCAAAAATGTTACCTGTTGAAACTGTTCCAGGTATTGGGGGAGGAGGTATGAAGGAGAGTGGTGGAGGGGGTGAATTCAAATATATTTGATACATTGTAAGAACCTTTGTAAATGCCACCTAGCACAATAAAAAATATAATAATCATATTTCATCTATAATAAATACTTTAAGCAAAGTCTGTTTTATATACACAGCAGTGCATTTAATTACAATTAAGTATAAACATATGCCAATTATTTAGCTCTAGATAGAATCTACCAAAATATGGGAGGTTTGTAGGTGATACAAATTAGAGATTTGTTAATGCAAATCTCAGAAATTTCAAATCTCAGAGAGTTCAGAAAATATTATATTATTTTTGCTCTATGACTTAAAGAAACTAGGTATATTATCTTCTTTGCTCACCAAACTAAAAACCAACAACCAAAATGCAACACAACAAATACAACTCTTCTTAAGCCCATCACTGTGAGTCTTATATGTCAGAAATGGGGAACTACTTCTCTACTGAAGGTCATAAATTCATTTGAAAGCCACAGATTAAGTAAAGAATAACAATACAGTTGAAACTTTCAAATCAATTTTTAAGAAAATATTTTGGCTTTTGAGCTTTTTTTTTTTTTGACTCTACTGGGGTTTGAACTCAGGGCTTCACATTTGCAAGGCAGGTGTTCTACCACTTGAGCCACACTTCCAGCCTCTGGCTTTTTAAATTACATAAATCTAACCAAAGTTATATTAAAATTTTATAGGAATGAGATTTTTTCTAGACTATTTTATGGAAATTTTTAACTCATATAATTTTTTTGTAAAATAAAATGATATCAATTCAGAGATCTAATTTGTTAGAAGTGCTGCCATGTGATTCTAATGTTCAGCCTATCTATTTGGGTTCACAACCTCTCCTTCTACTGTACAGGAGTATGTTCTTACCTAACAGCAATAAAACTTATTCCTCCACCCGTGAGCCATTGATGATAGGCTTATAAAAACATGGAAAGGAGGTGGTTTAAGGAAATCGGAAAGCACTATTTTGACATTTTAAAAATGAGATAAATTTTAAAAATCGCAAACCAATGAGCATGATGTTAATAAAATCTAGAAAGCATGCATTGAACCAATTTAATAAATACTTAAAATAACATGTTCCTGGGAATCAGCATAATACTCTGTACATTCATCATGCACATTTACCCCATTTCTATTTTTGTTATGGCCACTTGATAGATGAGAACACTGTTATAGACAGTGTATCTTAAGATTTTATAGCACATTTTTCTTTTTTTATTGTTTTATTATTCATATGTGCATACAAGGCTTGGGTCATTTCTCTCCCCTGCCCCCACCCCCTCCGTTACCACCCACTCCACCCCTCCCTTACCCCCCCCTTACCCCTCGCTACCAGGCAGAAACTATTTTGCCCTTATCTCTAATTTTGTTGAACAGAGAGTATAAGCAGTAATAGGAAGGAACAAGTGTTTTTGCTGGTTGAGATAAGGATAGCTATACAGGGAGTTGACTCACATTAATTTCCTGTGAGTGTGTGTTACCTTCTACGTTAATTCTTTTTGATCTAACATTTTCTCTAGTTCCTGGTCCCCTTTTCCTATTGGCCTTAGTTGCTTTTAAGGTATCTGCTTTAGTTTCTCTGCATTAAGGGCAACAAATGCTAGCTAATTTTTTAGGTGTCTTACCTATCCTCACCCCTCCCTTGTGTGCTCTCACTTTTATCATGTGCTCAAAGTCCAATCCCATAGTTGTGTTTGCCCTTGATCTAATAATGTCCACATATGAGGGAGAACATACAATTTTTGGTCTTTTGGGCCAGGCTAACCTCACTGAGAATGATGTTCTCCAATTCCATCCATTTACCAGCAAATGATAACATTTCATTCTTCTTCATGGCTGCATAAAATTCCATTGTGTATAAATACCACATTTTCTTGATCCATTCGTCAGTGGTGGGCATCTTGGCTGTTTCCATAACTTGGCTATTGTGAATAGTGCTGCAATAAACATGGGTGTGCAGGTGCCTCTGGAGTAACCTGTGTCACAGTCTTTTGGGTATATCCCCAAGAGTGGTATTGCTGGATCAAATGGTAGATCAATGTCTAGCTTTTTAAGTAGCCTCCAAATTTTTTTCCAGAGTGGTTGTACTAGTTTACATTCCCACCAACAGTGTAAGAGGGTTCCTTTTTACCCGCATCCTCGCCAACACCTGTTGTTCATTGTGTTTATAGCACATTTTTCAAGTTTTCTTTTGACAACATTGGGTATAAGATGAAGAATTGTGGGCTGGATATTAAGGCAAATTTACAGCTGATTAAACAAAGACATCTAAAGACTCTCAACTCATAGATCTGGATTAATATGCAATAATAGAATCTCTGTCTGTGGCCCTACATTTATGATATCCATGCCTTTACACATGGCTATTTCTTCTGCTGCCATGTCACACACTTACATCAACCTTCTGCCTAAAAACCTCACTTGGCTAATTTTGCCCATTCATCACTAATTCTGTGAACCCTCTTTGGCTGGACTGAGTGAAAGAACCTTCTAACCAGCACTTTTCTAACCAAATTGTGATTGTTTGTCTCTACATGTCTTCTGCTGTAGTCCAAGAATGCCAAGAAGATCACTGAGTGTCCATTTCAGTCTCTTTACTGTACAATAATAGCCATCTCCACAGTACATTCTTAATTGTTAGTGGAAGGGTTATGTATACCAGCTAAACTTATCAATACATTTGAAATTGGCAAAAGTTGTTAATACTTTAAATGATAATATCAAAATTCTAATAGATGTAAGTTGGTTAGCCAAATGAGTTCTTGAGGGCTGAGACAAAGCTCAGTAGTAGACATATGTTTAGCATGTACAAAGCCCTGGGTTTCATCCCCATCACTGGAGGGGGGAGATGAGTTCTTATTACAATATGAAATTTGAAAGCATATTTAAATAAGACATAAATCACACATTTAGCCTCCAGTAATCAATTGTAAAAACATGGGAGGGAAGAGACCTTTATTAATATCAGATTATATTTTAAAACCCTTGGATTTTTACTAATCCACAAATTCAGCATGAACAAAA
This sequence comes from Castor canadensis, assembly GCF_047511655.1. Taxonomy (NCBI): domain Eukaryota; kingdom Metazoa; phylum Chordata; class Mammalia; order Rodentia; family Castoridae; genus Castor; species Castor canadensis. The sequence continues at coordinate 114,417,287 of NC_133405.1, forward strand.
AGTGTGATGTGACATTTACAAAACTAAAATTCAACAACCATTAAAGACAACATTAACAGTGGCAAAGCAGGGGATGTAACTGTCCCACTTACTCAGTTTTGGAATAAAGGTAGTAGACTAGGCAAGCGTCTGTAGGCCATATGATATGAAAAAAACCCAGAAGAACGTCAAAGCTTAGAGAAGACTGAAATTAGGGAAAATGTAATAGGGAGACCCAAATATTTATAAAGTTAGAAAGATTTATTATGTTTTAGTTAAGTTTTTTGTTTATTCTTTATTTTTTCTTGCTTTAACCTGAGAATGGATTTAGCTAGATATGTGGAGACCACAGAAAAGCAAATTTTAACTGAATATTAAAGAATATTTTGTAATTAGGCTTTCTAAAAAGTAGAATCAACTTCCTTGAAAGGCAGAAAACTCCCTGTACAGTAGATATTCAAAGCTAGAATGACTGTCTTACCCCTACAGGCAATTTCTGTATTAGATGACAGGATATAATTCATTACCCTTTAAGGTCACTTCTGAATCTAATGTTTTGATATTTTCTGAATTAATCAGAAGGGAACTGACAGCATGACCTAGATCTGTCCTATACTTATATAAACATCCTGTGTACTGCACCTCATTTTCTGTCCAATTGTATACATTTTTGAATGTTACATTTGATTTTAGGGCAAATGTTTTTAAAATCCTTTAAAAGTCAACTTCCTTAAAGAGTAATTTACACACAACAAACTGTTTCCATTTAGTGTGTACAAGTCACTAATTGTTGAAAGATGTGTACTTGTGAAACCATTCCTATAATCAAAGTACTCTATTCTTTTTTTAGTTGCAAATAATTTTTAAATTTTATTTTTGAATTAGCATACACTAATAATACTAGTGGTTTCATTGTGATAATTCCAAATATTTGTACAGTATGTATTGAACATGTTCACCCCCTCCATTGTATTCCCTCTCATCCCCTCCCCCTCTTTTTCAGTGGTTGGTGAGTTTCATTATGCTGTCTTCAATTACCTATGCCTATATCTTCCAGATTTTCCCTATTTTTTCCTGTACCAGTTTCAGAGTTTTAGGTTTTTACATTAAGATCTTTGATGCACTTAGAATTGATTTTTGAGCTGGGTGAGAGGGGTCTAGTTTCAGTCTTCTGCAGGTAGACACCCATTTTCCCAGCACCATTTGTTGAAGAGGCTGTCTTTTTTCCAGTGTTTTTGACTCCTTTGTCAAAGATCAGTTGGCTGTAGCTGTGTGGCTTTATTTCTGGGTCTTCTATTCTGATCCATTGGTTTTCATGTCTGTTTTTGCCCTCCCAAAGCCTCTTTGTGCCTCCTTTGCAAGCCATTCTTCCCTTCACCTTTGACCAGAGGCAACCACTGATCTGCTCTCTGTTACCATATTTTAGTTTTCACTTTCTAGAATTTTCTATAAATGGAATCACATAGTGTTTTTTTGTCTCTGAGTTCCTACGCTCAGCATAGTGATTATGAATCCCAGTACATTGGAATCAGTAATTTGTTTCTTTTTAATTGCAGAGTACTTTCTACTGCATCTGTATACTACCTTTTATTAGTACATTTACATGTTGGTGGATATTTCAGTTGTTTCTAGTTTGGGTATGTTTTTAATAAAGCTGCTGAAAACTATGTGCTTGTTCTTTTACCTGTCCTTTAAAATAGCTTGTGTTTGAGAAGCACACTATAAAAACAACTTCCCTGGTTGGAATTTTAGTAATCCACAAATTAGATTGTAGATTTTTATCAATCTAACAATTACTAAATTGTTGGCTATGTGAATTTGTTCATTCTACCCATTCTAAGTGTTATCTTAATTAATAAGAAACTACAGGACAAGTACCAAGTGCAAACTTATAAGATCTCAACCGAATTCTGTGAGAAAGTCCTAGTTTCTAACATTCTTCATTGAGAGTAAATGTGTATAGCTACCTATCTTTTGCTGCATAACAAATCACCTCAAAACTTACTGACCTAACACAGGGGGTCAACAAACATTCTCTGTAAAGGACCAGAGATTAAATGTTTTAGGCTTTGTAAGCCTCATATGATCTCTGATGCATATTATTTTTTAAAATTATAGCTTTTTAAAAGTGTAAAAATTATACTTAGCTGGGAAACTTACAAAAACAGGCTATGACTTGGCCCATGAGTTTGCCAACTCTATAACATCACAACTATTTATTTTAACTCACTATTTGATGGGTAAACTATTTATTTTAACTCACTATTTGATGGGTAAACTGGGCCATTTTTTGTGGTGTGGACCAATTGTACTCTTCTTTGCTGGGTTTTGTGGTCTGACTTGCATGTCTGATGGTTAGGAGGCTATCATTTAGGAAGAAATGCAATTGGATCTATCTGACACATCATCCAACATGCTAGTACAGTCTTCTTCATATGGAGACTTGTCAGGTTTCTGCTTATGTCATGTTTGGTATTGTTCATTGGCTGAAGCAAGTCATGTCTTAGGGTCATTCCAGATACAAAAAGTGGGGAAAGACTCCACTGTATTATGGGAGAAGCTAACAAAGTCACATGAAGGATCTGGATACTAGGAAGGGGGCCATATCCAAAGGTACTGGGGAGAAGTTACAGAACTGAGAAGACTGAACTTAGATCTAAACAAAAAAGAGATATGCTGTTAAAATTCTTGCTTTGTGAGTAATCATTACTAGGCAAGTTGGTTGTAGCTTCATATCCAAAGGTATTAATACAGTATTCATAATCTGGTGATTTTATTTTATTTATTTGTTGGTGGTACTGGGGCATGAACTCAGAGACTCACACTTGCTGGGCAGGTAATCTACCACTTGAGCCACTCTACCAGCCCCCATAATCTGGTGATTTTCATGACGTTTTTGTGGCACTGGGGCTTGAACTCAGAGCCTCCAGCTGGCTAGGCACCCATTAAGTCACTCTACCAGCCCAGTCTGGTGATTTTCAAATGTAAGAAATACTTATTAGAAATATAGTAATTAACACTTATTACTATATTAAATTTAATAAATGCTGATGTGATTAAATCTGAAGCAAGATTGTGATTTCCTTTCTGGTTAATGTCATAACTGGACGCTCTTTTGAAAAGAATTTTTTTATTGTTTATTCATTTATTCATATGTGTATACATTGTTTGGGCCAAATTCTTTTGAAAAAAGAATTTTGTTCTTAAAGCTGTTATTTTTCCTCTTAATATGTTTGATATTCCCATGGCCATACTGTCTAAAGTTTCTCTACAATTATATAAGAATACCGTTTTTTTTCTTTTTTTAAGGCATAATCATTATTGGTCTTCATGAACATTTATTCAGATAAATTTCCCAAACACTTATAGGATGAATTAAGTAGAATGGAGATCATCCAGCCTTAAAATATTACCATTCTGTCAGGTACAACTTGCCAATTTTTTGTTAACCCGGGGACCTGGGCACACTAGCAAGGGCTTCCTGTTAGGTCTCACTGCAAGCTCAGCACAGAAGGATTATTTCTCAGTTTATGTTTTGAAGTGTATTGCTCAGACAGACAACATGCAGTTGTATATAGTAGTGTAAGCTACTTGTTACTCCCCTTCACAATACTTTTAGCAGCAATGTTTTCTCCTTCTGCAATGTGACAATATCACCATGCCATTTGGAAGAAAAAGAAAAGGCCGAGTGATTCTTAGTATACTACCAGTCACCCAAACAAACAGCTGGTAGTGGAGATACCCCTGAAACTTGGAGCATATTCTCCTCCCTATAGCTCCCTATGTGGCTATGTCATCAGACTTGACTAGCTTCTCTTCTACTTATTTCCCCTGCTGAATCTTTTAATCCCACTCTAGTCACCTGCAATGCTCCAGCCCTAACAAGGGAATAGGACTGCAAACTGACTGCCCCTCACTTACTTTGAAACTCTAGTGTAGAGAAATTATATTATGCAGCATTGTGTGGTAGGTGCATAGTCCATTCATTTCTTTATGCTGCAGATTCAGTAGCTTTCACCTTTCTTTGACCAATAATACACTGTAAAAAATATATTTTATATATTTCCCAGTACCAGTACACACATCCACACCCACATCTCCATATTTATATTTTTCTCTATATGTTCATGTTTGTGTGATCAAAAGAAAAGTTTTACAGAGCATTGCTTCTTATCCTTGCTATATAATACTCTCATATTTTCCACTCGGTTCTAGTTCCTTAAAAACAATACTACTAATCAAAACCAATAACCTGCTAACCATTCATGACCTGCAGTTTGAAAAACACTGTAGCAGGATAACAGACTGGTGAAGACATAATCCACACTGCCACTTTGTCTGTTGCTAATTATGCGACCTTGAGCAAGGTTCTTCACTTCTTGGTCCATCAATATTCTCATCTGGAAAATTAAGGTAGGAATAGAAACTCTTCATAGTCTTGTTGAGTCTAAAGCTCTAACAGTATGTGAAACATGTTAAGTGCTCAGTAAATAGCAGGTATTATCTTTGGTAGCACTGAGGGCTGAACTCAGGGCCTCATACTTGCTGGTCAGGCACTCTATCCTACGACTTGAAAGCAGTCCATCAGCCTTAGCCATTATTATTATCGTTGTTGTTGTTGTTGTTGATTGACAATAGTGTTAATCAAATTGGTATTGGTTAAGACTTGATCATTTTACTAATTAAAATTTACATTAAAGCATCAATATCACATTAAAGTTATACACATATACATATTTTATTAGATTATATTGATGATTATATTGTGAACTACATCTATTTTTTAGCTTTGTCATCCTTCTGATAACAAACATAAATTGAATATCAACCATGTACATTTTTCTTACACTAAATGCTGAGATTATAGAGTTTCCCAAATGGATTCATTATTTGGTAAAAAGAAAACTAGAACCTTTTCTCAACCTTCAAGAGAAAGAAAAAAAAATACTGTACCAGATTGTATCTCTATTTCTGGCTGGGCCATCAGAAAGCTGCATTCTTAGACCACTTTGCTTTGGCCCCACAAGACTGCTTCAACTTAGGTTGTCCTTTGACATCACATCCTGAGCTTATATGAAAGGGCATTGGAAAGACAACTATTGATGGGATTTTGCTGAAAGTTGACATCATGCACTATCTCCCATCTGAAAATCCTTGTAATGATTTTACTTAATTTAATTTTCTTCAACCTATGTTATCCAGAACTTAATTTTGCTTTGCTTCACTTAAAGAACTATTCCTTTTTCCTTACCAGCAATCAAAATAATAAAATAGATCACATTTCCATTTATAAGTCTGCTTTTGCTTTGGCATCCAGAAAACCTATAGGCTTCATGTTGTTGTTTTGCTGTGTTGGGGATAAACCCAGCATTCATGCATACTAAGCATGTACTCTACCACTAAGCTATACCCACAACCCCATATCTGCTAAATTTTAAAAGTTATGCATTGTTTAGAGTTGCCCTAAAACCATTATGAAGCAATGTGAGGTGTAAATACATAGTATATACCCAAATGTGAATTCATGGCTAATGATGCTATTTTCAAAAATCCCAGACTCTTCCCTTTCTTCTAGCCCTCATACCTAATTAGTTGAAAAGTAGCATTGATTTTATCCTGTAACCTATCACCTGTCTCCAATTCAGCCTTTTTTTTTTTAACCAATTCTGAGTGCTACTCTTTTAGTTCAGGCCTTCATCCTCTCTTAGCTGCCATAGTGTAAGTCTCCTGAGCATACTTTCCCATTCTGATCTCCACTCTTTTTTCATCCCTGTTTCTTCCCACCCGAAATTGAATTCTGTCCATTACATGAGAATAAGCTTTCAATTCTTTGTCAGCCAGCTTCTAAGGGATAAGAGTAGGTCAAGTCATGAGGACCTAGATTCTTGTACTAAGATGATGTTACTATTAACTCAAGAATGTGATTTGAAAGCCAGCTATGGTAGCACAAGCCTAAGTCCCAACATTCAGAAGACTGAGGCAGGAGGATCTCTTGAATCCAGGAGTTCAAGGGTAGCCTGGGCAACATAATGAGACCTCACCTCAAAAAAAAGTGATTTGGTATCCTAATGGGAGCTGTTAGTATTTTTTGCCAATTAGCTTTCCCAAGATATAATGTTCACTATCTCCTGATACTTTTTTAAGTTCCTCAAAAGCATAAACTAATGTTTTAATACAGAAGTATGTTAACATTAAAATCTGTGCCTTGTAAATTATTAATATGAGAGATTAGCTCAGAGTCAATTTAAGAAAATTGCTTTAGCTCATCATACACTAACAAAAACACACATGAAATCTGGTGATTTAAACCTAGTTAGTTCTTAATTGAAATGCATGTTCCCTAATCCCAAGAGGTTTAACTAATCATCTTTCCCTTTTACCTTTGTTTTTTCCCTCTATTTCTGTATTTATTATAATCCTACTGATACTATTTTGACCACATATGTATCTCTCCCCACTTAAGGACAAGGCCCTATTTAGCTGAGTACCCCTAGAAGGGGAACCTGATAACAATGTAGAAATTTTTATGTATTTTCACATCAGTCCCATGTCATCTCCCAGTTTTTACAACCCATAAAGAAAATGAGAAGAGTTTGAATGATCAGCAAAGACATTTGCAAGTATTCCATAAATATACTATGAATGCCACCATTTAAAGAAATTAATATAGGGGAATAGTTAATAGAGAAACAGTCTGGGGGGGCAGCACTTGAAAAACATTTCTTAGAAATTGTGGATAAATAAAAATTCATATTTCCTTTTCATATTAAAAAATGCCTTAACAAAATAAGGCAGAGTCGGAGTACAATATTCAGTCTTCCGTATATCATTAATTGATAATGTTGTTTTGTATTTCCATTCCTACCACAACCCACCCTGCTTTTTTTTTTCAGTGGTAGGGAGCAGACCCAGGGCCTAATATATGCTAAGCAAGCTCTTTACCACTGAGCTGAGTCCCCACACCCTCCACATCCCCTTTCATGGATGTCTATGTCTATGTTTGTGTGGAATTCCTACCACATGCTGGCTATTCAAAGCCTGCCACCAAGAGGCCTTTCTATCAAGGGGAACTTTCTCTCCCACTGTCTCTACCAAATCAGTGTTCATTTGTTATCTCACAGTGTTCTGTTATTTGAAAATATGAACATGAGTACATCTTTTTTAACATGTGTGAATAATATCAACATTTTGACATCAGACCCAAAGAACAATAGCAAATGGTGTGAAGTTTATGCATATCTTAGGCCATGGTTATTGATCTGTCTTGCAAAAAATCTCACTTTACCTACTTGGTTTTCTTCTTAAATGTAAAAAAAGGGGAGGAATTTCTTTTGTAAATTGCTGAAGAGGAAGGACAGAAACTCTTATTGTATGAAGGAAAATCATTTTTCTTCATACAATAATCTAAAATAAAAAGTTAAAATGATAGTGCTAAATCTATTTTGTGCCGTTTTTTTTTTTTGAGACAGTCTTACTATACAGCCCAGGCTGACCTCAATTCATGATCCTCCTGCCACAGCTTCCCGAGTGCTGGGATTACACATGTGCCCCACCACGCCTGGCTTTGGGCTATATTTTTAACAGCATTCCCAAACACTCTGGGTTTTCTTCTAAGGAACCATACATGTATGGAAGGCAATTTTGCATCAACACAGGCTTCAAATGCAATTCAGAGTCATTATGTGATTTTTGACCCACACTATGTCAAAATCTGTAAAATTCAGATGATACAGTGCAGTATCATCTGAATTTTACACATGAAGTAACAAAAGCTCTCAAGGGGGTAAGTGACTCACCCTAAAGGGTTAAGTGACTTACCTCTAAAGGGCAAAACTGAACATTCGCCTTAATGTTTTTGCTATTATATACAGTTATGTTTGCTGAAGATTAAGAAAGCTGCTTTTGATAGAATATGATTCTTATAGATATTCATCTCAAAGGAAAAAAACTGGTGTCCTCATCTGTAGCATTTGAATATTACATCTTCCTTATCTGTTTCAATTTAGGATGACTTCCTTGTTCACTTAATTGACTGGTAATTCCTTTGTTTACTTTTTCCTAGTCTCAAGAACCAAGTTATAAGTATTAATAATGTGTAGATTTGCATTTAACATTTTTTATAAAATTCAACTATTTCAGAAAGGGGTAATTTATGCAGGCATATATGTAGAACTTTGCATTTTAATTAAAAAGACTGAAAATGGAATGAACCTCTGACAGTAACAGATGATTTCTTCTAAAAGCTACATTACTATTTGCTATATGTTCAGTATTTTCTTGTGGATAATAAGTCCTACGACTTGTTTCAAGAAAAGTGACAAGACCAAAACAATTAAAAAAGACAAAACTGATCTTTTTAAATCATATGATCATAAATAAAACTGAGTTGTGAATTATTTTCAGAGAAGCAATTGACAAAGTATAAGTAAATCACTCTAAGAACTAAAGCTGTCTCAGTTGTTTTGAATGTTCAAACCAAAGCTCTATCCTTGCTCAATGATGAATTTCCTTTGAGAAATAAATATTTACAAAGTATGAAATATAGACGTTGTATAGTTCCTAAGGCCAAAACATACTGTTTAAACTAAAATTTAATATTTTTCTCACCTCAGATACACCAAAATAAGAACGTAACTTAAAAGTAATTCTTGCAGCAGACTGTCCATTAATCATTCTTTAGATAATATTGGCATTGTGGGTTTTCAGTTAGAAAGAAAAACTGTAATTTTTGGATTAATTTGAAAATGTGAGCGCATTTGAGGGTTTGAAAAAAAAAACCCAATGAAGTCTGGTAAAATAGACTTTTCTGTACCCCCAGCCAAACACACACAACATAACAGTATGGAGTGAAGAAGAAGCAAACTTCCAACATCCCTCCATTTTCCAGTAAAAATTCTTCTTCTTCATTGGATAGACCAAAGAGTTAATTTACTTGTGATTTGAGAAAAGACTATGACTTCCCCTATTTTTTTCTGAAGTGTGGTGTGTGGGTGGAAGGTAGAAAGAGGCCCCAGAATGAATTCACTAATTGGGGTTTTCACCTGCTGTGAGTCTAATCGAATACAAAGCCTTATTTGTAGCTAAAGAGGAAGAGAGATTATGCAGAGTGTCAGAATTTCTGCCTAGTTTTGAAATTTTTGTAATTTGGCACAATCACTTGGGAAAGGCAGACAAATAGTTACAGCTTTAGAGCTGTTGTTAAGGTGGACCGGGAATATTGTAGTCAGATACACTTGAACCATCTTAACCAGTTATCCATTTTTAGCAGGGGATGGTGTGGTTCTTACAAGGGGGTAGTGCTGTAGCTGGCAGGCTAATAGGCACGCTGAATTCTTTCCCACAAGCAACTAGCAGCCTGTGAGGTTAATGAAGTGTGGCTTTATTTAGGGAAGATGCTAAACTTCACATCTTTTTAGATGTTCAGCTTGATATAGGTGGCTCTGTAAAGCTTTGAGAAATCATATTAAATGAAAACTGCATGAGATTGAAGCACAATTCGACTTTATCTGGAACCTGTCTGGTGAAATCTTTGGTTTAGATGGCAGCTGGCTCAGGGAACTTTCCTCAGCCTGGCTTACCATGCCTCTTTGCAGAGGAAGGGCCTGGAAAAATAGGCTTTTGTGTGGGTGTGAAGTGCTCTGTGTCTGAATGTAGAGGCTTCTTTGCTTGCTGGCTAATGTGAACTGGCTGGAGTTCATATCTTATCCAGAAGATATTGGTCTAAGATTGATCTAGAGGCATTGTTATACATATTTTAATTAGCATGCCATGGTATTTGCGCTAACTGGCAATGATTCACCATTATTGTAAACATTTGTTAGATGTCTGATTCACTGTCCATGATGAGTACTTATACAATGCAAAGAGAAACATGGAGTTCCTATGTGTTCACTGGATACCCAAATGTTGACATTTTACTATAAAACATGTATTATACTTACTGGAAGCCATGCCTATATTTTGAATGGATTTTTATAAAATGATGCAGGTTGTTCTTAAGATTGGTTAGGGAAAAAAATCAATTCACAATAGAGACTCTTGGAGCTAGAGGGACTCTTGAATCCTTAGAGGGTAGTCCCCTTAAGGGCCATCTTCTGGTCCATGCCCAGTGCAAATTATTCCTTGTCCTTTTTCCTTTCATATTCTGCTCCTCATTTTTACACTGTTAACATCGGAGTAACTTTGAAACCATAAGCAACCTAAAAAGAAAAAAAAAAGGTGTGTTTTTGGAAGGTAGAAGCAGGCTGGCCTCTGTCCTTGGCCCTTCACACCCTCCAGGAGATCCTAACTGACATTTCCAATCCATAGTGCCAATCCAGACATCGCCATGAACTGGAGACTGCGATGCCCAGCTGCCTCCTGGGTAGAACCCTCCACTTTTACATCTCACTACCATCTTTAACTCAGCAGGTTCAAGATTTAATTCATTATCTTTCCCATGAACTCCTGCCCTGTCCTGAAATTCCTACGTTGTTAAATGCTACTCATCCAGTTTTGGAAGTCATCCTGGGACAATGGTCCTCAATTTTGACTGGATGTTAGAATGATCTAGAAAGCCTTAAAAGTCCCAATGCGCATTGTTGACCAAATCAGAATCTCAGAGTGGTGGGACTCAAGCATCTGAATATTTTTAAACATTCCCCAGGTGACTCCAATGGGTAGCCAAGCTTGAGTACTATGACACTTGGTCTTTCTCCTTGTCCATTCATATACTCTCAAGTCTCCTGTAATTTTGACCCTGTTTTATGAATCCTATGCTCCTCTGCCACTGCCATAGTTCAGATCCTCCTCATATTGCTGTCGCCTTGTGCCTGGTCTCATAATTCTAGACTCTCTTTCAATCTAGCCCCCACACAACAACTCTAGTGATTTTTCTAAAAACAAATACGGCAGAGCCACACTCATGCTTAAGTTCCATCATCTTTAAAATATTCCCCTAAAGCTTTCAGGATTTAGGCCAAATTCTGGATTTTCATACTAGACCTTTTTTTTTTAAACTTGTCCTCCTCTCTAGTCCTATGTTGATATTTTTTTCTGAAGGCCAAGCAGAGCACTGGGGCTCTGTCATCTATCAGTAGATCCCATTCAACATCCAGTCAATTGTCCCAGAGGGTGGCTTTGGCTGGCTATGTCCCTATTTGGTTGGAGTTCTAGGAGAAAAAGATGGTACCTTCTAAAGGAGTACTTGAAGACATTATAATGAAAAGGCTATTTTCAAAGGTCTGAGCAAAGTAAGGGCAAGGACAAGGTATGGTAAATACTTACCCAAAGGCACAAGGGGAAGGAATGGTTTGGGGCACCTGCAGAATTCCAGGAGTGTAGGAAAGGACTGCCCAATAAAACTTGTGGCTGCTGTTCTAAGAACTCAGCCACTGCCAGGCCAGCAGCCAGCAGGAGGGAGCCTGAGGAATAAATACCCTGCTGTCACTCTGCTCTGCCCTTTCATCTTCTTCCCTAGGCCTTTCATCATGGCCTCCCATTGGTTGAAAGCAAAAGGAAATCAAAGGGCGAGAAAGCCTGACTGATGCCCTCCATAAAGGTCCAATCTCCTAGGGGCACACAGCAGAGTAGAGAAGGACAGAGTAGAGATGGAGGGGAGAATGGGGAAATAGTCAGCACAGTCTCTTAGGTCAGAGAAGTTCTTATTTTTCTCAGGTACCTGCAAAGTTTAAGTGATTCAAAGACTGGAGTTTTGTCTATAGGAAAATTTACTGGGTCACCCTCTTTGACCTCATCCCAGCTCATTCATTTTTACTCGTCTCCAGAAAATTTACTCTCTTTTACTCTTAGCCATCAATGAGATTGTTTATGAACACACTAGAGAAAATAGAAACCTTTCCCACAATAAAAGAGGTCGTTATCTGTCCATGGCAGCATATAAGAGCATGAGCCTTAGAGCCAGACTCCCTAGTTGCAATCCTTGCGCCACCATGTTCTAGCTGTGATGTTGAGAACATGTAGCTCATGCTCATAGTAGGTTCTGGTTCTGGAGTCAGGATTTCAATTTAACTTTGTTCTGATGGCAGAACTCCAGGTTCTTTTCATATCCGTGGTGGTTCATATCAAAGCAGTAAAAATGTTCATAATAGCATTAATAATAATGGTGATGATAATGAGGGGTTGGGGGTATGGCTCAGTCTTATTCTTAGAGCACCTGCTTAACAAGTGTGATGCCATTGGTTCAATCCCCAGCACCACCAAAAGTAATATAATAAGAAAAACAGCTACTATCATTAAGCAATTAATGTATTTATGGTATCACTACATAATATACATATAAAATGAAGATATATCAATTCTCTTCTTTTCTATCTTTCCCTAATGAGCCAAATTCACAATGTGATTGAAATTGACAACAAAACAGTGTGATGCCCATGTCATTTCTTAATAATACTTTCAGTATTTATTTTCTAAAATGACATCAAGATTTGGGAACAAGTCTTCAAGTGCCTATAACTACAGTCTAAAAAAGAACTTAAAGATGTATTTTTAAGGATTGCCATCTGTCAAATTAAAAAAAATCTGAATAATGATTTCTTATTTTCCATTCTCACCCTCTCCCCCCCTCGACAAATCATTCTTAGTAGTTTTCTAATTAAACACTGAGAAAATAGGCGTTAGCATTTATATTTTAGAGAAGCTTATCAGAACTCCTAAATCTTGAGCAGGTAATTGGGGGTATGTATAGTGGAGGATGGTTACTGGGCTTTGAATGTAGGGCTATGCCCCCAGCCCTTGAGTTGGTAATTTAAACATGTAAAACCAACTAACCAACCAATAAACAATAACAACAAACAGGGAAGAAAGAGAATGACAACATGTCTCACCACATGGGTGTCGCAAATCCTTAGTTGATTGAGTTTTAATACTTACAAAGGTTCATGCTGTGAGGTTTGTAGCTTTTCGTTGAAGTAAAGATAAACAATATTTAAGTGATATTCTACACTGACATAGAGATTACTGTCACTGGTTAACTGCAAAGGCCATTACTTCCTCATCACAGGACACTAATCCCTCTACTCCAGATAAAGATAGGGGCAAACCTAGAATCTACTTTTAGACCAAGGGACAACCTCACTCAAAATGAATCCTAGTGCGCCCCCCTCAGACAGTAATAGCAGCTGCTGCCACAGCTCAGTAACTGAAAAGTCCTAAAGGACAGCACAAGGCTCCATTTTTGAGGTGAAATGCCAGAAGCAGCTTCATATTTGCTTTAAAATAGCAACACCAGTCATACTTACATGTATGTATCTTTAGTGATAATGTTTACATTTTTATCTGGTTTGTCAGAGGTAATGAAGAAAGTTGACATGACTTCTGCTTTTGTTCCCTACTTTATTTTTGCCTCTTTACTGGGCTATAGCATCCGGTAAAGGAGATTGATGTGTCCAATCCTTTCAGCTAAACAATCTAGGAAAAAATGCAGACAAAAAAAAAAGAATATTTAAAAAGAAAGGGGAATGCATTTAAACCAGAGACTGAAGTGAAATGAATCAGCCAGAAAAGAGAGTGAAAAGCAAATGGATGAAAGATTAAAAAAAGAAAGAAAGGAAAGAAAAAGGAAACCAAAAAATAGACAAGAAAGGTCACTAAGGGAGTTTATCATCAGATACTCTTTGGACTCTAAGATATAAAGTGGAGAATGTGGAAAATTCTTTTCCTAATGAAAGCTTTCTTCATTTGGGAATATTTCCAAGCTTGAAATAATTGTTTGTAGTTAACCTGTATTATCATATTACAGACTTTAAGGTGAGACACATTGAACCATCCAGGCCCAGTAACTTTTCGAATAAACTGTTTCATTGGGAGGGGAAAAGTTTCTTTTAGATTTTCCTGAAAGAATAATGAAAGGCCAAAGTATGCCAACACCATTGGTAGTGGTGTCTTATTTCGAGAGTCTATAAGGTGCTTTTCAAACTAAACTATGCCCAGACTTTCTGATTCAGTACGTCGGGACTGTGACTTTTGGGGATTTTCATTTCTAAGAAGTTCTCAGGTAATTGTGAAACAGCTAGTCCTGGGACTACGTTTTGAGACCCATTCTATATCGCAAGTAAAAACGCTTCTTAAGGATCCCGTTTAACCCAGGAGGATCTTAACGTTAATTTATTGCTCCACCACTTCAATCTTCAATTGAGGGGGAAGGGCGGGGGAGAATCATGCCTGTGATTTTTTTCTTTCATTTTCTAAAAAGAAAAACTCCAAGCCCACACATTAATTATGTGGGATGAGGTCATTAGCACCTAGGTCATGTATTTTAGCAACAAGTAGTCTTGCTAAAGGTTTTAAAGGGGAGCTAGCAGAGCGGTGCGTGGCTTCTAGGTTCCGGAGTCTACCTTAAATCCCTTTCCTCTCGCTCTCGGTTTTTCTTTTTTCTTTCTGTTTTGAAAGCCCCAACTGCCTAGTCCCAGGGAGTCCAGGTTTCCCTGGTCCCTAGGTGGGGGCGGAGCCCAGCCCAGCCCCGCCCCGTATGCCCGCAGCGCCCCCTCCCCGGCCGTCCCGCCCGCTCGCCCGCCCGGCCAGCCAGCGCCGCTCCTCCGCAGTGCTTTCGGCTGCGAGCCTGGGCGGCGGCGGCGCTCCACTTTCGGGGAGCCCGGCAGCTCTGGAAAGCTCACTCCTCCGCTCGCACTCGCCCCCAGCCGCGAAGCCCTTGCAGCCATGAGGGAACAGCTCAAAGGGTAAGTGGATCGCTGCCCCGGCCCTCTTTGATCGCCTCCCAGGTACACTTGTGGCACGAACAGGGGGCGAGCCAGGGCAGCCAAAACTTGGACAGGCACGGCGGCTGGACCCCAGCGTCGAGGCATCTCTCCCGCGGGTCCCGGCGGCGACGCTGCAGGTGCGTCCCCGGGTCTTCAACCCCGGCGCCGGCTCGCGGGCAGCCTTTTCCCGGGTTTTGGGACAGGCTCGGAGGGAAAAAGCTGATTTCTTGTTGTGCCCAGAGGGGACGGCGCGTTCCTCGCGCGGGGATTGGGGCCGAGGGAGCTTTTTGCTCCTTTCCGGGCTGCCGGTGTGGACGCGAGCCAGACCGGCTTGTTCCTAAATCGGCGTTCGACCTCGCCGGAGGAAGGGGGGCGCGCGGTACTACCTTCCATTGCACTGCAAGTGCCAAAAGGTCAACTTTCTGCCTGATTTCGTCCGAGGATTCCAACTGATATTTCCCCTCGCTGTGTTTTCGCCTGTGCTCATTTCATCCCTCAAGACTTAAATCAGGAAAGAAAAATCAGTTAAAGCTTAGACGTCAAGGATTGGGGGTTTGGGTTTTTTTGTTTGTTTGGTTGGTTGGTTGGACTTTTGCTTTCTGGGGTATGGGGAGTCTTTTCGGGGGTGTCCTTTTCTCCTATTTCTCCAGGTATCTGTGCTTATCTTCAAGCAAAGTTTCTCATTCCCAGTCTGATCACGGCAATGGAAAGGGCAGAGCACTTTCCTTATCTCAGTTCAATTTGAAGTTAAGTTTGAACCTTAAATTGTAGTTTAGTTGCCTGAGGGAGGCATAGTATTAATTACGAAATGCTTTAAAACCATGAAAAAAAATCCATTCATCTGATTTAATTGTGGAACCAAAGTCTTTTAAGTGAAATCTGCATTGTTCGACCAATATGCTCTTGGACCCGGTGCTTCTTTATCCCTGTCATCTCTCCTTATCACCCCTATTATCCTTTCTTTTTCTTTTTCTTTTTTTTTTCCTTATTTGCCTAGATATTTTTATTTCCTTGTTCCAAAGCTTCTTTGCAGAAGACAGTTGCTCGTGGAGAAGCGAGAGGAGCAAATGAAACAACAGGGTTATATGAAAGGTCTTTGACCCCTGATCACCATGGAATTGGTTTCAGTCATCATTGTTTGATCTTGGATTGGACACGACCCTGAAGTGAAATTGCTTTGGCCAAAGTTGAGGGTGGGTAGGAGGTAAACCTTGAAAAGCAAATAGAACGGAGAACAAGTAACAGCTGGAACAGCCACCAAGGCAATCATCTTTGCCCTGGCTTGAGCCAAACAGAATAAAATGTTAAATATCCCAGAGAACAAGAAATGGGAACTAGAATAGGATTTTGGATGCTTAGATTGACACCGTGCCCCCTTTGCCCCTTCCCCACAGTAGCAGAAACTTTAAAATATATTTTCCCATCCCCACCCTGCCAGTCAGTGTTCAGCAATGCAAGCCAAGTTCAACAATTCAGCATGGCAAAGGCCAAGGTTCCTCTAGAAAAAGTCTGATCTCCAGATTAGAGGGAAATCATTTGTGTGTATGGATCAATGGGCTCCAGATTATATATGAAGCCAAATTAAGCCTCTGCAAATCGCAAGAGAACACTACCTTTTTTATATCACTACATAGTGATTAGTTTCCTCCCTGGGAAGTAGTGGAAAGATATATTTATATATTTTTTTAAAAAGCAACTGTTCAGAATATTTTCAGTACCAAATAACTGGTAGTGGTAGCAGAAGAAATCTTATTTTAATTAGGCAACTGCCATTTCCTCAGTGAGAGCAGTAGATATTTGTTATTTTTTTATAGGTGGTTAATGTTTGTTTTCAAGAAACTAAAAAAGCAATTCCAATAAGTTTGATTTTCCAGCACTGACAGCAGAAACAGCTCTGAGGCAGTTATAATAACCTTGCACACTACTTGAAACTAAAGAAGGTGAGAGAAAATTTAAATTGTATGGTAGGAAATTAGGTCAGCCCTGTGCTTAGTAATGATTTAATTTCTTATTATTGACAAGTAGGTGTTTCTGGGGTCTTTTGTAATAGCCAATGATTTTATATTTTAATTTGCACCATGGTCTCAAATAAAAGGATAAAAGATTATTGTGGTTTGTTCACATTTAAAAAAGGGAGGGGGAATCTTAGCTTGAAGACTGTTCAGAGAAGCATATCTCATACCAGGCTTTGGAATCAGCAGGGCCAAAATCAATAACATTTCTTAAAGATTCGAAGAGAATTTGAAGGATTATTTAAGAAGGCAGTGTCTGTTTTAATATACATATAGACTTGTGATCTGTGTTGAACATCATTGTTCTTAGGAAGGCTGAAAAAGATGTACCCATTATTGTGTGAATAGGTTTCAGAATTTCCCCTTTGGTTACACATTGGAGGGTGTTTCCAATGTGGAAAGTAAAGTGCACAGCATATTTTTTCATATTGTCTATAGGCAGTGTGAGCTGCCTATCACAGAGTTACTGAGAATTCCGTACTGTTTTATGACGACAAGCACAGAGTCAGAAATACAGCTATGAAATCAGAATTGATCATAGCCCAACCTCCGCATCAGTTTGTTCTATAAGATAGAAATCAGTTGTGCAGATTGGTGTTTACCATTTTACCCAGTCCATATTCATCTTCCCTGTCTATTTGGGGGCTTCAGTATGTCACAATAGGGCTTCAGTTCACCACAGGTAGAAATTTCCCACATGCGGTGAAAGGAATATTTGGTTCGTCTATTTTGCCAACCATTTTTGGCATTAAATGGTTAAAAGATGATTTTTCTAGTTTTGGGATTAGTCACATCCTTTATTCTTTCCAGTTGTGCTCACTTCTTTCCTTCAGTACAGGTTTTCAGTTGACAACAAGATGTGTTTTTCTAGCTGCTTTGTATTGCTTAAAAATAAAAGGATTGGGGGAAGGGGGAGAAATGACCCAAACATTGTATGCAAATATGAATAAAAAAAAAAGAATGGGAATGGGAAAAGAGGGAGATTAATGGAGGGGATAAACCAAACCAGGGAACCATGTACGTACGTACGGAAATGTCATAAGAAACCCCCTGTACAACTGTCATATGCTAATAAAAATGTGGTTTTTTTTAATACCCTAAAAATAAATAAATAAATAAAAGGATTGTTGTTGGAGGGGAAGAAAGTAAAAGAAGGTTGACCTTTGGAATTATTTGAGGAGTTTGTTAATATATGTTATTCAAATGCCCCAGAATCACAGGTAAATAGTAGAATAGTGCCTATTAAAGACAAGTATCTTATCACTCGAGGGATGGGATAGGGACTGGCAATTTCATCTTCCAGGAAAGGGAAGTTCAATTTTGTTGTGGACTGATGGATTAAAAAATAATTTCTGAAGGCCTTATCATAATTTGAAACTACAGAATAAATTCCTTAGAAAGGTAGCAATATAGATATGTTGTCAGACATGAGATTTTTTTCTGGATATGGGAAACTACACTTAACTCTCCCTATGTGGAATTGCCCTGTAAATTGTATTCACGCTTCTCACTCCTTATAGAATTGCATTTGGAGGGTAGGCAGAGTGGCTCAAGTGGTAGAGTGCCTGCCTAGCAAGTGTGAGTCCCTAAGTTCAAACCCCATACTGGGAAAAAAAATTGCATTTGGTACAAGTTTCTTTCTTATGTTTTTCCGATTTGAAGTCCATTCCTTATTGTGGCTTTTCAGGGTGGTTCTCTGTCCCTGTTGGATCAGGTTTATCATCTCAGCCTAACAGTTTTCTGCAGATCCATTGAAGATGCTGTAGTCCTCCAAATATCCTGGAGATGGGCATTATTTCTACACATCAAACCTGTGCCTACATGCACAGGTGCTCTTCCCTTCTTCTCCCTTCCTTCCTCCCTGATGGTCACATCTGGATGGCTTTTGGAAAAGAAGGAGGCCTGAATTCAGGATGGTCTCTCTTGTGTGTGGAATTGGTGTGCACAATCACTTTCTGAGCTAAAATACGCCTGAGAACAAGTAACACTCTTTTTCCATGAAGCTGCAAGCTGCAGCCTCCTTGTGCTGTGCATATAAAGTACCAGTCTCGCCCATCCCTTCTCTAGATCATAAACCCGTTTGGTCATGGGGTTTCCTGAAACCCCTTAAAGGATGGATGACATCTCTTGCTCTAACCTCTAAAGACTTCCATGTCACCCAGTTACATAACCTCAACTGATAACCCCTGTTGGCACTCCTCTAATGTGAATTTTTTCTGTGGAAAAGTAAAACAAAAATGAACATATTTGGAAGAGAGCAAGACAGCCCTTCCCAAGTAAACATTTTCTTGCAAATTGATTTCAGTAGCTTTCACCAATCACTGAATGGTAAATAGCACGGGTGGTCTTTGAAGTGGTACCGTTTGGGTAATTTTCAAATGTCTTTATGAGATTTGTGATTTATCAAACTACTCTCCTTTTTACTTATTTTTTAAAATAAAGGCAATACACAGTGAGTGTAGTTTTGTTCTGTAGGAAGGGTGTTTTTAGGCAGTTACATCCACATCAACTAATACAAGGTTTAGTTGATGTATCAACTAATACAATTAATATGCTTTTAAATGCATAGTAATTTGGGAGTTACACGATAACAAAAATGGCCACATATTGAGCATCAAAGGGTACCTGGTCAGTTCTCTATGTCAGTATTTTAACTCTATCCCCGGTAAGGAGGCTTGCCCCAAATTTCACAGCCAGTAGGGCAACAGAGCCCTAAAATTCAAAACCTATGGTGAGGCCATTTGACATTGTTACTTCTCCAAACTCTTTGTGTGTGTGTGAGACCTCTAGTTTTGAGTCCCCTTCAGGTGCCCAAATTGAAATTATTCTTCCTCTCTTTACTCCCACTCTTCCCCCCAAAAGATTCTAAATAGGCTTAGTACATAAGTACTGAAATATTGTTCCAAACTGCATTTTACTTTATTAAACCCTGTCATGTAATCCCTAAAAACTGGAAATATGATGCTATGGTGATTTATGTAGTGAGCCAAAGTAAGGAAAAGCATATGTAGTTATCTCTTCTGGGTTGATTCATGTAATTGAATGAGGAACAAAGGTGTTTTGTTCCTTTTGCGGCAGGAGCTGATAGCCAGCAACCACACTTCAAGAAATGGAGAACTGTGAATGCTTCATTCAGGCCCAAGTAAACATCGGAAGAGGTGGAATGGTGTATAGAGTACTGCGTTTAAAAGCCATTCTAAAAGTAATAGAAAGAGGGAAGATATATATATAAGCTGCAATGGAATACAGGTGTCACAGATATGAGATCTGGATATGGAGAAGAAAAAGTAATGGAAAAGAGGGGAGGTGAAAACAAATGAGAAGCGAGGTGATTTATAGTTATGACACTATTGTCCAGTATCTCTTTGATAGAGTTGAATAACAATCGTCGGTGTCCTTTCTGTATGTTCCACACTGGACGGATGAAGAAATCCAGATCTTCAATTAATGACTACATAACAAGGTCAATTTATTGTAACAGAAATGCAGTCAATTTATGAGTGCCAAAGAGAAACACATTCTAGAACAGAATGATGTTCATGTTGCTTTTCCCTTTGAAAACGAAGACGGGGTTTCTGTGCTTGCAAGATAAATAGTCTGCACTACTCTATAGAAGTCCTTGGAAGTAAAGGCTCCAAGTGATTCAAAAGTAAGCTTCTTTCCCCCTTTTCTTCTCTGCCCATTGTAAATTCTAAAGTCTGTCTTTATATTTTGTGTTTTAGCCACGAGACCCAAACAACTTGCTGGGACCATCCCAAAATGACAGAGCTCTACCAGTCTTTAGGTAAGGACATGACCATGTTTCCTTCAGGTTAAATGACAAATGACTTTTAGTAGAGTTTATACTATACTAATCATTTGTTGTATAAATATATTAGTAGGTAGCTTCAAGGTTGAAAGCGATGGCAACTTTTTGTTCCAAGTTGATAATCAACTTTCTTTTTTCAAAGATTTCTTTGAAATAACTTTTAGAATTTGACTGATTCCTGGAAATTCAACATACCTAATAGTCCTTGGAGTTTTATTTGCTGCCTGGAAGATTAGAAAAACACTGGCAATTTATGGCAGGTTTGTTTTTTCCCCACAAAGAAAGAAAACTGTTTCAAGTTATTTTTATTGATTTCTTCAGTGTGAAACAAGATGATGGCTTTTGCCAAATCAGGAATGTTGTGTAAAGGAATTTTCTGCCATCTTTCCAGTGTTTATAGTTTCTAAAGCCTGTCTGGTGCATCAGTGTGATCATTTAAATGATTTCTCCTTGCTGTTTGTGTGAGAACCTGATGGGTTTTTTTTCCCCCCTTAGAATTTGGAATTTTTTGCACAGGCACACAGCATACAAATAAGGGGAAAACACCAATCTCTCTTAACACTTGACAGTTCATTCTGTCTGTCTAACTTGGTATGATTAATTTTAAATGAATTCTCTTAGGTTTCTTATTGCTAGTTGTTTTTTAATTCAAAAAAGTCATGTCCTCTCTACTTTTAAGTCTGCCTTTTTATGAATGGGTATGTTTATAGCCTCATGAGCTGATCTCTTTGGGTTTAAAGTTAATGTGATAAAGCCCGAGGGAATGGTATGTTTAAACATAAATTGTTAGTATAGTATAGATATGTGTGTGTGTGTGTGTGTGTGTGTGTGTGTGTGTGTGTGTGTGTGTGTAGCAGTTACCTCTTTTCTGTTAATAGGTTCTCATTGATTAATGAATTGCAGCTATGGGAACACTGAGGAATTGAGTAGGAACTTTTAGCTAAACGCAATTGTTTAGTTAACCTTTTTTTTTCTAATTGTAAATGATATAAATTTTTCCTAGAAAACCTGGAAAATAAAAATAAAAAGTATACAAAAGGAAAAAACTCAGCCATAATTCTACTGGTTTGAGATAGCCAATACATTTCAAATAATATGTCATTTCAGTCTAGCACTAAGTGTGTAAACTTATAAAAATTTGAATGAAGTTAAGATCAGATAATCTCCAAGTGCTACATTTTCAGCCCCTATAGAATATTTTTGGCTTATAATGCTGGACTGTTTATACTGTAGGTGGAAAGCTTGAATGCTTATATTTTGGCAAATGAGAGGATGAAGGTTTCATGTAAAGTACACAGCAGCTGCACTGGGCCAGCTGATCTTCTAGCCTGGTACTCTCAGAACCTCTGGTTTTTCAAGAAGGAACTAGAAATCTGTCATCAAGAAACTGATTTAAACTTGTCTGAGAGTCTCCTGATTATAACCTGTGGTTTACACAGAACTTTTTCCACTCTAGTCACTGTGATCTCTAGTTGTGATACTGTAATTTACTTTTTTGTTTTCTTCAGGCAGGGTCTTACTATGTAGTCCAGGCTGGCCTTAGAACGTAGCCCATGCTGCCCTTGTACTTGCAGTCCTCCTGTTTCAGCCTCTTGAGTGATGGTATTATAGGAGGGCACCATTATACCTGGCTTGTAAATTACTTTAAAAATAATTATTACAGAATTAGCACTTGTTTACTTTTTTAAGTTTAAAAATACAGATATGCTAACTAGCAAAAAGAAGAAAAAACAGATTATCCACTAATGACTTCTTAAAGAGTTAACTGATGTTTTATAAATTAGTCAGAGCAGAGCACTGGTGGTTCATGCCTATAATCCTGGCTACTTGGAAAACAGATGAAAAGGATTGAGGTGCCAGGCCAGGCAAACGGTTTGCAGTACCCCATCTCAACCAGTAGCCATGTGTGGTGGCATGTGTCTGTCATCCCAACTATGCAGGAGGCAGCAGTCAGGAGGATCACAGTTCCAGGCCAACCCAGGCAAAAAAAGATTGCAAGACCACATCTCGAAAGAAAAAAGCTAGGCATGATAGTACATGCCTATCATCCTAGCAATGGTGGGAAGCTTAATGTAGTAGGATCATGTCCAGGCCAGCCTGGGTAAAAAGTGAGACCCCCATATCCAAAAGAACAAAAGTATGAAAGGACTGGAGAGGTGGTTCAAGTAGTAGAGTGCCTGCTACACAAGCATGAAGCCCTGAGTTCAAACCTGGTACTACCAAAAAAAGATCTAGTCAGCGTCTTCAAAATTTTCCTTAAAAAAAATTCTTGGGTTGTGGATGTAGCTCAGTGGTTGAGTGCTTGCTTAGCATGCGCAAGGCCCTGGTTTCCATCCTCAGCACCGCACAAATACAAAAATTCTTTCTATACATGCATTTTAATAAACACTGAATCATTCTGTAATATAACCTACTTTTTTCACCTAAAAGTATTGGACTATATGACCATATTCCCATTTGATTATATATTTTTCTGTATTATTTTTATTTATTATGTAATGAGAAATTATAAACATGGTTGGCAAAAAAACTAATTACAAACTATCATATAGGTATTTGCATCATTAATTGGAATTAAATACATATATAATCATTATATTTCTAAATTTTTCCTAGTAGTTTGGGTATGGCAGTAAACTCAAAGCTGGTAATCTGACAAGTCTTATGATCTTGGGCAAATCACTCCATCTTGGAAGGTAATGGAATTTTGCAGTTACAGGGGATTTTACAGTTTATGTATTGCAGACTTTATTAAATCAACTTTATTGAGGTATATTTGCATATAATAAAATGCAATCGAACTAAATGTTTGATCAATTCCAAACCCTTTGAAATTCTGTTTCTTCCTAGCCTAATAAACATCTTACAAAGGAACTATGTGTTGAAATTGGATTTTCAACTTCCAGAACTGGTATTTCCAGTATTTTTGTTACAATCCAGTATTCCTTGGGCTAACTTTTATCCAAGTGATGACTCATCAGATAACATCTCCCATTCGTTGCAGGCCTGCTTGCTGTATGTCCTCCACATGTGACTATAATAGCAAGTCTCTAACCAATGAGAACCTATAACAGAAAAAAACCAGAGATAGCTACATATGCAGTCATGTACATGCACACATGCAAATACCTCACTTATTTATATGTATACTATGTTTAAGGATGCTAATTGTCTTGGACTTAGTCAAGTAACTTTAAACTCAAGATGATTATATCATGCATTTTTAGTCTTTAAACATGTCTAATCACAAAAAAAGCAGTCTAAAAAATTAATAGTACAGAGCTGGGGATATAGCTCACTGGCAGAGTGCTTGCCTAGCATGCTTGAGGCACTGGGTTCCATCCCTAATAACACACACACATGCAAAAAAAATTAGTGACAGGGAACACAAGACTATTTACTTATTTTGGTGCTAGAGATGGAACCTAGGGCCTTGCGCATGCATGCTAAGCAAGTGCTCTACCACTGAGCTACACCTCCAGCTAGATTAACACTTTTTTAAAAATACTCTTTTTTTTTTATCTGATGCTGGAGATTGAAGCCTTGCACCTGGTCAGCACGTGCTCTATCACTGAGCTGCACCCCCAACCCCTCATGGGCTACATTTTTGATTTAAAAAAGGTAAAAGGATTAATTTCAGATTATTCCCAACAGATCTAAAATGGTTTTTTAAAGTGGGCTTTCATTATATGTTAGAAATATTGGTGCTTTCCTCTTATTTTTAGGCTGCGTGCATGTATAAAAAAATTCCAAGTTATGAAGGAAAATGTCAGTTTCCCACACAAGCAGTTACAGTAAAGAAATAATTTAAATGTTCATAATAACAGCTTGACAGTCATTAGGAATTTGAGACTTCAGAAAAATTTTAACACAACATAGCAATATTGCAAAAGCACTGTCTTGGTCACTAGGAAGAAATTAACTTGAAAATAGTTTCATTTAACATTTTTCTATGACTACCCACATTATTCATAGAACAGTGGTAGAGAATAGTAGCGGGGTGAGTGATATGTAAAAAAGTGTCTCATATCTGTTTTTAAGTATCTTTATCTTTAAAATGAGGGCATTGAACAAGTGTCTAAAAATTTTGTTTTTCTCTTTGGGCTGAGGGTGGGGCAGGCTGTTTTCAAAACTTGCTGGAATCAGAACTTTTCAAGAGGGACTTTTTGGCTGACTCTGCAGACAAATGGATTTCTAAAAGTTTAATCATTCCTATTTTTAAAAATGCATGTTCTGAGCAAACAAGGAACAGGAAAAGATTATGCCACCCATGTATGTCCTATAGATTGAGCAAGGCAAGCTATTATCCCACAGGGAAGGTCTTGAGATATTTCCTATAAGATCCCACTGGGTCATCCATTTGTTGTTGACTGGGTATAGTCATGGTTTCTATTTTTGGAAGCACTGGAGTTTGAACTCAGGGCGTTGCACTTGCTAGGCAGACTTCCTACCATTTGAGCTACAACCCCAGCCCTTTTCTGCTTTATTTTTCAGATATCCAACCCCCACCCCCTTGGCCCTCCTTATCTACGCTGCCACCCACATGGCTAGGATTATAGTACTAGCACACCCTAATTTGTTGGTTGAGATGGGTCTCATTATTTTTTTTTCCTTGGGCTGATCTCAAACCAGGATACTCCAAATCTCTTTCTCCCAAGAGTTGGGATTATAGGTGTGAGCCATCTGTAATGCCTGGCCCCCTGCATGGTTTCTTGTAAATAATTATATGCCTTGTTCTTGAGGTGAATTTCAGGTTTCTATCAGCATTTTTACAAACATAATGGAAAGTCTGTTATACTAATAGGTTATCTTGGTGATTTAAAACCTAAAGCTGTCTAAGACTCCAAAAGACATTTTCAAAATCAGTAGGTGTTAGATGGTAATGTACTGTGGAATTTATTTTGAAATACTAATATAATATCGATTTATATGAGAGGCGATACGATTGAAAGCCTCTCCTGGTCTCAATTGATATCTATTACTGAAACTTTGAGAAAATATTTTATAACATGTGCCACTTAAAAATACTTTAAAAAGTATTTCTTAGCTTTCCTTATTGGGGGTATTTCATTTATAAACACAACAACATCTTTATGCAATCCCACCACGATTCTTCTTTAAATTACGAGTTTTTTACATTCACCATGCCACCAACACAGCAGAGGAAAAGCAGTGTAAAAAAGGAGATACCTAGGTAAAAATGCGATCATGTGAAGAGAGAATCATTAAGCTCTAGAGAGTTAACTGACTTTATTAAAATTCCCGTGGACTGTGTGTTCTGATGTTACTTGTTCCAACTTCCTTTGCCTTCATTGAAGCTCTTGCAACTAACTACCAGTGTGTTCTCTCAGGGGATTAGTTCTCCTTCTTTCCTGAAGTTACAGAAGGATTTAACATGTCTTATCTGTTGCCTAAGTTTTAGAACCCAATTTCCAGCATGATACTCACTTGAATGGCAGAAAAGTTCTCAATTTTCCAGAAACAGACTTATGGATGTTTCAGGATCCTTCCCCTTAGCCTCATTCTGTTACCTTCAGAAAGCTTCAGAATGTTAAAATGAGGCCTTAGTTGGAGTCTGGGGTTTGTGATTCTTTGGCAGTCCTAATTAAAAGAATTAGTTAAGTCCCAGTTAAGTCAAGAGGCTGAGAGCTTCAAGATACATGAATACTATTATTAAGAAGTAATTGCAGGGCAGATAGTATAGCTCAGTGGTACATTGTGTGCTTGCTCTGTGTGAAGCCCTGCGTTCAATTCCTAACACTGCAAAAGAAAAAAATTGCAACTGTAAAGCTAGAGTTAGGAACACTGCCATAGAAATCCTACCACTTCCTCAGTTTGCTCAAGAGAAAGGAATATTGTAAATGTTTGCTCATTGTCCTTCTCTTTTGATAGACTTTCTACATTACATTAGGTATTCCCTCCTGAGGATGCCCTTAGATTAGAAACTGCAGGATTCTGAATGACTATGAATTCCTTTTGCATTAGGCACTTTTCCTAATGCTTTTCTCAGCATATTTTGTCAACTGAACTGTTCTCCACTAAGCTACTCAGTATTTAGGTTTCCTTGGTTCTTACCTCTAGTTCCTTAACTAGTCTAAGTGTTAAAACCTCTACCTTAGTTCTAATGGTTTGAACTAGAAGGATATCTAGATTCAGAACCTAATTGGGTGTGACCTTGTGCTATTCTCTTATTTTTCTCTTGGTCTTAGTTTTCTGATACATCTTGTTGGGCAGTGATCCTCTATCTTTAAATGTCTGGTTTTCATTTAATTCCTAGTTAGACTAAACCTTGGTTCTGTGAATGCTATTGTCTTAACTACTCAATTTCTTTGTCACCACCAGCCTGGAGAATATGAATAATAGGATAATTATATTTGTAATAATCATACTTTCATTTGTATAGCACTTTATAGAGTGCAAAGAGTTTTCAGAAATAACCATATTTAAACCTTACACAGCTGTAAATTTGCTGGCATTTGATCTGGATTTTCTATCAGTTTTCTGTCTTGTCATCCTGTTGACTGTACTTACTGTTTTTGTTTTGAAAAATAATGCTATCATGTCAGTGGATGGGACATTGTTTCCTTTTTTCCCATTTGGACTTGGGCAGGCTGAGACTTAAGACTTCATTTGATTTACTCATACTGACGTGTGGTTGGAAGAGAAGTAACCCAAGTCCAGACTACTCATTTTATGGCTCTGAGCTTACTATTCTCAAAGGAATATCCATTCTTCCTAGTATGGTTTACAAAACTGCTTTATCAGCATAATTAAGCTATGGAATCCCAAATGACATTCTGTGTTCCATAGCTGACAAAGTTAACACAGAATTACTCAGATTTGCAAAATAGAACATGTGAGACATTAAAGCTATTATAGATGGTTTTCCTTTGCTGTCCTCCTTAAAAAAGGAAAAATAATCAACCCTTTTAGCATTGATTACCCTCAGTTTTCCCCATTTGTAAAATACAAATGTAATTTCCAAATCAAAATTTATGGAATTTTAATGAAAAATTCTATTATAATTTTTTTTCTTGTTCAAATCACTTGATTTAAAGCTCTTAACTTAAATAGACAGATATTTCTGATTTGCTTTTCCCAAAGCTTATTTAAGAAGGAAATTCAAGAAAGATTGTCTCTCAGACTGAGTGCTTTACAAGTTAAAAGATCTGCCAAACTGCAGTTTAGTTGATCCAAGTAAGAGGAATATTACAGTTACACCTGCAGCTGGGAGAAAAGTGCCTGTTGTGTACAGTTTTATGTCATTGAGTCTGCAGAAGGTGATATTTTTACACGTGGAGAAAAGGCATTTAAAAATGTGTCTGCTCTTATTCAGACGTTTCCAATATTTCTTTTTTTAAGTGTGGACGTCTGATTACCTCTGTATGTCTCTTGAGAGCTGCAGTTTTGCTGGAAAGAGATTCAGAACAGTCAGAACACTCACATAAAACAGATAGTGACTTTTAAAGTCCATGCCCTCAACGGTAGTAATAAAATGGCCTAAAAATATTTTGACTCTCTTATGATAGTGAATGAATCATTAGCTTATTTATGAATTGGTGATATTCTGTGACAATGTTTCAAAATTTGCCATTCCACTGTTTTGATTGCTTGCATAACTCCAGAGAAGTAGTTGTGCCCCCTCATAAATTGAAGCTTATGTAACTGGGAAAAATGTTGTATATGTATGTGTTTGTGTGAGGATATACATATTTATATATTTACACATTTTTATTGAGTATTAACTTTGGAAACAAAGTAATCAGTTGTATATTTTGCTTTCTGGTTGTGTTCAGAGGCTGTCAGTTTTAGAGCAGTGCTTCTCAATCTGGTGAAGGGAAATTGTTGTGTTGTTCTTAACATGGGGTACACCACAGAACTTTTCAGTGGTCCTACTGAAACTGACTAGCAAACACCCGCAGCACAGGTAACTCACCACATAAATTCAGCATCATTTGACCTGGTCTGTACCCTGTTCATATGATGAACCCTTTAATCTTTCATTTGCATATCATGGCAACGAAAAGTTGCTATAAGGGATGTGAAATACACTCAATTTTTAAGGACCATATTCTGAATAGCAGTGTTCTAGAATACTTAATTTTTTTTTTTTTTGAGTGGAACTGGGGTTTGAATTCAGGGCTTCTTACTTGCAAAGCAGTGCTCTACTGCTTGTGCCACACCTCCAGTCTATTTTGCTCCGATTATTTTGGAATGGAATCTGTTGAACTGTTTTCCTGGGCTGTCCTCGAGCTGTGATCCTTCCATTCTCAGTCTCCCAAGTAGCTGGAATTACAGGTGTGAGCTACTGGCACCTGGCTGCTAGAGCACTTAATTTTTGAAAGTATAAATGAACACTCAAGTCAAATGATCTTGGGGTAGGTGTAGTTAACCAAACAATAACACCTGAACGATGGTATTTGCCAGTTGAACCACATTCAGACAATGGAAGTATCTGTTTTCCTTCCCATTTTGCAGCCCTCCTTAGCAATTATTTTAGAAGCCAAAAAATAGAAATCATGCTCTTATAAGAAAGATTTGATGTTGGGGCCCTTGCTGCTTAGTTTAGTGATTCTACTATCCCTTATAATTAAATACAATGTGATATATTTCAAATGCAAGCTTATTTTTATCTACTATATAAACTGGTATGTGTACTCCTTACATTATATGATGATTCAATGGGAGAACTAGTTGATTGTTCTGTGATTTTCCTGTTGTCACTTTATGAGTTTAGGTTTGGAGGCAATGTTTTATTAACAGCAAAACAGTTCATTGACTTTGAGACCAGAGAGACATGAATTTAAATCTGGTTCTGCCACCAGTTCTCTGTGGTCAAAGAGGAAGCTATTGATAATTTTGAACCTTAGTTTCCTGATTTTTTTAAGTATTTATGATGATATATACATTGGGTGAAGATCAAAGATAATATATGTATAATGACAGAGTGCCTGACATAGTAACTGCTCAAGGAATAATGATTGCTACTAATACTGATATTATTTTTTAATACTAGGTATTGTTATTATCATATACTAGTTTACCTCATTATCCAAAAATCTATGGGGGGCTGGGGATGTAGCTTAGTGGTAGAGTGCTTGCCTAGCATGTTTGAGGTCCTGGGTTCCATCTTTAGCTCTGCCAAAAAAAAAAAAATTGAATTCAGGTTCCAAGAGTTCATTCAGGTTGAGGTCTGGCACTCAAGGAGCTACTTAACTTTTCTAAGGATCACCTGATCACAATTTATCCTACTTTCGGGCTGCCTATACTCATTTTCATTTGAAATCCAAATTAAAATAATAACTTCTTCACTGTGTTGATTGCTCCCTTCACTTGTAAAATAATATGCCATAACCTTTCTGTGAATGCAGATGACTTTATCAATATCTTATGTATGTGTATATTACTTTTGTTTTGTTTTGTTTTCGTTTTTTGAGACAGGGTCTTGCTATGTAGCTCAGGCTGGCCTCAAACTCTCTGTCCTCTTGTCTCAGCCTTCCAAGTGCTGGAATTACAGGTATGTACCAACCACCATGCCTGGCTGTATCTATCTCTCTTATATCTTTTGAATCATAAAAGTTTAACTAAATTATAAAAGCATATATATGTATCATAAAATCACACTGGTAGAGAAACATCCCCAGTAATTCATAAGTACAAAGAATGGAGGCCTGTAAAATAATGTGACATGCTTAGAAAAATGCCTGACACATAACATAAATGCCTAATAAATGGTGGTGGTACTATGATGGTAGGGGAGTGGGCAGAGGAATGTGCAGAGGTAAAAATTGAGAGCAAAAAAGCCTTGTATTCTGTTAAGGGTTTTGATGCTAAAGTTTTTGACTTGGAAGATGGTATCAATTAGGTTTTAGTCATGGAAATTACTCTAGTTATTTCAAACAGAGGGAATTCAATGCAGGAAATTGTTTGCTCAAGGATGGAAGTGTTAAGAAAGCATACAGACAGAATGAAGCCTTTGTTATACCTAAGGATGGGGGGACACTGATGCAGGACTATCCATCTGATGCTGGGACCACTGAGGAAAGGGCTGATGAGAGGGAGATGGAGCCAGGAAGGCACCACAGTTACTGCTAGACCTTTTGCTGGAGACAGAGTGAGAAAGGAAATACAGCCTGGCCTCTTGTCTCCCCTGCCTTTTAGTCTTCTGCCAGTGACTCCCATTGGCTAAACCTACCCAGAAGGAAACTTCTCTGCAATGAAGAGTAGAACAAGGAAAGGGCAGAGTGTGGATCTGAGAAGCAGCAAGCAAATCACTGAAGTATAGGAGACCTTATGGATGGTGACACAACCAACCATCTATGCCAATGTACAGGGAATGAGAAAAAGCTTTTGCAGAACTGCCTGACCTTCAGGTGATTTAGATGAGGCAGCAGTGGAAACTGGGTTCAAAGGAAACTGACCTAAACAAAAGAAAGAGGAGGTAGTAATAAAAAAATAAAGGATCTGCACAGAAGTACGGATCCTATGGATGATCTTCCATGCATTTGGTTGTAGTATTTGCATTGTTTATAGTCGTTTGTGCTCAAGATTCTCAAGACCAAATAATGAACTTCTTTAAAACAGGACCTCTCTTCCCCATGTTTTGTCACAGATGGCCTGGTGCAAAGTAGCCTCTGAATAAATAAATGTTCATAGACGGAAGCACAGTAAGTAGAGTTTTGCTAGGGAGGAAGACAAACACTACACAAGAAAATGGGAAGATATTGATGATGTTTTCCTAAGACAGATTATTAAACTGGCAACATGGAACTCTCTGGAGAGATGGAGTTCTCTCTAGAAAGCAAAAGATAAAAACTCCTAGTAATAAAAACGGAATATCAGTTAAGTTATAGATGTTCCTGGCAATTTGATACTTTAGCAAAACCAAGTAAATTGCTATTTTGGAATTAATTTTGTTCTAACTGGAATAACTAACATGATTAAAGAGAGAGAAGACCCTTGAAAAAATATATCAGTATGGATTTAGAATTTAGATGACAAAGGAAGGAACTGCTGGACAAAATGTAATGCTGATAGCCTCATTTATTCATGGTTCCTTGCTTCAGTAAATATTTAGGAGTTTGACAAGCATTGTGAATCCTAAGCTTTAGGGCAACAGTCTAAAAATGTTAGGAAAAAAAGACTTTAAGTTATATCTGATCTTATTTTTCTTAAACATTAAAATATATATCTTCATTTCATTCTGGAAACTCAAGATAAAGTTAAGTATAAAAAAAATGAAAAA
This sequence comes from Castor canadensis, assembly GCF_047511655.1. Lineage (NCBI taxonomy): Eukaryota > Metazoa > Chordata > Mammalia > Rodentia > Castoridae > Castor > Castor canadensis. The sequence goes on from NC_133405.1 coordinate 114,449,030, forward strand.
TTACCTCCTATCTTGGCACCCACAAATAGCCATCATTTACATTTTAGAGGATTGCTTCCAGGCTTTTCTCCTGTGCTTTTTTATGTAGTTGTTTGACACAGTATTATGTTTATGGTGTTATATTCTACTTTTTGTGTTTTACTGAATATCATGTCTTCTTTTATTCTCAATAATAACTTGGGATGCTATTTTTTCCAAGTTGCATTTTATTGGAGGTGCCACTTTTATTTAAAAAAAAAAACAGTTTCTCAAGTTTTGAAAATTAATTTGTGACAAACAAAACTTAAATTTGTGTCAAATTTATGGAAATATATCCTTAAGATTCTGGAAGCTTGTTACTAACAGGCTTCTAAGAAGAAAGCCAAGCAAGTGTTGTGATGCCTTCTGTCTAACAGGCTACTTATTGTGTAAGTGATGTTACAGAATAAAGTCAGTGTGGTCAAAAAATAGTCCATTATCAGAAGGTAATGATAAGTGACATTTCTACTGATAAATATAGTTTATAAATTTAAATGAACAATTTTCCACCACAAACCTCTTAGTAGATAAAATTTCCTTTATTTTTGGTCTTAAGGTAACAAGGTTGCTATCCTTAGAAACTTTCGATAATACAGGAAAATCTTTACCTTTAGCTTACTTAGCAATCAAGTTTTAATTTTTCTGATAGCTAATAGGTAAATATTCAGTTACCTTCAGTTTACCTCTCTGGAAAGACAGAATGGTTAGCAAAGTTCTTTATCTTCTCAAAACATTTGTGTTTATAGTTAGCACATTCTTTTTAAGGTTCTTCATTGTACTGTCAATTAAGGCTTGTAGCCTCTTCAGTTACATTTTCTGGCCAAGATGCAATTAATGAATATGGAGCGGATCATTATTTCCACAGGTGTTTCCAGTTTTTTTTCAGTACGCTGAAGAAGACCTGAGGAACATCTTTGTGCATAAAACTTTTCCATATTTGATTCACAGAAGTGGAACCACTGAGTCAAATCACTCAGTCAAAGGGCATTAACATTTTTAAGCTTCTTGGTATATATTGTCTGAAACTCTCTCATGCCCAGTTACACTCTTAATAAATAATTGAAAGTGCCCTTTTAACCATACTTCTGCCAGCATATAGCATTGTTTTTTACTTTTGCTATCGTCAAAGTGACCATGAGTGTGTTCTTTGAGATATTTGCTCGGTGTTTTTCCTTCTTTTTCAGTAAAGAAAAAGCAAAACTAATCTAATCATACAACGCTCTTCTGATACAATGCAAGCTTTTTTTGTTGTGTTAAGGGACTCAGTGATGAGAGAATCCTGATTATGTACCGTAGCTTTCTCTTCTCAAAGCCAAATAAGCCTCATCCCTTTAACCATCCTCTGCAGATATATTATATACCCTTTAAATTACATTTCCTTATTCGCTATTGCAAGTGCAGTTTCTTCACATTTTAAAAAAAATGGCAGGTGCTGGCAGCATGGCTCAAGTGGTAGAACACCTGCCTAGCAAGCACAAGGCCCTGAGTTCAACCCCAGTACCACCCAAAAACAAACAAACAAAAAAACACATGTAAAAAATACAGGTTTGGTTGGGATGTAGCTCAGTGGTAGATTACTTGTCTAGCATGGGCTAGGCCTTAGATTTGATCCCTAGCATGGAGGAGGAGGAGTGGGGTGGAATAGGGGTGATATACATACATATGCATACATTTATATATGTAGTACCCTAAACTCCAATAGTTCTATTAATAAAGGGCTATTCAGCTATGACTAGATGAGGAAGGTTGCTTCTTGTTTCTTGGCTGATGGAGATTTATACATACTATAGGTATGGACAGATTAGCTTTGCAGTCTCCTGTGAGACATTGATTTCCCTCCTCAAATATGGAGTACATAGAATGTTCAAAGCCCTTTTTTTGGCTACAAAGATCAGGGTACAGAGAAACAACATAAGGCGTGATCTCTTGTCTATTACCCAAGCTGGTGTGACCCTGGACATGCAGTAGACCTTACAGTGTCATAGAGGTCCTTCCTGTGAGAGTGGAGGACACAGTACCAGCTCTACTTATGGCCAGTGGGGGAATGCTTAAGTTATCCTAATTTCTTTCTGTTATTGGAACTCAAATAACAACCATACTGTTTTTCTAAATTAATTTGAATGTTGATTAGCATGTATTAATGTCAACATACACCCATTTTGGTTTTCAAAAATTAATTTAAATGTCTCAAGTTGGAATGACTGAAGGTTTATAAATTCAAGTTATATAACACAATATAATTTATTGTTGCCTACTATCTTTCTACCTGTTTATAAGAGTTCTTGAAAAGTCTCTGTCAGCTTCACAAAAGACCTTACTTCTCTCCTTTGAGGAATAAACTTGACATATAAAATAGTTAAATGCTGGAAGACTCTATTTACACTAACTTAAATAACATCAAGGTCAAATGTAGGGTGTCTTATATAGGTAGAAAGAATAAGATTGATTAGATTCTTTAGGGAAGGTCATTTGCAGAGTAGACCACAACATTTTTCTAGAATGTATTTTTGTAACAATTAGATAAAGTAAAATGTAAAGCCGGGATATTCCAGATCATTTAGCAGCCTAAACAAAGGTATAATTGAGAAAAAGACTGGCTTGTTTAGGAGTCAGCAAGGAAGTTTTTCTGTGAGAGTCTACTCAGTTTTGGAGAAAAATGTGATTCAGTGCCACTAGGGTAAATTAAATTGAAATTGAAATTGAAATTGCATTTGATTGATTGGTACTGGGAAAATTGTTGAATCTTCAGAAGAGAGATCATGAAGGTTGTGCTGTGTTTAGGAATAGGAATTTGATGGGATGGTTTAAGGATGCTTAGAGAAGAGGTTAGTTATTTTATTTTATTTTTTGTGGTAATTGAGATGATGAGGGCCTTAGGATAGCAATAAGAGAAAAAAAGGCAGCATGACTCCAGAAATTTTCTTATCAAAGTAGAATTGCCTAAAAGTAGTGACAGATTGGATAATTTTTAAAAGAAAAAGGAAGCATTATAAGATGCCTTTTAGATTTGAGGCTCTGATGAAACAGAATTACAGACTGGTAATACCATTGAACAAACAGGAAATTGCAAATTGGTTGGGGCAATATGGAATAGATCTGAATTTTATTGACTTACGTACTTATTTATAGTTCATCTTCCAAACATTTATTTTTGGCAGCTCTTATAGCTGTAGGAATGCCATAAGCATATATTTTTTATTAATCCTCTCAAAAGCCCTATGAAGTATATTATCTCCATTGTGTAGATGCGGCTCAGAGAAGAAAGTAGGTAATTTGCTTATATGGCATAGCTAGGATTTAATTGTAGTTTTATCTCCTAAACCAGTGAGTTAGCCCCTGAGTAGACTTTTTTCCTTAAGGTGACAGTGGCATTTTGAAAACTCCCTTGCCTGAAGTAGTGGCTCGTTCCGTAATCTCAGCTGCTCGGGAGATGGAGATCAGTAGGATCATGATTCATGACCAACCCTGAGCTAATGGGATACCCAATCTTAACCAATAAAGCTGGGTGTGGTGGCATGCAGCTTTCCTCCCAACTATACAGGAAACATAAATGGGAGAATCTTGGTCCAGGCTGACCAAGATATGAACTCCAGACCCTATCTTAAAAATAACCAAAGCAAAAAGGACTGGGGGCATAGCTCAAGTGGTATAGCTCCTGCCTAGTAAGCACAAGGCAAGCATAAATACTGCTAAAAAAAAGAAGCAAACCAAAACAGAACCCCTTAAGGCATTTGAAAAAATGCCTTAAATCTTAAAAAAAGGTTTCAGAGTCATCAACTGATAAAAAGATTTACTCATGCTTTTATCACACTTTGTAATACGAAGTGTATCTCATTTAGTGTTATAGCTACTTGAGAGGCTGCGATTGGGAGAATGGAGGTTTGAGGCCACCCTGGGCAGATAGTTACTTAAACCCCATCTCCAAAATAATGAGAGCAAAGTGGAGTGGAAGTGTGGCTCAACAGTAGAGCACCTGTTTTGCAAGTACGAAGTCCTGAGTTCAGACCCCAATCCCACCAAAAAAAAAAAAAAAAAAAAAAAAGGAACCAAAACTTTAGGAAAGTTAATGTTAATTTCCAAAATATACTGGGAAAATGTACACTGGTGAAGAGAAATGGCTTTAGGTTCACATGCATTTGAGTTTTAATCCTTAGGTCTTCGCTTGCCTTACCTGTAAAATGGAACAGAAATAACAATATGAAAGTTGAAGGTAGTTCTATGAATTTAGGTATTTCTTGCTAACATAAAATAAGTACCCAATGAGTAGTAACCATTACTGTTATTTTACTGGAAAGTCATAAGTAAGAGTCCATCAGATTTTCTTCTCTGTCCATTAGTTTTTCCATGGTACCCTTTGGAAGACACTGGTTGAAGGCAAGGATTTGGAAGAAGTCATAGGGAGAGAAATGTGGAAAAGAACATTGGTAGATAGATAGATGGATAGATACTTTGACTTAACACAATCATTTATTTTAAAAGTAACCTGTGTGAGATTTTGAAAAATCAAACATTAAAAGAAAGTAGTATGAAAAGTAGGTTTCCCTTCCACCTCTGCTATCAGACTCCCAATTTCACTCCTGTTTCCTTCTGTTCTTGTGTTATATGTATACAAGCAGACATATATAAAACTATGTTCTTTTAATATATCAACAGCAAAACAGACACAACTCTGTTCTTTGAGGCCATCACCTTTTATATTATTAAACTGAAAGATTTTTTTCTACAGAGTAGTAGATTGACAGATTGTGAATTAAAAGTTGGTCTATGGAAAGTTAGGTTGGTATCTTCATAAGACAGAAACTGGAAAATAAATGTAGGAAGTCTAAAGTCAGCTACTAGTGGCCTTTAAATCAAATTGGATAACCATTCAAAGGCTTATAAATACGAACTGGCTCTCATTACTTCAAAACCAAACATCATTATGCAAATGGAAAATTAAAATTATCACAAAAAATATCAAAAAAATTTAAAAATGAATTATATGCTAACATTTAAGGCAGTGTCTGGGATTGGACTTCATAATTCAGGATTGGGCTCCTGTTCTTTATTTAAAAAATGTTCACATCCTCGCTTTCTGATGTACTCTAATAACACGGTATGTTTCAGAACACCATGACTTTATATATGTCAGGGTGGTTTAGGAGGTTAATCTTAAAAACTTAAGGACATCTCAAGGTCTAGGAATTGCTCTAATGTGGGAAGCTCAGCTCCTACAGGTTTCTGGGAAAATCAGTGATCCATTCATATGCTTTGTCAGGGTTAAACAAATTTGTGGGCTCTCTGTTCAAATTGGGAACCCTAAGCTGAAAGAGTAAGTTTGAAGTCCCACTTAGAATGAGCTTTTGTATTTTGTTCTCTGGTTTTGTCAGGGAAAGGATGCTGTATTAGGAGAAAGAAAGTCTTGGCTTCTAGTCTATGTTTTTCTCCTAGCTGATTAGGGAACCCAGAGCAAGTTATTAAGAGCTTTTTGGTCCTCTGCTTTGTCACTTGGAAGATGGAAATTTAAAATTAGAGATTTTTAGTTTTAAGGTGCTACATATTTCCTTTTCTTTTTTAATAAAAATTGTAGGTATTGAATTTATATATAAATTATCTATTATGTAAAAATATATATAAATTATATATTTAAAATACATGAATATATATTCTTTGGGATATAGATACACATACATACATACCCATAATAAAGAGGTAGAGACAAGTTAAAGATGGCCCAAAGAATTTAATTTTTGTTTGTCCAGTAACCATTAAATCCCTCAGCCATCAGTCAAGAACCATGCCTGCTTTGAGACAAGTTAGGCTTTTCCGAACTTACCCTCAGGCTGTGTTCCAGCACAACTTGAAATAAAATGTGCTATAAATGGTGGTTAGGTCCCCAAGTCACAGAATCTTATTTAACTCTCAGAATGCCTTATGTATGTACCATGTGAGAGAATGCAGCTACATGTTCCTATGGGAACAAAATACTTTTTTTCTGGTACAAATGGTAGAAATGCACACTATAGGCATTGATTCCCCTACACATGAAGTCCCTGGATAAGAAGAACTAGACATCTCTTCGTTAGTACTCCAGTTACCCTCTTGGCCATGCCAACTACTTCACTGACCATCCAGCTACCCTCTCTGTACAGTCCTTATTGTTCCTTATGCAAGGGTTTCTATGATGGTTCACTTTCCTCATCCTTTGCCCCTTGCCCTGAGACATAGTTCTTCTAAGGGTTCTGTCCATCACCCTAATAAGGTTGATAATCCTAGCTCTCCATCATTATAACAAATACTTGACATAGGCTACTTAAAAGGTAAAGAGAGATTTACTTTGGCTTATAGTTCTGGAAGTTTAAGTCCAAGATCATAAGGCTCCCTGCATTTGGGCCTCTGGTGAGGGTGGCTAATCAGGGTAGGCATGTGTGTCAGAGTAATAGGTCACATCTGGAGAGAGAGGGTAGATGTGTCCCGTAGCACCCTTTGAGGGCATGCTCCCAGTGACCTAAGGACATTCCATCAGGTCCCACCTTCTACCTACCCTGCAGACCAAATCTTCAGTTATGGACCTTGAGGACTTCTCATCCAAAGCACAGCACCAACACACTGGACAAGGAGAAGTGAGGAAAGTCAACAAGGGCATTGGATGTCCAGGACCTTGAATTCAGGTTCTGATATGCAACCTTACAGAAGTTACTAACCATCTCTGAGCCTCATTTTGTTTACTTTTAGTGAAGCTAGTAATACAGAACTCAGGGCAGTGTGAGGACTCAATGGCATCAGATACATAGAGAATCTGCCCTTTAGTGAATGAAGTAATTACTGTTACTGACCTGCCCTGTTGAGTTTTCTCTTACATATACTCTAGAAATACTTGGATACAAAAGGGACTGACCTAAGAGTCACCTATATTTTAGGAACAAAAGGCTGCAGTAGGTGTGCCTGCATGTAGGATTCTGTCTAGGATTCTGAGGGTAATAAAAGCACTGAGTTCATTCAGATCAGTGTAGAAGGCTGAAGAAAGAGAAAGAGGTAGAGAAAAGGGGAATGTTTCCTTCCTGCTGTGAAGTAGGAGGCAGTGAAAGAAAGAAGAAGCCCTTGACATTGCCACTGAAAGTGGAAAGGGGGCCACTCACTCCCAGGCTAGGGCTATCTATAAGGTAAGCAGAGGAACTGCAGAGTGTGCCTTATTCTTAAATTGACTCCTTCCACTGGTCAAGTGAGAGAAGCCATGCTTCCCATCAACAGCTTCCTTAGTTTTGAGGTGATAAGAGTTGAGCAGGGAGTGCAACTCAGTGATAGAGCAGTTGCCTACCATGTGTGAGAACCTTGCTTGCATCCCCAGCACTGCAAAAACAGAAAAAAAAAGGAAGAATCTTTTTTCATTAACACTATCACGTTTCTATATTCACGTGTATTGTGCAGACATGCAGAAGGGTAAACATGGACCTTTCAGGCATCCTTTATTAAAAGCACCTTGGTCGATATCAGAGGAAATAGCAGTCCATTATCTAATAAAAAGCTCTTGCCATTGAATAACTTTATAATAACTGCAGTCACTAAGTGATTGGTCTTTTGTTTTTTTATAGAATGACTTACAGATTACAGCCTTTAGCAGGATGTAATCATTGGTATTTAGTCTCCAGAAAAATTAACACACAACTGCAAAGATAACATTCTCTATCATATGCTTTATTTTTATACATGTCATATCACACCTAGGCTTCTGGATGGATACATGGGGAGTTTGAGTCATTTCGCCTCTTCCTTCCCCCACTGGTGTTTACAAAACACAGATATGAGCATATTTTACCATGATCCTAGATGCTTAAATATCTTTGACTAATTATTTCTGATTAAAGATTCAGCAGATTTTCCTTTAACTCTCAACAACAATCACAACGACAAAACCTCACTTATTTTTCTTAATAAGATTAGTGTATCACCCTAAGGCAGAAATGTTGCAAAAAGTTTTTGCAAGATGGTTAGATTTGCTTTTCCATGGTAACTAAGGTCAGATTTCTACTGATGTTTATTTGACATACATTTTATTCCTAAAGATATTGGAAGGGGTAGATATTGGGGGAGGTGTATGGATGTTGAGGACCAGAGAAAGGCAGACAGAGGATATAAATCATATTCAATCAGAACCTGGAACTTACAGTGTCAGATAAAGGTTAGGTCATAAGGCCGGGGATATAGTTCAGTGGTGGAGCCTGCTCTTAACATGTGTAAGAACCTGGGTTCAATCTCTAATACTAAAATATAAATACATAAATTTGAGTTTCCAAAATGTATCAGTAGGTGAAAGTTACCAAATTTTTTTAAATTAACACTTATTTTAAGAGCTGTGGGTATGGTGAGAGCTATTTGGCTTCAAGGAGATTTTGTACTAATAAAGAGATAAATATATGAACATGTCTAAAGGGTGAATTAAAAATTGGTTAATTATAACTGTTCATACATAGGAAGATAACAACTTTTGGAGAGATAACTTGTATGTTAAAATTCAAATCCTTATATTATATCCAGGCAGAATCAGACTTGTGAATATCCCATTCAAAATTAATTACTGAGGGCTGGGAATGTAGCTCAGTGGTAGAGAAAGTGCACATGTGTGAGGTCCTGGGCTTCATCTCCAGCACCACAAAAATACAAAATAGGAACACAAAGCTAGTTAAACACTGTGTAGTTCTATTTATGTGCAGAAAAGGGCCTGATCCATATAAACCCTCTATTATAAAATTATTTCAAACATTTAAGTGTCATGTTAATCTGCCTTAGTGTCTAACCTTGTAGCCAGGCTGAGGTATCCTGCAACCCAAGTTCTCCTTATTGCTGACTTCTTTTCTCCACTCCACAGAGTACTGCAGACATGAGTGATACTTTGGTCTAAGGCATCTATGGAAGAATTCCATGATGCCAGCAGAGACCTTGGCCATTATAGGAAGTGACTCCCCCTACCCTACCCCCAAGTGATGGGCTAGGCAAGCACTCGACCATTAAATTGCATCCCCAGCCCTAGCAAGTGACCTCATGGTTACTGATGACTGAAGGAAGGAAGAAGAACTTTCACCCTCTGATTCTCTGTCTTTGAATTTGGGCTGGGAAACCCTTCCCTTCAGGTATCTTTTCCATCATTGGCCAAAACCGTCCACAGTCCACATGGCAGCCCCTAGCTTGGTTAGAAAATCAAGAGCCTCTACCCTTTGTAGTAGAGAAAGCCCAAGGAAAAAGAATTTGGGGGCTGGGAGCATGGCTCAAGTGGTAGAGCACCTGCCTAGCAAGCAGGAGGCCCTTAGTTCAAGCCCCATTAATGCCTCCCCTCCCCCAAAATTTGGGAAGGGATGTTGAGTGAACCAACCTACAACACCTGAGTCATCTTTTTTGCAAGTAAGTATTTTTAGATTATTTTCCCCTTTCTTCCTTTATTCTAATTTTTTTATTCCTTAGGGTAGTCTTGATTACTTTGTTAGGTATATTTTCCAAAAGAAGCCCCAATTCAGGCTGTAAGGAATAAGCAAGGGAATAGTTCAAGTGATTCACCCATCACAGTGGAAAATCCTATTATATGAAGAAAAATCAGATGTAGAATCCATGTCATCAACAGCTTAAGCCTGGTAAAAGCAAGCACATTCTTTCACCATCTACTTCTATTCAAAACATACTTATTGAGCACCACCATTTATAGCTCAGGCATTCATTAACCCAACATAATCTCTTCAGAAGTCTCCCTTTCCTTTTCTCATCTTCTCCTGAAGTATAAGAATGAAAGACAAAGCTATTTCTAATTAGTTTTATCAGTCACTTTTATTAGTATTGTTGTAGATTTAATTCTTATTATGTGTTATTTAAATGTGCCTTAAATAAGCCTTTGAGGGCTTAGAAGTTAATCACTGTTTTATAAATAACATGGCTTATGGAAAAATTTCAATTCCATTAACCTTAAAAATATTCACTGGAATACTGCCTACATGGTGCTGGAAATTGTCTCTGTGTTTGATAGATAAAAGCATAGAACAGTCTATTTGCATTATATGTTTTTGCATGGACATAAGCAAACTCATGACCAGGATTTCTTTCCTTCATCAAACTTTTGCCAGTCTTCTGAATCTTCTCCCAGGGCCATCTGTGCACTTCCTTATAAAATTCAGTTTTAGCAGGAATTCTCAGTATCTGATATCTGATCAAGGTTTTTCATCCTTTACTATTCTCCAGATGATGTCTGATCACTCTGACCTGCCTTCTGCAGGAACACTGGTCTAGCCAGAATCTCTCTTTACCCTCTGATGTTTCCTCCTGGTAATTTTCCATCCATTCACCCTCTACCCTGCTCCTTGACTGTAAATTCCCATTTGTCCATGCTGGTATTCAAACTTGAGTCCAGTTCTATACTGAGATCTCTTTTATCCCCATTCCAATAGTCCTGAATAAAATCTGTTTTGACTACTTTCACTATTGTCTATCTCTGATTTTTCTTTGACCCTAATGTAATCAGAGTTTTATATGTGTAGACTGTTTGACACATCACAAATATCCAGCCTATGTGTACTGATTCTCTATAGGTGAACGTATGTCTTTGCTTTCTCCAGTATTTTAGAAACCTGAATCTTTAAGCCCTGAACTTAATAACAGGTCCATAATAGGTGCACAAATAAGTGTTCATTGATAATTGTAAATGTGTAAATAATTGTCACTTAATGAAAAGTAGTCAGGAGACTGACTATGGGTGTCACTGTCTTCCCTTCCTTCCAGTTCTTATACTAGAAAAGTTAATGTACTGAAGTAGTGTTTTTGGTGGCACACTCATTTAGTAAAAGGTGGAGTCCAAAGAATTAATAGTTGGAAAATTTTTGGAAAACCCTGTAACAGCTGTTTCCAAAGAGAAATGAGCGAAAGCCAGATAATAGCTAGTTATTGGAGGGACTCCATAGTAAGAGCTTTGAGAACAGACAGACCGAAACTGGAGGTAAAATGTTAAGCTTTGGGGAGAATAAGGGAGTGGTCTGGTTTAGGTTAGAATCTAAAAAGAAATGCCTCCTGGGGCCAAGCTAGAAATTTAAATGTCTGAAGGTGGCTTGATGGGAACTGGGGCAACCTGAAAAGCTTCTGTTAGGGCCAGAGGCAGACTATTGTCATACAGGAATGTGGGCCCTTCTATTGGGTCTTCAGATTCCTTCACTGGAGCTAGATAAGGGGAAATCACTGGGTTTTTAACTAATGGCAAATAATTAACAACAACAACAAAAAAATGGTCAGGTGAGCTAATACCAGCCAACCAGTCAAAAACAGAAAAGAAACCTGCAAACTAAATCCAACCAGTTTCTGACCTCTGGCCTATAGTTACCTGAGACGTAATTGAAAGAACTTGGAGTTTGGGAGATTTCATATGTTGAAATCTTTGGGAGATAAGGGTGTAAAACTAAGCAAGTTGAGAAAGTGAGCACAAGGTTAGGAATGTTAGTATTTAGGAAAATGTAGTTGAGGCTTTGTAAAACTGGAAAGGGAGAAAAATGAGCCTAGTTAGCATTAAGTAGATGAGGAAATATACTGTTTATCTTAGTTATTAAAGAAGTTTTCCACAAATTCTTCAATTCTTCAATTGTGGGAAAGAACTGTAAAATTCAGAGTGGTTGCCTAGCAAGTGGCAAGCCCGAAGTTAAATAGCCAGTACTGCCAAAAAAAAAAAAACCCAGTATGTTTATGCAGTGAGTTTGGTTATATAGGAAGCCTTATAAAGGTATACAAATTAAGTCACATTTGGTCATTTTTAATGTCTATTATACAGAGTAAGATTTAAATAAACTGGCTCTACCTTGGAGAATCTAAGATATGCTCACTTACAGAGGTTAGAGTGGTAAGATTGGTTAATTAAAGAAGTTTAGAAGTGAACAAGTCTGGGGTAAGCTTTTAAGTTCATGTAGTTCTGATAGTTCTGTAAGTAAGTGAGTTACCCATGTTAGGATTGAGAAAACAAGGAGAGCAGTAACTGAAGGTTTTGGGTCAAAGAAAGAGAACAGTGTCATTCTTGCTAACAGTGAGAGTGGCTTGTGTGACTATAAAGTCACTTGTCAAGAGGAAGACTAGAAAGAAACCATGTTGATTTGATGTGGTTATACTTGGGGCATGAAGAGAATGGTGGATAACAGGGTTGGGGATGTGGCTCAGTGGTAGAGCATTTGCCCTGAGTTCCACTCCCAGCACTGAAAAACAAAATAAAAACGAAACGAAAGGATGACCAAAAACCTGGAAATTGAGGACCAACTAATTTAATGACTGGACACTTTATTGGATACTTTACTTCTTTCGGGATGGCATATGACACCCTGCTTAGATAGAAGAGCTTTTTAAATAAGCTGATGGAAGACAAAATGGCAATCACAGATTAAATATGGAATCCAGGAGTAGGAAGGAAGTTAAAGATTTATTTTTTTCAGGGTGCTGACCTAGCTCTTGGCCTTCTGCTTTCAGTGCCTTCTCTCATTCCTCAATGTCTTTGCCCCTGATGCAACTGTGTGGTATAGTATAGTTTCTCCTGGGCTTCACCTCCAGCCTTCTATCAGGGCCAACCAGTAGGTGGCTAGGATGCTTGGCTGCATAGGGTGAAGTAGGAGGTAAAGTTGAGGGTTCTGAAGACTTTATTCAAGCCACATATTTTTAGCTTTCAGAGGAACCAGGACTGACTAATTTCTGGGACTTCTTGGCTTCCTAAGTTGGCAAGCTTCTTGTTAGCCCCTCTCACTTCCTGCCCTAACATCCTTGTCTGCCCCCTCTTCATTAATTTAGCTTGGGATTTTTCTGGTCTCTGGTTACCAGCAGATCATATTCTAAGCCTCCAAGATACAGGATCTCTGATCTATTCTCATCTCCTCTCCTGTTTAAATTTTTTCCTTTGAGGTAAATGTTGTTTGTAATTCCTGTCTATTCACCCTAGTACAAATAAGCCAACTGTACCATATGTTGTATTTAACTAGAAATTTCAGGACCCTAAATCCATAACGTGATGAGCAGGGCTCTGCCGTAAGCTTTCCCCTGCATACATGTCAGACCTTACTGGGGTCTCTCTTCCTGCTCACTCTAGAGATTGCAGCAATATTGGCCTTTTTAGGATTCCTAATGGCCTTTGTTCTTCTCTGCTTCAAAGCTATTTTAGTACATACTGAACTATTACCTGCTGTGCTCTGCCCACCTGGCTCACTCCCATCATCCTTTATGTCTTTGTGTCAGCTTTACTTTCTCAGAAAAGCCTGCCCAACGTATGTTTCTCTATGTGGACAGTCTCATCTCTTCCTATGTATTTCCTTCACTCTTTTCCTATAGTGCACATGAATATTTGATTACTATCCTTCACTAGACTGCAGACTCAAAGAGGACAGAGTCCTGTTTGGGTTACCAGTGTTTGCCATATTCATGGCATGGTTCTTGGCACATAGTACTTGCTCGATAACTATGGAAGAAAGGATTGACAAAAGGATTGTAGATAGATGAATCTTTTTAAAAAGCTGTATAATATCCAGAGTGGCAGGGCATGGTGGTGCGTGACTATAATCCTAGCACTCAGACAGAGGCTGAAGCAAGAGGATTATGAGTTTTAGATTGGTCTGGGCTACATAGGGAGTTCCAGGCTAACCTGAGTCACATAGCAAGACCCTGTCTCAAAAAATCAGTAAAATGCTACAAAGCAGTTTTATCTATTATTTTAAATACATAACATAAACACTTTACTGATGATATTTTAAAATTATTTTTATTATATTAAAATGTAATATAGCTGCATATGGTTACAGATGCTTATAATCCCAGCACTCAGGAGGCTAAGGTAGGAGGATTGTGAGTTTGAGGCCAGCCTGGGAAACATAGAGAGACCCTATCTCAAAAAATGAAATGAAATAAAACGTAAAATAAAATCCCTGGAGTTTTAAAAATAATCAGTATTAGTTTAAATATGTAAGCATATTTGAACTAATACTGGTGATATTATTTAAAAATTATTTTTATGCTAAAAGATATACTATATAGGGGGTCATAGCACACCCCTGTAATATCACTACTCAGGATGCTGCACCAGGAGGATTGTGAGTTGGAGGCCAGCATTGGCTATATAGCAAGACTCTGGCTTAAAAAACCAAAACCAAATAAATATTTAAATATATTATGAAATAACTGTTTAATAAAAACTCTTTAAGTAAAACTCCTTTTATAGCTTTTTAAAAGCCATCCATGTGCCCATAATCATCCTTAGAGTGTATGTGTGTATTATTTTTTTCTAGGAAATAGAGCTCAGTTTCTTCTTGATTTGAAGTCTGAGTAATGGGAATATGGCACAGCCGTGTCTCTGTGAGTCAACTCTGTTATCTGGTCAGCACCCAGAAATGGTCCATAAGATGCACAGTCTCCCCCCCCATGCCCCCCAAAAATTTATATTGACTGTTTGTTACAGAAGCTGCTCTCTCTCCAAATCTTTTACCAGAGTAGCTAACAATGAGCATTTGAATTTCAACTCTTTTGCTATTACAGTGTTGCTAAGAAGTGGTGAGATTGTGCTGAGGAAGGCCAAGCAAGAGGAAGGAGCCAGAAAGTCCTTGAACAATCCACAGCCAGGAATTTGGCTAGCTTTTATTTCATAGTTGCACTGCTTAATCTTTTTGTTTGTTTGTTTAGAACCTCTTTTCCTGTAACTCAATTCTAAGTCTTCCACATTTTGTACCCCCACTTGATACTTATTTTATTAGAAGGATTATGGAAAGTCACTGATAGCAAATGAGTAATAGTGTTTCACATCTGGAAGCAACTCACAGTAATTATAAATTCATAGACTGGGCTTTCTGCAAGTATGTATGCGTAATTCCTATTCATCCATGTATGGGTTTATTTTTTCCCATTTATGTAAAGCTTTATGTCAATGATGAGGTTTTAATGAGTTCAGATTTTAAAAGACCTCAAATATATCTAAAAAATTGTAGGACAAAGTATGATGTGTTAATGTTCCTCTTCTCTGCTAATTCTTGAAAGGTGTGTTCTAGAATTCTTGGTCTGTCCTTCAAGAGTTTCCTGTAGTTCTAATTCTGTAGCCTAGACATCTTCACTTAATTTGCTTTTTAAGACAGATTTGATTATTACTTGGCTTATCTAAAGCCTTATTAAAGACCCATGGTTCTTGTCCAGTCTAATGAGTTTGAACTGGTGAAAATAATATTTGTTATGTGAAAAGTCATCAGAACATTCTAGGAAGCACGAGCCTGGGGAATGATATATTTTAAAGTCTGCCGCTTGCCTAAAATAGGAGGAATATGGCGGGGGGGTTGGGCTACCTTGTTTTGTCTTCTTTGGAAAGTTTGGGAAATTATTTAAATAGACATATAGTAGCAATTTAATGTACATTGATTGCCAAGTACTGAATTTGGAACTCTGCCAAAAAATATCATACTTCCTCTCAATTTTATTTTTCACTCATGATTACCTGGGATATTTGAATGAAATTTCTTCTGGGAAATAGAGTTGGTAGGAAAATACAAAGACCACAACACTGATTTATGAGATGGAATAATCTTTAGCCATACAACACTTTCCACTCATTAAATTTATGAAGTCATTATCATTATCATTCTTTCTACTTAATAGATAAGCATACTGAAACTTTAAGTCTCTACAGCCATTGGAAAGCTGGACTCAAACACTACTTGTTTTATTTTTATTTATTTTTGTGGTACTGTGAAGATGGAACACCATCTTCAGCCATGCTACCAGCCCTTTTTTGTGATGGGTTTTTTTGAGATAGGGTCTCACAAACTATTTGCCTGGGCTGGCTTCGAACTGCGATCTTCCTGATTAATGTCTCCTGAGTAGCTAGGATTATAGACATGAGCCACCAGCACCCGGCTAACACTGCTTGTTTTAAATTAAAGATGTCAGTTCTGTCATAGAGGCTGGATTTTGGCAGTATTATTATTTTTGGTGGTACTGGAGTTTGAACTCAGGGCCTCATGCTTGTTAGGCAGTCACTCTACCACCTGAGCCACTCTACCAGCCCTGTTTGGTATTTTCAAGATAGGATCTCATGAACTACTTGTTAGGACTAGCCTTGAACCACAGTCCTGATCTCAGCCTCCCAAGTAGCTAGGATTACAGGCATGAGCCACTGGCACATGTCTTTGGCAGCATTATTAAAAGGTAGAAACCAGCTGTAAAATTGAAATGAAGGAGCTTAGTGTTTTCTTTCTATAATATCTTCTATATTTTCCCATGACTTTACTATGCTAAGCTGCTTTCCACTATTTTTTGCAAGAGTATGTCCAACCTGTGTAAATTTGTGACCAGAACTTGATCAGTTGTTCTTTTCTGATGCCTTGGATGCTTGCTTTCCACTACCACCTACCACAGAGTGAAAGCAAAAACTATAAAGCAAAAATATTTACCAAAGAGAAGTTCATAGGCTAAACAAAGGGGCAGAATAACCTATTACTTGTTTTCTGTTTCAGAATGAAAGGTCAGTGAATGGGCCACCATTTCAGTAGGTGGTTATTCAACTTGAGAAGGCAGATGGCTTGATATTTGCCCTTGTTCCTTGTGTTTCTTGATTTTCTATATTTCTAGGCTAGAACCAGCCTCAAATAAAATAATACAAGCTAGTAAGAGGAATGTACAGTATCAGCATTTTTATCCTTCTGAAGTGTGCTTTCTACCCACTGCCATGGAAACATGGTATAACTTGTTTCTTGGATAGTTCTACTTCTCTTGAGTTCCGGCAGTGAGAGCTATTGAGCTCATTACCACTTGGATATGAGTTCTGGAAAGGCAGCTCCGGGGGAAAATGGAAGGCAGCTTCCCATCAACATGGGAATGAGGGGCTTAGCATTCTTCAACTGTGTGCATATTTTCTCTACTCAGTCATCTCAAGCTTCAGCCCAGGACAGCATCACATTGTTTGCAGCTGTATCCCATCATAAAATTTCTGTGTGCATCCTACATACTTTCACAACCAGACATATCTCTTACAGCTATAACCCAGAAGCCTGACAAGGGGGGATGGGGTTGGTACAGATTCCTGGCAGCACTTGTAGACTCAAACAATGCAAACAGGATGGACTATGGTGCTTAGAAAAGTGATGGCAGGAAGTTTGTTCTTTGCAGTGTGTTGGATATAAGGGTGTCAAGGAGGATTTTAGAGGCAGAATGTGTCATAATTAGAAGGATTTGGAGGAGAAGAAAGTTTGAACTGCTTTAGGGAAGCTGAGAGCACTGCTAGAGCAGGAATATCCCAGATGCTTGTCTCTTGATACTGTTCCACAGTGATTCATGCCCTGAACGAATCAGAGCATCCTTGACTCTCCCATTTGGATCTCTAGTTCCTGGAATTTGCCAATTTTTGATTCTAACTGTGAGAGTTGGATGGAGTATCTGACCTCATTTGGACCATTTGTTCTGAATTCTGAATAGAATCAGGAAAATTTGAAAGGGGAGGTGAATTGGGGTCATAAGAGAGGGTCCTTGTTTGTACAAAAGAAGGAAGATAGGAGGAAACTATGGCAGTAAGTTAAGACACAGTTGAAAAGGAGGATTAGAAAGAAAGGGAAAAGAAGAGAAACCCTGAGCCAGTATCTTTTACCAAGATGTTTGGTTGGCACATAGCTCATACTCAACACTTTTGTGTAAGCAAATGAATAAGAAAATTGGGGTTAGAAGCTCATATCTTAGAAACTGCTGTCAGCTCTTGTTAAGAGAAAATTGATCTGTATTTGACCAAAAGTGCATTTCTGGGTGTCTACATTGCTTATTTTATAGAGCACCTAAGGGACTTAGTTATGAATGTGTGTGAAAGAATGCCATGCTAGCAAGATAGGGAAAGTCTGATTGTACTGGTGAATGGTGTTACATCCCTATGGAGGGGAGGAAAGGAATGGGTTTTTTTTTTGTGTGTGTGTGTGTGGATTAATGCCAGAAGACAACTCTTACCATGAGTCAATTGAAAGCACCCAGAAAGTTGAGCAATGATGACTGGGGAAAAGAGACAAAGGAAGATCCCCGACTATTGCAGAGAGAATGAAGGACAAGCTGGAAGTAGCTAAGGGCTGCCGGTCTCAGAATAAGCTCTGTCACATACAAACATTTATTAGCCAGTGGGCACATAATAATCTTAAAGCCTATAATACCAGAGGCATAATGAAATTACATCTCTGCCTGTTTTAGTGGTTCACAGCGGGCCAGACTTTCATCACCACAGTGGTTTTCAAAATGTGGTCCTTGGACCAGTAGCATCAGCTTACCTGGAAACTTGTTAGAAGTGCAGATTCTCAAGCCTTTCCCAGACCTACTGAATCAGGAAATCTGAGATTGGGGCCTAGGATATTTGTATTTTGGAACTGTTCTTTCTGGTGATTTATATGTATACTTAAGTTTGAGAACGATTGATCTCACAACAAGGATTCTGTCAATCATTTTATTGAATTCAGGCAACTGGGAATCCATTGAGGCTGAGTTGAACTGTTTGGAATCCAGCCTCGGGCTCAATGTCTAAAACTGTATGACCTGCTACATTCCTCTTAAACCCTGTTAACATAAAGTCGGTGAATGTTTTCAAAAATCTTCATATTTTGCTGACTACTAACGTCACCAACACAAGCTCCTTTAACATTAATTAGGATAATTAATGAAACCCCTGGTGTAATGGCTAAATATAACTGAAGTACTTATAGTGGCCATTTCTGGAGTGAGGCTTTTTGATTAATTACTAGCCAACTATCCCTGGTGTATGCATTCCTGATTAAGACAACTGTTTAAACTTTTAGAATTTACTTTATTAAAGCATAATTTAAGCACCATAAAATGCTTCTATTTTAAGGATATAGTTTGAGTTTTGACAAATGCATACACTCATGCAACCACTCACCAATCAAAATACCTATTTCAGTCACCTAGAAAATACCCTTGTGTTCTGTTATGTTTGGTTACCCACCCCTACCTCACCCCAGGCTATGTATTATCTGTCCTATGAGTTTGCTTTTTCTAAAATTTCATATAAATGGAATATCCAGGTTAGTGTTTTTCAGATTGATTTATATTGTTGCATTATCAATAGTTAGTTCCTTTTCATTGTATGACTACCATAATTTGTTTATCCACTACCCTATTGGTTTGTTTCTAGTTTTGGGCTAGTATGAATAAAGCTTTTGTGGATCTCCATGCATACATCTTTTGCGAACATGTCTTTTGATTTCTTTTGTTTAAATATTTAGGAATAGAATATTTGAATCATAAGATAAATGTATATTTGATTTTATGAGAAACTGCTAAACTGAGTTTCTGAAGTTATACTGTTTTGCATTCCTACCAGCAACGTTTGTGTTCCATATCCTTGCCATTATTTGATATTGCCACTTAAAAAAATTAATGCTGACTGGTTTAAAATAAATGATAGACATTGTTTTCTCCTCCCTGATTTAAATTCAGGATTTTACATATTGTGTCTGCAAAAGCCATAAAGCTAATAATGTTGACCCAAGTGACTTGGATATGGATTAAACTATTGCCCTTTCCTAATACCTCATTAGAATTGGTCTCACCATGTATGAGTGCCATTTGATTATTTGTCATTAAATTTTCTTCATTTTTTTGTTCATTCAATCTGTCAGTCCCTCGCTGTATTGAAACTACTTTTTCAGAGAGCAGTTATATATTAAGTAGCTGGGAAATAGGACAGAAGTAGGTGGCAAGGTTCTTATGTACAAGGAGCTTTTTGGAGCTGGGTTTCTGAAACAGACATACATAGAAACACTAGAAAAGCAATGTAGTCATGTGTATATCAAAGCTTGTGCAGACTGTATCTGAATATAGCTTTGTACTAGATGACTAGCATTGAGGCTTGATAGACAAATGACTGTAGAAAACAGTAGAATAAATTATTTAGTTGTTGCTCTGTGGTGAATATTAGAATTATACCTTAGAGTATAATGGTAGTTGTTGACCAATAATGCAAAATTACAATAAGCAGAATAAGTTCAAGAAATCTATTCTATAGTCTGGTAACTGTAGCTAATGATGATGTATTGTATTCTTGAAAATACTAAGAGAATGGATGTTAAGTATTCTTACTATAAAAATGATAGCTGTGGATGTAATACACTTTAATTAGCAAGACTTAAGCATTCCTTTATGTATACGTACATCTCAAAACATCATTTGTGCATGATAAATATATACAATTTTATCAAATTTATAAAAATAAGGAAAATTTTAAGTTGATTTTAGTCCCAACTGTATTTTAACACACATACACCCCCATGTAAAAATATGCTGAAATATGTACTCAGGAGGCAGAGGAAGGAAAATTTTTAGTTCATGGACAGCCTGTGCTATATAGTAAGGTCAAGACCAGTCTAGGCTATATAGTAAGTTCAAGGCCAGCCCAGGCTACATAGCAAGACTCTGTCTTAAAAAAAAAAAAAGTTCACAGTGTTAATAGTACATATCTTTCAGTTATGGGATTATTGGTGATTTGTTTACTTAATTTTATATTTTCCTTTAATTTCTACATTTTCCACAATAAACACGTATACCTTTTGTAACCAGAACAAGTTGTTGTAATACTGGTATTTGATTGCTTGCTAATTTCTTATAGCTATTTCAGTAATGTATTCCTTGTTCTCATTCATCTTGTGGAGCAAAGACTCACTACAGTAGATCCAGATCACAGTCTAAAAAGAAAACAGTACCTGGCCTCCTTTTCCTTCTTGGGAACAAGGACTACATGAATGCCTGCAGGCTCTGCTGCTGTAGTCTCTCACAGAATTTAGCTTTCCTGATTGTCAAAGGCCAAAAGGATTATTTTTTTTCTTCCCCTCAAATCAACAGAATTTCACCTCCCAAAGCTTGGAAACATAGACACAAGATTTTTTTATAGCCTATTTTTGTATTGGGAAATCATTGGGGGTTTTTGTCTGTGCTTTCTAATGCAATGACAAATGACCTTTCTTTCCCTCTTTCAGCTGACCTGAACAATGTCAGGTTCTCAGCTTATAGGACTGCCATGAAGCTCCGAAGACTACAGAAGGCTCTTTGCTGTAAGTATTAACCAATACTTGAAGATCTTCATATTTTTTCTTTGCTTAGAAAAAGTGGATTGAGGGGATTTTTACTTGAACAAGGGTAGAATAGCTTATATAAGTCTTATTAGAGCAACACAGAATTCAGTCTTTAAATTATCTTGGGTCTAGTATCTATTTATGCTGTTTTGTCATATTAGAATTATCCCTGTGAGTATTCTTTAATTACTGATGTTAAATTGATAAAATAATGATAATTTTTGTTTCCCAATGAATGGCACTGACATCCATAATTATGTTTACAAAACTTGAGTTATTTCCCCATTCTATCTTTGCTTCTTTTTACAAAAGGTATTTAGTATTAGAAGATTATGACTGTCTTATCAAAACCAAGTTCACAGATGTGTGTGTGATGTGTGTGGTTTATTTTTTTGAATGCTAAGTTCAAATGAATGCTGTGATAGAGGAAAGATGACTGGATTTTCTTTTTTTAAAATCATATATCTATGGGAATATCCTGAAGTGTTATGCAGGTCTGTTATCAATAAAATGAATTTTGGTCTAATATTGTTTGAGTGTCTATATGAGTTGATGATTTGTCCATGAAATAGACAAGCATAGCCCCTGACCATAAGGAAACTACAGTCTAATGAGGTATGCACAGGGTATGTATAAGAGCTGGAGACTCAGGCAAAGGTCATCAAGAATGTCCACAGTCGGTAAAAGCATAAAGTGATACTGTCTCTGTTTTCAGGTTGAGGCACTGAGGAGCACTGAAAGAGACAATTTCAATGTCATGTATTTAGTTCTGTGACAGTGGAAGAATGGGGTACTATGTGAAGGGCTAGCTATGTGTGGTGAGAGTCAGAAGAGTTTGCTTGATCAGGTGATATAAACTAGGTGAGCCTAGAAGGGTAAGTAGAGGAAGAATGTTCTAGTCAGAAGGAAGACTAAGTTCTGAGGCCTGGAGCCCAAAGAAAGTGTGATGCAAATTGAATCAGATCTAGTGAGGAGACAAATAAATTTACCACATCTAAAAAAAAAGAAAGTGTGATGCACTCAGGAACTGGAAATACTTCTGCATGACTAAAGCACAGAATTCCAAGGAGGGCTATTGTGAAATACTAGGCTGGAGAGAGAAGCAGGAGGCAGATTGTGAAAGGCTTTTTCAACCCAAGTTAAAGAATTTAGAGGTCAATGGGGAGCCATTCAAGAGATTTTGGCAAGAGGATGACATGATCAGATTTTCATTTAGAAAAATCATTCTGGCTATAAAATAAAGCATGGGTTGAGGGATTGTGCTGGTGACAGGAAAGAAGCCTGTTGCAGAAGCCTAAGCCAACAATATGGTGGCCTGAGTTAGCAAAGTAGGAATGGAAATAAGTGGAAAGTATTTAGAGATATTTAGGAGGTGGGTTTGCTAGGCCTTAGTGATTTATTTGGTATGAAGCAGACTCAAAGAAGACATGTAGGTTCTTGGCTTGGGCTGCCCCATGCATGTTGGATTTGACTGGCTGAGTTGGTATGAAGCTCTGGTACTCAGGAGAAACATGGCTATGATATTTAGGAATCATCAAGTAGATACTGCTTGTAACCAACTATGGAGGGGATGAGATGGCTCAGGGAGAATAGAGACAGAGAGGAAATAAAACCATTATTTGGGACAGAGGATGGACAGCCTACAAAGGAATGGTTAGTAGGGGAGAAGGAAATTCCCAAGAGGTTGTAGTATGACTGCATGGGACGAAGGAAGGGACCTGTCACTATGGTGTGATGTTACTGGAACATCAGGTTGAAATTGGAGATGCTGCCCATTGGATTTAGCAACAGAGAGGTTCTTAATAACTTTGGTGAGATTTTAGAGGCTTGGTGGAGGTACTGTAGTGAGCTTAAAATCGAATGAATAGAGAGTGGGAATGTAGAGATGGTTGGTATGGACCAATCTTGGAGGAATTTTAGTTGGGAAAGGGAGGGAGGAGGGGTGGTAACTATCTGGAGGGGCCTGAGGAGTTAATGAGATACTTGAGTATATTTATAAGAATGAGGGAAGAAGACAGTGAAATTAAAATTGTTAGCTCAAGAGGAGATGATAAAATATTCAAGACATGGGCAGGTGATCCAGGGCCAGAGAGGGAAGAGATACCTATTTCCTACTTTAGTGGGTGGAGCATAGGGAAGGATGTGCATGCAAATCTAGGCAACTAAGAATCTTGGTAATGAAGGTGAGTGATGCCCATCTGTGGTTTATGTGGAGTTAGAGGAGACCCCTTTAACAGTAGGAGGTGATAAACTTGAGGCTGGGCTTATAGAGAGAAAGAGAGAGGGCTACATTGAAAACCAACATTATGGAATGCAGAGTGAGTTGAGTGTTTTACAGTAGTGCCAATCTGCAGGGGCTCAGTATTTCTCCATGTACATGCAGGAATCAGAAGCTGAATGCTCTGTCCCAGAATAGGCAGATGACTGCTGGGCAAGGGAAGTGAAGATTTGAGAGTGGTTGGAATGCTGGCTGTCAAGTTCACAATGGGCAGGAGAAGCTATGAATTTAGGAGGAATCTTTAATTAGGAAGTAGAGGGATTAAGAGGCAAAGTGTTCAGGGGAGGTAGAAGAGATAGTGAAGGACCTGAAGGCCAAGAAGTTAAGTATCAGGGAGCATTATTTCAAAGTGGCCCAGTTCCACATGATTAGGTCTGGGATATGACCATTTGAGTTGGTGGCAAGGTGGACTAGGTGTGAATGTCTGTGTTAAGGAACTGAGAGGCTAGAGTGATGCATGAGTCACCCATGCCAATGCAGAAATTGTCCCCAAATTGGAGCCAGAACTGGGGAAGAGACAAAGTCCATGAACTTTGGCCACCATGTCTTTATGAAGGAGTTCAGCTAGGAGATCTTCAGGGGCAGGCAGTAAGGTAGTCAAGGAATCACTGGTACGTGGTTTTTACGTGGAAACAGGAATGTTCTATAATGAAGTTATTTGAAAGGAGGGGGTATAGGCCTTTACTCTTAATGATATTCTCAGTGCTTAACACAAAATGGGACACAGAGTAGTGCTCAATTTATTTGCATGGAATGAATGTATGAGTGAAAGTCAGGGGAGGTTTCCATTTCCTTGAGAGCTTATAGCCTGAAGTTACCATTTGTTCAGTTATATAGCTGCCAAGTTTAAGTGATTTATAAAAGCTCCTCAGGCCTAGGATTTCCTTAGGGATCTGCTAATGTACCAGAGTGGGCACAAAGCAATTTGGGGTGGGGTGGAGTCATGGGGCTGGATGAAGAAAGTCTTCTGTTTTTCTTCTCATAGCCCTGCCTCATCCCAGAGGTGCTGCTTTCTTTTGATAAAGGGGAATTATGAACTGGTTATTATAAAGTGCTATAGGATATGCCTATAGGATCCTAAAGTTCAAAAGAGATCCCCAGCTGTTGCAGGTTATAATATAAAAAAGCTCAGAAATAGATTAGATGGAAATGTTTATAATGTCTTATGATGACTGAACCTTTCTGCACCATTTCTTGTAACCCTGTATCTAGTCAGTACTCAGTTTTCCTGTCAAAAATTGTATTTACATCAGGTGCCTGGTGGCTCATGCCTGTAGTCCTAGCTAATTGGGAGGCTGAGATAGGGAGTACTGCGGTATGAGGCCACCTGGTGCAGATAGTTTGTGAGACCCTATCTCCAAATTAACTCAGAGCAAAATGGACTGGAGGTGTGGTGGCTCAAGCAGTAGAGTGCCTGCTTTGTAAGTGTGAAGTCCTGAGTTCAAACTCCATCCTACCCCCACCAAATTCACATGTCTTTTGTAGTTTATCATTTCAATTTGTGTTAAAATTTCTGATAAACATTGAGAAAATGGCGAATTTGATATTGTAAAAAATGTTGGCCATTTGAGGTGACAGCCTTTTAATAAAGTTAACTTCTGAATGTAGAATGATTTCTTTAAAATTTCACTTTTAAACAGATTCGAAATTCTCAAGCATTTCCTTTTGGAGTGCAACTTTTCCTATATTTGAAAAAAAATTCAACTATAGCAAACTTAGGGTGTATTTATCTAAATTAAGTATTGAATTCTCAAGAATGCCAGTGTGCTGTGTACAGTAAGAATATAGAGGAAACATGTGTGGTCCAATTTCTTAGTAACTTTTCAATAGGTGACCTAAGAATTTCTTCAGGCTTTTGTCATTTCTATGCCTGCAAAACCATGATAAAGAGCTGTTGTCTGTGGAATAGGCAAATAAAACTTGCCCTGGCCTGGCTTTTCCTACTAAGGTCTGCTTCTACTAACTCTTACATTAATGGAAATTAATGATGTTATCTCAGTGATTTCCAGATGCCAGTGAAGAGTTTGAATTACAGATTCCTTAGAAAATAAATATGCACTGCCATCTCCATTAAGTACTTGATCTTATTTTTTTCACTTCCCTATCAAAGTTTCAATATTGCAGGAAACCAAGTAACACAATTTAATCCACTATAGAGAGTATCACCATTGGTCTATAACATCCTCAGTTTGTAATCATTTTAATGTGACATGACTCCATAGTGCCTTTCAACACACTGTGAGTGAAAATTCAACTCAATAGAGAAGAAGAGACAAAGAAAACCTTGGTAAGGATTTATAAGCTGATCCATATGGCTGATACCCTGGTGAAAGTTATGAAGACCATATAAGCTTTTTCTTCTTGTGTGGTTCTCATGACATTCAATTAGTATGTGGCTTCTAAAATTAAAACTATAGCTATCTTTTAAGAGCAGAAGTAAAAATGCATTTAAAAAAGCAAGTATATTCAGTTTATTAGTGTGGGGGGATTGGAAAGAGCCCAAATCATAGGGCTAAATATACTACAGTTGATAAATGTGACAGATATTCTGCATGCAACAAGAAATTGAAAATAATCTGCCCCTGTTTAGCAACTAAATCACACATTATAGACATTTGGTCCAACCTAGAATTGTCTGAATTAAGTTGAAATTTTTTGGACTCACCTTCAGTATGACAAACCAGGTGAAACATGTGCTCTCTTCTGAGTAAATGGACTTTGCCTTTTGGTGGTGCACTAGTGGTGGCTAAAGAAGGCAGTTGATAGGATTTGGTTGCTAACAAAGATTCTTAGGACCCCCAATAACAGCTCACACATCTGCAGTCTATTGACAGAAATGGCCACAATACAACTGCATTAAAAGCAGGGTGTGGCTCCACAGCCACAGGCTGCCTCAAAACAAGGGGTCCTCAGAGGCAGTACAATTATTTTGTCCCTCTCTTACAAAAATTATTTTTCCACATACCATGTATTACTTTTCATGTCTCTTTTTGGCCATGTCTCTGTTATTTCAGAATTAAAAACATTTTGAGGACATAGCCAAACTGATTTTCTCAGTTTATGATGATTGACAGATATTGGTGCTCCAAAGAGAGGGCAAATACTGTAGTCCTGTTTAAAATGTTTCCAGTGTCTGTGAGTTGGCCCTCAGTCATGATGCTGAGCTGTTAAGCAACACCTTGTGGGTTCCATTCTCCACTAATCATTGGTTCCATTTCCCAGTTATTCTAAGGATGAGTCCTTATTCCTAAAATTGGATGCTCTCAAAGAGTTCTTCTTCCACCAGGAGGTCTTTTTAAAATCACTTTATCTTTTCCCATTCAAAGCAAAGTTTAGCTAACCAGATATTCCTAACCCAGCTTCTGATTTTCCCAAGTTTCTTTTATTTCAAGTGGTCCCATTGTTGCTGTTGAGAGCTAGCATTAATTTAACTAGGAAATAAATTTCAGACACAAAAATCTTGTCTTCCAGGCTAAAAAGCATATGAATGGACTGTGGTTTGAGTATGCTGTAGAAATTTCCATAACCATTCATATCAAATCTCTGGCTTTTCAATTTTAGAAAAGTTGATCTACCAAGTTAAACTTAATTGTCTCTGATGATCCAAGTGTTCCAATTTATTCTTCTACCCACTTACAGCTCTTCACACACAGAAATGAGTCAGAAAGCTTTTTTTTAAATGTAAAATATTATGACAAATGAGACATCCAGCATAACCTGTTACCATATACCCAACACCTTTCTTAAATATTCATAGTCATAGTTAATGGCCACAGTGTTCATTCAGATTGTTATAAATCCTTGGAGTACTTTCTATCACAGATGCTTAATAACAGATATATTCTGCAAAAAAAAAAGAACCACATTATTATTGCCCCTTGGAGTCATAGTCACAGTCAAAATTTTTATCTCTTCATCCATTGTGCTCAATAGGTTGACCAACTGTCTTTCTCACTTCTTGCCTCTTTAAAAAGGGGGAGGAAACTTTAGCAGAGTCCTTCACCCTAAAGTGCACCCCAAAGAGCATGTGAGTCAAAGCAAAGGGAACATTTTATTCTTATAGACACCAACATTATGTTAGATTTCTCCATTCAAGACATCTACCTGGTGGCTTCCTTCCCTTCAGCAACAATCTCACCTTTATTATTTGCTATTACTTTTTTTTTTAGCAGTTCCTTCATAAGGAATCTTCTTTTTTTTTTAATTTCTTTTATTCATATGTGCATACAATGTTTGGGTCATCGCTACCAGACAGAAACTATTTTGCCCTTATCTCTAATTTTGTTGAAGAGAGAGTATAAGCAATAATAGGAAGGACCAAGGGTGCTTGCTAGTTGAGATAAGGATAGCTATACAGGGAGTTTACTCACATTGCTTTCCTGAACATATGTGTTACATTCTAAATTTAATTCATTCCCCCTTCCCCTCTGTTTACACAAAGTATGTAAAATAGCCCAGCCACTGGGCTGTTCCAGGTTTGGCTGGTAGCAAAATAAGACATGCCAAGGCTTCCCTTTAGTCTGTTTCCAGTGGTAAGGGATCATTCAGATTGGAGTACAGAGAAATTGGGCTATTCTGTCCTAGGCAACAAAAAGTTTATGACAGCCCCAATTAGGCAAGGTACAGGTAAGGGGTAATCCCGTCCTTTGATCTTTGTACTTAAGTTCCAACTAATGGCCATAGTTTCTTGTTTTGGATATTACCAGCCTTTGAGTCTAAATTGTAGCCCAGTGCAGGAACTACTAGGTCCAGCACTGCGAAAGGAAAATTGTGGCAAAGTAGGGAACACCTGTAAGTTCCCCACTTTGATTATCTTTTAAATTATAATTGGTCTCACAGGTAGCCCATTTGTCAAAAGTGATAGTTGCTCAGGTTCCTTTGGTTAGAACTCCACCTGCAGGCCAGAGAGGGTGAAGCTCAACTGAAGGAGTTTCTGCTCACTCTTTAGCTTTTACTAACACAATCAAGGAATTGCATTTTCATAGCCCTAACATCGGTTTGCAGCTCTATCATACCCAGATTCCACTTGAAAGTTGAATTAGCAGTAACCAACCTCAAACCCTGTGCTACTTCAAACCAAGGGTAGCTTTGGGTGACTACCATCAGCTGTTCATTTTCATCCTTTTTATGAAATCATCTTTTTCTTTCTAAATAATATCTTAGTCATATTTTTAGCTAAGAGTGAGCTAGGAGTCTTTGTTTCTGATGCTAACTACACTAATGGTGGCAGTTAGACAACTGAGTTGTTAAAGGGGATTCACAGTACCTGAATGACATTGTTTACAAATTCAGTTCATTTCAGGAACAAAATATAGTATCCCAACTACATTGAACACTGGATATGCATCACAGTCACAGGCTACCTTACAGAATAGGATCCAGAGAGGCCAGGTGTAGATCCAATTGCCCTCTGTTTACAAGAGCCATACCAAGGTACAAATTGTCTCTTGGATCAAGAATTACTGATGTTATCACAAAACAGGGTTGGAAACCCAAGAGCATAGATTGAAGTTTCAGCTAGGGTTTCCTATATCTTGCTCATAACCTCAACACATTCTTCCTATGTAGCCAGCTTAAAATCTTGTGGCATTCATGGATCTCACTGAGACCAGACAAAAATGATCATTGTTACTGTTATCGATAAACAGTGGTGATAACCTGTAACCCATGGTTACACATCAACCACAGTACATCACTTTTTTTCATTGCTTTGACCACTGTGCTGTGTAGATGTTTTAGCAAAACATCTCATGGTAACTCCAGACCATCTGGAATTAACCCTCATAGTACAATAGTTACACAAAAATGCATTGACTTTCTTGTGGTACAAAGATTTACTTGGAAAGTCCTTCATCCTTAAGTCAAAGCTGCCCATAGAATGGCATGATATCAATGATAACCTCCTCTTCTCATAAGCATCTTCTGTTCCCTGAGCAAGAAAAGAGTCAGCAGATAGACTCAGTTGTTTGGTCATTGCCATATGTTGACACACATATCCAGGTTGTGAACTTGGAGTTGTGTGGGCACCATGAGACTGTTTTCACCACTAAGCAACTTTTGGTGCTTCTCCTTTTCCCTACTATTATTAGTTTGGAGTGCAGAAGAGGTTTCCTTTTCTCCAAAGTCAGTAAGCACATCATCTCCTGTGCACTTTTTTGCCTTTCCATATGTTCCTCCATGAGAAATCAGAAAATGTAGATATTTGGCCATAATAGTTACAATAGTCTCTGTATCTGGTTTCAGTTTTCTCAACTGCAAAATAATTTTAAGGGTGCATTCTAGTTCTAAAAGTCTATGATTCTGTAAAAGACAAAAGACACTTTTCTCAGCTTATTTGTGGCATCTATATGAAGGTCTTAGTAAACCTTTGAACCTAGAAGATTGAGAAAATGTTTCAGTACAACCGGAGCCTTAGGAAATTACATGGAATTCTTATTCTTAAGTCCTTTCTCCCCAACTCATTGTCTGCCTTTTGGGCCAGCAAAGAGATACTGGGGAGTTAGTCATGTTTGTGCTGTCTCCACTTTCTTACTCCCACATCCCAGAGGAATGTGACAGCACCACATGGTCCTATTCAATGGTGTCAAAGCCTATATAGCATCCTCTTTTATTAAAATATTTTTGAGAGAGGGCATATTAAAATACTCAGGTTTTTATATAGCTTTAAAAATATATCCCTCAGTGAATATACTAAAGAATGTATATACATGCATGCACACATATGTATATATAGAGAGTTATATATATATTTACACACACACACACACACATATATATATATATTTCAAATGAAAATTCCTAATTTGAGGAAAAAGAATATTTTCATCAAACTGTGTGCTGGTTGCTTATTGAAGCTTCCAGAAAAGCTAACTATTATACTTAAAGATTTACCCCAAAATTTCCATGTATTCTTTAGTGTACTTGTTTGGAACAGTATATGTCTGTGTGGCAATTACATTTTCCCTATCTCTTTTCTCACATCTTTTTAGGTCTATAGCATGGTCTGTGTATACCTAAGTAAAGGTCTTTAAAAAATTGTTCCACGAAAGTAAAATTCTGTTTGATATGTTTGTTTTGGAAAATGTGTTCCTCAGTCTTCTGTAATGGATTGTTCTTATGTTTAACCACGTCCGGTTTTATCAGAGCACACTGCACAGTATTTCTCTCCTGTGTCCTCTTCTGCTCCTGTTATTTCACAGCAATTGTCTTGCTCCCCTCTGGAGTTATTTATACTCTGAAATTTTCTGTTCTGTGTATTACCTATTTACTTGTGCAGAGATAAGAGTAGACCCAATAAAATGAAATGCATGCAATTTTGCTGTTTGTTTCCATCTATGGGTACATTAGACTCTTCATAAAAAAGTGAGTCTAAAAATTCTCACTTGTTTTTATATCCTTGGATCTAAAGCAAAATATTTATAATGATTAAAGCAGAGTAACAAAAAAGAAAATAATAGAAAAAATTCAGACTACCATAGCTTCCTTCGATATGTGAAGAAACATGTCAGGAATGTTGGTACATGGAAGAAATTCATTTCTTCAATAATGGAACAGGTGTGCTGCATTTCTAAATGTTCTCATGACTTGCACTTGAAACTTGCCCTCTTAGGAAGTTAAGCACACAGAAGAGAGATTGAAAGTTTCAGTTTTGTTCCTGCACCTCTGTCCAGTCTTCCATGCAGTCCTCATTCAGCTTTTCTCTCCTTATAGCCTCCTGCCTACTTGCATTGTTATTTTTTTAAATTCTTCATTCTCTTCCCCCGCCCCCTCCCCCCAATTCCTTCTCAGTTTAGTCTCCCAATCTGCCACTTAAAACAGTCTTAGCTTTCATGGAAATAAACCATTTCTTCAGAGTACAAGTCATTCACTGAAATATAATGATGTTTGGGTCGATGACACTGGTCCCTTAAGGTTATACCATCTAGTGATGGCATAGCCATCTTAATTTGTGTGAGTACACTCTGATATTCACACGATGATGAAATTGCATAATGGCACTTTTCTCAGAATGTGTCCCCATTATTAAGCAACATATGACTACATTTTAAAACAAAAGAAACTGGGAGTATAGCTCAGCAGCACAGCAGTTGCCTATCTTGTGTGAGACCCTGGGTTCCATCCCCAGCACTGCATAAACTAATAAACAAATAAATGAGTAAATAAATAAATAGGAGCCTTTCCTTCCACAGGAGGGGTGCTAGTCCAGGACATTTTTAGGGAAACTGGTCCATGGCAACACACAGCTTTATTCCTTCCACCACCAGGATACCTTTATGATTCCATGGAAACTACATAGTTTTCTATTTTCCTTTGCAAAAGAGAAAAGTGCGTACTACATAGGTATTAATCTACATAGGTGTTAACCACTACATTTGTTTTTTTCTTAGTATTTAATTAGAACTAGCCATAGGTAGCTAGTAAACTTCATTATGGCTTCAAATTTGCATTTCTTTATTATTAGGAAAACTGTTTACTGAATGGAGTGACCTGTGTTTATCTGAAGTTGCAATTAAAATTGTAGTCCTCCTTCCCCCTAGATGGGTAAGAGAGAGGTACTTAATTATTATTGATTCTTTGTCTGAAAGGACTGAGAATTCCAACTAGAGCTTAGTTGTTTAAGGTGGTATAAAAGCAATGCTGTTGCATTTCCAATTTGGCTAATAAATTGGCTTTAGAGAAAAGCATGTTTTCATGACACTTGGGAATAAAGCTCATGATTTGCTGATGTTGAACATGGGTGAAGTTTTACTTTTGTTAAATTTTTATCTTTCACCATATGATTAAATACCATCTCAGATCACGGGGATTCACGTCTCCCCCAGCTTTAGAAGGTTCTTAGCTTGAAAAGTACATTGTAAAAATACAGTTTGAAGGTAAAAGGAGAAATAAATGAGCCTAAGGCCGAAAAGCTGGATAGATTACATAGTTACTTCTGTTTGCCTATAGAAAATTTTAGTGAGGTTGATTATTTTTTCACCCAATGTTAAGGCAGCTGAGAGATGCTTAGGTCTCTGTTATTTCAAGGAGAGAAACACTTAATGACTATAAATGCACAGCCAGAAATCGAGTTTACACAACCCTAACCATACAGATTAATCTAACTGACCTTCTCTAATACTAATACAAGAAAGTGTTGTCAGAATTGCTTTCAACATCTCTACTATACGCTTTTCTCTTATTCGGGTAGAAATCACTGTGTTCACAGAGAACAGATAGAAGTTTCCTTAACTCTCAAATATTCACCAGTACTCCAGGGAACAGAACTATCTCTTTGCCCACATTTTTACCCAGTGCCAGTGAGATTTGAGAACAACTTTAGGTCCTGAATACTTGTCAAATCTACGTTTAAAAGAGGTTGGAGTTTGGGTTTGGTGTTTCCTAAAGGAAAAGAGGCAACTTCACCAGGATTCTCAAAGGAAAAGGAAGGATAGTAAAGGGGGGATTTTATGCTTTGAGTCATTTGTGATTTTATGTGTTTTTGCAGTGGATCTCTTGAGCCTGTCAGCTGCATGTGATGCCTTGGACCAGCACAATCTCAAGCAAAATGACCAGCCCATGGATATCCTGCAGATCATTAATTGTTTGACCACCATTTATGATCGCTTGGAGCAAGAGCACAACAATTTGGTCAATGTCCCTCTCTGCGTGGATATGTGTCTCAACTGGCTGCTGAATGTTTATGATACGTATGTATGACAGGTTTTTTTCCTGCCATGTCATGGGGGACCTAGTTTGCAAAATTGTGATGCTGTAATTAGCATTACAATAGAGCCTCAGAAGCTGTGGACCTGTTTAGATGATAAATCATTTCTGCATTCATGTGATTTGAAACTTATTTTGATCTCAAATTAGAAAACAAATAAAACTGACAGTCATTTTTCAAATTTTGACTGAGTCAACATGTAGCCATGGTTCTTTTCTTCTTTCACCTGTATATTTTGGAATTCCTCCATCCACTTTAGATTGGTCCCTCTCCCTGCAGGAGAGGATGGCATACCTGTCAATTGATGAGCCAAACAAAATGAAAATCAGCCCTTAATGCAGCAAACATAGCTCCTCAAACCAAGGAAGATTTGTTGTTGTTATTGCACAAAGTTTCACTTTGGCACCTCCTTTTGTAGCCTTGTCTCACAGAGTAGTTTGGATTGCTCACAGGAGATAGCTCCAATTCTAATTTTTGTCTTGAGCTTAATGAAGAAAATTGAGAAAGGAAGCAGAAGGAATTGGTCTTGATTTTCACCGAATTCTTTTTAGACCTCAAAATTACTACATGCCTCATTTCACACATCAAAGAGAACATATTCCCATTTGAAATCTGGGAAGGTTTTACTGAAAAGAATTGCATAGCAAGTGCTTTCACTTTCGCTTTGTTGTAGATTTCTACCACCTCATCCATTAAAATTTATACTGTTTTCTTTGTTATTTTCATAAGGTATTGCTTTTTAAATTTCAGGACCACCTGGCTATTAAATTCATGATAATTATATACCAAGTCCTTGAATGTGTTGGATTTTAGTTGTTGATTACATTTAAATTTGTTTTGATAAGGTTTGTACTCAGGTCTTCCCTCATATATATTTTGGCGCCATTTTCTTTTCAGATGGTATGTGAATGGATTCTGAATGTATGACTTCCATTCTATCTGTCTGAAAAAATTATTTGAGGATAATTTTAACTTCTTGAAGACCTGAGTTGCTCTATAAAGTTTCTGTTAACTTGTTAACTTCATTAACTTTTCTTAAGAGGGGGAAAAAGATAAAATCTTCCAATGATAGGAAGTTTGTTAATACATTAGAATCGAGAATTTCTCTTTAAATGAGGGATTTAATAATTGTACTAGTTGAAAATTGAATATTATTGGTCACCCAAAATACTAATATCTAAGATTAGTTGCTTTCCATAATATTGGAAAATTATTTCAAAATTATTGAAAGATATTTTCTATAAAATGAAAAGTATTTCATTCTTATTTTCCATTTTTCTACATTGAAAAAATAAATTTTTAAAAAATTTGTTGCCAGGTGCCTGTGTCTCATTTCTGTAATCCTAGCTACTCAGGAGGCAGAAATCTGAATTACAGTTCAAAACCAGCTCAGGCAAATAGTTCAAGAGACCCTATCTTGAAAAAAGTCCATCACAAAAAAGGGCTGATGGAGAGGTAGAGTGCCTGCCTAGCAAACATGAGGCCCTGAGTTCAAAACCCAGTACTGCCAAAAAAATAAACAAATAAAATAAAAAAATTTATTATATGGCATGTTTGATTTTAGCTTTCTATATCTAAAATGAAAGCATAGATACATTAAAACATTGATATAGCAGTAGGTTACCTATAAATTTCCCTTATGGAGCATGTATTTGAATGCTCTCTAATAGAGTGTGTCATGGGTTTTTTGGATATTAATGTTCATATGTTATATTTTGTAGTCTGAAGTGATTAGTCTTCTTAACATGGGCAATTTGATGAAAATCTGAGAGTATAGAAGAGAGCAGAGCAGTTAGTTTCTGATAATTTTTTGGCCTTAGTAACCAAAATAGGGGGCTGGGGTGTGGC
This sequence comes from Castor canadensis, assembly GCF_047511655.1. Lineage (NCBI taxonomy): Eukaryota > Metazoa > Chordata > Mammalia > Rodentia > Castoridae > Castor > Castor canadensis. The sequence continues at coordinate 114,483,936 of NC_133405.1, forward strand.
CCAAGTGGTAAAGCACTTGCCTAACAACCCCTGAGTTCAAATCCCAGTACTGCCAAAAAAATAAGTAATTTGCATTAGTAACCAAAGTAGCTTAGTTTACAGTGATAATTCTTCTACTTACCCACTTAACATATGTGGTGGTTCACCACATATGACTAGAAGGATATTTTTTCCTATTTTATGTACTGCCTAACAATTCAAGTAAGGGCTTTTGAGAATTAGAAACTTGGTCAATATTCATTAATCTAACTGATCAAATTTCCGTTCCTTTCTAGGTCATGAACCATATAGATAAATGAACTCATAAAAGTTCTTAACAATTTAACAAAACAGTGGTCAATAGAGTTCCCATATCCAGGCTTTTTTCTTAACTAGAAGTTTTTAGGCTCTAGTAGAATGTCAATAATTATTTTCTGGTTTGATTATTCATAATAGGGGACGAACAGGGAGGATCCGTGTCCTGTCTTTCAAAACCGGCATCATTTCTCTGTGTAAAGCACATTTGGAAGACAAATACAGATGTAAGTCATGTATATTAACTCTGTATTCTTCTATTGATGTTGGCTAATTACCCTAGTTGTAGATGGGAAATGACATAGCAGGTTTCTCATGTAAGATGTAGAACTGCTTTTCTTTTCTTTTCTTTTTTTTATTATGTGCATACATTGTTTGGGTCATTTCTCTACCCTGCCCCCCTCCCCCACCCTTCCCCCCCTCCCCTCCTCAGTTTCAGGCAGGTCCCGTTCTGCCCTTGTGACTGATTTTGTTGAAGAAAAGACATAAGCATATAAGAAAGACAAAGAGTTTTTGCTAGTTGAGTTAAGCATAGCTATACAGAAAGATTCCTACTATTGCTCTCATGTACCCATGTGTTACGACCCATGTTTATTCAACTCTAACTGATCTTTACATTGGTTCCTGATCCCCTGTTCATAATAACCTGTCGTTTTAAGGTTTCTGTATTAGTTCCTCTGGAGTGGGGACATCAAACGCTTTCGTGTTTTGGGTTTTCTGCCTATTTCTATATCTCCTGTACGTGCTCTCCCCTTTTCTTGTGATCCGAGTCCAACAACATTGCTGCATTTGCCCTAGATCTAAAGTCCGCATATGAGGGAGAACATACGATTTTTGGTCTTCTGAGCCTGGCTGACCTCGCTCAGAATGATGTAGAACTGCTTTTCGAGTGACATAAAATTTGGCTGGTACTGTTCCTGTCAAACATTAAATTGCACGTATTTAAATAGAGAATGAGGATTAGCTTCTCCAGTCCAAGTATTATTTAACGTTACATTGACTGTGTCTGAATAAGACACATGTTCCGAGGGGATAAAGTCTGATTTCCTAACCCCTTTGTATAAGTCAGAAAAATAAATGTGAAGGTTTAATCCCTGCATTTGCCTCATCTTTGGATTCTTATTTAAAGAATACTAGCTGGCATTCATGTTCAGGAAACATTGTTTATTTTATAATCATCTTGCTTCAAGTTGTACCAACACATCCCATTCTGTGACTAACATTTCATTATTCGAGAGATAGATAGTTTGCTATTTCTTAAATGGCAAATACCACTCTACAGAGTTTCTTTTGGTCAGCCATTGGATTATTCTGCTTAGAAAGTGTAAATCTAAAGGAAAAGCCAATGCTAGAGGACTGATGGTTTGGGCTACCAAGTGACCATCCATTTCCATTGTAAAGTTCTGTACTGGTTTTTCCTCTTTAAATAAATCCAGCATATCTTGTCTTCTCCCTTGTCCCCTAAGGCCTAGCCACACAAAGATGAGGAAATGTGCTGAACGTAAGGACAAGCAGGAGACAAAAGGGATTGATTTCCTTTAAGGCCACTGGATATCCTAGCACTCATTTTTCCTCTAGAAATAAACCAAACAATACACAAACCATCTTAGCTCTCACTTGTATATAATTTTGACTTGAATTTTCTCATCCGAAGACCCTTTCCCCGCCCTCAAAAAAAACCCATCACCACCACCAACACAATAGCCAACTGAACAGCTATTGTTAACCCATTAAAATTATTTTGTATAAATCAGCAGGTTGTTAGTTTCTCTCCTTAAATATTATAGTTACTTATTAGAAGTTAGATTTTTTTTAAGAGTTAAGGGTCTTATGTTGCCAAGGCTGAACTCAAACTCCCAAGTTCAAGTGATCCTTCTGCCTCAGCTTCCCAAGTAGCTGAGATACTGCACCCATCTGTTAAGTTAGTTTCTAATCTAACCTTATCAATGACATAGTACTAGCACATTGTAAATACTAAATTGAATCATCAAAGGAGCTTTGTTCTGTTTTAAGTAATTACTAATAGGAAACATTTTGAGGTTGGTAAAACAAAAATACTAACTTCTAACTTCTTAGTAAGATATTTGAAAATAGTTTATAAGCATGTAAAAAAAGTATGTGAATGAGATGGTAAAAAGGCATGTATGGGGTCACAATTTTATTTGATTTATTAAAGTTTAATATGGGCTGTGGGTACAAAAAACTTTCTTGGATTTATTTTTTATTGGCAATTTCTAAGTGAGTATGAGGTATAATTTAAGCTCGGTGTGGTGGCACACATCTGCAATTTCAACACTTGGAAGGTTGAGGCAGGAGGATCATGAGTTTGAGGCCAGCCTGGGCAAGGGCAACAGTGAGACCCTGTCTCAAACAAATAAATAAACATGCTATGAGCTAATTACAAATAGGTACGGTATCCTGTGTGAAAACATACATGATAGGCTAGAAGCTTGTTGATCTTTGGACTCCATAAAGAAGTTGCATTTGTTACATTTTTAAAATCTCTGATGCTTATAGGGGATGGCCAGTTATATGGCTCTTAAAACTGAAATTTTTATGAGAGTGTTTATATTATATAATAATATCCAAAAGATTGTGTTCTGTGTCCGGAACAATTCAGGTGTTAAGATTGTATGTAAACTTACATGTACTTCAGGGCTATTATTTTTTAAAGTTGTCACACTCCACATATACATAGTGATGATTAACTTAGTCAATAAAAAGTATGTCCAGTAATGTATGCTAATAAAAGATGAAGCTTGAAAATATATTCAGATTATCATAAATGAAAAATTAAGTCCTCTGGGGGAACATTGGCTACTCCTAAGAATTGGTACTGGAATTGAGTTAGATACTAGTTTTTGCTTGTGTCCACATGGTGCTGTGTTTGGTTTATTGAAGTTCTCTTCTTCCTCTTGTAGATCTTTTCAAGCAAGTGGCAAGTTCAACAGGATTTTGTGACCAGCGTAGGCTGGGCCTCCTTCTGCATGATTCTATCCAAATCCCAAGACAGTTGGGTGAAGTTGCATCTTTTGGAGGCAGTAACATTGAGCCAAGTGTCAGGAGCTGCTTCCAATTTGTAAGTTGTTCATTTGTGTGTGTGTGTATGTATGTTGTTCAGAATCGAACCTAGGCCTTTGCTTATGTTAGGCAAATGTTCTACCACTTTACCATGTAACCTAAGCTGGTCTGGAACTTACTATGTAGCCAAAGCAGGCCTCAAAATTATGATCCTCCTGCTTTAACTTCTCATCTGCTGAGATTACAGCCATGAACTACCACACCTGGCCTTATTCACCTTTTTAAGAACATACTTGTTCTTTTGTATTTTTCAAGTTAATTAAAAAAAAAAACTTACTCAACTTCATTTTTTCACATTAGCTCTTTTTCAGGCAGTAGGTTCAAGATTTAAGGTATTTAAGATCTCTGTAGGAAGTGGTTTTGGGACTGTGGGATTTGGGAGCAAAGATAGTGCTGAGAAAGGAAAAGAATTAATTTATAACAGGGACCCTGTTGTTACTAAGGTACTGGGAGGGAAAGGAGCCTGCAGTGGTTCAGCAAGGGAGAAAATAAGTCTATAGCCATAGAAATCCTTAGTAACTAAGAAAATGACCTTTGTAGGTAAGTCTCTTAAAGTCTTAGTTTGCCCCCAAATTCTGTCATTATAAGCCTCCTTTTCAGTGGCTATTAGTAAATAGCTAACATAGTTACTGCTTTTAAAAAAGAACATCTTTGTAGCTTTGTTTCCCTACTATTCTAAGACCTTTATGGTAACTTCCCATAGGACAGTGCTGGAGGTAGAACCCAGGGCCCTAGGAAAGCTAGGCAAGTTCTGTACCACTGAGCCACACCCATAGACTATCTCACCCCACAGTCTGTAATAAGATCTGAGGTTAGTATTCTTTTCTAATGTCTTTCCCTAGTTCAACATATTACTACTTGTGTTACTTTTCACTGTGTCAAATACCTCTGAGAACAACTGAAGAGAAGAAGGATGTATTTTAGCACAGTTTCAGAGGGTTCAAGTACATGGTTGCTTGGGCAAACGTCATGGTGGCGGGAACATGTAGTGGAAGAGCTTCTTCATGTCAGGCAGGATGCAAAGAGGGGTATAGGCAGGAACCAGTGCAAGTTAGAGCCTCAAGAACTCTCCCTCCAACCTATTTCCTTCAGGTAGGCCCCATCTCCTAAAGTTTCCAGAACCTCCCCAAATAGTGCCACTAGCTAGGGACTAAGGGGTTAACACATGAGCATGGGAGGGTAGGCATTTCATATTCAAACCCTAACATTGTTCTTGTCCATTCTCTTTTCTCTTGCCCCATCGCTTTTTCTTTGTCCTCCCTTTTCCATGCCCTCTTCTCAATGCCTGAGCACTTCCACTGATAGACATTTAAGTTGTTTGTATTTTTGGTATGGTAGTTAATGCTATAATGAACATCTTTGTGCATTTAGCTCTTTTCTTTGAAGTTTATTCCTTAGGATAAAATTTCCAGGAATATGATGACCAGTCCAAAGAATATAGATATTTTTGAGGCTTTTGATACATATTACCAGATAACTTTTTTTCAAAAATTGTTTCTAATTGTAATGCCAGCAATACTAAAGGAGTAAGATATTTGGAAGACCACATTATTCACAGTGTCCTGGTTTTATTTTAGATACTGAGTATTAGCTGTTTTTCTTTTTACAAAAATTTTATTAGCATATAATAGTTGTACAGAGGGATACATTGTGATATTTACTTACAATATATCTTAGTTTGATTTACCACCTCCATCTTTCTCCCTGTTTTCCCAGTCCCCCTTCTTAGAACAATTTCAACAGGTTTCATTCTTCTATTTTCTCATATGAATACAAAATATATACACCATATTCTCCCTCCTTTACCCTTTCCTTATGCCTTCCTCCCTCCCATTGGTACCTATCCTATTTTAGGTAGAAAAGACCTATTTTACTCTCCTGTCCTCATGTTTTAAGTATATATTGATAGTCCAAGGGGGGAGGGGTTGCCCTGGTACTTCAGGACTGTATGTATCGTGCTTTAATCAATTTAAACCCTGTTTCTTACTCTTTCTCTATCACCATGCTCCCTTAATATTCAACCAGCTATTTTCTTGAATAAGGTTTCTCAATCAATTCTAATTCCATTAACAATGACTTAAGACTTACAAAATGGGATTAGCTGTTAGCGGTAACTTGGTGAGACCTGAATTTTTTCTTTTAACACTTTTACCAAAGACTAGAATGAAACTATAGGCAAGTTTCTAGTCAGAACTCTATGAATATTTAGTAGTTTATTTACTTAAGAATTAATTGGACCAATTGACTAAATGGACACAAAATAATCTTACTTATGTAGATCGGTATATACTGTTTGGATTATTTTGCCAAAACAATGGCAAATTTTCTATAGATGGAAAATAAATGTGAAAAATAAATGCATGTTCACCTCACACCCAACACTTCCAAAGTTTGACTAGATTATCACTATGTAGGGTTTTTATATGTTTTTATATTAATATTTCTACTCTAGAATGTAAGCACAGCAACTTTCATATAATAAATATTGATGGCCACACATAACATAGATTCATTTTGGTTTTTAAGTCCAGTTATATAGTAACTTACAGTGATGTGAGTTTTTCCCCTATCTTTGTTTTTTCTTTTGCCAAGTTCCAGTTACTTTTTGAGTTCTCATTGTGAAACACACTAACACATGTTCATATGTCTGTATATGTACACTTGTGTATGTGTATTGTGTCCTGGGTTGAGAGTAAAAGTCAAAACACAAAACAGTTGATAGCCCTCTATTCAGTGATGGTCTCTGCTGAAGAGAAAACTGGGTTGTATGTAAGGCTGAATGAGGGAAGCCTTTGTGACTTTTGTCACCTTACTGTACTGACCCCTCAGGTCCTTGCTGATTGTCAGAAACTGCTTTCTCTGGTGTTGCCCCCTTATGAGGAAACCAGTCTGTTTCAACTCTGCCTATCACATCCTTTTGCTGGATGCCTCCTCCTTCCCTAACTCCAAGTCTCCTCTCTGTAATAGTGACATGCTCATCTCAGTGTCAGCATTTGAACTCAATCCATCTCACATATTTATTGAATGCCTCCAAGCTCTTGGAAATGTCTTTTGTGAGATTGGGGAGAAATTGGCCAATAACAGGTGGCTTTGTGCTTTGCCTCTTCTAGTTTATATTTTCTAAACTTTCTTCTTTGAAGGTTTATAATTAGAAAAAATTAGTCAAGTGCTACCTTTTTTTTTTTTTAACAAGTTGAAGAAACATCTGTTGTTTGCTTCCTTTCCATTGCCACTCTCATACTGATTCCAGGCCTGCTTATCACATGTATACATCATTGCACAATTTTCATAGGAAGTCTCCACACTACACTCCAGCCCTTCTTTGGTCTTGGTGTCCTCCTATTGCTTTTAGAGAAAAACATGTAGCATTTGACACCATCTTTAAAAATCTCCAGGTTTCTTTCCATTGCCTACTAAATGAGTCATAATTTCTCTATTTAGCCCTCATAACTTTCCTCATCTGGTTCCACAACCACTAATTTGAAATCTTGCTTTCACTACTATGGAATAGCTCCTATCATTTGTTTAGCATGATAATAAATAATATCACTGCTATTGTTACTTACAAAACTTTTTGCCTTTGTTCGCATGAATGCTTTCATTTCATCCTTAGCAATCCTTTGAGGAGAAAGAATTAGGCAGGCTTTGGAGGAATTGTTGTTTGGACAACTTATCTGTGCCCTTTAAAGTCCCTCAGCTGGTGGAAGAGTTTGACTCATAGTCCACATCGTCTTCCTCATCCCCAAATGTGTAATTTCTTTTTTTTTCTTCATTCATTTATTTATATGTGCATACATTGTTTGGGCCATTTCTCCCCCTCTCTCCCCCACCTCCACCCTCTTCCTCCCACCCCACCTCACTTCCAGGCAGAACCTGTTCTGCCCTTTTCTCCAATTTGGTTGAAGAATATACATAGGTAATAATGAGAAAGACATAGCGTTTTTGCTAGTTGAGATAAGGATAGCTATACAGAGAGATTCCTAGCATTGCTTCCATGCACAAGTGTATTACAACCCAAATTGATTCATCTCTACCAGACTTCTTCACTACTTCTGGGTCACCTTCCCATATTGATCTCTGTCATTTTAAGGTTACTGTATTAGCTCCTCTGCAGTGGGGACATCAAACACTTTCAAGTTTTGGGTTTCCTACCTTTCCCTATTTCTACTGTATGTGTCCTCCCCTTAGCATGTGACCCAAGTCTAATAATATTACTGCATTTGTTTTAGATCTAAAGTCTGCATATGAGGGAGAACATATGATTTTTGGTTTTCTCAGCCTGGCTAACTTCGCTTAAGATGATGTTCTGCAGTTCCATCTATTTACTTGTGAATGATAAGATTTCATTCTTCTTCATGGCTGAGTAAAATTCCATTGTGTGTAAATACCACACCAAATGTGTAGTTTCTGATACTTCTACTTCCCAGCCTCCCAAAGTGAAACAGTAGACACTTTTCCTGGGTCCTGGGTAGAATAAGAGGTGACATAGCAAAATGGGGACTGTAGAGACAACAAGAGTTGACAGAAAGAGGAATAAGTTTGAAGTACTAGATCAGATGTTTGTAGTAGAATGGAGCTAGATGGGACCTACAGTACTTACATTTGTGGGAACCTCTCAACCTGTAGCAATTTGCAATGAGATTGAATGGCTCCATTATGAATGTACATCCTGGCCCTGTTCCTCAGCCAGATGCTCTGTCAGTTACCTTGCCTTTCATTGTGCAACAGGCATGAACATACAATGTTTGCTTTGGGAAAGATAACAGTGAAAATGCCCTCTGCCTTCTGTTTGAAGTATAAGACCTTGGGCATGGGACTAGTCTGACTCAAAGGTAGTTATTTCTACCTCCCTGAAGAAAAGGCAGTAAGGCACATACTTCTCCTACGGATGCATTCCTTGTATCTCAGAAGTTGACTTCAGATGCTAGGCCTTTTATTCCCTTCGTTTCTTGTTACCAGCTGGAAAACTTAACTTTTTACCAAGTTGGTACAGTTAAAAAGGTTCTGAATCTTCTGATTCAGACAACAGCCTACCTACTAGTGGCAAGAAGAGAGGTATGTCTTTATGAGCCACGCTCTCTAGATGATATTTTTAAACATTTTATTAGTATATATTAGTTGTACAGGGTAGGTTTCATTGTGACATTTACATATGTGCTTATAGTGTATTTTAATTAGATTCACCCTCTCTCATCATTCTTCCTCATTGCCTTCCCCCCTTCACCCCACTTTCTTAATGATCCCTCAGCCTGTATCCCTCCCTCTAACCATTTTAAAAAAAGAAAAGGAAATTACCCACCAGACCTAAATAAAAATTTTTGTTCATTTAAAAATCAGTATAGTTCCTTCAAGGAATTATCACTTAAGCCAGGAAATAAAGTCCTATTTATGGATATTAAAAAGGAATATTCAAGATAAATTTATGGCTTTGACAGTGGTATCTGTGTTGATACTAAATGAGGTAACGATGTATTTCTACAATAGTAGCATACTGCCATCAGTACATTCACTGGGAAATTGACTCACTTTGGTAGTGGTAGAAGTAAAGTTTTAAACTTAGTTTTGTTTAGAAATACAGCTTCAATTAATTAATGCACTATCAGGTTGTTCCTTTTTCATAGTCCATGGAAACAGTGCCTTTGAGAGACTAGGTTGATCTTTCTGATTGTAGTAAAACCAAGAGTGCACTTGCAGAGTCACATAAACCCTTTGGAATTGTCCACATCTCTCCTATTTCAGATGAGAAAATGATGAGGCCCAGGGAGACAGAATAAATATATTATAAATTATACAATTATACCAAGTTATTGCTTTAATCAGTTCAGGTACTAAATTGAACTAATAAAGTGTTAATTTGTTGATGTATGAATTTTAGGTATAATATGATGATATAAATGAACATGACTTCCCCAAAACATATGAGTGCACACACACACTTACCCTTTTATTTAAAATCCTCTAATCCCATTGTAAAAAAGGTGTGATAAGGAGTAATAGGATGAATTTGATCAAAGTATATTTCATGCATGTATGGAAATATCACAAGGAATCCCCCTTTGTACAATTAATATCTGTTAATAAAAATATTCTAGTCCCATTTGCAGGTGTCTAGTCTATTAGTTGGATAAAACCAACTAATACTTTTAGGTGGAAAAACTGTACTTTTAAGTAACTCTTGAAAAGAGTCATGTATCTGTAAATAGTATTTGGCAATGCCCAGAGAAGTACTCCCTGCTTCCACCATGAGAGTCTTTGTAGTATTTTCTTCTGTAAACATATTAAGGACTTTATTGTTTTGATAGAATCAAGTATACCAACTTTATATTCAATATGCTTCACCTACAAGAGCTAGAGTGTCAAAATCTGTTTATTCTACATCTGTTTTCTGCCTCCTGTTATATTCATGCATTCAAAATGAATATGTTGCTTTTTCATCTGTCTTCTGAATTTTTCTGTTCACATGACAAAAATGAGTATCATCTATGCACAGTTGCTATAATATAGAATGATAGGGAAATGAAGATAAATTACAACTTCAGCTGTTCAGAACAAGTATTTATATGTGTATCTCATATGTAAATAAATCATCCAGAATTTCTGGAGTAGTAAGTGGCACAGTGGTTAAGCACATAGGCCCTGAAGACTGAATGTCTGGGTCCAACTCCCAGCTCTGCTATTTGCTAGATATGTGAATTCAGGCACATTTCGTAACCTTCCTAGCCCCTGAATTCTTGGTGGTGGTATGAAGATTAAATAAGCCAACAGAGGCAAAGCACTTATCCTTGGGTATGCATTTAGTGTTAGCTATGATTATCTAAAGTGTATTGTAGCATGAGAATATTCTGCCACGATTAACAATTCCATTTACCTATAAACGAACATCTGTGGATTTGAGGTTCTTGAGATTATATTTCTCCACATATGTTAAGATGACAAACCAGGAAGCTTTTTAACTGGTTGGATTGCATGTCCTAGGGCATTTGATCACATTTTATATGTTCAATTCTTAACTCCTAAAATCATACTTAAGTTTCCTTTAGGTTCTATAGACCTCCTTTTTAAACCCCTTCTGGACTGATGAATACTTGCTAGAAACCAAGTAGTTAGCAAGAATTACTTGTTAGCAAGATGTCCGGAGAGACCTAATAATCAGAATTGCCTTCCAGAAAGAAAGCTGGCAGCTATGGAAAACTGAGAGATATCTCCAACGTCCTAATGGGCAGTTAGTTAAAATCATGCAATTTTCAGGAAAGACCCTTTATTGGAATTGTTATGCTCATTCATTGTCTTGAGTTGACTATTTGTTTTTAATTGCTGCTGTTTTTCTTTTTTTAAATTATAAGCTAGTGGAGTTTTAGATTCATGATTATCTTTTTATTTTGTTGTGATTTACTCAGCTAACTTCTCAATGTGGAGTGATAGATATTTTTATCACCAGTACTTTGGAGATAATTTGTGTTGTGTTTAAAACATGTTTCATTCATATACTGACTGCTGAGGAAAAGCATGTGGCTGTTTCCACTCTTTAACCTTGTAAAGTACCACTTCACTGGGCTTCAGGTATAGCTGTATGTTATAGAACTTGCCTAGCATGTAGGAGGCTCAACCCCAGTACCACACACACACACAAAAAAACCCAAAAACATAAGATAACACTTGAGTCATGAACAAATCCATCTACCTACACACTTTCCTTCTGACCCCCCTTTCTTTCTTTCCTAAAAAAGTTGAAGTAGAGGTGCTACCAAACAAAACAAAACCTTTTTTAATAAGCATACTTATAGTTGGATAAATATTCTGGACTCCCATTTATTAGCTTACCATTAATGCTAGTTCACAATGAAACTTACCTTTTAAAATCATTAAAAACAAGGAAATATGATGTCAGCATTTACCATCTTCTTTTTTATGTTTATCACTGGATTTGTTTTTCCTTTTTGGTGGAACTGGGATTTGAACTCAGAGCTTTGTGTCGCGAAACAGGCTCTCTACTGCTTGAGCCATGCCTCCAGCCCATTTTGCTCTGGTTATTTTGGAGATAAACTATTCGACCAGGATGGCCTCAAACTGTGACCCTCCCTATCTCAGCCTTCCAAGTAGCTAGGACTATAGGCATGAGGGACTTTTTTAAATAGCGAGTTCTTTCTACAAAGATTATTTAAGAAAAAAAGAAGTGCAAAACTTCCTCCTGGGATAATCTTACCTGTTTATGCAAGGCCCTTAGCAATCTTTGATTTTTCTGTTTAACAGCTAGGGGAGGATATTTTGTTTTGTTTGTATTTGATAAAATATTAAAATTTTCTTTGTCTTGATTCTTTTTTAAAAGAAATTTAATTAAAGACATTTGGACATTTTATTTACACATGGTAAAATTTATCCTGTTTGCTGTTTAGCTCTATGAATCTAGACAAATGCATGTAGTCATGTCAGCACTGCTACAATCAAGGCACAGAACATTGCCATAACCCTTAAGATTTCTTTGTGCTTTATTATCATCATGATCATTCCCAATCTGTGGAAACCACAGCTCTGTATTTTGTTCCTATATTTTTTGCCTTTTCCTAACTGTATTTTAAACAATTGTAGGAAGCAGCAGTTTTCTATCTTACACTTTTGCATAACCAGGTGTCCTGTTCCACACTTAATTCCATGGTATCTGTCAACACATACGTACTTTACTATGTATATGTAAAACTTTTCTGTTAAGAACTCTGTAGCCTAAATTAATAACATTGAATATACTTAGAGATTTGCATAAATTTTGTGTTTCTGTTCTCTAGGGCCAGAATGTCAATTGGCTTATTAGTCAGGTAGAGTGGAGAGCCTGAGGTCAGGACAGTTGTCCTTGAACATGTAAATGAAGAGTGGATAATCACCATGTGTTATTGTTTGGGCTGATTTTATCTTTAATGGCTGATTCAGAGTCCTGATTAATATTTAGAACACTGACTGCTGGCCTCCAACCCACTCTTCTGAACTTAAGACAGCAGTTATGGGAAGCCTTTTACTTTTTGGACAGTTCTTGGCCTCTCAATCCCTGCTTCTAGATGTGGGAACTCTTAGACTTGTTTCCATGGCTGGAGATTCACATTAGGATCTCAGAAAAGCACATGTAGACAGAGTGTATGAGGGATGCTTTAGGAACCATGGAGAGAACACAGAGGAAGTTTTGTGATTGGTTTGTGTTTTTTGAGAAAACTAATCTTGAGGAGCTTTTCACATGTTATACCATTATCATTAATGCCATTTCCTCTGCCCCTTTCACTCTCACTCATCATCCTGCCTTGCTTTCCCCATGAAGGAGTGACTTAGGAGAAACAATGATTCCCAATTAGCATTTTATTTGTAAACCTTTCAACCATAAAGAAGAATTGAAATACTAGTGCAAGAAACACCCATATATCTCATAGACCTGTGTATAATCTGTGATTAGCTTTTTGCCCTATATGCATTTTCTGCCCTCCCAGATATCTCCATGTATGTGTATACATACATGCACAAACATATTTTACCCTTTATTATTTAAAAGGAAAGGGACATCACAACATAAGCCCCTAAACACTTTGATGTACATCTTTCTTTTAAAACTTAACCTGTCAAACAATGGGAACAAGAAAATATGAGTTCAGTATTTACCATCTTCCTTTTTCCATGTTTATCACTGAATACATAACTGTGATGCTGTCATCACACACCAGTTTAACAATACATTTAACACATAGTCCACACTGAAAACTCCCCACTGGTCTAGAATGTTTGTTATAGATGGCTGTTTTCTTCCAGGATCCAATCAAGGGTTTTGTATTGCGTTTGCTTTTCGTGTCTCTGTACTTTCATTTACTCTTGGATAGTCTCCTAGCATTTTTTGTTATTTATATTTTTCTGTTTGTCTTTCATAAGATTGACATTTTTGAAGAGTCCAGCCCAGTTTTCTTGAAGAATGTCTTATATTCTGAATTTTTCAGACTGTTTCCTCATGATTAGATTTAGGTTTAACATTTTTTGGCAAGAGGACCATAGAGATGATGCTGAGTACCTCCCACTGCATGACATTGGGGGGCAAAAAGTAACATTTTTCCCTTATTGGTAATGATAACTACATTATAGTAGTATCTGGGAGATAATTTCCAGTTTGCAAGTACCCTTTCCCCTTTGTCATTACAAAGTAATTTTTCTGGTATTTTGAGACCCTGGTAATAACATCCATTGATGATCCTTATCTAATTCAGTTACTATATTGATGGTGACATAATAGTGATTTTCTGATTCTACCATTCTTTCTGAATATATTAGCAGGTTTTCTTCTGTGAAAAAGAGCTCCCAGCTCTCCCCCATCTTTTCTCAAGTATCACTGTGAATATCCAAAGTGGTTTTCAATATACAAAGAATGATACTTCTCCTGTCTGAACCACCTTTGGTTACTATTTTTGAAATGGCATTGTACCTTGCGTAGAGCTTATTTTCATTGCGTGGAATTGACAGGCCTTTTCCCCCCACAGGAATATAAGTATATGTCTAATAAATACATTTCCATATTAACCAGCTCTTGTGGGAAGAATAAGTTGATATAGTCAAAACATATAAACTATGTTAATGATTACTGAGAAATTCATGGGTTTTTGTTTCTTTTTTTTCCTTTAGCGATTCAATATGTACCTGTACCTGTCAGACTGGGTAGCTCAAATATGCTATAGTGTCTAATGGCGTGAAAGACATTGCAATGCCAGAAAAGAAGGGAGAAAGGAAGTGATCAGAGGAGATATGAATATACGTTTATCACTGTGTTTTAGGATATTCATTTGTATCCCCACATTACTTTCTACACGGATGTCAATAGACCAACATAGAATTCAGTTTAAGGTTTAGTACTTGGGCATTGTCTTAAGTAGGCCTTCCTTAGGTATCAGAGATTGAGTCTCAAACAAACTAAGAAATCAAAGGATTCAAAAGATTTTAGAGATCAGAGTGCATGTTCCCATAGGGAATAACCATTTCTAGTACGAAAATAATAGATAACATTGAGCTGTTTTCTTAACCTCTCTGGGCATTTTCTCATCTGTAACATGAAGTTAAAACAGATTATCTTAAGAGGTACTTATCCCCAAGTTTCTTTGATTATATGCTAACTGTTATGAAGGCAGAAAGAAAAATGGATTACAGTACTTATTTCAAAGCTTGGCCATTATCAGCAAAGTCTCACCTGATCTTCTGACTAATAACTCTTGTAACAGAGCTATAAGATGCAGGAAATAGTTTTGTTCAGAGAGTGTGGCCTTTCACATGAGGCAGACTGTTCTCTCTGAACAGACGTAGCATTCACTCAGCGCAAGATGTGAAAAAACATTGTGTGGAACCTCATATAAATGATCCCCTGTGTCCCTATGCTAGTTCCCTCAGCAACTCAAAGGTAAAACAAGTATCCTGAAGGATGAAAATGTCACCTTCCTTCTGTTTTGTTACATGCAGGTTTTGTGTAGTTTTATAGAGGTTTTTTTTTTAATCACTCATTTGATTTTCATAAAAATTGGGATTGTTTGGAAGAGGACTCATTAATATTCTTTACAGCTTGTTCTTGTTCTGCCTTTTATGTTCGCTGCAGTGTAGACTTCTCTCTTATGTAAAATATTCCACTGATGCCCTTGGTAGATGTAGAGGTTGTTAAAGAAATTGTAATAACAGCTCAGGGAACAGTCAGGAACTGCTTGTCCTATATTGTTTGACCCTGACTAGCCATTCTCTTTGTAATTTTAAATCTTTGTGTACAAACTATAATCCACAAAACAGTTTTAATCAATTTAAACTCAGCAAATCTTTTCAAATACTAGGGCTTTTTTGAATCAGGACCAGAAAAGTTGAGTTGTCAGGTATTCATGCCATTACTTGTTCAAAGTGGCAGTGATGTCAAAATGATTATTTGAATTTATGAAGGAACATCTTACTAGTGCAAATAGCAAATGAAAATGACCAGGAGGAGAGATTGGCTTTTTTAATATTGAGTTTGCCCATAGTGTTTTCCATAAATTTATCCTTTTCTGTCAATAAGAATGTTTAGAAATTCTATTCATGCATCTGTATGTATTCAGTATTTGTATATTTATTTATTTTTTTTGTCTAAATGGGTAGGAACCCTACTAAATAAAATTAAAACCTACACTCACATATGCAAGTGTATATGTGTGCACAAACACACACATCTTATTCTAGGTCATCTCCCTTACCTTGCTTGGGATAATTATTTGCCATAATTAAGTAAATAAATTTCTGCTCCTGTTTAACTTGAAATACATTGCATAGAGTTGCCTATTTATTTGAGAAGTAACTTGATGTCAAATCAAGTTCTACAATTTTAGCTTGTTTTCTTGTGACTTCTAGTTTGGGTTTTTTAATGCATTAGTCTGTGTGCACAATTTGTAAACCAGTGTGGCATTCTCTTCAAGCCGACAGTCAAACAGGCCAATCACAGTTTCCCAGTTTCTGTATTGTAGAGAATAGCTCTACAATACCTATCTGTATTATAGAGCTGGATAGGTGCCCTGTGGGGCTCCCAGAGAAGTCTGCTGTTTAGTTACTAGTGATAAACAATATTGGCTTCTTAGTTCTGACAAGTAAGCCATAATTATATAAGATGTTAACATTTGGGCAGGGTTTCTCAACCTTGGTTCTACTGACACTGGCAGGGATACTTATTCTTTGTTGTGGGAGCCTGGCCTTGGACATTGTGGGATGTTTAGAAGGATCCTGGCATGCCAGTAGCAGCTCCTTCCACCCCCAAGTTGTGATAACCAAGTATGTCTCCAAACATTGTTATATGTCATCTGGGGTACAGTATCTTCCCTGATTGAGAATCACTGAACATGGTTTATCCATCTGTGAGATTCCTTTCAAGGCCCTCAAATGTGAATTTTGTGTATTCTTATGGTTTTAAGCCAGATCATTCTAAGCATACTTTCTAAGTCTAGGTATAGTCTTTTAGCCTTTTGCATGTAGTACCATCACAGAGAAACCAGCAGAGAGATATTTATGTTAAACTATTTAAAAGTAAACTTTGAGTAGTTTAAGAATGTGCATATTTTGTCTTCTACTCCTTAAGCAATCTTTATAAGTTTAATATTTTGCTCTTTGGGATGATAAGGTGGTTCTGTTTGTTTTCATTGTAACTTCATTCCAATCTTATAATCCTTCCTTTTTAAAAAATTTTGATCACATTGCACCTTAATTCCCACAATTCAGTTCAACAAACTTTTTACAGAACATCCAGAAGCATAGTTTCTGCTTTTAAATAACTTCCAATTTCTGAAGGAAACTAGGGAGGTATAGTCAAGTATTGTTTCCAAGATGGCAGCTCCTATTACTATGTGAGAATAACTGGGTACAATCTTATGTAATGTTCACCTCTCTATATATGAATTATTTCAATTGGTTAAGTATTTCTATGGTTTTCACAAACCTTACCATGAGATGCTGATTGCCTTCCCTTAAAAATATGATATACGTGTTTTTGGTAGCTGGGATTCAGGGCTTAATAAGAAATCTTCCAATTGCATTTCTTCTGTAGCTATGAATTGATACTGTTATGCTTAGGGGGAAAATGAGTATTCAGGTTGACCTCCTTGCTTTCAGTGCTTCAGCAAATCCCCTAACTCCACACTTGTCATTTAATGTTCCTTATATTTACTGTATTGATAATTAAATCCCTTTGCTAGAAATTCCAGATACCAGAATTTCTATAACTTTTTACTACTGAAGTTATGTAAAGATGTCATTTGTATAAAGCCATGCTGCAATCTGTGATAGCCCTGCAACAGTGATGACCACTGATTGCTTCCCCTAGCCTCTGTGCTGTGGATTGTTCTGATCGGTGAAGACCAACAGAAAAGAAAACTCAAAATACTTCCAAACTGTGGCTGTCATAATAGAAGTAATTGTGGTATCTCTGTAGGTTTTGTGTGTGTGCATGCCACGGATGAGGAAAAAGGAAGTATTGCCAAAACAAAATAAAAATAAAAAGCAAAACAAAACTAGGGGCCAAATGACATTTTGAAGAGATTTTGCTTAGATGGCTTGAAACTGGCACTGAGTGGTGAGGCCAAGGTCATCCTTGATATGGAGAGAAGAATTATGTCTGAGGCCTTGTGCATGTCAATAATGAAAGGCACGTACAAGGATTATCTTAATCCAATAAATGCCATCATATTTGGGTTTCGTTTTTTTACACCTTGACAACTTGCCACTGTTCCCCATATCCCTATATGTTTTTTCTAGAATGATCAAAGTGTAATTTCAGGTCTAGTTTTGTTAGGTCTTTATAGAAGCTTGCCTGGTTTTTAATTCTTTCCTTCTTTATTGCTAGACAAAAGGAGAGGGAGTATAGCAGTAGGATACAGAATGGTTTGTCGTAAAAATGAAAGATCAAAACTGAACAAGAATGTGAATCCCCATATCTTGTCTTCAGTGCTGTCAGGTGGCATAGATGAGCATTTTTAAAAGAGCCAAAATGATGGATCTTGCATTTTAGGAGCTAGAAAGAAATTTGAGAATTTCCAACCTTTAAGCATCAGAGAATCTGTAGCATTTTGAAAGAGGAGAACATTCTACAGCATCCCTTGGTAGAATTCACACTAATGCTTTAACAACTTTCAGCATCAAGAAATTCTTCTGAATGAGTTACAGCCTAAATTCTTCATGCTGCTTAAG
Organism: Castor canadensis; assembly: GCF_047511655.1. NCBI lineage: Eukaryota > Metazoa > Chordata > Mammalia > Rodentia > Castoridae > Castor > Castor canadensis. The sequence goes on from NC_133405.1 coordinate 114,502,005, forward strand.
CCTGTTTCTTCTTGTTCTGTCCTCTGTAGAGGAAATGAACAGCTGGCCACAGATCCCTATGCAAGAGCCATTCACATAACTGAAAACTGTTATTAAATTGCCCCATTCAGCCACTCTTTCTCTCTCCCCTTTCCTTTCTTGTCATGGCTAAATAATCTCAATTACCTTAACCTGTTCTCAGGTCTTTCAAACCTCTTAATTATCATTGTGCCTTTCTGTCAGCCCTCCTCTACGTCCTGGGTGAGTCGTAGCCACCAGAATTAAACACTATTTTCTAGGAAGGATTTAAACAGTTGTGAGGGTTATGAGATAACTTCTCACACTATACTTCCTACATCTTTCATTGTACACCACAGACATGGTTTTTCTTCCCTTCTTTTAAAATTTGTATTATTTTTGCAGTGCTGGGGAAGGAACCCAGGGCCATATGTATGCTAGGCAAGTGCTCTACCACTTAGCTACATCCCCAGTTCCCCTCTTTTATTTTTTATACCTGTAGTTGTTGACTGATAGTCATATTTTTCCTATCTTTTGAAATAAATAGACACTTTGTTATTGCACTTTGTGTTAAGTATGATTTCTTACCCTGCAGCATGTCTTTCAATGCATCATTAAACAATCTATCCTTTAAACCTAAGTCAGAACAAATATATAAGTTCTGATTAAGCACCAATGAACTCGTATTTTAAATAGGCATGAATTAGTAATGCTTTTCAATTTGCTGTCCTTCTGTAATGGTTTCTGTCCTGGCTAGAAAGGGTTATTTTGCTAACATTTTTTCTAGACCACTGGAGCAGGAGATTGTTGTAGGACATATTGTAGCTGAGCACTTGCAATTCTTTTGACATAGTCTCTCATTGTGTCTTTGTCTACACAATAGAAATATGTGCAACAGAGACTAGTTGATAATATTACTGGAAGAGTCATAGTTCAGGAACCAGGACAGAATCCTGGGTTTGTGCTGACCTGATGTACCATATATGGTATGGTTCATGTTTGCCTAGGCCTGTATGATACTTTCACCAATGACTTTTTGATATGAAGACAGCACATGTTTTTAAATGTAAAAATAACCCCAAATTGGGGAGAATTACTAATTTATTTGCTAGAAAAGTCAGAATTGTTAAAGATACTGAAATACCATGTGAAATAGCCAAGAACGGCATTTCCCATAATGACCAGCAGGTCATTAATATCTTCTGGTGCTTATAGGTTATAAAAAAGGATAGAGCCCTTGGCATCATTCAATAATAACTGGGGAAATGTGTTTCTTCACTGACAGTCTTCTCATCTTTTAATATGTTAACATGCATTAAGAATTTTAAAAGGCAAATATAATGTGCAATGTTTCCTTAATTAGTTTGACCTTTTCATGCAACATTTTGCTAGGTAATTCATCTGTTGGATTCACTGGGAAACACTGACTAAGAGATTTTAGTTGAGGAAAAACCCAATGTGAGCCTTTAATCCAGAACAAATAAAAAGTCCATTATTCTGTACAAAGAACCAGGGGTACCATACTTGGAGAGCAGTTTTGTAAAGAACAATGGAAAACTGAGCAATGTTATATGAGGAAGAAATAAAAGGAATAAAGATGAAGGGGCAGGGGCAGGCTTGCTATTGCTGGTAAAAATGTTTAAGGGACTGTGTGAAGGCTGAGATCTTGTGGGTTTCTGATGAGATGGATGATAATCATGACGATAGCCATAGCAAACATGCCTCTTGCTTGAGTGCCAGACATTGTTCCAAGTTCCTTTCATTTGTTAGTTTACCTAATCTTAAGACAACCATATGAAGTAGGCACTGTTAATATTTCCATTTCTTAACAGAGGAAAGTTAAGACACAGAGTGATAAAGTTCTTTTCCCAAGGTCACACAGGCAGTGAGTGGCCAAGCTGGGATTTGAATGATAGTGGTTTGACTCCGGAGTTTCTGCTCCTATCAGCTTGGTGATTTCAGCTTGGTGTGATGAAGCACTTTTGACAGTGGTCCCTTACACAGTTGTCCAAGGTCACCCTTCAAGGACGTTTGCTCTCTCACCTGGGTGGTATTTATATAGTGGTTGTAGCAATACACAGGCCTTGGTTAAGAATTTGAACTCAGTGAATGCTGTAGGACTTACAGCCATGTGGTGCCATTCCAAAAGAATGGATTAATTGATTTGGATGGTCCCTTTCATCTTTACATCCTATAATTCCTTTAAACAAATTTCCACAAAGTACCTCTGTGATGACTCTCTACCCAGAGCAAAGTGCTCAACAAATGCTTTTGAACAGTAGTTTGAATTCCTATAATTTTGCAGCTAGGAAATGCAAGGTTTAACAGTTCATTATATTGTTGTTAAATTTATCGTGAGGGATAACGATTGAAATACTGCTGAAGTTGTAGGTGTTATAAGCCAAATGACCTGTCAGTCCAAACCCTGCTGCCTAAGGTACACATAGATCCTTTATTAGAAAACCACATTCCATGAGAGGCGGCAAAGGTTCGCAGTTCAAATATTCATTACTCACATGAAACTAACAATCCCATGTCATAGACTGGGTTTAAATTGGAATAAGCAATGCCCCTTGATTCTTGGCAAAGGCAAATGAAAAATCATGGAGAGAGTACTTTCATTCCAGGGTTCAAGGTATCTCCCCCCAAATTTTAAGGTCAATATAGTACATAGAAAAAATTAATAGTTAAGTACAAAAGAAATCAAGGTTAGTGAGAACCAATAGAAATAGCACAATATAGAAGACCTATAATAATTACATATTTTGTTAAAGAGATTTTATTTTAAAAAATGAGGTTTATGCTGTTAGAAAAATAAGACAATAGGAAAAATATCTGCAGGGAACTACAAGTGACATTAAAATGACCAAATACTATATTATAATAGATATTATAATATCTAGCTGTTAAGAAATACATTAACCAGTGCTAGGAATATAGCTCAGTGGTAGAATACTTGCACAGTATGCTTAAGGTCCTGGGTTCCATCCTTAGCATCACAAAATAAATAAACAGTAATTAAATTTTAAAGCTTTGTGGGTTTATAGCAGCCTGGATGAAGTTGAGGACAGAAATAGATATCATTGGTCAGAAGGAATTATTAGAAATGAATGCACATACAGAAGGATTACAAAAAGGAAAACAAATTAGGGAAGGCCTGTTCAGACAAATGGAGATTGTGAAACTCTAACATTTATCTAACAGAGCAAAATAGAGAAGGAGTAGAGAAGAGGCAGTATTTGTTGAGGTCATAATTGAGAAGATTCCAAGCCGATTAAAGACTTTAAGCCCAGTGAGTCTTAAGCAGTGTGAATAAAACCGTAGAAACACAATGCAAGACAAAGAGGAGCACCAGTCAGTTTTACTACTGATGTCTCAACAGTAGCAGTAGGGAACGTGAGACAAAAGTGGAATCATTCATTATGCTAAAACAACATAAAAACAAACTCCCAAACCCTTTCTGTACCCAATAAATATAGCTATCAATAGTATGGAATAAAAAGAGAAGTATTTTCAGACAAACAAAACCTGGGAAATTCTCTAACAATAGAAATCTACTAAAGAAAATTCTAAAAGATATAGTTCAGACAGAACTGATCCCAGGTAGAAGATTTGAGATTATAGAAGCAGTAGTTTTTAAAGTCAATATATGAGTCAGTCTATCTAACAGTATAAAAAGTAATCTTGTAGAGTTAAAAACAAGATATAATTAACATGCATGACTACAATAACATAAAAATCAAATGATGGGCAAATACATCTTGAGTGTTTTAAGATGACTGTATTGTCTAGGATGAATGGTATTTGTTAAATTTAGTCTTTGAAAGAGAGAGAAATACACAGAGAAGCAATAGGGGCTCCATGGAAACAACACTAGTCCAGCAGATTTGGATCTTAATATCAGCTTTGTCACCAGTTAGTTGTATGGCCTTTGAAAAGCTACTTCTCTGAACTACATCTCAGTTTTCTTGCCTGCAAAATTTGAAGCTCTGGAACATGATGAAAATTTAAAGCCCCTCATTATGATTCTATGAGAAGTAGATACTGTAAGGAGAAAAAAGGAATCAATAGTTCCTGAGATGTTTTTCTCCCATCTTTTGAAATCTTATCAATAAATCCCTACATTTTACTTCTGCTAATTTTTTATATATCTGTTCAATAATTGGAGGTAAACATAGTCTTGCTCTCAGGTGTATATTTTGCTTTACTTTTCCTGTTTGTTGATTTTGTTAGGTTTTCTTGTCATCTAGTCTCCAGAAAGAGTAATAGCAGTTTACAAAAGCCCAAGGGATGGGTAGCTCTTGTGAATGTAAAAGGGACATTTGCAGAAATAAGCTGTGAACAGAGGACTCACTGTGCAACTATTCTTTCTTTTTTTCTTTCAGATTTATTACCTGAACTGACATATGCCTCCTTTACTTTCTTAACTTATTTTCTTGTATTCTTTTGCCCTCCTTCCATCTCCCTCCTGTCTTTGCAGGCCAATAATAAGCCAGAGATTGAAGCGGCCCTCTTCCTAGACTGGATGCGATTGGAACCCCAGTCCATGGTGTGGCTTCCTGTCTTGCACAGAGTGGCTGCTGCAGAAACTGCCAAGCATCAGGCCAAGTGTAACATCTGCAAGGAATGTCCAATCATTGGATTCAGGTATTAGGAATAACCAAAAAACCATGTTTCCCATCCCTTTATCATTTCTCAACTTTTCCTGACTCAATCTTTTATATCCTATGCCACTTGCTGTTAGTTTGTTCTTTTCCAAAGTGAGAGAGAAGGCAATAGAACTGTAACATCGATCACTTCTGTCACTCCCCTGATCGCTGAGTTATTTTGGTGGATCTGACTCATTAGGCAGATGTCCCTTTCCACCTTCATTCTTCAGCTACTCCATGTCACATTTTTGGTTGAACAGAACTGAGTACCTGTCTCTACAGAGGTATTTGTCTGCCAAGGGCATACAGATTAACTATACCTCTTTCTTCCTGGAACCAAAACATTTTTACCCTCTTTCTTTTTTCATGGCCTTTTTTTGTTTATAGCAACTCTCCAAGACTCAGTTATAAAACCAAGAGATGATTCTGTTCTGGGAGGAACCATCATTGTGGCTCAGTCTCTCACTCACTTGGCAGCACTTCTTTCCCCCTTCACTAACCAGAATTGTTTCAGGCATTCTAGAATTTACTCCTTCGTTTTTGAGTCTGATTACATTCTTTGCATAGTATCTTAATGAACTTCTAGGGGAATCAAAAGTATGCAAGTAAATGAAAGCTTTATAAAATAGCTAAAAAAGGAAAACATTTCCTACAAATTTAAAGGTGGAAGAGATAGGAGAAATATAGCAGGTTATTATTTTGATATTTTTAAAGTGTCATAAAATGATTCTTAAATCTTTGGACTTATTGGCCCTTTTGGGGAAACAGGATATTTTAAAATAAACTAATCATTCTGGATAAATGATTTATTTAAACATCTGGATCAACATCATCAAAGTTTCCATAATAATGAGTAAGCTACAAAGTTGTAAACTAGATAAATAGTCTTTTCCTGTTCAGAATCCACTTAGCTAAGTAAATATTCTTTTCTACTTATGGGTAGATTTGTTTTGTTTATTGTCTAATAATCACTTTGTACCATTTTTGTCCTTTTGTTTACGGTGCTCTTTTACCATTGGTGTTTGTCCCTTTATGCTGTTATCAAAAGGTTTTACAAAACCCTTTAGAGGCTGATTATTGTCTAGCCTAATGAGTAGGCAGTGCCTCCAAAGGGCACCTTTTTTCCTTCCTGATTTTGGGCAGGTAAGAATGATGCCATGGGGCTATGGAGGGGAAGCCACGGGTGACTGCATTACATTTCTTATCTTTCTTTTTCAGCTTCCCGAGCTAGTGGGATTTGTATACTACAGAAGAAAACTTTTTATAAAATAGAAAAACAGAATGCTTTGGAGGATCTAAAGGAGCATTTTTACTTTGCATTCTTTTGCTCTTATCAAATTAGATTATTTTAGTAATTAGCACTTTTCTTTTTTCCTTCCCTCCTTTCCTTTCCCCCTCTTGAAAAATGGTTGCAGTCTAAAAAAGGTAGCTTTTCTTTCTACTTTCCCATATATGACATAAGAAATGTTTATTTGAATTGGCTGAGGTTCTTATCTGAGAAAGCAAAAGGTAGGAGGAGTGTGAAACAAAGAACAGAGTATTCTGAGAACAGCCAGTACTTACGGATTAGAAATTCTTTTATCTAATCCAAATTTTATCTTTTCTTGGAGCTTCAGTTATCATTTCTGGGTAATGTGATAAGGGGTTTCTAGAGAGAGATAAAAGAGATCACCCAAGTAACCAAGATGAATCATGTTAGCCAATCAGAAAATATAATTAAATCAAGACTTACTAATTGGAGTTCTCGTCTAAGTTTCTTTTGTCATGAGATTGGTTTATCTTTACAATTAAAAAAAAATTGTTTCAAAAAACTTTTGTCCCCAAGTTGGATATGGGTCATTTAAAAAAACTTGGAAGTTTTTTTTCAAAAGTGGTTATTTGGTCTTTAAAATCTGGAAGTTTGCCAATACTTTCCCATTTAATCTGAAAAAAAGCTCCCAGTGGAGTTTAAATAAGGGCTGGGATTTTCTTCACTTCTTCCATATGTTTATAGAATAATCTTTCGGCCAAAATGGTTTGATACTGTAGGAGAGGGGCCCCAGAGAGATCTGGAGGTAGGAAGTTAATTACTTACCTTGTGGGACTAATGAACATTGCATTCTGTTTGTAGAATTAAGACAATGTGGTAGAAAGTCTATTAAAGAGTGTTCTTTGGACATTTTATTTGAAGAAGACATGCGTGTTTGTTTTTGTTCTTTACCAGGTATAGGAGCCTAAAACACTTTAATTATGACATCTGCCAAAGCTGCTTTTTTTCTGGTCGAGTTGCAAAAGGCCATAAAATGCACTATCCCATGGTGGAATATTGCACTCCGGTAAGTCAGATGCCTCCCTGATGTGAGTTAGTTCACCTGAGGTAAATTTCACTTTTGCATATACTGCAGATCATACTTAATGCTGTGGTTTTTAAGTTTCCCAGATGTTCCCTAACTAAAGTGGCTCCAAGTGTCAATGTTACTTATCTTTAATCTCTGATATACTAACAACAAACACTTTTTCAATCTGTTTTATGTACTGACACTTACCAAACATACTTAAATGCCAGACAGTTACCTTTTAAACTACTTTGTGTGAAATAGATACTGTAATTTTTATCCCTTTGGACAGATGAGGACTCTGAGGTGCTGAGGTTAAATAATTTGCCTAAGGTTCTGTAACTAAGAGGTAGAGACTTCTAGCATATTGTTTTAGGAAAACATTCAATGGCTAGTAGAACTTTGAACAATCCTTGGTGAAATGGCCAGGGCATAGGTTTGGTAGTAAGACAGACCTGGGTATAAATCTCATGTTCTTTAAACGTTAATGCATGCTGTTCAAAGTACAGTCTGTCTGTCACCAACATTGGCATTACCTGAGAGCTTATTAGAAATCTAGACCCTCAGGCCCCAACCCTTGACTTTATGAATCAAAACATGTGATCAATCTGTGGGGAGGGGGTCTCACATATCAGTCTGAAAAGCTGTCCTTTAGAGTATGTCCTTCTGTTATGATTAGAGTGATCCACTCAGGTATTTAATTTTCTTGCTATCGTTCCTCTTACAGTCAGTGATAGAGAATGTATCATGCTGTGAATATTTAGTGGGCAAAGACCAATATTTAGGTAGACTAAGTAGTTTTTAACATACCATAAAATGTCGGTGAATTTTAAGGTCAACTTTTTGACCTTACGTCAAAAAGATTTCTATAAGCTACCATTCATATACCTGAAATACAAATGAATATAATACACATATAATAAAGCTACCTGGTAGCTTGTATGCATCATTTATTCCTCAGAATAACTCATTGAGGTATTAGTGCCCCCATTTTACAGATGATCACAGCTTTAGAGAGGTAAGTAACTCACCCAAGTTAGTAGATGTCAGGCCTAGTTTCAAAGCTCTACTCTTCATTTTCCTTAATTACAAACCAAGTGCCACAAGAATGAAGACTGGAGTGTCACTTGTTTCCAAATTAGACTCTCCTAAAGCCAATCTCACCGTGATTTTCCTTTCAGACTACATCAGGAGAAGATGTCCGTGACTTTGCCAAGGTACTAAAAAATAAATTTCGAACCAAAAGGTATTTTGCGAAGCATCCCCGAATGGGCTACCTGCCAGTGCAGACTGTCTTAGAAGGGGACAACATGGAAACGTGAGTAATGGCAGCAGCAAAACAGACTTTCATTTGATGTGTATTTGAACTTCTCCCAGCTGAATACCCTCTTTCACTTCCAAGTGCAAACAGTCTCTTCTATTTCTCTCTTTGGGTTTACTTTAGCTGAAAAGAGAAAAAGAAACTGATGTTCAGTTATCATTTTCACATGGTCTCTTGACAATTACCTTTCCCAAAAGTTGAACTCGATCTCATAGGAAAAAAAAATACAGCGTAGTTACTGATTGCCTTACAAGGCTTTAAAGAAATATGGGACTGTTTACAAATGAGTGATACCAGTATTTCATTTTGATTTTCCTTCCTCATGAATCAGATGTGTGTCTATTGCATTTTATGGTGTGGTCCTATGTAGTCACTTTTTGTCCCACTTGAGAGAAAATATGGTCACAGGAAAATTCCTTCACAGTAAGTAGCAACGATTTTCATGATCCAACAGATGTCGTCTTCACCTTTATGCCTTCTCCCTGTATTTTCCTGCAACTCTGATGGCAATCACACAACTATTTGTTTTTCTTTTAATTCACTTTCTATCTTTATTTGGCTGCTGCTTTCCATGGTTCATACTTAATTGGTTGGATTTTATTTATTTTGACCTTTCAGTAATTTTTGTTGTGGCTGAATTTGCCTGTGTCTTTCTTCACCACTTCATTTTTTGTTTTGCAGTCCCGTTACTCTGATCAACTTCTGGCCAGTAGATTCTGCGTGAGTACTTTGCTGAAGGGCGCTGCTACCACCAACACATTCGCTTGCTTGATTTTTAAATTTTTTTCTGTTTGTTTTGTTCTGTTTTGTTTAGAGACATTAATTTTCTCTCTTTCATTTCAGTTTTGTTTTCCTTCTCTTGATAAGTCTTTGAGAGAATTCTCATCTAGCACAGATCAGGAGAATCACAGTAGGGTTTGTAGGCTGTCTTACCTGGTGAAATTTGATTAGAAATCCTGGCCTGAGTTCAAATTAGAATCAAAGGAATTATGGAGGTTTTAATTGTCTTCCTGGGAGATGTGTTTATATATTTCTTCAAATATAAGCAATGAAGAGCCTCCCAATTATATAATAGCATTCTTTAGTCATATTTATTCAGGTTCATTGCCTTTGGACCTTCAAAAGGGTAAAGATTTTTTTCTTTAGGGCCTGTTATAAGTGGACTATTAAAAATCAGGATGTATTTTAGAATATGGTGCTGAGTTTAGCTGAATACTTTCAGTGAAGTGTATGGACTCTTTAGGAGGTTATACCATGCTATTTGACTAATTTTGATATATATGGTTTTTAAATTTTGGTCTAAACCAGTTTTACTCTCCTCTACAAACTAAATATGAAGCTCATAAACATTTATATGTTTACACTGGGTAAAAAGGGGACTGTAGTTTGTTATTACTACTGCTGTGTATTAATAATGAATACCAATGGATGATTGATTTATCCCAGAGTTCATGATGTTAGAAAACTCTTTGGGGCTAGGTGTGATAGTACACACCTGTAGTCTCAGCTAAATGGGAGTCTGACGTGGTAGGATGACTTGAGCCCAGGAGTTCGAAGGCTGCCTGGACAACATTCTGAGACTCCCATTTCACACAAAAAAGTTATGGAAAACTTCTTTGGTGGGGGGGGCCTGTGATTTATATATCAGCAAACAAAGTATGCCTGTTTTAGAATTATGTTATATGGGGGTTTTTAAACAAAATTGTGGTATTTTATATTTTGCTTTATGAAGCTTTTTATTTAAGTCAGATAGCTCTACTATATATGTGTATGTATGTATATCAATACAGGTATATATATGTACATATACATATGTGTATATATATGTGCATATACATATATGGGAGAAATGACTAAATTGGAAGAGGGACTAGTGTAAGAATTCAATTTATTTTTGCTGTTTTTTGTTTTTCCATTATGTAGTTTAATTTAAATTAGATTCTTAAAAAAAACAAACCCTATTGTGGTAAATGCAAACTATAATTGAGGTTTATTTTGAGTCTTTATTACCCTAAAGGAAGTACAAGCTTTCCCTTTTTAAAAATAGCATTGTTGTACTCCTTTAATTTTGAGATGTAGTAGCAATAAGTAGTAAATTGTATGATTTCTGTAATCCTCATGTTTAGCCAACTTGGGAAGTTATTTAGATTCAGTTGTGTTCCCAGCCTGTTGATGATTGTTTTCCCTAACCCAGATAGTCTGTTTATAGAAGTCAAAATATTTCATAAATACGAAACTTTAAAATTTGATATACTGAAGTCCTGAGCTTGGTTGGATCCTGAGTGAATGGGTTTAGTTTACCCTCTGTTGGAGTAAGTTTAACCAAGTATGCTGAAAAACAATTATGCAAAAACAAGTATGCAAAAAACCAAGTATGCTGAAGAACAGTTTTTTTAATGCATGGCTAATAGTAGCATAAAAATAATAAGTGAAAAGTAACTAACTGTTTCTTGAAAGGAAAGAAGAGGCTACACATAAGCTAAGGAAGGAAATGTCATGACAATCAGCTTAAAGTAATTCAAGTCAAGAATATTTGTCTTTCTTAAACTTTGAAGCACTTAAAAATTAATAACATCCTTTATTAAAGTATCTTTCTAGCAATTAAAATATATTCCCAGTTTCCTTTTTTATAAAAAGTTGGTTAGATTATTCAGAAAGTGTGGGAAGTTCTAATTTTAAGGAAGAAAACAAACCTCGCAGGCTATAGTTTGTGTCTTCTTTAATACCATAATTTTATTAAAGTCTTTACTCAGAATTGTAAATAAAATATAAAATGTACTGTAAAGCTATCCTGCTCAGACAGAAGAATCCTAACTTGTTTTATTTTGTAAAAATTGTATTTGAAGCTGGGTGCCGGTAGTTCATGCCTGTAATCCTAGCTACTCAGGAGGCAGAGATCAGGAGGATTGTGGTTCAAAGCCAGTCCTGGCAAATAGTTTGCAAGACCCTATCTCAAAAAACCCACCACAAAAAAGTTCTATTTGATGTTAACAAATCCTATGATAATAATGGTATTTTATCCATTTAATATGGATCACAGAATGGGAAAGTTTTCTGTGATACAGATCTTTTGTTCTTCATTAGACAAAACCCCTGTTTACTAGTGTTTGCCAAATTGTTTTAAAGTAAATCTAGCATAGGCTTTTTATATTGTTTTCCATGACTGAAACAGTCCAGCAGTGTTCTTTGAGCTACTATGTTTTGAAACCTACGTGAATGAAAACATTAATGGAGTTTTCATAAAAGTGAAAGTGGTGGTGGGTAAGATGGCATTGGCGGAATGAATTATTAGTGGTAATAGGAAATAATCCTTCTTCGTATATGATTTTGTATTTAGGAAGTGGAAACAGTATTACCATCTTCCTTCAGAAGTGTTTTTGAAGTCTTTGCACTTAGTTTTATTTCTGGGCTAAGTAGTATTTTTTTTATATTTACTAACTCAAGATTTCTGGTTATTATGAGTTCTTGTGCTTATGCATGCTATAATAGGTGTTACCTACATTAATAAGAAAAATAACGTGAAATGACCCTTGAGGTTAAGAATTAGCTCTGTATAAGATTTTTCTGTATAAGATTGTATTAATGTGCTCGGGATTTATATGTCTACTTTTCTTGGTGGAGTTTTGCTCTAAGGTCTTGGGTTTTCTTTCTTCTTCTATTATACTACCACAGTAACATCTATTATCATGGAAAACACTACTAATGTATTTTCCATGACGGTGGGCTTTTACTTCATAAAAATATGTAATTGAAAGACTGATCTGTTCCAAATGATAATGCTGATAAGCCAAACAATCCACGTATTAAGTTATTTTTGTCTGCAGTGAACATTTCAAAACAAACTATCTCATTTTTCTAATAAAGCAGATTGACTCTCTAAAACTATAGTGAAAAGTCACATGGAACCTTTGGATCTGCCTATTAAATTGGCTAGTCATTGTTTTTATTTCCTCATGAAATTTACACATCTTTTACAATTGACCGAGACAGTATTGGTTTCATAAATAAGAACTTTCTCTCTCAGGGAAGATTTTTGGTACCCTAGTTATTTGCTGTAGTATGTTATAATTATTTTATGATAATGTATCTTCATTAAGAAATAGGAATTTCTGCTATTGTTCCTATGTACATTTTTTTCTTTTTCTGTTTTTTAATGTAAATTAAAAGAAACATATTCCTCTTACTGTTCAGACCAAGTCTTTGAATGCTACTTGGATGTTAGGCTAAACCAGAATCCTCACTGAGTATATCACTGTTGACTTTTGGGTTCATACTTTGACCTAAGGGCTTTCTGGGTCAGGAGAGAAATGGAAGAGATCTTTTGTCCTATTCCAAATAAAACAAAAAGCACAAGTCCAAACTGGTTTTCAGAACAGATGCTTTTTCTCCCGAAGGTAATAGATCAGATAAGAAAGTATGAAAAAACTCTAGTAGCTAAGATAAGGTAGGTTTTTACTTATAAAAAGGAAATAGACTACTCATGCTAATTCTTTCCTCTTGTTTTCACATCTGTGTTTGAGATTTCAGTATTCCCAATAAGAAATATTTCTGATATTGTGACAGTCTATTGAATTTAGCCATTTTGTGACATCATAATATAATCTTAGGTCATTCTATTTTTTTCTATAAAGCACTAGTGTAGTCCTGTTGTTAAATTGGTAGATACATTCCTTCTGCAGAAAATTGTACAGGCCAAGACATTTTGATACATGGAATCTGAAGAAGTCTTGGTCTGGAGTAGCCTCTTTGAACGAAAATTACTGACAGTAAATGTACTAAGCAAATGAATACTTTCCATTCAATAAAAAGGTGGCTAATAAATGGCATAGGTGTAAATTGTTTAAAACTTTAATTCACACAATTCTAACACAATTTCAGAACTATAAGATATGAGGAATTATAAGCCAGGAGCACAAAATGCTACATAGAACTTTTCTTCCCCAACTTTTTCTATAATTGACACTTTCCAGAGAAGTTTTTGATCTCTTTATGGCTTTTGAAAAAAGCAGAAGTGTGAGAAATCATCTCTCAAATCTGGATTTAAAATACTTGATGCTTTCTAAGATACAGGAACAGCTAAGTGTACATTATCCATAGAATTAGAATAAAAGTATTCTAGGCCATGTATATAACTTAACTGTGTGATGGGGTTTTTTTCTCCAATAATGGATGGTGTCTGTGACTAATCACATTTTCTGCCTTATAGGCCTGCCTCGTCCCCTCAGCTTTCACACGATGATACTCATTCACGTATTGAACATTATGCTAGCAGGTATGAGACTAGTTGAATGCCAGGCAAATATTGATTAAAATAACTAACCAAGGAAAGCTAACCTATAGTAATTTTAAACAACTCTTTTCTTTCTTCCTCAATCTTGTCTGATTTCTACTAATCAACCTGCCCTCTAATGTGCATGCCATTCCACTGCATGTTGTTTTTGGACACCAACAAGAGCATGGGTCCAGAACAATCTTATTTAACCCTGGCCTTTAAATATTTCTGGTAGTCTTGTTATGTTTTGTATACCAAGCATTTTACTAAATTGGCTTACAAGTCATCTGGCTTCCTTAGAAAACTACTAGACTAGATATTAATCTGTGACGAAATGATACTGTATTACATGGAGAATATGAAAGCCTTGGCTTTCCATTTGTGGATTTATTTTATGTGCTATTCTGTAAAGAAGAGAATAATTAATTTTCCTAATCCTTGAACCTTTTTCTATCCTACTTTCTTTGTGTTTGAGATAATTTTATATCTAAAAACTGAATTAGTAATTATAAAATATCTTGTGCTTATTAAATAAATCTATAAGAATTTGATTAACTTTTTTTTAGTTGTCAGAAGACGATTATTTTCTGAGGTGGAAGAGATTTTTAAAGGTAAAAATTGGTGGCAGAACATAGAAAGTTTACTGTGAATCCATCCATTACCAGTACTCTAACTGTTAGACATGGTTATCAACTGTGGAAAGTTAAGTAGTTATATACATCTGTCATCAGTGGAAGGCATTAATTGTCTTAAAAAGAAAAGGTGTAGTGTAAGGTATTTTGTACATTTGTTAGGGAAGCTTTTCTTCTGAAAACAAAAATCTTAGTGAAAGGAAGATTGATCTATGGAACAAAACAAATGAGCAACAAAATACAACTTCCCTTAGAATTTATAGCAGAAATGTAAAGCTGCTGACTAGCTGTGGTCTACCACACCCTGCTTGCTTCAAATGGTTAAGCCATCACACACATCTTTTAATTTGAAGGACTCCTTTCTCCTCTTGCCATGATTTATCTTTTAGTTTTCAGGAATGTTCACTTAGGTCTTGAATAGATTCTAAGAAATCACATAAGTTTTAATGAGCTTTTACGTTTTTTATCAGGCTAGCAGAAATGGAAAACAGCAATGGATCTTATCTAAATGATAGCATCTCTCCTAATGAGAGCATGTAAGTATCCCATCTCTTTTTACAAAATGTTCCTGACAATGAAATTGCTTTGAGGGATTTAGAGGTAGGATAGCACAGAATATAGGAATTAGCATCACATTCATTTGATCTTTCAGAGCCACCATTCACTTACTTTTTTTCTTTAACTTTTTAACAGTCTGGCACGGAATGAGCTCATCCAACTCAGGCATTATTGGTTTGCCAAAATAACAAAGAAGTTTACCTTATTCTCATTTAAATTTATTTAATGCCATATCATTACAAATTCATAGTCCTAAACACTTGTATTAAGCACTTCATCTTTGACAATACCTGCCACATATTTAAAGGCATAGGATATTATTTTAAAATAATGGCTAAGTAGTATTTTCTCTACACATGGAGAATGGAAATTCAATCTTGGTACAGAATTCCTATTCCCCTCTGCTAAGTTAGTTGGGCATTTTCCTTCTAAACTCCAAAGTAATAGATTTTTGTGATTTAGCATCTTCATGAGGTAACTGAAGTGAGGTAGTCTTGTGAAAGGTTTCCAGATGAGAGAGTACAAATGCAGGTCATAGTTTGTCTGTGGGAAGTTAAGCCAGCCCTATTAAACTTTAAGGACAGAGTGGTGCCAAAAGTGGCCGAGAACACAGGTGTGACAGGAAAACAGAGGCTTCATCATTCACAGAATGGAGCCCAGAAGAACATTGCCATGAACCAAGTAAGAGTGTTTGAGGTAGAGAGAATAGGTTATGAAGCAAATATGAAGAAAAATAAGGATCTACCAACTGAGCAAATATGCTGAGAGGAGAAATCTAGTCAAAGTACAATGATACTTTTAGTTTGATAAGATATGAATGTTTTACCATCTTGTCATGAGGATATAGGCAATGGGAGGAATGGTAAATTTATCCTGTGCAGTTGGTGTGGTAACCCACAGTCTTGCTCAGATGAGAGAAGGGCCTTCATAAGGATTAAGCATAAGGAAATTGTGTCAAAGTGGGATTTATGTATAACTAGGTAATAATAATCAAATCAACACTCAGTCATTTATATATGACTTAGTTATATCAAACAAACAAACAACATTTTCCCCAATCATAACACTCATACATTCTCTTTGTTAACTATGGGAAAAAGTACTGATATTTATAATTATAAAATTCTCTCACAGTACAGTGTATGGTCAAAGAATCAGCCAAATGTAAGTGGCTTGAATGATTTCCTTCTTTGGCTCATTGATTTTGATACTAGAGTCTCTAACACAGTCAAATTAATTCAAATTGTATCCCTGTGACAGTGGCTACCATTCATGAACCGCCTAAGAGAATAGTAAAAAAAAAAGCTTACTTACAACTATATGTTTCCAACAAAAATTAGAAATCCTAGGAGTAAAATTTCAGAGTTTGTGAAGAATAATAAATTAGATAGGTAGTAAAACCACTTTTGCTGTATTTTTAAACAAAATTTAGCTCTTGAAGACAAAATTGCATGAGGACAAACAATTCATTTTCACTCAGTGTTGTACATTAAAAATTCATGGTATTAAGGGGCAGGTTCGGGGAAGTGGTTTGATGGATTGATTTACTTCACTTAAATGATTCTTTCTAAGACCCAATAATAATAATATTTTTTTTTTGTGGTACTGGGTATTAAACCAAGGGCCTCACATATATTAGGGAAGTATGGTACCACTAGCCTACACCTCCATTCTCCCAATAACTATTTTTAGTTGACTTTTCACATTTCCACCAGTATCTGGCTTAATGGACTAAAATAATTTAGACCAGGAGGACATTTCTCTAAATACCTGATTTTTTTCAACTTGAAAGTAAGTGGGTATGGAGTGTCAGACATGGTGATGCACATCTATAATCCCAGCATTTGGAAGGCTGGGTCAGTGAACCACAAGTTTGAGGGCATCATGGACTATACAATGACCCCACGTCTCAAAAAAATTAAGTGAGTATGGAGAAAGGAATATGAAAGTATTGTCTGATATCTAACCAGAGTCACCTCTCATTAAGAACAGAATGAAGTTCTTATAACTTGGAAGTAAACAGACTTTTCAGGAGCTTAAGGCAGTGCATTCTGAAAATAGTTTCTCCTGGGTGAAAAAAGTTCCTAGTCTCCAGGAAAGATTGCAGCTGCCTCCCAAAATATGCTATTTTGCTTCCTTTTTCCTCAAGATTGGTATTTATGAACTGCTCTGAGGAACGGGTTATTCTGTCTTTTAATCAGTCACCATAATTACTTTTTTCCCTCAATTTTTGTTCATATCTAAACAGTAATTGAATGAAATAATCACTTATCTACAGTTTAATTATTGTTACCATCCTCCCTTCATGTCTTTTATAAGTAAAAATTTGTTGAGGAAGCTACACTTTTTGGCTACATTGCCTTCAACTTGAGAAAATATTTACTCTTAGTATTTTAAGTGTTTTTCCTAATCATTATCAACAATAGCATGGATTATCATGTCTTAATATTTAGTGACTATTGGTTAACCTGTCAACATAGAGTCCCAGTATTTCTGCAATTCTACTTTTCATTGATCCATGTAAATAGGCCAATCAATTTCATCTGAAAATTTGAGCAAGAAACACTTTGAATTGTCATCAATAGAGTGGTAGAGAACAATCTCAGCAGCAGTATCTAAATGTCTTTAGAAGCAATAAAAAAAAAAAAAAGGTCTAATTAACTGTTAAAAGCAAATAAATGTTTCTATTTTCAAATAGACACCCAAGTCCCTGACCCCCAAAGCCAAATAAGGGGGGGGGGGCAAAAACCAAAACCTTTGATTTTATTTTCCAGAGATGATGAACATTTGTTAATCCAGCATTACTGCCAAAGTTTGAACCAGGACTCCCCCCTGAGCCAGCCTCGTAGTCCTGCCCAGATCTTGATTTCCTTAGAGAGTGAGGAAAGAGGGGAGCTAGAGAGAATCCTAGCAGATCTTGAGGAAGAAAACAGGTGAGTTTTCTTTCTAGCTTTGTCATTGGTAAGCAGAACACATACACTTGCACACACAGAAAAGTGCCAGGACTCTTCACTTAGTCATTCTGTGTCTAATTGCTTGCTAAAATAATCTGTTTAGCTGCTTTTGCAGATTCTCTTTTTTTGTTGTTATCTGAAAGAAGAAAATGAATGCAATAGTATGATTAAGAACTCCTATTTTAAGCATGAAGGGATTAATGCTGACTGGGGTATTTGATTTGTTGCATGTGTTTTTGGAGGCTCTGATTTTATATTTGAGACTAGAACTTAAGAAAAAACCAGGTCATTTATTTTTATGATTATATAATTTTTATATGTATTTGGCCATAGTATCTCAAATAGTTAAGGAGGTAGGTTCATTGGCTTGTTCATATTTTGGAACAAATTATTTCATCTTGTCAAATGATCACAATCATAGAGGATTAGGAAGACAATTTCAATTGTTAGCCATCACCTGTAAAAGATGTTCACAGAAATTGTAGAAGAGGAAAAAGGCTAAAAAGAATTCACAGTGACCACAGAGAGGACCAAGTTGTAAAAATCTGGAGTATTGTGTGGTGTCAGGACAATGCAGATCATTGGACTTTTACTTTTGTATTACATTCATTATATCACAGGTCCCTTGGTTAAGAAAGCTTTTGCGCATATTCACTTTTCATAGTGTGCCGTCTTCAAATAAATGCCACAAGACAAGTCTTTAAAGGAGAAATTGCTCAAATTTGTTGTACTTAAGGTACTTTCATCTCTTTGGTTTAGCCCAAGGCACCAAGACTTCTTAAGGCAATTCTGTGTCTGAGAACCAGTGCCCTCAGGGAGAATGTCACCTGAAGATGAAAAAACAAACTGCCATTTATCCAGTCCCTTCTGCTGCCACTACCTTCCTTCTAGCTCTTAAGACCTCTGACCTCTGGCGATAGCTCCTTATCTGGTTGGCTTCCCTTCAGTTTCTTTCCTACCCCTCTAATAAATCCTCCATACTGACTCTAGTTGTACATCTTTCCAGTACTAAGACCCATGATGACATTCTTCCTTTATTGGATTTCTACATCTTACAAAAAATAATCTAGCTTCTCAGCTGGGCATTCAAACCTTCCACAATTTTCTCTTGACCTGTTTTTTCAATTTCGCCTTCTTTTATACTCCCTGAGTTCTGGCTATGCTGTTGTAGCTAGTATTTTTTTAATACATTCTGCTCTCATCCACTTTCCGGGTCAAGTTAAAGCTTGTTTCTCAATAACCTCCAACCTTCCACTGCTTTATCTGGCAAAGGGATCCTACCCGTTCTCCCTGAAAATATCTTTCTCCACAGAACCCACCTAAAGCCCTGCAGTTGGATATAATCTGTCTTTTGCTTATATTACCAGAACACCTTGGACTTTTTCTGAGAACTCCTTGACAGTTTGCCTTTTTATCACTTGCTATTAACACCTCCCGCTAATGAAATAGCTGGGCACCTTTGGGACAAGGACTGTGCCTTACTCATTTTCATGTCCCCTATCGTACCTAGAAAGATAAGAATTTTTAATGGCTACTCAGGAAATACTTGCTGAAGACCTGAGAATACAGCAAGGATATCACATGAATACCATCCAAGAGGTCATATTATACATTGGGGACGTGCTGAAGGATAACTTTATTTTTAGCTTTATTGGTAAGATTGTTTATAAATGAGGCCATGGTTGATAAAACATTTTCCTCTACTTTATTGGGAACAATCATTAGTTATGATTAATAATTAGTAATTAATAATAAGTGATCATTAGTACCCATTCATGTTAAATCTTTAACAAATTAAATAGGAAGAAAAAGTTGTAAGTGGAATTGTAAATAGAATTTGATGTTACTGGGCTGGCAGAGTGGCTCAAGTGGTAGAGTACCTGCCTAGCAAGCAATAGATCTTGAGTTTTTAAACCTCAGTACCGCAAGAAAAAACAAAAGAATTTGATGTTATTGAGTAGTAAATATATTCTGTAGTATATGATTTTTGCCATTGTGTGATACAATGTTTTAGCTCATTGGTTGAGTTCTGTCTTGTTTGTAGTTAGTATACTCACCTGCCATACCATGGCAACCAGGTCAGAGAGTGTTACTAAAGAATACTGGTAACTATCATTTGTATATCACTTTATCATTTTCAGAGCACTTTTTTTTAGTGCATGATGCCTCACGCGAGTTAAGCACACACTCTACCACTGAGCTACACTCCAGCCGGTCACTGTCAGAGGACTTTAATATATTTTAGATAATTTAATCTTCCTAAAAGCTCTAAAAAAGAAGAGCTTGTTCTCCTTTCTGGAGGTGACAAAATGTAAGAGGTTCAAATAGCATGCTCCAGATTTCTGTTAGCCAGTGGTGCAACAAAATTCAAATTCATTTTGCTCTCTCAAAATAGTCAACAATCATTCTATCTATTATTTACATAGAATTCTGGCTTATTCCCTAGAATGTACCTTAACTTGAAGGAATATCTGTAAGGAACATATGTCCTCGAATGAACCAGTTTGTCTACTTGTGGTACAGTGACAGCCACTTTACCCTGAAAGATAGCCAAGATCATTCTCCAAGAAAGGGATGGTTTGTTCTCTGAAAAAAAGAACAGCATTATACTGGGCTACTTAGAGCTCTGAAATGAGGAATCTGGTGTTGATTCAGTTCTTTCTGTAAGTTATCTTGACCTTCAAGAAAAGGTCAGGATGAGCCTTTTTCTTTCTCCCCCTACTTAGTCACATTTTCATCTCCTACCAAATCCCAAAGAAATTTCTCTTCAGAGCACCCCTCCTGGAAAACGATCTGTCTGGTTTTCATTGTTTTGTTTTCTCCTGTCTTCTTGCAGTTCTGTTCAAGGAGCTCCTTTGCCTTCATGACCTTTGAATTCAATGTTAGTTAAGAAGCCTTTAATTTGCCATTTCCTGTTCTTCCCTAAGAAAACCCAGGAAGTCAATACATGCCCGTTCTCTGTGCCTGGCAAGCTGGCTATTTCCCAAGTCAGAATGAGGCTATATAATTGACAAATATTATCCTGTTTTTTAGAGAAAGCGTGTTTAAAACTGAGATTTTCCCAAGTGTTTTGGATGTGAATTTAGCCTATTTATGTGTGTTTTGTGTTCCTTTATTCTGTAGTTATGACTTATCTAAATAAAAACAAAAGAGATAAGCTTGGAGACCCCCACTCCTGACATTCATGTTATTGAATTCTGTTAATTATATGTATTTATAATACCTTCCCACAATCTTCTAAGGAAGAAAATGGCTATTTTAGAAGTGTCTCAGGGGTGTCTTATCTCTGTCACCAGAATTCTTTTTCTCCTGACTGTTGTACACAGTATTCAATAAATATTTGTTGAATAAATTAACTGAAATGAAGCTGAATCCATTTTGGTTGTAACATACATGCATGTACTTCTGATGAAAACTAAATTATATAGAGAAAGCCTTTCATAGACTTTTTTTTCCTGTTCACTTTTCAAAATATTTCCTTTTTACAACTGCCTTGATTAGCACTAAGCATTGCTTTGTAATAAACTTAAAATATTAAAAATCCATTTTCCAAATCCCAGGTGCTAAATGTTTTTCCTATTGGCATTCTCTGATTGTTTGTCTATGCCACAAAGATAAATCTGACTTTGAATTTTTCTGATAGTGTCTCATAAGTTTGAGCAACTAGTGACATTACCAAGATACCAAATCTTTAATGTTTCATTTCTGCATAATCTCTCTCCTTCATAACCACAGATAATTCAGGTTCATCTTTATTTGGTAGAAGACAGATACATAGTGGAAATTTGATTCATTCTGTGCCCATAATGTTGTAAGCTCAAGGTTTACTTTTTTTCTGTGTACATTAAAGCATTCAGTCTTCTAACTTAAATCTATAGTGTTAAAATTCTAACATTTTTTTCTGTAAAGTTTAAGTGAACCAAGGCTTGCTCTGAAATCCAAGGTATGATTCTAGCAATGAAAAGGTAGCCTTTATAAGAGACAAAGATTCATTATTGTTCTACCTGCATAGCAAATTGATTAGATTGCTCTTAAGTCTCAAAAGTAGATAGATACTAACCTAATTTACCATGAAGCCACAAGTTAATTGAAGTTGTTAGTGAATGTCATATGACAATAGGGAACTCTGGATTCTTAGTACCTACTCAGTACCTTTCATATGCCTTGTTGGGTGACTGAACCTTATGTAACCTAAATTTTAGTTTTCTCTTGCTCCTTTTCTTTCTTGCAATGTTTGCACAAGATTATTTACATTATATTCAAAGAAATTTTAGTTTGGTTATTTATATCACTGAATCGAAGTAGCTAAAAATTATGGAATGTCCCTTTACCTTGTAAATGCTCTTATGACTTTGGGCCCTGGTCCAGTAGTTATCAGTCTTCTGATGCACAGGCATCTTTATTCCATGTCCTTTCCTTTGGTCTTTGTATAGGTCTGAAATGATGGTGAGAAGATGGCCACACTAAAAGAGCTGAAGGGGGTCAGGAATGGGCATCCCCAGCCAGGGATGAATATAAACCTAGATGTCAAGAGGAATAGCAGAGTGTATTTGGGTAACAGGCAAAGGAAGTGATGAGGCTAGCCAGGTGGGGAAACCCTACCTGGGAAAGGGTATGGTAACACACTGATGAGTTTATCCTCCTTATCTAGGATAGTTACCTCATATAGCTTAAATGCATACACTGAGATTCACATAGCTGTGTGGAAGGTGACTTTGAAAAGAGCTATCTGGAAGTAGGAAATCAAATTTGGAGGTCACATGGAAGCCCAGAAAAGAGATGACAAGAGCCTTGAGTAAGGTTGTTGAATTAGGGAGGACATATTAAAGCTGACTGATATTTCAGGGGATGGAGAAAAGTGTTTGATGTGGTTTAGTAGGTCTGGGGAGGGCAGAAATGATTCCCTGGTCTGGTGGGTACACAGTAAGTTATTTATGTCTGGGACTGACAATCCAGGGAAAGTAGTAGCAGGTCTGCCCTTTTATTCAGCAGTATTTATGTAAGTTCTTCCTCAAAGGCTGAGTAGCTAGAAGATGATGAATGGGGTATGGGAGAGAGTTTGGATTGAGGTCCTGGTGACATTCTCATATGTGAGTGTCTGGCAGTCTGTGAGAAAAAGAACTTGGAAGTTTGCAGGAGAGGTCTGTGAGTCACCAGTTTATAGGCGGTAGTTGAAACTGAGAATGAATTTACCTGCCAAAAGGATGTTTAGCAGAAGGAGAACACTGGGTTTGGTAGAGCTCTGGAAGATAGGAACATTAAGATGTTCATTTAATAACTTTTATTCTTTTAACAGAGAATATATTCATTTATACAAATCCACAGGGTTCAAAAAGACATAGAGGAGAGGGAGAATCATAAGCCCTTGTGGGCTTCCCAGTTCTGGAGGTTGCCACCTTTATTGTTTTTTTATGTGTCTTTCTAAAGATAGTTTCCACATATACAAATATTTGCAAATATATTTGTGGTTGTTGAGATTATTTCACACACTGTTGTACAGTTTTCACTCTGGTCTTCTCTTTTTACTTAAAAATCCATGATTACTTTCCATATAGTGAAGGAATGTGCCAGAAGAGAGGAAGCGAGCTTGAGCATGATGGGAGCATTTTCCCAAAAGAGGCAGTGGGGAGAAGGGTTAAGGGCCCAAGGATATAAGAGGAGGCCTGACCTTGAATAGGAGAAGGACCACCTCCGAAGGTAATGTAGTAGCTGAGGAATTTAGGGTAAGGAAAGAGGAAGAAAGGGGGATAATAGAGTGAATGTTAAAATGTCCAGTAAACAACACTGGAAATTAGTAGGGACCGATTTCCTACATTTGCTTAAGTTTTAGTAAAGTTAATGAAACTAGCCATTCATGTCACTTGGCAGCATGGGCCCCAAAACAAAGGGCTACAGAGCCTTTTTTAGATAAAGGGAGCTCGTTTGATCACATAAATCACACAGCCAAGACCATTTATGGCAAGAATGAAGAAGAGCTAAAGGGCAAACATGCTGCATTTAAAAAGCTATGTAAGAATTGGGTCAGTCATCGCAGCTCTACTCAGGCAGGAAGGGCAGCTACACGTGAGGGAGATGGAATCCTCATGACTCAGAAGCTCAGATTCTAACTCGCGGATCCAATATAACTATATCTTTTTTAGTTTATCATGAGTTAATCAAGGTCTGAGGGGGCTGTTTTGTGGCATCCAGTTCATGGAAGTGAATGAATAACTCAGAATGACAATTTATTTCTCCCTTTCTCCTAATTATCTCTCTTTTTAAATGCTTTATTGTAGTAAGTGTATCGAGGTTTCTTTTTTTGTGTGCCACGGTGTAGAGTTTAAATGCAAATACTAGACCTATTAAAATGGGGCGTGTACATTCTTTAGAGATTGGAGTTGTCACTAATTTCTAGGGTGCTGGATCTTAGAATGTGACATCATAGAAATAAGAATAAAAAGTCCTATTGTCCTCTGGTGAACTTAGAATCATGGCATAGCAATGGTCATGAAGACTGCTTTCATAATACAGAAAACTGACGTAACCCACTGGTGATTAGAATTCACACCTTACAGGTATAGCTACCATCTCCACAGGACAGACTAGATAAATTCATACAATCCAGTTTCCCGTTTTGGATTTCCTATGAAGGCCCAGATCCTTCTTGTGGCCTTCACTACCTGACCATCCTGCTACAGTAGAATCCTTCTTGTGGCCTTCACTACCTGACCATCCTGCTACAGTAGAATCAATTATAGTCATGACTTCTTTAGTTACTTTCCAGGCCTGAAGATATAATTCCATTCACTTCTACAGATGGTTACTGAATGCTTAATGTGCTTTTATTTATTTATTTATTTATTTATTTAATTAATTTATTTTTTTTGCTTTGTATATTTTATTAATTTTTCAGGAAAATACCACACTTTTAAAGAAATCTTATGGGTTTTCTTTTTTAATTTTTTTTTGTTGTTTTTTGTTTCGGGAGATTAATTTTTTTTTCTTTTATTATTCATATGTGCATACAAGGCTTTTAAAACTGTGGAGACTACAAACAGGAGTAAACCTTGGTTCTTAACCTTCATGGAGCTCAAAATTTAATAAAAGATATTAAAATAAAAACAATAATAATTAATTATTACTTGTTCCTGGTGGAACAAGTGCTCTAGGGGGCACAGAGATGAATGATTAATTTAAGGTTGAAGACTGAATAGTTTCCCAGGTTGAGAGAGGAGAAAAGGATGAATTTTCCAGACCAGTGGAGTAGTAAGTAATGTATAGCATGAAAAGAGGAGACTGTGAAGGCAATGGAATGCTAGGTGGAGACTAAGGACTTTGGTCAAGTATGGTATACTTGATATATTGTAAGAACTTATAAATGCTACAATGTACCCCAGTACAACAATAAAAAATTTTTTCAAAAAAGGACTTTGAAATTCTACTAAGAAGTTTGAATTTTATTCTAGAAGCCATCGAACAGTGAAGGTTTTCTGAGGGAGGGAAGATTGAGAAAACCAATTGTAGGCAGTGAGCTAATAAAGCCATGGAGATGTATAGTGGACAGTATATTGAAAGATGATCAACTTTTGAACTAAGGATGTCTTAGGAAAGTGAAGAAGAGATAGAGAAATTGGAAGGTCACTGAATGAAGGAGGCCAGGGGAGGAGGAAGAGGAGGCAGAGGGAGGAATTTGGTGAAAGAACTGGGAAATGGTCATTGAAAACAACATATACACACAGGAAAAGCTATTGAGATGCAAAGAGTCAGTGAACCTGTTAAGTTCTGTTTGCCCGAGAACATTCAAATGGAAATTTCCTATGTTGATTTTTTGTGTTCACTTTCCAAAAAGGACTTTTTAAAAAAGCCTTAGCAATAAGATCAATGAGCTTAGTGGGGATTATCATGATTGAGCTTTAGATTTGCTTGGAGCTTCCCTGTAGCCAGAGAAATAAGATATATAAAGATTTATCTGTCTCTCAATGTTAGATGAAGGAAACATGCAACATCCTAAGGAAACACTATAAGTTTCCTGGCTCTTCAAAATAACACCACCACCAAAAATGAGTGGCTGTCCTTTGAGTGCTTGTTATGAACAAGAACTCTTCTGAGTACATGTAAATCTTCTTCTGTACAACAACCCTGTGAAGTGGATGCTGATCCCAAAAGACTTGGCAACAGCGTGTGAAGGACACTCCATACAGCTAGCACATGGATTCAAACTTGGCAGTCCTGAATTCTTAACCCATGTTGTGCTTGATGTGATTAATACGAGTGTCTTTACCAACATTTTTGTAAACAAAGACAATGAAAATGTATGTGGCTTTTTTTCTCATAGCTTTTGATAATTGTGGGAAGCTTAATTTTGAAGATGAAAGAAATGATGACAGTTCTCTTGAGAATAAAGGTTATTGTTGCCCATTATGTGTTCCACAGAATACCTTCATGAAAAATGATTCCAAGGACAGATAAACTTTGGAAACACTTGCATTGGAAAGTCATAACGACATTAGCATTTGCATTGAAAAATTTAGAAGTAAAAAAAAAAATCCTGATTAGCTTTGTTTAATCCAATGTCGCCCACACTTACTTAACCTTAAATCCAGTTGTTATGTGGAACTCACTGTGATAAAGAGTCTGTACTAAGCTTTAAAAAGCAGCCAAAGAGACAGAATAGTTCGCTCTCTACTATAGGTGTTAAAAAGTCTAGCCATTGTCTTTCTAGGGACAATAGAGCACATAACTAACCCATGTTACCTGTAGGTAAAGCCTGGAGTTGCTCAAAAAAGTTAACTTTTGATGTGCTGTAGTAGTGAAGCAGTTGCCCTATAGACATAGAGGCTAGAATGATGTAGTCTGTACAATCCAGATTATCTCCCACCATCATAGAAAATTCTTTGCACCTTTCTTGAATGGAATATTCCTCTGAATAATCTGTCTTTTTAAACCAGTAACAAAAGTTTCCACCAATAACTTGACACAATTAACTTGCTATATGGAGTTCTTACTTGTTCACTCATTGACCTTTCAAAGATGTTTACCAAAGACGGCAACTTTTATTTCTATCAGAATTACAAATGAATCTTTAAAGTAGACACAAAGGTCCATTGTTCCTTGAGGTATCTCCTGGATCTTGGTTTAAAAATGTATAATCAACAAAGGGGAAGATACTTCTCCCTCTTTGTCTAATAACAGGAGTGCAGGTATAGCTTTCCTCAAAGTAAGACTCAAATTTAAAAGGTGTGTAGCTAGTATAAGGAAGCAGATTCCCTACCTGGTACGGAAATTGTAAAGAGGATGAATGATTAGTCTGTCAACTTGTCCTGGTTTGGTGCTTAGCAAGTTCCAGTTCACAGAGCCCGTGGCTAATGGAGTCATCCAGGAAAGTGTTGGAAAGATAGGTGTGGAATTTTAAAAGAGAAGTCTGAACCCAGGTGCTGTTGGCTGTCCACTGTAATCCTAGCTACTATTGAGGCTGAGATCGAGAGAACTAAAATTTGAGGCCAGCTTGGACAAAACATTCTACAAGACCCCATCTCAACCAATAGCTGGACATAGTGGCACCCCCAGCTATGCAGGAGGCTGAAATCAGGAGGACGGCAGTTCCAGGCCAGCCCAGACCAAAAAAAAAAAAAGAAAAGAAAAAAATTCACAAGACCTCCCTCCATATGAACTGAATAATAATAATAATAATTTAAAAAGCCAAGCTTGATGGCTTTCGCCTTTTATACAAGCTAGGGCAGGAAGCATAAAATAGAAGGATTGTGGTCTAGGCCAGCAGTCAAAAAGCGACAACCTCTCTGAAGGATAACTAAAGCACAAAGATCTCAAGCACTAAAGTGCCTGTCTAGCAAGCACGAAGCCGAGTTCAAACCCCAGTGAGGAGCAGTGAGTTATGGGAGAAGGTCACAGAAGATGAGGGAGAGGATGGCGTCCTCCTAGGAAGAGAGTATTTATAGAAAGAGTGCCAAGGACCTCCTGAGATACTTGATTGTGATTGGGTATGCCCACTTCCCCATAAGCAGCCCAGTTAGTATTGTATAAATGAATGAATTCTGCCATAAAATGGCTAACCTGATATATTTTATTTTTTATTGTCTTAATAATTAAAAGGTGACTTCTTGTGTCTCCAAATTCTGAGTTACCTTAAGGTGCAACCATCGTAACTATAGGTCATAAGTAAATCCATATGATCCTTTTCCTACCATTTCATAATAAATCAATGTGATTATTTCAAAGATAGCCTCTATTTTTAGCTTTTTCAGTGAGCATGGTTCTCAGTCATTTTGCATTCACTTAAAGTTTATTACTATGGTAGAACTAAATAATATCCCTCTTCAAGGGTAAGGAACAGTGTCTTGTATATCATCTCCACAGTTCTGGGTACATAAATGTTTGTATAAATGAGTGGATGAATACCCTTTGGGATTTTCTTATTACCTGATGGGTTTGGGGGTTGATTTTCAGCTGTCTTCTTTGTTTTACTTATTATTCTTTCCCCAGTTTCCTTAATTTCCTGTTTAGATTATGGTATCATTTTTCATTAGGCTGAAGTCTGAGTCATTAGGTTATCTCAGATTTAAGCATTTTAGGCTCATTTGGGGGCTTTTTTAAAAAACTCATCTGCTGAAAAATTTAAGTCTATAAATAATTCTGTAGGCATGTGCAGACCATTTTTCTTTTATATACGTGGGTTCAAGCTGGATTCCTCCACAGTAAGAGAAAGTATTAGAAGCTTGCAAGTTTTCACTGAGGAAATACCTTCTGTGTGATGAAAAACAGGATTTTGAATCTAGGACTTAGGTTTTTTTGGTAGCCAAAGTGATAGTAAAGTTTATGAGGAAAGAATATACTTTCAATAGACTGAAAGTAGGCTGTCTCAGAAAGGGACATTGAGAATGACTTGAACTTAGTTTTTTATAAAAGCTTTATTGAGATATTCTTTAGGGCTGTGGATGTAGCTCAGTGGTAGAGCTCTTGCCTAGCATGCACAAGGCCCTGGGTTCAATCCCCAGCACCACCAAAAATAAGTTCAAAAAAAAAAAAAAGAACCAGAGATATTCTTTACATACCATATAATTCACCAATTTAATGTGTTGTTAGAATATTCACAACAGTTGTATAGCCATAATAACCACACATTCAATTTTAGAATACTTTCCACAGTCCGAAAGGAAACTGAGTACTCATTTTCAGTCATTCCTTTCTCCTGCAACCACCCACCACCCCAGCCACAATTACTAATTTACTTTTTGTCTCTATGGATTTTCCTTTTATGTAAATAGTCATACATTCTTTTGTGACTGGCTTCTTTCACTTAGCATAATATTTTAAAGGGACATCTATATGACAGCATATATTAGTACTTCTCTTTTAATGCTGAATAATATTCCATTTTATGGATATATAACACATTTTAAAAATCCATTCACCAGTTGGTGGACACTGGGTTATTTCCATTTATTGGCTGTCATGGATAATGCTACTGTGAACATCCATGTACAAGTACTGGGGCTTATTTTAAAGAATGACTCTGTAGTTTCTGTTATTGTAATAGAAGAGGCTATAGGATCAGATATGGTAAGAGTGTTAAGCATTGTATGCCAGGAAGTGAAAAATAGCCCATCAATTTGAATTTATTGAGAGAAATTAAGGTCAAGTCTAACTATACATGAGGGATTCAAGTTGGAATACACAAAGCTTAAAATTATGATTCTCCTAGAGGCCGTTATGGCTTTTTGCTGACCACAGACAATGAAGGTTTGATATTTTGCTGTATTTGGCTGAAAACCGAAACACACGTTTCCCAGTGGTACTGTTCCTAGGGACTACATTAACCCACTTCTAAAGTCTCTGCAATCCTGTTGGCCTTTCAAATGATGAAGCCCAGCCACTGCCATTTTTGCTTAGGTTTTGTTAGTCTTATTTCCAGATAAAATGGTTAGGGTTTCTAATGACTTCTCTTGTGCTGAGCTTTTGATTAAAATCTTTATTCTATAGGCAATAATGTGTTAGTTCCTGATCAGGAATTTGTGAAAAATATCAGTAAAGAAACTATTTCCAATCAGTATTGTCAAGTTTTCTCTTTTGGAATTTGAGGAAGATATGTGTTGAGAACATGTCCAGAAAATAAAGCACAGTCGACTTGGCCCAAATATTTTGCTCCAGCAGTAATTTGTGGATATAACTTGGAAGTTTTGTTATGTGCATAGTGTATTTGGTGAAATCTAAGGAAATCTCATCCTCATGATCTTAACTCTTTGATTTCATTTTGCCCAGATGGCTCAGCTGTGAGAAACTTTACTAAAGTATAGATGATGGGAGATATATAAGGATTCCAAAATTTAAGGGTACCTACAATATAGCTAGAGGCTAGAACTTAAGTATACATAGGGCAGATTTTTAATGATGAATCACTTTCCAAGCACTATGTATACATCTTTTCTGCCAAGCCTAAAAAGTCTTAGTAGATTGCTTTCATTTCAGATCATTTAAGTCCTGTCTTTTGATAGAGAGTTTTCAACATACCCAAGCAACAACAATATAATAACCAACATTTATTGAACACATAGTGTGGGCTGAGCCTGGTTCTAAGAAAGTTTTGCATATAAAATATAGACCATACGGGACCATTAATCCTCGTAATAAGAATAGCACTTAACTCAGTTGCCTCGTCTCAGGAAGGAGTAAATCAAGGTCTTTCTGAACTCCAAGATCATCTCACAAACCCTGCTTTAATTCCCACCTCAGCCACAGGTGGTAAAAGACACCAAAAAGGTGCTGTGTCAAAAAATTGCATTATTCACTTTTTTCCTGATGGGACAAAGCTTTTTTTTTTTCCTTCTCATGCTTTCATATCTCTTTTAGAATGCAGTTATCATTAAAAGAAATGGCACATTATTATAAAATCCCAATAAGTTTCAAATGTCTTATACAAAACCTTTATACTAAGCAAATTTCAGTAGGAAAGGGGTTGGAATTTAGAACTCAAATGCTTGAATGGGGGACAGTGTTAAAAGGATTAAAACAAGAGCCTTGGGGAGGGGGAGTCCTGCCATTTTTACTATTTTGCTTAAGGCAGATCCATGCATATTCTTACTTCCCTCTCAGTGAGAGTGTCCTTAATTAACACTGGTGATGCCAAGACACATGAATGTCTTTTTCCACCTGGTTTAGGGGTATTTTTGACTTTGTGGTTCTTAATTTTTTGGTACATCTTTGAACACTTTTATTGTAATTGAAAAAGCTCTGTGCAATTTTGAGTTCATAAAATGCATCATACTGGCAGAATAGTTCATCATTTTTAAAAGAAACTGCTAATTTGATAAATGTATAGTTATTGTAATAGTTTTATATGATTTACTACATTTGCTTGAGCCTAGATTTTTGTGGATATGATTTCATTGCTTTTATTTCTATATGAGGGTAAATGTGGATTTCTGTGGTCCTATTCCTTTTAGACACAGACCTTTGAGGTTAGTTTTTCCTTGGTATGAAATAGACCCTGTCTGTATGTGCTCATGCTTTGGTGTACCTTTTAATGTATGCTACTATTTAAGAAGATAGTGATCACTGGAAAGTGACCTTCATTTCTTTATATCAAAATACCATTATTCAAATACATAATTATCCATAGTAGGGAAGTTACATTTAAGCAGTACATGACCTATATTGAAATCACTTGGTCTATGTACATTGGTAGAAATTATAAAAGATTGTTATATATATATTTTTTATCATGCATGCTAGTTATGACTGCTATAGAGGGTCAAGCATAAGTCATTGCTAAAGGGGTGAAGTGCCACCACATTTTCAGCAGGTAAGGCAATAAGCCTTGAAGTTTTTTTCTTTTTGGCAGTACTGGGATTTGGACTCAGGGCCTCATGCTTGCTGGGCAGGCACTCTACTACTTGAGGCAGGTCCCAAGTCCCAGCCTTGCCAATTTGAGTCATCTCTTCTGTCCATTAGTTTAGCTAGGAAACTTGTTAAAATGTAAATTTCTGTCTGGACAACCACATTTATATATGTTATGACATAAAATTAGTCAGATACATCTATGTAGTTGTAGAATGGAAGGGTTTTTTAGCTCTATGGAGAATAAGAAATTAATAATGGATGGCAAACATTTTTTAGGATGACTGGCTGCAGGAAGAAATTGTAGTGACAGAAGCCATGTGCAGTGAATTTGAATTAGTGTTCTTTTGGGAGCTACCAGAGAATAATAATTTACAAGATAATCAAGAACGTAAATAGATTCTCTGTGGAGTCATTGTCTGATCACTGACATACATTTATTATCTGTATCGAAATGACTCCATGGCTACATTTAACAATTAGAGAAGTAATAGGGGTGAGATGTACAACTTCAAGAAAAGCAAAATATATACTGGTTAACAATATAAATTGACAGCCAACTGTTAAAATGAGTAAATTGTGTATTTGTGCTTGAGCTTTAAAAACAACTTAGCTTGGAACAGTGGTCATGGTATTTTATTGATTATTTGTGGGAATGATCTCCTCTACATGCATTATGAATGCTGGGTCAAAAAACTTTGCATTGTGATATACTTAAAAGGTACTTACATAGATCTTTTTAAGTGTAAGAAAGCAGCTTAATTAATAGAGCTAATTGGGACCATTTCCCAAGCCTAACAAAAATAATGCCCTAACACAGCTCTGCCACCATGACCAGATGTATTAGAAAACGTTTAATAAAAGTTATCTGCAGTACAACCCCTTGAGCATTGGTTCTTCTTGATAATCCTAATGAACATTTGTAAATACCTTAAAAGAGAATTTAGACCCATATCAAAGAACTTTGCATTTTACTTGGCTGGTAGCCAAGATACCTACCTCTCTTGAACCACTTCTGACTTTGAATCTTTGACATGGCAGCTTGTCTTAACTCAGAGCCTCAGGACAGAAAATTAGGCCCTAACAATGAAGTTAGTTACTTAACTTCCTAGAAGGCTTATGATTGCAAAATCTATGTTTAGAAGAAAACTACTTGTTAGGCTCATTTCACCCAGGGCTACTGCATTAAGGTTTGAATTAATGCTGAGCGAAACTTGACTATACATCTACAAAATCAGTGTGTAGATTTTGTAGATCCTGGTAGCCTCTCATTAAGATAAGATTAGCTCTTGCTTTAATTTATCTTCCTCTGCTCCTGCCATTTATTTAGTAGTAGATAATATATGGAGTGAAAAAATGAAAAAGACATAGCTAGACTTTAAAACAAGATAAGCACATTTGTGGATCAAAAATGAGGGATTGGAGGAAGCAAAGCCAATCATGGTGAGCAGTAAGAGCTAAGTTTGTGGGCTTTTGGGTCCTGCTATCATAAAAGAGACTAAAATTCTCCTTAAAAGATGGTGGGAGATGCCCACTATCTCCACTCCTATTCAACATAGTACTGGAATTCCTAGCCAGAGCAATTAGGCAAGAAGAAGGAATAAAAGGAATACAAATAGGTAAAGAAACTGTCAAAATACCCTGTTTGCAGACGATATGATCCTATACCTTAAAGACCCAAAAAACTCTACTCAAAAGCTCCTAGACACCATCAATAGCTATAGCAATGTAGCAGGATATAAAATCAACATAGAAAAATCATTAGCATTTCTATACACTAATAATGAACAAACCGAAAAGAATATATGAAAACAATTCCATTTACAGTAGCCTCAAAAAAATCAAATACCTAGGTGTAAACCTAACAAAGGATGTGAACGACCTCTACAAGGAAAACTATAAACTTCTGAAGAGATTGAGGAAGACTATAGAAAGTGAAGAGATCTCCCATGCTCATGGATTGGTAGAATCAACATAGTAAAAATGTCGATACTCCCAAAAGTAATCTACATGTTTAATGCAATTCCCATCAAAATCCCAATGACATTCACAAAAGAGATTGAAAAATCTACCGTTAAATTTATATGCAAACACAAGAGGCCACGAATAGCCAAGGCAATACTCAGTCAAAAGAACAACACTGGAGGTATCACAATACCCGACTTCAAACTATATTACAAAGCAATAACAATAAAAACAGCATGGTACTGGCACAAAAACAGACATGAAGACCAGTGGAACAGAATAGAGGACCCAGATATGAAGCCACACAACTATAAGCAACTTGTCTTTGACAAACGCGCTAAAAATATATAATGGAGAAAAGACAGCCTCTTCAACAAAAACTGCTGGGAAAACTGGTTAGCAGTCTCCAAAAAACTGAAACTAGATCTATGTTTATCACCTTATACCAATATTAACTCAAAATGGATCAAAGATCTTAATATCAGACCACAAACTCTAAAGTTGGTACAGGAAAGAGTAGGAAATACTCTAGAATTAATAGTTATAGGCAAGAACTTTCTCAATGGAACCACAGTAGCACAGCAACTAAGAGATAGCATAGATAAATGGGACTTCATAAAACTAAAAAGCTTCTGCTCAACAAAAGAAATGGTCTCTAAACTGAATAGACTACCCACAGAGTGGGAGAAAATATTTGCTAGCTACATATCAGACAAAGGACTGATAACCGGAATATATAGGGAACTTAAAAAACTAAATTCTCCCCAAATTAATGAACCAATAAAGAAATGGGCAAGTGAACTAAACAGAACTTTCTCAAAAGAAGAAATTCAAATGGCCAGAAAACACATGAAAAAATGCTCACCATCTCTAGCAATAAAGGAAATGCAAATTAAAACCACACTAAGATTCCACCTCACCCCTGTTAGAATAGCCATCATTAGCAACACCACCACCAACAGGTGTTGTCAAGGAAGTGGGGAAAAAGGAACCCTCTTACACTGTTGGTGGGAATGTAAACTAGTACAACCACTCTGGAAAAAAATTTGGAGGTTACTTAAAAAGCTAAACATTGATCTACCATATGATCCAGCAATACCACTCTTGGGGATATACCCAAAAGAATGTGACACAGGTTACTCCATAGGCACCTGCACACCCATGTTTATTGCGGCACTATTCGTAATAGCCAAGATAAGGAAACAGCCAAGATGCCCCACCACTGACGAATGGATTAAGAAAATGTGGTATTTATACACAATGGAATTTTATGCAGCCATGAAGAAGAATGAAATGTTATAATTTGCTGGTAAATGGATGGAATTGGAGAACATCATTCTGAGTGAGGTTAGCCTGGCCCAAAAGACCAAAAATCATATGTTCTCTCTCATATGCGGACATTAGATCAAGGGCAAACACAACAAGAGGATTGGACTTTGATCACATGATAAAACGAGAGCACACAAGGGAGGTATGAGGGATAGGTAAGACACCCAAAAAACTAGATAGCTTTTGTTGCCCTCAACGCAGAGAAACTAAAGCAGATCCCTTAAATCAACTGAGGCCAATAGGAGAAGGGGACCAGGAACTAGAGAAAAGGTTAGTTCGAGAAGAATTAACTTAGAAGAGAACACACATGTACAGGAAATCAATGCGAGTCAACTCCCTGTATAGCTATCCTTATCTCAACTAGCAAAAACCCTTGGTCCTTCCTATTATTACTTATTCTCTCTCTTCAACAAAATTAGAGATAAGGGCAGAATAGTTTTTTTCTCTGCCAGGTAGCGAGGGGTAAGGGGGGGTAAGGGAGGGAGCAGGGCGGGGTGGTATGGAAGGGGGCGGGGGATGGGAGGAGAAATGACCCAAACATTGTATGCACATATGAATAAAACAAAAATTTTAAAAAAAAGATGGTGGGAGACCAGAGCCAGAATTACTATTTGAAAGCAGGGCTGTACAAAAACACATCTGAAGAGAAAACATACACATACACATTATACTTGAACATGAACAAGAGGAATTTTGACTGCCATGGGGAGCTTACATGCAGCCATGAACCTAACGTGTACAGCCTGGGGAAGAAGGAAGAGTGCAGTAGGGAAGAGAGCATCATGACTTTGAAACCAAGATCTGAACCAGTCTGTCTGTTGCCTGGCGATGAAACTCATGACACTGCTGCATCACTTAATGTAGCAAACTGCAAGCTACCAATATAAGATCTGGTATTAGACTATGGGACTCTGAGTGGTGGGTGGGAGCAACCACAAAACCAGTTGATAGAGAGATGAGTTTAGAAAGTGAGGAAAATATAAAGGAACACACACACACACACACACACACACCCCATCCCTTTGAAAATCTATCTCCAAACCAAAATCCAAAGCACTAAAGAAGTAGGATAACCACCCCCCAAATAACTGTCAGAAGCTGAATTAAGTCTAGATGAAAGTAAAATGGTAGGAAAACTACAACAAAGATTGCTTTTAAGTATGTTCAGGATGCTCAAAGGGAGTACCATTTACTAAAATAATAAGAAACTTAAGAAAATTGTAAAGAAAACTATAGTCACTGAAATTCCAAAATTCAATATAAACAGGATGAAGTCTAGACTGAACCTGGCCAAAGAAGGTAAGGGAATCAGATCATGTTGATGCTCACACTAAAATAAAAGATAAAAAAAAATAACAATTACGAGAAATGGAGAACTGATCACATTGTTCTAAAATATGCCTTCTAGGTACATTTGGGGGAGTTCTTTAGAGATTTACTTGAGGGGTTTCAGAAGAGAATGGAGAAATAACAGAAAAGCAATATTTGAAGTTATGTACTGAGAATCTTCCAGAATTAAAAAAGGATGTGAGTCTTTAAGGAAATGGTCTCCCAAGAGAAATTTCAAACATCTGGGAAGGAAGAAAAGGCCTACACAGAGCAATTGGTATTCTTTACGGCTCAGTTTTAAGAAGCCCTGGCTGATTAAAATGAGCCTTTTCTGTTTTTCACTGAAAAACACAAAAACAGAAATGTGATGTGTTGTAGATACTAAACCATGTTTCCGAGCAAAGATTTATAAATAACTCATAAAAGGAGAGTCTCATGGACAATTTGACCCACAGGATTCAGATACCAAGAAAAATCTCTAGAAAAGGCAATCTCCTGCCAGTGCCTTTGTGAATAGTAGATGAGAAGATAGTAATTGTTTGTTGTACTATCTTGAAGTCTTTGACTAAAAACAGTGTTTTCCAAAGGAGCATAGTGAATAACCCAATCTGATAGCAGAAGAAACTTGAATAAAATTCTATATAAAATTTTGTTGTCAGTTGGAACATTTCAATGAAGGTAGTTTTCTTTTAGTGAATAACTGCAAGGGAAAATAAGTAGAAGGTAATTCTTGTGGAAGGAACCCTTGTGAACACTGTATGCTACTTCAAGTTCACAGGAACATTTAGCTGATTGCCTGTTAAGTGGTCGGTAATTGGATTTAATTAATGTGGACAACTACATACATTAGTTCAGACCCAGAGGACCAGTGTGTAGTGTGGCTAAAGGTAAACTTATTTTAATAAAGTTCTTCTTATCACTGTTTTGCCAAAGCAGATTGCTGTAAAACAAAGTACACAAGCAACTGTCCTTAAAGATTGATAGCAATAGGATTTCAATCAGTACAGATTGGAGATTCTGTTCCTTTACATCAAAAAGCTCATACATTGATTTCCTGTATGACTTGAAATAAATTCCTGGAGAGCTTGTAATATTAGATATACAGGGTAGGGCTATAAACAACAATAACAAATAATAACAAACCAAGAGTATATTGGATTTTATTTCTGCTTCATTGTGGAGATCCAGCATTTTGAAACTAAACATTTTAGAAGACATGTCATACCTTGTGGAATATTCCTTCCAGATGTGAAACACCAGAAAATATTTCCCTAATAGGAAACCTGGTCATGAGATTATCTTTCTCAAACTGTGGGAATACTCTTCTGGCCTACTCACCACTTCCAGCTCATGTCTTTTCTCAAAGATATAGATCTCCCATATTTGTGGGTAGGAATTTCTTTCACCTGGTGATCTTGGAACACTGAAGTCTGTCATTTTATTTTGATATTTATTATAACTAGATGAAAGATATCAAGAGTTCTAATCAATCAGTCACTGTGTATCAAACAGCAGAAGTATCCTCAACTGGAATTGTGTTATCAGTAGATCCTAAAGTGTTTGAGACATTTATGTGTGCTAATACAGTTTATATTTCTTTGAACAGCAATCAAGTACAACCAAAAAAAAAAGTGAAATAGCCATAGAAATACATGAAATAAAATCCATGACAGTAAACATTATTGGGAACAAAACAGTATATTACATAAGAAAAGGTCCAAAAATAACTAAGATTCTTGTGCATCTAACTGCATAGACCACCTCCCAAATAAAGTGAATTATAATAGAACTAAAAGGAGAAACTAGCAAATCCATTTTGTTTCAGTATTCTAACAAAAATTGATAGCTAAAAGGAATCAAAAAAATTAGCATATAGTTTGAACAACAAAATTATTGCACTATATATATATGTATTTAGAGATTGCCTTTCACATGGAAAAATACAGCTTTTTAAATAACTCATTCTTCAAAAGTGACAATCAACTAGGTCACTAAAAGAAGTATTGCTAATTTTTAAAGGATAACTGTCACATATGTATTCTCTAATTAAAATACAGATAAAGTAGAAATGTGCACTAAAAAGATAAGTGAAAAATGATTGGAAATACAAAACTACACTCCTAAATGACTATGGGTTAATATAAATATTAAAAAATGTAACCAGGTGCTGGTTGCTCATGGCTGTAATCCTAGCTACTTGGAAGCTGAGATCAGGAGAATTATGGTTTGAGACCAGCCTGGGAAAATAGTTAACAAGACCCCATCTCAACCACCATGGTATGCACCTGCCAAGCTGTGTGGCAGGCTGAGATCAGGAGGATCATGACTCCCAGTCAGCCTGGGCAAAAAAGTTAGCAAGATCTCAGCTCAACAATAAAAAGCTGAGCATAGTGGAGCATACCTCTGTCATCCCAGTGATGGCAGGAACTGTAAAATAAGAGAATCATGGTCCAGGCCAACCTGAGCAAAAAGCAAGAACTACATCCAAAATAACCAGAGTAAAAAGAGCTGGAGGCATGACTCAAGTGGTAGAGTGCCTGCCTAGCAATTTGGTACATAATTAAAGTGGTACCAAGAAGGAAATCTGTAATACTAGATGTATTCATTTAAAAACAGGAAAGATAATAAATAACTTTTTTTTTCATTTTTCTTTTATTATTCATATATGCATACAAGGCTTGGTTCATTTCTCCCCCCTGCCCCACCCCATCCCTTACCACCCACTCCGCCCCCTCCCTCTCCCCCCCCTCAATACCCAGCAGAAACTATTTTGCCCTTATTTCTAATTTTGTTGTAGAGAGAGTATAAGCAATAATAGGAAGGAACAAGGGTTTTTGCTGGTTGAGATAAGGATAGCTATACAGGGCATTGACTCACATTGATTTCCTGTGCGTGGGTGTTACCTTCTAGGTTAATTCTTTTTGATCTAACCTTTTCTCTAGTACCTGTTCCCCTTTTCCTATTGGCCTCAGTTGCTTTAAGGTATCTGCTTTAGTTTCTCTGCGTTAAGGGCAACAAATGCTAGCTAGTTTTTTAGGTGTCTTACCTATCCTCACCCCTCCCTTGTGTGCTCTCGCTTTTATCATGTGCTCATAATCCAATCCCCTTGTTGTGTTTGCCCTTGATCTAATGTCCACATATGAGGGAGAACATACGATTTTTGGTTTTTTGAGCCAGGCTAACCTCACTCAGAATGATGTTCTCCAATTCCATCCATTTACCAGCGAATGATAACATTTCGTTCTTCTTCATGGCTGCATAAAATTCCATTGTGTATAGATACCACATTTTCTTAATCCATTCGTCAGTGGTGGGGCATCTTGGCTGTTTCCATAACTTGGCTATTGTGAATAGTGCCGCAATAAACCTGGATGTGCAGGTGCCTCTGGAGTAACAGTCTTTTGGGTATATCCCCAAGAGTGGTATTGCTGGATCAAATGGTAGATCGATGTCCAGCTTTTTAAGTAGCCTCCAAATTTTTTTCCAGAGTGGTTGTACTAGTCTACATTCCCACCGACAGTGTAAGAGGGTTCCTTTTTCCCCGCATCCTCGCCAACACCTGTTGTTGGTGGTGTTGCTGATGATGGCTATTCTAACAGGGGTGAGGTGGAATCTTAGCGTGGTTTTAATTTGCATTTCCTTTATTGCTAGAGGTGGTGAGCATTTTTTCATGTGTTTTCTGGCCATTTGAATTTCTTCTTTTGAGAAAGTTCTGTTTAGTTCACGTGCCCATTTCTTTATTGGTTCATTAGTTTTGGGAGAATTTAGTTTTTTAAGTTCCCTGTATATTCTGGTTATCAGTCCTTTGTCTGATGTACAGTTGGCAAATATTTTCTCCCACTCTGTGGGTGTTCTCTTCAGTTTAGAGACCATTTCTTTTGATGAACAGAAGCTTTTTAGTTTTATGAGGTCCCATTTATCTATGCTATCTCTTAGTTGCTGTGCTGCTGGGGTTTCATTGAGAAAGTTCTTACCTATACCTACTAACTCCAGAGTATTTCCTACTCTTTCTTGTATCAACTTAAGAGTTTGTGGTCTGATATTAAGATCCTTGATCCATTTTGAGTTAATCTTGGTATAGGGTGATATACATGGATCTAGTTTCAGTTTTTTGTAGACTGCTAACCAGTTTTCCCAGCAGTTTTTGTTGAAGAGGCTGCTATTTCTCCATCGTATATTTTTAGCTCCTTTGTCAAAGATAAGTTGCTTATAGTTGTGTGGCTTCATATCTGGATCCTCTATTCTGTTCCACTGGTCTTCATGTCTGTTTTTGTGCCAGTACCATGCTGTTTTTATTGTTATTGCTTTGTAATATAGTTTGAAGTCAGGTATTGTGATACCTCCTGCATTGTTCTTTTGACTGAGTATTGCCTTGGCTATTCGTGGCCTCTTGAGTTTCCATATAAATTTAATGGTAGATTTTTCAATCTCTTTAATGAATGTCATTGGAATTTTGATGGGAATTGCATTAAACATGTAGATTACTTTTGGGAGTATCGACATTTTTACTATGTTGATTCTACCAATCCATGAGCATGGGAGATCTCTCCACTTTCTATAGTCTTCCTCAATCTCTTTCTTCAGAAGTGTATAGTTTTCCTTGTAGAGGTCTTTCACATCTTTTGTTAGGTTTACACCTAGGTATTTGATTTTGTTTGAGGCTATTGTAAATGGAATTGTTTTCATACATTCTTTTTCAGTTTGCTCATTGTTAGTGTATAGAAATGCTAATGATTTTTCTATGTTGATTTTATATCCTGCTACCTTGCTATAGCTATTGATGATGTCTAGAAGCTTCTGAGTAGAGTTTTTTGGGTCTTTAAGGTATAGGATCATGTCATCTGTAAATAGGGATATTTTGACAGTTTCTTTACCTATTTGTATTCCTTTTATTCCTTCTTCTTGCCTAATTGCTCTGGCTAGGAATTCCAGTACTATGTTGAATAGGAGTGGAGATAGTGGGCATCCTTGTCTGGTTCCTGATTTTAGAGGGAATGGTTTCAGTTTTTCTCTGTTAAGTATAATGCTGGCTGTAGGTTTGTCATATATAGCTTTTATAATGTTGAGGAACTTTCCTTCTATTCCTAGTTTTCTTAGAGCTTTTATCATGAAATGATGTTGGATCTTATCAAAGGCTTTTTCTGCAACTGATAATAAATAACTTAAGCATTCAACCTGAAAGCAAGAAGCAAAAGGAATAAACTATGAAATATTGTTGGTGGACATAAAATGAAACCAGGATAACTGAGAATTTCACCCTGTTACTGGAGGTGAAAACTCAATAATATGAACTTATTTCCTCAGAGTTTAATTTCTAAATTCAATGTAACTTAACTCCAATATTTGAATAAGGAATTTTATGAAGTAGGAAAATTTGATTCTAAAATCATAAGAAAGAACAAAGAAATCACAATAGTCAAGACAAGTTTGAGGACGAACAAAGTAGGGATGAGAGGTCCTACCAGACACCTTTAAAACTATACAGACTAACAGAATAGAGTAGAGTTCAGAAGCACAACTGTTTTTTATGAACACTTGATGTTTTGCAGAGGCACTGGGGAAATAAATGTACTATACAATATATAGGGTTGGCTTAATTATATATCTAATAAGGGGAAAGTAAAATTAGAACACGTTTGTACCAAGCACAAAAAATTAGTTTTGGCAAAAGTCCTAAGTGCCAAAAGCAAAATCTGAAACTTTAAAATGTAGGTATAGGGAAGATTTTCTTTAATAAAACATGAAAGCAGGAAACATAAAGAAATATGTTGAAATTTAAATTTTGTACCATAGGATGCCACGAACAAAGTTAAAGATAAGCTACACTAAGATAAGGGCAAGAAATAATATTTGCCATGTACGTAACTGACAAAGGCTAGGCATCTAAAATATATCAAGAACTAATAAGAAAAAGGAAGTCCAATGGTAAAATGGGTAAAGGAATCATGAAAGAAGTTCAACTTACCAGTAATCATGGATGTGCAAATTAAAATTCCCCCTCATCAGATTGGCTAAAATGTAAATATGTAATAACATCTTCAAGTTTTTGATAAAGAGTGTGGCCAAGTGGAAAACCCCATTCACTACTGGTGAGGAAATAAATTGGTAAAACCAGTTAGGAGAGCATTTTGGTGATACAGTAGCAATGTTGAAGATGTTACTAGGACTCAAAAATTCCACATCTAGATGTGTCCTGTATAGAATGTCTTAAACAAGTTTCCAAAAAGTCAGGTGTAAGGAAGTTCGTTGCATCATAGTTTGCAATAGTGGAAAGTTGGAAATACCCTATATATCCATGGACAGGAAAATGTTGTTGTATA
This sequence comes from Castor canadensis, assembly GCF_047511655.1. NCBI lineage: Eukaryota > Metazoa > Chordata > Mammalia > Rodentia > Castoridae > Castor > Castor canadensis. The sequence continues at coordinate 114,544,476 of NC_133405.1, forward strand.
TTCACGCAACAGAATAATACCTTACAGCTATAATAGCAAACTATTATGTGTTGACATGGATAAATTTCCAAAACAGCGCCAAAGGCAAAAGGCATCTCTTAGAATGGTAGAATGGTATGTACATTCTTAAACATACAGTTATTAAATGTGAAGTTCAAGAACATACAAAATAATGCTGTTAGACTGGATCACACCAAGTGGCCACTTTTTGTAAGTTAAAGAACAGGCGAATAGCAGTATCTACTAAGTTCAAGGTAACACGTGTAGATACATGCATGGTAATAATGGACATGGCAATCAGTATGGCATTATCTCCTCAGGAGCAATGGTGAAAAATAAATGGCACAGTATTAAGGAAGGCATATGGAGGAAGCTATAGCTTTAGCTGCCACGTATACATTTCTGTTGAAAATGTTTGATTTTTTTTTAAGCAAACCAAAGTTTTAACAGAGGCATAAAAATTTTAATCTCATGACATTATAAAGAAATATTTGTAAAAATGATTAAATCCTTTGCTGCTTACTTACATTGAACATAGCACTCATGAGACTTTTAGTGGAACATAAAAAATTAAAAAGCATTTCCTCTTACATACCAGTCAGAAGCTTCACAATTTATGTTGTTCTTTTAGCATTGGTAAGCTCATCATCATAAAACCCATTCATTAGTGCATCTCTTTTGCTTGCTCTTACTTTATGGTGGTCAGATTCATTTATCTGCCATATTATATGAAATCTGGTGATGATATTAAATTTTCTTGTTTTCTTTTTTTTTTTCCTTCTTTGATGCCAACAGGAATCTGCAAGCAGAATATGATCGTCTGAAGCAGCAGCATGAACATAAAGGCCTGTCCCCACTGCCGTCTCCCCCTGAGATGATGCCCACCTCTCCCCAGAGTCCCCGGGATGCTGAGCTCATTGCAGAGGCCAAGCTACTGCGTCAACACAAAGGCCGCCTGGAAGCCAGGATGCAAATCCTGGAAGACCACAATAAACAGCTGGAGTCTCAGTTACATAGGCTAAGGCAGCTGCTGGAGCAAGTGAGACCCACATCTGTCAAATTCACAATAGTTACAAATATTTGATTTCTCGTCATAAGCAAAACCAACAACCAGAACTCAGAGTCCTCCTTATAAGTACCACAAGCATCGATTCTTTCATGCTTAGGATGTGCCTAGTAAAGCATTAGGTGTCAACAGATATAAAAAAAAGGAGGAAATGAGTATGCCTTTTTATATTTATTCAAGATTGTTTCCTGCCAAAATGGGGTTTTTTAAACCAAATTGAAATGCATCTTAGAAAATAAAATGCCAAAAGATTTTAGTAGTTTTCTCTAAATGAAAACGTTATCACTTGAAATGGAATTCTTTTCTCTGAAATTAGCTATATTTTTGGTATCCCTTTGGGTTTTTTTCTTCTCCTAAACCCTAACATAACTTTTCATGCCTCCATTTCAAACCTAGCAAGATACAGCACTGTAACAGGTCCTATCTTGACATAGTCCTAGATTTCTGGGAATTTGAAATTTTGAGATGTGTCCTTATCTAATGTGTTACTTAATACTTCCCCAAAATATGAATTCTGCATTGCATTTTGAGATCTTATGTGGTCTCACCATTCTCACATGGCCTTCTAAATCAATGATTTATGTACCTTGTACCACTGTAACTCAGATTTTTTTCCTCATTTTTAAGGGGCACGATTCAGATACAAAAATAATATCCATGGATCCTATCAACAGTAAAATATCCCAAATTTAACAATCTCTGGGTGATTTCTAAGTAGAGAAGTTTATAATTTCTGAGTATTTCTATTTTATATAATTTGAGTGTTTATTGTGAAAAATAATTCTCTTTTCTTTTGGATGCTTTAGCCCCAGGCAGAGGCCAAGGTGAATGGTACCACAGTTTCTTCTCCTTCTACCTCTCTACAGAGGTCAGATAGCAGTCAGCCTATGCTGCTCCGAGTGGTTGGCAGTCAAACTTCAGAATCTATGGGTAAGTGTCTTAAGTACTCCAGATTTTATCTTTTAAGATCTGGAAAAGGTACAATGATATTAGCTAAATTATCTAATACCAGTTCCTGGACAGGGCATTATCATAAATGCTTTAGGGTATACAGTGATACTAGCCCCAAAAGAGCCAGCCTCTCAGTTATTTAGGACAAAGCAGAATGGTATTATAGTTCCATTCATTTTAGAGACTAGGAAAGGCTTTATTGGTATTTGTGAAGGATTCCAAAAGATGGCATTAGGGACAAAGCATACCCTGCAATAGGAATAGTGGAAACAGTTGTAGAGAAGAGGAGCTTGGGCCAAGGATGGAAAACAACCAGTTAAGTAGAAAGACAGGGTCCCAGGAGTAGGCAGAAAGGAAATAGGTTGCAGAGGAAAAGTTGGAGTCACACTAGCGTGACATGAATATTGGGCAGAGGTGTTTAATTCATTTTGGTAAGTGTTAGTGAGCCATTGAAAATCACATCCCAGGGTGAGAAATACCTAAAAAAGAATATTTTTAAAAGACATATTCTGACATTGGTATCTGGCCCAAAGTAAAACTTTTATAGGTAGAAAGACCAGTTAGATGGCAATTGCAAAGGCTAAGATGTGTGAGTTCTGAATTCCTGCATTTCAGAGATGACTATGAGACTATTTCATGAAAATAGAGTTCCCAGGGCCTGGGGACAGAGTGCCATGTGTGAAAAGAGATGAAAGGAGAGGATGTTGACAGAAGATAGTGAAAATTTTAATTATCCGTTTGAAGAACTGGCAGGTTTTCTAAGCCATGTTGAAAAGAAGGTAGAATGCAGATCTATACCTGGTGTAAGAGGACAGCCTGAGAGAGACAGTGAACTCCATAGAATTGATTGCTGAAGTATGTGAGATGAGAGATATAACAAAGATGCTTGGATATAATGCCTTGGGAAAGACCTCCATTTGGGTAATGGGATGGAGAAGGACTGAGAAGTAGGAATAGGTTTAAAGAAGGTGTGATCAAAAGGTCAAATGCTAAGCAGAGCATAATGGAAATGAAATCACAGCCTGTTGAATCACTGTAAATGCAGTGACCACTTTGGAGAAAGCATTTTCAGAGAAGGGATGTTGGAACACTTTTGTCCTTTAAATGAAATAAAAGGCTATATCATTTTTAAAATGAGTGAGAATTAAAGGATGTGAAGACACATTTGGAGCATTGCCAAGTAAGAATGAAGGCTTAGGTAAAAAGTTAGATGAAACTTTTGAGGAAATGGTCAGTATGGTGTGGTGTCATTCTTCAGCAAGGTTCTTTGCCTAGGCCTGAGTTCTAAGAAAGCTGGAATTGATAAGGCAAACATGATCAAAGAAGGTCAAAACAAGTAAGGAATTTTACAGTGGTCATAATGTGTGTGACAGGGGTTGCCAGCCAACTGTTCATTGGTGTTTTTCTGCTGCAATAGGTTAGACAGTAGTTAGTGTTTTATGAAGGCCACACATATTTATACCATTTCTTTCATTTCTTCTTTTCTCTTAAGGCCAAGCAAGCATGAGTCAGCTTCATGGTTCTATCCTTCCCTTTCCCAGATCCTAAAGTGGTTGTACTTGACTCTCAGTATTACCTCACAGAACCTGACTCGCCTGTAGTCCCAGCTACTCTAAAAGCTGAGGCGGGAGGATCACTTAAGCCCAGAAATTCAATAGCAACTTGGGCAACATAGTGGAACCCCATCTCAACAAACAAACAAAATCGGTATACCTCACAGAAAAGTAGAAATCTGTGACTCCTGTGAATCTGAGTTTCTTTACACTTAAAGCTCTTTTGCCTGGTATGGTGGTGTTTGGGAATTCATTTCATACTTGAGATCATCCATGGGGTAGAATAAAGAGAAGTAAAGTGCCTAACCCAAACCAATAGGACAAAAAGGAAAGGTCAAATGTGCAAATGAGTTTTATGGATGTGGAGACCATGATCAAGAAGGTTCAAAAGTTGTGTATCATGGAAGTAAAATGCTTTCAAGCTATTACCATAGTTAAGATATAGCTTTCCAGTAAGCTGCTAGAGGTGGTACATGGAGATCATTGAATGGTTAAGGGTAAAGTTCTTGGGTTGATAAGGCCAGAGCTGTGGGGCTTACCAGCAGGGTGGTGAGGCCCTTGTGGTGATGATGCTGGTAGATCAGGATAGGAAAGATGTTGAGGAAGGTGGATGATAGTTCTGAGAAAGAAGAGAGGATGGTTGAAGCAAATCTGATGATGTTGAAGAGTCTGGAGCAGTGAGGAGGGGTACATCCTCTTCTAGAAAAGTCAAACCTTGTAAGAAAGCCGGTTTGAGTTCTTCTGAAAAGGAAGAAATTATGTTTGAAGTTATTTTCTTGATTTTACTATACCTCCATAATTTAGGGCAGTCTTTGTGTCAGATTCTCTTTCTCTCCATGAGATCTGAATATAGCTAATGGACTGTTGCAACTGTAAATGATAGCACAGAGCATGAAAAAATATTGCATGCCTTTAAAAAGTCTGTGAATTCTGGAAAAAACTGAGCTTTAGTACCTTTGTTATTATTTCCTACTTATGGGTTTTCCCTGTTTTTGAAGAAAGTAAAGCATGTGAAATGAAGTCACATAATTTAGCAGTGAGATTCAGAGCCCTGGTGTTTAGAAGCATTAATTATTTAGGTTGTCAACACTGGCGAAGAGGCAGCAGGCCTGTTAAAGCATCCAAATTAAAGTACACATCAGGCTGTGGTCCTGGTGATTTGTGGAACCAAAAAGATTGTGGCAGAACTGAATACACAAACATGCTATATTCCAGTGACAGAGTTAGGCTAAAAGATAACCTGCCTGTGTAAAATGGATAGGCTATGTTGTTAAGTTTGTTCTCTGAAAATAATGACTGAATTCAAAGGTGCTTTTTATTGAGCTGCATAAGACAAGTTCATTTAAAAAGGAAAAATAAAGAACTATGTTTTTGAAAGATAATCACAGGTGTAAGTAAATGGAATGCGTATCCTTGTGCTTTGAAGTTTGAGGTGTGGTAAGACTGGGATTTGTTGAGCCATATTCTGGATAAAAATGTGGCATTCTTTAAATATACAGTCCCAGAGATTTTCTTTTAAGAGAAATATGGGAAAGGTCATTCTAGGTGATCTGTCTCGAGTGTTGAATTACACTTGGCCCTCCACACCCACAGTTTCTGTATCATGGATTCAGCAGACAAGGTTAGAAGTACTTGGGGGAAGGGAATTCGTTTGTACTGAACCTTTACAGATTTTTTTCTTGTCATTCCCTAAACAGTACCGTCTGATGACTATTTGCATTATATTAGGTATTATAAGCAATGTAGGCATGATTTAAAGTATATTTTCTATAAAGGGCTTGAACATCTATAGATGTTGGTATCTGAGGATTCTGGAACCAGTCCTCCACAAATACTTCCTTAAACTATGAATTACTTCTGACTAATAAGTCTCTGTGTACCATTTGTCTTCTATACAGCTTTTACCAAGAGTGTGATAATGAAGCTTACATTCTATTGGAGTAGACAAGAAATAGAAATTAGAAAGTTTATCTTTTTTTTTTTTTTTTTACTTTTCTGAGCTCTACCCACAAGAGTCTATAACTTCTAACAAACCCCTATCTCCAGTGACTCCTTATCTTCTACAAGATTACTCTTTTAAAGTATTTTATATTTTATTTATTTGTTTAAAAATGTTAAACAGTTCACTAACACTTTAAAAATAGATTTTATTGTGCAATTTTGAGTTTTATACTTTTTTATTTAGAACAATTTCAGGCTTATGGCAAAATTTCAATTAATCCAAGATTTTGTCATATCTGTTTTGCTTTATATCTATATATTTATATATTTTTTATACTTATGTTTTTTAAATATATTGCATATATTTATATTAACATGTATATATCTATGTTAATATATTTTACATATACTATATATTTGTATTTTATGTGCATATTTATCCTACTTATGTGTGTATATAGTTAGTTGATTTATTTATCTTATTCCACTGACCTATTTAATGATTGTTTCATACGAAATGGCACTTTAGCACTCAGGAGGCCGAGGCAAAAAGATCATGAATTCCAGGCCAACCTGGGCTACATAGTGAACCCATCTCCATAAAAAAAAGTACATTTCAATGTGTGCCTTCCAAGATGAAAGATTTTCTCTTATATAACCAAACAGAACTATCACACTTAAAGTGAACATTTGTACAATACTGTTATTTAATACGGAACTCAAATTCAAATATCACCAATAACATTCTTTATAGCTTTTTCCTCCCTATTCAGAATCCAATGGAAGGTTATGCTTTGCATTTAGTTGTCATTTCTCTTTAGTCTCCTGTAATCTAGAAAACTTCTCCATCTTCTTTACGTCTCTCTCTCTCTCTCTCTCTCTCTCTCTCTCTCTCTCTCTCACTATTTCTCAGCAGTACTGGGGTTTGAACTGAAGATCTCACACTTCTTAATCAAGTGCTCTACCACTTGGGCCACACCCCAGCCTTCGTATCTTTGTTGACACTGATATTTAACAAGAGGTCAAGCTATAAGTTTTGTAGAATGTTTCTCAATTTGGATTTGCCTGCTTGATCATTATGATTAGATTCCAGCTAAATATTTTATGTGGAATTACCACATGACTAAGATGGAATCCTCCTCAGCATGTCAACATGAAGCCTTTCCTCAAGATTCTTTCTCCATCCCCCTTAGCCTTCTTCACTCTCCCAAGGTTCCCCTTTTGTTCGTTGGCTTCTGCTATATTGGTAACCCTATGTCCAAATTTCCATCCCAGATCTTTATCCTAAGCATCTTCTGGGTAAAAGTATTGTCCAATATGAAATTGTGATCAACCTTTAGAATATCTTTTCCAATGTTCAACACATTCTTCCTTTAGTTACCTTTCCTAACTATATTCAACCACTACCAATCCAATCGTGAAGGTCTCCTTTTGCTTCTTAAAAAAAGAGAAAAACACTTCAATTTAGCTTCTGCTGAGATTTAGCCTTTATCATATATTACCTGAGCAGACAATATGTATACTGCTCTAAATGGTTTCTTTCCTTTTCCAAATCATCTTCTAGATACTTTCTAGTTTTATGGCTCTCTTGCTCACACTTAACTCTTTGTGAGCAAAATGTTTTCTGAACCTGAAATATACTGTCCTTTCTTTTCACATAATGGGTCTTTGTTTGTAACTTAATCAGACAACATTTGGTTTTATCAATGTATTTTATCTTGTAATTCATTCTGTGTTACAGTAACTTACATTTCTTTCTCCCTCTTAGAACTCCCTAGATCTTAAATTCCTTAAGGTCAGGTCCTGTGTTTTACTCATTTTCATTAGAAATCGAGTACCCTCTACTACATACTTGTGGATATGGACTAAGTCATACATTTAAGAAATTCAGCTACTAATTTCAGTATCTCTCACTTAGTAATCATCATCATCTTTGTGCATATTTATTTTTTATGACAGTACTTGGGTTTGAACTCAGGGCTTTGCTCTATCACTTGAACCATGCCTCCAGCCCTTTTTGTTTTGGTTATTTTGGAGATAAGGCTTGCTTTTTGCCCCCAACAGACTGGATCACTGTTCTATTTTAAACTTCCCTCTGTAGCTGGGATGACAGGCATGTGCCACAACCAGCTTTTTCTGTTAAGGTGGAGTCTTGTAAACTTTTTTGCCTTTGCTGACCTGGAAACACAATCCTTCTGATCTTAGCCTCCCATGTAGCTTGGGATGACAGGTGTACATCCCTGCTTCCAGCAATGAACCATAATTTATTAAAAAGAAGTTACACATAGTACATATAAAATTGAAAGCATATATCCTAAATTATGATATAGAAAAGTAATTGGAATTAGTATAGGATATTAGATAAGCTGTTGCTTTTTTCTTCTGAGAAACTAGAGAAAGACAAGTAGTAAGGTAATAACACATCAAGTTGGAAATTGGTTAAAATCCAAAGAAAAATAATGGTGAGTGTATTTGCTCATACACCACCTCCTTTATAAGAGAAAATCATATTCTTATGTACAGCTCCATTTTTAAAAAGGGAAAAACATTTGCCTAGGTGTAGGTAGAATCACAGAGGTAAGATTTGTTATGTGTATTCTGCACAGGCTGCATAGATTCTGGCTGCAGTCATTTTATAAGGAAGTAAAACCATTATCAGCATTGGAATTGAGGAAAGGGAAATGAGTTATGTAGGATATCATCCCTTCAAGAAAGTCTGAAAACCATAGTATGTTTCAGGAGACCTGAAAAATATCTCACCATGGCAAGCCATTCCATTTCTGTTTTCTTACACTAAATTGAACCATTCTAATTAATTTTTTTTCACTTTATCTGTGATTAATGAAGAGTATCATATTATGTTATATCACGGTCCTATTTATCTATGACTGTTCTTTTCCTTATTTTGAAGCATTCATCTTTAAAATTTTTCAGTCATTTCTTTGGCCTTACTTCAGAGAAACCAAGACTATATTGTTAATAGACCAAAATTAATTTTTATGCATATTTGTGGGAATCAATTGGGAATGAAATCAAATTGAAGCATTAATGTTAAAGAATTGCCATTAACTGCAATTAAAATTCCTCAACCACTAGCAATATGCTATTTGAGCAGGCAGTGCATCAGTAAAGTAGGGATAAGGACTGGCCAAGTTCCTAGTGGACACAATTGGGACTCAATAAATATCTTCTTGTTGAATAAATAAAAAGATTTTTTGGTGTGGGGAGGGATTGTCATGGTACAGTTATTAGAATCAGGAACATTTTAAGGTTGCCTAGTGCATTGTAGCTACATACTATATGATTAGACAACCCATAAATATTGGTATCTTATTGGGTTGATGTCTTAAAACTAAGTATATAAGTCAGCTATTTTTATTTTTACTTTTAATTGTCCTACAGCATTTACTTACTTATGGGGTACGGTATTACAATGCAGTAAACATGTATTCTGTGTAATGATCAAATTGGGATAATTAACATTTTTGTTGTCACAAATCTTATTTCTCTGTGTTGGGAAAACTATCAACTATTGCCATATTATAAATAACAACAAAATTCTCAAGTTGCACATTATTCATTCATTCTGTTAGTTGCCTGAAATTTTTACAGGAGCTCATCTGGGCTTACTCCTGGTTGTAGGTTGGGCTCAGGACTGTTACCACATGTTTCATCATCCACGTGCCAGCAGATTGTATGAACCATATGCTTCTCATGAGCATAAGAAGGCAAGCTCAACAACTCAAGGACCTTATAAGCCTTTACTTATGTCACATCTGCTAACATTTTAATGGCCATAGTAGGTCACATGACCAAGACAAAGTTCCTGGACCAAGGAATTATGCTCCTTCTAACCCTTGGTCACTGTGTCTGTACTGGCCTTCTTGCTGTACTTAAGCAAACCAATCAGACTCCTCTCTCAAGGTCTTTGCATTTGCTGTCTGGTGTACTCTTCCCTTAATACTTGCATGGCTCGCACATTCAACTGCTTAAAGTTTTTGCTCAACTGCATCTCAGCAATGAGGCTTTCCAAGTCTGCCATTTCTGAAGATTCTCCTTCATTATCCCTGTTGACCTCAGAGTATTTATTGCCACCTATATCATACATATATAATGTACTTGTTTATTTATTATTAGCATGTGTGTCTCCATAAGAATGTGAGTTTCATGGAAACAGGGTCTTTTGGTCATTTATTTTTGTACCTCCAGCATCTTGGCTTTTGATTATTTTTTTGGTTTTTTTTTTTTTTTTTGGTGGTACTGGAGTTTGAACTCAGGGCCTCATCCTTGCTAGGAAGGCACTCTACCACTTGAGCCACATCGCCAGCCTTTGATTATTTTTTTAATAAATAAATCAATCTTTACTGTTTTAAATTTTTATGTTTTTTAAAGGCCATAAAGAAACCTGGCCTAGTATCTAATAGTACAGTGGTATTACTTTAAATTCAGGTTTCATGTAGCTATTCTTATGTTTCCAGTGTAATCTGACATGGAAAATATTAGGCATTAAGCATTTTCAGTCAATTGATTCACTTCTGCTCAGGCATATATGTGATAAATCTGGTTTCAGGTCTTAAAAAGAGATGAGTTAAAGTCATCTTGAGAAATCTAGAGACTATTGAGAAAAGAAGAAAACAATTATATTGTTTATGTACTACCTAGGATGTATTAGGTGCTCAAAAAATATTTGAATGGGGCCTCAGGGGGTAGCTGAGTGGTAGAACACATGCTTAGCCCTGAGTTCAAACCCAAGTACCCCTAAAAATGTTTGAATGGATACAGTCATCACTGCCATGAAAGTTTTCCATTAGGGCAGAACAAGTTAGTGAGATGCCAGGTGCGGTGACCTATAATCCCAGCTACTCAGGAGACATAGGAGGATAACTGTCTGAGGACCATCTAGGCAAAAAACACAGGGCTCTATCTGTAAAATAACTAAAGCATATAGTGGAAGTATAAGGCCCTGAGTTCAAAACCCTAGTACTGTCAAAAAAAGAATTTTTTCCCATTAAAATAAACCAGTTTTACATCTTTACTTAGATTCCCCTATTTGAGACTTGCAGATGATAGTTTATCATAAAGATGAATTTAGCTGATATTATTAGCTTTATACTTTATAATTTGATCCTTGAAATCATTCTGGGATAGGAATGCCAATTACATAACTGTATCTGAATCTTAATACAATACAGTTGAGTTCCTAAAGCTCCAGTATGATGTAATTAAACTGTCAGAAATTTTAATATCAATGCTCAGGACTGTCTGTTGGCTCTGATTTATTCTGTAAGACATACTGTCACTAAAGTAGACTTGCTGCCATTAAAAATGCCTCATGTTTCCCAATTCAACAAAAATTTGCATCAGTAATGGAACAAAGAGATGTAATTGGCCCTGCAGTTGTCAGGATACTGTTCCTTCTGGTAGTATTTCATTCATACCATCTTTGCCAGAGAGTGGTTGTTTAAAAACTGCAAAAGAAACTAAAAATCCTGAATATCATTTTTTTCTTCTCTAAAGGCATGAACTTAAATTATGTGTGTAAAAAGATGAGAGAGAGACTGGCTCTTTTCTGCTTTGTGACTTTAATTCTCCACTACTCTTCCTGTATTTATGTATTTAGTATTTCAAACAGGTTTCTTTTTTTTAATTCATATATTCATATATGCATACATTGTTTGGGCCATTTCTCCCCCTCCCCGCCCCCTCCCACTCCCCCTTCCCCCACTAGCTTCCAGGCAGAACCTGTTCTACCCTTTTCTCTAATTTTGTTGAAGAGGAGACGTAAGCAATAATAAGAAAGACAAAGCGTTTTTCCTAGTTGAGGTAAGGATAGCTATACAGAGAGATTCCTAGCATTGCTTCCATGCACAAGTGTATTACAACCTGAATTGATTCATCTCTACCTGACCTCTTCACTACTTCCCGGTCACCTTCCCATATTGACCTCTGTCATTTTAAGGTTACTGTATTAGCTCTTCTGCAGTGGGAACATCAAACACTTTCAAGTTTTGGGTTTCCTACCTATCCCCATTCCCTCCTGTATGTGCTCTCCCCTTAGCATGTGACCCAGGTCCAACCACATTGCTGCATTTGCCCTAGATCTAAAGTCCACATATGAGGGAGAACATACGATTTTTGGTCTTCTGAGCCTGGCTAACGTCGCTCAGGATGATGTTCTCCAGTTCCATCCATTTACCTGCAAATGATAACATTTCATTCTTCTTCATGGCTGAGTAAAATTCCATTATTTGTAAGTACCACATTTTCTTAACCCATTCGTCAGTAGTGGAGCATCTTGACTGTTTCCATAACTTGGCTTTTGTGAATAGTGCTGCAATAAACATGGGTCTGCAGGTGCCTCTGGAGTAACCTGAGTCACATTCCTTTGGGTATATCTCCAGGAGTGGGATTGCTGGATCATATGGCAGATCTATGTTTAGATTTTTAAGAAGCCTCCATATTGTTTTCCAGAGTGGTTGCACTAGCTTGCATTCCACCAGCAATGTACAAGGGTTCCTTTTTCCCCACATCCTTGCCAACACCTGTTGTTGGTGTTTTTGATGATGGCTATTCTAACAGGGATGAGGTGGAATCTTAGTGTGGTTTTGATTTCCATTTCCTTTATAGGCAGAGATGATGAGCATATTGGTTCATTGATTTTGGGGGAGTTTAGTATTTTGAGCTCCCTGTATATTCTGGTTACCGGTCCTTTGTCTGATGTATAGCTAGTGAATATCTTCTCCCACTCCGTGGGTGGTCTCTTCAGTTTAGAGACCATTTCCTTTGTTGTGCAGAAGCTTTTTAATTTTATGAAGTCCCATTTGTCCACCCTTTCTCTTAGTGCTGAGCTGCTGGGATTCTATTGAGGAAGTCCTTGCATATACCTATTGCTTCCAGAGTATTCCCTGATCTTTCCTGTACTAACTTCAGAGTTTCAGGTCTGATATTAAGGTCCTTGATCCATTTTGAGTTGATACCAGTACAGGGTAATAAACATGGACCTAGTTTCAGTTTTTTGCAGATAGCCACTTTTCCCAGCAACATTTGTTGAAGAGGCTGTCTTTTCTCCATCATATGTTTTTGGCATCTTTGTCAAAAATAAGGTGGGCATAGCTGTGTGGATTTATATCTGGGTCCTCTATGCTCTTCCACTGGTCTTCATGTCTGTTTTTGTGCCAGAACCATGCTGTTTTTATTGCTATTGCTTTTCAAACAGGTTTCTTATGGTATGTCACCATGAGACTCACAGAATCAGACTTCTTATCTATCCTGGTTTCTTAAACCTCCATTGTAACAATGTTATGCAGCCTCACATCCATCCAGAATATATTATGTCTTAATGGTTAGCATTGTCAGTGATTCTTTTAGCTTGTGCTTTAAAAAAACAAGGATGGGGGGTGGGGGAGGTGGCCCAAACAATGTATACACATGTGAGTAAATGTAAAATCAATAAAATTAAAAAGAAGGATGAGAACATAGTAATAAATGCGATATTATAATCTTAGGAGAAAATCTAAGTGCCATAGACCAAAGGAAACAAGAAGAATACTGAAGTCATTTAATCACTAGCTCCTTGGTCATTTCCAAGTCAGATGTGAACCTGAGGTTGTCCTGAAGCACATTCATTATTGCTGACTTGCTGAAACAACGTCTTGTGTTAGATTAAAGTCAGTGACAATGTACTGAAAAAGTAGAACTTGAAAAGAAGTTATTTAATTATTAGAAGATTATTATAAAAAATACATTTTGAAGAACCTCCAAAATTCAAACTAATTTTGTTTGTACCTAAGTAATTTCCCCCTTACAATGAATGTTGTTTGAGGTATAGTTCTATAACAACAATGAAAAAAAATAGAAACACTGGTCCACAAGATCTACAAGGACACTCCTTTTTTCCAGAGAAGCCCATACATTCCTAAACAATGCCTTTACTCCCAAATCATCATTCTCTTCTTACATAAATTCTCAAAAATTAAAAATATTCATCTCAACAAAACATTCAAATATTGTGATAATATAGTCACAAGTAACAAAGATGAAAAGAATATAACTCCTTAGTCTGTTCTATATCTACTCTCCTTAGAACACTAATATTTTAGCTTCTCTATAGTTATTAACAACTTTTATTTCTCTCTCTTACACTGGACTTTAAAGGTAGTTAAGTTTTGTTTGTAATTTTGGTTAAATGTCAAAGAAAAGAATGAAAAGAAATATTTCAATGTCTCCATTCCCTTTTTACTTTCATGAAGTAAACTAAAACTGTCACTTTCTTATATTCTTTTGTGTTGAGGAGACATACTGCAAGTGTGTAATAATTATTGTTTTATTACAAAGCAAAGTTTCACATTGGTTAATGGATCATAAGAAGAGAGGGTTTGTCAACTTTATCTTCACTTCGAAATAAACAGTGTTCTCTAAAAAAAATAACACAGATAAATTACCACATGGAATTCTTCACTTCAAAGAATTCTCCTCTAATTATCTAGCTCAAGGATTTCTTTTTGTCATGTTATTTATGAGCAAGTAAAATGAATTTTGAATGGCTTTTAAATTGTGATCATAGTCTTTTTCTCTAGTACCTCTATCTTTTGCTGAAATGTAATTTGCCATTATTTGTTTTTGCTTTCACTAAGGTGAGGAAGATCTTTTGAGTCCTCCCCAGGACACAAGCACAGGGTTAGAGGAAGTGATGGAGCAACTCAACAACTCCTTCCCTAGTTCTAGAGGTAAGCTCCGCTACCTAGGACTCATACATACTGGAATTAGGCCACTCATTTCCATGTCCAAATGATGTGTTTTGCCCATATAGTAGCCAACATATGCTGACAGAATGCTGATTTGTATCCATGGTGAGAAGATTTTATTTTTGGTATGAATTTCTGGTTTGGAGTCCTTTGAATTCAAATGCACATAAAATTAAGATGTTCCTAGAAATAATAATTCTGTCTTATGTTTATCAAGTATTTTGCTTTACACATTGGTCTGAAGAGTTAATGATGGGCTATCTTTTACATAAGATCAATTATTTCATTTTTACAGATGGGAAAATTAATGCCCTTATAGTACCTTTGCCAGGGACATAGGGCTACTGTGTGACACTATGAGGCATAGAACATCCCTTGTAGGTGATGGTTAGGAGATTCTGACTTGAATCTGGTGCCAGTTGTATTTAAAAATTGTATTATGCCCCATCATTTAAATATAGATCCTCACAGATAAGTTTGTTATTATTTTTCACTTCCATAATTGGAATACAGCCTTTGCAAAGAATGGTGTTATTGTTTTTCTTTTCTCCATCACTTTGACCCTGAATATTTTGTCCCTTATACAAAAGCAATATTTTAGCCCATAGAATTTTCCCACCAGCCTGCATGAGCTTCAGATAACTTGCTTCATCCAAAGAGATATTTTGCAGCTGTTGTTGGTTTTAGGAGGCATTTGTTTTGGTTTATTGTCCTGACATTAAGCAAAGCCACTGACCCATCTCCCTTCAACCAATAAACAGAATGGTAGCAGTCACCTATGATGAAATAGAAGGAAAGCCTAGAGAAGCGGAAAGGAGAGAAAACAAGACTTTGTGGCCAGTGACTGGCATCCCTAACAGGCAACCTAGGAGGAAAGTGTGGCAAAAAAAATCCTGGGCTATTTGTTCCTCTCCATAAGGGCAATGAGGAGGATGTTTTGAATCATGTTTTTCCTATCTTTTTATTCAGTGTCAGTTAACAGTGGCCATTTCCTAGTTATTTGATGTGTGAGTGAATATTGCACAGTACACATTAAAAGCAATCATGTTCTGGTGGAGTGTTGCTAAGGAACCATCGGGGAAAGCTAATTTTAAATGTCTTCACCAGCCATCTTTTCACTGCTGAGCACTACTGATGTGTTGATTTTAACAGATAAAAATCTTATCTGTCTTCCACTCACCCCAATCCCCATCCCTATCCTAACTCTGTTAGGATCTCCTCTTCCTAGATTTCATGGCTTATAAGCCATGAAAGACTATACACAGGCTTGGTAGAAATCACGTTTTTATGTTTATTCCTATTACTTTGTCCTATCAGCTTTTACTAGTGTATGCTATGTATCAGACAAAGTACTAGAGATGCAAAGAAGAAATGGCAAGTTCCTTGCCTTCAAGGAACTTGTGGGCCATTGGTGACACAAAGAAGTTCATATTGCAATGCAATAAATAATATGGTTGGTGGAATGGGCTGGATTAGGAACATATTTGGCATGAATAAATCCCAAAACACCCTGATAGTTAAGAAGTGGTTAACTTCAGGCCTTGGATATTTCTTCACCGCCAAGCTTTTCCTTGAAGGTCATAGACACATGACTTATCCCAGCACCTTGAACTAGTGTTTTGTTCACCTGCTCTGTGGGAAGTTGGTAGTTGCTGTGTTAGTACTCTGGGTGTTTCTTCCACATCTAAATATAGTAGGGAAAAGGCAAAACAAGGCTCCTTACTCTGCTCCCCCATAGGTACCCTTACTTTCTTTTTTGTACCTAGATTTCTAACTCACCCTAATTAGCTTTAAGGTGAAATCCTTTGTACCATCTCTCTGCATTCTCCTTTTAGAGACTTTGAAGCTAGAGTAGGTGTAGAAGAAGCCTCTTGAAAGACTAGAAATATACCTTCTCTACTGTAGTATTTGCAGTTAGCATCTCTGAGGTTACATTTACCGTCCCCCATGTGCTGATTTGAGTTCTCAAACATGGGAACTGTCTGATACCAGTTCCATTGACTAAGTTCCTGTTTACTTAATCAAACCCTGATGACCTGAAAAAATTAATTCATATTCTTGAAAAATAAACGAGCAAACACATAACAAAAGACTAGCTAAAGTGTTGGAGGATCTGACTGGTCTGTGATTCTATAATCTTGCTGTTTTGTTTATGTTTTCTGCCTCCTGCTAAATTAGGTATTGTTATAGGCCTTTCCTCCCCTAATTCAAATGGATAAAAAGTTACTTTATTGTAACAGTAGGCTAATAGCTGATGTACTCTAAAAGCATTTTTTTTAATTTACAAAGAATGGTATACATACACATACATGGGTTGAGTAGGTAGAAGTATTCTACCAGTTGGTACATGTGTTAAGTTGACATTAACCAGAAGTTCTTAAGAATCTCAACATTACAGAATTACAGACTCCCAAATGGCAAGAATTCTGATAGGTCATTTAATTATCTTTGACATTCAGAATGGTGATCATTGACCAGATTGGATGACTGATCTATATTAGAAAAACATTTTACATCACAGATTGGGGTAAAGATATAAAATTATGTATTTACGTACACACATACATATGTATACACCAATACTATGTATATACCACACATATATGTGTATAGCCACATATACATACAATGATCAGAAACAAAAGTTTCATGAAGCAATACCTTCCATACTGCATATAACGTATACTGTTTCTGTTTTATTTATTTAAAAGTTAAATGTTGCAAACCACTAAATTGATTTTCTGATCCAGTGGTTTAAAAGAAATACTTACCTAACTGATCTTAGTTTCCTTTGACCAGGTGACTATCATCCGCCCCCCCCCCCAAATTTTTATTTTTAATTTTTAACGTAGAAGTTC
This sequence comes from Castor canadensis, assembly GCF_047511655.1. Taxonomy (NCBI): domain Eukaryota; kingdom Metazoa; phylum Chordata; class Mammalia; order Rodentia; family Castoridae; genus Castor; species Castor canadensis. The sequence continues at coordinate 114,561,589 of NC_133405.1, forward strand.
CTGCCAAGACCCGGCTAGTGTCTTAGATCATTTTATAGTTTTACTTTAACTCTTCCATCCATGTTCCTATTGTTGTTACAAAAAAAAAAAAAAAGCTGAAGCTTGTGGTTGCTACAGCTGTTTCAGACAGCTGTTTGAGTAACTCAAAACAGATGTGAGAGCCAGAGGTCTGACATTTAGTGGAAATGTGCTATTAAATGCCACCTCATGGCTTATTTAACCCTAGTAGTTAATTGCCCACAGAGGAGGAGCTTTTTTAAAAAAACATGTTTTTCATAGATGTATAAAATATATAGGTTGGTGAGTTATTGTGTACTCTAAATTCACAATGTCTTTGTTACCCACTTACCACAGTTTCAATTTAGAGTTGGACCTTAAAGTATCAGTTAATCTTTACCTTTCATTTTACAAAGAGTAAAATGAAAGGTGTCTGTGAGTATCTGGTTTTAAGGAGAGCACTATTGAGGAAAGCCATGCATGCTCAGAATGCACAGAGTTCAGTGCTGTACTGTGGATGCCTGATTCATTTTTCCCCTAGCACTGCCCTGCTTCCGCTAAAGACATGATACCTTTCAACAAATCAAAAATTTTTCACTTTATCACTTAAATTAAGCACATTACATGCCCATTCGGGCATGGGAGGATTACCATAACTTTTACATTGCTTTTTGGGTACCACTTTTAGGGGAGGCATGTTGTCACAATGCTAAGGGCAGGGAAACACTCAGCAGATCACACAACTGACCACATCACAGGACTGTCTGAGAGCTTCTCTGTATCAGCTGAGTTGTGTAATACACGCATAGGTGTTTAAAATTGTTGTTTTTTAAATTAAATAATTTCTGCACTTGATCAAAACCACATGTAATAAATCCACAAATAAGGCAGGCATACTGTAGCTAGAAGCACAAAGAAGTTAGGTTCCTTATTCATGGCCATTCAGCAAGTTAAATTAGGTTTCTGATCTTATCTCAATGGCCCTGCTAAACTGTTAACCAAATTAATAAAGGGTAGCATTCCTCTCCATTTAGTGATAAACCAATGGCTACCACTATCCTGCATAATAGGCAACATAAACTGTAGGCTATTCAAGGTGTGAATGTGTGATTTTATCTTTCCCAATTAATCTCTAGATATAGTTAGGTGTTCACTGTTCGTGATCATTTGGGGACTTGGTGTATATTTAAACCTTAGCTAATTTCTACCTACTCTGTCTATTTATCTATAATCTGTCCCTCTGTTAGAAAGTATATGTAAAAGTTGAATTCTAGTATAATGAAAGCCATTATCTACTCTAAAACATTTTCTACCTCTCCACCATTATCCTGTGGGAGCACTACATGGGTAGAACAAACGATAGGAACAAACCCTTTAAGAAATTTATCCATGAGTTTCTGATCATTTAGCAGTCTACAAATAAATATATTTTAATATGTACAGTATGTGCAGTGATGAAAGAAATACTTTCCTAGTCAGTGGTGTGGTACTGGGTTCTCTAAAATCAGATGCCACCTTATTTAGATTAGTAAATGGTACTATCCAAAATAAGCTGTTAATACAGTAAGACAATCAAGAAAGCAATGAGCAGTGCTGTGTGAAGATTTACTTCTGTTATCTGTACAAGCTCTTGCCTATTGACTTGTACCACAGAATTTTTATCTCCAACAGCCCATGCCCCTCATTCCATCACCTCCCAAATAAGCTCACATATATTCTGCCAAATGCCCCTAAATTACCAACTCAAAAGTTTTATAAAACCTGCTGTTTTTAAAAATTCAAATCTTTTTGTGTGGTTCATTTACACAAAAGCAGCATAAAGAACAAAGACAGGGCTGGGGCTGTAGACCTGTGCTAAAACATGTGTCTAGCATGCATGAAGTTCTATGTTCAATCCCCAGCACTAAAAAAGGCAGACAGATGCATCATGTACCTCCTTTCAGGCACCATTCTGTTTCCTATCTGTTTCTGCAAAGGATATGATAAGTTACCCCTTTACACCAGGGACCAGCAAACTACAACAATTGGCCAAGTTTGCCCTCCACCTATTCGTAGAAATAAAGTTTGGTTGGGACATAGCCATACCCATTTGTTTACCTATTGTCCAAGGTTACTTTCTTATTACAAGGACAGAGTAATTGTGACAGAGTTGAATGGTTGCTACAGAGACTGATTTACAATCCCTAAAATATTTACTACTTTACAGAAAAAATTTGCCAGTTCCTTCTTTGCACTATTAGTTTGTGTCCATTCTTACTCATTACATATATGCAGCCATAGGCTTTAGTGTTGGTCAGCTGTAAGGCTACCAAAACTATCCTGTTGAATTGATTGATAGATTTATATCCATGCTCACTGAAGAGTCTGGATGTTCAGTATTTAAAGTGTAGCCATTGAAATCATCTTTGACTTGTAATGAAACAGGAACTCCCCAAATGGATACATTCTCTCTTAACTTTTTTAAGCCATCAGTGAACTAAAGAAAGCTAAAGGCACCCAGAAAACAGTCATGTCCTGCAATTCTGACTCTGAGTAGGGAGTTACAAATCAGTAATCTCAAGTTAATGCTGCCTCAGGAAACTACACTTCTCCAGACTTGACCAAGCTCTTTATTTAGACTCCAGACTGTACTAGCACACTTCCCTTTTCTCTTGATTCATTTCCTGGCAACATACCACATTTCCAGATGGATATCCCAATTGAAGTAGGTCTAAGGAAACTCATTTCTAAAGAATGTAGTTATGAAATAAGACTTGTATCTGGCACTGTATTTATTTATTTATTTACTTACTTACTTACTTACTTACTTATTAGCCTAGAACTTTGTAAAATGTTGCAACCAAGGAACTTCTGTTTTTGTCAGTGTAGAACTCTTCTTAATACAATAGAAAACATTATTTGTATTTAAGGTTTGTTTTTTAAGGAAAAGAGTACCTTCTTTTTGTACTATGTTAATAAGCAAATTTGGACCCAACTGACAAGAGAGGATTTGGAAAGAGATTAGGGTTAATATAACTCTGGGAGGTCCATTTTACATAAAGTATGGCTTCTGAAGAAGTACTTAGGACAAAACACATATTGTTTGCTGCAGTGTATTTAGCAGCAACCATTTTATAGTTACCTCTGAATATAGCTTGGTTTAGAATTAATAAAGATAGGCAACCTTAATCATTCTAGAAATCACAATTACATTATGAAAGTAAGTCATACCATTTTCTAACAGCAGCGTCCTTCCTTAAGTTTGGAAGTTTTAAAAACAGATTGAAGTTACAAACCAGAACAAGTTGCCAGCCCTTGGCATCTAAGCTAAAAGGTAGCACTCAAGCCACGTTGCTTATGGCACAGAAAAGACTCTTGACCATGGCCTAGCTGCTCCCTTACTAATTCAGTTCATGCAGCATTTATCAAATACCAATAGTGTCTAGGCAAGTACAAAAGATTGAGGATAAAACGTTGGTTGAATAACATTTGATCCCTGCCCTCACAGAGCTCACAGTCTTGTAGGGAAAGAGAATTAATTCTGCTACCAAACAGTATAACTATGAAGTATAAAAACTTAAAAAAAAATCTTGCCAAAGGAAAAGGTGAGTAATTTACTCTGGGCTTTTATTTGAGCCACCAAGGCTGAAATGATGTTCTCCTCCCTTTTCATATCATCTGGTGTGGGTCATGGGTCTGCCATGGGTAACACCCACTTCAGAGGAGCCAGCACACATTTTTCTGTCTTTCCCCTGATTTGAAGAACACCACGAATGCATGATCCTTACATGGTCAAGCTTCAGTTTTTTAATTCCTAAGAAATCTCTTGAGTATTTTAGGAAAATTCTAAAGAAAAGAAGAAGAGAGAAAAAAGGAAGAGTGGAAAAGTTATACTTAGAAAATCTTTAAACGTATCCTACAAGTTTGGAACCTTAAACTTAAGTTAATGAAAGGTTTCTTTTGTAACTCCATACTTCTTCATTCTAGACTAGCACTTCTGAAATTGTTTCAGGGAGTTTTGGTCTTCTTGGAGCCCCTGAGCCAAGTGTGTGTGTATGGGAGCAGGACGGGGCGTACCTAATATACAGTCCCACTAACAGCTCTGCTTTTATCTACTCTAAATGCTGGAATTCCATATAGGATTGTGTTAGGAAGTATCCCATTACCAAAGTAGAATGGTTTGAAGCCTATTTCTTCCCCTCATCTTTTCTTCTGTTTTCTCACATGCCCAGTTCTGTCATGGGCATGCTTAACTTCTACTAAGTAGAACACATTATCCCAAGAATAGAGAGTCCATCTCCAGTGTGGGGTTCTGCTTTGCATTTGGGTACAGACTTTTGACACACAGTCAACTAATTTATGTTTCAACATGTTGATTATCCAGTCAAAAGTGAAGAGATTTTATAAGACAATTGAACATTAAGTTTGAGATTCTACAGTTGCCCTTGAAAGTAATGCTCAGTTTGTCAAATTTTCATTCTGTGCCAGTTTTCATCCATTTTAGTGCATAAACTCTATAGATATGATAAATGATGTCTCCTGGGTCGTGTTATCTGTTCACACTGATTTTAAGTGTATGTAAAGGCTACTTGACTAGATGTGTCTTTTGGGATTTTTGTTTCTGTTTTCCAGAAAGGAATAAATGAATTATTATCTCAACCTTTGTTTGATAAAAGAAGCAAATTGGTATGAAACTGTATATTTATGAATGTTTTTTTTTCCTTTCTGATATCTCTGCCTCTTCCTCTCCCTATTATTAAAGGAAGAAATACCCCTGGAAAGTCAATGAGAGAGGTTAGTGAGACTCAGGCTTACAGCCATGGCTTCTGTCTTGTTTCATCCTGCTTTCTGTGTTTGCCTTTGTGTAAGAATTGTGTGTGTGCACGCGCATGTGTGTATTACACATTGTGTCATCATATAAGGATGGTAGTCATCTCTCCACTTGCAGCTCATGAAGAATGTTCCTCAAATGTTCATTGCTGGTGTCATCACCATGACAACAGGATTAGGGGTTGGGGGAGCAGGAATCTCTTTAAAATAGCAATCCTTTCTAGTCCCTAGGTTGGAATCCCGCAGTTCATCATCTGTTGCCATTTGCAACACAAACAGAATCTTCAAAATAAATTTAGCCTTGAACATAATTGATGAGTCATAAAGCTTCCTTCCTCTTCCAGGACCGTAGCATTTTCTGCCAGTGCACATGGTTTTTATTCTGGGATGACTTCATTTTGTTTTTGTTTTCTTTTTCCTGATTCTTACACTCTTTCATTCCCATTTTTGAACATGTATTTGTGCCAAGCACTGTTCTGAGCACTTGCCATTTTTTTCATGTAATTTTCATGACAAACCTATGAGGTAGGTACACTTCTTAAACCCCATTTTACAGATAAGAAAACTGAGTCAAGGACAGGGCTAGCAGTGTGTCCAGAGCAACAGAACCAGGATTGGAGCCAGGCAGCCTAGCTTCAGAGCCATACTCTAACCCTTAGGCTGTACTGCCACTTCAGAAACCATTGTTGAAAGGCTTATGACCTCTCAGCATGCCTTTTAGAAGATGCTTTTTTTCCTTTGGCATTTGGAGCCAAATAGAATAATAACCAACTAGGTTTAAAAAAGTGAATGTTGGAGTCTTGAGGGTTTTCTTATGCCTCCTTATGGGTTGAAAGGGGTGGGGTGTAACATTATCACTGAATGTGATTTGGGGTTTTATAGCGAAGGCTGCTTCTTACTCCTGTTCTACTGGGAATATTATATGAACATTGAATTACCTAATCAAGTGACTATCAGATGACAAAGTGTTGAATAACAACCCAAGTAAAACAAGATTATCTTAACCAAGAGTTTAAGAACACTCAGGAAAGCTCTTCCAAGGAATGCCTATGGCTGGATAGGTAGAGAGTCCTTACGTGAGAAGATTCAGGATCCTTAGTAAGGGAGAGACTAGAGTGGCTACTGATTCATTTAAACATGAGTCATACTAGAAATCCTGCCAGCGCCATACCATACAAGTCTAATGAATTTAATTATCCTCTGTGTCTGCATTAATGCTCGCTTCCAAGGCTTTGGGCAGTAGGATCCTAGGGAAGGAGTGGTAGGCTGGAAAGAGAAATTAAGGAAATTTGAATGAGTTATGCATTGAATGTTCCTGGCTTATGTACTTCATCTGTGAGACCTCTTGGGTTCATTCTTATGGTAAGTGCCCCTTAAAATTTTTTTTAACTTTTTGTAAAAAATCCCATCATGATTTTGAGTTCCCAAACATGTTTCATTCATGGACAAACGTTTTAAAAGGCTAGTACATGTAACTGAATCAGAGACTACTATCTGAAGTATATTATAGTCGGATAAGTTTCCAGAAGCCAGAGAATCAAAACAATAATAACTTGTTTAATGCTATGAAAATACCCTAAATGTATACTAGACCAGATATTTTTTCAGAGATTAAATTACAGAGAAGAAAAGGCAAGCACATTTCACTGCAGCATTCTGGATTTGGTTTAGACAAATGAATGCTAACCATTTATTTGGGAATTGTAGTTTTTTAAAAAATAGAGTGCCAGATTGCTATTGAGGTCTTGGATCTTTGCCAGAAAGTCTCAATTCCAATCACTGTGGAAAACAACTCCCTTAGGCAGTGGTGTCGTATGAGACTATATGTGTTACAGTGAGTGCCAACTTGGAAAAACATAAAACTTCCCTAATGTTCAATACATGGTGCCTTTGTGTTCAATAATCCTTGCTTAAGAATGGATTAAATTAATACTTTCTATAGACATATTTTTGTGTCAACTTGTGCCTGAAGCTGATTGCAAATGTCTGAATCCTGGCTGCTTTTTAGTGCTTCTTGCATTTGTAGTACGAGATTTTAATTTTGACTTTAGAAGATTCTGTCAGGTAAAATTAATGACCTCACTAACATTCTGCCTCACACACATGGATAATAGAACCATGATACAAATCTATTTTCTGTGTCCATGTCAAAGTAGTTTTACCCTGTCAGTGGGGTCAAGGTATAATTCTTTGGGGCAGTATTTTGTAAGAGAGAATTGTTTTTTTCTCAGTCTAATGAAAGCCTCCATGAAAAAAACCAAAAGCATTATTCTGATAAAATAAGTATTTATAAATGAGGTAACCAAAGGCATCATGTAGATACAGTGAGGTAATTCTAAAATTTCTTCATTTTTGTAGTATAAGAATGGTCGTGAAGTTTTTTTGTGAACATTGAACAATTTTAAATAGGTTAAAGGCACCTAACATTTTGTGGAAGTATATGTGGTATGTTTAAGAATGATGAACCTTTATTTTCCCTGGCAAATTTTTAAATAGTAGATATCCCTAGAACTTACACTTCTTGAGATATTCTTGAATTTTTCCTTCTGGGTAGGAAACTGAACACCATTTCAAGAAATAGAAGCACCACTTGGATATATAATCTTTAAATGCATTTTCTTATTTTATTATCTTTTGAACTGCTTTCCATATCCCCTAACCCTCAGTCTAAATAGACACTTGTTGATTATCAAACAACAGACAGGAAAAACTTGATTTCTTCCCTCTTTTATTTATGTTTTATAATACATTTTCTAACTATCAAGTGGATTATCCTATATTCTGATGTGGGTCATGAGAAATAGTTTGAATTATATGTTCAGATACCAGGTTGTAAGGGTAAACATTTTGTTTTTACTGGCTTTGGTAATAGCTGTTAAAATTGCTAGCAATTCAGAATTTGCAGTTAGTCCATCCATTTTCAATTATACATGAGTAATTTTGCAGATTTCCCAGGGTTACTGTGCAGTCGAAAATGGAATGCCTCTTAGCCTTTTGGCTAAGATCAACTGTAAAAATAGTTACAGAGGAGGCTCTCCAACATGGTGGCTTCTTGTACTCTGAGCTCTAAGAAGCAGGAAAGGACCCATTGTGTCTCCCTGTGCATGTGTGTGTTTGGGTTTTTTTGTTGTTTTTGACTCAGAGTCTCACTGTGTTTTACAGTGTAGAAAAGCCAATGATGATTTCAGTTCTTCGTTGAGGGCTGCCAAACTTTTGGTCCATTTTATGAATGGTACATTTGCTTTGTTAAAAGTTTTTATATTTGCAATCTCAACCAAAATTCAAAGTGATTTTTTAAAAAACATAATTAGCTTTCACTGAAACTCTTTGCACTAATAAAGTTCAAAAAGATTTACAACTGTGGTCACCTTAATATAAGTGCCTGAATGGCATTAAGCTTTTAATAAGTCTTAAATTGGTCTGGTACCATCACTGTTTAAGTGCCTGCCTGTGAATCCTCGCCAATCCTCTTTTTTTAAAGATATGTCTCTTGAAATAAATAATAGAACAGAATACCTGCTCTAGTCTGTCCTTGATTTTTATTGGGATTTTCGAACAACTATTATGAGAATATGTAATGCTTATTATATGGCAAGGTAGTAATAGCCTTGTAAAGCATTTCAGTTCCAAAAGCAGTATTTGAAGAGTGGAATGATTTACCAATGCCCAAGAATTAAAATTCTATGAAAATAAGGGACCTATATGAAAAGGAAAGTCATAAACTGTATCTCAGATTATCTTAATCTAGATCTGAGTTATGCTACAAAGTACCCAGGAACATTGGGCTGTTCTTGTGTTCCATACTGCAGGATTAATGCTAGGACATGCCACATTATTATTAAAAGGCTGTTCTGATAGTTACCCGCATTTAGGAGAATTAAGATGGAGTCACAGGATCCCCAAATCTCTGCAATAATGTGGGTCACATTTTGGAATGCAAAGTGATTTTTATTCTCAAGCTTCCTAATTCAAATCTGTGAACTGTAGAAAAAGGTCATAGTAAAAGTGGGGATAAAATTGTCACTTCCGTCATAGTACCACTACCCATCACAGCTTGAAACGGCCTGGAAATTAAGATTTCATGTGGTGGTGGTGATGGTAACCATGATGATAAAGGTGATGGTTGTAGGGTGGTGGTAGTGGTTTGATAGAACAGCATGTTAGTACAAGTAGACAGTAAATAGAGCAATTCGGGAAAGAAGTATCCAATCATGAAATCTTTTTGTTAGGTTGGACCCTTGTGTTTCCCAGTGGAATTCTTTCAATACGTGATACATTGGGAAAATGACTGCAGCCTTTGACATTTTCTCATTTAAAAGACACCAGTATCCTGATCCAATATTGAGCTGCTACTAACAACGTGAAATGCTTCATTAACAAGGCTTTGCTTCTCCTGGAAACTGGTGAAAATCAAACCCTGTGTGAATACCTTCAATGCAGCTTCTGTGTTGTCTTCACCCCAAAATGGGAAATGGTTTTGAACATGGCAAAGAACCAGGGTGATGATAACCTGCACCTTTTGTAAAGTCTTTCTTTCTCTTTGTTTTCCAGGACCCAATGTAGGAAGCCTGTTCCACATGGCAGATGATTTGGGCAGAGCGATGGAGTCCTTAGTTTCAGTCATGACGGATGAAGAAGGGGCAGAATAAATTGTTTTACAATTCCTGATTCCCGCATGGTTTTTATAATATTCATACAACAAAGAGGATTAGACAGTAAGAGTTTACAAGAAATAAAATCTATATTTTTGTGAAGGGTAGTGGTACTATATTGTAGATTTCAGTAGTTTCTAAGTCTGTTATTGTTTTGTTAACAATGGCAGGTTTTACACGTCTATGCAATTGTACAAAAAAGTTATAAGAAAACTACATGTAAAATCTTGATAGCTAAATAACTTGCCATTTCTTTATATGGAACGCATTTTGGGTTGTTTAAAAATTTATAACAGTTATAAAGAAAGATTGTAAACTAAAGTGTGCTTTATAAAAAAAGTTGTTTATAAAACCCCCTAAAAACATACACACACAGCACACACACACACACAAACACAAACTGAGGCAGCGCATTGTTTTGCATCGTTTCAGCGTGATATTCATATGAAATTCATGGCTTTTTTTTTCTTGCATATTAAAGATAGGACTTCCTCTAACACCACCAAATGACTACTTCATGTTGGTCTTTTGGGAATTGCTGACTGAGTGGGGCTGGTGATAGGCTTTCATTTTATACATCTATATGTCTGTAAGTATATAAATACTATGGGTGTATAGATAAATATGAATTCCTACAGACTTTTAAATTTCTTCAAATGTTCCTGCCACTTCTTAATGGGAAAAAATTGCTTCTGGTCATCCAAGCTTACCTGCTTGGGTAAGAATGAATTTTTACTGGAGCCTGAAACCAGGAGGAAACATTGTCTAGGGCTCCAGATGTTTCTCATTTTAAACTTTCCACTGACAACTACAGTATTGAATTTTTTTAAAGGAACATATGAATGAATACACAGGACTTATTATATCAGAGTAATCTGTCAGTTGACATATTCAGCTTTCTGCTGCTGGCTATGCCATGATTTAGATTTAATGATGCTTCTATGAAAGAGCATCAGAAGGTCTTTTTAACTCCCAGGCAGTTGGAGGACTATAGATTTCCCAGCTGATCCCTGTGAGGGAGCAGGCTGCTCTTGAAGCAGAGATTTGGGTGAATGTTCATAACTATACATACATATATCTATAATTACAACTAGATTATTCTGCCCTGTTCTCACAGTCAAACTGAAGTGGGTGGTTTTGTTGTTATTGTTGTTTTTTAGATTTTTTTCCCATTGTGATGAGTTTTTAAATGCTGCAGACTTAGTTTAAAATAACCCTTAGGAAAATGTGTAAGACAGTAGCCCCATCCCATTGTGACACTGATAAATATCAGTCTAGAACTGTGTTTGCCTCCTTTGCATTTCTCTGCAAGTAATTCTGAAAAACAGGATTGTAAGGGGGAGGGAAAATCAACTCAAATGTTCCAAAAGCAAAAGCTTCTCCAACCCCTTTTAGTGAATTGGGCGTGTTAAATATATAAACAAACATTAACTATTCAAAAGAGAAAAAATGAAGAGGAAAAGCTAAGGACTGCTAGGAAAAAGCTTTACTCTTTCATGTCATTTTATCACTCTTTCATTTGAAAAAAATCATTCTTTCAATAGAAATCACCATTTGTTATTATTTTGCAAATCTGTTACCTCTGACATCGAGTGTAATTAACTTTTGGAGAGTGGGTTTTGTCCATTTTATTAATGATAATTAACATCAAACACAGCTTCTCATGCTATTTCTACCTCACTTTGGTTTTGGGGTGTTCCTGGTAATTGTGCACACCTGATTTCATAGTTTCACCACTTGCCTATTGTGTGAACATTTTTCTCAATTTTCTTTCTCCTTTATAATTTCCAAAAGAAAACCCAAAGCTCTAAGGTAACAAATTACATGGAGATTTGGTTTTAGTCTTGCATTTTTGCCTTTTCTGTGGTGTTGGACTTTTTCTTTACTCAAAGATTTGTTTTAACCAAGATTTAAAACAAGGGGTTACTTTACATCCTACTAAGAAGTTTTTAAGTTTCATTCTAAAATCAGAGGTAGATAGAGTGCATAATTTTGTTTTAATCTTTTGTTTTGTTTTATCTTTTAGATATTATTTCTGGAGTGAGCCTGTCAAAATATTTGAATAAAAATGAGAGCTTTATTGCTGAGGTTTAAGCATAATTTTGACATTATTTTGTTGAGTATTAAACTGTAAGTCATAATCAATGTAACTGAAGCATAAACATCACATGGCATGTTATGTCATTGTTTTCAGGTACTGGGTTCTTACTTGAGTATCATAATATATTGTGTTTTAACACCAACACTGTAACATTTACTAATTATTTTTTTAAACTTCAGTTTTACTGCATTTTCACAACATATCAGACTTCACCAAATATATGCCTTACTATTGTATTATATTACTGCTTTACTGTGTATCTCAATAAAGCACGCAGTTATGTTACAAAAACAGTGTTGACTGGACTATAAATACTTATTTAATTTCTATTTTTATTTTATCTTTGTGTTGCTGGGGTTTGAAACTCAGGGCTTCATGCTTGCTAGGCAGGCTCTCTACCACTTGAGCCACACCACCAGCCCTAATTTCTATTTGTAAATTTATTTTTCTTTTGAGATGGGATCTCACTATGTTTCCTATGCTGGCCTCAAACTCTTGGGCTTAAAAGGGATCTTTCTGCTTTAGCCTCATAAGCAGCTGGGACTATAGGCAGTCATCATCACACCCACCTTATTTAAATATATCATCAATAAGAATGAAAAGCTAGAAAAGCAAACAGTGAAAAGTCTCCCAACTACCATAGGGTGGTCCTAAATCATCATTACTGACTTAGGAGTAAACACAATTATTAATATAATTGCATAGGAGCAATTATAAATAAAGGAAAAATACCTTTTCCCTTTACTTTACAGAAGATAACAATGTCTGTACCCAGGTACATACCTTGCTTTTTTAAACTTGAAGAGGAGATTCAGAAGATCTTTCCATTTCAGTATATAAAATGCTTTCTCATTCTTTTTCATATTTGTATAATCAATGTATCTATATGGCATTTTAGCCAGCTCCTTTTGGTGGACTATGTAGGTTGTTTTCAGTCTTCTGCTATGGCAATATTGCATATCACATTTCATCATTTCACTTATACACAAATACATCTGTGGGACCCATTCCTAGAAGTGAGATGGCTGGCTCAAAGAGGATAAGGATTCATAGCCTAGGAGATAAATCTTGAGCAATAGTGATTGTTTTGTTGTTTTCATTTGTTTTTAGTAATAACCAAATATGTGAGTTAAACCAGTTTACAGTTTTCACTTTGCTTCTCAAGAGAATTTCATATCACCTCTATTATTGTTAAGGGTACCAGACCTCAGGGTAAATGAGCAGGAGAGACACCTAAAACAATGCCTCAGAACTGGTTCTGGAGAGGATTCCCCAGCCATAGTCATGACTCCACCAGAAGGAGACCCCCTTCCTCAACCCTGCTCTGCTCTGTTTTTTGCTCAAGCTGTGAAGAAGGTAAGAAAGATGAGTAGCAATGTCAACTATCTTTGCTCACCATGGTGGATGGTTCCACAATAGGGGTCAGATGCTTGTGGGCAAAGGAGTAATAAAAGTCCACTAGGGGCAACCTATTCTAGTGATTCAGAAATAAGAGATGATGGAGTGCAAGAGTGATGTTAGTGGGTATGCCACCTCTGATAGGAACCACTTAGTAAATTTTGAGAGTGGAGTGTTGATGCCCACCTGGGTGATTACTGTATTCAAAGAGTGCCCTGAAGTCCATATTTACCAAGAATAACTGTCAGCCTATTTCAATAAATAAACCATGTATCCTTCACGCCATTATGTAACCAGACCTGCCTTTGTTGAAATAACCACACTGCCTGTTTTGATGACACTTGATTACTGAAGACTTCAAACCTTCACTGTCTGAAACAACTGTGTGGATGACTCTGAGGAGGGTAATTGCCTTTCCGTTCCATACTTGGCACATGCTAGAGGGGATAGAATTAATAAAGTTAAAATTTCAAACGGATCAAGCTGGCACAGATTGTGCATCAGCAAGCAAAATGTGTATTTGGGGAAAGTACCAAGGCTAATGGATGTGTTCTGTGGAGCTGTAATGGGATTTCCCTGCATTTGTATTGCTCTAATGGTGGGATGAATACAAAGGCAGATGCTGGCACACATGGAAAGGTTTTGCCTTCAGATTAAGTGAAGGAAGGACATGAATCTAATTCTTTCCCACAGTAGCAAGTCACCCCTCAGACTCAAGGGTGCTGCCATCTCATGGACTATCTGACAATATGTAAGTGGCCATATGCCAGACATTCCATAATAAATAATGCCTATTGTGTGAGTGAAGTTTGGGATGTCTGGGAGTGGCTTTGTGTACAGAAAAGACTGTACAGTAACTTGAAGCTAAGTTTTATACATACTTCTGTGTTTCATATGTTTTCAGGATAACTTTTTAGCTCTCTGTGACTTTATTTGGAAATAATTCAAACTTAAGAAAAATTGCAAGAATTCCCATAGCCTGTTTACCTAGATGAACCAATTGTTTACATTTGCCTCATTGATTTCATGATTTTCTTGATGGATAGATGATAGATTTTGTTTTATTTTCTGAGTCATTTTGAAAATCAGTTGCAGTTATCCTGCCTCTTTACACTTAAATATTTCCTGTACATTTCCTAAGAATTAGGAATTCTCTTCCGTAACCACAGTACTAATTATTAAAATAAATTTAACATTATACATAAAGCTATCATCTACTCTATTGCCCATATTCAAATGTCAATTGTGCCAATATCTTTTACTGTTTTTATGTTTCCATGATCTAGGATCTAATTCACAATTCCATGACATTTAGTTGCTGTATGTCTTCAATGTCTTTTGTTCTGGAACAGTTTCTCTGCCTTCCCCTGCCTCCAAAGACATTGACATTTTTAAGAGTACAAGTCACTTTGCAGAATGTGCCTTAATTTAGGTTTGTTTGATACATTCCCAGAATTAGATTCGGGGTATGCATTTTTGGCAGGAACGTTACACATGCAGTGGTGTAGTCTCAACACATACCAGAAGGCATGTAATGATGGACTGCCCTGTTTTGGGTGCTGTTTACTTTGATCTCTTGGATAAGGCTGTGTCTGTCAGGTTTTTCCATTTAGTGTGCATTTTAAAATCTAATTTTCCTTAAACCTTTAGGGTCAATTTAAAATCTTATTTTTCCACACATAAATACAGATGATTTGTATAAAGCAGTCTCTTTCTGTGACTAGACTTATCCACAGTGAACGGTCTGAATTCTCTTGTTTTAAACTGCATTTATACATTTAATGTGCTTTATTTTCAAGCCTGTAATAAAGTCTGACAAGGAAGACTTTCAAATCCAACCAACAAAATCTCCCCAGTACCTAACTCACATAAATCTAAACAAATTATATAGTAAATTTCAAGGTCTCTGATATGTTCCAATACCATATATTGTATGAACTAAGTTCAATTTTCTTATAGTAGTCAGTTTGAAGTCACGTGTGTAAAATGTCACACTTTAGAACTAAGATTGATCTCTTCAATTTGCTAATTGCCAAATTGCCTTTAAGCAAATACAACATATAAATTCAACATAAAAGTATCAAAGCCATAAAAGCATTATACCAGGACTGGGGGTGCAGCTTAGTAGTTACAGCACTTCCCTGGCATGCACAAGGTCCTGGTTCCATTCCAAACACCACAAAATTGAACAAACAAAAAAATAAAACCAGGATTAGGTTTATTCCATTATTCCTTAGTTTCATCCTAAAATTTCCTAGACTTTCAAGACTTACTTGGTAAAGCAGGGCTTCTCAATAATGTGCTCCTAATGTGTCCCAAGACTGCTGAAGTCTTGGAATGTCTCAGTGTTAAGAGTGGCCAGATGAGGCCTGTTATCTTCAGCTTCCTGTAGCTAACCAAGGATGTCCTACAATGACTTGTCAATTTCTCTGTGTGCCATGCCATGTAAACATTTGGGCACCTCTGCACTGAAATCATTTACCATCACAATTGTTGAGGTTGCTGGTACAATTCCTATCCACAATGAATTAAACATCGTAGGCATGTTGTAAGCCTGTTGTTTGGACATCATTATTTTATTTATTTATTTTTTTTGGTGGGACTGGGGTTTGAACTCAGGGCTTTATACTTGCAAAGCAGGTACTCTACCACTTGAGACACACCTCTAGTACATTTCGCTCTGGTTATTGTGGAGTAGCGGTCTCATAGACTATTTGCCCAGGCAGGCCTCGAACCACAGTCCTCCTGATTTCAGCTTTCTGCGTAGCTAGGATTACAGGTGTGAGCCACTGATGCTTGGCTTTACATAATTATTAATAGCACCCTTTCCCTCTCAAAAATGCCCTGGTGAGTAGGCATCTACCTTCTTTCAATCACAGTATTTCTCAGTAGGGTTGTTATTTTAGTATTTGGGTTGGGACAGTTCCTTATGCACAACCATACCTCACTCTGTAGTTCTCCCCATCATTGTGGTGACAAAACAGCCTCAACACATTTCCAAATGCTTCCTGGGGAAGCAGTAGAAAATTACTCATTCTCCTTACTGCCTGAATGCAAGCTGTATTCTTTTCATAGCTCCCTAACTGGAAGACTCCAGCTCTTATAGATATTTCAATGGCATTAGTTCTTGCATACTTTCTAATTTGCCTAGCCCTCTAGTCACTTTTCTCAAGTAATTTAATGTGTCTACTCTAGCTGAAACTGTTGACCATCTGATAAAAGCAAATAAAGAGCTGTGTTTTCCCAGGGTGTAGAAAGATGCTATCCCCATCCATTTGCATTAACTTAAATGCAACATCAAGCCTTTTAATGCATTTTCAGCTTGCAGATGCTTGTGGATACAGAAGCACCCTGACCACACCCCTTCTTGTCTTCAGGGTAATCACACTTCAACTGCTGCTAATAGCGCCTGCTGATAGCTCACAGCTGTGTCCCTCTCTGGCGTTGCCTTTAGTCCAGGGAACAGTCTTGCCATGCTTCTCACAGGCGAACAGCCTGGACTAATGACTGGCTGATGATGCAGAGAAACAAAATCCTAGCCCCTTGCTTCACTTTGGAATGATTTCAAATGCTCCCAGTTCCAGAGCATCCTTTGAGACCTAGTGAGGTGTTAGTTGCAATCACAACAGCTCAGCAACTCCTCTGTCCTACCTGCCTTTCTCATTCCCTTCAAGTGCATCTGTTGTGAGCAACTCAAAGTAAATGTTCTGCAGCTGAGTACTGCATCTTCAGAGCATGCACCATCTCAGAGGCTGCAGCCAGGGAGCCCAGTCTAAAACCTTGCCTTTAGTTTCCTTGGTAAATAGAGTTGTGAAACAGTTCATGCACTAACCTCTTAACATTGGCATGCCTCAATGCTCATTCCTTGGACCTCTTGTTTTATGTCCACTTGTGCTATGATGTATGGCACTATTGGGAGGTAGTGCCATTAAGAGGTGGGGACTTATTAAGGGGATTTTGGGGCCCTGGTCTCTGTCTCTCTTTCTGCTTCCTGGCCTTGTGAAGCAAGCAACTCTCCCTGCATGCCTGCTGTGATGTTTCTGCCTCATCTCTGCCCAAAACAATAGAGCCAACTGACTATGGACTGAAACCTCTGAAAACCATGAGTCAAAACAAACCTTTCCTCCATGAAAGTGGGTTAGCTTACGTATCTTGTCACACTAATAGAAATTTGACTAACAAAACTTGCTACCTTGGTGATCTCACTGTTTCAGGGCTATACATCTGTTCTACATGATGGGACCTTGGGTATTTGCATCCATAGCCAGGACTTTGCCCATGAACTCTAGACTTGTAGACTTGTAGATCCTCACTGTGTTCATGTGGAGGTCTAATAGTCTGCTCTAACAGATCATATCTAAAAGCAAGCACCTGATCTACCTGTTGCCACCACTCCACCACTATCTAAAAACTCTCTCTTCCTCAGTTGTTAAAGGGAACTCTATCATTCCAGTTGGTCTGCATTCTTTCTCTTCCTCACCCATAACTATTCAATCCATAAATTCTGTTAATCCTCACTTCAAAATATATCTAGGATCTGACCACTTCTCTCCATCTCTACTTCTATGGTCTAAGGCAGCATACTCTGCTGACAAATCATTACAATCGTCTTTAGCTGGTCTGTTGACTTCCACTCTTTTCTCCTACAGAATATCCTCAACACAGCAGCCAGGATTATCTAAGGCATAATCAGATATTACCACTCTTGGGCTTAAAATCCACCAATGGTTTCCCATCCCCAAGTAAAAGTCAAAGTCTTTCTAGAGGTGGTCTACAAGGTCCTGTACTATCTGACGTGTACATCTGTCTTCATGCCTGCTTCTTTTCCCCTTCACTCTGTTTTGCCCAATAGCACTACCCTAGCTGCATGTTTTGTTGATTTCCTTAATTCCTTTAGGGCTTTACTAAAAACATACCTTCTCAGTCAAACCTGTTCTAGCCACTGTTTAGAATTACAATTCCTAACCATTATTTTTCCCTTTTCCTGCTTTATGATTCTACTTCACATTTATTACCAGCTGGCAGACTATGATACTTTATTTATATATTTTTTATGACATTTTCTCCCCTGAATAGAGTATAAATTTGTGAAAGTACAAATTTGGGTCAGTTTTGTTTCCTACACTCTCCCAGAGTACCTAGGGCTCCTGGTGCAAAGAATATGCTCAAAGTAAGTAAATAAACTAGGGAGGAGACAATAAAGTGCACAAGTGGCATTTAGGGATTTCATAGAGCAGCATTTCTTTCATGAGCATTATTCATGTTCTTTTTATGGGTGGTGTTCAGAGCTCTAGGATGAAAGAGACAGCCCAGTGACATTCCAGCAGAGAGTCAGAGACATGAATACTTAGGAAATAGGATCAAGAAGAAAGAAAGAGAAAGAAGGGAGGGAGGGAGAGAGAGACAGAGACAGAGACAGAGAGAAAGAGAAAGGGAAGGAAGGGAGAGAGGGAGAATTTCATACCGGAGTTAAAAAATAGAACTGATAAGTGACTTAACATCATACATAGAAGGTCATGACCAGCTATTCTCCATCTCTACTAAAAAGAGACCCAAAGAAAAGGGGTTAAATAATAGCTTGAAGAATTTGGGGTGATATATGAAGGATCTAGTAACCACTACTCTGCCTAAATACTGGCTTCAGTGGATTGTCTTCCTCTGAAAGTTTTGAGAGGACCAATTCCTCCATTTAAGTCTGGTCATATTCGATAACAATATAAGCAAGGAAAAGGCTTCCTTACAAATCTTTCCTCCTCTGCCTCACTGGTTTGTCTTTTGCCGCCTTGTTTGACTGAATATCTCATCTAAGCCTGGCCTTTTTCACATGTGAGAGGACCTATTGGCCCAAGTTATGCAATATTTGGTACCCAATGACCTGTTCTGACATTTTGCTCAAATACAAGTCTAACTCTGTGCCTTTAAAATGATGTTAGATTCTTCCCTAAGTATTTCCTCCATCCCTCCACACTTTCCTACCATGATTTTTCTTAATCTTTATCCTAAAATGGTATGTAATATCCTGACATAATAATACAAAGTTTGACCTATTTCTATATGACATAAAATTCATTTAAAATTGTAACTGTAAAGTAGCTGTATGTATAAGTGGCTTTCTAATTCTAAAATCACATGTCTAAACAATACTGTCAATATTCATAAAATAAATATATACTGGGCTTCAACTTCAGGCCAGGCATTTAGGACATGAAGTTAATAGGGAATCTGTGTGTGCTATCATGTACCCCAGTCAGCTGCAGAAGCCAGATGAGAGTTTCTTGTCAAGGATCATGACACAAGGTGCTCACAAACTAAAGTGATAGCACAAGGAGGGCATATTAATCAAATACAGGAAAATCAGGCAAAATATCAAAGATAAGATTCCTACACTGGATCAAATAATTACATTTGCAAGCACTATGTTGTTATTCTTTTGTGTCTTATTTGGAAAAGGACTTTCCAATTAATTTGGTCTTCAAAGTAAATTAATATTCCCTGTAGTGTATGATAGTCATGAAAAGATCCTATATGGATTTGGGAACCAGATGTCTAATAAAGTAACATTCAGCCCAAGGATTATATTGCCAATAAAAAATTAAAAATTCCACATTTCTGGTCACATTTAGCAAAGATTAGTTAACAGATGAGCATTGTTACAAACAGCCTGAATCTACCAACATCCACATCTGAATATCAACCAAAAAGAGCACTGCCATATAACAAAACATACATAGTAGGTTCTAATTAATTTTTGGTTGGATTTAATTCTTATATAAATGAATCAACACATTAAGCACATAATATATTCATGTGCTTGATAAATTTGTACAATCCCTCTTTTCATCAAAGAGACAGTGTATCTGGAGCTTTCTATTAAACATAGCAGATTTCTAAACTATGAAAAAGACAAGAAATGAAAGATTCATATTAATAGTAAGAATTGTTATGCTAATTGTGAGTTATCTGTACTCTGTACTATTTTTTGCTTCCTACTGAATAGTCATTATCTTACTCCATGTTTCTCTTTCAAATCATTTGGAAAATGCAAAATGAAGAAGCTGAATAAGGAGATACGCTTCGACATCTGCATTCAGAAGTGTCAAATTGCAGTGACCATATAAATCCTGGCCAATTCAAAGCCAAGCAGAATTACAAAAGTTTCTTTGAAAGACAATACAGTCAGGAGAAGCTTGGTTGTGCAACGATAACAAGTGGACCATAAATTCTCGGTCACTAAACCCAGCACCAGTTTATCTCTAGTCCACATACAGATCAGAAATGAGGAGGCTTCCTCTGCCTTACAATTAATTTCACCATTTCAGAGGACTTTTCATCCAGCCACATGGACTAGAATGATTATATGTACAAGACACATAGGTAGAGAGAAAGATCACTTCTATTCCTGTTCCTATCAGAAAGAATTCATCCACAATTCCCCAAACTAATGCAAAAGTGACTAGAATATGTAGTCATTCTGGGTGCCTAGGAAAAGGAAATGGAACATCTAGCCAGTCTTTGTCACTAAGGGAAAGAACACACACTTCTTTTTGGCAGCACTGGGATTTGAACTCAGGGCCTCCTGCTTGCTAGACAGGTTATCTTATTGCTTGAGCCACTCTACCGGCCCTTTTTTGTGATGGGTTTTTTTCAAGATAGGGTCTCCTGAACTATTTGCCTGGGATTGACTTTGAACCACAGTCCTCCTGATCTCTACCTAGTTGAGATAAGGATAGCTATACAGGGAGTTGACTCACATTGATTTCCTGTGCATGTGTGTTACCTTCTAGGTTAATTCTTCTTGATCTAACCTTTTCTCTAGTTCCTGGTCCCCTTCTCCTATTGGCCTCAGTTGTTTTAAAGTATCTGCTTTAGTTTCCCTGCATTGAGGGCAATAAATGCTATCTAGTTTTTCTGGGTGTCTTACCTATCCCTCATACCTCCCTTGTGTTCTCTCGCTTTATCATGTGATCAAAGTCCAATCCCCTTGTTGTGTTTGCCCTTGATCCAATGTCTGCATATGAGGGAGAACTTACGGTTTTTGGTCTTTTGAGGGTGTTTTTTCTGATCTTGTGTATTTGGTGTTCTGAAAGCCTCCGTACGTGGATGTAGCTCCCTTTCTCAAGACTGGGGAAGATTTATGCTCTTATGTTGTTGAATAAGTTATCTATGCCTTTAGTTTGTATGGCTTTTCCTCCTATACCCATGATTCATAGTTTGGTCTTTTGATGGTTTCTCAGAGGTCTTGCATATTCCATTCATATTTTCTTAGTCTTTTCCATTGTCTTTGACTGATTTATCTAATTCCTCTACTTTATCTTCCATCTCTGACACTGTTTTCAACCTGTTCCACTCTGTTAGCCAGAGTTTCTATTAAGGTTTTTATTTGAGACATTGAGCTTTTCATTTTCAAGATTTCAACTTGATTTTTTTCAGAATTCTTTATCCTTAATTGTCTTCTTTATTTCATTAATCTGTTGAAGTCTATGAATTTAGTTGTTTAATTTGTATACTCTTTGAATTCATTCAGTTGCTCATGCATCTCCTCCTTTAATTCATTGATCACTTTTGTCATTGCTTTCTTAAATTCATTGATTAATATTTCTTCCTCTTCAATATTATTTAAGGCTTTTTATTCAGTTGTTGGGTTTTGTCCGGGAGCTGTTGCTTTGTTGCTTCATGTTTCTGTGTTGAGATTTACACATCTGGGGTCGTTTTTGGTTGGAAGTTCCAATCCCCTGTGTTCCTTGAGTTGAGGCTCTCTCAGAGATTGTTTAGAGCTGGGTAATGAATGGGTTAGAGTGTATTTTCTTGTCTCTAGACTGGGGGGGGTGTGGCTCAGTAGTCAAACCTTCAGCTTCAGTTCTGAAGATGCCAGGTGGCCACTCCCTGCTCCACACAAGATGAGGAGGCTTAGCTGCTAAAGCTATCACAGTTGATAAACCACAGCCTTGGACCCTCAATTTGCCAGTCTCACACTGCCCCCGTTTTCACTTGTAGCTTTCCCCTCTCCCAAGATTATTGTAATCTGGGTGCAGTCTTTTGTTAAGTGTCTGCTCCTGTGGCATGCCTCTGCAGTGGGAAGGGAAGCGCAGAGAGGCAGCTCCCAACAAGGATGCATGCAGCTACGATTTGTCAGGTGGGGCTGTGGTTGGCAGCAGTTCCCCACCAGTCTTATAGACTCTACTTTTTGGCTCAGTGGGGATGGTTTTGTTAGTTTTTGCTTCTTAACTTTTTTTCTGCCACATTGCAACCCATGCATTAGATGGGCTGTGTGAGAATGCCACATGGAAACTTCTGGGCCCTCATTGGAGTCCTTGTGCAGAGCACATGGTTCTGGGATTCCTGGGCATGGTGGACTGTGTGCTAGGTGGGCCGGGTTTTGGCAAGTCCATGGTCAGAGCATGCCAGGCCTGGGCTTTTGTGCATCTTATGTGGGCTTATGGGCACCAGGTTTGGGCTTCAGGATATGGGGGACATGTGCACAGCACACCGGGTCTCAGTGGGTCCATGGGCAGAGCATGCCAGCCACGGGCTTCTGTGTGCTGGGTAGGAATTTCTGGGAGCAGCAAGAAATCTTGTCCCTGGCACTCCAATGCCAAGATGGGGGCTTTGGGACAGTGGTTCATGGGTCCTTGCTGCCACAATTACGTATGGCTCCTAGTATGTTGACTCTTGGCAGTTCTGCAAGGAATTAAGTGCCAGAATTGTTGTTCAGTAAGGTATGGCCATGAAGAAGAATGCCAGGTGGTGTCATTTGGTCTCTATCTTGCCTTCAGTCAATCAGAATACATCCCCATGCATACTATTTCTAAGAGATATATGATACTATAAATGCAGGTATAACTGCTTTATTTAGTAATATATTCTGAACATTTTTTGCAAGCAATAAGTATGGTTTGGTATCATTACTTTTAGTGACAACAAAATATTCCATTGATTGGATGTTCCATGAGGTGATATGGTGTGGTGATAGGGAGCTAACTCAAAATTCAAATTGTCTGGATTCGTATCCTGGCCCATAGCTGGGATTTAGCTCAGTTTTTTCCAAAAGACCAAATAATAAGTATTTTAGGCTTTGTGGGTTCTTTGTCTGGATTCTTCATAGAAAAAGAACCAACAGGATATATAGAGAAAAAAGGGTAGGAAGAAAAATCGATGGAGACTTGTTTAATTTAAGGAATTCGCTTATGTGATTGTGGAGGCTGATAAGTCCAGAATCTGCAGAGTGAGCTGGCAGGGTGGAGACACAAGTTAGACTTGCATTTCAATTCTAAAGGCATTCTGCTGGCAGAATTCCCTGTTTCTCTGGGGACATCAGTCTTTTTCTCTTAATACCTTCAATTGAGTGGATGAGAACCTACCCAACAGTATGCTTTACTCAATGTCTACTGATCTAAATGTTAATCTCACCTAAAAAGCACTTGCATAGAAACATCTAGATTAATGTTGAATGATTTGGTCCTGTGGCCTTGCCAGGTTAACACATAAAATTAATCATCATGGGTTAGGCACTTGCCTAGCATGTGCAAGGCCCTGAGGGGTCTGGTCTCCAGCACTGGGAAAAAAAGTCATCACATGGGCAATATGGTCTCTGTTGCGAACTGTTCAACTTTGTTGCATGCCGTAGCGCATATGTACAATATGTTAAAAATGTGCATGCTGCGTTCCAAAAAAATTTTATTTACAAAAACAGGCGTGGGACTGGATTTGATCCATAGGCATAGTTCGCTGGCTCCTTGTAGCTCTTAGCTGCCCTCTAAGTGCGTGACTTAAACCTCAGTGTTCTCATGTGTAAGAAATGGGGACAATAATCCAAATTCAAAGAGTTAGGGTGGGAATCAAATCAAATAATACTTGTGGAACACTTAGCACGATATCAAGCACTGGTCAAGGGCTTAATAAATATTTCTCTCATGCTGGGTGCACTGATTCATGTCTGTAATACCAGCTACTTGGGAGAGGAAGATAGGATTGTCATGGTTCAAGGCCAGCCCAGGCAAAACAAATTAGTGAGAACCCATCTCAACAAACAAGCTGGATGTGGTGGTACACCCTGTAATGCCAGCTGTACAAGAGACATAGGTAGGAGGATCATGGTCTCAGGCAGAAGTGTGAGACCCTGTCTGAACAATAAATAAAAGCAAACTAGAGGTGTGACTCAAGTGGTAGAGCACTTGCCTAGCAAACATAGGGCCATAAATTCAAATCCCAGTACTGCTAAAAAATTCCCCTCATTATTTATTTAATATTTAATGACAAAATTATTTTAATTTCACCAAGGTATAATCGGTATACAAGTTACATATATTTAAAGTGTACAATTCAAAAACATTTAACTTCTCTACACTGTGACATCATCACCACAAAGATAGTACATTCATCACCCAAAAGCTTTATTTTAGCCCTTTATAATCCTGCCCCCCCATCCCTTCCACCCCTCCCAAACCCTATTCCCACCCCTAAGCAACCATTCATGTGTTTTATGTTCCTATTCTACTAACAGAATTTTGATGGTTTGCAGTTTTACACTATTAAAAATGATGCAGTTTAGTAATTGAACTCATATGATCTTTTCATATGTGTTAATTGCTTAGGGTAAGATGCCACAAGTAAGATCAATGATTTGTAGAGTATGTTCACATGCTACTGATAGACATACTGACAACTTGTCTTTCAGAAAGGTGCCAAGATGCAAGGGCTGTTTCTTTACATTTCTTTTTGATTGTTGTATTGACAGCATGTCTGCATGCCTCCAAGGTATCCTCTGTGGGCTCTAGTTAGGAATGTGAGTTCATATTTGAAGACAGTTAAACTTACATTTGATGAACCCTAGTCAAGAATCAACTTCAGTGGTTGTGACCTAGCACTTAAAATAGCAATGAAAGAGAGCTGTTTATTGGTGAGATGAGGGTGCTGCAAGGAGGCAACTGGCTAGGAAGACTGTACAGGCTCTACCACTCTTACATGAGCAGGAGTCTCATTCTATGGAGTCAGTGTTCAAGTTCTAGATCCCTGCTGGTCCTACCAGGTCAACAGGACTCTGTCACCATGACTCATTTACAAAACTAGTCAGTCATGTGACCAAGAATAGAGAAGCATGTACCACAGAAGAAGTGTTTCATCCTATTTTATATTTGCTTGCTAATAAATGTTTGTATACTTAAGAGAATTTAGAGAATATGGCCTGGCATAGTAATATAGTAATGAAGTAGCCACTAGTAAGGTTGCATTGGAAGTCTGTACGGCTGCCACTCAGCTTTAATATATTCACTAAAGGACCTTGACATTGTCTGCACTATCATATCAGTTTAGGTCTGCTTATTAATCTGAAAGGGCAGGAATTATACATTATTGTTTTTATTTGCATTTTAATTCATGATCTGATCAAGTATCTTTTTGTAAGGCTGTTGAATATTTGCCTTTCTTCTTGTGCAAATTCCTTGTCTATATCCTATGACCATTTTTCTACTGTGGTGTTAAAGTTTTTTTCATTGGTTTGGAAGAGATCTTGTTATAGTAAGGACATTAGGCTTTTGTCATATAAGTTGCTATCTATTCCCATTGTTTATAGTGATTTTTTCCTGTAGTAAAGATTATTAATATTTTTCTTTATGATTTCTGGCTTTGGTGTCATATTTAGAAAGTTCTCTTCTAAGATTCTATAAGTAATCCCCTACATTCTCTTTTAAGGGTAATAATATCTGTTTTATGTGTTCCTTGGAAGAAAAGTAATAATGTTTACAAAATGGTTTCTAAAATGCTCTTGAATGTCTACAATTGCTTTTTTGATGGGAAGATAAAGAAACAAAAATGGTTTTTGTTGTAATTTCTGAAATTTGATCTCTTTGCTTATCTTTTTGAATAATCAATTCAAAATAGAAGGAGAGAGGTAAATTTGTAGCTCAAAAGAAGAGGGCACAAGGATACAGACATACAGCCCTAACCTTCTCCAACAACATACTTATGCCAACCTTTGAATCAGAAGTTGGTGACTAAGAGAAGCAGGCACTGCCTGGAATCCATTGTCATGTGGGCAGCAGCAGACATACCCAGTTTCTAGAGTTATCAGTGGGAGAGTTCCTCACAGTTGTGTCTAGTGCCTGGCATCAGTGATATGATCAGTGAGACCTGTCAAAGGACGGTGGCAGTATTACCTGTCCTGGACCATTTCTGCTGGGAAACCCTAGCCCCACTGATGATCATGTGGACCTTCTCATATTCTTGAATGAATCTCTTTTTAAGCTTAAACTAGCAAGAGGGGCTCTGCTGTTTGCAACTAAGAAATCTGGCTGATATAGAAACAGGACCAAAAATGGTTGTAGAAAATAGAAGCTCAATGTAACATGTGTCTGGGTTTGGTTTTGTTAACCTGATGAGGCTGAAAGCAGTGAACATCCACCCTAGTGTCAGCTCCTGTAGAGGCTTTTAAATAGTGGCCCTTATTGTGCATTGATAGCAAAAAAAGAGCTAGATTGCATCTACCAAGCCATATCTTCCATCCCCTAAAAAAAACCCACTTGTAAATGGTCAAATTCTGTGAAACTGTTATTGGATACTTGTTAGTGGGAGAAATGATCACACTTTGTCATCATTGAAACTGCAGTAGCAGCCAAAGTAACAGGAATCAGATTTCCTTATAGCCAGATAAGAAAATAACCACTATGGTAATATTACACATTAGATATGTTATACATTCCCAAAATCACTTGGTATTTGTGTCCATAAAGTCTCCTTTTGCCAGAGATCCTGGAAGACATTGGGGCCATTTGTATCCAGGGAACTGGGACTTGAATATAAAACTTGCTAAAACATGCATACACAATACATAATTAAGATACCTGGTTACCTTATGTTGAAAAATATGACTTATTCTCTCAACATAAGTATATTCATTTCAGTATGGTCTGTTCCAACATGTAACTTGTGAGCACAAAAATCATAATACATTCTTAAAAGGTAGTAAGTGAACATTTATGAAAAATAAGTGAAAAACAATGATTTTGTCTCAATAAACAGACTTTGCATGTAACTGCTAATGACAACACATATTAGATGTTGGGAAAACTCATGAGAAAATTATTTTCTAATGGAAGCTGTAATTAGCCTATCCTATCTCTAGGAAATTGACTTAAGGGTGAGGTAATACCTTAGGTAAACAATTTAGGAAGTCTATCCAAATTACTCAAACTCAAAGTGCTTTGCAGACATGAGCTAATTCAGCCTTGTAAATAAGTTTGTACAATTAGATTCATGTCCAATGTTCCCTTTGAAACCATCTCATGAGAGACAATTGGCTAAGGAAAAGGTGTCTGTGGATAATTCAGGTCCATCTCCAACCTCAGGGCATCTTTGGAGGTTTTTGAGTAGACCTCTGGTTACGTCATAACATCTTCCTGTCTCCATCTGAAACTTCAAAATGAGGAAACAGCTGTGTGTGGGGGGAAGCATTTGGGGGTAAACACCTCGAGGGAAATGAGGATGGTGATTGCTATGTTTCTTTTAAAAACATCCTGAGACCACACAAATTTTGGTGATTTCAGTCTTTTACCTCCTTTGAACTTCAGAGCTCCTGGGTAACACTAGGAATTTAAGTTGAATGGTGGTGATCACTTAGGCTGTGTCCTCTTGGAATATCTACCAGGCTGCTCTCATAGCACCCCTGCCTCTTCACATCTGAGGCTGTCATCCTCCTAGCTTCCTCCAGTGTTAGCTGGTGCTGATGCACAGTTCAGACCCTCTCTGGAAACTACTCTCAGTTTAAGGTAATATTCTTACCAAAAGGTATGGCCCCTTCCTGGGTGCAGCTTGCATTCAGTGGCTGGCCAATGATGGGTGGATATAAGGCTTGGGCCCCCACCCCAATTTAAAACAACTCTGAAGGACCACCCCAGCTTTAGAGCTCACCATCAGATTGGCTGTGTGTTCTGTATCACAGTTCAATTTCTCCTTCTAACCAGTCTTTCTGCCGTCAGTCTCCCACAGGTGTCTCTAATGTACTCCTCAATGAGTTTTCTCTGCACTAATCTCTATCTCAAAGTCTGTTTCCAGGGAACCCAATCTAAGACACATCCACTTTAATACAAGGCTGACTCTGAAAAGAGTCAGAATGAAAACTGTATAGGCTTACTTAATTTAATTCTTTTAAAATTTTATTACCTATAATTAAGTTGCCTCTGGGGGCGTACTGACTAGCCTTGCCCTTTGACTTACGATTATAGCAGGCAGGGCCCAATGCCAAAAAGCGGTTTCAGGGATAGCCATTATCTAACGACGGCAAGGCCAGCAGATTTAGAGAAGAACGCAAAGGATTGTTCATGTATTAACTCCTGAGGTAATTAATGTCAAATGAAACCTAAAGAAGGAGGAAGGGAAAGAAAGGAATGGATAGGTAGATAGGTAGATAGATACAGATAGACAGGTACACCCACACATACGTATACCAATGAATACATATTGAGCACCTAGAATGTAAGCAGTGGAGGACCTCTGTCATTAAGCCCACAGTCTATCTTGGAAAACAAAGCATGGTATTAAAGCATGGTAAGTTGTAATAGGAGAAATAGAGGGTGCCATGACAGTGTACAGAAGGAAATTTAACTCTAACAAGAATGGGGTTGTGGTAGGAATGATGAAAAAGAAGTGCGTATAATAGATCAAAATAAACAAGCAATGAGTAGGGGAGAATATGACTTTAACACAGTTAATCCATGGAAATTATAATCTACAAGGCAAAAGAAGGAATTTACAGGAAGATACTCTATTTATAATGCAGGAAAATTGGAAACAACCCAAATGTTCAACAATAAGGGAATGATAATAATAGAACGTTATAAAGTATTTAAAATGAAAATAATGACGATTACATCCACTTGTGGAAATGTGATGTGAAATCATATTAAATGAGAAAAGTAGAAATGATACATAGTCACTGACTAATACCTATATGAAAATATGACTTTTTGTAAACAATGACTTTAAAAAGTATACACCAAAAGAACAGGAATTTAATGTCTCATGTATCCTTTTTCTGCCTATCCTCTTGGTTGATTATGTCACCTTTCTGGCTTGATTTCTTTAAAATCTTCTTTTATTTGTTATAAAAGCCTAACATATGCGTGTACCAATCTAAACGTTTTTAAAATCTTTCAGATACACTGAGAAATTCCTGATGTTCATATCAATAAGAAAAAACATGACAACATCACCTTAGGGAAAGACAATGTATATCTTTTGCTTAAAGTGAGTTGAACATTTGAAAATGCTATAAAAGATATAAATATATTAATAAACAAGAAAGTTAAAATCTTTTGAAGAGCTTTTTTGACACTATGTGTCAGTGGCCTTTTAAAAGTACATAGCCTTTGATTCAGTAATTCTAATACTAGGGTTTTTCTAGGGGTGACAAAACCAAATATCTGGGGGAAAAGCCTTGAATTTCTACCATTTGCCAATTTGCATGGTGTAAATAGTCCTGCATGGATAATTCCGAGTTACCAATGGGACCTCAAAGTAGCATTATTTAAAGTAGCCAAAAAATAGATGCTATCCAAATGTCCATTGACTAGGGAGTAGATAAACATATTGTGATAAATCTATCCAGTGGAATACTTCTAAGCACTAAAAAGGGATGAACTACTGATACACTAAACAACATCAGTGAATCTCAAAATAATCATGTTGAAAGAAACAAAAATAACAACAAAACAAAAAACAAAAATAGCGCATGTTTTCCTAGAAGCTAGTAGAAGTGCCTAAGAGTTAACATCTTCCACCTTTCCTGCTCCTTTGCCACTTCTCCCCTGGGCAGCCGTTAGTGATTGGCATCATATTCTAAGGCCAACTGCTAATAATTGGTGGAATAAGTTTTAGTTGCCCTTGATGGTAGATGGTCTGATAATGAATAAATGGATGGGCCATCTTTTCTTTCCTGTATCACTTCTCCCACTACCTGACCATATTCATGCACTCAAATCCACGCACTCCAATCCTTGTCTCAAGGTCAGCTTCTAGGGGAACCCAATTCATACAGTCTCAAAACTTTGTAGAGGTTTTTGTCTGGAAATTGGAGGCTAGAAATTGATTTGAGGACTTGAGTCCCCAAA
This sequence comes from Castor canadensis, assembly GCF_047511655.1. Taxonomy (NCBI): domain Eukaryota; kingdom Metazoa; phylum Chordata; class Mammalia; order Rodentia; family Castoridae; genus Castor; species Castor canadensis. The sequence goes on from NC_133405.1 coordinate 114,591,645, forward strand.
GCATTGTCCCTCTCTAAAGCTAATATCTGGTACAAGAGATTTTTCACAAAGATGAACAGGTAATACTGACAGAGGTGGAAAAGTAACAGAAAGAAGAAATATTGGTTAAAAAAAGATCAAGATGTTTGTGTAGGTGGGATTTGTGGTGGTGGTGAATAGCATCTCTCTTGCTTCTTCCTGTACTGGTATCTGCAACAAACATTTTGTTTACCAGTTACCTGATTTCATGGAATTGAAGAAGGTAAATAGCATCTTTGTTCGTATAGAACATAGCTTCTAATGGAGGAAACAGACAATAACAGTAAACACAAAACTATCACAGTCAAAATTGAGTGAGGTAAAAATAAGGGCTGATGGTGTGGCTACTGGAGATTGGGTAATGTGGTAGATTAGATTATTGTTCAGCAAATATTTTCACAGGAAATGTATTTCTCTTTCCCATTCACATGAACTATGTGAACTGATTTGGACAATGGGAGGGGTGGAAAAGGAATAGTATTTGAATTCTATGTTTGGCCTTAAGACAACTGAAGGTTTTCATTTGCTCATCTGGGAGGCAATCCAGATTCTAAGCCGAGACATAGAGAAGGACTGACCCAATCACTCCACAGGTCTAGATAGGTAGGAGCAATTGCTTGCTGCTCGAAGCCACTGAACTGTGAGGTGGCTTGTTATGAAACATTATTATAGCAATAACTGACTGATCCAGATAAGTCTCTCTGAGGAGATGATATTTAAGCTGAGACCTGAATGATAAGAAGCCAGCCCTATAATGATCATTCCAAGCAGAGAGAATACCTAACACATATTTTATAAATGCAAAGATGAGAATTAGTTTGAAATCTTCAGGGAACAAAAGATAATCTGTGAAGCTGGACTGTATCAGTAGCTAAGTGAGTGAGTGACATTAGGTGAGAATGAAGGTAACTCAAGTAAAGGCCAATGTATAAAGAGTTTTGCAAACTAGGAAAAGGAGTTTGGTTTCCATTGTAAAAGCTTCCCAGTGGAGGATTTACCCAAGTCAGTGACACAATCAGATTGATTTTCTTTTTTTAAACCACTCTGGTTGCTGTGTGGAAACAGATTAAATAAGGGACATGCATACTTTTCTGGTAAACAAGTTGGCAGTCTCAGAATCTTCCTCATTAGAGTTCCTTATTAATCAGTGTTAAAAATCTATATGCCAACTTTAAGTTTAGGTGACAAAAATAGCTAAGGTAACTGTTTCAATCATACGTAACAAACTATCTCCAGACTTAATGACCTAAAACAGTATTTCATTTTTACTCGTAAATTTCCAAATTGGGCCAGCTTGATGAGGACAGCTTGTTCTTGTTCCATTTGGCATCACCTGGGATGCAATGTGATGTTTCCCTACATGTATACATTATAAAATGATCAACTAAGAATATTTCATATATCTGTCACCTCAAATATTATTTCTTTGTGATAAGAATGTTTAAAATCCTTTTAGCGATTTTGAAATATGCAGTACTATTAACTGTAGTCACTGTACTGTGCAATAAAACAGCAGAACTTAATCCTCTTATCTAACAAACATTTTTTTTTTGGCTATTCTTCCAAAATATTGTTTCTTTTTTTTTCTTTTATTATTCATATGTGCATACAAAGCTTGGGTCATTTCTCCCCCCTGCCCCCACCCCCTCCCTTACCACCCACTCCGCCCCCTCCCTCTCCCCCCTTACCCCCTCAATACCCAGCAGAAACTAGTTTGCCCTTATCTCTAATTTTGTTGTAGAGAGAGTATAAGCCATAATAGGAAGGAACAAGGGTTTTTGCTGGTTGAGATAAGGATAGCTATACAGGGAGTTGACTCACATTAATTTCCTGTGCATGTGTGTTACCTTCTAGGTTAATTCTTTTTGATTTAACCTTTTCTCTAGTTCCTGGTCCCCTTTTCCTATTGGCTTCAGTTTCTTTTAAGGTATCTGCTTTAGTTTCTCTGCGTTAAGGACAACAAATGCTAGCTAATTTTTTAGGTGTCTTACCTATCCTCACCCCTCCCTTGTGTGCTCTCGCTTTTATCATGTGCTCAAAGTCCAATCCCATTGTTGTGTTTGCCCTTGATCTAGTGTCCACATATGAGGGAGAACATACGATTTTTGGTCTTTTGGGCCAGGCTAACCTCACTCAGAATGATGTTCTCCAATTCCATCCATTTACCAGCGAATGATAACATTTCGTTCTTCTTCATGGCTGCATAAAATTCCATTGTGTATAGATACCACATTTTCTTAATCCATTCGTCAGTGGTGGGGCATCTTGGCTGTTTCCATAACTTGGCTATTGTGAATAGTGCCGCAATAAACATGGATGTGCAGGTGCCTCTGGAGCAAACATTTTAAAAAATATATTATTTATTCATAAGAGTACACAATGTTTGGATCATTTCTCCCCCTTCCCCTTGCGCCCTCCCTTTCCCCCTATGCCCTCCCTCTTCCCCCACCCCCTCACTTCCAGGCAGAAACTGTTCTGCCCTTATCTCTAATTTTGTTGAAGAGAGAGTATAAACAATAATAAGGCAGGCAAAGGATTTTTGCTAGTTGAGGTAAGGATAGCTATACAGGGAGATTCCTCGCATTGCTTTCATGTACATGTGTGTTACATTCTAAGTTGATTCTTCTTGAACTGATCTCTTCTCTAGTTCCTGGTCCCCTTTCCTATTGGCCTGTCGCTTTAAAGTTTCTGCATTAGTTCCTCTGCATTGAGGACATCAAATGCTATCATGTTTTTTTGGGTTTCGTACCTATCCTCATACCTTCCTTGTGTGCTCTCGCCTTATCATGTGACCAAATTCCAGTCCCCTTGCTGTATTTGCCCTTGATCTAAAGTCTGCATATGAGGGAGAACATACAATTTTTGGTTTTCTGAGCCTGGCTAACCTCACTCAGGATGATGTTCTCCAGTTCCATCCATTTACTTGCAAATGATAAGATTTCATTCTTCTTCGTGGCTGAGTAGTATCCAATCATGTATAAATACTACATTTTCTTAATCCATTCATCAGTAGTGGGACATCTTGGCTGTTTCCATATCTTGGCTATTGTGAATAGTGCTGCAATAAACATGGGTATGCAAGTGCCTCTGGAGTAACCTGTGTCACATTCCTTTGGGTATATCCCCAGGAATGGTATTGCTGGATCATATGACAGATCTATGTTTAGATTTTTAAGAAGCCTCCAAATTTTTTTCCAGAGTGGTTGTACTAGTTTGCATTCCCACCAGCAGTGTTCAAGGGTTCCTTTTTCCCCACATCCTCACCAACACCTGTTGTTGGTGGTGTTTCTAATGAAAGCTATTCTAACAGGGGTGAGGTGCAATCTTAGTGTGGTTAAGATTTGTATTTCCTTTATGGCTAGAGATGGTGAGCATTTTTTCATGTGTTTTTGGCCATTTGAATTTCCTCTTTTGAGAAAGTTCTGTTTAGTTCACTTGCCCCTATCTTTACTGGTTCATTAATTTTGGGAAAGTTTACTTTTTTGAGTTCCCTGTGTATTCTGGTTATCAGTCCTTTGTCTGATGTGTAGCTGGCAAATATTTTCTCCCACTCTGTGGGTGGTCTGTTCAGTTTAGAGAGCATTTCTTTTGTTGTGCAGAAGCTTTTTAGTTTTATGAAGTCCCATTTGTCTATACTTTCTCTTAGTTGCTGAGCTGCTGGGATTCTATTGAGGAAGTCCTCACCTATACCTATTGCTTTCAGAGTATTCCCTGCTCTTTTCTATACTAGCTTTAGAGTTTCAGGTCTGATAGTAAGGTGCTTAATCCATTTTGAGTTAATACTAGTACAGGGTGATAAACTTGGATCTAGTTTCAGTTTTTTACAGACTGCTAACCATTTTTCCCAACAGCTTTTGTTGAAAAGGCTGCCTTTTCTCCATCATTTATTTTCAGTGCCTTTGTCAAAAATAAGGTGGGTATAGTTGGGTGGATTCATATCCAGGTCCTCTATTCTATTCTACTGGTCTTCATGTCTGTTTTTGTGCCAGTCCCATGCTATTTTTATTGCTATTGCTTTGTAATATAGTTTGAAGTCGGGTATTGTGATACCTCCAGCATGTTCTTTTTGCTGAGTATTGCTTTGGCTTTTCACAGTCTCTTGTGTTTCCATATGAATTTAACAGTAGATTTTTCAATCTCTTTGATGAATGTCATTGGGATTTTGATGGGGGTTGCATTGAACATTTAGATTGCTTTTGGAAGTATAGCCATTTTTACTATGCTGATTCTACCAATCCATGAGCATGGGAGATCTTTCCATCTTCTGTAGTCTTCCTCAGTCTCTTTCCTCAGGGTTTATAGTTTTCCTTGTAGAGGTCATTCACATCCTTTGTTAAGATTATTCCTAGGTATTTGATTTTTTTTGAGGCTATTGTAAATGGGATTGTTTTCATATATTCTTTCTTAATTTGTTCATTATTAGTATGTAAAAAAGCTAACGTTTTTTGTAAGTTGATTTTGTATCCTGCCACCTTGCTATAGCTGTTGATGGTGTCTATGAGTTTTTGGGTAGAGTTTTTTTGGGTCTTTAAGGTATAGGATCATATCATCTGCAAATAGGGATATTTTGACAGTTTCTTTACCTATTTGTATTCTTTTTATTTCTTCTTCTTGCCTAATTGCTCTGGCTAGGAATTCCAGTACTATGTTGAATAGGAGTGGGGATAGTGGGCATCCTTGTCTCGTTCCTGATTTTAGAGGGAATGGTTTCAGTTTTTCACCATTAAGTATAATGTTGGCTATAGGTTTGTCATAAATAGCTTTTATAATGTTGAGGTACATTCCTTCTATTCCTAGTTTTCTTAGAGCTTTTATCATGAAATGGCGTTGGATCTTGTCAAAGGCTTTTTCTGCATCTATTGAGATGATCAAGTGGTTTTTGTCTTTGCTTCTGTTAATGTGGTTTATTACGTTTATCGATTTTTTTGTATGTTGAACCACCCCTGCATTCCTGGGATAAAGCCAACTTGGTCATGGTGTATGATCTTTTTCATGTGTTGTTGAATTCAGCTTGCCATTATTTTATTGAATGTGTCCCATAGGTTCTGGTAGGTCATGTTTCCATTTTCATTAACTTCCAGGAATCTATTAATTTCCTCTTTTATTTCATCAATGACCCACTGATCATTGAGCAATGTGTTGTTCAGTTTCCAACTGTTTGCATGTTTTTTGCTACTACTTTTGTTGTTGACTTCTAGTTTTAATGCATTTGTGATCAGATAGAATGCATGGTATTATTTCTATTTTCTTGTATTTGCTGAGGCTTGCTTTGTGCCCTAGGATATGATCAATTTTGTAGAAGGTTCTGCGGGCTTCTGAGAAGAATGTATATTGTGCAGAAGTTGGATGAAATATTCTGTAGACATTAGCTAGGTCCATTTGCTCTATGGTATGATTTACATCTAGGATTTCTTTATTGATTTTTTGTTTGGATGACCTATCATCTATTGGTGATAGAGAAGTATTAAAGTCTTCCACTACCACTGTGTTGGAGTTTATATATGTTTTTAGGTCCTTCAGAGTATGTTTGATGAAGCTGGGTGCATTGACGTTGGGTGCATATGGGTTGATAATTGTTATTTCCTTTTGGTGTATTTCCCCTTTTATTAGTATGGAATGTCCTTCTTTATCTCATTTGATAAATGTAGGTTTGAAGTCTACTTTGTCTGTTTTGGGGGATCATTGGCTTGGTAAATCTTCTTTCAGCCTTTCACCCTAAGCCTATACTTATTTCTATCAATGAGATGGGTCTCCTATAAGGAACAAATTGTTGGATCTTCCTTTTTAATCCAGTTTGTCCCAAACAGTGTCTTTTGATGGGGGATTTAAGTCTGTTAACATTGAGTTTTAGTATTGATTTGTTTGAGGGTTTGATTGTGTGTAGCTAAATCAATGTTACTCTCTACTTTCTTGCCTTTTCTTCTCCTGTGCTTTGTTACTGCCTGCCCTTTCATGGTTATGTTGGCTTTCACTTTCTGTGCACAGGATCCCTTGAAGAATCTTTTGTAGTGGTGGCTTTGTGGTCATACATTATTTTAGTTTCTGCTTATCTTAGAAGACTTTTATTGCTTCATCTATTGTGAATGATAGTTTTGCTGGATAGAGTATTCTAGGGTTGAAATTATTTTTCTTCAGTGCCTGAAGACCTCACCCCATGCTCTTCTTGCTTTTAATGTTTCCATTGAGAAATCTGCTGTGATTTTGATGGGTTTACCTTTGTAAACTCTTACAGCCTTCAATATTCTTTCTCTATACTCTGTGCTTGTTGTTTTAATGATAATATGTCATAGGGTAGTTCTATTTTGGTCAAGTCTGTTTGGTGTCCTGGAGGCTTCCTGTACCTGAATGGGCATAGTTTTCTCTAGATTTGGGAAATGTTCTGTTATTATTTTGTTGAATATATTACAAATTCCTTTTGTTTGCACCTGTTCTCCTTCTTCGATGCCCATGATTCTCAGGGCATTTTGATGGAGTCGTTGAATTCTTGCATTGAGTTGTCTAATAGTTATTCAATTTTTCCCTTAATTACCATTTCATCTTCAAGTTCTGAGACTCTGTCTTCTTCTTGTTCTAGTCTGCTGGAGTGGCCTTCCATTTTGTTTTGTATTTCTGTTCCATTCTTTTTTCTGAGGTTTTCCATATCATGAGTCACTTCCTCTTTAATATTGTCAATTTTCATCCTGAGTTCATTTATTTCTCTATTTATGGTGTTCTTTGTTTCACTTTGGTGTTTATACAGTGCTTCTATGGTTTATTTTATTTGTTCTTGTGCTTTCTCAAATTCTCTATTTTTGTTGTCTTGGTATTCCTTGAGTGCCTCCTGTCCATTTTAGTTGACCATATCCACTATCATCTCTATAAAATTCTCATTGATTACTTGCAGGATTTCTTCTTTCAGAGTGTTTTTGTGGGCTTCATTAGGTTCTTTGGCATAGGTTATCTTTGTTTTGTTGGAGTCTGGATCTGGGTATCTGTTTTCTTCATTTCCCTCTGGTTCCTGTACTAATTTATTATTGGGGGGAAAATGGTTTCCATCCTCTTTCTGTCTTCCCATCATTCCACTTGGTGCTGTTGCTGTCCCTGTACTGTGTGTAATTTAGTATTATCTAGTTTCTAATAGTAAGAATAATGATATCTAAAATGTAAGGGTAAAAGGAGAAAGAGAGCAAAGAAGGAAAAGAAAAAGGAAAAAAACAGCACCGCCACCACCAACAAAAACAAAAAGAAAAAAAAATAGCCAAAGAAATAAACAGGGAGAAATAGTATATTAATTAACAGTGAACTAAACAAGCATTAGAGAAACAGAACAAAAAGAAAAACGAAGAAAAGAAAAGAAAAATCCCAGGTTCAAATGCAATAAAGTTTCAATATTAATAGTTCTGGTGTTACTCCTTCCATATCCAGTCCTGGTGTTGGTGTTTGAGTAGTAGCTCTGATGTTGTATCACCAAAGGAGAAAAAAGAAAAGAGAAGAAAAAAAATGATAAAAAGAAAAAAATAATTTGAGAAAGAAAAAAAAAACAGAAAAGATATATAAAACTATAAAAGAATAAAACTTTCAGGTCCAGAGACCATGCCATTTCAGTCTTAGTAGTTCTGGTGTTACTCCTTCAGCATCCAGTCCTGGTGTTGGTATTTAAGCAGTAGCACTGTAGTTTTCTCGCTAGGTGTTTGGGTCAGGAGACAGCTTTGTGAACCACTATCTGCTCTGTTTCAGGCTGTGGCTCACCTGCTACCTACTGCAAGCCTGCTGCTGCTGCAGGCTTTATTTATTGCAGTTAGCTGGGGAGGGGCTGTCACACCCACCTACTCCTGCAGTTTTTATTTATTTAGGGTTCTCTTGGGCACCTGCCCCTCCCCTTTTCTCCAGTGTGGAGTCCTGCCAGCCTGCTACAGCTGCAGTCCTTGTTTATTTAGAGTTTGCATTGGGAGCTTCCCTTCTCCCACTCTCCGGCAGAGCATGCCACACATCAGCCACTGTTGGAAACCTTGCCCACCCCAAGCTTGCTGGCAGGAGTCGCTAAACCTGCCTTCTCCTGCAGGCTTGTTTATTTAGAATTCGTGCGGAGAGCTTCCCTTTCCCCACTCTCTGGTGGAGTGTGTCGCACATCAGCCACTGTTGCAGACCTTTCCCACCCTAAGCTCACTGGTGGGGGTCGCCAAACCCGCCATCTCTGGCAGGCTTGTTTATTTACTGTTCACGTGGATGCCTGCCCCTCCTTCTCTGGAGCTCAAGGCGCCCCGCCTTCTTTGCTATGTGTCTTTTTCAATTCTTTGTTTATTATTCAGTTTTTTCTTGTGTGTGTGGGGTGGAGGTCAGACTGCCCAGAGGGCTATGCTGGTTGATCCCAGGGGTGGCTGTGGGGATACCATATGCCGCTTATTTGCTCACCTGTTATCTGTGTCTCCCAAGCAGGTTAGGAGCCAGCATCTGGTGGCGCAGGAGCCCTCCTGTTTTCTCCGTGTAATGTGGCATGGGGAAGCTATGTGCAGACTGGGGGTTTGGAGTGTCAGAGTTTTGCCTCTTCTTGGTGGTTTTTCCTGCCAGGTGTATCTCCAGCATCTCAGCAAGATTTTTCCTTTATGGAGCTCATCCTATCTACTACCTCCCTTTAGTCGCCATCTTGGAACCTGAAAACTCTAACAAACTTTTTACCTGTTAACCAACTTCTTCCCTTTCTATTCCTCCCACCTCACCCCAGCTTCTGGTAATGACCATTCCACTCTAAACTATTTTAAATTTCACATATAAGTGAAATGATCCACTGTTTGTCATTCTGTGCCTGGCTTATTTCATTTGCTATAATTTTCTCTAGGTTCATCTATGTTGTTACAAATTATAAAATTCCCTGGTTTTTCACTGTTTTTTTTTTTTGTGGTACTGGTATTTAAACTCAGGGCTTTGTACTTATAAGGCAGGTGGTCTATCACTTGAGCCACACCTGCATCCCCCTAGTTATTTTTAACTTTTAATTTTTTGTGGTGCTGGGGATCAAACCCAAGGTGTCATGCATGCTAGGCAAGCACTGAGCTAGGCACATTGGTGGTTATTTAAAGGCTAAACAGTGTTCAGCTATGTATATGTACTACATTTTTGAACCATTCATCTATTGATGGACACTTAGGCTGTTTCTGTCTCTTTGCTTTTGTAAATAGTGCTAAAATTAACCTGGAAGTACATATATCTTTTTGGCAACCTTCATTCCTTTTTATGGCTGAGTAATATTTAATTATATGAATATTCTAGAATTTGTTTCATTTGTTGATATTTGGGTTATTTCCAGATTAATTTTATGAAATTTTCATGAACATTCTTGTACAATTCTTTTTATGAATATACATTCTAGTTCACACTTCACATATTAGGAACAGAATTATTGGGCCATAAGATAGATCCATGTTGAAACTGTCCTTAACTTTTCCACACTGGTTATATTATTTTATATCTTTATCATCCTCACCAATACTCAGCATTGTGCTTTGTTCGTTATAAAGCTAAATCAAAGCCAGACATGATGACTCAAGCCTCTAATCTTACCTATTTTGGAGGCTGAGATCTGGAGGATCACAGTTTGAGGCCAGCCCAGACAAAAAAAAGTTTGTGAGACTCCCATCTCAATGGAAAAAGCTGGACATAATGCACCTGTCATCTCAGTTACAGCAGGAAGCATAAACTAGGAAGATCACAATCTAGGCCAGTCCAGGAAAAGAGGGAGACCTTATATCAAAAATATCCAGAGCAAGGGCTGGTGGAGTGGCTCAAGTAGTACATCACCTGCTTAGCAAGTGTGAGATCCTGAGTTCAAACCCTTGTTCTACCAAAAAAATTAAAAGTATCCAGAGCAAAAATGGCTGGCAGAGTGGCTCAAGCCATAGAGTGTCTGCTTAGCAAGAATGAGGCCTGAGTTTAAACCCCAGTAATGCCAAAAATAAAAAGAAGTAAAGCTGAAATGGTATCTCACTGATGATACACTAAATCTTTACCTGAAAAATCCATGTAAGCAAGAAAGATCCAAGATGACAGATAGGGTAGGGAATCAGAATTCCTGAGCTCCATGATTTCAGGAACCACTTTGTGGCATGGGAGCTACACTTGAGTAGCTCTGATTGTTTCTAACCAACTTAATAACTGCCAACACATTAGGTGCACACAAAATTCAAGGACTGACCCTTAAAACAGCTTTTAATTGCATCTAACAGCAGGGGAAATCCCAGCCACTAGGACATGCTTGCTCTGGAGAAAAGCTCCCTTTTCTATCTTTCTTTTTTTTTCTTTTTAGTCAAAAAGCAGAAGATAAAGCATCAAGCAGAACTGAACCTTGCAACATACTGGACCTACGTGGAAAGCCAACCTATGTCCCACCAGGCTGAACCCAGTCCCAGTAAGTGTCTGCCTTGAGAAAAGTGGCATGCCATTTTTCCCTGCCAGCTGGTTTCAAAGATGCCTGTGTAAATCTGTAGACCCAACCAGTGAGTGCTAAGCACCACACAAGACTCCCCTACCCACCCACTGGGAACACAATCCAGTGCACCTCATGGGAATATTGATTCCCACTCCTGAACAAAACTGAGAAACATAAAGCAGTGAATTGCACATACACAGGAAATCAATGCGAGTCAACTCCCTGTATAGCTATCCTTATCTGAACTAGCAAAAACCCTTGGTCCTTCCTATTATTGCTTATATTCTCTCTTCAACAAAATTAGAGATAAGGGCAAAATAGTTTCTGCCAGGTATCGAGGGGGTGGGGGGGAGAGGGAAGGGGCAGAGGGGTAAGGGAGGGGGTGGGGCAAGGAGGGAGAAATGACCCAAACATTGTATGCACATATGAATAAAAAATAAAATAAAATAAAATAAAAAATAGCTCTGCAAAAAAAAGGGAAAAAATAAAGAGGTGAATTGTAATCTACCACTGACAGTGGGAGTGGGGTGGAATGCTGAAACAAACTAGAAGAAAGAGGGTGGAGCAAGGAGCCAAACTCTCAACAAGTGGAGGTGGGGCAAGGAACAAAGGCTGAGAGTGGGGGTGGGATGACAGGCAACCTCCCAAAGTGGGGGCATGACAGATTGCTAAATTATTCTCTAGGACTGAAGGTGGTGTACAAAGCTGAATTGCCCCACCTTGCTGGGGGAGGAGCTTACCAGCAAGAGTTGCAGTGGTAGGGCAACACAGATGCTGCCTGGTGAAAACAACAGATCAGATCACCTTGCACAAACTGGTAGTGAGCTACCACAGGTCCCAATTGCAACCTGCCCTGTGGACAGAAGGAACCAAATACTGCTCACAACCCAGCCATGTGATGAGAACACCTCAGAGCTCCTGCTTATAATGGACAGCCCATAAGATCAAGGAAAGCAGGGAAACAAACCCTTCAGCCATCTCCTTCCACAAGCTGTCCAACAAGAGGGGCAGCACCATTCTCCACGCAGCCCAGAATACCAAATGCCTCCTTCACTTTCTCTCCTTTTCTTGAGCTACAATCCATGTTCTCCCCCAACTATTCTTTCTGCCCCTTCTCATCCACTCTCTCCAGAGCCCTGTCTTCACCTCCCCCTCCTCACCTTCCCCAAACTGTCACCACATTACCTCTCCCTCCTACACATTTACCACCTGGTGACTAGCCTACTGTACTAACTGTACACACACTCAGCCCTCTGCAATCCCTGACACAAACATCCTCCGCTACAGCAGTGTAACTACACCCAAACACACACAAGGGCCCCAAAACCCAGCATTCCCCACACCTCTTCTCCACTCACCTTAACCCCTCTCTTTTGTCCCCCTCTATAGTGCTACCTTTGCTAATTACACAAGGTCCTATCTCTAGCCAAACAACCATTATTCCCCCCCCCAACTCTGTTTATAGATATTTTCACCAAGGGGTTTTCTATATAGTATGTAAACAACTGGTCTGTCATTGAACCTGTGAATTTGTTATTGCTAACTTACACCTACAGGCCAGGTACAGAAATAGCACATCAACCAAGCTAACAATTAAACCAGTCACAACACAAAAATCAAATCAAGGGAAAGAAAATAGGCAATTAAAACCACCAACTAGCCAATCAAGAACATAGTTGCACAACACTAAATAGAAGGATAGGGAGAATAAGAAGGCTAGGAAACTGCATTCCTCAAAAGAACATTGAACAGAGGATTTAGTGGGAAATGAAGAACATGAAGACCCAGTTCCTGACCCCAACAGTGATAAATATAACCAACAACCTCAGTGACACCCACAAAAAAATCTCTCAAAGAGGAAATCATGGCTGAGATCATTGAGAAACTCATGGAGAAACTACAAGACAGTTAACCAGAAAGAACAATATGCACTCAAGAAATATTAAGACAACCCAAATAAAATTGAGAAGACACAGAAACAACTAAAAACACAGAGAAGACTCCAACACCAAAGTGAAAAAGGAGACTAATATGAAATGAAGACAATACAAGATATGAAAGAGGAGCTGAACAAAGATATGGAAAGCCTCAGAAAAAGGAATCAAACAAATCCTGGAAATAAAAAGTCCTGTTAATCAAATAAAAAAATATGCTGAAGGCGACCCCAGCAGACTAGAGCATGTGGAATACAGAATCTCAGGGCTCAAAAATACTAAATATTAAAGACAAAGCAGAAGAGCTCTTAGTAAAACAACTCAAGAGCTGTGAAAGGAATATGCAAGAATTCAGCAACTCTATCAAAACACCAAACCTAAGAATCATGGGCATCAAAGAAGAAGATGTGCAAGTCAAAGGGATGTGTAATATATTCAACAAAATCATAAGAGAAAATTTCCCAAATCTCAAGAAAGACTTGCCCATTTAGGTACAGGAAGCCTCCAGGACACCAAACAAACTTGGCCAAAGTAGAATCTTTCTGCAACATACTGTTATTAAAACAAGCACAGAGAAACAGAGAAAGAATATTGAAGACTCTAAGAGAAAAGAAACAAATAATATATAAAGGTAAACCCATAAAAATAACAGCAGATTTCTCAACAGAAACCTGAAAAGCAATGGAGTGAGGTACTGCAAGCAATGAAAGAAAACAATTTCAGCCCTAAGATACTCTACCTAGCAAAACTATCATTCAAAATTGATGGAGGAATAAAAGTCTTCCATGAAAAACAGAAACTAAAACAATATTTGACTACCAAGCTACAACTACAGAAGATTCTGCAAGGAATTCTACACACAGAAGACGAAAGCAAACAAAACTACGAGAGGATGGGAAGTATTAAACAATAGAAGAAAAGACAAGAGAGTAGTGTTGCATCAGCTGCACACACTCAAATCCGCAACAAAAACAATTAAATGGCAGGACTCACCACATACCTATCAATATTAACACTAAATGTCAATGGACTCAATTTCCCCATCAAAAGACACCATTTGTCAAACTGCATTGAAAAGGAAGATCTGACAATCTGTTGTTTACAAGAGATCCACCTTATTGACAGAAATAAACACTGGCTCAAGGTGAAAGACTGGAAGAAAATTTACCAAGCCAATGGTCCCTGAAAACATGCAGGAGTAGCAATACTTACATCACACAAATTCAACTTCAAACTTACATTAGTCAAACGAGACAAAAATGTCACTTCATATAAATAAAAGGGACAATATATCAATAGGAAATAACAATTATCTACTTATATGCACCCAATGTCAGTGCACCCAACTTTATTAAACATACACTTAAAGGACTTAAAATCACATATAGACTCCAACACAGTGGTAGTGGTAAATATTAATACCCCTTTATCACCAGTAAATAGGTCATCCAAGCAAAAAAAAAAAATCAACAAAGAAATCCTAGAACTAAATGACACAATAGATCAAATGTACCTAACTGATGTCTACAGAATATTTTACTCTGCAACAGCATTCTTCTCAGCAACCCATGGAATTTTCTCCAAAATAGACCATATCTTGGGGCACAGAGCAATCCTCAACAAATATAGAAAAACTGAAATAACCCCCTCAATACTATCTGATCACAATGCAATAAAGCTAGAACTCAATAACAAAAGCACCAGCAGAAATTATGCAATCAGAGGTTGACCAAACATTGCTTGATGATTGATCACTGGGTCATAAAAGAAATAAGAGAGGAAATCAAAAAGTTCCTGCAATTTAATAATGATGAAAACACAGCCTATCAGAACCTATGGGACACAGCAAAAGCAGACCTAACAGGAAAGTTTATAGCCGTGAGTGCATATATTAAAAACACAGAAAGATCTCAAAGGACCTAAATGCTCCATCTCAAACTCCTAGAAAAACAACAACAAGCTAAACCCAAAACAAGCAGGAGAGAAATAATAAAAATAAGGGCAAAGATGAATGAAATAGACCAAAAGAACCATACAAAGAATCAGCAAAACAAAAAGCTGCTTCTTTGGAAAAATAAACAAGATTGACAAACCCCTGGCAAATCTGACTAAAATGAGGAGGGAAAAGACCCAAATTAGTAAAATCAGAAACCAAAAAGGGGAGATAACAACAAACACCAAGGAAATCCAGGGAATCATAAGGGACTACTTTGAGAACCTATATTCAAATAAATTGGAAAATTTAGATGAAATGGACAAATTTCTATATACTTAGGACAATCCAAAACTGAACCAAGAGGATATTAATCACCTAAACAGATCTATAACATGCAATGAAATTGAAGCAGCAATAAAGAATATCTCCTCTCCCCAAAAAAAAGTCCAGGACCTGACGGATTCTCTACTGAATTCTACCAGACCTTTAAAGAAGAACTGACAATCCATAAACTAAGGGCTTTGTGAAAATTAGTCCCATACCATAGTCAGTAGAACTGAGATAACTTATGTCTTAAACCCTCTTCTACCATAAATGTTGATCCAACTATTCATCCAAATATATTTAAGTAATAAATAATCAGATAGAACCTCAATGAAATCTCAATTCAGAGTATTTTCTATAATACCAAAATTCCACTTCAAAGTCATTGTTGAAATGAAATCAATGGATTATCACCACAGGTGGAATTGCAAAAGAGACTGTGGGGTTACTAGCTCCTCGATATACCAGACACTCACCTTATAACTATAATCAAGTTGTTTTTTAATCAGCCACTGTTCTTAGTCCTCACATATAAAACGAGTTTGCCAAACCTGAAAGGTAGGGGTATTTGATGAGAACTGGTTAAGAATGAAAAGAATTCAAACTTTCTCAAGAAAGATTTCTTATACAACATACATCTTTTACTTTTAATCACTTCACAACTATGCATTAGTTTCCTTTTAAACAAGAGGCCAAAATGAATATAAATCAAAGGCAAAAGCCAACTGCCTTTCCCTTTTCTCTTTATTCCATACTTTGCTCTTCTTGTCCAGCTGCTCTTTCTGGAGCCCACAGCTAATAATAAATAGTACCTATTGAATAAATTTTTTCATTCCCCTAAGTGATGACAAAATATATCCCAAATCTTCCTGAGTCAAATAATAAACAATGGAAAAGAGATAGCAAGGGAGAAATGAAGAAGTGGAAAAAGGAGTGATGCTCTTTCTTCAAGTAAGCCTTGGTTACTTAGAGTTGTATATATGACAACACTTTCAGCACACTGACAGGAAGAGAGCTTCACTTTAGAGATGCTGGTCTCTTGGTGTACCGTGAAAACCCTTTCTGAGCTGAGTACATGTTAAGGAGCACAGCCCATCCACCTAACAAGCCTCCCTTATATATCAATAAGCAATAATAATCCAGAATTCATTATAGTTCCAGGCTCTGAAAGCTGTGGGCACAGTACCATGGGCTCAGTATTCCAGTGACCTCTGTGTTAGAGAACTTGGGAAGCAGCAACGCAAATCATATGACATCTTCTCCACATGCTCTCAGCTTTCCACTTTCCAAGCACATAGTGAGGTGTTTCTTGATCCTCTGTGAAGTTAGGTCACATGACATTTCTTTGAACAATAGAATGTAAGAAGTGGTGATATGTCACTTCCAATAGAAGCTTAAGGATCCAGCATATAATTTATGATTCTAAGTGCCACTGTTCCAATGAGTATAGAGTATATGTGGAAATGAGGCCTCATTGGTTTTGGTCTCTGTGTCTATAATGAACAGACTTGCTGATATCATGAGCAATAGAGACTCATGGGCTTCTAATATAAATGAGACCTGTGTTTTTATGCCTATAAGAGGGAGTGCCTCCTTAAATTTTCTGCTGTAGGCACTTACCTTGCCTCATCCCAGTCCTGGCCCTGAGCAAGAATTAAGCTCTAGTTGTGTTAAGACACTGAGATTTTGGAGGAGTTATTTGTTACTATGGAACACTGTAGCCCAACATCAGTGCACTGTACTGTAATGAAGAGAATAGGCAGAATCCAACCTTGATGGTTCTAAAATGGGCCTGAGATTTTCTTGACCTGAAGACTCCAGCTCTGAAATAAATTCTGTTTTTATTTGTGAGTAAGCCATGACATTTGAGACAATAATCAAATTAAATAAACTTGCAAATATTACTGTATGTGATAGGAATGGCCAGAACATTAAAAAATGTACAAGTTAATGGCATGATAGGGGTTTATATTAGTGTAGGGTAATTGTACATAAATAAAAAGCAAGAGGTTAACCAGGCTGCTCAAGATTCAAACTAAATGCCTACTCTCTTTTTAGGACCCATTAAAAGTACCAAAATTCCATTTATAGCATATACAAAGATACCCCAGATCACCTGCTGAGGTCAAATCAAGCTCTCCATATATACAGTGATGAGTATAAACAACTCTGTCAGCAAAACACATAGAACTCCTATAATAGTCCTTATAATAGTACTTTAGACACCAGCTTTAAAGCATTCCATTTGCTTTCAAAATAATCACCTAGTTAAGTACCATGTGGTACAAAGTTGGATTCTTTGGAATCCCATCATTACAATGAGCTTTTGAACCTTTTTTAGAAAATCTAATTTCCCACTGCTACAAAACTTTAGATGTCTCACATCATTAGGATGACTGGCATATCATACAACCTTATGCTGGGAGATTGTCAAGGTGCTTGGAGAGTGGGCCTAATAAAGTTAAGACAGAGCTGAAGCCCAGGTGGGCCAGTTAGCTTCACGTAGAGAAAATCCTTCATAGCCATGAACTATACCCACAATTGTGGTCTTAAGATGATTTCTATAAAATTAGCCACAAAGGAGCCTGGATAAGCATATCTACAGCTCCCTACAGTACTTTACTGCTAATGGGAAAATAAGTCCTAACAGCAGCTCTTATTGGTTACAGCATCTCTCCGGGGTCTTGCCTACTAACATGATATCTTTCAGATATGCTCTTCTTTAACCTATTACTCTAAAACAGAATAAATGCCCGTAGAGGAACTTCATTTTTCCACATATTCTGGAAAACTTTCTTAAAATTATGTTAATTGAGCTCTTTCCCCCTGGACTCTGAACCCAGCAGTCGCTTTCCTATGTAACTTCTCTTGGAAGGCCCGGACACGAAGGATTAATTCAATTCCAAGTCATTATATTCTTCTCCCAACCTGCTTGGCCACCTGCATTGGTAGTCTCAGAGCCTGGAATCTGGAAACCCTGCATTCCTTTTTTTTTCATTATCTACACCTGTCTTCAAATTCTGTTTTCTACCTCAATGCACTTGTACCCCATTCTTTCTCTGCATTTCCCTTGCCACTGCCTACTTATATGCCCCATCTTCTCTTCCTGTATTATTAAAAAAGTCTCCTGGCTACTCTTCTCATGTTCCTCCAGTCTACCTCTCATCTATGCCAGAATTATCTGTCTGAGACAGAAATCTGATTTTAACACTCCTCTGCTTTAAAAAGTCCCAAGTGCCCCATTGGGTAAAGAATAAGCCCCAGGACTGGGCTCCTGAGGGTTCTTTTACTCACATGTGCATGCATTGTTTGGGTCATTTCTCCCCCCTGCCCTCCCTCGCACCCTCTTGCCCCTTACCCCCTCAGTTCCAGGCAGGTCCTGTTCTGCCTTTATCACTAGTTTTGTTGAAGAAAAGAGACAAGCCTAATAAGGAAGACAAAGTGTTTTTGCTAGTTAAGGATAGCTATCCAGAAATATTCCTAGCATTGCTTTTGTGTACATGTGTTATGACCCATGTTGATTCATCTCTAACTGATCTTTACCCTGGTTACTGATCCCCTTCTCATGATAACCTCTGTTGCCTTAAGGTTTCTGTATTAGCTCCTCTGGAGTGGGGACATCAAACGCTTTCATGTTTTGGGTTTTCTACCTATTTCTATATCATCCATATGTGCTCTCCCCTTGTCATGTGGTCCCAGTCCAACCACATTGCTGCATTTTGGACTCCTGAGTTTTCAGTTTTTTCTCAAGATACCTGAGTTCCCCCTTTAATCACATATCATCTATCTCAAACTGCTTGCAGTTTTGAGTACATGCCTCATAGTTTTACTTAAACCTCTGTGGTTTCCTCATATGGGATTATTAACTGGAATGCCCCCCTCCCAGTTCTGCCTAGGAAATTTCTAGTCATTAGCTCAAATGTCACCTCTTTGCAGGCATTCCTGAGCTTTCTTCATCCCTTTCCTTCCTTTGTGGGTCCATTGTACTGATAAAACTTTCTGGCCTTGTGTTTTAGATAGCTTTTGCTGTATAACAAACTCCTTCCACCACAAAATGTAGTAGTTTAAAATAAAAACCATTTAATTAACGGTCTTAATTCTGTGCATGGACTTGTTCAAATGAGTGATTACTATTCTGTTTATGATGTTAGGTGGGACTGTGGTCGTCTAGAATATCCAAAATGGCTCATTCACGTGACTGGCTATTGATGTTGACTCTGTGAATTCATCCATTTCTTCTTCTTCTTGTCACTTCATGTGGCCCATTTTCTCACAGCCTGGTGACTACATCCAGAGGAGTAGTGTCCCAAGAGGAAACCTTCTCTTTTTATTGTTTATTCATTTATTCATATGTGTATACATTGTTTGGGCCATCTTTCCCCCTGCCTCCGCCCCCTTCCCCTTCACTTCCAGGCAGAATCTGTTCTGCCCTCTTGTCCAATTTTGTTGAAGAGAAAGCATAAGAGATCATAAGAAAGATACAGCATTTTTGCTAGCTTGAGATAAAGAGAGCTATACAGAAAGATTCCTAGCATTGCTTCCACGCACATGTCTATAACAACCCGAATTGATTCACCTCTACCAGAGCTCCTTACTACTTCCTGGTCACCTTCTCATAGTGGCTTCTGCCAGTTTAAGATTATTAGCTCCTCTACAGTGGGCACATCAAACACTTTCAAATTTTAGGTTTCCTTCCCTTTCACTATTCCTCCTTTATGTGTTCTCCCCTTAGCGTGACCCATGTCCAATAATATTGCTGCATCTGTTTTAGGTCTATAATCCGCATATGAGGGAGCATGCAATTTTTGCCCTTCTAAGCCTGGCTAACTTTGCTTAAGATGATGTTCTCCAGTTCCATCCGTTTACTTGCAAATGACAAAATTTCATTCTTCTTTGTGGCTGAGTAAAATTCCATTGTGTAGAAATACCACATTTTCTTAATCCATTCATCAGTAGTGGAGCATCTTGGCTGCTTTCATAACTTGGCTATTGTGAATAGAGCTGCAATAAACATGGATGTGCAGGTGCCTTTGGAATAACCTGAGTCACATTCCTTTGGGTATATCCCAAGGAGTGGTATTTCTGGATCATATGGCAGATCTATGTTTAGTTTTTTAAGAAGCTTCCATATTGTTTTCCAAAGTGGTTGTACTACCAAGAGGAAAACTTCTAAATAGAAAGAAGAAAAGGCTACCACTCATCCTCTTAGAAATTCCAGAATGCCATTTATGCCACATTCCATCAGCAAGACAGTCACTGTGGCAAAATAAGTGTGAAATCTAGAAATGAGGAACATTATGTTTAAACAGTGAGCAAAGACTGGGTTGTGGTATCATAAACTTGTAATTCCAGCACTCAGGAGGCTGAGGCAGGAAGATCATGGGTTCCAGTCCAGTTTGAGTTGCCTCAAAAATAAACACCCCCCAAAAAAACAAAAACAAGGAGGAAAGGATTGTTGGGTCACTTTTGGAGACTATCTACCACATCTTCTTGGTTGGTATTTAGTCTACCTCTAATTCTGAAACAGTCTGGATGATAGACAGTATGTTTTAATTATCTATTTACTCACAGTTCTTAGCACAGGTCCTGGAACATCATACTTACATGCTTATTACATATTTACTTGCTCTAATAATCAAATTAAATCAGACTAAACCACCCCATAGTTTTTGAGCACTTATTCCATGCTAATCTATCAGACTGAGTCCTGTGGAGTTTAAGGGAATTTGCCCTCTAGGAGCTGATAATCTGGGACAATATTGCAATAAGGGGACACAGCAGATAACAGAAATGATTAAAAGTTCAAAGTAATTATAGACAAAGAATCGATAGGCAGTCCATGATTGATTGATATGCTCATTGTATGGGCACAAAGGCTATGGATTTTCAGAGGTGGCTGTGTTCACTTCACACTGAGAGGTTTTAGGTAGAAAATGTAGCTGGCTCTGAGTCTGATTGGCAAGCTGAGATCTAGAATGGGAGAAAAATATGACCAAAGTTGAATTCTAGAAACAATCATGTGGAGATAGGACCATGTAAATTGCATTACTTCATATGCTTGCATACACAAAAAGTAAATGTTTTTCTAAAGAAACCTTGTTATATATAGGCACACTCTAGTCAGTTAACAGTGGTTTAAAAATGTGAGTTCTTAATGCAGAAACTTTAAAGTGACAGAGGCCAGTAGGAGAAGGGGATCAGGAATTAGGGAAAAGGTCAGTTTGAGAAGAATCAACTTAGAATGTAACACATATGTACTTGGAAGCAATGCTAGGAATCTCCTTGTATAGCTATCCTTATCTCAACTAGCAAAAATGCTTTGTCTTTCTTATTATTGTTTATACTCTCTCTTCAACAAAATTAGAGATAAGGGCAGAACAGTTTCTGCCTGGAAGCGAAGGGATGAGGGGAGAGGGAAGGGGTGTGTGTGGGGGGGAGGAATGGCCCAAACATTGTATGCACATATGAACAAATGAAAAAAAAATGTGAGTTCTACTCCTAGGGATATACCTGAAGGAGTGTGACTCAGGTCCCCTGAGGCACCTGCACACCCATGTTTATTGCAGCACTATTCATAACAGCCAAGCTATAGAAACAGCCAAGATGTCCCATGGATTAAGAAAATGTGGTATTTATACACAATGGGATTTTATTCAGCCACAAAGAAGAACTAAATTTTGTCATTCGCTAGTAAATGGATGGAATTGGAGGTCATCATCTTAAGTGAAGTTAGCTAGGCTCAGAAGGCCAAATATCGCATGTTCTCCCTCATATGCATATTAGAGACCTAAAATAAATGCAATAATATTATTGGACATGGGTCTCACACTAAGGGAAGAACTTGTAAAGGAGGAATAGGGAAAGAGAAGGAAACCTAAAACTTGAATGTGGTTGATGTGCTCACAGTAGAGGAGTGAATAAAGTAATCTTAAACTGCCAGAGGCCACTATGGGAAGGTGACTGGAAAGTAGTGAAGAGGTCTGGTAGAGATGAACCAATATGGGTTGCAATACACATGTGCATGGAAGCAATGCTAGGAATCTCTCTGTATAGCTATATTTATCTCAAACTAGCAAAAACGCTATGTCTTTGTTATTATCTGTTCTAGGGCTATGGGTGTGACTCAAGTGATAGAGTACCTGCCTAGCAAGCATGAGACCTTGAGTTCAAAATCCAGTACTGCCACTGGATTATTTATAACCCAGTGAGTTACAATTAACTTTTTAAGAATAATGACTAGGAGAAATGGATAAAACAAGCATGGCAGATACTATATTGCTCACCAAATATCATGTTTCCCCTACATTTCCACATTTCTCTTGAATTTGATTTGGGTTGAAATGTGCATGACTTCAGGTCCAAGGCAATAAAGAGAAAATGAAAGATCTCCGTGTTTACTCTTTCCTTTATGTGTATTTGGAAGCGACAAATTCTGAGAAGATAGAACTGTTGGATGGAATTTGACTGGATCTGTAAGTTAACTCTTATGGTGGAGAGCCATGAAAGAAAATTACTTTAGCTGCTTCAGACTGTGATGTATGCAAGAAATGTTTTGTTCAGCCACTGAGGTTTAAGGGTTTGTTACTATAGCATCCCTTATTCCAGCCTGATTATTATACTTCGTGTTCTGTGAAGGAATCAAATGTCACAGCAGATTATTCACCCACTGTTTAGAAAAGATAATAAAAGTTCAAAAATATACTTTTTATTATCTGTTGTGGGTTATGCCTTCCGTCCTAGGAATAAAATGATTAATTGAGATCTAATTAAATATTTAGTTTCTATAATCTTATGTACATTAATTGTACTCACTTACACATCGCTGGGCAAAACACTCTGCAAAAACTGTAACATAGGCAACAAGTGGGCCGAGGACAAAGGTTTATTTGAAACAAACAGATATTTCTCAAAACTTGACAACTTTGCCATCAGTTTTTAACATTGTTACTAACAAGTAGAAAAATCACTCTCCCTGCTGCTTCTTCCCTGATCCTCATGCTAATAGGTCCACTAATTAGATGAAAGGTAATCAAAAGGTTAGTCACACAAGGAAAGAAGGGAGCCAGAGGTCAGAAATCCGCAAGCTAGAAAATTAGGATCTGATTCTGTTGGCAATTCCACTTAAATCATTATTATGTTGCCAGAGACTATCTTAGATGAGGCACTTTATTTCTTCTATCAGCTCTATTATTCTCTGACCTGAAGGTATGTCCACCTGCACACTGGTTTTGAGTCCCCATGAATTTCTTAGGCTTTTGCATTAAACGTGAGTCAAAGAAAACTGATTCTTTGCAGTAAATTCCCCTGAAATGAGCAGTGTTTGTAAAAGGCCTTTCCTGAGAATGGTCTAACTTCATCAAGGGAGCAAAGTCTATAAAAGGGAAATAGAGGTGCCTCTTAATTATCTGCCCTGAAGAAAGGAGCCAAGAAAATAAATACCCAGTTTCGTTCTCTTCCTGTTCTTCCATCTCCTGTCAGTGCTTCACATTGGCTGATCCTAACTAGAAGCCAGAGTACACAAGGCTCTTGGATGATATAAAAACAGGCCAGCCTCTCCCTTCCAGAGTTCTCAGTAAGATGGAGGACAGACTTATTTTAGAGACAAATGGAGACTATCCAGCACACTGAACAAAGCTGAGAGGTTATAACCTCAGAGTCAATTTATATTTAACTGAGCTAATATCAGTCATCAACTTAAACATAGCCAATATATACTATGGATATATCTAAGTTATATGATATATATCAAAGGCCTTTCTTGGCCTCCTACTGCTTACCACAGCTGTGTTCTTACACTGACTATATAGAAAGAAGAGGGAAAGTAAACCTACCCCATATACACCTCAGCCTAGGCCCTGTGCCTGGTCTGTATTGTAAATGGGGAGACATGAGGTAGGAAAAAAGCCTTTCTTATGCTCTTTTACTTCCTCCCCCCATATTAGAATTGTGAAGAATTAGAGACTGGAAGATTTTTTCTTCTTTAGAATATAATGGGTATAAGTATTGAATATGTTTTATTAATGTCAACCAAATAGGAACTGCCACAAAACTTTCCTTTGGCATTTGTGCTAAAAACATGCTCTATAGTGGAGCCATTCAGAATGTGTTGAAGCTTCCCAAATCTGATCAATAGCTGGAAGCAAATTTCTCTGGAAGGCAGAGCAAATAGCTGAGTTCTGGATACTCTATATCCTCAGTATAAAGAGAAGAATATACCTCTTCTAGGGGTATGATTTGAGCATAAAAGTGCTGATGAGGGGATCTTTCACCCTGGCTCCAAAAACTTGGATTCCTAACTCCTTCCCTCCTAGGGTTAGTTTTACCCACATCATGCATCACAGCCTGTCATTTTTCCCATGTGAATCTGTCAATCCTCCATACCTCAAATTTCCGTTTTCTCTTTCTAGAAGATGTCACAAGTACTTTGGTTCTCAGCTTGTTCTGCTTATCTCCAAGGCTTTACTGGTTACTCCTACTCTTCTTCCCTTCCCAGTATGTACCAAGCCAGCCTCCACTTCATAGAGGACTATAGTATTTTGCTTATGAGTTGCCTCCTGTGGCCTGCTCTCTAAATAACCCCCTCCTCTGCTGGCTTTCACTGGTTCCCTGCATCCCCAGAGTGCCCCTACCTCTTTCTCCTCAGAGATGCCATACTTTCAGTCTATCCCAGTCAAGTTTTCTATGCCTTTAGGTCTCAAATAGTTTTCTTCAATTATCTCTATGGTAAGCAACCTATTAAAGTACTTAGTTCACTAAGCCAACTCCTGAGGGCTGTGTGTTTCTGGTAGAGTAGGGAGGAGAATCAGGAGTGTTAAAGGATAATTAAAGGATACAGAGGGGGTTAAAACCATGACTGTGATGTATATATAAAGTATATAATTGTGAAAGATTAATTAATGAGGAAATCAGTAAGATGTTACAAATGAAAGGCAAGCATAGTGGTGCACACATGTACCAGGTACTCATGAGACTGAAGCAGGAGAATCATGAGTTTGTGGCCAGCTTGAGCAACATAGTGAGACATTGTCTGAAAAAAAATGTTGTAGGACTGGAGGTACAGCTCAAGCAGTAGAGCATCTGCCTAGCAAGCATGAAGCCCTGAATTCAAACTCCAGTACTACCAAAAAAAGTTAAATGGTTCAAAGGAAAAATCAAAGAGCCATTCATATATAAGTGATAAGGAATATTGAAATGAGTATTCAAAAAATGCAAAATGAGTCAAGAATTAATTGCATTCTACCAGACATTTCATTTGTATTTCTGTGAACAGTATTCATTTGTATTATTATTTTTCTACAACTTATAAGATAGCTCAAAGTCAATCAAGGGAGAGATAACCTGGAAGAGTACACTAACTAAAAGGACATCCAGTAAACATTTTGATGATTTTTAAGTCTTTGATAATTTTTCATGACATAAAACAGGCTTCTTCTTTTCCATAGGAAACCACATCTAGCATAAGTAGCACAAGCACTCAGTGAGGCTGGACAAGGCATTTCTGCTTGTAGAGACCAATATATGTGTCCTCCTTATCTCCAAAGCTTGATAAGGGACTGATGCCACCATTCATTTAGACCATTGCTACTCAGAGTATGGCCTGGAATTATTTGAGATGTTTAAAAATTCAGAATATTGGCCCCAGCTTAAATCAAAATCGATATCTTAAAAAGTCCAGAACTTAAATAAATTAAAATATATCCCATGTTTATGCATAAAAAGTTAATATTGTTAAGATGTCAGTATTCTCCCAAATTATCTACAGATTCAATGCAATCTCTATCAAAATCTCTGCTGGCTTTTTTGAAGAAATTGACAAGCTCATCCCAAAATTCATATGGAAATTTGAGGGACCAAGAATAGCAAAAGTAATTCTGAAAAAATTAAGTTGGATCAACATAAGTTGATACAACATAAAAATAAACAGAATAAAATTGAGAATCTAGAAACCCCCACACCTATGGTAACTGATTTTTTTTATGAGTATGCCAAGTCCATCCAGTGGAGAAAGAATTACCTTCTCAACAAATGGTGCTATGGACAACTGGACATTCACATGCAAAAGAATCAAATCAACCCTCTTACTCATATCATATGCAAAAGTTAACTCAGTATGTATCTGAGGCTTAAATACATAAAATTCTTAGAGGAAAACCCATGGGTAAATCTTGGTAACCTTTAGTTAGGAAATGATTTCTTGGCTATTACACCAAAACCACAAGTGATGAAAGAAAAAAAGAGATAAATCAAACATCATAATTAAGAACATTTGGACTAAAGAAGAACACAATTAAGGAAATGAAAAGACAATCCACAAAATGGAAGATAGTTGCAAACCATATATCTGAAAAGGGACTTGTACCAATAAAATGTATAGCACTTTTAAAACTTAACAGTAGAAGGTCAAATCAGTTTAAAAAAAATGGGCAAAGAACTTGAATAGACATTAATTCAAAGAAGATATACAAAAGGACATGAAGATGGACTCATTAGTCATTGGGGAAATGAAAACCAAAGCTACAATGAGAAACTACTTTACCTACAGTAAGATGACCAAAATGAAAATTTAAAAAGACAGTAACAGTGTTGGAACCCTCATACATTGATAGTGGACATGTAGAATGGCATAGCTACTTTGTGTAGTATAGAAGTTCTCAAAATATTAAACATAGTTAACATATGATCTAGAAATTCTATTCCTAGGTATATATACAAGAGAATTGGAAACACATGTCTTAAGCAAAAACCTGTTGATAAATGTTCATAGCAGCATTAGTCGTAACAGTCAGAAAATGGAAATGACTCAAATAATAAAAGGATAAAATGTGGTATATTCTACAATGAAATATTATTCAGAAATTAAAAGGATGGAGATTAAAATCATTATACTAAGTGAAAGAAGCCATATACATATGATTTCATTTATTTGAAACATTCATAGTAAGTTCAAAGTAGATTAATGGTTGCCAGGGCCTGTAGAAGAGGCAGGATGGGGAGTGACTGATTGCTAAGGGATAGGGGATTTCATTTTGGGATGACAAAAACATTCTGAAGTTAGATTTTTGGTGGTAGTTGCACAACATAATGAATATACTAAAATCATGTAAATGTTTACTTTTAAAGGGTAATTTTTGGGGCTTATAAATATTTCAATAAAGCAGGGTGGGTTTTGGTTATTTTTGGTTTTGAAACTGTCTTGCTATGTATCCCTGGCTGATCTCAAGCTTTCAATCCTACTCCCTCAACCTTTTCAGTGCTGGAATTACAGATGTGGGCCATTACTTGACTCTAAGCAGTGTTTATCTTTCTTTCTTTTAAAAAATGCTCTGGAGATACTCAGTGTTGTTAGAGTTACTGATGGAACTCAGTCTTTTCACCTATACACCTGACCCTGACCTCTGACCCTCCCTCCAAAGGGTCATAGGTATAGATATTGAAGTCACTGAGGAGAGCTGCTATTCAAATAAAGCTTTATGATATTAGGTATAACTGATAACACCACAAAAGTAGTACATTTAATGAAATAATTACATTTGAGCAATATTTAATGTGCTTAAAGGAACCATACAGGTGATTAACTCAAAAAGTTTGTGCTTTATTCATAAATAACTTTAAAAAACATTATATAGGTCAATCAGTGCAATCACCTGAATTGCTATGGAACTCAGTGCTCATGCTTGAGTCCCTGACTCCTCCCTCAACTGAACTCTTGCTATTTCCCACTTCTGGGCTGCTATTGTCTACTTCCGGTGACACCTGAGACTAATCTCAGACCCATGTGGCCTATATCCAGCCTTCATTGGCTGTGTCCTCACCCACCATGGGGTTTCCATGAAGGCCTCTGGCTGTCAGCAGCACCGCTGCCCACTTTGCTGCCGCCATGGCCCATGTGCCTATGTCTCCGTAGCCTTCTTGCTCACTGCAACTGCCATGGTTGACCTGCCATTGCAGTTGCTACAGAATTTTCACTCTGAGTGTGAGGTCGATAAACAGCCAGATCCAGCAGCAGCTGTACGCCTCCTATGTCTCCCTGTCCATGGCCTTCTACTGCGACCATGATGACATGGCCCTGAGGAACTTCACAGGCTTCTTCCTGCACCTGTCAGAAGAATGGAAGGCTGGCTACCTGACTGACCTGTGCAAGATGGGAAGATAGCTTGACTGAGTACCTCTGTGACTGGCTCACCCTGGGCAACAGAGACAAGAACTAATCTGGGACCGTCCCCATGGCCATGGGGTTTTCCCTGGGGCCACCAGATAGGGCATGTTCACTTGTTTTTCCTTTCCGTTTGACTATTGTTTCCACTAAAGTTATTTGGTTCTGAGCAAAATCAAAGTGTCCCCTTGACTAGTGCATGCAAAACTCTCACCTTTAAACAAGGAGGGCAGATACCCATGCACGTTTAAAATGGGTATCCGGGAGTCTCTCCACACACCCATGCCCCATCCTTTGGTAGTTAGGGGTCTCCAACTGGTGGACAGGGAAGGCAATCCATGAGCACCTAGAAAATACCAAATTAGCCCTCTCTTTTTGAGCAACATGGGCATGGGTGGTGAGGTATGGTGGGGTGTGATAGAGTGGGGTGGTCTGAGGTACTGGTGTATGCATGCTAAAAGTGTAAAAACAGTGCCTCTAGAGCAGAAAAGGAAATAAGACTGGGTAGAGATTAAAAGAAATGGGTCTTCAACCTTACCTGAAAACTTTAGTTTACTAAGATGTACAAACACTAACATTTGTTGATTCTGGATAGTAAGATGAGAGTCCTGGAAGATGGCATGGCAGAGTACCTCTTTGAACGGCTCACCCTGGGTGATAATGAAAACAGAAAATCAGACTTAAACTGACTTCCCCAAAGGCATGAATAATAACAGTGGTACTTAGAAATCCAAGTTTTGATTTACATTACTGTTTTATTTTCATAAGAACCTCAGGAAGTAGGAAGGTCAGGAGTGTGACCTTGTCTGTCAGTGAGAAAAAAGAAGGCCCCAAAGGCAAGCAGTTATGGAATTGAGACAGGAACGTAGATTTGCTGATACCATGATCCATTTTTGTTCTGTTACCCTGCAGGTATATCAACAAGTTAAGGAAGATTGTGTGGGTAGACTGGGAATCCAGCCAGATAACCAGCCTCAGAAAGGGTGGGGGGGATCCCTAACACTCTTAAAGACAGCCCTGATCACTGTAGTCTTTCCCCTAATTACAGGTATGCCTTCCAGCTTAGGGTGGGGATGGCTTCTAAACCTCAGCCAAATCCTTGTATAAAAGAAGCTTTCAGAATTAGTAACAGACTGCATAAGAGCTAGCAGGGTACCTCCCAGGAAGGCAGTCAACACCTGTACACCAACATTTCTCTGTTCGGGCTCTTTCCACATAGGTAGTCACACTATTATTACCTAAGTTGATACTGTATGCCTGAGAAGACCACAGGCCTGGAAATCCCCAGAGAGTGCACCATCATCCAGACATCTTCACTAGGAGAAACTGCTCTTCACATACAATAGCTAAAGGGGATAGCTGCAAAACACACATGCTCTACTTGCAAATCTGGCTCATCTGAGAAGCCTGCATATTTGTTGTACACAGTGTACTGTAACCTGTTGTAACCTTTTTACTGGGATCTGTAGCTCACCACTGACTGGTTCTGTCTTGGCCACTGGGCCACTACTTTATCCCATCTTTCCCTTCCCTATAATTTAGAGAGGTGCTCCAGGATAATGCAGAGAAGTCTACCCTTTTATTTCTACATGGAAAAGCAGGATTTCCTCACCTGTAAGATTCAAAGAGAACTGTGTTTACACTCCCTTGCCTATCACAAGCCACAACTCCTAGCGTCACATTTCACAAATTCTTAAAGAATCCCTGGCAGGGAAATCTTAGTATAGCAGCAGCTCAGTTGTTTCTACCTTTGTTCTTCTATGACAATAATGTGAATTCTCTAAGTCCCTTCATTTTGGTTTAGCTTTAGGGGTCACTAACAGCCTTTCAAACATGTGCCAGTGTGGAAAGAAGTAAGAAACTTTTAGACTGATTAAGTTTGTCCAGTTTTACTTTCCAATTCCTGGATGTTGTCCCTTGTTGTGAGACGCCTCATTTTCCCAACTTCCACTCAACATAGCTCTTAAAAGGGGTAAGCAAATGTCTTGTGGCTGTACCACATTTTCATTTCCTTGATAACTGGGAGTGAGATGGGACTGGTCTTTGGGCCATGGAAAGTAGCACTCTGAGACACAGCTGGATGATTGTCAGTCTTTGGTCGTGTTCTGTTGCTTGGGGGAATGATGTCTGAAACAGTGGCTGTTGCTATGGGTAACAGAGTCTCAGGCAATGATAATATCAGGACAGACTAAGGGAAAAATGGTAAAATTGATAACTTCATCTCAGGCTCAAACACGGATTCAAATTAACTGTGTTGAATAATTTACCTCTGGGGGAAAAATCCTCACTCTATCACAAAGGGAAATCTCTTAATAGATGGTTGTCACTGACAACTTGTACTTCATTTTCCAGAAAAAGGAAAAGTATTTTTTTCTCTCAGAAATGTGTGACAAGCAGTACAAAGTACCCATTAATTTCTCCTGAATCTTCTCTACTCTGGAAATTTGTTCTACATTTATTATTTTTAAATTCTCCTTTAATTTTTCCATTTAGCAACAATTTTACTTTCTTTTTACAAGCCCATGAAACACATCTAATCAAGTAGTCAATAGAGGAAGTCATTATCAATAATATTGGAAATGATACTGTGCTTAATATTTTAAAATTACAACATACATACAAATAGGTTTTTGTGGCAGTCTTTAAATTCAGTTTCAGAGGAATATTGATGGAGAATTTGCTTTAGGAAGCTGAAGGGAGGGGTGAAATGAAGGATATTATATTAGTAAAAAGTTAAGACTCCTAAAAGATAAAGAAATTTACACCTTCTTCACTAGCCAAGGAGGACATTGGAGTTTAGAAAGGTACAGTGAAAAAGAAAAATAATGGCAACATATATTTAAGAATTGTGTTTAGCTGGGATAGAGCTAGGTTACAAGTAGTAGCAAAGACCAAAAAAGCAAGGACTTGAAAAAGACAGGTTTTCTGTTCTGCATGGAAAAGGAATATGAGGGAAAACAGTTCAGTGCTGCTATGGAAAGTCTTTCTATCACTTTTCACTGATTCCAAGAGGCACATTTTTTTTCACATTTTCACATCTTTGAAATTGGGATGTACAGTGATTGTCTTACAATCACTGTAGGCTGGAGCTGTCATTGTCTGAGCATGTACTTCAAAACTCAACAGAGTGGTCTAATTGGCTTGGACAAAGCCCTGGAGACATTAGAGGAATACATTTTTAAGAAATAGTACATCATCAGCATGCTTGATGGCACAGAAGATGATATTAACAGATAAAATGATTGAGTACAAAAATGATTTAGAAGAGTTGAAATTTTAATCTGAAGAAGTTCTAGCAGTACTTTAAACAATTTTATTTAGTGCGTAGTTTCCTTTTTGTGTGTATGCGTAAGAATGATGGAATTATAATAACCTATGCCTGAATAAGTGTAAAGAGGTCTTTCAGTAAGTGTAAATTGAAAAATCAAAGAAAAATGTAAGAGATAAGAAAGCAGTGGGTCCTAATTTAGTTGGTAGCATTTTTATATCTTTCTTCATGTTCCATAAAATAATGGTGTGCCTTAACATCGACATGTTTGATTTGATAAAATATATTACTGGTCTGTTCCACTGTTCAGGGCTTCCAGCCCTAAAGCCATCTCATGATCCAATAGGCTACTGTATCTCTTATCATCATATTAACATACCAGGAAGGATTGGGACATTAATTAGGAGGAAGGAAAAGATTACAAATCTAGGCACAATGAAAGGAAGGTTGATCTTTGAGTTAAGGGCTGATGGTTCACTTGATCTCCAAGGATTCAGGGGAATCATGGAAGCATTTATTTTCCCTTCAATATAGGGGATCCAAAACAAGGCCCCAGACCAGATTTACCTGCAAGCGTGCCTTGCTTGAACTAGTGACATTTTAGTAAACTTTTACTTTGAAATAATTTAAAATTTGAGATTTAAATTGCAAAGACACTGCAGTTTCTGTATATACTTTACCCAGTTTTCTCTAATGTTAGTATATGCTCTTTGTTTTTTGGTACTGCTGGGGTTTGAGCTCAGGGCCTTGCACTTGCTAAGCAAACACTCTTCTACCTGAGCCATGACCCCAGCCCTTTTGGCTTTGGTTCTTTTTGAGATAGCTCATGTTTATGCCCAGTCTAGCGTGATCCTCTTATTTATGCTTCCAGTGTAACTGGGATATTAAGCATGTACCACCACACAGGTTTTTATTAGATGAGATGTGGTGTCGCAAACTTTTTTGCTTGGACTGGCCTCAAATCGCAATCCTCCTGATCTCCACTTCTCAAGCAGCTGGGTTACAGATGTGAGCCTTGGCGCATGACTCTAAACTCTGTTCTTTAAGGCAAGTCATTAGGTTCAGTTCACACTCAAGAGACAGGAGAGTGAACTTAAGCCTCACCTACTGAATAGAGAGACTGTCTACCTATAGTATTTGAAATTCTTCTCTAGGGAAGATTTGTATCTTTCCTCCCACTTATTCATTCAATCATTTATTTTAGTGTAGAGTCATTTTTATTTATTTAATAGTTTAGGTTTTAATCTGAGACTATGTTATTTTTTCCTCAGATTATTTCATAGTTGGCTATTGAAGGTTCTTTCAGTTAGCTCTTGTGTCCTTTGGACATACTCTATCACTGTGTGTGTCTGTCTGTGTCTCTCTGTGTGTAGCAATTCCTTACTTTCTGGTACTACAAGGTGCTCGAGACTCATGTTGTATTTTTCCCTGCCCCAGCCCTTGAATTAGCTATTTCTCCAAGGAGTCCTAGTTCTTTTTACTGGATAAATGATATTTAAAAACCAAGATCTTGGCAAACTAATGAGTTTTTAATTAGAAGAGCTCTCATAAAATTCTATATTTCTGATTTCTCTTGAAAGTACTATTTGGCCACACTGAGCCCTGTTCCCATGGGAACCTTTGTGTAGAGCTGAATTTCTGCTGCTACCTTAAAGCATATATATTCTTCAATTCACTAAAGTATATGCCCTTCCAGCAATGTAACATAGGCATTCTAAAGTATCTATAATAATTTAAATTACCTGCCTCTATAGGCCCTCACTTTTGTTCCCTTGTACCTAGACTTTCAGTCCCCGGTACCAGGGAAAGTGAAGGAGTCAGTAATTTGGTATGCGTCCTCCACCCGGTAAAAGGATAGTTCCTATCCCTTTGATTGGAGTGCCCATCTGTCTCTGATAATATTTGGGAGGCAACACATGGGTCCTTAGTCTCTGTTTCCTTGCTGCTTAAAAATCAGAAGAGCTCAGGTATTAGTTAAGTCTGCAGGTATCTCTGTCACTCTCTCATCCCCTTTTTGGACATTCAGTTTACCTTTCATTATCACTTGTTGTCTCCATTAAAAATTACCTTGATGATTTTGCGGCTTTCAAATGCATGGCCAAACAGAATATACAAGGAGTTGCAAATCAAAAAGTTCATAGATCAAATTAAGATGTTTGAATCCTACCATTTACTGAATAATTTAGAAAATACAGTAAGAAGCAAGGAGAAAGAGGAGTGGAGGGAGGGACAAAACTAGCAGGATGAAAGAATCACACAGCTAGAATCCCATGCTATGCAATGTTGCCAGATTCACTTTCTCATTGCTGTTTTAAACTTTCTCACTGTGTAGTTATGAAGACTAGTGATGAAGATGTCTGGGACTAACACACATGTACTCTATCAAAGAGACCGAGGGACAAATATACCTGGGTATAGCTGTAACTCTCTGATCACCTGCTGAACAGATGTTTTATCCAGTATATGGGAACAGATGTCACCAATAGGCGGCTGATCTAAGGATGCTCTATCACAAGTACTTAATTTCTACTAGGTCTTTCCATCCTTTATATCCAAGACACATATATTCTGCCTACTTTATTCATGTGTAAAATGTCATAAGAATTATCCGTACTTAGTTTCATCAATCCTCTTTATTTTGTTTTCTTATTTGTTGTGTAATTGGGTATTCTTAAATAGTAGGGGCTAGGGGCATAGCTCAGTGGTAGAACACTTGTCAAGCAAGTTCAAGGCCCTGGGTTCCATTCCCATCATTTAAAAAAATAATAAGTAGTAAACAAATATTTTCCTATGAGAGCATCTTATAATCTTTCATTGGAGATAAATTAGCCTGTCCAAGTGCCTTGTATGTTTTGCAGGGCATTGTTGGTATAATTATAGTTCCATTGACTGGAACCTTAATCAGCCACCTTGAAATCATCTGGAAGCCTTCTCAGAGGCACATTCATCTCATAAGAAGGGGATTATGACCCCATTGTCTTTAAAGATCTTGGTTCTTTAGGCCTTAGAACCTGTAGGAAATCATTGCTTCAGTAATCTTGAAAAGATAAAAATTTGGTCTTCCTAAAGAGGGACATTCATGTTCAGTTGCCTCCTTTGTATTTGATCTGCCACTTGCAGTGTATTATTAGGTCCAGGAGGCTCTCAATGGAGGAAAAGTGGAGAATGGAGGTCAATTTGGTAAGCTGAGAGTGGAGTGTATGGAAAGTTAAGATGGTAATACAGGGAATATAGATGTGGATGCATGGAATACTGAGAAGCCTTGTGGAAGTTCATTACATAGCTGTTCTTGAAAGGAAGCAGCATGGGAGTGATTAAATGTAGTGCCTGAAAATGTAATATTATCTGCTTAAAAATTAAGTTTTTTCAGGCAAGTACAGTCTTGCCCATTAGAAGAGTAGATTAAAGAATGCCTCAAGGGCAATAACTCTAGGGAAGTGAAGAGCAGAAAACTCAGAAGAGGGAACACCAAGTGTCCACACGTTGAAGTCAAGTTGGAGACTTCACAACCTGGCAATTGAGATACCATCTTTCACAATTTTTCTGGAAGGGTCTTTTCTTCATAAACAGGATTTCTTTTGATCAGAGAGAATCTGTACTTCTCCATAAGGAGGTATATTAGAGGGAACTACTAGAAAAGGTGAAAAAGATGACTGGAGGCCTTGGGGTGTTTGGGGTCTGTTTCAACTCTTGTTACAGGTGATTGAAGATGCAGCAGTCTTTTGGTACAAAAGAGTTGCTTGCATACTGGAACTTGATGACTCATGGCCTGAGCAGGATTCCTGTTCACATAATCAAAAGAGACCCAAGGGCCATGGGTGAGGGTTCCTAAGGAATTGACTTATGTGGATTCTAGGGACTCTCTGATATTTGCAGTAACTTACTAGATTTCCAGTATGATCTGTCAATTTATGTCCTGAAAATAAAAATATTGTGAGAAGGGGTTTGCTATAGGAGAGAAAGGGGAGTTTTCTCCTAAACAAATGAGAAAAACTCATTTCACCAATTTCATCTGTTCCTGACACCACCAAGAGTGAACTCATAGTACATGTTAGCTTCAGGGAAAGAAATTTGGGAGAAAAGGAAAATGCCAAACTTTTCTAAGATGTGAGTGAAAGAAGTGGAGACCTGAAGGTAGTAGGAAGATAGAGAACTCAAACATAATAAAAAAATTGTAGTCTGACCCACAGAAGGTGTTGAAGTTGGCAAAAATGTAGGCTCTGTCTAGAATTTCACATATTAAAAACATGAGAGTCCTGCATTGGACAAAGCAACTTTATTTCAAAAATGGTTTGCTTTGCTTCTCTACTTATGTGAATGTGTACAGAAAATAGAGGGTAAAGAAGTGAAGGTAAGATTAGTATATGAATCAGAAAGCAGTGATCCTCCTCTGAAAGATGCCTAACTTTAAGCTGAAATTTGTGAGAGAGGAAGAACTGACTTGACAGACATAGAGGTGAAAACAATAGCACATGGACTTCCAAATTGGGGCTAGGGAGAAGAAAAGACCAAGGCAAGACAGAGGGTTCATCTGGCATGAAGGGATAGGGTAGTGTAATTCAAGGTGAGATGATAAAAGGTGAGGAATGGAGGATGAACCTCATATTAAGGTGAGTGGTGTAGTCTTTATGCTTATCTGAAAGACCATTTTGAGGAAACAGCACATTTGGATCTGAGTCAGAACTGAATTGTTGAGTACCTTCTTGGAGGTTCCTGGGATGATGCAGGTACCCAATGACAGACACCTTAGCATGAATATGAAAATGTGAAACTAATGACCCCATGTTTGAAGACACAAGAAAGAACATACTCTCTGATCAGGTGTGTGGCATCAAAAAGTTCTATATGAGGTCTCACTTTCCTTTCACTTTCTTTTATTTAAATTTTTATCAGGATATATTCATTGTACAGTGGGGATTCATTGTGGCAATTGGTTAGATCACCCCTACCGTCTCTCTCCTTTGACCCCCTCCCCACTCCACTTAAAGCAATTGCAAGAGGTTTCTTTGTTCTAGTTCATATAAATATATGATGTCCATCAAACATATACCCTTATCTTAATCTCCTCAGTTCACCCTCTCCCTCCCACAAGTATCCCCACACACTGTACCTATTTACAGTCCTGTCTTTCATTATTAATATTTAAGGTGATGTTCAAAAGTGTATCTCAATGTATCCCCACTGTGAGTATACTTTACTTGGATCTGTTTAACTCCCCTCATTACTCTCCCTTACCCTTTTACCTCTTAACCCCCATTTTTCAGCAGCTTTCAATACACATCCTTACATTCTCTATGTTTACAGATGTTATGTTTCATGATATTGTCGATGCTCTATCATTCTCTTTTCCTTTCCCTCCTTCCCCAAGTTCCATAGGGTAGTTCTATTGTTACAAACATGTTCTACATTTGAGTTTGTATATGATCATGATTGCTTTTGTGTAGATGTTTTATCTTTTTGATCTATCTTCCTTGTATGAGAGAAACCATGTGACCTTTGTCTTTCTGAGCCTGGCTTATTTCACTTAACATAATGTCCTCCAATTGCATCCATTTACCTTCAAATCACATGATATTATTCCTTATGACTGAGTAAAAAACTGTTGTGTATATATATCACATTTTCTCGATCCATTCATCTGGGTTGTTTCCATGGTTAGGCTGTTATGAATAGTGTTACGATGAACATCAGTGTACAGGTATCTTTATTGTATCCTGTCTTATGTTCCTTTGGGTAGATGCCCAGGAGTAGTATCACTGGATCATATGGCAGTTCTATTTTTAGCTTTTTGAGGAATCTCCATACTGCTTTCCATAATGGTTGCACTAATTTACATTCCCATCCAC
The DNA here is from genome assembly GCF_047511655.1 of Castor canadensis. NCBI lineage: Eukaryota > Metazoa > Chordata > Mammalia > Rodentia > Castoridae > Castor > Castor canadensis. Next base: position 114,628,526 of record NC_133405.1, read on the forward strand.
ATTGTATAAGGCTTCCTGTTTTGTCACATCTTCACCAGCATTTGTTGTTGTTATTGCCCTTGAATATGGCCATTCTAACTGGGGTTGAGATGAAATCTTTGTGTAGTTTTGATTTGCATGTCTTTTATAGTCAGGGAAGTTGAACACTTCATCATATATTTACTGGCCATTTGCACCTCTTCCTTTGATAATTCCCTATTTAATTCATGTGCCCATTTCTTCATTGGAATGTTGATTCTTTGGGGGTTGAGTTTTTTAAGTTACCTCTAGATTCTGAATATTAGTCCCTCATTGGATGAATAGCTGGCAAAGCTTTTCTCCCATTCTGTGGGCAGTCTCTTGAATCTAGTGATTGTTTCTTTTGCTGTGCAGAAGCTTTTTAGTTTGATGCAGTTCCATTTGTTCATTCTTTCTCTTAGATGCTGAGTCTTTTGAGTTATACTTAGGGAGTCATTCCCTATGTCTATCTGTTCCAGTGTATTTCCTACTACATACTATAGTTGTTTCAAAGTTTCAGGCCGTATATTAAGGTCTTTGATCCACTTTGAGCTGGTTTTGGTACAGGGTGAGAGACAGGAATCTAGTTTCAGTCTTCTACATGTGGATATCCAATTTTCCCAGCAACATTTGTTTTAGAGGTTTCACTTTCTAAAGGGGAGTGTGACTATTGTTTTAATTTGCTGTCTCAGAAGAGTACAAGCCCAGATATCAGAACATCAGAGTGCTAGAAGAACATCAAAGCCCGTGGTGGTGCCAGCACAAGTGTTTTTGAGAAACATCAAAGAAGTACAAGGCTTGCACCATTCTCATCAGAAAGAAAAAAAAAAACATCACACTCAGCTCTGGAAGCTTTTACCTCCCTGGAAAACTCGCTCTCTGTTTTTATCAGACATTTGGAAGAAGTAAGATTATGAGCAACCTCCGAAGTTTAAAAGATGCCAATAATCAGTCAATCTTTCTTAGGGAGTACACATATGTCAGGATAGAATCCATGAACAATGGTAAGGTTATACAGCATGGTGCTATATAGCCAATTTTACTATTTAAATAACAAGACATAATCATCACTCCCCAAATTTCCACATCATTGCAGACAGATATGAAGAGGGGTTCCAGGGAAATCTCTTAAACCCCCAAACTGATAGCTTCTGCAACACTGTTTGCCTTACAGCCAAAAGGTCTGATCTCACATTGCCTTTTATTTACCTGTGCTCATGCTCATGCTCATCATCACACGAACTGCCTCCTCCAAGTCTCCCACTCACCCGGACACATGTCACCACACTCTAATCCACATAGCACCATGCCTTCTTCTGACTTTCTCTCACCTCTCTCCAAATTTTGAACTCCTTCCCCTGTTCTATGAAACTCATGGATCATTATCTTCTATACAAAGAAGCTATATCCTTAACTCCTTTTCTGGACATTCCCTCTACCTTCTTGTTTCAACAGCAATCTGGGATTCCTGCTTGCTCTTCAGCCCCCTGCAGAGATGGATGTCATCCCACAGTACCCCTGGATCTGGGGGCAAGGTTGGTGTCCTCATTCCTCCTGATTGATGCTTCCAGGCCATTTTTTTTGTCTTATTCCTTCTCCTTTAAGACCCCCAATTTGGACTCTAATGTCATCATATTATTCTTCTCATTATCTTTTCCTATTAAAGTTATCTAAAGACCACCCCAACTCAATATTTCTTACTAATTCTAGCTCCTGGCTGTTGATAATATTTAACATCATCCTTGTTGCAATTTCTATGATTTTAATATCTGCATAAATGACCCTTTCACGAGTTGGCCTCTTAGACCCTTGATCTGTTCTCCTCCCATGAGCTTGTCCTACAATCTATTCTATAACTCATTGTGATAGCTTTATCAAGGCATTGTTATATGTGATAATTGTACTCTTTACATTATCTCTAGTTCATGTATCAGACTCTCTGATCACCACTTCCTCTTTTTCTGGTTCATTCGCTCTAGAGTAATGCCCCAAATCCTTTAACCCCTCTAGGAAATCCAACCAATTTGTTCACATTTTCATTGTGCTTCAAATCCTTGAACTCCTCTATTTGTTCAGGTTGAATCCCATGATAAGTGATGATCATATTTTTTCCTTCATACCATACCTTCACCCATATATCTGAATGTAGCTGGAGAAATACTCAACCATTCTGGTGGAATGCACTTAAACTTAATGAGTATGACTCATACAAGTGGGCCCTTAGTGTTGCCAACAATTATTTCTCCATTCTATTCACTCTCCTACTCTTCTGTCCATTATTCATGCATTCTTCTCTGTTATCTATTGGCTTTTGCGACATAGCAAGCTATCCCAATGCATAGTAGTTTAAAGAAATATTCTTTTATTTACTCATAATTTTGTTGGTCTGCAATTTGGGTTGGAATGTTGGATAGCTGTTCTCCTGGACTCTCCCAGTATCATTCATATAGCTGTGGTCATCTAAAGACTTCAATGGAGCTGATTGATCTAAAATGGCAGTTGGTGCTTGCTGCTGGCTGTGTCACATGTCTCCAGCAGGCTAGCTTGGATTTCCTCAAATGAGGAAAAAATTCCCAGAGACAAATATATTTTTAGCTCTTTGTTTACATCACATTTTCCAGTGTCTTTAAGTGTTTTATTAGCTAAAAGAAATCACGTGGCCAACTTCAGAATCTGTGGGGGGGCAGAATAGGGGTGGCAGATAATAAGGGCTTAGTGCACTGTGGGTAATTGCTGGGAAAATCTTCCTACAACCTCTAACCACTTGTATCTTCTTGTTCTTACTCTCAACTACTGAACTTTTGTTCTCTTTTACTGGGAAAAACTTAGCACCATGCATCCCTACCCACAAATATTTTGGTGCATTTACTTTATCTCCCCTTCTGTTACTCAGTGAATCCTCCATGTCCTTATTGAGAAACCCCTCCATTTTTACTCTACAGCTATCTTGTCCACCCAAGGACCTTACTTATATTTCTCATCTGGAGTTACTCAAGCTGATACCGTCAACTGGTGGCTTGAATGAACTTCCTGATAAAAAGACCTTTCTTTTCTGCATTGCTTTCTCTCTTATTGGATCATTCTGTTCAGAATAAAAACAAGATTTTTTTTTACTCTACACCAAAATCTCCCTCTGATAACCTCCTGAATACTGATGTCTTTCACAGCTAAACTCCTTGACATTGCTCTTCATACTCATAGTTTTCATTTCCTCTCCTCCCAACTTTGTTAAACCCAGTATCAGGCTTTCATGACAGAACTAATTTTATCACAGACTCTGATTTTTCTGCACAGATCAATCCAAGAGCTAATTCTTAGCTCTCACCTTATTTGATCATGTTCTTGAGCTGAACTTCAGTATATTTCATTCTCCTGGTTTTCTTTCCACTTCTCTGGCTTCTTCTCAGTGTCCTATCTTCTAAATGTTCCTCAGTTTCTCTTCATTTTTCTGGCATTGTAGTTTTGGAATGCCCCAGGGTTTAGTTCTTAAGACTTTTCTAGCCATCATGTACATGTGTCATGGATTTGAAATGTGCTTTAGGTGTTGATAATTCCAAATTTATATTTCCACTCAAATTCTCTCCTCAGAACTCCAAACCCATGTTTACAAATACCTACTTGAATGTCTTATAGATATCTTAAATGTAATGTGCCATGTAGATGTGATCAAAGATTGCACTTTTGGTTTTAAGATGAACAAGTTATGGAAATCTAATGTACAGATGATTGGTGATGGTTGTGTTAGATTGTGATAATCATTACACTGTGTATATCAAATCATCACATCATATACCTTGAATATATGCAATCTTTGTCCTTTTAATATTTTAAATAAAAAAGACAAAAAGTGGAAAAAAACTCAGGAACTCAAAAGATAATATATAACAAGGGACTGGGAGTGTGGCACAAATGGTAGAGCACCTGTATAGAAAGCATAAGGACCTGAGTTCAAACCCCAGTATTGACAAAAGAAAAGTTTAGAAGTAAGTATATGAAACTTATTCTGATAACCACTTTTGGCAAAGTAGCAGCATACAAAGCCAGTATACAAAAATCCAAAGCTTTTCTATATACCAATAATGAACAGGCTGAGAAACAGCCTGCTTCCCAGGAAAACAATACCGTTTCTGCATTGCTTTCTCTCTTATTGGATCATTCTGTTCAGGAATGTTTTTCAGAAAAACAATATCATTCACAATAGCTCCTAAAAAATAAAATACCTAGGAATACACCTGTATAATAAAAACTACAAATCACTGAAAAAAGAAATTGAAGAAGATACTACAACGTGGAAAGACCTCCCATATTCATGGATCACCAGAATTAATATTGTAAAAATGGCTACATTGCTGAAAGCAAATTGCAGATTCAATGCAATCACCATAAAATTCCAATGTCATGTTTCAGAGATATAGAAAATCAATCCTAAAATTTATATGGAAGCACAAAAGACCCCAACTTGCCAAAACAATACTGAACCAAAATAGCAGAGGTATCACAATACCTGACTACAAATTATATTACAGAGCCATAGTAATAAAAATAGCATGGTACTGGCACAAAAACAGATATGCAGAACAATGCAACAGAAGACTGAGAAATAAACCCACATAGCTATAGCCATCTGGTTTTTGACAAGGCATCAAAAGCATATGTTGGAGAAAAGACAGTCTCAAACACCAAATGTTGCTGAAAACTGGATATCCACATGTAGAAGAGTGAAAGTAGATTCCTATCTCTCACCCTGTACAAAAATTATTTCAAAATAGATAAAAAATCTTAATGTAAGGCTTGAAACTGAAGCTACTAGAGGAAAACATAGGTAATACCCTTGAACATATAGGCATAGGTGATGCCTTTCTGAATAGGACTCCAATTACTCAGAAAAGAAGAACAAGAATTGATATATGAGATGGAATGAAACTGAAAATCTTCTGCATGGAAAAGGAAATGACCAGAATCAAGTGACAACATATAGCATGGAAGAAAAACCTTTGTTAGCTATTCATTGGACAAGGAATTATATACAGAATCCATAAAAAGCTCCAAAAATTGAACATCAGGAGGAGATCCAAGATGGTGACTAGGGTATGGAAGCAGATAGCCTGAGCTCCATAACTCCAAAACCTCGCTGAGGCACTGGAGCCACACTTGGCAGAAATAAAGCACCAACGAGAATCAAACCTTCAACACCCTGAACCCCTAGCCTGTGGAAAGCTTCTCCACAACACATTACACTGAGAAAACTAGAGGGCTGCCACTGCCACTGCAGCTGCTGCTGCTGGCTTTAAACCTGTCTTCCAGACATTCGACAGAACAAACAGATAAACACCACGTGTCATGTGGAATTCCCCCAGCAAACCCTGGGATAAACTAGTAAAGCCCCTGGGCAGAGTGACCCCCCCCAAGAAAACTGAACAACTAACAGCAAATTGTGATCTAGCACAACAGCAGAGGGGGCAGGCACACTGAAAGTGCACCAGAGAAGGGGGTAGGGGCAAGGAGTTAATCTCAGTGCAAAGTATCAGCAAACAAACACTGGAAAGGCAGGAAGGCTGAGAGCAGGTGAGTGATAAGCCACTCACTGAAGTTAGTGGATCACACAGCTCATCTCCTGAGCCAGTGAGCAGCACTCAAAGTTAAACAGCTCCACAAAATTGAAAAACAAACAGTGAACCATCATAACACACTGACAGCAAGGAGGGGCTGATGGAACACTGACCCTGCCCCAGAGAAAGGGGGTAGAGCAAAGAAATAATCCCCCAGCACTGAAATCCCAGTAAACAAGCATAGCTAAAAGACATCCCCAAAGCAGGACAACTAGCAGACTAGTAGTTCAGGAGCTGACCTCCTGAACTTGAGGGCAGATTTCAAACTTAAACTGTCACACACCTGACTACTAGTTCAGGAGCTGACCAAGAAGCTGCTGCTGAAAGGTAACACAGCTATCAGCTGAGGAAATCAATATCCCAGACCATCCTGCATGAGCTGGCAAACGTACCTCACCTCATAATTTCAATTTAGCTGGTAGACAGAAGAACAAAACACTACTCACAAGACAATCACCTGGTGAGACTACATCAGAGCTTCTACTTATATGCCATTACCAGGACTGGATGGTGAAGAAGTAACTCCAGAATTTAAACTAAGACTGAAATTCTATTGTTCCTGAACCTGGTGTTTTTCTTTTTTGTTTGTTTGTTTGTTTGTTTTTGCTTATTTATTTGTTTCTTCATTTTTTCCCATTGATTTCTTTGTTTTTTTTGTTATTCTGGGTTTTCTATTTTTATTATTCTTATCATCTTTTTTCTATCTATACTATCAACTTTACCATCATCATCTTCTCATCCCTACTCTCCCTCCCTTCACTCTCCCTCCCTTCACTCTCCTTCCTTCTCTTGTGCTAAAATCTATTGCTATCCTCCCCAACAACTCATTCTGCCCCTTCTCACCCACTCTCTTCCCCCAGCCCTCACCTTCCCCTCCTATTCTCCCCCAACCTGTCACCAGACTACCCCTCCTTCCACACACTCATCACCCACTGACCAACCTATTATACCAACTTTACACAACCCCAAACCCCTGCAATCCCTAACACAAGCACCCTCTACTACAACAACAGAAATACACCAAAACACACACAAGGACTACAAAAAACAGCAGCCACCACAATGCTAGGGTACAGAAGCAGAGAGCATGAGCTCTGTGACTCCAAAACCTCACTGAGATGTTGAAGCCACACATGGTGGAAATAAACCACCAACAAGAATCAAAACTTTGACACCCTGAAAACCCTAGCCCATGGAAATCTTCTCTATGCCATGTGACACTGAGAAAACTTTTGGGCTGCCACCACTGCCACCACCACCACTGGCTCCAAATCTGCCTATGAGACATTCAGCAGACCAAACAGGATTTAGAGGGAAATGAAGAAAATGGATACCCAGTTCTGGACTCCAACAAAACAAAGACAAATGACACCAAGAAACACAACAATGTCCACAAAAACACCCTCAAAGAAGAAATCCTGCAAGTAATAACTGAGAATTTCATGGAGATCTTAAGAGGCACTCAAGAAATTTCAAGACACCAAAAATAAAGAATGCAAGAAGACACCGAAAAACAAATGAACTCATAGGAGCCCTAAATAAACACCAAAGTGAAACAGAGAACAGAGAGATTAATGAATTAAAGATGAAAATAGAAAATATCAAAGAAGTGTCCCATGATATGGAAAACCTCAGAAAAAAGAATGAAACAGAAACACAAAACACAATGGAAGGTCACTCCAGCAGACTAGAACAAGTGGAAAACAGAATCTCAGAACCTGAGGATAAAATGGAAATTAAAGGAAAAACTGAAGAACTGTTAGTCAAACAACTCAATACCCGTGAAAGGAATATGCAAGAACTCACCGACTCCAACAAAAGACCAAACTTGAGAATAATGGGAATTGAAGAAGGAGAAGAGGTCCAAGCAAAAGGAATTCATAATATATTCAATAAAATAATAACAGAAAATTTCCTAAATCTAGAGAAAGTTATGCCCATTCAGGTACAGGAAGCCTCCAGGACACCAACAGACTTGACCAAAATAGAACTTCCCCATGACATATTATTAAAACAACAAGCACAGAGAACAGAGAACGAATATTGAAGGCTGTGAGAGAGAAAAAACAAATAACATATAAAGTAAACCCATCAAAATCACAGCAGATTTCTCAACAGAAAATTTAAAAGAAAAAAGGGCATGGAGTGAGGTATTCTGGGCACTGAATGAAAGCAACTTCAACCCTAGGATACTCTACCCAGAAAAACTATCATTCAAAACAGAGCAATAAAAGTCTTCCTCGATAAGCAGAAACTAAAACAATATATGACCACCAAGCCACCACTATAAAAGATTTTCCAAGGAATTCTGCACATAGAAAATGAAAGCAAACAAAACCATGAAAGGACAGGCAGGATCAAACCACAGGAGAAGAAGACAAGGACTCAGAGAGTAACATTGATTCAGCTGCACACAAATCCTTAAACAACAAAAACAACAAAATGACAGGAATCACCACATACCTATCAACATTAACACTGAATGTCAATGAACTCAACTCCTCCATCAAAAGACACCATTTGGCAAACTGGATTAAAAAGGAAGATCTGACAATCTGTTGTTTAAAAGAGACCCACCTTATTGACAGAAACAAACACTGGCTTAGGGTGAAAGGCTGGAGGAAGATTTACCAAGCCAATGGCCCCCCAAAAAACAGGCAGGAGTAGAAATACTTATCTCAGACAAAGTAGACTTCAAACTTACATTGATCAAATGAGATAAAGAAGGACACTCCATACTAATAAAAGGAGAAATACACCAAAAAGAAATAACAATTTTCAACCTATAGGCATCCTATCTCATTGCATCCAATTTCATTAAACATACTTTAAAGGACTTAAAAGCATATATTGACTCCAATACAGTGGTAGTAGGAGACTTTAATACACCCCTATCACCAATAGAGAGTTCTTCTAAACAAAAAATCAATAAAAAAATTCTAGAACTAAATCACACCATAGCTCAAATGGACCTAGCTGATGTCTACAGAATGTTTCATCCAACATCTATACAATATACATTCTTCTCAGCAGCCCATGGAACCTTCTTGAAAATTGATCATATCTTAGGGCACAAAGCAAGCCTCAGAAAAAAATAAGAAAATAGAAATGATCCCATGCATTCTATCTGATCACAATGCTTTAAAACTAGAACTCAACAACAGAAACAACAGCAGAAAATATGCAAACAATTGGAGGCTGAACAACACATTGCTCAATGATCAGTTGGTCATCAACAAAATAAAAGAGGAAATTAAAAGATTCCTGGAAGTTAATGAAAATGAAAGCATGACCTACCAGAACCTATGGGACACAGCAAAGGCAGTCCTAAGAGGAAAGTTTATAGCTATGAGTGTATATATTAAAGGACAGAAAGATCTCAAATCAATGACCTAATGCTACATCTCAAACTCCTAGAAAAACAAGAACAAGCAAAACCCAAAACAAGCAGAAGGAAAGAAATAATAAAAATAAGGGCCAAAATTAATGAAATAGAGACCAAAAAGACCATACAAAAATCAATGAAACTTCTAGATACTTATGACCATCCAAAATTGAACCAAGAGGATATTAACCACCTAAATAGATCTATAACATGAAATGAAATTGAAGCAGCAATAAAGGGTTTCCCAATAAAGAGAAGTCCAGGACCTGATGGAGTCTCTGCTGAATCGTATCAGACCTTTAAAGAAGAACTAATACCAACTCTCCTTAAACTTTTCCATGAAATAGAAAGGGAAGGAACACTGCCTAACTCATTCTATGAAGCCAGTATTACACTCATCCCAAAACCAGACAAAGACACATCCAAAAAGGAGAACTATAGGCCAATCTCCTTAATGAACATTGATGCAAAAATCCTCAATAAAATAATGGCAAACCAAATCCAACAACAAATCAAAAAGATCATTCACCAAGACCAAGTCAGCTTCATCCCAGGGATGCAGGGGTGGTTTGACATAAGCAAATCTATAAATGTAATACAGCACATTAATAGAAGCAAAGACAAAAACCACTTGAGCATCTCAATAGATGCAGAAAAAGCCTTTGATAAAATTCAACACCACTTCATGATAAAAGCTCTAAGAAAACTAAGAATAGAAGGAATGTACCTCAATATTATAAAGGCTATATACGACAAACCTATAGCCAACATCATACTTAATGGGGAAAAACTGAAATAAAATGAATACAAATAGGTCAAGAAACTGTCAAAGTATCCCTATTTGCAGATGACATGATCCTATACCTTAAAGACCCAAAAAACTCTACCCAAAAACTCCTAGACACCATAAACAGCTTCAGCAAGGTGGCAGGATAAAAAAATCAACTTACAAAAATCATTAGCTTTTCTATACATTAGTTCATTGTTCTATATACAATGAACAAATTGAGAAAGAATATATGAAAACAATTCCATTTACAATAGCCTCAAAAAAATCAAATACCTAGGAGTAAACTTAACAAAGGATGTGATTGACCTCTACAAGGAGAACCACAAACCTCTGAAGAAAGAGATTGAGGAAGACTACAGAAGGTGGAAAGATCTTCCCTGCTCATGATTGGTAGAATCAACATAGTAAAAATGGCTATACTACCAAAAGCAATCTACATGTTCAACACAATTCCCATCAAAATCCCAATGACATTCATCACAGAGATTGAAAAATCTCTGCTCATTTGTAAACACAAGGGACTGCAAATAGCCTAGGCAATACTCAGCAAAAAGAGCAATGCTGGAGTTATCACAGTATCCAACTTCAAACTATATTATAGAGTAATAGTAATAAAAAATACATGGTACTGGCACAAAAATAGATATGAAGACCAGTGGAACAGAATAGAGGACCCAGATATGAATCCACACAGCTCTATCCACCTTGTATTATTTTTGACAAAGGCGCCTAAAACATATGATGAAAAATAGCTTCTTCAGCAAATGTTGCTGGGAAAAGTAGTTATCTGCCTGGAGAAAACTGAAACTAGATCCATGTTTATCACCCTGCAACTCAAAATGCACCATGGACCTTAATATCAGACCCAAAACTCTGAAGTTAGTACAGGAAAGAGCAGGAAATACTCTGGAAGCAATAGGTATAGGCAAGACTTCCTCAATAGAACTCCAGCAACCCAGCAACTAAGAGAAAGGATAGACAAATGGGACTACATGAAATTAAAAAGCTTCTGCACAACAAAAGAAATGGTCTCTGAACTGAACAGACCACCCACAGAGTGGGAGAAAATATTTGCTATCTATACATCAGACAAAGGACTGATAACCAGAATATACTGGGAGCTCAAAAAACTAAACTTCCCCAAAACCAATGAACCAATAAAGAAATGGGCAACTGAACTAAACAGAAGTTTTTCAAAAGAAGAAATCCAAATGGCAAAAAAACACATGAAAATATCTCTCCATTTCTGGCCATAAAGGAAATACAAATTAAAACCACACTAAGATTCCACCTCACTCCTGTTAGAATAGCTATCATCAAAAACACCACCACCAACAAATGTTGGCGAGGATGTGGGGAAAAAGGAACCCTTGTATACTGCTGGTGGGAATGCAAGCTAGTACAACTACTCTGGAAAACAAGATGGAGGCTTCTTATAAAACCAAACATAGATCTGCCACATGATCCAGCAATCCCACTCCTAGGGATATACCCAAAGGAATACAACTCAGGTTACTCCAGAGGCACCTGCACACCCATGTTTATTGCAGCAATATTCACAATAGCCAAGATATTGAAACATCCAATTTTACTCAGCCATGAAGAAGAATGAAATCTTGTCATTCGCAAGTAAATGGATGGAACTGGAGAGCATCATCTTAAGTGAAGTTAGCCAGACTCAGAAGGCCAAAAATTGTATGTTCTCCATCATATGTGGACTTTAGACCTAAAACAAATGCAGTAATATTATTGGACATGGGTTACACGCTGAGGGGAGAATACATACAGGAAGAATAGGGAAAGGTAGGAAACCCAAAACTTGAAAGTGTTTGATGTGCCCACTGTATAGGAGCTAATATAGTAACCTTAAAATGACAGAGGTCAATATGGGACAGTGACTGGGAAGTAGTGAAGAGGTCAGGTAGAGATGAATCAATTCTAGTTGTAATACACATGTGCATGCAAGCAATGCTAGGAGTCTCTCTGTATAGCTTTCCTCATCTCAAGCTAGCAAAAATGCTATGTGTTTCTCATTATTGCTTAAGTCTTCTCTTCAACAAAATTGGAGATGAGGGCAGAACAGGTTCTGCCAGGAAGCGAGGGGAGTGGGGGAAGAGAGAAGGGGTGGGGGGCAGGGGTAAATATGGCCCAAACAATGTATACACTTACGAATAATGAATTAAAAAAAGGCTGGTGGAGTGGCTCAAGGTGTAGGCCTGAGTTCAAACCCCAGTACCAGGAAAGAAAAAGTTGATTGGTATAAGCACATTGTATGGAAGAAATACGAAGGATCAGAATCCTCCTCCAGAGATAAAGTATATTGAACATTTATTAATAACTCATAGAAATGAAAAAAATTGAACACCAAAAAACCCTATGCAATTAATAAGTAGGTAAATGAATTGAACAGGCAGTTTTCAAAAGATGTACAAATGGCCAATAAACACATGATGGCATGTTCAACATCCTTAGCCATGAAGGAAATGCAAATCCAAACCACACTGAGATTCCATCTGACTCTAATCAGAATGGCAATTTTTAAGAAAACAAACAATAACTAAGGTTGGCAAAGATGTGGGGGGAAAGGAAACCTTATACACTGTTGGTAGGAATGTAAATTAGTGGAGACATTCTTAGGTATATATCTGAAGGAATGTAAGTCAAGATACAATACAGACAATTGCACACCCATGTTTATTGCAGGACTATTCACAACAGCCAAGCTATGGAAACAGCCTAGACACCCTTCAACTGATGAGTGGATAAAGAAAATTATATATACACAGTGGAGTATTATCCAGCCATAAAGAAGAATGAAATTGTGTCATTTGCAGGAAAATGGATGGAACTGGAGATTATAATATTATGTGAAATAAGCCAGACTGAGAGACAAATGTTGCAAGGTATTTTTCATATGCAGAATCTAGATGTAAAAAGAAAATGACAAGAGTGTAAAAAAAGATGACTGTTTAGGGGAAGGAGCCAATGACAGGGGGGAGAGTGAAAGGAGAGGATGAATGGGGGTGAATATGGGCAAAATACTTCATACACATGCATTAAAATAGAAAAATGAAACCCATTAAAAATTATTTAAAAGGGGATATAAGAAAGAATAATGGAGGAGGTAAATTTGATCATACTATATTATATATATGTATGGAAGTGTCACAATGAAACCCCTTTGTATAATTAATATACACTAATAAAACTAGAATAAAAGATAATATCAGCACCTAGCAGAAAAAGTACTTTATTTAAAGATATGAAGATAACTTCCATAAAACCATCTAAAAGAGGTTTCCTTTGGGGATTATGATTAGACTAGAAGTACAAATGGAAACAAGGGTGATAATTTTTATGATACGTAAATATATACAAATATAGACAAGATATATATGTATGTATATCTATGTACATATATATACACACACTATGCCTCTAGGTACTATGAATTTTGCATAAATTGCCTATTTTATTTTGATTAAAAATTAATCTAACTGGCTGCATGTTACCAAAGATATTCTATCAAATAATTGAGAAAAATGTGCCATAAACTACTCAACTACTCAAAAAATTCCCCAAACCTCTACCTTAAATCAATAGCAATTTTCAGCGTTTTTTTGTTTGTTGTTGTTGTTTTGATAGTACTGGGGATTGAGCTCAGGGCCTCACACTTGCTAGGCAGGTGATCTATGGCTTGAGCCATGTCTCCAGCCCTTTTTGTTATTTTTCAGATAGGATTTCACATTTTTGCCTTGGCCAAAATGGACTATGATCCTCCTACCTATGGCCTCCTGCATAGCTGAGATCACAGACAAATACCACCATTCCAAGCTCAGTTTTTGAGATGAGGTCCCACTAACTTTTTGCCAGACTACCCTCAAACCATGATCCTCCCAATCTTTGCCTCCTGAGTAACTGGCATTGTGGGTGTGAGCCACCAGACCTGGAAATTTTCAGTATTTCAGGACAAATGCAGTTATCTTTAATTTCTCTCTCACATAACCCAAACCCAAATTATTAGTGAATATTATTCAAAATCTACCTAGACTCTGACCCCTTCTCTGACTACCTGTATTCAATCTACTAACACCTTCCACCCAGGTTATCATAATAAACGCTTAACTGACCTCCCTGCTTCTGCTCTTGTACCTTTGTAATCTATTTTCAACAGTCAGACAGAGCATTTGAAAATCTAAATCAAACCATGCCACAGACATCTGCTCCAGTGGCCCTTAGAGTTCTTACAATCTGCCTGCTCATCTCCATCCAAACCTCTTCTTTCTGCCCTTATTTCCTACTGACTGTACTCTTTTCCTTGTTCATTTAGCTCCAGCAATGTGCTACATTTATAATTCCGGGAGTACTTTAAGCCTACTGTTTCCTGAAGATTTTTCTACCTGGTTTCTTCTGTCTGGAATGCTGTAGTAGTTAGGTTTTGTGTAACAAACCAATCTAAAACATGTTGGCTTATAATAACAATAATTTGTCATGATTTTTTGGGTTGAATTGACATTTCTTGTCAGCCAGTTTGGCTACTGGCTGGTTTGCTACCTCATTTTGTGAATAAAGTTTTATTAAAACACATCCTTGCCTATTTATTTATGTATTGTCTGTGGTTGCTTTTATATTAGGGTACCAGTGGCTTGATGTTGAGATGGCAACGGAAATGGCTTGGGCACATGTTTCCTATCATTCAGCATTATAGTCCAGGCTCATTTGGTCACAAGGTTGATGAGATGAGAGAAGGAACACCATAGTGTGTAATGCATCTCAAGTCTTTGTTTAGACCATATTTGGTATTATCCCATTGTCCAAAGAATGTTACATGGCTAAACCTAGAATGAGTGTGGAAGGGGTACTCAAAGATGTGGATACGGCCTGCTTCATTTCCCTTTATAATATCCATCACTTTCTCACCTGTCATAGTTCTTGGTTTATTTTCCTCATTGTCTTCTCAATCTAGGACACAAACTCTGTGTGGGCGGGATTGGTGTCTGTTTTCTTGCCATGTTATCTCAAGTACCTAGAACAGAGAAGAAACATTTAAACGTTATTTTTTTAAATTAAAGACCCATTTTTTTCTTTTTCTTTTTCTCTTTTTTTACTGTGCTGGGTGAGGGCATGCTGTGGCATTTACAAAAGTTCACATAATGTATCAAATATATCATACTTGAATTTACTCCCTCTACCACTATCCTTTATCTCTCCCTCCCCCCATTCCTGGAATAGTTTCAACAGGTATAATTTTCACATTTACATGCATGTGTACACAGTATTTGCACTATATTCACCCTCCTACCCCTTTACCCACCACCTCCCCCTCCTACTGGTACCAAACACTGGCCCATTTTGTAGAAAAAAATGACATTTTTGCTTATTTGAAATAAAGTTAGCTACACAAGGAGTTTCCTTGTGATATTTTTATGTATATATGTATTATAACCCCAATTGGTTGTTCTCCTCTATTTTTCTTCATTTTACCTTAATCCCTTCCTTATGGTGGTTTCAGCTGGTTAAAAATTCTATATTCATGCTTGTGCAGAGTATATCAACCATCTCCATCTTCTTAGTTTCCTTCTTTTAATTCTACCCCTCTCATATGTGACCTTCCCTTAATGTGACCTGTTTTTCAAAATATTGCTGTACTTGTATTAGGAATATATTCCATATATAAAAGAAAATGTGTGGCTTTTGGTCTTCTGAGCCTGTCTAACCTCACTTAACATAATACTCTCCAGTTCCATCCATTTACCTGCAAATGACAAAATTTCATTCTTCTTTATGTCTGAATAAAATTCCATTGTATAAATACCACATTTTCTTAATGCATTCATCAGTAGTGCTGCATCTTGGCTGTTTCCATAGCTTAGCTATTGTGAATAGTGCTGCAATAAACATGGGTGTGCAGGTGTCTTTGTAACAACGTGAGTCGCATTCCTTTGGATATATCCCTAGGAATGGTACTGCTGGATCATATGGCAGTTCTATTTTTAGTTTTCTCAAGAGCTTCCATACTGTTTTCCATAGTGGTTGTACTAATTTACATTCTCACCAACAGTGTATAAAAGTTCCTTTTTCCCCACATCCTCGCCAACGTTTGTTGTTTTTGTGCTCTTGGTGATAGCTATTCTAATAGGAGTGAAGTGGAATCTTAATGTGGTTTTGATTTGCATTTTCTTTATGGCCAGGGATAGTGAGCATTTTTAGCCATTTGGACTTCTTCCTTTGAAAAAGCTCTGTTTAGTTCATTTTAAAACTATTTTTAAATGAACAAATGAATAAGTGACCTTTTGCTATTTAGGATTTGAAGCAGGAGCAGTATTTGCTGGCTATGCCAGTGCTATTGATGTTTGGGTCTAGAGTTGACCAGTTATCCTTCTTGGATATCTTGGATATCCACTTTAAAAGTATCAAGAATTTAAGAACAGAATCATTATTCCTTTGATTTTTACACCTTAGATATGTTGAGCCTTAACTCATTCAATAGGTTATAGTAACCAGTTATAATATTTAACCTTCTTAAATGGATCAGTGTTCTACAATTAACAATTTTGGTACAGCAATTTCTTGGAGGACAGTTCCAGTCCTAAAACAAAGTTCTGATCACATTGTGTGTGCACACACACAGACTTCTTGATCTCTTTTTAGTCTAAGAATGAATTCCTTCCAAATTAGTACTCACTTTTGCAGCATTATGTACTATTTTTTGTAGTGCTAAGGATTAGACCCAGGCACTTGAGCATGACAGGAAAGTGCTTTACTGAGCTCCCTAGCCCTTGCTTTTTTTTTTAAACATTTTTGCTAGCATAGATCAGTTATACAGGGGGGCTCATAGTGACATGTTCTTACAAAGTATCTTAGACTCACCCCTTTTATCATTCTCCCTCATACTTCTTCCCCCTTTTAGAACAATTTCAATGGTTTTCATTATTCTATTTTCATACATGTATGCAAAATACTACCTTCCTGTTATGGTATAATGAAAAGCAGTGAAAGTTGTTGAATAATAGGGGAGCAGGGTGTTAGGGAAAGTTAATCTGATTAAGTACAATATTTACAGTGTGAAATACCATGGCAAAACCCCATTTAAAAATTGGTTGTAGAAGAGGATCTCCAAGATGGCAGGTAGGGTAGGGAATCAAAATTCCTGAGCTCTGTGACTCCAGAAATTACTTTGAGATGTGTGAGCTACACTTGGGTAATTCTGATTGTTTAAAATAGCTTTTAATTTCACCTAACAGCCGGGAAAATCCTGGCATGGCACAGCCAATAGGATGTGTCTGCTCTGGGAAAAAAGTCCCCTGGCTGTTTCTCCCTTTTCTCCCTTCCTTCCTTCCTTCTTTCCTTCCTTTCTCCCTCTCTCTCTCTCTCTCTCTCTCTCTCTCTCTCTCTCTCTCTCTCTCTCTCTGTCATTCTTTCTTTTCCTCAAAAAGCAGAAGATAGAGCATCCAATAGAATCCAACCCTGTGACATCCTGGACCATTAACCTGAGGAAAGTCTAACTATACCCCATCATGATGAACCCAGTTGCAGTATCTGCCTTGAGAAAAACAGCACTCCATTTCTCCCCACTGACTGGTTTCAAAGCTGCCTGCGTAAATCTGCAGCCCCAACAGGTGAGCAACATGCACCAGATGCAACTCCCTTACTCCCTCCCCCAGGACGTAATCTAGCGTCCCCCTGGGCAGATTGACCGCCTCCCACCAAACAAAATGGAAAAACATAAACAGTGAATTGTAACCTACCAATGATAGTGGGGATGGGGTGGAATGCAGAAACACCCTCAGAGAACAGGGGTGGGGCAAGTTACCAAAGGCTCAGCAAATGCAAGTGGGACAAGGAACAAAGGCAGAGAGTGGAGGTGGGGTTACAAGCCAAGCCAACTTCCTAAAGTGGAGGTGTGGTGGATCGCTAAGCTTGTCTTGTGGGACAGAGGGCAGTACTCAAAACTGAATTGTCCCACATTGCTAGGGGAGGAGCTGAACAGATAGAGTTGCAGTGGTAGGGCAACACAGCTGCTGCCTGGTAAAAACAACAGATTTGACCACTATGCACAAACTGGTAGTGAGTTACCTGAGATCCCAGCTGCAACCTGCCCTGTGGACAGGAGGAACCAAACACTGCTCACAAGCCAGTCACCTGGTAAAACCACTTCAGAGCTCCTGCTTGCTATGGACAGGCCATAAGACCAAGGAAAGTGGGGAAAAAAAAGAAAAAAACACTCCAGCTGTTTCCGCCTCAAGCTGTATGACAAGAGGGACAGCACCCTTCCCCACAAAGTCCAGAATACCAAGTGCTAATACCAGGATTGGATGCCAAAGGAGTAAGCCTAGAGCTTTTGCTGAACAGACAGAACTTCTGGTTGTAATTATACTTGATTTTTTTGGTATTATTAATTTATCATTACTATGTTCTTATCCCTATTACCTCCTTCATGTTCTTTCCCATTCATGTGTTACAATCCATTGTTCTCCCCCATAACTACTCTTTCTGCCCCTTCTCATCCACTCTCTCCCCATTTTCACCTCCCCCTCCTATCCTTCCCCAACCTGTCACCACACTACACCTTCTTCCTACACACTCACCATCCACTAACTAGCCTTCTGTACCAATTGTACACACCCTTAGATGCCTGAAATTCACGACACACCTTCCACTACAACAGAGCAAATACACCAAACACACACAAAGGCCACAAAACCCAACAGCCCCCATACCTCTTGCCCCACCCACTCTGTCCCCCTTTCTGCTACCCCTTTTAGCAACACCTTTATCAGTTACCCAAGTTTCTATCTCTAGCCAAACAACCATTGCCTCCCTGAACTTCCACTGTTTATATAGATGCTATCACCAAGGGGTTTTCTATATAGTATGTAAACAACTGGTCTGACATTGAACCTGAGAATTGATTATTGCTAATTTACACCTCTAGGTGTAGGACCACCTACAACATCAACCTAGCTAACAACTAGGCCAGTCACAACACAAAAATTAAATCAAGGGAAAGAAAACCAACAATTAAAACTGCCAACTAGCCAATCAAGAACATAGTTGCACAGCACCAATTAAAATGCTGAGGATGAGAAGAAGCCAAGGAAATGGCACTCCTCAAAAAAAAAAAATTCAATAGAGGATTTAGTGGGAAATGAAGAAAATGAATACCCAGTTCCTGGCCCCAAAAAACAATGATAAATGAACTCAGTGATGCCCATAAAAAAACTCTCAAGTTAGAAATCACTGAAGACATCACTGAGAAACTCATGGAGAAGCTACAAGACATGGTTAACCAGAAAGTACAAGACACCACAAATGAAGAACTCAAGAAATTTCAAGAGACCACAAATGAAGAGCTTGAGAAGATACAGAAACAACTAAATCAACTAGAGAGGACTTTAATAAACACCAAAGTGAAACAAAGGAGATTATAAAAAAAGAGATATATGAAATAAAGAAGACAACACAAAATATGAAAGAGGTGTTGAACAAAGGCATGGAAAACCTCAGAAAAAAAATCAAACAGAAATCCTAGAAATAAAAAGTTGTTTTAGTCAAATATAAAACACAGTGGAAGGCCATTCTAGCAGACTAGAACTAGTGGAAGACAGAGTCTCAGAGCTCAAAGATAAAGTAGATATTAAAGAAAAAAACAGAAGAAATCTTAGTCAAACAAATCAAGAGCTGTGAAAGGAATATGTAAGAACTCAGTGACTCCATCAAAACACCAAACTTGAGAATCATGGGCAGCAAAGAAGGAGAAAAAAAGGTGCAAGCCAAAGGGATACGTAATATGTTCAATAAAATAATAACAGGAAATGTCCCAAATCTCGAAAAAGAGTTGCCCATTCAGGTACAGAAAGCCTCCAGGACACCAAACAGACTCAACCAAAATAGAACCTCTCCATGGCATATTATCATTAAAACAACTAGCATAGAGAACAGAGAAAGAATTTCTTACAAAGAGAAAAAACAAATAATGTATAAAGGTAAACCCATCAAAATAACAGCAGAAAACTAAAAGCAAGAAGGGCATGGAGTGAGGTATTGTGAGCACTGAAAGAAAATAATTTCAGCCCTAGGATACTCTACCCAGCAAAACTATCATTCAAAATTGATGGAACAATAAATGTCTTCCACAATAAACAGAAACTAAAGTAGTATATGACCACCAAGCCACAATTACAGAAGATTCTACAAGGAATTGTGAACACAGAAGACAAAAGCAAGCAAGAGGATGGGAAGTATTAACCCACAGTTGAAGAAAAGACAAGTAATCAGAGAGAACCATTGATTTGGCTGCACACACTCAAATCCTTAAAAAACAAAATCAACTAAATGGCAGGTGTCACCACATACCTATCAATATTAACACTGAATGTCAATGAACTCAACTCCTCCATCAAAAGACACCATTTGGCAAACTGGATTAAAAAGGAAGATTTGACAATCTGTTGTTTAAAAGAGACCCAACTTATTGACAGAAATAAAC
The DNA here is from genome assembly GCF_047511655.1 of Castor canadensis. NCBI lineage: Eukaryota > Metazoa > Chordata > Mammalia > Rodentia > Castoridae > Castor > Castor canadensis. The sequence continues at coordinate 114,648,796 of NC_133405.1, forward strand.
ACTGGCTTAAGGTGAAAGGCTGGAAGAAGCTTTACCAAGTTAATGGCCCCCCAAAACAGGCAGTGGTAGCAATACTTACATCAGACAAAGTAAACTTTATTTTTTTTATTTTTTTTTTCATTTTTCTTTTATTATTCATATGTGCATACAAACTTTAAACTTACATTAGTTAACCAAGACAAAGAACATCCCTTCATACTAATAAAGGGGCAATACATCAAAAGGAAATAACAATTATCAACCTACATGCACCCAATGTAAGTGAAGCTAACTTCATCAAACATACACTAAAGGACTTAAAAGCACATATAGACTGCAACACAGTGGAAGTAGGAGACATTGATGCCCCTCTATCACCAACAGATACATCACCCAGACAAAAAAATCAACAATAAAATCCTAGAACTAAATGACACCATAGATCAAATGTACCTAACTGATGTCTACAGGAAATTTCACCCTGCAAGAGCACAATATACATTCTTCTCAGCAACCCATGGAACTTTCTCCAATATAGACCATATCTGAGAGCACAAAGCAAGCCTCAACAAATATCAGGAAATTGAAATTACCTGCTGAATACTATCTGATTACAGTGTAATAAAACTAGAACTCAACAATAAAAGCAGCAGCAGAAAATATGCAAACAATTGGAGGTTGAATAACAAATTGCTCAATGATCAGTGGGTCATAGAAGAAATAAGAGAGGATATCAAAAAGCTCCTGGAATTTAATGAAAATGAAAACACAACCTGTCAGAACCTATGGGGCACAGCAAAGGCAGTCTTAAGAGGAAAATTAATACCCATAAGTGTATATATTAAAAACACAGAAAGATCTCAAATAAATGACCTAATGCTGCATCTCAAACTCTTAATAAAACAAGAACAAGCTCAACCCAAACCAAGCAGAAAGAGAGAAATATCAAAAATAAGGTCCAAAATGAATGAAATAGACACAGACACAGACACACACACACACACACACACGCACGCACACACAAAACCCCAAAGAATCAATGAAACAAAAAGCTGGTTCTTTTTGAAAAAATAAACAAGACTGACAATCCCTTGACAAATCTGACTAAAATAAGGAAAGAAAAGACCAAATTAGTAAAATCAGAAAGCTTATAGGGGAGATAATAACAAACACCAAGAAAATCCAGGGAATCATCAGGGACTACTTTGAGAACCCATATTCAAATAAATTGGAAAATCTTGAAGAAATGGACAAATTTCTAGCTACTTATGACCATCCAAAATTGAACCAAGAGGATATTAATCACCTAAGCAGATCTATAATGCATAAATGAAATTGAAGCAGCAATAAAGTGTCTCCCAAGAAAGAAAAGTCCAGGACCTGATAAATTTTTAGCTGAATTCCACCAGACCTTCAAAGAGGAAATAATACCAATACTCCTTAAACTCTTCCACAAAATAAAAAGGGAAGGAACATTGCATGGCTCATTTTATGAAGCCAGTATTACACTTATCAAATAACCAGACAAAAAGGAGAACTACATGCCAATCTACTTAATGAACATTGATGCAAAAACCTCAATAAAATAATGGCAAACTAAATTCAACAACATATCAGAAAGATCATTCACCAAGACCAAGTCAGCTTCATCCCAGGGATGCAGGGATGGTTCAACATACACAAATCAATAAATGTAATGCCACACATTAATAGAAGCAAAGACAAAAAACCACTTGATCATCTCAATAGATGTGGAAAAAACCTTTAATAGGATTCAACCCAATTTCATTATAAAAGCTCTTATGAAACTAGGAATAGAAGGAAAATGTAACTCAACATTATAAAGGCTATATATGACAAACCTATAGCCAACACCATATTTACTGGGGAAAAACTGAAACCATTCCCCCAAAGTCAGGAACAAGGCAAAGGTGCCCACTCTCTCCACTCATATTCAACATAGTCCTAGAATTCCTAGGCAAAGCAATAAGGCAAGAAGAAATAAAAGGTATACAGATAGGTAAAGAAGTAGTCAAACTATCCCTATCCACAGATGACATCATCTTATACCTTAAAGACACAAAAAACTCTACCCCAAAACTCCTAGACACCATAAATAGCTTCAGCAAAGGAGCAGGATAAAAATCAACTTATAAAAATCAGTAGCCTTTCTATACACCAATAGTGAGCAGATTGAGAAAGAATATTAAAACATTTCCATTTACAATAGCCTCAAAAGTTCAAATACCTAGGAATAAACTTAACAAAGGATGTGAATGACCTCTGCAAGGAGAACTACAAACCATTGAAGAAAGAAATTGAAGAAGACTACAGAAGGTAGAAAGATCTCCCATGCTCATGGATTGGTAGACTCAACATAGTAAAAATGGCTATACTACTGAAAGCAATCTACATGTTCAATGCAATTCCCATCAAAATCCCAATGACATTCCTCACAGACATTGAAAATCTACCCTAAAGTTCATTTGGAACCCGAAAGACCACATATAGCCAGGACAATACTGAACAAAAAGAGCAATAGTGGAGGCATTGCAATACCCAACTTTATACTACAGAGCCATAGCAATAAAAGCAACATGGTACTGGCAACAAAAACCAGACATGAAGAAGAGTGGAACAAAATAGAGGACCCGGATATGTATCCATGCAGCTATGCTCCCCTAATTTCTGACAAAGGAGCCAAAAAGATACAATGGAGAAAAGATAGCCTCTTCAACAAATGTTGCTGGGAAAAGTGGTTATCTGTCTGCAGAAAACTGAAACTAGATCCATGTTTATCACCCTGTACTAGTATCAACTCAAAATGAATCAAGGACCTTAATATCAGACCCGAAACTCTGAAGCTAGTACAGAAAAGAGCAGGGAATACTCTGGAAGCAATAGTATAAGCAAGGACTTCCACAGTAAGCTCAAGCAGCTCAGCAACTATGAGAAAGGATTGACAAATGGGACTATATGAAATTAAAAAGCCTCTGCACAACAAAGGAAATGGTCTCTATATTGAAGAGGCTACCCACAGAATGGGAGAAAATATTTGCCAGGTATACATCAGACAAGAGACTGATAACCAGAATATACAGGGAACTAAAAAAACTAACTCTCCCAAAATCAATGACCCAATAAAAAATGGGCAACTGAAATAAACAGAACTTTCTCAAAGGAAGAATTCCAAATATCTAAAAAACACATGAAATAACGCTCACCATCTCCAGCCATAAAGGAAATGCAAATCAAAGCCACACTAAGGCTCCACTTCAATCCTGTTAGAATAGCTACCATCAAGAGCATCAACAACAACAAATGTTGTTGGATTTAGGGAAAAAGAAACCCTCATACACTGCTTGTGGGAAAGTAAGCTAGTACAACCACTTTGGAAAAGAATATGGAGGCTTCTTAAAAAACTAAACATAGATCTGCCATATGGTCCAGCAATCCCATTCCTAGGGATATACCCAAAGGAATGGACTCAGGTTGTTACAAAGGCACCTGCACAGCCATGTTTATTGCAGCACTATTCACAATAGCCAAATATGGAAGCAGCCAAGATCCCCCACTACTGGATTAAGAAAATTTGGTATTTATATACAATGGAATTTTATTCAGACACAAATAATGACATTTTGACATTCACAGGTAAATGATGGATCTGTAGAACATCATCTTAACCAAAGTTAGTTGGGCTCAGAAGGCCAAAAATCGCATGTTCTCTGTCATATGTGGATTGTAGACCTAAAACAAATGCAGTAATATTATTGGATGCAGGTCACGCACTAAGGGCAGACTGCACTTGGGAGGAATAGGGAAAGGGAAGAAAACCAAAAACACAAATGTAGTTGATGTGCTCACTGTATAGGAGTGAATATAGTAACCTTAACCTGGCAGAGGCCACTATGGGAAGGAGATTAGGAAGTAGTGAAGAAGTCTGGTAGAGATGAACCAATTTGGGTTGTAATACACATGTGCATGGAAACAAAACCAGGAATCTTCCTATATAGCTATCTTTATCTCAAACTAGCAAAAGCGCCAGGTATTTCATATTATCTTTTGTGTTTTTTTACTTCTACAAAATTGGAGAACAAGAGAACAGAACAGGTTGTGCCTGGAGGCCAGAGGGAAGGGGAAAAGGGTGAAGGGGGTAGCGGGCCCAAATAATGTATACACATATAAGTAAATGCAAAAACTAAAATAAAATAACAAAACAAAAGAAAACCTAAGATACTAACCGGAAAATAGTATGCATTTCTCACTGTGCAAATTAACTGCCTGAGTTAATTACTTAAATATTTGTTTAAATAATATATTTCTCATTGTATCCTAGTTATTTCTATTCTAATACTGTTCTAATATCTCAGCCATTTCATTATTAATGAAAATTGTGGCTACAGCATATTCTACAACTTATAAAGTAGGATTCCTACTTATCTTCCAAGTCATTTTCAGATTTGTTAGATTCCTTTAATTTTTAAACCAGGCCAGAGAAGGTAATAAACACAATCTCACCAGCACTAACTTAATACAATTAGATTAAATAATTGTCATAATAAAAGCTCAATATAAATATAAAAAAGTCAGCCGTAGGCATGATTCCTAGTGACTTCCTAAATAGAACTCAAATGGCTCAACAACTAAGATGAAGAATTGACAAATAGGACTACATGAAATAACAAAGCTTCTGCACAACAAAAGAAATGGTCACCAGATTGAAGAGGCTGCCTACAGGATGGGAGAAAATCTTTGCTCACTCCTGTTAGAATAGCTACCATTAAGAACACAAACAACAACAAATGTTGGCAAGGATGCAGGGAAAACAGAACTCTCATATACTGCTGTTGGGAATGTAAATTAGTATAACCACTATGGAAAATAGCATAGAGGCTCCTCAAACCCTAAAAATACAACTACCCTATGATCCAGCAATACCACCCCTAGGGATATACCCGGAAGAATGTATATCAGGTTATAATAATGAAGTCAGGTTATAATAAAGGCACCTGCACACCTGTGTTTATTGCAGCATTATTCATAATAGCTAAGTTATGGAGAAGGCCAAGATGCCCTACTACTGATGAATGGATTAAGAAAATGTGGTATTTATATACAGTAGAATTTTGTTCAGGTATATAGAATGAAATTTTTTTGTTTGCAGGTAAATGAATGGAATGGAGAACATCATCTTAAGTGAAGTTATTCAGGTTCAGAAGTCCAAAGGCTGCATGTTCTCCCTAATATGTGGAATATATTCCTAATACAAATATGAAAAACAGGTCATATATGAGAGGCATGGGGTAAAAGGAGGAAATTAAGAAGGTGAATATAGTTGATGTACTTCCTATATAAGAATGAATATAGAAGTTTTAAACCGGTTGAAATTACCATAAGAAGGCAATTAAGGTAGAAAGGAGAAAAATAGAGAGGATGAACCAATTTGGGTTATAATACATACATACATGGAAATGTCTATAGCTACCTTAAACAATGTCATTTTGTTTTTACAAAAACAGAGAACAGGAAAGCTAAATAGGTCCTGTTTGGAGGACAGGACCACTGGGAGGGAGAAGGATATAAGGAAATTATTTAGGATGGTGAATATGGTGGAAATATTAATGTGCACATGTAGGTAAATGGAAAAATGAGACCTATTGAAGCTGTTTCAGGAATTGGAAGAGGACAAAGGAGAATGATGGAGGGGGTGAATTCAGCTATGATATATTGTAAGAACTTTTATAAATGTCACACTCCAGTCCAATAATAATAATTTAAAAAAAAATTTAAAAATCAGCCCTTGGTTTTTTGAGACAATCTCTCTATGCAACCCAGGCTGGCCAAGAACTCATGATCATCCTGCCTCAGCCTCCAGAGTGCATGGATTGCAGGTGTGTGCCACCATGCCCAGTGCCTAATTATATACTTTTTATTGAATTAGCTAGCTCTTAAAGAATGGGTATAACTTATAAAAGGGTGACATGACTAATGTGAGGGATTCTAGGTAGGAGCAAGAATGTTAAGATGTTTTTAGAAACAAGATATAGAGCAATTTGGCTGATATAGTGATAAAATGCAATATAGCAAGATATGTAAAATTCTTGAAGAGTGCCATGCTCTTTGAATTGTCACAAAAACATGATAGGATTCCATGTCTAACAGATGTCCAAAAAATGCGTGAAACTAGACTACTTTGACAAAATGATAAGCTTTTATAAGCACTTTGGTTCTTACAGTTACTATTACTGAATTACATACATTTTCTTTTTCACTCTAAATTCTATATAGGTTTAACATTAAAATCCCTGTACCCATAGATTTTTAAATAAATTCTACTAGTTTCATCGAAAGCAGGATTCTGGCCTGTTGAATTGTTGATCTACTGTTATGTCTCTGTCACAGCACTCCCTCAGTGGTTATTTATACCACACACACAACTCCCAGACATTAAAAAGAAAGGTCTTGAAACTTATGGGGGTTTAAAGGAGAGCGCTCTATATTTTGTGAAACAGACAAGGTCACTGCTTAATCAACCCTTCTTGCAAAAGAGTTCAGTGATAACAGGCAAATTAGAGCTCTGGTCAATTGCAGCTGATGATGGGCTGTGCTGATGGGTGCCCTTGGCTGGACCTGAAAGTGATATCCTGAGAAATGATTACTTTTCTCCATAAGCCAAAGATGTATCCATTAGATGCTGAGCAGAAAGGAGAAATAAGGGTATAAATGTAGCTGTTTAATCAGTCCACATATTAAACCTCTTACTCTCTGTCATGATTCCTAGCATATCTACCAACCTCCTTTATGTATGTGTGGCTATTCCAATGTAGTTTTAGAGGCCTTGAGTCCTTCATTTCTGAGGTTCTTGTAATCTTAGAAAGATATACACAGGTATTTGGACCTGAATATTCTAAGAAAAGTGATATAGGGAAACTTAGAATTACATGCTATTTATTCATGCATTCAACATTTGTTTATGATGACTTCATTTAGCCTGGTAACTATGCTAGATGCTAGCTATTCTGTCTTCAAATATTCATACTTCATTGGGGGAAAGAAAAGTTAATATTTAAATGCTGTGATACAATTAAATGCACCCAGAAAAATGGAATATTACCCAGACTTAGGGATGGTTGGTGGTCTGGAAGCTTCCTTGGGTGTGATAATTCCTGAGAGCAATTTTAAAGATGGAATAGAGAATATAAAGTAGAAGAGACAGGTTAACAAAAGAAGAGAGGGTATTATGTGCCATGATGTTCCCTCTTATATGCAAGGTCAAGTGGCAGAGAAGGATAAAGTAAAGAGTAAAGAATCATCACAAAAAGCAATGAAATGTCACAGCTGGATTTTTTCATGAAGTAAGCAGATTTTTCCCTTCAGAGAAAAGACAAATATAGATGAATAAATTAAGTATGTAAGTATGGATGAGGTTTGATGCCTGGGAGTTATTAGGGTATTGTTGCAGAAAATTTAGAAAGAAATGAAGGCTCAACTAAGGTTAAAAATATTGAGGAAGAAAGAAGAGGGCAGTGTTGAGAAATACTGAAGTCCTTGGTGGCCAGATAGGAAGAAAAGGAGAGAAAGGTATTTTGAAAAACAATGTTTGGATTTCTAGCTTTGTGAATCTTGGATATGTTGGTGTATCCTGATCAGAGAGAAGGAACACAAGAGCAAGAATGGGGGCTTCTGAAGAAATTAGGAAATTTTCTCAAGTTCAAGATGCCATGGGACATTTAGATGGAGCTAGAAATGGAATGAAATGTGGCAATTATATATTTAAACTACATGGAATTAAAGACAAGGGCTAAACTTTCCCACTCTTGATCCCCTTCTGCCTTTGTATGTCCTTGCTCCTTTCTTGCAGAGAAGATCTCCATCTGAGGAGATCTCATGGACAATATGGCAGGTAGGTGGAGACTGGAGGAAAGCAGGAATCTGACTAGGCAGAGAGAGAATAAAAGTCAGTTCAAGGAGGGAACATGGCACCAACAAAGGCAGAACACTGGTACAAACAAGACACAAGTACAGGGTTTGAGATATGGAGAAGAGGATGATAGGGTTACCAATAAGATGGAGCTGGACATTATACTTAACGGAGAAAAACTGAAACCATTCCCTCTAAAATCAGGAACCAGACAAGGATACCCACTATCTCCACTCCTATTCAACATAATACTGGAATTCCTAGCCAGAGCAATTAGGCAAGAAGAAGGAATAAAAGGAATACAAATAGGTAAAGAAACTGTCAAAATATCCTTATTTGCAGATGACATGATCCTATACCTTAAAGAGACAAAAAACTCTATTCAGAAGCTTCTAGACATCATCAATAGCTACAGGAAGGTAGCAGGATATAAAATCAACATAGAAAAATCATTAGCATTTCTATACACTAGTAATGAACAAACTGAGAAAGAATATATGAGAACAATTCCATTTACAATAGCCTCAAAAAAATCAAATACCTAGGTGTAAACCTAACAAAAGATGTGAATGACCTGTACAAGGAAAACTATAAACTTCTTTTTTTTTTGGCTTATATTTTTTATTTTTTTTCTTTTATTATTCAGATGTGCATACAAGGCTTGGTTCATTTCTCCCCCCTGCCCCCACCCCCTCCCTTACCACCCACACCGTCCCTCCCTCTCCCCCCACCCCCTCAATACCCAGCAGAAACTATTTTGCCCTTATTTCTAATTTTGTTGTAGAGAGAGTATAAGCAATAATAGGAAGGAACAAGGGTTTTTGCTGGTTGAGATAAGGATAGCTATACAGGGCATTGACTCACATTGATTTCCTGTGCGTGTGTGTTACCTTCTAGGTTAATTCTTTTTGATCTAACTTTTTCTGTAGTTCCTGGTCCCCTTTTCCTATTGGCCTCAGTTGCTTTTAAGGTATCTGCTTTAGTTTCTCTGCGTTAAGAGCAACAAATGCTAGCTAATTTTTTAGGTGTCTTACCTATCCTCACCCCTTCCTTGTGTGCTCTCGCTTTTATCATGTGCTCATAGTCCAATCCCCTTGTTTGTGTTTGCCCTTGATCTAATGTCCACATATGAGGGAGAACATACGATTTTTGGTCTTTTGGGCCAGGCTAACCTCAGTCAGAATGATTTTCTCCAATTCCATCCATTTACCAGCGAATGATAACATTTCGTTCTTCTTCATGGCTGCATAAAATTCCATTGTGTATAGATACCACATTTTCTTAATCCATTCATCAGTGGTGGGGCATCTTGGCTGTTTCCATAACTTGGCTATTGTGAATAGTGCCTCAATAAACATGGGTGTGCAGGTGCTTCTGGAGTAACCTGTGTCACAGTCTTTTGGGTATATCCCCAAGAGTGGTATTGCTGGATCAAATGGTATATCGATGTTTAGCTTTTCAAGTAGCCTCCAAATTTTTTTCCAGAGTGGTTGTACTAGTCTACATTCCCACCAACAGTATAAGAGGGTTCCTTTTTCCCCACATCCTTGCCAACACCTGTTATAGAAAGTGGAGAGATCTCCCATGCTCATGGATTGGTAGAATCAACATAGTAAAAATGTCTATACTCCCAAAAGTAATCTACATGTTTAATGCAATTCCCATCAAAATTCCAATGACATTCATTAAAGAGATTGAAAAATCTACTTTGAAATTTATATGGAAACATAAGAGGCCACGAATAACCAAGGCAATACTCAGTCAAAAGAACAATGCTGGAGGTATCACGATACCTGACTTCAAACTATATTACAAAGCAATAATGATAAAAACAGCATGGTACGGGCACAAAAACAGACATGAAGACCAGTGGAACAGAATAGAGGACCCAGATATGAAGCCACACAACTATAACCAACTTGTCTTTGACAAAGGAGCTAAAAATATACCATGGAGAAATAGCAGCCTCTTCAACAAAAACTGCTGGGAAAACTGGTTAGCAGGCTGCAAAAAACTGAAACTAGATCCATGTATATCACCCTATACCAAGATTAACTCAAAATGGATCAAGGATCTTAATATCTGACCACAAACTCTAAAGTTGATACAGGAAAGAGTAGGAAATACTCTGGAGTTAGTAGGTATAGGTAAGAACTTTCTCAATGAAACCCCAGCAGCACAGCAACTAAGAGATAGCATAGATAAATGGGACCTCATAAAACTAAAAAGCTTCTGTTCATCAAAAGAAATGGTCTCTAAACTGAAGAGAACACTCACAGAGTGGGAGAAAATATTTGCCAGCTACACATCAGACAAAGGACTGATAACCAGAATATATAGGGAACTTAAAAAACTAAATTCTCCCAAAACTAATGAACCAATAAAGAAATGGGCAAGTGAACTAAACAGAACTTTCTCAAAAGAAGAAATTCAAATGGCCAAAAAACACATGAAAAAATGCTCACCATCTCTATCCATAAAGGAAATGCAAATCAAAACCACACTAAGATTCCACCTCACTCCTGTTAGAATAGCCATCATGAGCAACACCACGAACAACAGGTGTAGGCGAGGATGCAGGGAAAAAGGAACCCTCTTACACTGTTGGTGGGAATGTAAACTAGTACAACCACTCTGGAAAAAAATTTGGAGGCTACTTAAAAAGCTAAACATTGATCTACCATTTGACCCAGCATTACCACTCTTGAGGATGTACCCAAAAGACTGTGACACAGGTTACTCCAGAAGCACCTGCACACCCATGTTTATTGCGGCACTATTCACAATAGCCAAGTTATGGAAACAGCCAAGATGCCCCACCACTGATGAATGGATTAAGAAAATGTGGTATCTATACACAATGGAACTTTATGCAGCCATGAAGAAGAACGAAATGTTATCATTCGCTGGTAAATGGATGGAATTGGAGAACATCATTCTGAGTGAGGTTAGCCTGGCCCAAAAGACCAAAAATCGTATGTTCTCCCTCATATGTGGACATTAGATCAAGGGCAAACACAAACAAGGGGATTGGACTATGAGCACATGATAAAAGCGAGAGCACACAAGGGAGGGGTGAGGATAGGTAAGACACCTAAAAAATTGGCTAGCATTTGTTGCCCTTAACGCAGAGAAACTAAAGCAGATACCTTAAAAGCAACTGAGGCCAATAGGAAAAGGGGACCAGGAACTACAGAAAAAGTTAGATCAAAAAGAATTAACCTAGAAGGTAACACACACGCACAGGAAATTAATGTGAGTCAGTTCCCTGTATAGCTATCCTTATCTCAACCAGTAAAAACCCTTGTTCCTTCCTATTGTTGCTTATACTCACTCTACAACAAAATTAGAAATAAGGGCAAAATAGTTTCTGCCGGGTATTTTGGGGGTGGGGGGGGAGGGAGGGAGCAGAGTGTGTGGTAAGGGAGGGGGTCGGGGCAGGGGGGAGAAATGACCCAAGCCTTGTATGCACATATGAATAATAAAATAATAAAAAATAAATAAATAAAAGAAGGTAACACACACGCAAAAAAAAAAAAAAAGATGGAGCTGGATTTCCTAATGAACTTATTCTCTGGGTGAATGCTGAGTGTTTAGTCTTTAAGCAGTCAGTATTAAGAAGTTGTAGAGGAACACTATATGATTTGCATTTTAAGAATATGGTCAGTATCAGCATCAGTGTAAGTGGAGGCAAAGAGATTTGGTCAACAGAACGTAGTTGAGATTCTCCAGTACCTCCAGCTTCTTTGTAAAGGTAAGGAGAGCATCCAGAGATTCTTCTGTCTCCACTTCTTCCCATTATGAATACCAAAGCACTTAGGTTACTGGTATTGAAAAAATTCAAAGAGGATTCAGCCACAGCCATCTTGAAGCAGCAGGAGATCCAGGAGTATTTTTTTTCCTTTAGAAAAATACAGAAGGAAATAAAAATAAAGTTTGCAGTAATGACTATTTTTACCCAATTACACATGCATTACTAAGTATCACAAATCCTATGAGCTAGAAGGTGTGATTTTCTGAGTCGGCTGCTGTGTTGAGATGAGAGGAATTGCTCAGTGTTGATAACACTGTTGGATGTTGCTAATGTAATTACAGTTTCTGAGACTGGTCTCAAAAATTAAAGTTCTTGTATTTTCTATTGCCCTTTCCATTTTGGGAAGATAATAATAAAAAGTACAAACTTGCTTGGTTTGACTTTGTACCCATGTTTTCACAGCATTTTTATTGTGTCTTGTATTGAATGGATTGAGTTTTTCAATTTGTCTTTGAAAATATCATTTGTATAGAGATTGAATGGACTTAATTTGTTTAGTCTTCCACAGTGATGCTTCTAAGTGGGCCATGATAATTTTCTAAATATATAATGTTAAGGGAGGTTGTATGAACAGCTGAAATAATTATTCATACTGGGTGAGAAACAAAACTGAGTAAAAGGAAATTACCTAACAAATAGCACTGATATGTTAAACTAAAGATAGACCTAAAGTCTCTTATTGGTTGTCCCATTAAAACACAAAATTAATTTAGGGAATTTCTTTGTGTAATGAGGGCTTTATGTTGCTGTGGTGGTTGTTACTTTTAATGGGTATGTAAAAGTATGCATAATGTTTTGATAGATGTATGTATTATATAATGCTCAAATTACTATAAACCTATTAGTCTCTTTAAACACTTATTATTTATGGTGAAAGCATTCAAAAATTGTTACTTCTGGTTTTCTATTTTAAATATAGTACATTATCACTATCTGTAGTCACCGTGGTATGCAATAATATACCAGAACTTTGTCCTCCTGTGTAACTATAACTCGCTGCCTATTAATCAACCTTTCGTCATTCCTCTCCCCACCCTACTCTCTCCAGTTTGTTAGGTAACTGCCATTCTGCTCTCAAGTTTTTTTGGCAGCACTGGGGTTTGAACTCAGTGCTTCACACTTGCTGTGCAGGCTCTTTTACCTCTTAAGCCAGTCTGCCAGCCCTCTGCTTTCAACTTCTATGAGATCAGTTTTTTAGATTCCATGAGTGGTATCATGCAGTCCATGTTTTTCTGTGTCTGACTTATTTCATGTAACTATCAATCTCTTAAATCCAACCATGTTGCTGTAAATATTAAGATTTCATTCTTAATCTTGGCTGAATAGTATTCCACTATGTATGTGTGCCATATTTTCTTTATCTGCCAATCAGTTGATGGACACTTGGTTGTTTCCATTTCTTGGTTATTGTGAATAGTGCTGCAATAAGAGTACAAACGTCCCTTTGATATAATGGTTTCATTTTTTAACATAAATAAGCGTATATATGTATATGGGTGTATATATATATAAAACAGGTTGCATTTGAACCTTCTACATATGAATGACCAGTTTTCCCATCACAATTTATTAAAGACGAGGAAGTCCTTTCTCCAATGCATGTTTTTGGTGCCTCTGTTAAGAATTCATTTGGCTATAGATGCCTGGATGTATTTGATTCTCTTTTTTGTTTCATTGGTCTCTGTGTCTGTTTTTATGCCAATACTATGCTTTTTTCATTAGTGAAGTTTTGTAGTATATTTTGAAGTCAGGTAGTGTCAGTTAGTGAAATATCTCCTGCTTTGTTGTTTGTTTTTGCTCAAGAAGGCTTTAGGATTGCTCTTTAGGATTGTTTTTTTCTAGTTCTGTGAAGAACTAGATTGACAGGGATTCCATAGGACCTGTAGATCACTTTGATAGTATGGAAATTTGATTCTTACTATCCACGAATACAACATGTTTTTCTATTTGCTTGTGTCCTCTTGAATTTCTTTCATGAATATTTTTTGAAGTGCTAGGGACTGAACCCAGGGCCTTGATTATGCTAGGCAACTATTTATATCATTGAACTACATGCCCAGCCTTGATTTATTGAGACAAGGTCTCATTTTGTAGCTCAGGCTGGTCTTAAACTTGTTAGTAGTCCAGATTGGATTTGAACTTGAAGTCTTCCTGCCTCTGCCTCCTGAATACTATTATTATAGGTGTGTGTCACCACTCCCAACATCATGAATATTTTGTAGTTTTCATTATCGATATCTTTCACCTCTTTGATTAAATTTATTCTTAGGTATTTTATTATTTCTTATAGATATTTTATTTGGAATTGCTTTCTTGATTTCTTTTTGAAACAATTTGCTATTTATATGCAACACCACTGATTATTGAATGTTTATTTTGTGTCCTGCAATTTTGATGAGATTATCAGTTTGAACATTTTTGGGGTTCAGAACAAAGTCTTTTGGGGTTTCTATATATAAGATTATGTCATCAGCAAACAGCAACAATTTTGATTCCTCCTTTCCAATTTGGGTTTTCTTTATTTCTTTCTCTTGCCTGATTGCTCTGGCTAGGACTTCTCTCATGGTTGTTAATTTTAAGTATATACCGAAGTGACCCAATATAACTAATGTAAATTTCTCCTCCATGCTTCTTTGTACATCATGGATTATTGAACTTAACTGAATTTCTGCTTCAGAGAATTATAAAGTACTATTAAAAGATTTTAAATTTTCTCATTTCCTATCCTTTACTATTTCTTGCACATATTGTCCACTTACCAGTGCATTCTAAAACTTCTTTATTCTTTATTATTTTATATTGCTACTACTGAGAACCATAAATTAAACAAGTTTTAAAACACTTCATAAAGGAAATGTAAATGATTGGAGAAGCAACTGTTTTAAATACTTGTTTATGCATGTAAAATTTATAATCTGAGAAGCTATAAGCATATACATATTCAACATGTGCAAAGTTTTCTCATGTACAATAACTCTGAAAACCTCTCATTTACATCTGAGTCAGGCTACAGGATGGCCAAGGTAGCTAAGTTAAGAAAAAGTTGTAACTACAAGGCCTTATACATGGGAACTCCTCTCCTACCCTCAGATCACCTGAGCAACCACTTAAGCAACTCTGCCAGCCCTCATATTCACCCCAACTTCATCCTCTCCTTTTACCCCTTGTCTATCCTCCCTCTGGTTCCCACTCTACAAATAGTTCCCTTCATTTTACACTTGTGCCATTCTTTTATTTTTTTAGGTCTACATTCTGCATATGAGAGACAACATGCAATATTTGTATTTCTCTGTCTGGTTTATTTCACTTAACTTGATGATCTCAAGTTCCTTATATTTCCTGAAAAAGACATAATTTTATTTTTCTTTATGGCTGAATAATATTTCACTGTACATATATACTACATTTTCTTTATTCATCAGACGATGGGCATCTAGGCTGATTCCATAGTTTGGCTATTGTGAATAGTGCTGGTATAAACATGGGTGTGCATCATTTATGTACTGACTTACATTCCTTCAGCTATATGCCCAGGAGTGGTAGAGCAGGATCAAATGGCAATCTATTTTTTGCTTTCTGAGTAATATCTATACAGATTTCCATTATTGTTATACTAATTTACATTTCCACAAAAGTGTATAAGGATTCCTTTTTCCCCACATTCTTGCCAACATTTGTTGTTGTTTTCTTGATGATTGCCATTCTGACTGGGTTTAGCTACAAACTCAGAGTAATTGGGATTTTTATGGGGCATGGTGGTACTGGGATATGAACTTGGGGCCTTGCCCCTACTAAGCAGACACTACCACTTGAGACATGCCACCAACCCTCAGTGTAATTTTGATTTGCATTTCCTTTATGGCTAAAGATGTTGAACTTTTTTTGTGTATTTTTCAGCTATTTATACTTCTTTTGAGAATTGTCTGTTCAGTTCATTTGCTCATTTATTAATTGGACTTTTCTCTCTTTTAGTGTTTAATTTTTGGAGCTCACGCTGTATATATTCTGGGTGTTAATACTTTGTCCATTGAATAGGTTGTCTCTTGATTCTGGTAGTTGTTTCCTTTGCTACGCAGAACCTTTTTTTTTTAATTTTTATTTTATTCATATGTGCATACAATGTTTGGGTCATTTCTCTCCCCTCCCCCCTCCCCCTCCCTTACCCCTCAGCCCCCTCTCCCTCCCTTACTCCCCACCGTCCGTACCCCTCGCTACCTGGCAGAAACTATTTTGCCCTTATCTCTAATTTTGTTGAAGAGAGAATATAAGCAATAATAGGAAGGAACGAGGGTTTTTACTAGTTGAGATAAGGATAGCTATACAGGGCATTGACTCGCATTGATTTCCTGTGCATGTGTGTTACCTTCTAAGTTAATTCTTCTTGAACTAACCTTTTCTCTAGTTTCTGGTCCCCTTCTCCTATTGGCCTCAGTTGCTTTAAAGTATCTCTTTAGTTTCTCTGCATTGAGGGCAACAAACGCTATCTAGTTTTTTAGGTGTCTTACCTATCCTCACACCTCCCTTGTGTGCATTCGCTTTATCATGTGATCGAAGTCCAATCCCCTTGTTGTGTTTGCCCTTGATCTAATGTCCGCATATGAGGAAGAACATATGATTTTTGGTCTTTTGGGCCAGGCTAACGTCATTCAGAATGATGTTCTCCAATTCCATCCATTTACCTGCAAATGATAACATTTCGTTCTTCTTCATAGCTGCATAAAGTTCCACTGTGTATAAATACCACATTTTCTTAATCCATTCGTTAGTGCTGGGGCATCTTGGCTGTTTCCATAACTTGGCTATTGTGAATAGTTATGCAGAACCTTTTAAATCTGATACAGTCCTATTCATCAATTCTTGCTGCAGTGGGAGAGTACTGCTATGGAGAGACCTGTGTGTATCTCCACATAGACTCATGTGACATGTGTGGGCTACTGGTCCTACACCCCATGGATGTGGCCCAGAGGTCATATCACATAAAATCTTGCATTGAAGCCCACAAGAAGGACATGGGCCTCTCTTTTGCTGTGCAGTGCAGTAAGAACATGGTGTGTGGCATCTGCATGGAAGTGATCCATAAGAAGCCAACCCAAGCAAGCACCACTTTGGGATCCTCTCCAACCATAACCACACCTACTGTCTCAAGTGTGTTCACAAGTGGAGGAGTGCTAAATAATTTGAAAGCAAGATCATAAAGTCCTGCTCAGAATGCTGAATCACATCTAACTTTGTCATTCTAAGTGAGCACTGGGTGGTGGAGAAATAAGACAAACAGAAACTCAAAAATACAAGGAGGCCATGATCAACAATGTGTGCAGGTATTTTGATGAAGGAGATGGGAGCGTTCCATTTGGAGGGAACTGTTCGCACAAGCATGTGTACCCTGATGACTGTAGAGAACAGGTATAGATACAGAAAATAAGAACATCAAGCAGATACCAGGCCCAACAAAAGAACAATTTTGAGGGACTCATTTAGGAAAAAGAGAACAGCAACCCCTTTGACAATGACAAAGAGGAGGTTGTCACCTTTGTTGCTTATGCTTTTGGCTGCAGGTGGGGACGACTAACTGACAGACTCTGAGAATGAGTGGGACTTATTTTACCATGAGCTTGAAGACTTTTATGACTTGGACCTATAGCAGCTTCGCATGGCATGTGAACTTGTCTGCTGAGCCTCAGACAATAGCTGTCCCTGTGCTGTGTAGCAGTGCATGTGACTCTATTAGGTAGGCTTCTCAACTCCAAGTACTGTCTTGATCACTTACCCAGGACTTATTCCTCTACCCCTCACCTTTCTCCAAGAATGTGTTGTTTTCTCTGTTTCAAAAAGTTGCAAAAAAAATCTTGGATTTTTTTGTAACATGAATATAACTATCAGTTCAGGTAGGTTTGTTGCATCTGTTTTCAGCCAAGTTGTGTTTATTGACTTCCACATTCACTTCAAAGACCCCAGGTTCAAAACAAAAACACTGGCTGTGCTTTGGGGTCCAAGAAATAAGGTGATGGGTGAAGGGACTTAAGTTGGCATGTAGCCTTCTGCTACAGATGCAGAAGGTGGATCCTCCAGGTTTCTGGTGAAATCTACATGTTGGTGAGGGTTTTTTTGTCCTTGTTTTTTGTCTGTTCCCTACCTTGTAATCCCCACCATGGGTGCTTGTCCTGTGGTTTTAGTTTCTTGTTTAATTGCACACAAGGAATACTACTGGGTAACTAGAACCAGGTGCAAATGTACTGAGTTTACCGCAATAGGAAAATCTTGAGAGAACGCATGAAGGATGAGCAGTGGTGGACCATCAATGCAGAGTTGGGAGTTGACACCCAAGAGCCTGTGGCCTTGGTGTAGGAGAGCATGAGCAAGACTGTGAGTAGCTTCCCATCCCTGCATAAATGTGGTATTCTTAGCTTTAATGGGCAAACGTGGTTTAGTGGTTCCAGCCTTGTGGGGCAGGTAGATCTTTAAGAACAAAGCAGAATATCTGTTAACATAGCACGGGCTGTGTTATACAATATAATAGAGAAATGGGATCTGTCATAGAGGTGATACGACCTGCTTATCCCATATGTCAGCACAAATTGAATCTTCAATGCACAGTTTTATTTAATGTTTTATGATGTAGCCTTTCGGATCCAGACACTTTTGGAAAAATCTTTGTCTTCATTTGAGGGGTTCTGTTGTCAGGTTTTTGTGTTTGTTCTTGTGGGTATTTGCCTCATACCACCCATGAGTTTTGTGGATAAACTATGTTCTAAGGTGTTTGTTGTAGTGGAGTGATTGGTTTGTAGTAAAAAGTCACATTTTTCCACTAAGAAGAGAACACAGTAACCCATAAAACAAGCTAAAGTTAAATTGTTAGAAGAATTCCTGGATGGGAAGTTTTCCCTTTGCATTTTGTTGATATTTTGTTATTGTCCATCTGCTGCTTTATCCCTTGGATCCCACTGACTATTTCACTTAAAGAAAAATTACCAAGTAATTGTTGCAGAGGTCTCTGTATTTTGCAGCTGCCCTTTTGTAAGAAGTATTTTTCCCAAATTAAAAAAAAAGAGAGAGAGAAATCTGTGGATTGTTTTGTGTTGATTTTGCTACTTTGCCAAAAGTGTTGATTAGATCTAAGAGTTTTTTAGTGAAGTCTTTAGGGTCTTTTAAGTATAGGATCATACCACTTGCAAATAGGGATAATTTGACTTCTTCCTTTCCAATTTGTATTTCTTTCTTTCTCTTTCCTTATTGCTCTGGCTGAGAATTTAAGCACTACATTGGATGAGAATGGAGTAAGTGGGCGTGCTTGTCTTGTTCCTGATTTTAAATGAAATGGTTTCAGTTTTCCCCAGTTGGTATGGTATTGGCTATAGGTTTATCCCATATAGCCTTTATTACGTTGAGGTACATTCCTTCTATTCCTAGTTTCTTCAGGTTTTTTTTTATCATGAAGGGATGTTGAATTTTGTCAAAGGCTTTTTCTGCATCTATTAAGATGCTCATTTGACTTTTGTCCTTGTTTCTGTTTACATGTTATATACATGTATTTGCAAATGTTGAACCATCCTTGCATCCCTGGAATGAAACCAACTTGAATATGAAGTATGACCTTTTTGAGATGTTGTTGAATTTGGTTTGCAAATATTTTATTGAGAATTTTTGTCTAGTTAATCAATGGAATTGGTCTATAATTTTCTTTTTTTATCAAGTCCTTAACCTGAAGGTAATCCTTGCTTCATAGAATGAATTTGGTAGCATTCCTTCTTTCTTTTTTGTGGAATAGTATGAGAAGCATTGATATTAGTTCTTCTTTAAAGGTCTTGTGGAATTCAGCAGTGAATCTGTCTGGTTCTGGGCTTTTCTTTGTTTGGAGTCTCTTTAGTACTGCTTCAATTTGACTGCTTGTTATAGATCTGTTTAGGTGGTTCATATCCCCCTGGTTCAATTTTGGTAGGTCATGTGCATCTAGAAATGTATCTGTTTCTTCTAGATTTTCCAGTTTATTAGTATGGAAGCTTTTGAAGTATTCCCTAAAGTTCTGACTTTCATTGGTATTTGTTGTGATATCCCCTTTCTTGTCTCTAATTTTATTAGTTTGGATCTTCTGCCTCTTTCTTTTGGTTACTTTGGTGAAGGGTTTGTCAATATTGTTTGTCTTTTCAAAGAACCCACTTTTTGTTTCATTGATTTTTTTGTATTGTCCCTTTAGTCTCCACTCCATTAAGTTCAGGCCCAATCTTTATTTCTTTGTATGTACTGCTTTGGGGTATAAGGTTTGTTCTTATTTTTCTAAGATCTTGAGGTACACTTTTAAAATTATTTATTTGAGATGTCTCTGATTTTTAAGGAAGGCACTCATAGCTATAAACTCATCTTAGCCTTGCCTTTGCTGGGTCCTAAAGTTTCTGGTATGCTGTGTTTTTATTTTCATTTGATTGTAGGGATTTTTGGATTCCTCCCTTATTTCTTCAATGTTAAAGGGTTTGAAACAATACAGGCCAGGTGTGGTGGTACACCACTGTAATCCCACCTATTTGGGAGGTAGAGATAGGATTGTGGTCTGAGGCTGATTTGAGAAAAAGCCAGAGACCTTTTCTGAGTAATAAACTAGAAAGCAAAAGGACTGGGGTGTGGCTCAACTGGTAGAGTGTTTGCCTAGCAAGTGGGAAGCCCTGAGTTCAATTCTTAGTACTGCTAAAAAAAGAGAATAGAATGAAGCAATACATGGGAGTTGAAAAGAAGATAGATCTAGGATCTGTGAAATCAAGAGGGAATGGAGAATTCAGAAAGATTGCAGATGCAGGTAAATTGATTGAACACAGAGAGGGAAAAGTGAGAATCATCAAAATCAATACTAAAGCTAAAGCTTCAAATGGAACAGAGTGGGTACAAATGCAGGCAGAAAGAAAGATTAATACAGGAACACTTCTAAATGGAAAATTACTATGAAGGAAAAATAAAATGATAGAGAAAAGAAAGCAGGTATAGAAGCCAGAACCTGAATTAAGAACAATAGGTTTTTTTTTTGTACATTGTTTTCTACAGGAGTAAAATTCTATTTTCCTTTCTTTGGGCTGGTTTTCTTCCCACTTCACCTCCCCCTGAGCTCTCCAAAAGGGAAATGCAGAGGGCGTGAAGGGGATAAAAAGTCAAGCTGCATATTTTTAATGTGTTTCCAAATGCCACGGAGAAAGCTCTTGTGGCCTACTTGGTATGTAACATATATTTTAAAACTGCTAAACCATTATAGTCATGATGAAAGCACTAACTGGTATTGGTAGGGGGAGGACCATGAGTCAGATTTGAAAAAACAATTAAATATCATCAGTTTGCTGCTTATATATTTGATTTTCAATAGTATTAGGAGTCCTAACTTAAAATTATATTGTGTTTTTTGAAATTGATACATTGAAAAAGACGCTTTAGATCCTTAGATAAAAAATTTACCCTATAACTAAAGTACAATATTACCATATATATTAGAATGAACAGAACAGCTCTTTGAACCTGCTTCAGCATAGCATCCTAACACACACAGACTGCCACAGAGATGGATTGAAACCTGGAATCAGGCGACTTGATATGCCCTTGGTCACTCCATCAAATGCTTGCTCTAGATGAAGCTTCCCCCTAGGGAGAAATGTCCTCAAAGTAGTCCAGGACGAAGTTACTTCTCTCCAACATTTATATCAGGAGTTTTATCCACAGAGAGATGGCTAGTGTAGACATAGAATTTATAGAGTAGAGAGAAGGTAGGAGAAAAGAAAAGAAATGAAGGTGTTATGTGTCTGTGTTACCAGCTATGTGACCTTGAGCAACTTCCTCAAACTCTTGAAAGCCTCAGTTTTCTTATCTATTAGATGGAAATAAGAATAGTACTGATCTCTTAGGGATGTCATAAAAATTGAATGGTATAACATACAAAGCACTGAGCACAATGCCCAGCATGATGTCTAGTAAGTGCTTGATAAATGTTATTTATTTAACTATTACTATTTCTGTACTTCTACTTTTACCATCATTCTTTTTTACAAATGTCTGTTGAATAGCTACTGTATACCAGGTGCTATTTTAGGTACTAGGAATGTGGATCTGTATCCGTTAGCGTCTCTGCCCTGAGTGAGAGACTTTATGTGTAGTTAAGAGAAGGCATATTATAAAAATTAATTATTAAATGAATTTTTAATTGCACCTGTGATGAAAGCTATTAAAGAGAAGTCTAGGCTGGCAGGATAGAGTACAATAGGGTATCTGATCCAATCTGCAACTTCTTTTAGTAAATAAGTTTTGTGCTAAGTGCTGAAGGAAATTGACTAGAAAGGGTGCAGGAGGGGTATTTTGAGGTGAGAGAAGAAAGAAGAGCAGTCCAAACAGAAGGAATAGTATATATGAAGACTTGGAGGCAGGATTTATGGAATGCAGATAATTGATAGAGATTTTGTTACTTTTTCTATTGCCTTATTTTATTTTCGAAGTTTCTTTTTTACATCAATTTTTTATTAGCATTCATCATATGGGGGGATTCATAGTGACAATTCCAATTATACTTATATCGTACATTATTTACATTGTCCCCATCATCTGTCCCCCTCAACCCCCTCCCCACCCCACTTAAAACAATTGCAAGAGGTTACTTAGTTCTGTTTCATATAGGTATATGAAGTCCATCTGCCATATACTGTCACCTTAATCTCCTTCCTTCATCCTCCCCCCTCCCATTAATACCCTCCCTCCACACACACTGCACCTATTTTACAGTCCTGGTTTTTGTTATTAGTATTTAAGTTGATGTTCAAAGGGGTGTCTCAATGTATGCCCACTGTGGGTGTGCTTTACTTTGGTCTGTTCAATTCCTTCCATTACTCTCCCTTACCCCTTTACCTCCCCCCACCCGTTTTTCAACAGCTTTCATTACACATCCTTATATCCTCTACCTTCACATCTTATGTTATGTGATATTACTGATGCTCTAACATTCTCTTTTCCTTTCTCTCTTTCCCTGAGTTCCATAGAGTAGTTCCACAGTTACAAACATGTTCTACATCTGAGTTTGTATATGATCATGCTTCTTTTTGTGTACATGTTTGTCTTTGGTTCTATCTTCCACATATGGGAGAAAGCATGTGGCTTTTGTATTTCTGAGCCTGTATTGTCTTTTTAAAATTTAACCAAATTGACCTACATGATAACCCAAGAAGGAAAAAGTCAGTAGTTCCCAGTCTTTTACCCTTCCCTAGAAAGAATAGCCAGAGCAAATCAAAACAAAACCTTCATTTTTTTATCTTAAACCCATAATTCTAGCTTATCAAAGGGAAAGAAGTGATGGACAATCCATTCCAGAACCCAAAGTCTGAATCTATTCTGGTGGTTAAAATATACATTAAGGTTTATAATTCAGTTTTATATATAGCTTTTTATCATGTCTAAAAGTTAAGAGATGAGAATCATAAATGGAAGGGTTACACAGACTATTGAAATATCTTTCATGCAGAAGAGAACCAAAATAATAAATGGGGGTATTTGCCAAGCTTGCCTTGTGCTGTTAGAGTTAATGCTGCTAGGATGTTTATATTATAGACTTAATCTTTAAAGCTCTAAGATTTGGCCATAAAATCTCTTCCCAGCTGAAATGTGACATATAAATAAGGTCTCTGCTCAAGGGCTGAATTGCTCTGTTGCTGTTTTAAGCTGTCCTTTCACTGAGTACAATTCCGGGTGAATTTTTAACACCATTTAACACTACCACCCATTTTTAACTCTTTTGGCTTAGGAAAGATACTACAAAAGTCACCTTATCATTGCTGCTAGAGTTCAAAAGCCAGAAAATTAGACACCTGTGTAATGCAGAAAAAGTAAATTGTGATCAGAGAATAATTTCAACACTAAATTTTTTTTCTTTATTCATATGTGCATACATTGGGTCATTTCTCCCCCCTGCCTTCCACCCCTCCCTCTCCTCCCACCTCCCTCACTTCCTGTTCTGCCCTTTTCTCCAATTTTGTTGAAGAGAAGGCATAAGCAATAATAAGAAAGACACAGCGTTTTTGCTAGTTGAGATAAGGACAGATATACAGAGAGATTCCTAGCATTGCTTCCACGCACATATGTATTACAACCCGAATTGATTCATCTCTACCTGACCTCTTCACTCCTTCCCGGTCACCTTTCCATATTGACCTCTGTCATTTTAAGTTTACTGTATTAGCTCCTCTGCAGTGGGGACATCAAACACTTTCAAGTTTTGGGTTTCCAACCTATCCCCATTCCTCCCGTATGTGCTCTCCCCTTAGCATGTGACCCAAGTCCAACAACATTGCTGCATTTGGCCTAGATCTAAAGTCTGCATATGAGGGAGAACATACGATTTTTGGTCTTTTGACCCTGGCTAACCTCGCTCAGGATGATGTTCTCGAGTTCCATCCATTTACTTGTGAATGATAAGATTTCATTCTTCTCCATGGCTGAGTAAAATTCCATTGTGTATAAATACCAGAAATTATAAATTTCTTTTAAAATGTTTTCTATGCAGCATTCTGTAGTCTGTTAAAACTGTGGTGATAACATGTTATATAGAGAACCTAAGAAAGAAAAAATAATTTTAAAAACCAGCCTAGTAATTATCTTAAGAAAATTTATGCAATAATCACGCCTCTTCAAAATCTTTTATATCATGTCTCTTAAAAATCTAGTTTTTATCTAATCAATTCAATATGAAAACCAGTATTACTGAGGTCTTTTTTGTTTTGGTTTGTTTTCTTGGTAGTACTGGGACAATGAACTTGGGGTCTTGTGCTTGCTAGGTCACTCTTGCCAGCCCTTTTTGTTTTCGTTCTTTTTGAGATAGGTTCTTTCCTTATGCCTGACTGATTTGGATTGTGATCCTCCTATTTGTGCTTCCTCACACAGCCACGATGACAGATGCATGCCACCTTGCTCAACCATTTGTTGAGATGGAATCTTGCAAACTTTTTCCCCAGGTTGACCTCAAACTGTGATTCCCCTGATTTCTGCCTCTGAAGTAGTTAGAATTATAAGCTTGAGCCATGGCACCCAGACACTGAGAGTTTGGGGTTTTTCTTTTTGCCACTTGTTTTACTAACTCACTTGGCTGTTGATACTCTGAGACTGGGGCTATAATTTTTTAATTAAGTTTTTTTTAACTTTTAATTTTAAATTATAGATTTAAAATTAATTTTAAATTATAGATTTAAAAGCTGCAAAAAGGTACAGACTAATACACCCATCACATGGATCACTCCAATGGTGATATCTTATGCAGCTCTTATGCATCATCAAAACCAGGAAATTAATTGGCACAATACCATTTATAGCTTATAGGTCTTACTCTAATTTTACTATTTTTCAAATACACACATTTTCGTATGTCTATATGTAATTCTTTGACATTTTGTCACCTGTATGGATTCATGAAACCACCACCACAGTCAAGATACAGAACTGTTCTATCACCACTAAAGAGTTCCTTCATGCTGCCCCATTCATAGTCAGACCTCCTTCCCTCATCTCTCCTTCCCTTGCCCCTGACAGCTCCTTAACTCATCTGCATTTCTATAATTTTGTCACTTCAAGAATGTAATGTAAATGAAAGCACATAGTATGTAACATTTTTAGATTGACTTTTTTTCTTTTTTTTTAATTAATTTTTTTTATTCATATGTGCATACAATGCTTGGGTCATTTCTCCCCCTTGCTCCCACCCCCTCCCTTACCACCCACCCTGCCCCCTCCCTCTCTCCCCCACTCCCTCGATACCCGGCAGAAACTATTTTGCCCTTATCTCTAATTTTGTTGAAGAGAGAATATAAGCAATAATAAGAAGGAACAAGGGTTTTTGCTAATTGAGATAAGGATAGCTATACAGGGAGTTGACTCATTAATTTCCTGTGCATGTGTTTTACCTTCTAAGTTAATTCTTCTTGATCTAACCTTTTCTCTAGTTCCTGGTCCCCTTTTCCTATTGGCCTCAGTTGCTTTTAAGGTATCTGCTTTAGTTTCTCTGCGTTGAGGGCAACAAATGCTAACTAATTTTTTAGGTGTCTTACTTATCCTCATATCTCCCTTCTGTGCTCTCGCTTTTATCTTGTGATCAAAGTTCAATCACCTTCTTGTGTTTGCCCTTGATCTAATGTCCGCATATGAGGGAGAACATACGATTTTTGGTCCTTTGAGCCAAGCTAACCTCACTCAGAATGATGTTCTCCAATTCCATCCATTTACCAGCAAATGATAACATTTCATTCTTCTTCATGGCTGCATAAAATTCCATTGTGTATAGATACCACATTTTTTTGATCCATTCGTCAGTAGTGGGGCATCTTGGCTGTTTCCATAACTTGGCTAATGTGAATAGTGCTGCAATAAACATGGGTGTGCAGGTGCCTCTGGAGTAACCTGTGTCACAGTCTTTTGGGTATATCCCCAAGAGTGGTATTGCTGGATCAAATGGTAGATCAATGTTTAGCTTTTTAAGTAGCCTCCAAATTTTTTTCCAGAGTGGTTGTACTAGCTTGCATTGCCACCAACAGTGTAAGAGGGTTCCTTTTTCCCTGCATCCTCGCCAACACCTGTTGTTGCTGGTGTTGCTAATGATGGCTATTCTAACAGGGGTGAGGTGGAATCTTAGTGTGGTTTTAATTTGCATTTCCTTTATTGCTAGAGATGGTGAGCACTTTTTCATGTGTTTTTTGGCCATTTGAATTTCTTAGATTGACTTTTTTTCACTCAACATAATGACCATGAAATTTGTTTCATTTATAATTAATTCATTCATTTTGTTGATGAGTAGTGTCTCATGGACATACCACAATTTGTTCAACTGTTCACTTAATGAAGGACATTTGGGTTGTTCCAAGTTTAGAACTACTACATGTAAAGCTTCTATGAATATTTATGTATAGGTTTTTGTGTAAACATTGTTTTCAATTTTCTAAGGTAAATGCCCAGATGTGTAATGATTGCTGAGTTATATGGCAAGTGTAAGCTTAATTTTTAAAGAAACTTCCATACTGCTTTCCAAAGTGCCTGTGCTACTTTGCATTCCTACCAGCAATGTAGGAAAGATTCAGTATCTGTGCATTCTTTGTTTTTGTGATGCTGGGGATTAAACCTAGTGCCTCATGCATGCTAGCAAGTATTCTAACACTGAGCTACATCCCCAGACCCTCTCCACATTCTTATTAGCAGGTATTAACATCAAGAATTATCAGTCATTGTTATTTTAACCATTTTAAGGTAGAGGTTCCCCATCATGGTTTCAGTTTATATTTCCTTCATAGGTAATGATGTAGAATAACTTCGCATGCATTTATTTAGAATCCAAATATCATCTTTGATGAAGTTTCTGTACAAATTGTTCTTCTATTTTCTAGTCAAAAACTGTTTTTGTATAGTTGAATTTAGAAAATTCTGTATATATTCTAGAAGAGTCTTGTTGAATATGTGGTTTACAAATGATTTTCTCAGTTGTCTTATCTTTTCATCTTTTTTACAGGGTCTTTTGAAAAGCTAATTTTTTTTTAATTTGATGAGTTTCAACATCCCCATTTTTTTTCTTTTGTGAATCATGCTTTTGTTGTCATGTAAGGGCTGAATTTTTCTTCAGTGGATCAAAATGTTATCATTAATGATAATAGATACCTTGTATTATGCTCTTTTCAGGACCTGGGAACTGAGCTAAGTCCTTCATAAGCATCATCTAATTTCATCTTTATGTTAGCTGTATGAGGTGCACATGATTGGCTGCATTTTTCAAATGAGGTGGCTGAATCTCAGCAAGGTCACTCTCTAGCTGAAGCTCACATACTAAGTGTTTTGTCAAATCTGGTTTCAAGCTCAGATATGTCTAACTCCCAAGTACATTCTATGATGGATTTAGGAAAAAAGATTTGGGAGTGTTAGTGCAGATAGGATTTCCCTGGGGAGTGATGGGGAAGGTAAAAGGGCCAATAAGCAAAGGCTGGACTTAACCTATTCAGCAAAATGGAGCAAAGAAAGAGCAGCTCTTATCAAAGATAGGTAACAAAGAGGAAGTCAGTACTCATCTTGGATAGAAACCACTAATGAAGTGCCAATTTGATCCAGCATTTTAGTTTCTGCAAATGAACACATTTATCTTCCCTACATACATACATTCTGCCTTCCATCAGATAGAAGAAAAGGGTCTTTTGCCTAGCATGAATAGAGAAAATGGAATGCTTTTTCCTCCCCCGTGAACTAAGCTTGAATTGACTATAGTGAAAGAATTCCCTATGGAATGCAAAAGGCTTCTGGAAGTTGTTTGTATATTTTGGTTAGGAGGTTGAAAGAGGAATTAGTAATGGGGTTCAGGAAAATGAAGCAGTCACAGATAGCAGTATTCCTACATGAAATAACCTAAAAGTGACTTGGCTCTGAACCAATAGGCTATAAAATCTGTATGTATTTTATTGATGTGGGGAGAAAACAGATACAGTATCAAGTGAGGAATGCAAAATTAGCTGACCTGTGCTGATCCTAAATGATTAGAATAGGAGCTGGTTCAAATGGTAGAGTGCCTGCCTAGCAAGTGTGAATGCCTGAGTTCAAACTCCAGTGCCACCAAAAAAAATGTTGCTAAATGATTAGATTAGGAACCTGACTTCAAATTTAAGCAGTTCTCAAAGGATAATCCTGGGACCAGCAGCATTAATATGACCTGAAAACTTTTAGAAATGCAAGTTCTCAGGCCCCAACCCAAAGCTACTGATTCAGAAACTCTAGGGATGGAGCCAAGAAGTCTGTATTTTAAACTCTTCTAGGTGATTATGATGCAGTCTGCAGTTTGAGAGCCCCTGTAGTTTCAACCACATATAAAATGTAAAATTAAAATAACTGGTGGCAAACACACCAGGTTTATTTTTTATATAGAAGTAGTCCAAAGGTGGTCTCTCTAGGGCTGGTGTGGTAGTACCATACGATCATCAGAAGTCTAAATTTTATAATTCTGTTATTCCATCCCGAGGACTGGTTTTCATCCTCAAGGTTGCCTCATAATTCAAGAGGACACAAGTTCTAGGTCTCATGCCTCACACTCATGAAAGTAGGAAGGAACAGAGAAAGACTGAAGGGGTCTCCTCCCAAACCAGTCAGTGACCTTTAAATACCCATCCCAAAAACCCTACACATTTCTGTTTATATTTCATTATCCAGAACTTAGTTCCATGGCCACAACTGCCCACCAGGAAGCCAGGAAATGTTATCTTTAATTGGATTTTAGACAGCCTTTGAAATCAACGAGGATTCTATTACTAATGCAAAAGGAAGAAGGGACATCTAGGAGCCTCTGCCAAGAGAATCCTGGAAACTTGGTAAACAGTTGGATAAACCAAATCTTTACCTTTCTACACTATTTCAATTTAAGCAGTAATCATCTTTTTTTGTATGAAGCCGCTGGTCATGGATTACATATATTAGGATCTTCAAACATATATGGAACAAAAGAGGTTGCTTGTAGTGCCCTATTATACCATTTATCAGCCATAAGATGCCAGCCCACATGTCTTATAAAGTTTCAGGATAAACATCCTTTATTTGCTCATCATAAAAGCAAGTAGTTGGATTCATCCAAACTGAAGATGATTCAAAAGAAGCATTCTTTTTTGTTTGTTTTTTTGAGATGGGGTCTTGCTATGTAGTGCAGGCTGGCCTAAATTTGAGATCCTGCTGCCTCAGCCTCCCTAGTGATGGAATAACAGCGGTTACAGGTGTGTGTCACCATGCCTGGCTTCAAATAAACCATTCTTTGCTGGTTTTACAAAAGAAAATTCTAGCTTTCACTTGGAAAAATATGAAATAATTTGGCTTTATCGGTTCCCAGCCCCTAGCTTTACAAAGAACATGGCCCCTTAGCTTTGCTTTCTCCAGAATGAACATGGAAAATGAAGAAAACCTGGCCAAAATAGGTGAGGGGCAGCAAAGAATCAGTGATCATCATTATCTTAAGTCTTAGGTTCTTAAACTTCAGGTATAAAAGGCTCACTGGTTGGAAGCATTTAAAAATGTAAATTCCCAAGCCCTGAAAGCTAAAAGTTCTAGAGTTACAGCACAGAAATAGGGCTCCAGTATTTGTAGAGTATTTTTGAGTATTCCAATTGATTCTAATGGACATTTGAGAAACTATCTAAGAAGTACTAAAGTGCACATGATGCTGTAGCATGCAACATAAGAAACAGTTTCATTCAAAAGCTAAGGCTTACATCTTTCCCAACAAATAGCAAAGTTGAAGTAGGTGGTTAATTTGATGAAAAAGATAAACTGTTTGGCAGCATTGTTTGGTAACTTTAGTTAAAATAGGCAAGTCTTGAAATTTCTCTATGCCATGAGCCTACCCTTAAGGAATGACAGCTCAGTAATAACGATGATGATGGTAACAATGACAACAGTTTGATCAAACAACAAGGACTTCCCCACTTCTCAACATGAATCTATTGTTCACTATTGCTTTCAGTAGCAGTAGATGCTTAAGTTTTCATCCACCTCTAAAAAGGTATAATTTTACTTTGTGTAAAATTTAAAAATTTAAAAATTTTACTGTGTACTGAAAGCCTTGACAACAAAGAAAAAGAGCAGAGAGGTGAAGTTTGGCTATCAAAAAGGAAGAATGGGTAGGAGAAGAAAGGAGAGAAGAGGAGAAAGGGTCCCTTTGACACAAAGCTGTCAACTCTTTAAAAACACAAAAAAAAAACACAGGCCACACAAGCATGCACACATGCGCAACACTCACTATTTTTTAGCAACCACCTATCTAGATCAGCTGCTGTTAAGTCCTGCATTGCTGACATGAGACAGAAAAGTATACGCTCTAGTCTATCCAAGATTAGGAGTTTTGCTTTGTATTACACCAGCTCCCAAGTATTTCACTGCAGCAAAAATGACAGACAAGGAAAAAACACCCCACCCTGAGACCTACAGTGGGATTTAACTTAAGAGATGTGCTCCATCTACTGGTAGAGACGACAACCACAGATAGAGATGCAAATACCACAAAACTAAATACAGGCACACATCTTAAAGTGGATACTGGTTGTTTAGATAAAAAAGGACATTTTTTCACTTTTCAAAACTAGAAAGAACAAAAAACTAGATCCATGAGATTTGTAAAGAGGCAGAAGCTATGAATAAAACAGGAAACAGACTGGACAGAGATATAATGGGAGAAGAAATATAAAAAATAGAGAAGTGCCGAAATAGCAAAACTGCAGGAAATAAGCTATTTGCTCATCACTTTAGCTCAGAAGCTTCAAAAAAGTCTCAACTGGATCTGGAAATAATAAACTACACACGATGTTTTAGATACTTCATTTGTATTATTATAAGGAAATACTATACGGGAATACTGTCCACATGGACATGTTTCACTCAAGTAAGACCAAGTCTTAATATAGAATCATTATATATTTTGTCATTGTCTGGGGATATACAGACAATAATGCTGACACCAAAAGTTCACAGCAATTTGGAAAAGACTAGAGTGGTTGAGGCATGACCAGCCCTTCTGTGCCTCTCTAATGATAACAGCTGTTACCTACCAGGCTGGTCACTATTTCCAGTTATGATTCTTAGGCTTCTGAAGAGTCTGATAGATTTTTTTCTCAAACAGAGATATGTGCTTTCTGAGTGCTGATGAATATTGAATCATCATTTCTCTCTATGGGCACTTCTTCTGGACTTGCTTTACCAATTGGTTCTGCTGCTTCTCAGGATGAAGACAGACGAAAAGGAACACTTGTCAACCATGTATTAGGCACTGGGCTCAGTGCTTCATAGGCTTTGCATTTAATCTTCATACCAGCCTTATGGGGTCTTACTTTTTATCCCTATTTTGTGAATGTCAAGACAAAGACTCAGAGAAATTAAATAAATGCCCCAATGCTATTAACTCAGGGATCTGGAAAGCTGACCAAAGCAATCACCATGTGTGTGCCTTCTACCACAGCATGACATGTGCCATACTGGCAGCATGTATATCATAATATAAGCCAGTGTTTTTCAGAGTATAGAGCTCAGGCCACTTGTCTCAGGATTTCTGGAGTTACCTGCTGGAAGCAGTGACTCACATCTATAATGTCAGCTACTCAGGAGGAAGAGATGGGGAAGATCATAGATTGAGGACAGCCAGGCAAAAAGAAAGATCCCATCTCAACCAATAAATTGGGTGTGATGCTTTACACCTGTCATCCCAACCATGCAAAAAGTGTAAATAGGAGGATCATGGTCCAAGCCAGTCAGGGCATAAATGCAGGACCCTATTTGAAAAAATAAAGCCAGAAGAGCTTGCAGTGCTGGTGGAGTGGCTCAAGCAGTAGAGCACTTGCTTTGCAAGTGTGAGGGTCTGAGGTCAAACACCAGTACTGCCAAAAAGAAACTGCAGATCTCTGGTCCTCAGTTAAACTGACTGAATTAGAATTCCTGGTAGAGCTGAGGACCTAGGGGTGCTAGGCAGGTACTCTCCCACTTGAGCCACACCCCTAGCCATTTTTGCTTTAGTTTATTTTTCAAATAGAGTCCTGCACTTTTTGCCTAGGCCCAGCCTCAGACCATGATCCTACCTATGCTTCCCTTGTAGCTGGGTTTACAGATGTGCACCACCATGTCCAGTTTGTTTGTTGAGATGGTGGGGGAGGAGGGGTGTGTCTCATTAACTTTTTGCCTTGGCTGGCCTCAAACTGAGATCCTCCCAGACTCCAGCTCCAGAGTAGTGGGAATCTGCATTTTAACAAATTCCATCAGATGGTAACTACCTACTATAAGCAGCAAAAACAATAGCAACAACAAAAAACACACAGGAGGCTGAGAGAGGATGATCACAAGTTCAATGTCAGCCTGGGCTACATAGACCCTGTGCCAAAAAAATGCTGAAATACAAATAAGGCATGGTTTTAGAGTTAAAAGTATAAAAGAGGATTTCTCTCCTTTTACAGTCCAGGGTGCTGTGTTGTGAAACAAGAGTGCTATTGCTTGTTACGTGGCCAAGTTACTTTGGTTCCCTGTGCCAATTTACTCATCTGTGAAATATGAATTCACATGGCTATGGTGAGCAGCAAGGCATGTGAAAACACTTTGAAAGTTCTAAATGGCTCTGTGATAAACTGTAAAAATGGCCCCAAATCCCCCACCCACCCCTACATCCATAGCCTTTCAATGTTTATGTTGCAGGTCTTTCCATTAAGACATGGAGTATTTTCCTCCATTTCTTGCATCTGGGCCTTATACATGGGATAATAGCCAACACAACTGTAGCTGAGACTAGAAAGCCCTTTCATAATTTTTTACTACTGTTCTGCTTGGGATCTTGAGGCCACTATGAGATCGAGTCTCAGCTAAGGAGAAGAGGCCACTCAAAACAAACAAACAAACAAACATAGCCAGTAGCCAAACAAATGCCAGACATGTAAGTAAGGCTACACTGGATCATCCACCTGCCTGCTGACCTTCCAGCTAACTGAAGATCAATGAAGGAAATCAGCACAAATTAGTAGAGCCAGCCTAGACCAGAAGAACTGCCCAAGTAGCCCACTAACTTGTGACCTAAATAACTGATTGTTGTTTAAGTACTCTTAAGTTTTGGGAAATATTCCTTACATAGAAAAAGCTGATATAGGCTGCACCCCCATGCTACTATTTAAGTTGTTTGGTATCTTAAGAATAGGTTCTGTGGTTTTCAGAGGTGTTGCCCAGAAATGCAGACCATAGATTAGCAGACATTACTGTATAAATTCCCAGGCAAACCAAGCAGCACTGGTGGCTCATACTTGTAATCCTAGCTACTTGGGAGGCTGAGATTGGGAAGATCACAGTTTGAGGCCAGCCTGGTCAAATACTTTGCAAGACTCCATCTCTAAAATAACCAGAGCAAAAGGACTGGAGGTGTGCTCAAGGGTAGAGCACCTGCATTGCAGGTGTGAAGCCTTGAGTTCAAGCCTCAGTCCTAGCCCCCAAAAAAATTCCCAGGCAAGCCTTTTCATCCCTTGGGTATAGTGCCCACCAGAAATTGTTTCCCATTCTGTCCTGACCAAAGCTTCCTCTGAAAACAGCAAAGAACTGAAATGAAAGAACCTCTCTCTATTTTCCTAACTCATTGTTTCTACAAAAGGAGTTCAGCAGCCTTGTGCAGAAGGACATATAACCTAAATCTTTTCCAAGCTGATTGTCAATAATAATCTCCTGACTCCACAAAAGCGTGCATAATCCACTGCATACCTTCCCATGTGCACACTTTCAACATCCTGCTGCTGGCACAAAGATAAATGGCTTCATCAAAGGCAGCCATGGAGGCTTACAACCTGTTGAGGCAGAAAAGCTTCCTGAGGGATCAGAAACAACCTAATGCCCAAATCAAGCATTCTCACTGCCGTGTGAAGCATCATTGTGCAGAATATATTAAATAAACTTGTATTGGTGAATGGGGCAGGATTATGCTACCCAGCCTCACCCTAGGAGTCTTTATACTATGATTAAACTCCTTTTATAGGCATTTTCAAAGTGCATTTTTCCTCTTGCTAAGTGTGAAGCCCATGTTTGGTGAGAGAAGGCTGTCATCTGCACATAGTGTCTGAGGGGCTTTGTTCAATGGAACTAGTAGCAAGAGATTTTTATCAAATTTGTATTCTGCAACCTGAAAAAAGTATAAAATCAAGAATTATAAACCTTCATTTCCTTCCTTAAAAGATTTAGAAATCATGCCACAGAATACAGCCACTTTACCATTCATTTGACATAAAGCAAATTGCAACTCACTCTGGGAACAACTGGCTTTTGCAAGGCAAATGCACCATATTCCAATCACATACTCATTCCTTCTACCCATTTTATTAGATGGTTATGGTAGCTATAGTTTTTGGATAGTAACCACATAATCCATTTTTTAAATATGTCTCTAAGCTGCATTGGATCAGGGTGATATCTCAAAATGCCACTGGGTAACTCAAAATAAGTCTCAGGCTTCTCCTACTTATTGTACACAGGCTTCAATATGTTAATTTACACTAAAGATTCTCAAATGCCTTTCTAATAGCATAAGAGATTTTCTGGATATTATTTAGAATTTCAAGTTTCATTCAAGAAATCAAAAGTAGCACATATAAATGATCATCATTAAATCATTTGACATGAATTCTAGAACCAGGACTTTACTGCAAATTTTCTCATATCAGGTCAACTGCCACTGAATTATAGTTAGTTACCAATAAGCTTTTATTTGACAAGTAGGTAATAAAAATGACCCAAAGTCATGGTTAAAAATATTTAGATGTTGACACAGTCTTGTGGCATTAAATAATGAAGTCCTACCAGAAGGAAATGAACAATCAGTGGAGAATAAAACATAAAGGAAATGATCACATGAACACTTCCAGAGAAGAAAGGAAAGCCAATGATAGATGATAATTGAAGCCATGGGTATGAATAAGCTATTCCCAGGACACTGATAGAGTAACAATAGAAGATTGCCAAGGACAGAATGCCAAGGAGCACCAGTATTAAAAGTATAGCCTAAACACAAGGAGGCTGAGGAGTGGCCAGAAACATTGGAGGAAAACTTGAAGTGGTCTGTATCACCAACCAAAGGCAAAGAATGTTTTGATGTAAAAAGGATAATGCCAAGAGAGCAAGGAAGAATAGAAGGGAGTCCATTGGAGTTCACCACAAGAAAGATTGTAGATGAAGCTGGGGATGTAGCTCAGTTGTAGCACACTTGCCTAAGATGCTCAAAGACCAGTGTTCCATCCCCAGCACAGGAAGAGGGAGAAAATGAAGCCTGGTGTGGTGGTACATGCCTGTAATCCTAGCACTTGGGAAGATGAGACAGGAAGATCACAAGTTAAAGACCAGCTTGAGCTACATAAAGTGAGACCCCCCCATCTCAAAAATGAAAAAAGAAGGAAGAAAAGAAAAAGAAAAATTATGGTGATTTTGGCTAGAACTGCTTTCATGGTATGGTGAGGACAAAAATAAGATTGTGGTCAGCTAAGAAGTCCATGTTAGGATGGAAATGAAAACAGCAAGTATAAACAACACTTTAAGCCTTGAAATGTGTGAGAGGAAATGGAGGAAAGAGAAGCAACTGAAGGAAAACATGGGACAAGGAGGACTTGTTAAAAGTAGAAAGGTTTAAGAGTTTTAAATGTTGACAGGAAGGAGTTAGTCAGTCATGGTGAGGCATAGCTAGAATATCAGCTGGGCAGGCAGAGAAGGGAGGGAGGAAGAGGGAGAAATTTTAAAGGCTCCCACCTCTAAAATTTTAGACTTTTCTTCTCTGTAAAATAGGAACCAAGGTGGGAGGGGGGATGCAAGAAGGATACCAGAGGTATGATGAGAGTATAGAAGGTTTGAAATAGTCATTGTGGAGACAGAAAAGGAACAAATTGACTATGGAAACATGGGGAGAGTCCTAGGTGCCTTGGAAGGGTAGCCTCAGGTGGAGTCAAATGTCATGAATTTATGGTTGCACCAGTGGTAGAATCTTCTCCAGCAGTGCTCAGCTATCTTGATATAAGTAAAAAGAAGGATGTTGAATCCCTCTAAGAACAGGTTTTTGGCACATGGAAGTACTATGGAAGGGCAATGGACCAATGATGCTAAGGAACCTGGCAAGAGAGGGGTGGACCACAAAATGTAAGCCGGATAGAGAAGGGAAGGTATGAGGGAGTTAACACTATCTGGAAAAATTAGTGGAACAGATGAGATGTCTCTTAAGGTTAACCAGTGGGTGTGGGAGTAACTAAGAGGTGAAGCAAAGCTTTTCGGAGCTTGTCAGAATGGACTGTGTGAGCATAAGAAGTCAGAGGTGATGTAGTTCTAAGAGCTACAAGATCCAGAACAAAGCCATGGAGTGAGTGAAAGAGAGTGCAGGTGAAGGTCCTGGAAGAAGAGAAGATGGACAACTTGAAAAGATAGGGGTGATTTTTTTGTCTACACACATGGTTAAGTTCATAAGATGATGGCAGGACTGAGGTGGACTGGACAATGGACCATCACCAACTGAGGGAGAATTCCCATGAAACTGACAGTGATGACAGAGATGAGATTTAGAAAGTGGAATAGTTGCACTGTGGGCATCTCAAAATTCCAGAGGATGGGGAATGGTCTCAAGGAAGAATGAAGAGTTAGGTGGTGGCCTGCTCTACTTCCCAATCTGACATCAGGCCACTGGGCCATAGAGCACTTCCACTTGACCCACAGGGGACAGGAGTTTCAGTTATTAGGGCTGGGAAGAGAGTGCACAAAGAAAATAGGAAGCTTTATTGTGGGAGAGGAGTTGCAAATGGTCTGGGAAAAGGATCTAGTATAAGTGGCAATGAGAGGATTTATATATTACCGGAAGGATTCACATCTTACAGAAAACAGGGACCCAAGAAAATTGGGATATGTGACATTGATTGACTAAAACATTGTCAACAGAACTACACACACACACACACACACACACACACACACACACACCACTCCAGCTTTCATCTGGTAGCTGAGGGAAAGTGTTAGGGCTGCCTTTCGAAGCACTCAGATACTCTACAAATGTGCTTTAAAATTACATATGAATAGCATTGTTTGAAGGCCTTGAAATTGCTTCTGTTCACTATTTGATCTAAGAGTACCTGCATGCCAAAGGGAGTAATTCTTTTTTTTTTCTTAGCATTGGTCTAGGATTAATGGACTACTACTTTCTGCTAACTTAAGACTTTGAGTTAGGGAGCTTCAAGTGGAGATTCTAGTCTCTCATGTTATCAAAGCAGGGAGCATTCAACTCTAATAACAAATCATGTCCTTTGTGATGATGGGCACAGAACCCAGGGCCTTGTACATTCTAGGCAAGTACTGTATCACTGAACTGTATCCACAGCCCAGCAAACCTGCTTCTTAAAGATGGAAGCCCAGAGTTGTGACAATGATCCAGCTGGAGATGTGGAACCAAAACAAGAGGGCTTTATGGGATTTGAAGACAGAGTCTGGGAAAAAGAATGAGTGCAGGTCTGAGCAGAAAAAAAGAAACAGAAGGTGACAGGAGGCCACAGGGAATGAGATCAAAAAGAAGGAAAGCAAAAAAGAAACAAAGGTAAAAGCTCTGTAAGTACCTCCTATCAGAACTGGTATCTTATTTTCCCTAGGAAAGGAAGTGCTACCTTCTCCAAAACCAATTACAGTGGCAGAAGAGGGAAGGCATGGCACACAATAAGGAGAGAAAAATCACTGTAAAGCACTTTGCAAAAATAAAAAGTTATATAAAGTTCCAATAATAATAAATCACCTTGCCTGAGGTATGAAAACCTTAAAATAACCTGAAAAATCAAAATGTGGGGGAGAAGCAGAAGGCACCCACAAGCTTCCAGAAGGTTTGTATGCTTGCTTTAAATTCCTCCCCCTCAACACTTCTAGCCAGGTTATTTAAGAGCAGACCTCAATTAGATTTTCAGATGAAGGTGGATGTGGACCCTGTTTAAACCTGTTACCCCCATGCCATGCCTACCCCTGAGTCCATCAGAAGAGGTCATAGACTTTGGGGGAAACCTTTTGTTTGAATCTTTGTAAATTGGGATATATCTGTTTTGTGAAGGTTTTCTTTTCTTCCTTTTTGTTATATAAAAAGAGAAAGATTGAAAAAAAAAACCCACTGATCTACATTCCTATAAGAAAAAAAAAAGAAAGAAAAATAGGTCTTTCTGAATTCTCAATACTGGAGCTATATTCTTTATATATCTACTTGTTCTACTGTTAAACCCACATACTTAAGGGTGACACATTCTCTTAACTAATGCCTTGTCAGGCCCATGTGCCTTGCTAAAAATGGACCTTGAAGACTGCTGTTTCCATTTTTCTAAGAAATAATTTGATTATTTATATGCTGCTTCTATCATCACTCACAAGAAGATGGTCATCTTTTCACAAAAATAAAATTTACTTTGTATTTTTTTGAATCTTTAAAACAATTTTTTACTATTGTGCTGTGTGAGGAGTACAGTGTGGCTTCCACAAAAGTTCTTGCAATATATCAGCTACATTATACTTGAAGTCACCCCCTCCATCGTTCTCCTTTACCCACCTCCCATTACTGGAATAGTTTTAACAGGTCTCATTTTTCATTTATATACATGTGCATGCAGTATTTGTACTATATTCACCCTCCCATGCCCTTTCCTCACATCTTCCCCTCTCCCACTGATACCACCATCCCCTCCATACTGGACCTGTTCTGGCCTCTTATTCTTCCCTACAAAAACAAATTTTAAATAAGCCAAACACTCAAGCACAAATGAGATAAATCTTTTAGAAAACATCTGTGTAAGTCATGTACATACACTTACTGCCCTGTAAAATTTAGTTTAAAATTTGTAGTAAATTCTATTCTGAAGTAAAGCTGCCTTAAATCTCTAATGATATTATTTGCATCCCTAGATCTTTCTTTGTGTGTACTGAAAATCTCCCAGAAATGGATAATTTAATAAAAAGCAGGTGATATGAATCACCCAGGGACAATTTGAATTATTATCTGTAGATAATTCATTATGCACATATTTCTAGTGATATCCCTAAATCAGCAGGGCTTCTTAATCAGAGACTTTCAAATTTTGTCTGTAATAACTAGAGACTTGACCCATAAATCAGCAAATAGGCCAGCAGGCTCTCCACACGCTTCACATTTCTTCATGGGAGAAAAAGACACTTAATTATCCTGAGGTCACAGAAGAAGGAAAATGGACATGAAAACTTGTTGGGAGATTTGCAGAAATGTATATGACTAATTTCAGCATTTTCTTAAAAGTGGGCTGATGAAAAGAAGGCAATGAAAACATTGAAATTGAGTTAGGCATGTTTTAAATATTTACAGGAACAGTATTACCAACTAACATCCCTTCCCATTTCCAGGAAGACGATCATTTCAAATCTGAACACTTTTTTCCTTATTAGTGGTTTTAAAACTCTTCAGGTCTTATCCCCCAACCTGCCATGGTAACTTCAATCCCTGAAATACCCTATATAGATCTCCTAGTGCAGAAAGGGGAGAAACTCCATGGACTATAGTGTCAAAACATCTGGGTTCAAATCTTAATGCCCATTAGCACTGCATAGTGGATGCTATTGGTCATCTGTTCAGATCCCCTTTCCCTGACTGGTGGACTCATCTTCCTAGTTGCTGAAAGTATAGGCAGCTAGCAGCTCATGGCTGCCCCCTTTTCCAGAAAAATGAGAGCCTCTTCTTCTAGGAGATGGATTCCCCCTCCTCTCCCAAGTATAGCCACTGGCCAATGACTGACACAGGGGTATGTATATAAGGCCAGCTCTCTTTAATGGGTTATTCTGTGCTACAGTTTGTGCTCCTGCCCATCCTTGGGATCAGGTTGAGGTCAGCCTCAAGTGTAGGCCACATCATTACTTAACTTTCTTCCCCTGCCCTGTCCTGCTTCCCTTCTTCCCCTTCTCCTGACAGCACTTGCTCAATAAGCCACTTGAATCTTTACTGCAAGCTCTGTTTCTAGGGAAGCCTGAATCCTAATATGTAGGTCTGGACATTCAACATGTCTGTTGGCAGTTCCCTCACATGTGAAATGAAGATAATAAAACCTACCTCAGAGGATTGATGTGCAGGTTAAGTGAAAAAAACCTTTGCCCAACAAAGTGCTGTTCAAATTTAAAGGATTAGTATGACCTAACATAAAAGGACGTGTGTGTTACTCTTCTGGCAGATGGAACGCAGGGGACATACCTCCTTTAATAAAAGAGCTCCTTCAGTTGATTTCTGGTTCTCCTTTTTACATCACTGGGCCTCTGTAGCTGGCTCTTACTGCTCTGCTCCATATTTAAATCCAGGCAAGCAATGCAACTAGGGAAAAGTACAAGCTACCTCCTTCAGTTCCAAGCGTATGCTAAGATGCTGAAGTGTTCCATATAGTCAACTCTAAATCTCTAGCCTCTAGAACTCTCTGGAACTTTCTCTAGAACTCCAGAATCATGTGGACAAGTGTTTACTTGAATAGATAGCCATTGGGCTATCTGACAAATATCTTACACTTAAAGTGATCAAAGCATTGCTCTTGATTCACTGCTTCTCAGTCTGCTTCCCCACCTCTGCCTGCCTTCTCCAACTCAGTAAACACCATTGCTGTCCAAACAGCTGCTCAAGTTGAAACTCTAGACATTACCCTTGATTCTTTTTTTCATCCACTCTATTCTATCAGGAACCTGCCAACTCTCCCTCCAATCTCCACTTCTGTCTTCACTAGCACCACCATAATCCAAGTCACCATCATTTCTTACTTGAACCCTTGTCCCCTGATAATACATATTATTCTCTTTTAAAATATCAAGATCATGCCACTGATTTGCTTACAACCTTCAAGTGGCTTCCCACTGTTATTAGAATGGGCTTTCACTCTCTCTCTTTCCCTCTTCCTCCTTTTCCCCTTTCCCTTTTCCTCCCCCTCACCTGATACACATACACTCGTGTATGTATCACATACATACATACTATATCCCAGCCACATTGCTTTCTTTTTGTCCTTTGAAATCGTCAAAGACAGTTCTTCCCTCAAAGCCTCTACATTTGTTATATATTCAGTCAGGAATACCTTTCCCCAAACTCCCATGACTGTCTCCTTTTTGTTTTGATTTCCCAGTCTGAAATAGTTACCCAGGCATAATCTGTTATACCTTTTTTCTTCTTTGAAAAATCCCTTCCCTTCATGGTTACTTATCCATTTGGGTATTATCTGTCTCCTTAATCACTGTAAGTTCCATAAGAACAGAGATCTTGTTTAGCATATCACATAGGCCCTAAAACAGTGCCTAATATGTAACAAGTAATCACTAAATATAGTTTTTGTAGTGTTTTTTATTTTAGTGGACACATAAAAATTGTATATACTTACTAGGTATAGTGTGATATTTCAACACAGAGATACAATATGTAATGATCATATCGAATAATTGATATATTCATTACCACAATTCACCAAATGATGAATATATCATTATGTGTTGAGACTGAATACAGTTTTTAAATGACAGATTAATGGAGGTATGAATGGATGAAGCACTGGACCAATGCTTGAATTCTAGCACAACTATGCCATTTGCTATCTGTGAGACCTTGGGCAAGTTATTTGATCTTTTGAAGGACATTTTGGATGGGGCCTGCCAGAGTGGAGATGATATGGCTGAGGTAACTGGGGTCTTAATCTCCCAGAGTGAAGTGAGGTCTTAGAACCTCTTCTCCTAGGTTCTAGGCTCATGCTGCAGCATGATAAAATCTTAACCATGAGTAGAAATGACCAACTCTATTTTTATAGAGAGGAGCCCCCTCTCTCTATAATGAACTCACCCCTATAATAACATCATTAATAATGGCATCAATCCATTCATGAGGGCTGAAACTTATTAAAAGTCTCACCCATTTAGCAGTGTTAAGTTTCCAATATCTGAACCTTGGGAGACAGATTCAAATTATAGCATCCAGTGTATATATTCTAAGGAAAAGCATATTCCCTTACATGACCATAGCACACTAAACATAGGAAATTTAAAACTGATATAATATTTTTATTTAGATGCCGGTCAGTATTCCAAATAAATCAACTGTCTCAATAATATCTTTTAAATTAAAAGTTTTCCATTCTAGGATCACATATTGCATTTAGTTTTTATCTGTCTTTAGTCTTCTTGTCTTTTGTGGTATTGGCATTTTTTTGGTAAAGAATATGCCAATTATTTTATAGATTGTTCTAGAGAGTTACTTATTTTTAAAATGGAAACAATAATATTTACCTCATATGATTAATAAACTTAAATCCTGATCTTAATTTAGAGAATAAATTAGATAGCACTTGTGATATGCTTAGCATGTGATGAGTGCTCAGTAAAACATGAATATCAGGGTACCACAGGAGAAAGAAAAATTGCAGTGTGTAAGATACTTCTCCGTGGAAGAATTTCAGGTTTTAAAAATGTATTAATGAAAATAGTGTTATAGATTTGAGGCCTGTTTTTACTATTTATTACTTGTTTCATTTTCATTCACTTAGCAAGTATTTTCTAAGTATTTAGATTGTGTCTAGAAATGCTAGGTAAGTTTCTTCCCCCATCTTAAAACTTATAATTTTATTTATAAATTGGGGTTAGTAATAATCTCAAATATTTTGAGAATATAAGAATATGTATTTTTATGTAAAAAAACTAGAAGAGTCTATACAAATACAAATTTATGCTTATATTCTTGATAATGTTATTCAGTGTCAGTACCATCCAGTGTGATTCTTATTAGTCATGTTGAACTTGAGAAGCAAGTGACCAAAAAGACCTTGATGAGGATGACACAAACTATTTTTATAAAATAGACTCATGTAGTTTTATTTTTATGCTGAACTAAAAGTTTTTTTGTATTCCAATTGAACTAACCTTCATGGAAAACAGGGTGAGTGTACATGAGGGTAGGTGCAAGCATAGCAGAACCATTTGATGCTGGAATTGAAATTCAAGGCAAAGCTAAAGATGAAAGATTTAGAATTGAGTGTATGATCATCAAGACTATATATGAAAGAGAAGATGACAGTAGTGACTCAATAGCATGAACTAGATTCAATAAATGTTTTATAGACAATAATTTCTCAAGAGCCTTGTGGCGAACTTGCAAATTGTACAAGACTCCACAGGCCTCCCCCTCATCCCCCGCCCTGGCACT
Source organism: Castor canadensis (assembly GCF_047511655.1). Lineage (NCBI taxonomy): Eukaryota > Metazoa > Chordata > Mammalia > Rodentia > Castoridae > Castor > Castor canadensis. The sequence continues at coordinate 114,692,197 of NC_133405.1, forward strand.
CAAGGAAAACAATCACTTGGTTCTGTTTCCCTCCACTCCTGGCCAGGATGTGGAACCAGAAATACCTGGGTTCGTATTCTAATTTCCCAACTGACTTTATGAATTTGAGAAATGTACTACTTTACTTCTCTGTTTTCTCATCTGTGGAATAATACCTATTTCACAGAAATGTTAAAAAGAAGTCCTTCTCAAAATGTGGCATAGATCAGTGGTATCAGTATCCCCTAGGTCCTTATAAGAGATGCAGATTCTCAGATCCCACCCAAGACCTATTGAATCAAAAATATTGAGAGTGGTGCCAGAAATACTTACTTTAATAAGACTTTTCCCATTGATTTTATGCATATTAAAGTTTAAGAACCATTCAAATAATAGATTAAATGTTGCAGTATATGTAAATCCTCTGACAGCAATGCTAGGTAACCACATCACAGAGTAATTGCGAAATAAGAGTTTGTTCCTTCCTCTGCTCAACTCCCCACAACTTACCTAATGCACAAATCCACACATATTCACCTGCATATGTACAGGTGCACATCTGTGAACACACACAATTGTTTGTAATACTGTACATGATTAAAAACACCACTTTTTTCAAATGCCACCCATTAAAAGCTGGAAGCATATCTACAAAATGTGATATGGTTCAGCACAACTAGTAATATCACCATTTTCACATCTTGCTTACTTGATAACTAGGGAGAAAAGTGTCCATCCATGAATATATTATATTTATCATGTGTCCAGCTCTGGTTTCTAGGAAGGACATTAGGAAAAAACAAAAACTTGTTGCTGCCATCAAAGAATTTAGTGAAGGAAGATGAAGGAAATTGAACATCTACTGTGATAGGGACTATAGTGGTAGGAAATTATCTTGATGAAATAGACTCCAAATACATCATCATCAGATAAACTCTCCAAGGACATAAGAAGTAGGCTCACAGTCCAAATTATAATGTTCTGTTCACATAATTGTAGTTGATTTAAAATATACAGCAAGAAGCAAAGTGAAAAGATGGGTTGGGTTAACATGTGTGGCATAGAGTGCAAATGGGATGGAGAGAAATTCCTATCTGAATCATAGGTTGCATGAAGTTATACATCTTGTATCTCTCTGCCACCTGTTGAAAATATGGTTCCAAAGATCAAAGTTCAGGGGGAACAAGGATACTTAACAAATGGAAGGTACCTGGAAACAATACACCCTTGCTTAGCAGAGATACACAGAGCTAGGTAAGCCTGAACACAGAATTTGCCAGTAATCTGCTGAACAGCCTCCTCTTTTATCTCTGTGTCTCAAATAAATATGTGTCACTAATGGGTGGCTGATTTAAGAAATCTAAAACTTTCATGAATTTGGTCTGACCTTGTCCATCTGTATCTCTTCTTGCAGCCAGTGTGCATTATGTTCAAAATATATGAACGTATATTATGAACATATCATTATATATTATGATGTCTCTAATATGTCTCAAAATCTATTGCTTCTCTATTTTCATCTCCTTATTTCTCTTGTTCTCAATATATAGAATTGAATATTCTTAAATAATAAAATAGGCACACATACCAGGTACTATGTAGGGGGTTTCCATCTATCTTTTTAGTTTAATTCTTATATTTTATTTTGAGATGGCAAAAAGACATAGTTTGTGTGCTCTGAACAATTTGAGAGTAGCACAAAACAGTATATAGTCATTCAGTGACTGGGTGGTATGGAGAGCCATGGTCTAGGCATTCCAGTAAGGAAAACTGGGCTTATTCAGTGAAGGGCTCATGGAGGAATTGTTTCTCCATCAGAGTGTGAAAAAAATTAAAGGATTCTACTTGAAATAGGTAGGGATATGGACATTATTGGAGGAGCAAGGTAAGAGAATCCAGGGAGATCTCAGGATCACAGATAGGAAAAGGAGTTCATATTTGGTAACAAGAAGAGATATAGTCAGCTAGGGGAAGGCAAAGCTGATAGGAGAAGGCTGAAATAAAAAAAAAGGTAGAATTTGGTCTTCTAAGCTAGCAATCTTCAAATGTTTTTGAAGATGCGTTCCTTTCTATTAGTAAAATACTGAAGCACATCTTCTGTTATAAATTGCATTATTGATCAAATGTTTGCTGCTACTTCTGTTTAGAACTATACATTCCCATCCTATTGATGTCAACCTTGGCCAATAGATTTGATCTAGCTAGTGATACTGATTGACAGTGGTGTATCCCACTGGGGAGGTTTAAGAGCCACAGTCTGATTCTACCATACTCTCTGGAAATGCCCTAGTCAAGAAATACTCCTTTAGCCTTGATTCTGGAATTAAAATTACATCAATTCTATAGCTAATCCAATATTGACAAGAAGCACAAACAAGAAATAAGCCTTTCTTTGTAAGCCATTGAGATTTTCAGGTTGCTTGTTATCATATCATAACTCAGCAGACACATCTTCCAGCAACATTGTTGCAGAGATTTTGCCACTACAGTAAAACCAGGAAAAAGTCTTTGGATTGATATAGAAAAACAAATACTTTTTTTACACAGGTTATTTTTCCTCTGTAGAAAAATCAAGAGAATCTGCAAGCCAATTGGTATAACTAAAAGATAAGTTGGCAAGATTCCTGAACACAAACTAAAAATATAAAAATTATAGAGTTTTTATACTCTAGAAAAAATAGTCATACTTTTTTTAAAGTTCCATTTAAATTAGCAGCAAGAGATAAATGTTTCTGGGAATAAAATCTATCAAGAAAGGAGGAAACATAGAAAAATTATACTATATAGGTAGTAAAAATACTTAAATTGGGGAAATACAGTATATTCTTGATTTGTAAGACTCAGTATTGTAAAGATGTTAATTCTTCCCTATTGGATCCATACAGTCAAGGTTATTTCAATCAAAGACTCAGTAAACTCAGTAGGGTTAAGTGTGGAATTTTCCAAGTTGATTCTAAAATTATATAGAAGAGAATGGGAACAAAAATAGCCAAAACACTCCTAAACAAGAAAAGTATTGTAGGGAAACTTTTCTTATGAGATCTCACTCAAGTCTTGTTTAATGGCATGTGTGTGTGTGTGTGTGTGTGTGTGTGTGTGTGTGTATAAAATGGTATATATATAAAATGGTACTGAGGTTTGAACTCAGGGCCTTGTGCTTGCTAAGTAGGCACCCTGCCACTTAAGCCACACCCCCAGCCCTTAATGGCTATAATTTTAAGACAATGTGCTATTGACAAAACAAGACATATGTCTTACCAAGCAGGAAATAAAAATGACCATAAACATATGAAAAGATGCCAAGTCTTATTAGTATTCAGGAAAATGCAAATTAAAGCCACAAGATACTGTTTTATACAAATCAGATTGGCAAAATTAAAAAGTCTGATAATAACAAGGGTTGGAAAAAATTGTAAAAATAACATATACTTGACTGTTGTAAGAAGCTTATCAATTTTAGAAAAGGAAAATTGGGCTCGTACACATCTATGTCCTAGTAATTACATCTCTAGGAATATACCCTAGAGAATTTCTTGTATATGTACTAAGAAACAAGAGTAAATGGTCATAGCAGCCTTGTTCCTAAAAGCAAAACACTGAAAGTAACCAACTTGCCATCCAGTAAAAAGATAGATTGAGGCATATTCACACCAGAATATTATAAAAACAGTGGGCACAAGATACAGCTACACACATCAACATAAATAAGTGTCAAACACATAAAGCTCAGTGGAGCCCCAGGACTTTTTACTCCTACCTAACTGTAACTTTGTATCCACTGTTCAATCTCTTCCTATGCTCCCCCTCCTTCCCACCTTCCCCAGGTAACAACTCTCTTCTCTCTAAGAGATCAGCTTCAGTAGGATGACTATGGTTAACAATAATGTATTGTAAATTTCAAAATAGCTAGAAGAGAGGAGCTTGAAAGTGCTCATACAAGGAAATAATACCCTGATTTGTTATTACATAATGTATACATGTATCAAAACATCGTACTGTACCCCATAAATATGTATAATTGTGTGTCAACTAAAGACAAAAAAGATTCCAAAGTTCAGGAATAACTCACTGCATATAGTATGAATCCAATTTTCTATTCTAATTGGGAAAACAGACCCATGTTTAGCAGTACATTCACATGTGATTAAAAAACCCTATGAAATAAATAAGCAAATTATCAACACAAATCCAGGATAGTGATTACCTGAGCATTGAGGGAAAGACAGTCCAGGGATCTTCTAAGATAATGGTAATATTCTCTTTCCAAAGCTGGGTGATAGTTCCATGTGTGTGCCCTTTATTATTCTTTAATTTGCACATCTATATTTTACACACTTGTCTTTATGATTTATTTCATAATAAATTATTTTTAACTAAGGGGCATAACTATATATGTATAAGAATATGTATAGAAAATTTATACATAAGTAGTGTACTGGTATGTAGGAATTCATAAACACACAAAATCAGACATTTTAATGAATGGGGTAAAGTAAAATAAATATCCTTTTGATTTTGTTCATGGTTCCCAAAAAAATGCCCACTTCTGTTATTAAATTAAAGAAGTTTGGCTTCATGTTCTGAATTCACAGATTTTAATGTCTTGCTAATCATGATAGCTCCATTAGCTAATTTCTCAAGGCAAATATGCACACAATGATATGCAATGTTAATGATCGTGGATATATATTAATTTTCAGATGACCTTTAAAAATTTCAATTTTTATAACCTATTAAATTTGATATTGTTACTATTTTTTCCTTCATAATATTGCTGATGAAGATCTAGTTCTAAGCATAGGAGATGTGTGAATGTCTCTATTTACTTGTATTAGTCTTGGCATTTTCAGCCATCTGAGGTTTCTTTGTAGAAATCTCTTGAGGCTTTTCTCAGTGTTTAGAGAATTTATTCAAAGTTAATGTAATATGTAAATCTTCTCAACTAGGCTCATAAAATATTCAATGTATCTATGATCTGCTCTATATCTATCCCAAAGTATAGATGCTTAAAGTAATAATTATTATTATTAAGTATTGAAAATTTATTGGAATTTGGACAGGGCATAATGGGAGCAACACATCTCTGTTCCACGATGTTTAAGGCCTCCACTAGGATGACAGTTTGAGAGATGAAGTGGAACTAGCCAGACATGTTTCTCCACATAACCTCTCCATCCAGCTAGCTTGGGCCTCCTCACAGCATGGCTGCCCCAAGGTTCTAAAAGGGCAATACAAAAGCCATTAGTCTTTTTTATAGGCTAAAGTGTAACTGGTATCCTGTCACTTCCAACATTCTCTCTTGGGCATGTAAGTCACTAAGGTCAGCTAAGATTTAATTGGAAGAGAAATTAGACTTCACCTTTCAGGAATAAAGTAGAATTTACCAGTCTATTTAATCTACTATAGAAATAAGCCACTAAAAGGAAGTCATGATAAAACCCTCCCAACTGTAGAACTCCCAATCTTCCCTAGAAGTGGGACATGAATGTCTCATATCCAGCATGAGTTACTACATAGTAACAAAATCAATTACTAAATAGAAGCACAGCTTATTTTCTTTCTCTTTTTTGATAAAAATATAGATAGAATCGCTTACATCCCTATGGGGACACCCACTCTTTTCTAAGTATAGACAGGCATTACAGATGTTAGAAAAAGACAATGATCACACCGAACTAAAAGATGTGAATTGCTGATTTTCTGTGGCTCCACAGCTTATGCAGCTGGGTTACAGAGATTTGAACATTTGAAGTAAATGATCTCAATTGGCTTCCAAATGCTAGTGTCTTGTTTTCCTCACGTGATGGCCTGGCTTACAGTGCTGGATCGGCTGCTAGGTGCAGCTTTAGCAGTCCGGCTGCACACTCTGACAGGTGGATGGGTTACTTTCATGAAGCCAGAGGCCCCACAGCTGCTAATCGTAATTATACTTGTCAGCAATGCATTCCCCTCAGGAAACTCCTGCTGCTTCATTAGGGCTAATTGCCAATAGGCAGTGCAATTTCCTAGAAGAGGAGGGGACATAAACCCGCAGGGAGTTGACAGAACAGCTGTGTGTGCTCAGAAAAGCCAGATGTGGCCATGTGCCATTAAAGTGTAGCTGAGGGCTGCTGAATTCATTCAACCCAGTCCTGAGAACAGAAGAAAGTAAAGTATTTTGTGGAATAGATCAAACTCCTCTCCATCTTTACATCCTTTCATCTTTTGTGAAAAATATGAATATGGTTTGCTAAACTTTTAATTTAAAAAACTCTGTTTTGCAAATGCATTTCTTATATAGTACTTACATATCTAGCTTCATTCATTTATCCATTCACCAAATATGTAAGTACCTACTCTTTGTCTGGATCTATACCTGCTCTTAGGTTATAGGATGAGGGGCTCTGTTTGATGGGAGCCAAATTATGTGCAGAGATTTTATTTTAGTTAGCTAGGGCTGATATAACACAGTACCGTAGACTGGGTGGCTTATAAACAACAGAAATGTATTTCTGACAGTTCTAGAGGGTAGAAGTCTGAGAGTGGGTTGCCAACCTCCTTGAGTTCTGATGAGAGCCATCTTCCAGTTGGCAGAATGTTGACTCTTTTATTATATATTTACATGGCAGAGAGCAGAGAAGGAAGCAAATTCTCTTGTGACTCTTATAAGGGCACTAATCCCATTTATAAGGGCCCCACTCTTATTACCTCATCTAATCCTAATTATCTCTCAAAGGTCCAGTCTCCTAATTATCACCAAATGGGGGGGTAGGGTTTCAACATAATAAAGTTTGGGTAGACACAAATAACCAGTCCATAATGTTCTATCCCTTCCCCCTCCGCCATTTATATCCTCGCAATTGCAACAGCTCCAAGAGGCTTAACTCATTCTAGCATTGACTAAAGTCTAAAGTCCAAAGACAGTATATAGATAGTATTTAACTTAAAAACCAAATGAATTCACCAAGGGAGGGAATGTCAATAGAGGAAAGAAAATATGACTGACGACAGAGGACAGAGGTCTGGGCGCATTCCACCATAAATAAAAGGAATAAAAGGAAGAGACTGAGAAGAAGAACCAATGGGGGAACTAAAAAGGGAACCCAAGAATGTGATATCTCTGAAGCTACATGAAGGAAACATGATTAATGAAGGTACTCAATTCTCTCACAATGTTGACACATCAGGTAACATGAGAACGGAGACCTGACCATTGGATTGTTGTATAGGAAACTCTCCATATTTAAAATTAAATTTTTGTCAATTCTATTTCAATCTTAATCCTAGTAAAAAAAGTTTTTTCCGTGTTGATTTGGGATGAGGTATGATTCTCCTTTATAGAATAATCTAGTTTTTATTTTCTTTTGTTGAGATTTAAAAAAAATAATTATAGTAGAAATTAAAAATTCTTAATTAGGATAGAGTTTATGATGTAGTAGAGATAAGGAATGTGTTGCACAAAGTAGTTAAATAACAATAACTCACTTGTCCAGCTTCTGATGTAAATTTGATCATGTCTCCTTATAATAGGTAAGCTTTGTGTTGTAGCCCCTAACTCTTCACTTTTAAAGAATGTTTATCTTAGAATCTCCCTGGTAGTCTTAATTTCATTCGACATGTGAGTGGCTGCAGGTAAGCTGCTTTGACTATATTCTAGCTCTGGATCATGGTAGGGACAGTGCTATGAATTTTTTTTTTTGAGACAGGGTCTCATTGTATAACCCAATCTGGCCTGGAACTTACTATGTTGCTCAAACTGGCCTCAAACTCCTCCACCTCTTAAATGCTGGGATTATAGGCTGTGTATATTTTTCACCAAGGTGCAATCTTGATCTGGGAAATTCCTGTTCTAGTGGAAGGCAAAGGAGATTCAGGCATACTGTACAAACACACTTAATACTTTTGCTTGAATGTCATGCACATTTGTATTCCTTTAACTAAAGCAATCCTTCAGTCATTTTGTGAACCATTTCACCATTCTGTGTCTCATTTGCTCTTCTGTAAATGAGAGATGATATTTGCAATGATTGTACCCATCTCATTAGAATTGTTGTGAGGGATAAATAAGTAAATACGGCTAATAATATACATGATGCATTCAGAGTTGGCATAAAATAGATTTTGTTTGCTCCATCCCTAATAGGCCTCTGTTTCTAGTTAGTATTTCCTTTGTGGCACCTAGAAGGTCTCATTTAGAAGCTATAACTCTTATCTTAGTTCAGATCTCTCTGCATGTCAGATTCCCCAAGGAAGGACAATACCACTTGAGCTAGTTATTTAACTCTATGTTTCCATTCACATGCTCAGTTATAGTCACCACACTAACTTTTGTCAGAAAAAATCTCCATCCTGTGCCACAGCGCTGTGTCAGAAATAACCTCTCATCCACCCATGTAGCACATGGTATTGGCCCCAATCACCCTTAAGGCTTCTCTTCTTTTAGTAAATCCCCTTGGGGGCATTGATCCCTTTTGCACTGACAAACCTATAGCAGGGCCATTTTAGCCACAAGAAAAGTGAGGTGGAGGGTCACAATCTCTTTTCTCCCAAGAGATTCTCTAGTCCCTATGGATATTTACCTGTCTTCTTCTCAGAATGGGGTTGTACTGACTATGGGATGACAAATTTTGCTAGAGCCTAAAATGATAACTGTATTTATTTGTTAGGAAAATTTCATTTGTTTCTCTCCCATTCTCTCTAGTTAGTATAGATTTTTACTTTTTACTGTAAGAATAGATTATTTATAACTAGAAAACAATAAATCAAAAAAACAATTGTAAGAGCTTAAAAAACACCAAGTGGTAGGTTTAAATAATATTTAAATGTGCAATTTTATTTAAGTTTGCAAACTTAAGATTGTTTATCTAATTTCTTATAATTCATCCTATGTTAAGTTAATGTTAGAGTCCCTACGTACTTAATTAGAAGAAAATCTATTTTTTTACCAATTATTTCTGAGAATTTCCAGAGGTTCTTTCTACTATCATTAATCCATTTTGATAGTCCTTGCTTTTTACATCCAGAACAAATCTTTCTTTCTGATATTTAGGCTCTAGGTAGAATAAATTGACCTGTGTAGAATCCTGGTACTCTTCTTTCTTCTTCAGTCTTTTGTCTATGAAGATTTATCCATATGTTGACAGAGCTGTTTTAAAATGTAAGTTTTATTATTATTTTGATATGGTTAAGCCAACAGGTCAGGAGACAATTGTTATTGAAAATTAAATAACAGATCCCAAAAAAAGCAAGCATGTAACACCTCTGCAGGACCATGAGGGAAATAACCAGGATCAGTTGGGAGACAGAAGGAGTGGGGGAAAATGTTGAAAGCCTTTATCATTGTTTCCATAGAAAGGAGCAAGGAAGGACGGTAAGCAGGTTTAGGACTAGCTAGTTTGAACAATTTCTATGCACACTGGAGTTGTCCAATACCTAGCCCTGAAGTGATTAGGGCTGGAGAATATTGGCCTGGATGTAAGAGCCAAACATAGGAAGTGGAAGAAAGGGTGTGTTTATTTATTTATTTGTCCTCCTTCTCCTGTTCTAGATTGCTCTTAGTAAACTTCCTCTAATGCACCTTCCTTCTCCTCTATTTTTACTAAAATGTACTCATACAAAATGTTTAAATGAAAGGAGAGGGGAAATAGAAAGGACTAAGGAAGCAGGAATATTATGGTACAGAGACCACAGCAACTTCCTTTCCTGTTGTCTGTGGTGATTTTCTTACTTTGAGTTCCTCTAAGAGCAAATCTTGAGATAGGGGTGTAAATCTTTAATTGGGAAGGGATTCCAGGATATAGGAGTGATAGGGAAGGAAACTAGCCAACATATGGGTTCTTTATTCATCTTGGAGGGGTATGACTCCAGCAAGACTATTCTATAATCTATTAAAGACTCTAGAATTGTCTGCCTGAAAGTATGGAGTTTTTAGCTACAAGTCCTTTCTCCCCAGTGCTTGAGTGTAGCCCCCAGGAATGATAAGTTGTGGACTGTGCTTAAGTGTGAGTTTCTCAAATTCTTGGCATTGGGAAAGGGCCTAGGCAGAAGTGACAGGTTAGTCTATATTGTCCCTCACAGTTGCCATCCAGGAAGCATAATCTAGACAGTTATGTGCCTCCTTTTACATTCTGTGGGATTCTTTTTAAATGTTATCTGCTGAAGTGTAATTTATACGCAGTAAAATAAGAGGACTCACTTATGAAATATGGCAAATGTATATCTCTGCAAAAACACCATTCCACTTGAGATACAGAACATTTCCATTATTCCAGAAAGTCCTTGTGTCTAATCTCTCCCCCACAACCCCCAACCCAACACCCACACAGTCAAGCATTGTTCTGCTTTCTATCACCACAGATTAGGTTAGACTACATTTTTAAAAAAAACTTCATATAAATGAACTCACGCAGTGTCTACCTTTCTAATTCACACATAACGTTGCATGGTCAGTAAGCGTGTTCCTTTCACTGCTGAGAAAATTTCCATTGTATGAATATATCACAATTTGTTTATCCATTCTCCTATAGATAGAAATTTGAGTCATTGCCAGTTTTTTGACTATTTGAGGAAAATTTACAAACATTGTTACTTAACTCTTTTGTACATATTAAGTTGGTTATTTTTTGTCTCTTTGTGTGCAGTTGTTTCATTGTATAGTTTCTTTCTTTGCTTCATAAATCTTAACTGAAGGTAGAGAGAGGAGCCAGAGAGAAACAAGGGTTCCTCTCGGCTCTGTTTTCTAAAAGGCCTGCCACATGCCATATTCCAGCAAGTCATTTCATCACAGGGAATGTATATAATGTGCTTAATGTTGTTGCATAAGAAGTAGTCAGAATACTATTTTTAAAATCTGTCATTTATAATAAAAAATAAGAGCAACAGGCATCCTTAACACACACTGCAGGTACACAGCACCTTCAGTTTCTACGTTCTTCATTTCTATAAAGTTTGAATTTCTTATGAGTGTATATTTCATTATCAGAAAAGCTATGAAAAATTTTAAAGACTGGCACCTTCAGTTTCTACGTTCTTCATTTCTATAAAGTTTGAATTTCTTATGAGTGTATATTTCATTATCAGAAAAGCTATGAAAAATTTTAAAGACTGTCAATGTGGGTGAGTTTCTAAGAAGGTGTCTTTTCTCCCTGAAAATCATCATGAAAGAACACAATATCAAACACTATAAACCTATAAACTCATATAGGTGTGTATGATGTACATAATATGTATATATATTTATAAGCACAGAGGAAAAAGTCTATACATTTCATAAAAAATGTCTTGAACTGCCTGGGGCTGAGAATAAATCAAGTTATGGCCAAATTACTCTTCGTCCATAAGACACATCTAAAATACAACCAAATGAGATTAGCATTATAAGGAAAGTATACACGACAGAGATTTTTCAATGGAAATGTCATAATTTCTTTTATTCATTGGATGAAATCAAAGACTCTGATATGCAAATCATTAAATATTCACATGGAGTCTCAGGAGATGTTTTACTCCCAGGTGTTGCTTTAACTTCAGACTTACTACTTACATGGTCAGTGGACCTCGTTACAAACCCACTTCTGATCAAGGATATAGTTATCACTGCCCTAAGATTCTTACCCTTCAGGCCTGCCCTGCTTCAGTCTTGTAGCCTTGACATTGGACCCTCTAGTTCTGTTCCTGAGCAATGACTCCTCTTTGACTTCCAAATTTATGACTTATTAACCCGTTGAGAGACAGTTAAAGGCCCTCCCACACCCTGCAAGAAAGTACATTTCTGAAGTAGCCTTCCAGAGGCATCTCCCCTGCCTCAGTGATCTACTCTAAAATAATAGCTTAAATGGTGGATGTTTAAGGCCTTTATGGAAGGGAGTGTTTATGGCAGAGCTATTTAAGGGTCAGGCAGAGTTTCCAATGACAGCATGCAGACAGCTACCTCCTCTGCTTATGACTTGCCCTGCCTCTACAACTTATCCTCAAGGATGGAGATTTCAAGGCAGAATATCACGAGCAGTAATTTTTTAGCTGCCTCTGGCAGACAGCTGAGATTTCACTTGGTTCTCACTATGGAGCCAGGATGTGTCATGCTTGGAAAAGCAATTGCAGCAGCAGGTGATCTCATTAAAATCATAAAATAAACTAAAGCAATCAACACTGCATCCTTGGAAAGCTGGAATAAGGCAGGAACTCAGAAATTGCTGGTGGGCAAAGAATTGCTTTTTCACATGGAGGAAAAAGTATGTTGGCTCCTCTTCTCACACTTGGGTGGCTGAATGTGTATGTGCTTGCTTAACCACATACCTTGCTTTTTTGGCCCTGATATGCACAAACTGATCAGACTTGATACATTAAAAAAATTCCACACCACTCAGCAGTTTTTATCCTTGCACTATACCCACAGAAATACTTCAGGATTTTTCTGAAGGTATATTTAAGAATTCTCAAAGCAGTGGTGTTCATAATAGCCCCAAACTGGAAACAACACAATCATCAATACTAGAGCAGATAAATAATACAGCAATGAGAGTTAATGATCTTTGATGTTATAAACAATATGGTTAGATCTCACTAGCATAGTATTGAGTGAAAGAAGCCAGATGCAAGAGAGTACATACTGTATGATATCATTTCCATGAAGTATACAAACAGGAGTTTAATAAGCTGCAAGAAATCAAGATAGTAGTTAGATCGGAGGCAAGTGGTGACTATACAGGAGGCATGAGCTGACATCTGAAGCTCAGGATGTGCTCTGTTTTTTGATCTGGGAGTTGGTTTCAAGGGCACAATCAGTTTTTGAGACCTCACAGAGCTGTACACTTATGATATATACACTTTTGTATGTATGTTATATTTAATAAAAATATTTAAAAAATAATAAACTCTCAGCATCAGAGTTTAACAGATGCCTAATGAGTATAAATTTTAACAAAGGAAATCTAGAGTAAAGGAAATCTAGATGAATGATTAATTGGCAAAAGGTTTATTTTCTGACTAACAGCTCTTGAGGAGAGAACTTGGAATGTAGAAGAATGGAAGGGAGAAAGTGTGTTAAGTTTCAGAATGTCTCTTCTTGGAGAAACAAGAATATACTAAAGCAAAAAAAAAAAAAATCCTCACTCCAGGAGACTTAACTAGCAGAAAGAAGGTCATATGTCAAAGCAAGAGGTAACCAACCTATGATACTTCTTTTCTCCACTAAAAGTCATGACAATATCATTATGATATATTCTAAGAAGCACTAAGAATTAATTTTTATTTTATTTTTGAGACAGAATCTCATTTTGTAGCCCAGGCTGGTCTTAAACTCATGATCCTTCTGCCTCATCCTGGTGTGCTGGGATTACTATCATGGCTGGCCACAGGTACATTTCTTTATGTCAGTGTTCAAGACCTGGATTCAAGAATATATGCAAGTCCTCCATATGCCGCCATGCCTGGCAGTGATGAGAATTTTAAAGCAACTTTTCTCTCTCTCTCTCTCATTTCTCATGGTGATAATGTTCTGGCTTCAAATCCTTAGGCTGAAATAGCACACCATATCCCAGGCCTGTGGGTAGAATCCCTGAATGTAAGGGGAACCAGCCAGAGCAAAAACAGAGAGGTTAATGAGAACTGGTGGTTGGGAAGCAATGCAGTGCTGCCTCCATCACAAAAGACAAGAGGCCTGCAGAGGAAAAAGGGACAGCAGTGAGATGAGAGATGTTTGAGGAAAGATGATGCAGAAGACTGGAACTTACCAGATTCTCTACCAAGTTAGGCCCTGGGGCTAGAGTCCTTGTTGGGCTCACCACCTAGACATCAAACATTTTGGTATACACACACACACACACACACACACACACACATACACACACACATACACACACATGTAAGTCCTCAGATACTAGTGATAGAAGAGATGGGAGAAAGCATTCAGAAAACCATAAATGCCTCTGTAGGTCACTTGCACATTATCTTATACATGCACAAGGGAAAAGTCTCTGGGAACATAGTGACAAGGATAATGAGGATATATTGAATTAACTTTCCTCTGAAGAATAAAGAACTCTTTGGGGATAATTTGAGTAGCTTTGTAACCCACAGATATTGACATTCTTTAAAGTACCTTTTTTCCTGGAGCAGTGTTTCTCACACTTTAAGGTGCTATGAATCCCCTAGGGATCTTATTAAAATGCAGATTACAATGGTTTGAATGTTTGTCCCCTCCAAGAAACTCATGTTGAAATTTAATTGTCATTGTAAAAGCACTAAGAGGTAGGACCTTTAAAGGGATGATTTGTGCTCTTCTTTCATATGTGAGATTAATGCCATTATTAAAGGGCAAGTTCAGCCCCCTTCTGTCTCTCCCAACCTCTAATTTTCTGCCAGGTGATGATGCAGCAGGAAGATGACAGCACCTTGGTATGGGACTTCCCAGACTCCAGAACCATGAGTCAATGAATTTCAGTTCATTACAAATTATCTAGTCTGTGGTATTCTGTTATAGTGGTCCCAAGCAGACTAAAACATAGGTTCTGATGCATGGGTTTGAACTGGGGCCTGATACTCTGCATTTCTAGCAAAATTCCAAACGATACTGATACTGATGATCTCAGGCCATATTGAATGGCAAGATTCTAAAATGGGGATTTGTTGGTAGTCATAGTTGCCTAATAAGATTCTCTTCTTGTTTTTTTCAGGTTTTATTTGAATGTACACAAATAGTCTGTGGAAAGACAGAGACAACCAGCAGTGATGGTGGCAGGTAGACACTACCTAATGGAGACAGAGATGGGCAAAAGACCCTTTTCTATATACCATTAACACTTTTTCTCATGAACTCTAGGAAGGCATACTCATTCCAGAAATTAAATAAGTTTTAAAGAGGGATTTTATAAGCCCTGAGAATTCACTTATTATATCTTGTTTGTTCCTAGGGAATAAAGCAGATGCTGGTATAATGTGACTTAACATTTTGATTCATTCCTTAACTGGGTAAGCAAAACAAGCCCCATTGTGTGAAGATCTAATTAGTATCCAGGAAGCAGTAGGCTTCATCATGAGGGCCCCTCATCTTGTTTGGTAGGTATTGATAGTGAATCCTGCCACTGAGATCTCTGGTGGTTTCAGTGACTAATAACTGATGGAAGGCTGCATATTTCAAGGCAAGTGTGTATCTAAGATATAATTTGTCAACAAGATAAAGAATCCCATTAAGGATACAGCTTCTTCCAAGTAATGGCTTTTTCAGTGTTAAGCACAATCAAAGCAAAGCTATTAAGATCAGGAAGAGGGCTAACACTAATACATGACTCTAAAGTCTGATGGGAAAATGTGAATTTCAGAGAAGGGGGAAATTCATCCTTTACTTGAACAACAAACTTCTTAAGGCAATGATTTCTGCTCATATGACTTATTCATAAGTAAAAAATGTGCTTAAAAAGAGTATTTCTATGTCTTGGATATGTGTCAGTAAATTTTTAACCAAATATGTTATAGAAAGAAAAGTACACAAATAAGTATATAGATCAATGAAATTTCACAAAATGAATGCACAGGCAAAAGATTCAAGAAACAGAACACTCTCAGTACCCTAGAAGTAACCCCATATACTCTCTTTCTGTTACTAACCTTGACCTCAAGGTAATCTCTACTTTGGTTTCTAACATAGATTTGTCTTGTCTGACTTTGAGCAATACAGAATGGAATCACACACTATTATAATTGTATGCTTTTAATTTTCACCCTCATGCTCCCCTTTTCTAATCAGTAAATTGCACATCTTTGTCACTGTGCTCAGAAATAACTGGCCATGAGAGCCCAACTGATTAAGTCACTGATCAATTTATATCCCTAAACAACTGTGTTAATTTTTTTCAAGTGTTGCATGAAAACTTTGCCCAACCCAAATTACAATACCTTTCTATAAAAGACACGTCCCATAGCACTGTCTTTATCTCCATTCTCTTTCCAAGTCATCAATTTTAAATTACCAAGTGACCCAGAGGCACTGCAGATTCCAGGTCTACAATTCTCTTATGAGTCAGGAAAAAGAGTGGAAAAGATAAATCTTCAGCCTGTCAGCAAACTCTGAAACAACAATATCCCTGTTAACTTCGTTATGAAGAAATCCCATATTTTTGTACTCTGGGGAGAAGAGAAGATGCAGCCCCTGAAATTAGATTATCTTCTCTGCTGGTGTAAGGTAGGCAAGACCAGAGGTGACTTCATTTTGGATTCAGTCAGTGACTAAAAGGGTTGCCTAAAGGATGTCTTTTGGGTGAGGGTACTCTGGGCAGGGAAGACATATAAAGTTGCACAAAGAAGACTTCAGAAGAAAATGTTATAAATGCAATTGATGATGTTGTTAAAAGAACTGCGAGTTGGAAACCTAGTTATGTGGTGTGGATGTCAGAAATCAGTGCTATTTATGACCATGTGGAGGATATTGGCTACCCAAAGGAGAGCAGCCTCTTTACTTTTCCATTTTTTCTCTCAGAAAATTTCTCTGGTTGAAGTCTATCTCACTTCATGTCAAACCCAGTAAAACTGAGGTGATAATAACAGCCATGGGGAAGGATTTGAGGAATGAGCCCATTTCATCACAAGAGGAGAGATGAATGCTTCGCTCTTAGTCCAGAATAAAATCATTATGGCTGTAAAGATTTAATACAACATCCATATGTACATAACAAAGTCTGTAATGTATTTTGAGTAAGTAGCATATACAATCTTATTTTAGGTCATCAGAAGCTGGTAATATCATGGGGCCATAAAAGGAAGCTGTGGCAATTGCAAAGCTTTTAGTCAGCAAATTCACAGGGCACCTCCTTTGTAGTTGCCATCAATTGAGGGATACTCCTTTGCCTTAGACCATACACCATTATGGTGGGAAAAGAACATCACTTGGAAGTTTGTTAGAAACGGAAAATCTCAGGCCCCACCCCACTACTGAATTGGAATCTGTGTTGGAATAAGATTTCCAGTTTATATACACATAGACGTCTGAGGAAGTTTGAACTTAAATGGCCCTCTATTTCAGATGTTCTTAAACCTGGCCATATATCAAAACATCCTATAGAATTTGAAAAAATCCCATTTCTAGTGGAGAAGCAAATCACAAGATCTTTTAGGAAATCCCAGTTAGACTGCAGGAATAAATTTTAGTGATCTACACTGTGTGGTGACCACAGTTAATATATATTTATAACTTTCTAAAAAGAATAAGCTTTTAGCATTCTCACCAAGCACAAATAAGCAAAGTATGAGATATATGTTAATTAGTTTTAATCTTTCTGGATTACACATATGAATACATTATACCACATAAATATATGCAGCTAATAATATTCGTCGAGATAGGGGATTCCAAGATGGCAGCTAGAGGGAGGAAGCAAAAAGCGAGCCTCCTACAGTGAAATCGTGGAGAGACGCCGGAGACACATTTTGCAGGCATAAACACTGAGAAAAGGCATAACTTTGACCTCTCCACACCTCCAGCTGGCACAGAGAATCTCCACTTCACGTTAAACGGAGAAACAAGGAGGGCCCCCGGGCCGCCAGTCGCCGGCGCCCAGACGGCTTGGGAAGATGTGGACCAGTTGAGCTTTGCGGTACCACGGCACTCCCACAGACAAGCCTGGGCCAGAGCAGCATAGCCCCCTGGACAGACTGACCTCCACCCGGGGAAAAAAGAGAAACTGAGTAATAAGCAATAAGAGCAATAAAGACATGCTGGAAAGAGGGTGGGGTGCCCTGAGTGCTGAAGATTGGGGGAAGGGAACCCTTCCCAGGACTGTAAATAAACAAGCCAGGCAGGCCAGAGAGCCTCTGGTGGGAGTGAGGGCGGGGCATGCGCCCAGCAACCAGGAGCGGGGAAAGCTGGTGAGAGTGGCGGAGGGAGGAAAACTCCACAGGAAAAGAGGGAAGACCCACTTCCCACGTGAACTGTAAACAAACATGGCGGCTGGCAGGAGCAGCAGCACCGCCCAGTAAGCAGGAGCAGGAAAGCTTGTGAAAGTGGCAGTGGGAGGAAAACTTCACAGGAGAGGGGGGAAGACCCACCTCCCACATGAACTGTAAATAAACATGCAGGCCCGACAATGCGGGTGCAGTGTCACCTTTCCCAGTGCTTGGAAAGGGGAAAGCCTGTAGCAGAGGCTCCCGCACAGGAGAACTCTGAACAAACAAAGCCTGCGGGACCAGGTGAGTGCTAAGCTCACCCCAGAGATCTGCATAAATAACGCCTCCAGCAACAGCAGGCTGACAGCAGCGAGCAGGCAAGCCACAGCTGCAGATAACATTCTCAGAACTGTCTCCAGACTCTTTTTTTTCTTTTTCTACCTACCTTTGATGAGAGAACAACCGAATTACACCTGCAAGTGGGAAAACTTACTGAAACTGTATTGCATTTGAACTTGGGACACTAGGTGGGGTTTTTGTGTGTGTGTGTGTAGTTTTGTTCTACTTTATGCATCCCCTTTGATGAGACAACTACAGAACAACATCTGAGGCACCATCTCCAGGATTGGAGACTGAAACGGACACCCAAATTATTAAGATGGAAACTTCATTGCATTTGAACTTGGAGGGTCTTTTGGCTTTTTTTTTTTAATTTTCTATTTTCCATTTTATTTTAATTCATTTTTAATATATAGATATTTCTTTCATTTACTTATTTTTTATTTTTATTCCTATCTTAATTTTTTTTATTTTTGATTTTCAATCCTATCTCTGTCTCTCTAATGTCTGTTCAGCTTACTTTCAATTAGTACATAACGCTCCCTGTTTATACCTTTGAAACCTTCTTGTCTGATACCTTGTTCTGCTTTCTCCCTCTTGTCTGTGTATTTGTTTTCCCCTTTTCTTTAACTTCTTGCTTTCCACCTCAGCTCACCCTTCCATTCTAAATATTACCATTGTTATTATTACAAGCTAGAAAATACTTAATTGCACACAGTACAGGGACATTAACAACACCAAAGACAATGACGGGAAGACAGAAAAAAAAAGGGAAACCAGTTTCCTCACAGCAAAAAATTAGTACAGGAACCAGAGGGGAATGAAGAGAACAGAAACTCAGATCCAGACTCCAACAAAATGAAGATAAACTATGCCAAAGGACCCAATGAAGCCCACAAGAATAATTTAAAAGAGGACATACTACAAGTACTCAATGAGAATTTTATAGAGATGATACTGGATAGGGTCAACCAAAATGTACAGGAGACACTCAAGAAATTCCAAGACAACAAAAATAGAGAATTTGAAAAAGCAAAAGAAGAAATAAAGGAAACCATAGAAGCACTATATAAACACCAAAGTGAAAGAGAAAACACAATGAATAAATGGATAAATGAACTCAGGACAAAAATAGACAACATTAAAGAGGAAAACATCCAGGATATGGAAAATCTCAGAAAAAAGAATGAAACAGAACTGCAAAACAAAACGGAAGGCCAATCCAGCAGAATAAAACAAACAGAAGACAGAATCTCAGAACTTGAAGATGAAATGGTAATTAAAGGAAAAACCGAAGAACTATTAATTAAACAACCCAAGACCTGTGAAAAGAAAATGCAAGAACTCACCGACTCCATCAAAAGACCAAACTTGAGAATCATGGGCATCAGAGAAGAAGAGGTGCAAGCGAAGGGAATGCATAACCTATTCAACAAAATAATAACGGAAAATTTCCCAAATCTAGAGAAAGATATTCCCATACAGATGCAAGAGGCCTCCAGGACAACAAACAGACCAGATCAAAATAAAACTACCCCACGACATATCATCATTAAAACAACAAATTCAGAAACTAAGCAAAGAATATTGAAGGCTATAAGAGAGAAAAAACAAGTAACATACAAAGGTAAACCCATCAAAATCACAGCAGACTTCTCAACAGAAACATTAAAAGCAAGAAGAGTGTGGGGTGAGATCTTCCGGGCACTGAATGAAAATAACTTCAACCCCAGGATACTCTACCCAGCAAAACTATCATTCAAAATAGATGGAGCAATAAAAGTCTTCCATGATAAGCAGAAACTAAAACAATATGTGACTACAAAGCCACCACTACAAAAGATTCTGCAAGGGATTCTGCACACAGAAAGTGAAACCCAACTTAACCATGAAAAGACAGGCAGCACCAAACCACAGGAAAAGAAAAAGCAAGACAGTAGAGAGTAACCTCAACTTAGGTACACACAATCAAACCTTCAAACAACTAAGACAACTAAATGACAGGAATCACCACATACCTATCAGTACTAACACTTAATGTTAACGGACTTAATTCATCCATCAAAAGGCACCGCTTGACGAAATGGATTAAAAAAGAAGATCGAACAATTTGTTGCTTACAAGAGACCCATCTCACCAACAGAAATAAGCATATGCTTAGGATGAAAGGCTGGAAGAAGATTTACCAAGCCAATGGCCACCGAAAACAGGCAGCAGTAGCAATACTTATCTCTGACAAAGTAGACTTCAAACCTACATTGATCAAACGAGATAAAGAAGGACATTCTATATTAATTAAAGGGGAAATAGACCAAAAGGAAATAATAATCATCAATCTGTATGCACCCAATATCAACACACCCAATTTCATCAAACATACCCTGAAAGACCTAAAAGCATATATAAACGCCAACACAGTGGTTGTGGGAGACTTTAACACCCCATTATCATCAATAGATAGGTCATCCAAACAAAAAATCAATAAAGAAATCCAAGATCTAAAATATGCAATAGATCAAATGGACCTAGTAGATGTCTACAGAACATTTCATCCAACCTCTACACAATATACATTCTTCTCAGCAGCCCATGGAACCTTCTCCAAAATAGATCATATCCTAGGGCACAAAGCAAGTCTCAGCAAATATAAGAAAGTAGAAATTATACCGTGCATACTATCTGATCACAATGCAGTAAAAGTAGAACTCAACAACAAAAGTAAAGACAAAAAACATGCAAACAGCTGAAAACTAAATAACTTATTACTTAATGAAGAATGGATCATTGATGAAATAAAAGAGGAAATTAAAAAGTTCCTGGAAGTCAATGAAAATGAAAACACAACCTACCGGAACCTATGGGACACAGCTAAGGCATTCCTGAGAGGAAAGTTTATAGCCATGAGTGCATATATTAAAAAGACTGAAAGATCCCAAATCAATGACCTAATGATACATCTCAAACTCCTACAAAAACAAGAACAAGCAAATCCCAAAAACAAATAGAAGGAGAGAAATAATAAAAATAAGAGCTGAAATCAACGAAATAGAAACCAAAAAAACCATACGAAGAATTAATGAAACAAAAAGTTGGTTCTTTGAAAAAATAAACAAGATCGATAGACCCCTGGCAAACCTGACTAAAATGAGGAGAGAAAAAACCCAAATTAGTAGAATCAGGAATGCAAAAGGGGAGATAACAAACACCATGGAAGTCCAGGAAATCATCAGAGACTACTTTGAGAACCTATATTCAAATAAATTTGAAAATTTTAAAGAAATGGACAGATTTCTAGATACATATGATCATCCAAAACTGAACCAAGAGGAAATTAATCACCTGAATAGACCTATAACACAAAATGAAATTGAAGCAACAATCAAGAGTCTCCCCAAAAAGAAAAGTCCAGGACCTGATGGATTCTCTGCTGAATTCTATCAGACCTTTAAAGAAGAACTGACACCAACTCTCCTTAAACTGTTCCACGAAATAGAAAGGGAAAGAAAACTGCCAAACACATTTTATGAAGCCAGTATTACACTTATCCCAAAACCAGGCAAAGACACCTCCAAAAAGGAGAACTATAGGCCAATCTCCTTAATGAACATTGATGCAAAAATCCTCAACAAAATAATGGCAAACCGAATTCAACAACACATTAAAAAGATTATTCACCACGACCAAGTAGGCTTCATCCCAGGGATGCAGGGGTAGTTCAACATATGAAAATCAATAAACGTAATAAACCACATTAACAGAAGCAAAGACAAAAACCACTTTATCATCTCAATAGATGCAGAAAAAGCCTTTGATAAGATCCAACATCATTTCATGATAAAAGCTCTAAGAAAACTAGGAATAGAAGGAAAGTTCCTCAACATTATAAAAGCTATATATGACAAACCTACGGCCAGCATTATACTTAATGGAGAAAAATTAAAACCATTCCCTCTAAAATCAGAAACCAGACAAGGATGCCCACTATCTCCACTCCTATTCAACATAGTACTGGAATTCCTAGCCAGAGCAATTAGGCAAGAAGAAGGAATAAAAGGAATACAAATAGGTAAAGAAACTGTCAAAATATCCCTATTTGCAGACGACATGATCCTATACCTTAAAGACCCAAAAAACTCTACTCAGAAGCTTCTAGACATCATCAATAGCTATAGCAAGGTAGCAGGATATAAAATCAACATAGAAAAATCATTAGCAAACTATACACTATATACACTAACAATGAGCAAACTGAAAAAGAATGTATGAAAACAATTCCATTTACAATAGCCTCAAACAAAATCAAATACCTAGGTGTAAACCTAACAAAAGATGTGAAAGACCTCTACAAGGAAAACTATACACTTCTGAAGAAAGAGATTGAGGAAGACTATAGAAAGTGGAGAGATCTCCCATGCTCATGGATTGGTAGAATCAACGTAGTAAAAATGTCTATACTCCCAAAAGTAATCTACATGTTTAATGCAATTCCCATCAAAATTACAATGACATTCATTAAAGAGATTGAAAAATCTACTGTTAAATTTATATGGAAACTCAAGAGGCCACGAATAGCCAAGGCAATACTCAGTCAAAAGAACAATGCAGGAGGTATCACAATACCTGACTTCAAACTATATTACAAAGCAATAACAATAAAAACAGCATGGTACTGGCACAAAAACAGACATGAAGACCAGTGGAACAGAATAGAAGACTCAGATATGAAACCACACAACTATAACCAACTTGTCTTTGACAAAGGCGCTAAAAATATACGATGGAGAAATAGCAGCCTCTTCAACAAAAACTGCTGGGAAAACTGGTTAGCAGTCTGCAAAAAACTGAAACTAGATCCATGTATATCACCCTATACCAAGATTAACTCAAAATGGATCAAGGATCTTAATATCAGACCACAAACTCTAAAGTTGATACAGGAAAGAGTAGGAAATACTCTGGAGTTAGTAGGTATAGGTAAGAACTTTCTCTACGAAACCCCAGCAGCACAGCAACTAAGAGATAGCATAGATAAATGGGACCTCATAAAACTAAAAAGCTTCTGTTCATCAAAAGAAATGGTCTCTAAACTGAAGAGAACACCCACAGAGTGGGAGAAAATATTTGCCAACTATACATCAGACAAAGGACTGATAACCAGAATATACAGGGAACTTAAAAAACTAAATTCTCCCAAAACTAATGAACCAATAAAGAAATGGGCAAGTGAACTAAACAGAACTTTCTCAAAAGAAGAAATTCAAATGGCCAAAAAACACATGAAAAAATGCTCACCATCCCTAGCAATAAAGGAAATGCAAATTAAAACCACGCTAAGATTCCACCTCACCCCTGTTAGAATAGCCATCATCAGCAACACCACCAACAACAGGTGTTGGCGAGGATGCGGGGAAAAAGGAACCCTCTTACACTGTTGGTGGGAATGTAAACTAGTACAACCACTCTGTAAAAAATTTGGAGGCTACTTAAAAAGCTAGACATTGATCTACCATTTGATCCAGCAATACCACTCTTGGGGATATACCCAAAAGACTGTGACACAGGTTACTCCAGAGGCACCTGCACACCCATGTTTATTGCAGCAATATTCACACTAGCCAAACTATGGAAATAGCCAAGATGCCCCACACTGATGAATGGATTAAGGAAATGTGGTATTCACACACAATGGAATTTTATTCAGCCACAAAGAAGAATGAAATTTAGTCATTCGCAAGTAAATGGATGGAACTGGAGAACATTATCTTAAGTGAAGTTAACCAGGCTCAGAAGACCAAAAATCATATGTTCTCCCTCTTATGTAGATTACAGACCTAAAACAAATGCAGTAATATTACTGGAGGGGTCACACACTATGGGGAGAACAAGCACAGGAGGAATAGGGAAGGGGAAGAAAACCTAAAACTTGAATGTGTTTGATGTGCTCACTGTAGAGGAGCAAATATAATAATCTTAAACTGGCAGAGGCCACTATGGGAAAGGGACTAGGAAGTAGTGAAGAGGTCTGGTAGAGATGAACCAGTGTGGGTTGTAATACATATGTGCATGGAAGCAACACTAGCAATCTCTCTGTATAGCTATCTTTACCTGAAACTAGCAAAAACACTATGCCTTTCTATTATCTCTTATGTTTTTCTCTTCAACAAAATTGGAGAAGAAGAGGGCTTCTTTCAATTTCTGTCCAGAAGCGGCAGGGTGGGGGTGGTGGAGGTGGCCTAAACAATGTATACAAATGTGGGTAAATGTAAAAACAATAAAATAAAAATAAAAGAAATTAAAAGAATTATTGCCTTTGCCTAGATCTTAAAGTGTTTCTGCTATGTTTTCCTCTAGTAGTTTCAAAGTTTTAACTCTTACATTAAGATCTTTGATCCATTTTAAGTCGATTTTGTATAGGATGAGAGATAGAGATCTAGATAACTGTCAAAGACTCATAAAGGTAAAGAAATGTTAAACACAGCCTAGGCCTTTTCTCTGTATTTTATAAATTTGGAAATTAAGACGCAGAAAAGTGAAGTTATTTTTTGGTCAAAGAGGTGGACCTAATTTGTGGCCAAATCCAGCCTGGAACCCAGGACCTGAATGAAATTCCCTGTCCGCTAGGGAGTGTCAACTCTCCTTTTCACAAGCTGGCTGCCTCCAGAGAGCCTCATACCATCGTGCCCCTGAGCCTATAATGTGGATGTCTGTCCTTGTATTTGTCCTTGGTGTTTCTATGACCCAAATATTCTCACTACAGCCACAAGTTCAGGAAACATATTTAATGTAAATGTCAGAAGCCCCAGACTGTGGAGTACTGGGGGCATTCCAGGAGTCTAGCAGGACTCCCAAGGGACTCAGAATTTATAAGACCTTCCACAGAGGTGACTTCCAGACCTTAAAGGTCCCCTAGGGCTTTGCATGACCCCATGCTATCTATGATAATCCTGAGTGCCATGAACAAACTCCAGCAAGAAACATGTAGCCCAGCAACCTTCATTGTACTTGTATGTAATGGCCCCCACAGTCAGGCAAGTTCTAGGCAAGAGCAATGTGATTGGACTTCCAGTATAGGAACCATTTAGTTCCCACTACCTCGTGTAGCTTTTTCTATATAACAAGCCATTCCAAAATGCAGTGGCTTACAATAAGGATCATAATTTCTCCTGATCCTGTGGGTCAACTAAGAGGTTCTTCTGGCCATGGCTGCCAAGTATGGTCTCATCTCTTTGGTATTTGGAAGAGTGGTTGGTCTAAGGAGCTGCAATTGGAATGGCTTGTCTTTGTTTTGTGGGGTCCAATAGGGAAGCCTGGGCTTCTTCACACAGTTGAGTCAAGGTGGCAAAGAGCACCAAAAGAGTGTAAATTCCAAAGGACAGGGGGTTATTCAGGATTCTGCTTCTGTCATGTTTGCGACAATCATGTGACCAAGTCTGAATTCAAGAGGAAGGGAACTATACTCTACCTCCTGATTGGAGGGGCAGCAAAGTTACCTTGCAAGGGATGGTAGGAATCTGTGACCCATTTGCAACCAACCACACTATTTGTTGTCTATGGGCACTTTATCCAGATTCCTTTGGGCATAACATCTTTCTTTACCCCAAGGACAAGATACTACTCTTCTCTTCCTTGTTTCCCATAGTCCCTTGCATTGCCTTTTAAGTTACTGATTTTCACAGGGAAGTCACAACATTCTGACATAAAATTCCAATAAATATAGTTTTCCACATCATCCACTAATGTATATATTACATACGTGCACTTACTGTTTTTATTCTCAGAGTAATTCATAAATATAAGTACAATTTTTAAAGTTTGCATTTGTTTCTCTATTAAAGATATTTTAGAGGAAAGTTTTACTCTGAAAGCCTACTTGAAGGAAGTGGCTTTCTGCCCAATAGCAAATTTATATTTAGCAAATCACCATGCTAGAAGACAGTAGTGGACTAAATTGAAATATAATGAAGTAATGCATTTGTTAATTAGCTAATTTGACCATTCCACAATGTGCATACGCTTCAAGACATTATACTACACCTGCTAAACACATACAATTTTATAAGCCAATTGAAAAAATAAGTTCAGAGAAAGGAAATATAGTGCCTGGCTGATTATGTATAATTTAAATGTCCCTAGAGGCTGTGGAGAACCAAGACCTCTCAACTTGTAGGAAAGTTCCAGTCCCTGCCCCTTTCTGGGCCCTCTGTACCATGGATTTGTACCCATGGATTCAACCAACCATGGATAAAAAAAAATTCAAAGGAAAAACAATTGTACTGAACATGTATAGACATTGTTCTTTCTCTATTTCATAAAGAGTACAGTATAACATCCACAGATTTTGGTACCCACCCAGGGTCCTGGAATTAATCCCCTATGGACAACAAGAGGTGACTATATTTTTCATGATGCAGATGTTTAAAGGTCAGGATTGCATTTGCACTTAAGTTGCCTAAAATAAAAAAGCCATAACAAGCAAATTCAATAATGTAGTTTTCTGTGTGTACTCTTTTTTTTTCTCTATGGCCCAGTTCTTAAGTGTTCAGAAAACATGCAATCTTATGTGTATTCTGAGGTATGAGAGTGAGGTGGTACTAAGGAGGGTGCAATTGTTTTTAAATGTTGCAAGTTTCTAGGAATAATTTGATTCACATTGATACTGGTGACATTCAACATATTTAAGTTTGGAAAGATCTAGCCTTGGTTTTCATTCTAGAATTTTATGAAGTAGGTTCAGTCAAAGGCAGCCCGTCTATTCCAAAGTCATAAAGAGGACAGAGAAAAACCACCAGGAAACTGTTTCAAATGCTAATCTCTTCTCATAAATTCACCCTTCTATCAAAAGCATCCATGAGATGTATTAGCTATCCTCATACCTCATCTGTCAGTGCCCTATTTGGGTGTGCATTGAAGTATGACTGCATTATCTGCATAGAAGAATGGGGTTTTTTTTTCTTTAAAGTTGCATGAAGTACTAGTGTGTTTCTAAGTATGTTTTGTTATGTCCTTTTTCTGGGTGGAAATATGTCATTAATGACATAGTACTGGAGCTGCCAAACTTTTTCTGAACAGGGCCAGATAATAAGCATTTTAGACTTTGCAGGTCATGTGGTCTTTCACAATTATTCAACGTGGCTGTTTTGGTATGGAATCAGCCATAAACAATCTATAATTCATGGGTGTGGCTGTGTTCAAATATAACCTTGAATTTCATGTAATTTTCACATGTCATAAAGTATCATTCTTTTAATGATATGTTGCAACCATCTACAGATGTCAAAACCATTCTTGGCCCTTGAGCACTACAAAAACAGGTGATGGGTTGGATTTTGCCCATCAGCCAGTTTGCCAACTCCTGATACAGTGCATTAATTAATGCACAAAGGAGGGAGAGATTCCAGACTTGATTCCATACTTTCCAGCTCCATTTTAGCCACTTTGTTTTCTCTATAAACATATTTTTCTATGAAAGCTAATCTGTTTAAAATTTTTAGCAACTCTGCTTTTATGTACAGCCATGGGGAAGAATGGCTTATTTGCACATCTGTATTTTTTAAGTGAAGAGGAAAGCCATTTGATAGCAAATTAGTTTTCTTTTTCTTTATTCACATGTAATCATGTGACTTCAGGCCTTTCTTTTTCCCTATTTATTATTCTTTACAAAGCTTCAGTTTTCCTTGTCTAGGTGACATGGCAATGATCTGTGAATTGGCAACAAGAGTAATAAATCACTTAAGTTGTGGAACAAAGCTCATTCTGATAATGGTAGCTCATCCCTCCTTCCCAGAATCAGCAAATTCTGTCCTTCAAAACCTCCCATTAGGCAATATAAGCTATAGTCCTAGCTCTATATTGTCTTTGATTATAGTATCTCATAAAGACCTGTGTTCAATCTGATCTTTTTTGATTTTCCAATTTAGATCTCAAGAAATGAATAAAATCAATGTCAGCATTTTGACAGTGGTGGTACTTCAGACTTTGTTCAGCATTTTTTTTATAACTGTGTTGCTTTATATTCTGATGATACATAGAGAATGTTTCACAGTGTTTACATTTATCTCATTGGCTTGAATGTTTCTGTCTGATACAGAAGAATCTGGATGCCACCGTGTCCTGATAAAAGTACAACTCATCTCATTCTCAATGGATTAGGCAGGTCTAGCGAATCTTTTAATGTAATTTTGCCATCCAATGTTTTGATGTTTTTGATAAAAAATAATATGCTGGATTTATTTAGTAGTGGATTTTACTTTTTAAGTGGTTGTTTGAATACTAAATCCATTTTCTTACCTCATAGTCAAAGTGATGTGACATCAATCTATTCTTAGTGGTTAAAGGATCCCCTGAGGTTCTTTCAAGGCATTTCCACTAAGGTATTATTTCCATCCTCCATTTTCTTCATGTTATACAAATATTTACCACATTTTCAAAAAGCATGACTCTGAAGTTTTCAGTGTAATCCTTTTTCTCCTTCTGGTTTGCCATGAATTCAACTCAATTCAGTTGGGGACATACTAGACACTGAGTTTCATGCCAGATGCAGTGAAAGGTACAAAGATGAGTAAAACATGCCCATTCTCAAGGTGTTTATACTTGCCTTGAGAAAGAAAAGCCTCATAAATGGAATTAAAATGTATATACTGGGCTGTAGATGGAGGATTGTAGGTAGTGGAGAGAATGCTTTCCAATGGCCTCATGGTATCAATATTAAGCCTGCTTTGCTGTCCCTTGAGCTGGGCTGGAGTTCAGAGATAGATCACTTCCCTACCATGTGTGAAGTCCTGGGTTCCATCTCCAACACCAAATACACACAAAAATGTACTGCCCACTATTGTCCAGTTTGATCTAAACAAATGAGGAAAACTCTTTTGGCTTTGGGGTCAAACTGAAGGGCAGACTGTGGAAGGTCCACATGTTCCCAAAAGGTGTCAATTAGCCAGTAGGGAAAACATCCCTTCTCCTTCCCAAGAAACATCTGTTTGCACCAGGGAGACACCTCTCCTTCTCAAGCAACATCTGTTTGTGCCAGAGAAACACCTCTCCTGTGACATCTGTCCATGCCAAAATCTCTTCCCTAGGGCAATAAAAAAGTTATAAAACCCATTTTCCAAATTGACCCAGGGGACTATCAGTTTCCAGGTCCGGCTGCATGACCCCATGCAGACTTTCCTTTCTCCTCTCTGCAAATAAAACTTTTCTGACCTTTGTTGCTCAAGTCTGCCTCTGATTTCTATCCAAGTGGACCAACGGACCTTCGCCACCACCCAAGCTTCCCAAGCCTCAAAACAATGAATCTTTAAGCCATAAGTTTAGAAAATGCTTATTCCCTATACCCACTGAATTTATTCAGTATTCATACAAGGAAGAAAATGGTTTTTACAAAAGCTGCTGTTTGAATACTTGTGCATTTTTCAGGAAAGGGGGGAGACTTTTAGTGCACATGTTCTGCTTTGCACACTGCTCAAAATGTGCCTATACTTGTGTTACAGATCTTACTATGCTAACATATTCGAATGAAGTATAATGACAATCAAGGGCAGTCTTCACTTAGATTTGTTTTCATGTGTGGCTGCTTCAACATACCTGCCTGTTCCATGTCTCAATAATTCCATTTTTAAAATTAATCCATTAAATTGATTAAATTGAGGAACTAGTATAATTGATTTTTTGAAAAGTCAATTGAACTGATTGGTGGAACTGACTGCTCAGTTCAGTCAAATTGGTTGTGGTATAACCTAGTTAGGTTCAGCACAGACAGCTGTGGTTAAAGCGATGTCTAAGAAAGCAGGGATGCAGTTAGTAAGGATCAGAAGACAGCGAAGGGAATGGGGTTAAGACCTGTGAAAACAACCAGTATTTGTCAGGTCTCAGAAAATTTTGGCAGGGCGAGTGTTGGCTCAAACTCGGGTAGACAGGCAGAGCCCAAAGGCGTAAATGTCACCCAAAAATCTGAACCAGAGATCTCAAATGAAGACATCTTAAGGGACTGCAGGAAAGGGGTAATTCAGTAGGGAACCAAATGAAAGGTGAGGAAAGATCTTGATGCCCTCCCATACCCCTCTCAAAAAAATCAAAGGCTTGTCTTTATTTAAGACTTTTGCTCTCTTCCTTCAAAACCCTGGACCTTCCCCCTGGCTGTTTTCAAGGACTGATGATTATGAAAATTTGACTCCAGTAAACAGAAAATTTAAAGAATTGTGGTTGCCTGAAGCAGAAGAAAATATTCTTTCATGTTGCTTCTTTAAGTCTATCACCAGAAAGATGCTGTTTAAAGGCATACCATACATCCATCATTAAATTAGTACTTAATTTAGCAAGCTATGAGGTTAACTGTTTGGATTAAACTTCAGATGGATCCTGAAACTTCTGAAAATGAGCCCATGAATATGGTATAAATCAAGAGCTTTAAGCTTTTAGTTTTAATTCTACAACTCAAAGTAGGTATCTATTTTCTTCTTCTCCCTTTCCAAGCCAGAACTGTTTCTCTTCCTTATAAAGGACTTTGTGTGAGAGTCCTCTGATAAAAGGTATTGCTCTAATAAGTGCAGGTGCTATTGGGACATAGCTCATCACCACCAGCTCAGCCATTAAGAGTCGTATCTACTGATCACAATGAAATCGAAAAGAGTTGGCCCTGTGGAGGGGTCTAATGGACCAGCAGCTGTCAGTTCATTGTTTAAACACTTGCTGTTTCTCAATAGTAATTTTTCCCCAGAAACTTGCTCAAACCAACACATGACCCTTTTGTATAATCTATATAGACTGCAGAGCACTTGAAATTGAACATACAAAAGCTTTCTTTGAGTGTTAAAACAAAGCAGCTTCTGACTTGCTCTGAAAATGCTCATTGTGGAGATTCTTATCTGGATCAGCCTTTGATTTCCGGCCAAGTTTAGAGGAGTGTGGTCTAATAATAAAACACCAAAGCAGTTGGAGTAGTAAATTCACATGAGATTTTCAGAGAATATGGAGATAAAATCCAAAAGAGAAACACTCAAACAATCCCCAAACCAATAAATTCCATTCCTCTACCCTTTTCAAGGTAAAAAAAATTTAAAGAATAAAAGAGCAAAATATTTCTACTAGTCAAGCTATTTTCTTTCCTTTTTAAAGATACATTTCTTGTCTGTTTCTGATAATTAAGAAAAGTACAGAATAATAGCAGAAAATCAAAACATATCCATAATCTCCCCATGGAGATTAATACAGAAAAAATCAATACAGATTTATTAAACCTTTTTTAATGAAAGCTTTATCATTCTGTGTGTACAATTTTGTAGGAGTAACTTATTCTTGAAAAGGTAGTGAAGGTCAGTTGAATCTTCAACAAAGAGAAACTGTGAAGGTTAGTTGATGACAACAGTGCTCACTTCTCTTTCTTTCACGGCTACTGCCAAATATAATACATCTTTCAGGATCAAAAAAGACAGTGACACTTTAACAAAGAGAGAAAAGCAGTCAAGTTAGACATACAGAGAATTGGGAGGAATCAAATGCTGGTCTTTGCTTTTTGACAGTTCCTCTGTGTTAATCAGCAAAAACAAATTTACAAGCTTCCCGTTTCTTCCTATTCTACTCCACAACCAATCTAACCTCCACTTGGGCCCTGAAATGATTATGAATACAAATAGAAGTTGTGCACTAGAGGGAGCTGGCTGAATTCAAATAAAAGTTCCATGCCATATGAATATTTGTCTATGTGTTTGCAAGTGTGTATGTGTGTGTGCGTTGATATGTGCACATGCTCATTTGTATGAGCACCCTAAAATAAAGCCATTTAAATTTGCTACATGGCAACACTAAGTAATCATGAATTAGTCATGATAAAAAACCACCTTTTACTAAGCATTAACTATACTCCATACTGGTGGCCCTGCTTCCATTATCAAATTGACTTTTTTCTAATCACTTTATTAAAACTGCAATCTATTCATCACCTCTACCCCAGCATTTTAGATTCCTCTGACCATACTTTACTGCAGACTTTTTTCTGTAACACTTATTAATTTTTAACATCCTTTTTAACATAACATTCACTTATTTCTTCTTCTGCTTTTGTTGCTATTATTTCTCTATCCTTCCGTGTCTGTTTTGTATACTGATGTAACTCAAAATCTTAGATACACCATAGTAGAAGTTCAATAAATATTTGTTTAATGAACAAATGTATAAATGCATTATTTTATCTTTATAGCAACTGCTGAATATATAAAGTATTATTACCATTTTAAAGAAAAGGAGGTTGCAAAATTTGCTCATGATCACATAGATGGTAAATGATAACATTTGGTTTGCAAATCAAATCTCTCTAAACTCCAAATCTTTCAATTTTAAACACCAGACCATTGCTGATCCATAAACTAATTGTTATTATTGGCCCAGATAAGTGAAATTTAAAGTAAGCATTTGGAAACTTATAGCAATTTGACTTTGCTGCACCATTCAGGAAAGAATAAATCCATGGACTTGCATCATTGAACAGGACATGGATCAGTTTGGATGTTGTTGAACTTGCCTGGTAAGTTACATGTGGTTCAAGTGGCACACAAGCCATGCAGAGTAGGACCACATTGCAATAGTGTATGTCATGATTAGAATTACTTGTCAAGTGTACAAGTCAGAGACAACTTAAGCTTTTATGTCTTTTGATAATTTTTATTTTTACAATCATTTTAATTGCAGAGATTCTCATTATTAAATAAACTAAGCAATTTTGTAGTATTCATTTTAACCCTGAACTGTATTTGGACAAATAAGTTTCCCTAGACTTTTTCCCTAGACATACCATTTCTAATTGCAGCAACAGTGGTAGACTAAATGATACTAACCCAAATGGGTCCTAAAAAAGTGAAGACCTAAACGATTTCTGCTAGTTTTATTCAGAACTATTTTCCTTCAAAGGGTGAGATCAACTGTGTCATACCTGATGGCATTTCTTATGGAGATTTTCTAGCTAAAAGAAGCAATAGAAAATGGCTGGAGGAGTGGCTTAAGAAAACCTGCCTAGCAACTGCAAGGCTCTGAGTTCAACCCCCAGTACCTTCAAAAATAAATAAATAAAAGAAGGGAAAAAAAGAAGTAATAAAAAATATCAAAATGTAAGAGGCAATTGCAAATGAAAGATGTGAACTAAACATATCTAAACTAAAACTAAAGTGTGAAATAAAAAATATCTTTGAACAATAGAGTATTGATAACTCATGCCTGTAATCCTAGCTACTGGGGAGATGGCAATCAGGAAGATTGCAGTTCAAGACCAGCCCTGGCAAAAGTTTGTGAGACACCATCTCAACCAATAAAAATGCTGGGTATGGTGGTACATACTTGTCATCCTAGCTACACAGGAAATGTAAATAGGAGGATTTGATGTCCAGGAGGGCCATGGTCATGAATATGAGACCCTATTCAAAAATAGCTAAAGCAAAAAGGGCTGGGGGTGTATCTCAAGTGGTAGAGTAACTGCCTAGCAAATACAAAGCAAGGCTTGAATTCAAACCCAAGTATTGCCAAGGGAAGGGATGGAAGGGAAGCGGGGGAGAGGAAAGGGAAGAGAAGGGGAAGGGAAAGGGAAGGAAATGGGTGGGGGAAAGGGAAAGGAAGGGGAGAGGAGAGGAGGGGAGGGGAGGGGAGGAGAGGAGGGGAATACTGAAATAAAAAGCTGACAGAAGTAGATGTTCAATTCTTTTTGAGACAGAGACTTGCTCTATAGCCCAGGCTGGCCTCAAACTCGTGATCCTCCTGCCTCAACCTCCCCATTGCTGACATTAGAGTTGCACAGTACCACATGCAGCTGATGTTCAGATTTTTCACATAGAAATCATAGAAATATTAGTGCTTTGCAGGCTTATAAAATAGCCCTTCAGTTTGCTAAGACTAAAAATCCATACACAATTGCCCAGACAGTAAAAAGAAACAAACAAAAAAATGTTTGCTTAGAAATGTTAGGTGAATTTGATGGCAAAGACGGTTAGCTCAAGTATTAATTTCCAATGACAGGAACAGGTGGGCTAGCTCATGGAAAGTCAACTCATAGAGAACATAAAGCTTACAAAGCTATTTCCATTACAACTTGATGCCATTATCAGGGAGTTTTAGGATATATACAATTCAAATATGGAAATATTAAGGTAGAATTTCTTTTTTTTTCCAACCTCACTGATGACAAACACAACTCCAATACTTAACTGTACAAAACTATGAAGACATGCCAAGTAGTTGCTCAGGTTAAAGTGTCCTCAGAATGTAAACCAACACACTTTCTTTCATCAAGCAAATCTTACTACAAAAATAACATCAGGTATAGTAACAGTGTGCTTATTGACCTGGAAAAACCTGAAAATCACATAAAAAGCTAATGCATTACATTTCAGATTGTTCTTTATATTTTGTCATGCTATAGAAACAACATAAACAATGATATTGCATGCTGGGGATGATGACTATCAAAAGGAAAGTTGTGCTGAGAACATTTGAACTACGGTGTAAACACTCATTGTTCCTGCAAGATAAGAAACAAATTTAACCCAACTTTTAAAGATATAAGTTGGGCAGCCAGTTTGACTTTGTTGCCCTATATTTTCAGTGTATTTATGATCTAAGCTTTGTACTCATCCCATGAAAGGTTATGGTACAACATGTTTTTCAATGGCTGTTAAGATCGAAGAGCCAAAATAAAAGAACCTTGGGAGAACACTTTTTACAGACTGTTATGACACATTCCACAGTTTAACAATTATCTTTGACCTAGGTAATGATCTTAACATTTCACATCTGCAGAACGTTCTCTCTGAATATCTTACAACTATGATAGAACACTTCGAACTTTATTTTCCCTCAAAAGAAAATTCACACACTGGAAATTCATGGATCTTTAATCCATCTTTTTCATCAAAAGGTAATTTAAATTGAATTATAACATTACAAGATTAATTGTTGCTGCTGATGAAAGATTGAAGACGAATTTTGAAAGTATGACCTTGCCTAATCCTTTTTGGATAAAAGTTTTAAACAAATATACTGAGCTTTCTGAAATTGCCTTAGTATCTCTTCTTCCATTTCTGTCAGCATATGTTTGTAAGATTGATCATTTTGTTATGGATGGTATTAACACAAAGCATTGAAACATTTTAGGTATGCATTCTACCCTCAAAACAGTGGTGTCTAGATTAGTCAACAAGCAAGTATGAAGGACATTTGTGAAATCAAAAAACTTCGATGTGCAAAAAGTTGTATAGGCTGTTAATGTAGAGAAATGAAACTTCACTCAACTTTGGTTTTGATTGCGGAGTAGCAAAAGGTTATGAGTATAATAGTGACGATATTAACCACTTGTATGTACACTTTCATAAGGAACATGTATGAGTTCTGTAATTTTTTTGTTATTTTTATGTTATATTTCTTTTTTTGGTGGTACTAGGATTTGAACTCAGAGATTTATGCTTGCTAGGCAGGTGTTCTGCCACTTGAGCCACACCCTCAGCCCTTTTTTGCTTTAGCTGTTTTTTGGATAGTGTTTCCTTTCTGCTCAGGCTGGCATAGACCATGATCTTCCTACCTATTACTACCGCGTAGCTGAGATCACAGGTGTACAGCACCACACCCAGCTTTTCTGTAATTGTTTTTATTGAGATGAGGCCTTGCTAAGATTTTATAAGAACTGGCCTTGAACTGTAATCCTGATCTCTACCTCCTGTGTAACTGGGATTATAGATATAAGCCACTGCTCCTGATTACATTCATTGAACTATAATTTGATATGTTGAATATAAGAACACAGGCTTGAATTTTATGGCTTTGTTTCTTTTTATTTTATTCTTCCATTATTTTAGTTTCATGTTATGGACTGAAAGTTTTCTTTAATACCTAATTCTTTACCTAAGATAGCCTGGGAAGCACTGCCTAAACACTCTGTTCTAGTGTGTCCTCTGAAGGGACATGTTGGCCTGCCAGGGAATTTGCATTCCTCTCCATCCTTCAGGTTTTGGCTTGTCCAACTCACTCTGAATCCTAATAGATTTGGTCAAATGATTTAGTCAAAATTGTTCCTTGGCATCCACGCACACAGGCTTATCCATATAAACTCAACTTCCTGAGCCCTCTGAAACCCCTAAGCTCCATCTAATAACTCCAAACCAAGAATCCTTCAGACTATTGAAAAATGCTGATGGAAATAATATCTTTGCTTTCCTTAAAGAGTATAGAGGGAATGCATTGGGCCAAAGTAAGGGAGGTGATTTGAAAATTAAAATGACAAGGAAAATAATAAGAATAGAGAAGAGCCTAATTATTCTTTTTTATTTATTTTTAAATTTTTCTTTAAAAATTTTTATCATTAATAGTACAAGGGCATTGCATTGTGAAAATTTCATATATGTGTGTACTCTGAACAAGTTCACTCCCCACCATTATATTCCACTAGCCCCTCTTTTCTTAAACAGCACTTGGTGTGTTTCCTTATAGAGAAGAGCCTAATTATTAGTGATAAAGAAGCTTGCCATCAGGACACAGGAATAGGCCAGACACCTGTTGGGTGTTGGAGAAAAGTTTAGCTTCTGTTTAACATCCACCACTTTGAGAGAGTCCTTCAGCATGTCCTCAACTTCTTGGAGAAATACTTAGAGATATGGTAATAGATTTTCCACACCTCAGGCAACATGTACACAAATGCAAGTCATCAGGAGCTGCGCACATGAAAGCTCTAAGTTCTGCATTCTTGCGCACCTCTTATGAGCAAGCACTTTGTTCAAATCAGTCCTTTAATCTTTACAGCCACCTCAGGAACTAAATATTCTTAGCCATATTTTACAGATGAGATCAATGAAGCTCTAAGCATTCAAAGAAGTTGTTTTCCCTTCAGTACACCTCCTTTTTCATTATTATGGTATCCTCAAGTGGTAGAGTACCCTGCCTTCCCCATCACCTTTTGCTTGTCTTCTACTAACTGAAATCATTCATGACCCAGCCTAGCCCTGTGATTTCAGCTTGGGCTTCCTCTTGGAATCACCTGAGGAGCTTTAAAAAAAGTATTGCTATCCAGGTCCCCTTTCCAGGGATTCTGGTTTCAATTGATCTGGATGGGGGCAATTAAATCATAATTACTTAACTTTTAAATATCCTATATCTAATATTCCCCCAAGGTTGAGGATCACTGTCTTAATCTGTTTCTAAATGTGAGTTAGGCATCAAAAGAAAAGGCTGTGGGTCTATAGTGCCTTATTTTTATCTATTGATCTGTTTATTTTTCATTGTTTGTCAAATTCAGCTTCACAGTATTGTCACTGCCTGTTGCCCCCTCTAGATTTTAAGCCACTGAAGACAGAGGATTTCCTATTCAAGTTTACTTATTCTTTCATTCACTAATTTAGCAAGCACTTATTAAGTACCTATGAAGACTCAGACTCTGTACTAGTAGGGAATTATGACTGTGAACAAGGTACCAAATGTACCCAGAGTTTAGTGAGGGAAACATTAAAAGATGTCAGTGTTTTTATTTTCTTTGCCATGTAATCAACAACCCCAAAATTAGTGGTGTGTGGCATGTGTCTCAACCTGCAAGTTCTTTCCACAGTTATGCCTCTTAGTTACCCCTGAC
Source organism: Castor canadensis (assembly GCF_047511655.1). NCBI lineage: Eukaryota > Metazoa > Chordata > Mammalia > Rodentia > Castoridae > Castor > Castor canadensis. Next base: position 114,729,956 of record NC_133405.1, read on the forward strand.
CAAGGAGCACACAGAGCAATAACCAAGTCTAGGATGTTTCTGGGGAAAACATCTAGAAAAGGGGTAAGAATCTGTTGGCCAATTGATTCTTAGATTCCAGATATCTTGAGAATTACTGACTATATAATTTGCATAGCCTAGAGTAAAATAATAATGGAAAACTCCTTGTTCAAAAAGCAGGTAAGGGTTTGGGATGTGACTAAAGTGGTAGGGTCACTGATGGAGGGGCTCAAGTAGTAGAGTGCCTGTTTTGCAAGAATGGAGTCCTGAGTTCAAACCCCAGTACTACCAGAAGAAGAAGAAGAAGAAAGAAGAAGAAGAAGAAGATGCATGCTAGTTTTAGATGCAAATATAAGAACTATTTAATTCATGTGAAGAATCACTAAGATCACAGAATTCCTATTTTATTATTTTTTCTTTCTTTCTTTCTTTCTTTTTGAGGCAAAGTCTCTCTAGTATCCTAGGGTGGCCTGCAAATTTATATGTAAATGATTTTTATTTTTTTCAACTTCTTTTTTTTAATTATTCATTTATTCACATGTGCATATATTGTTTGGGTCATATCCCCCCTCCCCCCTCACCCCTCACTTCCAGGCAGAACCTGTTCTGCCCTTATCTCTAATTTTGTTGAAGAAAAGACATAAGCATAGTAAGGAAGACAAAGCTTTTTTGCTAGTTGAGTTAAGGATAGCTATACAGAAATACTCCTAGCATTGTTTTCGTGTACACATGGGTTACAACCCATGTTGATTCATCTCTAACTGATCTTTACAGTGGTTACTAATTCCCTTCTCACATAAACGATTTTTAAATTACTCAAACTAACAAAATACTGAGCTCTGTGCTTTCTTGCCTCAATTATGTTTTTCATCATTATATTCTTTCTTCAACTTTGAGATTTACTCTTCTTAAATTTCATTTCCCAAATCTGGGATGAAAACCATTCTGTTGTCACTGCAAATGAATATGATAAGAGAAATACGGATCTATTTTAATTCTCTAGAACCCAAGAAGAAAGATTTGACCAAACAAATCACTGGGCCATTCAAAAATCTACTTTTTTCATTGAATATATTCATATGGAACTGGTAAGAAGTTAACACTAATGAAGAAAATGTGGTTTACCTATTTTATTCTTGCATGAATTGTGCTGTATTTGAATCATATTCCAATTTGGTTAGAACAATGAATCCTCCTAAAATGTCCCACCATCAAAGAAAAATATGCATACATACACTAAAAGAAAATAACCCACTAGCAATCTTTGAACTCTGAAAAGAATGAGACTTTCCCTACCATTGTTTGCACACTTTCTGTTCATTTTCATAGGTCTGATGAGTTGATTAAATGTCACCACCATTTTCTCTTTTTATTTTCGTTACTTTGTTTTATATACCTTATACTTAGGCAGCCACCGTGTACCTAGTCTCCAAAATCTCAACACATGCCTCTGAGTAATATAAAGAAAAAAATCATTTTTTTCTGTACTTTGAAATCTTCAGAAATTCTTATTTTACTTTGGTGACTGAATTCTCTCAATCCTGGGTTTTGTTCTTCAAAAAAAGGTGGGTCTTGGTTCACAGACCTAACTCCTGTCTAGCTCACTTATATAATTTCCATTACCTTAAACAATTCTAAGGCAACCTAATCAATAAAGATAATCCCTGATTTTAAAAGGCTATGCTAATTGCCCTGATTCCTTTTATTCACTAAATCCTCCATTATTTCACTCTTCCTTAAAAGAGAGTGGTAATTTTTCTTTAGGAATCAATAAGCTCTCCCAAAGCCATTGAAGTTTCCAGAAAAAGGCTGTCAGGTAAAAATTTTATTTTATCTTTACTTCTTTCCATATTCATTGATCTCACTGGCTGAAAGATACAAAAACAAGACTGGATCAGAAAAAAAAAAAGTAATATAGCCACCAGGGCACAAAATAATTAGTTAGCCACCTCTAGTACAAGTGGTTGGCTTGTTTTTGATGCATATAAGGCACTAAGTCATGATTTGTTGATTGTTTGATTGATGTTTAAAAAGGCAAGAGCCCAAGGGCAAATATGAAAAATTTCTTATCATTACACCCTTTCCAACTGCATGAAATACATGATTTTCTACAAATCACTTTCAAAATGCATTGTGTCATTTTCATGTTTCAGTGAAAGGCAATTTGGACCAGTTCTCTAGCAATTTGTGATGAAAATTTGACTGATGACAGTGCAGTTCAACAGCAAATAGCATTCACAAACATTTAGTGAGAACTAGCCACAGAACAGTCAGCTTCCTAGATATTGGACATATAAGGACACCTGAGATTGAGTCCTTGACTTTTCAAAACTCATGTTGAAGTGGGGGAAGTAGTATAAGTCAATAAGCATCATGAAATGTACAGTTTTAATAAAGGTATGTGCAGCATAGCACAGGAACATAGAGACAACATCAGCGAATGGAGATTGAACAGTGATAAATGTTGTAGAGCCAAACTGCCTGGATTTGAATCCCAGGTCTATGTTTTACTGCATGACCTTTTAAGCTATTTTGTCTGTCTGTGCCTCAGCGAACTCCTCTGTAAAATGATGTTAATGATAGGACTTATAAGGTCACTGTGAAAAGCAAATGAGGAACATAGCACTCAATAAATACTAGTAATTATTCATATCAGATCATACATAGAAAGGACCCTGAGTCTTGACCTTATGAAAGCAGATGGAGAAATAGGGGCTTCACGTTATTGGCAAATGTGGGGGACCTCAAACCACTCTGTGGCTGTAAAACAAATTAACAGAATAGATATGTGAGAATAACACTGTCCTCTCTGAACTATGGCTTGTATATCCTAGCTCTGTTACTCACTAGCTGGGTGATTGTTCAAGTCAACCTGGCATGGAAGGAGGAGATACGCCATACACGAAAACCAGTATTATTATGGGTACATGAGAAAAAATGGCTTGAAGCTGGCACTAAAAGTATGGCTGTGTTTAGATTACAGAGGGCCTATACATTAGGTGTATTACTCAACTACTACTGCAATACTATGTAACAACCTCCAACATTTTAGTAGATTACAACAACAAACATGTGTTTTTTAATTTCTGACTGGGTCACCTGAGATTTGTCTTATTTCAGTTGATTTTTGTTGGGCCTGTTTGGGTCCAGCTGGGCTTGACTCTAAGCTACAAGTCAGTTTTATTCCACATGTCTCATTCTGGGATCTGTCACTACCAGTATGTGGCATTAGTTTCTGGAAAATACATTTCTCATGACAATAGTTGAAGCCAGGGAGGAAGATCCAAACCATCTAAGCATATTTAAAATCTCAATAATTTCAGTCAACATTCTGTTGACCAGTGCAATTCACACAGGATAGAAAAGTATACTGTATCCCCATTATGGCCATAATTGCACAGTCACACAGCAAATGGCATGGAAGTACAATTCTATCACAGGAAAATTAGGAACAATAATTCAGTTTCTATATTTGGGAGTTTTAATGCATTCTAAGAATGAAAATGTCCACGAAAAACATTAATAGAATGACATGATTAGATCCAAATTTCAGAAAGTTCATTCTGGTGGTTAAGTGGAAAGTGAATGGAGCAGGGCAGAAGTAGAGGTACTGGGACCAATACCTCTGGAGTTTGGACCAGAAAAGATAAAGCCAGGGTATGAACTGCATGAATAAGACAAATACAAAAAATTGATGAGTTAGGATTAGAAAGACTTGGTAACTCACTAGATATAGGAGGAGTGGGAGGGGGCAGGGTTGGTAGGTGGGAGAATGTAGGGATGGATCAAGAAGTTCCTAGTTAGACAACTAGGTGGATAGTTGATTGTATATCCTGAAATATAATTGTAGGAAGAGTGCTTTTCTGAAGAAGAGGTATGGGAAGATAGTGAATGTGACTTTTTTTCATTTATGCATTGTGCATACATTGTTTGGGCCATCTCTTTCCCCTGCTCCCCACCCGCTCCCTCTCTCTCACATCCCCCTTGCTTCCAGGCAGAACCTGTTCTGCCCTCTTCTCCAATTTTGTTGAAGAGAAACATAAGCGATAATAAAAAAGACATAGCATTTTTGCTAGGTTGAGATAAGGATAGCTATACAGAGAGATTCCTAGCATTGCTTCCATGCACATGTGTATTACAACCCAAATTGGTTCATCTCTACCAGACCTCTTCACTACTTGCCAGTCACCTTCCCATAGTGGCCTCTGTCAGTTTAAGATTACTTTATTCGCTCATCTACAGTGGGCACATCAGACATTTTCAAGTTTTAGGTTTCCATCCCCTTCCCTATTCTTCCTGTACGCATTCTCCCCTTAGCATGTGACCCATGTCCAATAATATTACTGCATTTGTTTTAGGTCTAAAGTTCATATATGAGGGAGAACACACGATTTTTGGCCTTCTGAGCCTGGCTAACTTCACTTAAGGAGATGTTCTCCAGTTCCATCCATTTACTTGCAAATGACAAAATTTCATTTTCTTTGTGGCTGAGTAAAATTCAGTTGTGTATAAATACCACATTATCTTAATCCATTCATCAGTAGTGGGGCATCTTGGCTGCTTCCATAACCTGGCTATTGTGAACAGCACTGCAATAAACATGGGTGTTCAGGTGCCTCTGGAGTAACCTGTGTCACATTTTTTGGGTATATCCCCAGGAGTGGGATTGCTGGATCATATGGCAGATCTATGTTTAGCTTTTAAAGAAGCCTCCATATGGTTTTCCAGAGTGGTTGCACTAGCTTGCATTCCCACCAGCAGTGTACAAGGGTTCCTTTTTCCCCACATCCTCGCCAATATTTGTTGTTGGTGGTGTTTTTGATGATAGCTATTCTAACAGGGGTGAGGTGGAATCTTAGTGTAGTTTTGATTTCCATTTCCTTTATGGCCAGAGATGGTGAGCATTTTTTCATGTATTTTTTGGCCATTTGGTTTTCTTCCTTTGAAAAAGTTCTGTTTAGTTCAGTTGCCCATTTCTTTATTGGTTCATTGATTTGGGGGGAGTTTAGTTTTTTGAGCTCCCTGTATATTCTGGTTATCAGTCCTTTGTCTGATGTATAGCTAGTGAATATTTTCTCCCACTCTGTTGGTGGTCTCTTCAGTTTAGAGACTATTTCTTTTGTTGTGCAGAAGCTTTTAAATTTTATGTAGTCCCATTTGTCCATCCTTTCTCTTAGTTTCTGGGCTGCTAGAGTTCTATTGAGGAAGTCCTTGCCTATACCTATTGCTTCCAGAGTATGCCCTGCTCTTTCCTGTACTAACTTCAGAGTTTCAGGTCTGATATTAAGAACAGCATTGTTTTAGAATACACAGATGAGTAATTAAAGTATAAAGAAAAGCCGTTGGTTTGGGGAGAGGAGGAGGAAATGTAAAGAGATGAGGTCATAAGGTCGGTTGGTCTATATAATGTCTGATTTTGTAGGCCATGGCTGCGCTTTATTTTAAGTGTGAGGAAATCAGTTGGAATTTTTAGCAGGAGAGTAACATGATTTGCTCACAATAATGTAAGCAGAGAGACTATATCAAAAGGCATTCCAGTGGTTTAGGTGAGAAATATAGTAGCTTAGGAGAGCATTGGAGGTGTAAAAAGTGGTCAGATTATGAACATAATTTGATAATTAGATATAAAGAGCAAGAAATAGAGTTATTAAAGATAACTCCTAAGTTTGGGGCCTGAATCACTAAGGGAATTGTGTGAGTAGGGTGGTATGAAATGTTTAAAAAATGGCACTCTGAGGGACAAAAAAAAACCCCTGATTTGTAGCATTTGCCAATCTCCATGGTGTAAATACTTCCCTTATGTGTGATTTCAACCATCAATGTGACTTTTCTGAACACAAAATTAGAAAGAGATGCTAAATTTGAAGACAGTAATTTAATAATATATCTCCAATATAAAGACAAAGAAAAACTGCAAAAAAACTTGAACCATAATTGATGAGTTTTGTTTTTCCCAGTTATGTGTAGATTTACAATTCTGAAACTCTACTGTGTGTTGTAGAATGACTTAGCAGATGGGTAAATATAATATGGGGATCCATGTTTCTCATTGTTGAAGAAAGGAGATATAAGTATGGATTGAGTAACATAGGAAGAATATTTTTATGGTGAGTTGGAATGAACTCCAATTCTTTCCTAATACTAGATCTTTGCTTCTAAATATCATTTCCCAAGGAATCAAGGACCCTTGGACAAATGATTGATTCTAAGGTTAGGACACAAACAAAACAGGATACATTGGAAATATTATTTTGGGCATATGTCAGAAAGTAAGAAAATATTCATAAAATTATGGAGTATATCAAAAGTATGCAAGTCAGTCAGAAAGGGATTCTACTGGCCAAATCTGGGACAACTTAACAACAAAATACTTAATGGTAGTAATGAATAAAATAAAAATCCAGGAATCCACACTGATAAATGAATGGATGGATGGATAGTTAAGTTAAAAAACTGTTTTTAACATACAAATAACAACTAATAAATACAGATGGAATGATGAATCAGAAGAGCACCTGCCTAACAAGCGTGAGGCCCTGACTTCAAACCCCAGTACTGCCAAACAAAAAGGAAAAAAACTCTTCTGTTTATGATAAAGAAGAGAATTTTTATGTAGCTTCAAAGTATCTCCCCACAAATTACTTATTAATTACAAAAGGAAAAAGAGTAACATCACAACAGGTAATCCTTGTACATAAAACCTTAACAAAGCGATCAATTAGCATCACAAAGAATAGGACAAACCGACATCCTGTACATTTTTATAAGACACACCAAGGATGCACTATCACTTATTCAGTATTCTTATCCAAAATGCACAAGCCAGTAAGTTATTTGAGCATAATATAAAGCTCTAATAAGTTTTTTAATGTGTTTGGTTTATCAACAAATGAGATCTAGATACACAGAGAACTGGCATAGAATAAAAACACAGACATACATACATGTGAAGGCAGTTTGTTATAAACATGTAATTTCAAATAATGGTAAAGAGTAAATTTTTCAGTACTGTTAGAACCACAGTTGTATAGTCATTGGAAAAATAAATGAAATAAAAATTTGAAAAACTGATCCCATAATTCAGAACTTACAGAAAAATTGTTTCTTCTTGCTGCTATTTCTCCTCATACATCTCAATGAATATTGTTCTTTCTTTTTTCCCATTATTCATATATTCATATGTGCTTACATTGTTTGGCCATTTCTCCCCCCACCTCCCACCCCCTACTTCTTCCCCCACCCCCCTCGATCCAGACAGAATGTGTTCTGCCCTTTTCTCCAATTTTGTTGAAGAGAAGACATAAGCAATAATAAGAAAGACAAAGTGTTTTTGCTAGTTGAGATAAAGATAGCTATACAGAGAGATTCCTAGCATTGCTTCCATGCACAAGTGTATTACAACCCGAATTGATTCATGTCTACCTGACCTCTTCACTACTTCCTGGTCACCTTCCCATACTGACCTCTGTCACTTTAAGGTTACTGTATAGCTCCTCTGCAGTAGGGACATCAGACACTTTCAAGTTTTGGGTCTCCTACCTATCCCCATTCCCTCCCGTATGTGCTCTCCCCTTAGTGTGTGACCCAAGTCCAACAACATTACTGCATTTGCCCTAGATCTGAAGTCTGCATATGAGGGAGAACATATGATTTTTGGTCTTCTGAGCCTGGCTTACCTCACTCAGAATGATGTTCTCCAGTTCCATCCATTTACTTGGAAATAATAAGATTCATTCTTCTTCATGGCTGAGTAAAATTCCATTGTGTATAAATACCACATTATCTTAATCCATTCATCAGTAGTGGGGCATCTTGGTTGTTTCCATAACTTGGCTATTGAGAATAGCGCTGCAATATACATGGGTGTGCAGGTGCCTCTGGAGTAACCTGAGTCGCATTCCTTTGGGTATATCCGTAGGAGTGGGATTGCTGGATCATATGGCAGATCTATGTTTAGTTTTTAAAGAAGCCTCCATATGGATTTCCAGAGTGGTCGCACTAGCTTGCATTCCCACCAGCAGTGTACAAGGGTTTCTTTTCCCCCACATCCTTGCTAACACCTGTTGGTGGTGGTGAGTTTGATGATAGCTATTCTAACAGGGATGAGGTGGAATCTAAGTGTGGTTTTGATTTGCATTTCTTTTATGGCCAAAGATGGTGAGCATTTTTTTCATGTGTTTTTTGGCCATTTGAATTTCTTCTGTTGAGAAAGTTCAGTTTAGTTCAGTTACCCATTTCTTTATTGGTTCATTGATTTTGGGAGAGCTTAGTTTTTTTAGCTCCCTGTACATTCTGGTTATCAGTCCTTTGTCTGATGTATAGATGGCAAATATTTTCTCCCACTCTGTCAGTGTTCTCTTCAGTTTAGAGATGCTTTCATTTGTTGTACAGAAGTTTTTTAATTTCATGTAGTCCCATTTGTCCATCCTTTCTCTTAGTTGCTGAGCTGCTGGGGTTCCATTGAGGAAGTCTTTGCCTATACCTATTGCTTCCAGGGTATTCCTTGCTCTTTCCTGTACTAACTTCAGAGTTTCGGGTCTGATATTAAGGTCTTTGATCCATTTTGAGTTGATACTAGTACAGGGTGATAAACATGGATCTAATTTCAGTTTTTTGCAGGCAGATAACCACTTTTCCCCGCAACATTTGTTGAAGAGGCTGTCTATTCTCCATCGTATATTTTTGGTGCCTTTGTCAAAAGTAAGGTGTGGATTCATATCCAGGCCCTCTATTCTGTTCCACTGGTCTTCATATCTGCTTTTGTGCCAGTACCATGCTGGTTTTATTGCTATGGGTCTGTAATATAGTTTGAAGTCAGGTATTGTGATACCTGCAGCATTGCTCTTTTTGCTGAATATTGCCTTGGCTATTCACAGTCTCTTGTGTTTCCAAAGGAACTTTAGAGTAGATTTTTAAATCTCTGTGATGAATGCCATTGGGATTTTGATGGGAATTGCATTAAACATGTAGATTGCTTTTGGTAGTATAGCCATTTTTACTATGTTGATTCTACCAATCCATGAGCACGGGAGATCTTTCCACCTGCTGCAGTCTTCCTTCTCTTTCTTCAAGGGTTTTAGTTCTTCTTGTAGAGATCATTCACATCCTTTGTTAAGTTTACCCCTAGGTATTTGATTATTTTGAGGCTATTATAAATGGAATTGTTTCCATATATTCTTTCTCAATTTGTTCGTTGTTGGTGTATAGAAAAGCTAATGATTTTTGTAAATTGATTTTGTATCCTGCCACCTTCCTGTGGTTGTTCATGTTGTCTAGGAATTTTTGAGTAGAGTTTTTTGAGTCTTTAAGATATAGGATCATGTCATCAGCAAATAGGGATATTTTGACAGTTTTTTTTTTACCTAATTTGTATTCCTTTTATTTCTTCTTCTTGCCTAATTGTTCTGGCTAGGAATTCCAGTACTATGTGGAATAGGAGGGGGCAGTGGGCACCCTTGTCTCATTCCTGATTTCAGGGGAAATAGTTTTAGTTTTCCTTCATTAAGTATGATGTTGGCTATAGGTTTGTCATATATAGCCTTTACCATGTTGAGGTACATTCCTTATATTCCTGGTTTTCTTAGAGCATTTATCATGAAGTGGTGTTGGATCTTGTCAAAGGCTTCTTCTCTTCTATTGAGATGATCAAGTGGTTTTTGTCTTTGATTCTATTAATGTGCTGTGTTGCATTTATAGATTTACGTACGTTAAATGACCCCTGCAACCCTAGGATGAAGTCGACTTGGTCATGGTGTAAGATCTTTCTGATGTGTTCTTGGATTTGGTTTGCCATCATTTTATTGAGGATTTTTGCATTAATGTTCATTAAGGAGATTGGCCTATTGTTCTCCTTTTTGGAGGTGTCTTTGTCTGGTTTTGGGATGAGTGTAATACTGGCTTCATAGAATGAGTTAGGCAGTGTTCCTGCCCTTTCTATTTCATGGAGAAGTTTAAGGAGAGTTGGAGGGCTGGTGGAGTGGCTTAAGTGGTAGAGTGCCTGCCTAGCAAGGAGAGTTGGTATTATTTCTTCTTTAAAGGTCTGATAGAATTCAGAGAATCCATCAAGTCCTGGAATTCCCTTTTTTGGGAGAATTTTATTGCTGCTTCAATTTCATTTTGTGATTTCTATTCAGGTGATTGATATCCTTTTGGTTCAATTTTGGATGGTCATAAGTATCTAGACATTTATCTATTTCTTTAAGATTTCCAAATTTATTAGAATATAGGTTCTCAAAGTAGTCTCTGATGATTTCCTGGATTTCTGTGGTATTTGTTGTTATCTCCCCTTTTGCATTTCTGATTTTTACTAATTTGGGTTTTTTCTCTCCTCATTTTATTCAAATTTGCCAGGGGTCTGTCAATCTTGTTTATTTTTTCAAAGAACCAGCTTTGCCAGCATTATACTTAATGGAGAAAAACTAAAACCATTCCCTCTAAAATCAGGAACCAGACAAGGATGCCCACTATCTCCACTCCTATTCAACATAGTACTGGAATTCCTAGCCAGAGCAATTAGGCAAGAAGAAGGAATAAAAGGAATACAAATAGGTAAAGAAACTGTCAAAATATCCCTATTTGCAGACAACATGATCCTATACCTTAAAGACCCAAAAAACTCTACTCAGAAGCTTCTAGACATCATCAATAGCTATAGCAAGGTAGCAGGATATAAAATCAATATAGAAAAATCATTAGCAAACTATACACTATATACACTAACAATGAGCAAACTGAAAAAGAATGTATGAAAACAATTCCATTTACAATAGCCTCAAACAAAATCAAATACCTAGGTGTAAAACTAACAAAAGATGTGAAAGACCTCTACAAGGAAAACTATACACTTCTGAAGAAAGAGATTGAGGAAGACTATAGAAAGTGGAGAGATCTCCCATGCTCATGGATTGGTAGAATCAACAGTAAAAATGTCGATACTCCCAAAAGTAATCTACATGTTTAATGCAATTCCCATCAAAATTCCAATGACATTCATTAAAGAGATTGAAAAATCTACTGTTAAATTTATATGGAAACATAAGAGGCCACGAATAGCCAAGGCAATACTCAGTCAAAAGAACAATGCAGGAGTATCACAATACCTGACTTCAAACTATATTACAAAGCAATAACAATAAAAACAGCATGGTACGGGCACAAAAACAGACATGAAGACCAGTGGAACAGAATAGAAGACTCAGATATGAAACCACACAACTATAACCAACTTGTCTTTGACAAAGGAGCTAAAAATATACGATGGAGAAATAGCAGCCTCTTCAACAAAAACTGCTGGGAAAACTGGTTAGCAGTCTGCAAAAAACTGAAACTAGATCCATGTATATCACCCTATACCAAGATTAACTCAAAATGGATCAAGGATCTTAATATCAGACCCCAAACTCTTAAGTTGATACAAGAAAGAGTAGGAAATACTCTGGAGTTAGTAGGTATAGGTAAGAACTTTCTCAATGAAACCCCAGCAGCACAGCAACTAAGAGATAGCATAGATAAATGGGACCTCATAAAACTAAAAAGCTTCTGCTCATCAAAAGAAATTGTCTCTAAACTGAAGAGAACACCCACAGAGTGGGAGAAAATATTTGCCAACTATACATCAGACAAAGGACTGATAACCAGAATATACAGGGAACTTAAAAAACTAAATTCTCCCAAAACTAATGAACCAATAAAGAAATGGGCAAGTGAACTAAACAGAACTTTCTCAAAAGAAGAAATTCAAATGGCCAGAAAACACATGAAAAAATGCTCACCATCTCTATCCATAAAGGAAATGCAAATTAAAACCACGCTAAGATTCCACCTCACCCCTGTTAGAATAGCCATCATCAGCAACACCACCAACAACAGGTGTTGGCGAGGATGCGGGGAAAAAGGAACCCTCTTACACTGTTGGTGGGAATGTAGACTAGTACAACCACTCTGGAAAAAAATTTGGAGGCTACTTAAAAAGCTGGACATCGATCTACCATTTGATCCAGCAATACCACTCTTGGGGATATACCCAAAAGACTGTTACTCCAGAGGCACCTGCACATCCATGTTTATTGCGGCACTATTCACAATAGCCAAGTTATGGAAACAGCCAAGATGCCCCAGCACTGATGAATGGATTAAGAAAATGTGGTATCTATACACAATGGAATTTTATGCAGCCATGAAGAAGAAAGAAATGTTATCATTCGCTGGTAAATGGATGGAATTGGAGAACATCATTCTGAGTGAGGTTAGCCTGGCCCAAAAGTCCAAAAATCGTATGTTCTCCCTCATATGTGGACATTAGATCAAGGGCAAACACAACAAGGGGATTGGACTATGAGCACATTATAAAAGCGAGAGCACAAAAGGAAGGGGTGAGGATAGGTAAGACACCTAAAAAATTAGCTAGTGGTTGTTGCCCTTAATGCAGAGAAACTAAAGCAGATACCTTAAAGCAACTGAGGTCAATAGGAAAAGGGGAACAGGTACTAGAGAAAAGGTTAGATCAAAAAGAATTAACCTAGAAGGTAACACCCATGCACAGGAAATCAATGTGAGTCAATGCCCTGTATAGCTATCCTTATCTCAACCAGCAAAAACCCTTGTTCCTTCCTTTTATTGCTTATACTCTTTCTACAACAAAATTAGAAATAAGGGCAAAATAGTTTCTGCTGGGTATTGGGGGGGAGAGGGAGGGGGCGGAGTGGGTGGTAAGGGAGGGGGTGGGGGCAGGGGGGAGAAATGAACTAAGCCTTTTATGCACATATGAATAATAAAAGAAAAATGAAAAAAAAAAAGAACCAGCTTTTTGTTTTGTTGATTCTTTGTAATTTTTTTGTTTCTATTTCATTCATTTTGGCCCTTATTTTTATTATTTCTCTCCTGCTTGTTTTGGGTTTTGCTTGTTCTATTTTTTCTAGGAGTTTGAGATGTAGCATTAGGTCATTGACTTTAGATTTTTCTGTCCTTTTAATATATGCAGTCATGGCTATTACCTTTCCTTTGCTGTGTCCCATAGGTTCTGGTGTGTTGTGTTTTCATTTTCATTAACTTCCAGGAAAATTTTAATTTCCTCTTTTATTTCATCAATGATCCACTGACCACTGAGTAATGTGTTGTTCAGCTCCCAATTGTTTGCATGTTTTCTACTGTTGTTTTTGTTGTTGAGTTCTAGTTTTAATGCATTGTGATCAGATAGAATGCATGGGATTATTTCTATTTTCTTATATTTGCTGTGGCTTGCTTTGTGCCCTAAGATATGATCAATTTTGGAGAAAGTTCCTTGGGCTGCTGAGAAGAATGTATATTGTGCAGAAGTTGGATCAAATATTCTGTAGACATCAGCTAGGTCCATTTGATCTATGGTGTGATTTAGATCTAGGATTTCTTTATTGATTTTTTGTTTGGATGACCCATCTATTGGTGATAGGGGGTATTAAAGTCTCCCACTACCACTGTGTTGGAGTCTATATGTGTTTGGGTCCTTCAGAGTATGTCTGATGAAATTGGTTGCTTTGACATTGGTTGCATATAGGGTGATAATTGTTATTTCCTTTTGGTGTATTTCTCCTTTTATGAGTATGGAGTGTCCTTTTTATCTCATTTGATCAATATAGGTTTGAAGTCTACTTTGTCCAAGAAAAGTATTGCTACTCCTGCCTGGTTTCAGGGGCCATTGGCTTGGTAAATCTTCCAGCCTTTTACCCTAAGCCAGTGCTTGTTTCTGTCAATGAGATGGGTCTCGTGTCAACAACAGATTCTTGGATCTTCCTTTTTAATCCAGTTTGCCAAATGGTGTCTTTTCATGGGGGAGATAAGTCTGTTTACATTTAGTGTTAATATTGATAGGTATGTGGTGATTCCTGTCATTTAGTTGTTTTTGTTGTTTAAGGGTTTGATTGTGTGCAGCTGAATTAATGTTACTCTCTGATTCCTTGTCTTTTCTTCTCCTGTGTTTTGGTGTTGTCTGTCCTCTCATGGTTTTGTTTGCTTTCATTTTCTTTGTGCAGAATTCCTTGGATAATCTCTTGCAGTGTGGTGGCTTGGTGGTCATATGTTGTTTTAGTTTCTGTTTATCATGGAAGACTTTTATTTCTCCATCTATTTTGAATGATAGTTTTGCTGGGCAGAGTATCCTAGGCTTGAAGTTGTTTTCATTCAGTGCCTGGAATACCTCACTTGCTTTTAAGGTTTCCATTGAGAAATCTGCTGTGATTTTGATATGTTTACCTTTGTATGTTATTTGTTTTTTCTCTCTTATAGCCTTCAATACTCTTTCTCTGCTCTCTGTGCTTTTTGTTTTAATCATACTATGTTGTGGGGTAGTTCTATTTTGGTCAAGTCTGTTTGGTGTCCTGGAGGCTTCCTGTACCTGAATGGGCATAACTTTCTCTAGGTTTGGGAAATTTTCTGTTTTTATTTTGTTGAATATATTATGAATCCCTTTTGTTTGCACCTCTTCTCCTTCTTCAATACCTATGATTCTCAGGTTTGGTCTTTTGATGGAGTCAGTGAGTTCTTGCATATTCCTTTCACAAGTCTTGAGTTGTTTGACTAATAGCTCTTCAGTTTTTCCTTTAATTTCCATTTTATCTTCAGGTTCTGAGATTCTGTCTTCTGCTTTTTCTAGTCTGCTGGAGTGGCCTTCCATTGTGTTTTGTATTTCTGTTTCATTCTTTTTTCTGAGGTTTTCCATATCTTGGGTCACTTCCTCTTTAATATTGTCTATTTTCATCTTTAATTCATGAATCTCTCTATTTATACTGTTCTCTGTTTCACTTTGGTGTTTAGGGTTTCTATGAGTTCATTTATTTATTTCTGTGTCTTTTTGTATTCTTTATTTTTGGTGTCTTGAAATTTCTCGAATGCCTCTTGTATGTTTTGATTAACCATGTCTTAACATCTCCATGAAGTTTTCAGTGATTACTTGCAAGATTTCTTCTTTGAGGAGGTTCTTGTGGGCATCATTGGGTTCCTTGCCATAGTTTATCTTTGTTTTGTTGGACTCTGGAACTAGGTATCCATTTTCTTCATTTCCCTCTGAATCCTGTATTAAATTATTTTGGGGGGAAGAATAGTTTTCATCCCTTTTTTGTCTTCCCATCACTCTACTTGGTACTGTGCAACTATGTTCTCAATAGGCTAGTTGGTGGTTTCAGTCACCTGTTTTCTTTCCCTTGGTTTAAGTTTGTTTTATGGCTGTATTGGGTTTTTAGCTAAGTGTTTATATGCTATTTCTGTCCCTGGTCTGGGTGTAATTTAGTATTAGCTAAGTCACAGTAGTAAAGCTAACAACAACAACAACAAAACCCAAAAAAATCAACAGGGAGAGATGAACAAACACAAACAAACAAGAAACAAAACAAACAAACAGACAAACAAGCAAAAATTCCAGGTTCAGGAACAATAGAATTTCAGTCTTATTTTAAGTTCTGGTGCTACTCCTCCAGCATCCAGTCCCAGTGTTGGTATTTAAGCAGAAGCTCTGTTATAGTCTCGCCAGGTGGTTGGGTAGTGTTTTTGTTTTTGTTTTCCTTTTTTCAGAGATAGCTGTTTGGTCAGCTCATCCTTCAGTGGGGTGTGGCATTTTAAGTTTGTATATTGTCCTCAGGTTCCAGAAACAGCTTGTAGCCCACCAACTGTCCTGGTTTGGAGTTGTGTTTTCACTGTTTGATTACTGGGGCCTTGTTTCTTTGCCTTGCCCCCTTTCTCTGGGGTAAGGTCAGTGATCCATCAGCTGGCTTGTTGCTGTCAGTGTGTTGTGATGGTTTGCTGATTGTTTTTCAATTTTGCAGTGTCATTTGACTTTGGATGTTGCTCACTGGCTTGGGAGATGAGCTTTGTGGACCACTACCTGCCCTATTTCAGGCAGTGGCTTATCACCCGCCCGCTGTCGGCCCTTCTGCCTTTCCAGCCATTTGTTTACTGAAGTTTGTGTGGAGATCAACTCCTTGCTCTTCCTTCCTCCAGTGCACTTTCAGAGTTCCTGCCCCCTCTGCTGTATGCTAGTTTTCAGTTCATTGTTTATTCTTTTTTTTGTGGGGAGGGTCAGTCTGCCCAAGGGGCTATGCTGGTTGATCCCAAGGGTGGCTGGGGGAATACCACATGACGCTTGGTGCTCACCTGTTTGGTCTGCCGGATGTCTCCCAAGCAGGTTTGGAGCCAGCATCTGGTGGCAGTGGCAGCAGCCCTCCTGTTTTCTCAATGTAATGTGGTGTGAAGAAGCTTTCTACAGGCTAGGGGTTCAGGGTGTCGAAGGTTTTGATTCTCTTTGGTGCTTTATTTCTGCCAAGTGTGGATCCAACATCTCAGTAAGATTTTTGATTCATGGAGCTCACACTGTCTGCTTCTGTGTCCTAGTCACCATCTTGGATCCCCTATCAATATTGCTCTTTCATGGTAAAGAAAAAAAGTACTAGTTGAAAGGACAAAGGAAAATGAAAAACAAAAGACTTGCTTTCCCTTGTTGCAAATAAGAGATTCCTTTTTCCTCCCTTTGTGTAGAGCATTTACTTTGGAAAACATGCAATTAAAAGTACCTTCTCCTCTCCTGGAAAAAATATGCATTCTTTCGAAATCCAGATAAGGCTTTTGTTAGCTTCATAACCCTGCAAAGATTTTCTTCAAGCCCAGGGAGCCACTGTCACTGAAATATAAAAGAGTGCTAGCTAGGTGTCAGTAGCTCATACCTGTAATCCTAGTCACTTGGGAGCCTGGGAAGCTGAGATTGGGAGGATAGTGATTTGAGGCCAGCCTGGGCAAATAGTTGGCAAGACTCCATCTCTAAAATAACCAGAACAAAACAGATTGGAGGTGTGGCTAAAGTGGTAGAGCACCTGCTTTGCAAGTGTGAAGACCTGAGTTTATACCCCAGCCCCACCAAAAAAAGAAAGGAAGGAAAGGAAGGAGGGAGGGAAGGAGCAAGGGAAGAAGGAAGGAAGGGAAAGTTCTATCTAGCAGTTTCTATGAAAGGACCAGAGTTTAACTTAGGTAGATGCCTTGCTCTCCACCTTGAAAACTACCTCAGGTCATAAAGGTATGAGAGGTTTCTTTCTCCTCTGAATAAAGCCAATTTTCTAATTGGAATGGTTGTTTTATTGACCAGTTGAATGGTGCTCTCAAATATTAATTCTTATGTGTCATGAAAATGTGCAAGTAATGTGTTGTAGTTGCTTGGTTATGTAAAAAATCAAGATTTCTTTCTGTCTTTGCAATCTCTTAGTGTATTGCCTATGATACCCATCAACTTCTGAATAAATGCATAGCCATCAATAAAATAAAAAAAATTTGCTTCTCTAAAAATGCATAACCTGAATCTCATCATAAGGAAGCATCAGATAAACCCAGATAGATGTAAGGACATTATATAAAATATCTGGTTTCTAATTTGCATGTGTGCATGTGCATGTGTGTTTGCATTTATGTGTGTGTGTTTGGTGCTGGGGACCAAACTTAGGGTCTTATGCATGGAAGGCAAGTACTCTACCACTGAGCTACATCCCCAGCCCAGGCCACTAGTTTTTTAAAGTGTCAAGGTGATTATAGTCAAAGGCAGGCAATGAACCATTCTAGAACAAAGGAGACTAAAGGAAAGGAGATGAAAGAGAAATCAAATTGAAATACAAGGCATGATTCTGGATTAAATCCTGAACCAGACAAAAATGCTATAAAGGTCATTATTGGGACAACTGGAAATACTTACATATGGTACATGGATGAGATAATAAAATTATATTAATATCATTTGTGATCAGTATAGCATGGCTATGCAAATGAATGTCTTTATCCTTAGAAAATCCATGCTGCTAAAGTATTTAGGAGTAAAAGTAGTATGATTAATGTCTGCAATTTACTTTCTGTTGACTCAAAGTGTATATTGCAAGAAAAGGAGAGGGAACAAAGACACACACACACACACACACAGAATGAGAACAATGAGGCCAATAAGCCAATGTAGCAAACTTAGCAATGTTAGCAATTGATAAACTGAATAAATGATTTATTGGAGGTTTTGCTCTCTTTTAGATTTTGTGTAGATTTAAAATTATTTTAAAAGAAAAAAGAAAAGAGAGATCACAACTCTATTGAATGCTAAAGTTGACTTTTAGATTGAACAAAATGATGGGCATGAATAACCATGTCAGGAGAGATTTCAGTAGGAAACTGGGAATGAAAGCATACTTGGAATCTGTTGACAGGAGAATAGGACACTAGAAAAAGTAGCATCAACGCTGGCCACATTGGCTCACATTTGTAATCCCAGCTACTCAGAAGGTGGAGATGGGAGGATCATGAAGCAAGGCTGAGCAAAAAAAAAAAAAAAGTGACACTCTACCTGAAAAATAAGTAAAGCAAAAAGAGTTAGGGTGTGGCTCAAGTGTTGCAGTACCTGCCAGAAAGCATAAAGGCCTGAATCCAAAGCCCAGTATCAACAAAAGGAGAAAAAAAGCAGCAAGTAAAAGACAACTCCTTCAAGGACTTTTCCTTACATGAATGGGAATCTGTAGTTAAGAAAGAGTCGTTATTAAGATGAGACATCTTAAATACCTACCACAGACTTGCAGCCCCACTTCAAGTCATCCAAGAGACCCAGAAAATGTCATACCCTAATATTAGATTGGTTGATCCTGAATGGCTAAAGACTGCAAGCCCCTAACAGTAGCAAAGAATGTTTTCACATATGCAGCACAGTTCAGGTCCCCTGCTACCTTAACCTACCTTTTCAACCATCTCTTCTGATCTTTCCACTTTCCATGCCCAAGGCCCATTACCCATGCAAACTTCTTTGGATGTTTACACTTTCTGCTCTAATGTGTTCCCCAGTTTTCTGTCTTTGCTTCTGCCCACCCCCTGTCTAGCATTCCCTTTCCAGAGTCCTAAGATATAAAATCATTACTCTCCTATATAATAGTTCAAGGATAGGAAGTCCAGGGTTTCCTCAAAATATGACTTCTGTCTCTCTGACCAGGGCAGTTACTCTCATTCTTCCAGCGTCTCAGGCAGCCATCTTCCCTACCATTTCTGCCTGTGGAAGCAAAATTCCCTCTCAAAGCATACCTCCTGTGTTAATATTAATTCAGAATTGATCTTTTCATTCCCTGTCTCTTCATTCATTTGTCCTTTGATTTCTACACCTATTACCTCTTGTTGCATATGTCAGTTATGTGATGCTCATTGCCTGCTCTTCTATGAGTCTATAGAGAGCAGAAGCCTCATCTTGCCTATCTCTGTATTCTCAGCATCACCTCCCTTGCTACCTGCACACATCAGGTGCCCATAAATGTTTGAGGATTTGAATTGTGATAGCTGGACAAATGTTACACTGAGGTTCAAAGCTACAGGTCCTCTCTTCCAGTTTCCAATTCTAATCAAGTCATGTTCCCTGGTTTTCTCCAACTTCAAAAAGTTACTTTCAAGGTCAGGAATGAGGGACTATTCTGCCCATTCTGTTTTATGAGCAGCCACAAAGATTAGGTTTGCTTTTTCCTTTTTAGTTCTCCTAACATTGAGCTGATTGATGGAAGGTAGAGGAAAGTAATAAACCTTTATTCAAACAGCTACAAAACCCTTTCTGGCTGCTGCCTCCTTCCTTCTCTGGAGACAGATAGGGTCATTGCTATTATGAAATATACAGCAGAGGGGTGTTTTGCCCATAATTCTTCTGGTACTCATCTACATCTTGTTTACTTCTTGATGAAGATATCACCCTCTAGAAAGAACCTGTCATTGAGACAAGCAGGCCACATATACATTTAACTGTTTCACTTCTTAAAGAGAATGGCATCTTATCCTGAAAAAATGTTCCTTTCAGGGCAATGATTATATAGCCTTAGAGATGATGCATACTAGGTCAGACCAAATAGAAATTTCAAAAATAAATTAGTCAGAAGTTCTATGCCACAGAACTTTCCTCTTTATTTTGGCAAGTGACCTACTGACCAAGAAAGAAGCTAGAGGAAGCCATACATTCAAGCAAGCAAGGTAGTTCTCTGTGTGGCATAATGCTACAGTTCAGGCCTCAGAGCCCAAATTCAGAATTTCTGTTGGCTGCCTTCAGAGCTGTATTTCAGTTAGTTCTTGCTGCCAAACAAGCTTTCCTAAAATTTAGAGATTTAAAATGACAAACACCTATTGTTATTCACTCTTATGTGGGCTGGCTGGGCAAATATTGTCTGGGTTGCTCCTTTGATTTCTACTAGGCCTGCTCTGTGCCTATGATCAGCTGTTGGCTCACCCAGTCATGGATGGGCTAGGAGGGCCTCAATACATGGCTACAATTGGCTCAGTGTCAACTGGGGAGTGGGGACAACTTTGCCACATGTTCATCTCTCATCAGTCAAAGGCTAGCTCATGTTCGATCACATAGTGGTTTTAGTGTTCCAAGTGCAATAAGACAGTTCTGGACTGGGGACAAGGCTGAAGTGGTAGAGTGCTTGCCTACCAAGCATGAAGCCGAGTTCATTTTCCAATAACACACACACACACACACACACACACACAAGGAAGTCCTTGTGTTTGGCTTTCAAGCCTCTGCTTGGGTCATGTTGGCTGGGTCACAAGGTCAGTCTAGATTCATGAAGTGGAGAAATGTAGGCCCTCTCTGAATGGGAGGACTTAAAATGCTACTTTGAACAAAGGCACGCATACAAGAAAGGGAAGAATTTGTGACTGTTTTTTTCTTTTCTTTTTCTTTACCTTGCCTTTCATCATTTTTTCCCACCTAAATCATCTATCCTTTATTTCTGCTCTCAGAAGGTAAGAGCAGACAAACAAGTGGCTGAATAAAGAAGTTGGTAACTGTCTTTCATGGAGCCCTTTCACATTGGCCCCTCGTTCAACTCACTGTGTGCTACTTTGGAAGGCAGTCAAAGCAAGCACCTGAAAAAAAGAAAAAGCATGCTGGGAGGGGGAAAGCTTTTCCTGGGTTATACTTGTCTGGAGATGCAATGGGCGAAGCAGAGTGGGGTACATTTCCTGAGAAGTGGACAGCTGAGTGGGTGAGAGAGAAAACACAAAGGATCCAGGCAGAGAAGGCAAGACTGGGAGGAGCTCTCTGGTATCCTTTCACTTCTCCCTTCTTTCATCAGCTCAGGTGTGTCAAAGTCACATTGAAACCCTACATCCTGGAAAAGTGGGTAGTATATTTTGTGTTGCTGCACACAAAAACTTCTTTAAAAAGAGTAGTGTTAACATTTTATTTCAAGGGAGTTTCAAACATACTGAAAAATTTCATGTGTACAAATAATACATAGAACAGCTGACCCTTTTTCCAGACTTTCCTATGGTTATTAACATTTTATCCCATTTGTACTCTTATATTCTATCTCTCTCTCTCCAAATACATGTTTTATACACATACATGTATTATGTATTTGTTTGTGTATATTACTGAACCATTTGAGAGTTAAACTGCATACATCATGGTTCTATACTCTAAATACTTTAGCATATATTTTAGAAGTATATAACGTTATTCTCAAGAAAAGTACCTTTCAATTCAGAGAGCAAACACTACAGAGAGGCCTCCTTCTTTAACTGTAGCACTCCAGATATACAGCATAGTGGCCAGGTAGGAAGACCCTCTTCAATTTGCTCTCCCTTCTTCTGTCAGGCCTCTGTTCCTTTAAAAAATCTAACAAAATAAGGGAGAAAGAAGCAAGTAATAAAAAGACAGGGAGAGACAGAACTTTTAGCTTCCAGACAAGTGAGGAACTAGGGAAACATTTTTGCTCCTGGGAAATCAAACAATGGAGGGGGACTTAAAGTTATTTTCTTATTTCAAACAGGGATAGGCATAAAAAAACTATTAGAATGAAAAAGAACACAAGGGGCTTTGGAAGATGTGGACCATACCCAAAGATACAAATTCTGTGCTTGTTTAAATTGCTAAGACCAACTTTTAGGGAATTGTTTAGAAGCCTTAAAAACCAGAGGCATCAATGGTGTACATTGAAACAGTATCTCTTCTCCTAAAAAGCATCTCCTTATATTGAAGCAAATAGACACATGATGTAAGAAAACTCATGCTCCTGTTGGAAGGTTCTTGACTGAAGCTACTGGCTTCCAGTGGATAGGCAGAAAACTAACACTTGATTCTGCCTGGCTTCATTGTGACTTCAGTGACAACAGAGGAGAATAGAGGGAACTATTTATGTTGAGTGTCATACTAACCATTTTAATAGCATCTTGAGAATATTGGATAGATACTCTGATTCTTTACCAAAACCTGGATAAGAAATTTTCTTTTGTTCAGAACAAATTATGGACACATCATTTAGGCCTAAATTTGATTCCCTTGTGCTTAAAATGTAGACTGATACTCTAAAGGTAATGCTTTTCAGCTTCTCTTATGAAAGGTATAGAAATAGATGATAAACATTATAAGTTTGGAAGAGACTCTCACAATTGTCTCAAAAGTAACATATGTCAAAAAGTTTGTAAACTGAAAAAGTATATACACATATTAGTTTTAGGAAAAAAAGTCAATGTTCATGTGGCCTCAACAAGTTTTTGGGCAATATTTGTGACCTCTCTAAGCTTCAGTTTGCTCCTCTGTATAATGAAGTAATTATATGGATTTCCAAAATTATACAAGTCAACAGGTAAAATCTTACTTTACTTTTTATTGTGCAGGACTGACACTTATTAAAGAGTCAATAAATTTAACTATTATTCTTGTTATCCTGTAGAAGATTATCCTTGAGTCCAAAGACAGACCAGGAGAATCTTTGCCTAAATTGGAATTCTACTTCACAGTTTATTAAGGTGTTCCCAGTACATGTTGATCCCACTTAGTTAAGACAGTGTCTGAAATTCCTCATAAAGTTCTTAAGTGGGTGGAGCCACAGCTCTTCTATAAAAATACTAAGGAAGGGATCTAAGTGGTGTCTAGGGGTTGACCAGATGGTCTTTAAAGCTCTTATAGGCTTGAAATCCTGTGCTATATGATTCTATGACCTTTTTTATTGTCTGTGAATTTATGAGCAGAGGTAAATTGCAGAAGACATCAGAGACACAGCATAGCATAAAGCCATGGTTAACCACATGACCCACCCACACTGGAGGGAACGCCATCCTTTATTCTCAGAGGCATTTGTCTCTCCCGGTCACAGCCATTAGGATGACATAGAGACAGCCTCATGGCAGCCTCCCTTCCAATGCCCTCCAGAGTTATCATTGAGAAGAAGGCACATGTGGAGAAAACATTGGCATCAAGCTGAAGCAAATCAAAATAGTAAAACTTTACAGGACTTCTGGAAAAACTAAAATGGACATATGTGAATAATTGATAGTAAAAACTGACAGGGATGATTTATATGTCACTCTGATATCTGACATGATATAAATAAGTTTCTTACTATTTTGACAGAAAATAGTATAAATCATATCATATAATTTGTCATATCAATCTGACGGCATTAGAATTAACAGAACTATGTGATAGGTGTGCAAAGGAAGAAACCATATTTATGTATATCAGAATATAGAATCCAAATAAATTTAATTCTTTTTTATGGAAGGTTAGAATAGCAATTGGTGAATCAACTCTCTATAAAAAATAATACACTATAAATTCCTAAGAAGAAATCATCATTATAAATCAGTGATAGTTTGAAATATAAGGCATTTGTAGTTTGAAATTAAGTGACAAAAATGCAATATCAGAAAAGTTCATGTTTGTTGAGTACTTACTGAATACCAGATGCTATGCAAAGTGGTTTCCACACATCATCTTATTTAATCCTTGAGATAGACAGGGTGTTATCTCATTTTACAGATGAGGACTAGGGCAAGAAGGGAGGAAGGGACAGGAAGATTTAGAATAAAGTTTAGGACTTGGCTCTAAAGCCTGTGAGATGTGGACCTCCCAAATCTGTTCTAAAAATCTTTCAATGCAACACTAGATTTGCAGAGCACTTGGTGAACAGAGAAGCCTTGAGGGGTATGAAGAAAAAGAGATGTGAGCCAGGTAAACATGATTGGACACAGGATTTACTTGGATGTGAAGAATTTACTTTCAAGTTGAGAGGCTTGACTGGTGTGGATGCCAACCAAAGTTAGGACCACGAGGAAAAATGTCACAACATGGTTCAGTAACAGCAACATGAGCTTTAAGCCAGAACAAGCAGGTTTCCCATGGCACTAAGACATATGAGGCCTTCTTGACAACTTTCATGTGTGAGGTGTCTGTATGTGCACATGTGCAGTACATTGAGGATGGCCTGTACCAGAATTGCCATACTTTCTCAAAGGGTTCTGCACACCCCAAAAGAAATGGAGACTCCTTTCAGATCTGGTGAGCCTGAGGGGCTCTGGAAATCAAGTGAGCAGTCATTTCAGTCACATGGAAGCCTGCATGGACTTTTCTAACATTTGTAGAAAAATCAAGGCTCAGGCATGGAATCAGTGCCAGTCACAGACATTTAAAACTGTTTTGAACCCTTAGCCTGCTATTATACTTTCTCTTGAACTTTGAGTTTATGTCTGCAAAGTGGTAAGTGGGTTACTAGCTATTGGTTGTGATTATTCCTGTTTTAACAAATATTGGGGGTGTAGGGGTTCCTCCTCCATTTCTCTGGTTAATAGAGTGCTGCTTCTGTTGTATGGGCAGAACCATGAGTTGAGACAAGGACTTAAAGGCAATCTTCTGCTTTGCAGATGAGTAAACTGAGGCCCAGAACTGTTATGAAGCTAATTTGAGTGAGGACCAACAACTTGCTTGACTGAAATCCAGTGCCTATATCCCATTCCATCTCTCCTATAAGGAAAGGATCCCTATTTTTTTCTTAAAAGGCCCCTTATATAGTTGTGCCAGCTGATGTTTGTAAGCTTGAATGCCATTTTAGGATTGTCAGCACTCCAAGTCAGGGCAAGTGACCTCCTTGGGAGGCACCAATGATAGAAATCAATTAGCTAGAAGAAGGTGGATTGACAATGCAGTCATTTGAAAAACCATTTAATTTCACCTGCTGCCAACTCTCAGATAAGAAGCACATACACGATCACCTAAAACAGAAGTAGTGCTTAATAGTTTTTCTAAGTATTTAAATACTGGCCCTTATTGGTGATTCCCTCTTTGCACTCTGTAAGAAAACAAATAAAATAAAATGCATTACTGGGATATTAAGTTACATTTTGCCATAAGGGATTTAAAATAAAATTTTAATTTTAATGTGCCAATTATGATATTTTTCTCCAATTTCTAAATATAGTTAATCAAGAGTAATGGTTCTGTGATCAAAATTTATATTATTGGTTAGATTATTAAATTAATGAGAGAAAACTATTTCCACAAAATACCTTTTTACTTAACTAATTAAATAATTTTCCATTTTATACTAAGGGACCAAAGAGAGGTAGAAAACAACTTGGAAGCTTCAAATATGAGCAACTCAGAGGAAAAATTCATACAGTTAGAAATAGCATAATAATTGTGGGAGATTATCTGTAAATATGGCTGTGATAATTTTCTTTCTGTCTCACTGCCCTTGAGCATTTCCCTTCCATAGTGACTCTGGGATTTTGCATGTAACTTGCTTTGGTTAATAGCACAATAGCAAACGTGACATAAGCAAAGACTTAAAAAGTGCTTTCACATTAGGGCTTGTCCTCTTAAGTTCTTGGGAATCCTATTATCATGATCATATACATGAGCCCAGGCTAGCCTGACACATGACAGGAGATACAAGGCCATGTTATCTCCAGTCTCACTTGACAGAGCTCACAGTCAAGCTTATGAATACAGTCATCTAAGATGAGCCAATCTCAGCCAGGCTTTCCTGGACCAGAACAGCCCACCAAATCATAAGAATTGATAAATATTTATTTTTTTAAATATTTATGTCACCAAGTTTTGGGGTGGTTTGTTAAATAGCAAAAGCTAAGTGTTATATTGCATTTGTAAAGAGGGGGGAACAAGAAAGTTAAATACTTATTACTCTGTTTCTCTATTTCATTCACAAACTTATTGAAAAAGTATGCAGACTCATTGTCTCCAGTTCTCCTCCTAAATGTCCTCAATTGTCTCCAGTTGGATTTCTGTCTATTCTACTCTGCTGAACCTGCTTCTGGAACATCCAACTCTCCTGGTTCATCATTCTTGCTCCTTTCTGGAGCTGTCTGTTCCTCCCAGTTTCTCATTGTTGAACTTCTGGGTCTTTTCTGGTTTTTGCACTATTTCCTTGCAAAACTCACCATATCCCATGGCTTTAAATGCTGTCTGCATATTTGTAACTGTCATATTTATATTTCTAGCCCTTCCCTCTCTTCTGAATGCCAGGTTCTAATAGCCAACTACCCACTAGACATCTAAGTTTTGGGGTGGATATCTAATGCACCACTCAAACTCAACATGTCCAAGCCAAGACTTGATGCCCCACCCTTGAACCACAACCTTCTCTTCCCACAGCTTTCCTAGTGTCAATTATTGGCATCTCTGATTATCCATTTGATCCAATAAAAGGCTAGAAGTCATTTTCAACTCTTTCTCCATCCCTTTATATGCAATCCATGAACAACTTTTGTTAGTTTTGTGTGAAAAATATGTTACCAGTGCATCCTCCTTTAACATACTAATTCAAAATGCCATCATTTCTAAGATACACTAGGCTTCTAAATGGCTCTCCTGACTCTACCATTTTTTTCTGCTACAGTGTATTCCCCCGGCAACAATGAAAATAATCATTTAAAAGCATTCGCCTTGTTTAAATCCTCCAATGGCTTTATCTTGTGCCACAGGTAAGGTACAAAGTACTTACTACCTAATCCAACCTCTGTCCTCTTTGACCTAGTCTGACTTTCTTAGTAGAATGTGAAAATCCTGAATTTGGTGTGTTTTGCTTGCTTATGTGTTTGTTTGAAGTAATCAACTCAATAAGCATTTATTGAATAAATGATTGAATACTCATAAAATTAATATACGGCTATGTGGCTTATCTTATAATTTTCTTATTTAAATATTTTCAATACATCAAAAGTATATAAAATTGATATGTCTTTAAAAATTAGTATATGTAAATACACCATTCTTGATGACTGTCATCTGTAGACTGCTCAATGAATGTTGCTGAGGAATTGGGTTCCCTAGTCTCAAAGGAGTAATGAAATCCTGGAGTCTTAAAACAGTAAAATTCTACTGCATTTCCCCTGCTATAGATAAATTTCCTATTGCTATGCAGTAAGTTTGGGTTGGCATCTTAGAACACAGTGATGAGAAGCATAAGATTTAAAGTTGTACTG
This sequence comes from Castor canadensis, assembly GCF_047511655.1. Taxonomy (NCBI): domain Eukaryota; kingdom Metazoa; phylum Chordata; class Mammalia; order Rodentia; family Castoridae; genus Castor; species Castor canadensis. The sequence continues at coordinate 114,757,190 of NC_133405.1, forward strand.
GATTTTTTATCTGACCCTCTAATCTACTCTCCACCTACCTTCCTTCTGTTCCATGTTCCCAGAAGCCATACTTCCTCTAGTAGAAATATTATGTACTCATGGAAAATGAAAAAATGAGACATGTTGAAGCTATTCTAAGAATGGGAGAAGGGAGTATAAAGGAGAATGATGGAGTGGGTGAATTCAACTATGATATATTGTAAGAACTTTTATAAATGTCACAATGTACCCCCAGTACAACAATAATGTAAGAAAAAAGGGAAATAGACAAAAAAAGGTTAGGTTCAATTCGTGGAAGCATTAGCAGAAGATAAGAAAGTAGTATCCCTTGTTTGGCTATAGACTGCCTCCTATCCCTCTACCAAAGGCCAATATCTAGAAGTTACATAGCATATAAGTTTGAGAACCAAGATCACAAACTATTAAATGAGATCCTGAGGCATAGAATAGGTGAAATTTGGCAGACATAGACAAAACTACTCACTTTGAACCCCCAGGTTCCCTTGAACCTCTCTTATTAGAGGAGACAGACCCTCCAGGCTCTCCTCCAGACAATGATGATTCCAACCAGAGCTCTGGTTTTGGGTCTGATACTTATCCTGAACCAAATAAATAGAACTTCCAGTACCTAGATTGCACTTAACATTTGTCTGCATAAAAGCTTTTCAATGAACACAGCTGCCATGGTAAACTCACAAAATGAGATTCAACATACCCCCATCTGGAGAAGTAAAAGGCCTAGACCAAGAAAAGAAACCTTACCAGAAAGAGTTGTAGGCCCTCTCCAAATGGTATTGTCAGGAGTCTAGGGAGTAGGTATGGGAGGGGATTTTAAGGGAGAAGGCAGGTAATAGCATGTTGGCCCAAATTCAACTCACAGTGCATCCATTTGAGCCATGGACACATCCTGTGCTTATTCCTCTAGTCTCAGAATATACAGCAAATATATATTTGATAACTTGATGAATTCTCACAGTGGCTTCCTGACCCATGAAGTTAGAGCTAATGTAGAAGGAAGGGCCAAATGGAAGTCCTGAAAATGCCCTCTAGACCTCACCAAGATAGTAAACCAGAAGCAATTCTGATCCCTTGAGGAAATTTACAGAGCAAACATCACCATGGAAGACTTGAAAGATATAAGCATGATGATTTCTATCACTTTCACATTTGACTTAAAAGTTTGGCCAGTGCAAGGGCTAAACAGATCTTGGAAAATGACTGCAGATAATCACAGGCTTAATAAGATAATGATTCTAGTCACAGCTGTGATTGTAGATATGCTAATTTTATAGGAGCAAATAAATAGACCCTCTGGCACTTACTGACCTAACAAAATTGTTTAACTTATTCCTATCAGCAAAGATGAACAGAAGCCATTTGCCTTCACAGAAGGGACAACAGTTTACCTGAGCATACTCAGGGCTATTTCAGCTTACTGTTCTCTGCCATAATAGAATCCTTGATCATCTTGATTTCCCACAGAATATCATTCTGATGCAGTATAATTGTGTCATTATGGTAATTAGACCCAGCGAATAGCATAGAGACATGGTAAGTATGTAAGCAAACAAGATACAGGCATTCCAGAGGGTGGAAGATAATACTAAGAAGATTCAGGGACTTACTACATCATTTGCTTCTAGGGGCCTAGTGATCATGGAGTATGTTGGGATATCATCTCTCAATGAGATAAGCTGCTTCTCCTTAATGATTTTGGAGTCAACACAGACTGCTTTTGGTCATGCTTCTTGAGACTATTAAGTGGGACCAGGAATAAGATAAGTCCATCTGATAGGCCCAGGTTGTAATGATAGTTGTCTAGCCACTAAGGTTTTATCCATCAATAGACCAGTATCTGAAGTGTCTGAGAGCAGACAGTAAAACTGCAGAGTCTCCTATAGAGCTCAATGGCAGAAATATCTACCAACAATTCATTTGAAAAGCAATACCTGGTTTGCTACTGGTAGAAAACTGAGAGCCTGACCAAGGTAACTGCCAACCATAAACTGGGTATTGGCCTACTTACATTATCATAAAACTTGATTGCACAGCAGTACATATAAAATTGAAATGTCATACTCAATAGTGAACCCATCCAAGTCCACAAAAGTTCACTGGCCCAAGCCATTGGCACATACTCCCTTGGTTCCTACTCTTACTATTTTGCCATATGGCCTTTAATCTACATGTATGGCTTCATAGGGAGTTCCCTTTGGCCAGACAATAGGGGAAGGTAAACAGACCTGGTTTACAGATGGATCTGCATAGCATGCTAGCACCACCTACAAATCCATAAATCCATAGCCATTACAGTATATAGCCCTACACACACACACACACACACACACACACACACACACACGTGGCCTTGAAAGGCATTGGTGAAGGTTAATCTGTCAGGGGGCATAACTTTAGGCCATAAATCTGTTTGTCACTTCCTTTAGCAGGAGAGACAGCCTTTGATAAGGATCTACAGTAATTCAAGGTGACTGACTAATAAGTTGGTTGACAGTTCAGAGACTATGAAAGAATAAGATTGAAAAATGGATGACAAAGAGGACATGGGATAGGGACACGGATGGATGAATTTCTCAAAATGGAAAGAGTTTGAAGATATTTATACCCCCATAAATGCCTAACAGAGGTGGGTCCAATGATTCAAGACACAAGGTCACCTTTGATATGGATACTTGTCAGCCTCTTTCTCCAGCTACCTTCTCTTTAAGGAATAGAGTGGTAGCAGCTCTCACCTGTTGGTAATCCTAGGGTTCTACAACATTTTGGTTGGTTTCTATAAGCCCTGATCTAACCAAAGGATATAGGTAGACAAGATATTGATTATCCTGCTCACAACTTTTTAAACATTCCTTGATTATCCAGTTTAAATGTGCCATCTATTTTTCACAGGAACCTTGATTGACATAAAATGAAAGTAAACTTTTAAAAGTTCTTTCAGCTACTTACAGTCTTGGAAATGTTGGTAAGTTGTGCAAGCTGTCTAAACCTTGGGTTACTCTTTGGAAAATGAAGGCACCTTCCTTAAACTATTACGTGGAGTTGAATGTTGACTGCATAGTTCCTAATACATACCTAATACTCAGAAAACAGTAGTGATTATGATTATCAGTATTACTGAATGAAATCAAGGGAAATCTGTATAATATCTGCCTGGTTAAGTGGATATGCAATGCATCTTTAAGAAGGGCCATCAATTAACAGTAATAATCACAACACTTGCTAAATACTTACTGTATGTCAAGTGCTCTTATAATAACCTATTGGTCTTTCTCATTTAGTCTTCATAACACTATGAGGATCACTATCATGATCTTCATTTTACATATGCAGTGAAATAACTTGCTGGAAATGATACTGCTTGTAAATATTAGAGCTGGGATTCAAATTAAGTCTGTCAGACTCAGAGTGCAATTATTAACCACTATTTTATGACACCTTCACATCAGTTCAAAATATTAGCATGAAATCACAAGCCCACCAATCTCCGTTCTGCCCTTTACAGTGGGAGCCACAGGGTTCCAGTTCCTGGAGGCCTGATCTAATCAGGTCCATAGAGGCCATGACTTCCTCATCCCTCTCAGTCTCAGAAGTACTGCAGCAGAAATCATGTGACCTGGCTTCCTAGCAGGAGTTGCAAGGATTTAACACTCCATATAATGAACAGTGGAGGTATATGAGACAGGAAGAAATTGGCAGACAAATTCCTCTTTCTCCCCCTTCCGAGGAATGTTCCCAGGAGCAGTGACTTGGTGCAGCCTGCCTGGAAGTAAATTGTACAAGTGAGCTATCAGCTATATTCTTCTTTTGAAGTTCTGGCCAGCTTGTTAATACATCACCCTGCATTTTCTTTCCTTGCTTCACTGCCCTTTTCCCACTTTCCTCTCTTTCTTGCTGCCCTGGAACTGTATCTGTCAATTAGGGTGACAAATTGTTCTGGTTTGCCTTGACTAAGGGTATCTCTATGATGCACAACATTCAGTACTAAAACCAGAAAAGTCCTAGACAAACCCTACTCTCAATGAAAACATTATCAAGTGATCATCGAGTCAGATCCTGATTTCTAAAGAATCCTAGTTGTAGCAGTTTGTATCAGGAATGACTACAGAAAGCCAACTTTTAGAATGAGATTTTTAAGCTAAATTGAACAATGATCTGAAAGCAGAAGGGTTTCTAAATCCTGGTGTCAGGAATCAGGGGAAGGTGAATAAAAAAAATAAATCCTGGTGTCCATCAACATCAGAATTATTCAAGCTAATACATAGGCATAATGATTAATTATGATGAGGTAGAAATTGAGGGCAAGGGATTAGGAGATAAGGGCTACTGCCTTTGATTAGTATGGGGTTGCTAAAAATTATAGATTGCTGTGTAGGGTGGTTAGTTTTTGACAGCACTGGATGCCTTGCAACAATGAAATGATAGGATCAGCTCAGGTAATTGTCTATTTAGGAGCCTTGTGAAGGTCATTAGACTTTAATGGCAGCATTTAGAGAGACCCTGCTTTCATCAGCAACTGAGTAGACTGCTGAAAATCAGCAAAGGATACTGAATACACAGCCTTGGGACTTCTATGCCAAAGTCAGTGCCTTCATAAGAGAAGAATAGGATTCTGAGAACTAGGATGGAGACATTTTGATAAGCAAGCCTAAAAACATCAATTTTCCCTAAATTCACTGGGCTTAGAGAAGCAGCTTCCTCCCCCATGCTTTCTCCTCAAAGACAACAGCTTTCCCATACCTGGAGACCCTCCCTTCAAAGACTCCACAATTTCTTAGTCCATTCCTGCTACAATAACAAAATACCACAGACTGGGTAACTTTTAAACAATAGAAACTTACTGCCTATAGTTCCAGAGCCTGTGAAATCCAAAGCCAAGGTAGGTTATATAACAGTAGGTTAGTGACTCGTGAGGGCTCATTTCTCATAGATAGCACCATGTAGGTATCCTCACATGATGGAAGGGAAAGAAATGCAAAAAGTGTTAAAAAAAAAAAAACGGCAGGGGCGGGGGACAAATGCTCTGTCCTCAAATGGTAGATTTGGAAGGGGGAAAGTACCTAAGGTATTCCCTCATAACTTTTTTTGAGGGAATTTGAGGGGTTTGAACTCAGGGCCTTGCAACTTGCTAGGCAGACACCTTCCCACTTGAGCCACTCCTCCAGCCCTTTACATTTTTATTTTTGAGATGGGATCTCAATTTACACACCACGACCCTCCTATTTATGCTTCCCATAGAGCTGGGATGAAAGGAATGCACTGCCACATCTAGCTTTCATTGGTTGAAATGGAATCTCATGAACTTTTTGGCCCCACTTCTTAATACTATTGTATTAGTGATTAAGTTCAATATATGAACTTAATGGGGGACATATTCAGACTATAGCACCACCTGAGAGAGGTAGTATCCAAGGATGCATGTTCTCAAGATTTGCCCCTGTTTTCCCTTACTGCTGCCAGACTCATAATAGGACTTAGGTAACAGTGTATACCAAGAATGAAAATACAAGCCCTACTCAAAGAAGAAATGGCATGTCATTTAAGCAATTGCTAGATCTAGTCTATATGTATCAACAAAACTATGGCAATACCAGTGGAAGCAAAAACAATTGGGGTGGATTATAAGGATAGATACAGAAGAAAAGATTTTTATAGAGTATAACTCCTGACAAGGACACCTGTGGTTGATCTTAATCATTCCTGGGATGGTTCTTAAAGCTTGGGCAGATGTGATAATTGTTTATTGCAGATATGCTGGAAGCGCCTGTCAGAGAACTAGAAATTCCAAGGATGGGGAGGAGGGAACATAGGAATGGATTACACCAAAATGGACTAATTTTGTAAAGAAAAAGACCTAAGGACCTTACTCTAGGCCTCACCACTTAAAGGTCTCACCACCACATTGAGGACCAAGCCTCCAATGCATGAACCTTTGAGGGACAAATTGCATCCAAACCACAGAATTTTACTATGTGTGGCTGGAGGGAACCATGCAAGGTTCTGAAAATGCCTGCATGAGTTCATGTAATTCCTTTAACACAGGTTTGGTCCTGGCTTTTTAATTATTTTTTAGAGAAATTGCACCTAACTTGTTTCTCTGTGAGAGTCCATAGGACACTTCCTGTTTTAAAGGAATGAGTAATATCCTGGTGAGAAGGGCAGCATTATTTTGAGAAACTCAACATGGCTGTCCTCTGTATGCTACCACTGAATATAGATGTGGCCATGAAATTGGACTATTTATTACCAAGGGGGATGATAGAAACAGGCTCCCCTGCCCTCTGATTTCTGTTGGGTTCGATTAGAATGGAGCACCAGCAGGAAAGCTGTGAGTCTTGGAGATTTATTCACTCAGACCCTCATAGTTAATCCCTCATTGCACCTCTCCATGAAGGTCAAAGGTCTCAAAACAGACTTTCTGCTTCCATCCTCCCTTTACACACTTAGACCTATGGCTATTAACTGAGTACCCATTACTAGTTCCAGGCAATTACACTGTTCTTTTGGGATTCTTAGTACCTGGTTTCACTATTGTAAATAATCTCATTGCTAAATTCTCCTTAAGTTATTTAATTCTACTATACCATCTGTTTTATGCCAGGAACCTATACATATTTAAGGTATATTTAGAAAATTTTCTCAGAGAACTTGAGAGAGTAGACTAAGTAGCTAGGGAACATGTATTAGAAGGAAATGTTTCAATGTATATTTTAGAAGTTTGAACCATATAAATGTGTTGCTAATGGAAAAGAGTATTCCACAACTCTGTACATTCTTAAGAGCAATGTTAAGTTGTGAAGGGGGTGGTGGCTGAGGAAAACAATGTGATAATTGATATAAGCTTTAAACATGTGACACAGTATTTCCACTTCTAGGAAATTGGATTTGTCCTCAGAAAATAATTGGAAATAGAAAAAAAATCCATGTGTGAGTAGGATTCACTACAGTCTTTATCTATACAAGAGACAATTTGCTAACATTGTAAATGCTCAGTGGTAGGGCCATTTGTGGGAAAACATATGATAGAAATCTTTGTAGCTATCAAAGATCATGCCTTGCAGAAAAATGTTGAAGAACACAGGAAAATCTCATAAATTTTGTCAGATGACAGAAGTAGAATAGAAAAGAGTGCAGACAATTTTTTAAAACATATACATATATATTATCTATTTCTACTTTACCAATAAAGAAACTGAGGCAGGAAATAGTTGCATAACTGTATGTGTTCAAGGGCATAATGTTTATGAATTTAAACTTTGAGGACTACAAGGTTAGAATATCTAACCTAAAGGAGTTTAAAAATAGAGGTATTTAATTCTATCTTCAAAAGACCTGAGGGTAGGTGATATTTTGATTTGGTCTGGCAGCTTGATTTCATCCTTTGGGATGCCTGTTCCGTCATTCCGCTTCAGTTTTTTGTGCTTGGATTTTTTTTTGCCTCATGGTCATAAAATGGCTGCTTCAACTTCAAATTTCACATCAGTATAAGGCAACAATTAAAGTAGGAAAGCCTTATAAACAAAGCAGTTTAGATTATGTTCTTTGGGCCAGCTCTTTGGCCCGGGGGGAGGGGTCTATCATGCACCTCAGGGTTTATATGAACATACTTATACTGCGTGAGTTTTCAAATAAGAGTCTTCTGTTCCTGTCTAAACAAATTCAAACAAAGTCAAAAAGAGACTCAAGCTTTTCATGAATTTATAAAATGAGTGGATTGGACAAGATAATCTGAGGTCACCTCCAGTTCTGCCTGGCTCTGATTAGGAAAAAGACTGGGAGGAAACGTACCAAATTATTAATTATGCTAACTTTGGGTGGTGAGATAATGGAGGATTTTTGTTTTCTTCTTTATTATTTTCTCTCTTTTCAAAAATTTTTATGTGTTACTAATGCAATGAGAATATATATCGTTTTTAAAGTATCATAAATGATCTAAACTAAAAAACTAACTGTACATATAACGTGTATTTTTTAAGTTTTTCTGCCAATAATTCAACTGGCCTATTCCTATAGTTTGACCATCCAGTTTTATAGGTGTAAATATCATATGCAGTTACCATTATGGGCCATATAAGTAAAATACTACACATGGGTAATGGTGGGTGGTAAGCTAGCTATTTTTTCTCATGTGAGCTGAATTGCCTTAACAATTGAAATCCTTACAAGAAAAACCATAGACTATGGAGATAAATTCATAATGCACTTAACTGCTGGGAAAAAACTTCTAAATGACAAGTTTATGAGAATAATCACATCTAGAGTTATTTACAGAATACTCAGAACTGCGTACCAGTCTTTGTACTTTGCTTTTCATGGAAATTGATCTGTCTTTCAATAAATTCCAAAGGTCTTTGGATCCAGCACACCTTACAAATACCTTAACATTTATGAGACTCAAATGAGTTAAAAAAAAACAAGGCAGAAAATTATTCTGTTTTCTCCATGGTGTTCATTTTCCAAGGTGAGTATAGTGGAGCCCATAATGTAGCAATAGAAATGTATCATGTATTGATCACTAATTCCTGTGTGCCAGCCCGCATTCTAGTTCTGAACAGGCACTATATCTACCCCCACAGCAGTCCCATATAGAAGGCATTATTACCCCCATTTTATGCATGAAGTCATTGCTCAGAGGGAAGGAAAAACTTGCGAAAAGTAACACAACTAATAAATGAGAAAGCCAAGATTTAAACAAAGAACAGTTGAATTCCAAAGCCCAAGCTTTTAGTCACTTGGTAAATTTGCCTAATTTTTCTATTTATTCTATTTAGCCAGTTACTTAATTTTCAACTCTAGTTAGTTTCCTGCCCTCCATATACAATATATTCACTCAAGTAGTGTGCCCTTCTCTAGGTAAGGGTGCATTCTGAGTAAGAATGGATTTTGATTGTTTCTTTCAATACATTTCTAAACCACTATCTGTCCTGTACAGCAATAGGCTGGTTTCTCCTTCCCTCTATCCCACTGTCTTCACATTTTGCTATATTCTCCATTGCTTTAAAGCTTCCTGCACCTGAACTGGGATTGATTTTGGCTTTTACTTCATTTTCCCTAACAGAAAGGACAACAGAATACCTGTCACTTTAATTATTAAAATGCATTGAGCACTGTGTAAACCACACGAATCTCCCCACTTTCAGGAGATGTTAATGACTGATAGCTCATAGTTGAGTTCTTTGCCAGGAATTGCCCTCATTCACAGTTAGCTCTAGTTAGAGATAGCTCTGGAACATACTAATCACCCCCCAATTCCACATAATAATAGTAAATGGCTTTTTCATGAACCCATAGTCTACAAGGTCAAGAAAACCAAGAAATATTTCAAAAGTAGAAAACAAATGCACAAGTAGTAACCAACCTGGTACAGCCAAATTAGTGGAGTCCTAAGCCAGCAATCGACAAAACTAAAAACCAGTCAGATTTACCTGAGGGGGACTCCTGAAACTTCAGTAACTCACAGTGCTGCATGTTTTGGTACATGGAGGAGAAACTGAAGCTAAAATGAGAGGATTGGTTGAGGGTCAGTATAAGAAGTGGTCAAGGCTGAAGCAGGAGGATCATGAAGTCCAGGCCAGTCCAGTCTACATAGCAAGACCCTGTCTCAAAATAAAAATGGTCAGATGCCTACATCCTACCTACATCTCCTGTCTCCCCTTAGGTGGACAGACAACTGTTTTGTCCCCACCCTTGCAGAAGATTGAACTTTTATTTCAGTGAATCTGAATTAGACTCACTAGAGTGAGGCTCAGGGATTTGCATTTTAACATACACATCAAAGGATCTTCATTCATGTGCAAGTTTTGAGAACCACTGGACTATGGACTACCAGGGAAAGTAGACAGCCAAGAAATGGTCTTAAAAACATAGAGGTTAAATGAAAATTGGCACACTGAATGTTGAAAGCCCCAGCCTTTTCCCTCTCCTTACCCTTATCTATTTCCCAGGACATTGGCAGTCAGCATTACATATAGTGGGCAAGAGACTAGAAGAGCCTTCCCTCAGCACAAGAAATACCTAAGTTCCCCAGAACTTAAGGAAACAAGGTTTCAGAAGGAAAGGGCCCAATTGGGAATTAGTACAGTATGAAAACCAACTCACACCAAAGCACATCATCATGAAATTTGAGAGTACTGGAGGCAAAGAAAAGATCCTAAAAACTTCCAGAGAGAAATAAGAACAGGAAATTTTCATAAAAGGAGCATTCCTCAAAGTTGTTAGTCTCAAGACCACTTTATCTCCTAAAAATTATTGAGAATTCCAAAAGGCTATAGTTTATGTGGGTTACATCTATTGATATTTATCACATTATAAATAAAACTGGGAAATTAAATATATTTACTAATTTATTTAAATCATCATCATAATGAATCTACATGTTAATGCATATATATATATTTATGTACTTATGAAAATATAAGGCAAATAAAACAAAAGGAAAATGTGAGAAAAGTGAGTTTGATTTGTATATTTGTAAATCCTTTTAATGTCTGACTTGATAGAAGATAGCTGGATTTTCATATTTCTTGCTGTGATCAATCTATTGGGATATATGTTTTGGTTGAAGCAGAAGAAGAGAATTACAATTCAGATATGTGAGTAGGAAGGCAAAGAATATTTTAGCAGCCTTTTCAATAGCTATAGATATTCTCTTCAATATTACACTAAAACTTCACAAGTGGTAGTTGCAATATGGGATACCAAACTAGAAGTTTTCACATTCTGTTACATTAAAATCCATTGGCCTATTTTGCATTTGGAATGGGTCTTTTACCCAGGCATGATTTTGTAACATCCTGCATTAGTTATTTGAAAAACACATTTTCCCACTAAAGTATACAAATCTTCCAAAAATTGACACATTTCATTATATAATATTTTTTAAAAATTATTTCTGGTAGTATGAACACCAGTCTCATCAGAAAAGTCTTTAAGTATTAGGAAGCTATCAAAATCACAGTGATCACAAATTTCTAAAATGCTAATTTTCACCTGAAAGCTTAAATTCTATCATCAGCAACAAAGACTGTCAGTTGAGTGTTCCTTATAGTGACAGACTTACTTTGTTCATGTTTGAGAAAATACCTGCTAGATACATACATTAGAAAAACCATAGTTTATCAGTCATTCTTTTGAGTAAAAATGATGCTTCCTGAACAAAGCAGTTCATTTAATGCACAATTCAGACAATTCCACAGTCTTTTACCTTGAGACAACCATCATTCTTTGTTTTTTAGCATAATTACCATCTCAGCACACAGAATGTTTAAAAAGATATGCATTCTGGGCTCAAAATATAATAAAATCGATCACTTTACTGCATATTCAAGTGGCATTATTAAGTGAAACTTTCTTTTTTTATAAATGTGTAAAGATGAAAAATGTGATGACTACTAGCACAAGTTGGTGTTAGTGCCTCAATTTTTTTTCTAAAGAGTCAACGGTTTTACCCACTTTTGCTTTTGCATCATCAGTACAATGGTATCACAAACATGACAAGGGGAGAGCACATACGGGAGATATAGGAATAGGTAGAAAACCCAAAACATGAAAGCGTTTGATGTCCTCACTCCAGAGGAACTAATACAGAAACCTTAAAGCGACAGAGGTTAACATGAGAAGGGGATCAGGAACCAGTGTAAAGATCAGTTAGAGATGAATCAACATGGGTTGTAACACATGTTTACATGAAAAAGCAGTGCTAGAATTATTTCTGTATAGCTACCCTTAACTTAACTAGCAAAAACACTTTGTCTTTCTTATTACGCTTATGTCTTCTTTTCAACAAGATTAGAGATAAGGGCAGAACAGTTTCTGCCTGGAAGTAGGGGGGAGGGGGGCAGGAGTGGGGGAGAGGGGCAGGGGGGAGAAATGACCCAACCAATGTATGCACATGTGAATAAATGAATAATTTTAAAAAAGAAAGAAAAATGCAAATAAAGTGGTAGAGTTACTGTTATGACATTATTGGACCCTGAAAATGTCTTGGGGACTTCTAGGGCCCCACAGATCATTCTTTGAGAACCACTGTTTCCAATTCTGGGCAAGTAAAATTTAATTTTTAAAAACATAAATAAAAAAGATAATGAAAACAGGATAAAACAGGATCGATAACATAAAAATAATAAGACTCTCAATCCCTAAATAAAGAAGTTATTCATTATCAATGAGTTATATAAGCTTAGTCTTGAATAATAGTAATTAAAGGACAATTTGTACATTTTTCCTGAAATAATTTGTTTTCTTAGTATGCAATACACCAGAACACTATCAAATTTTCAACCACACATTATTATGCTAGTTTGTTTCATTTTTTTCCCTGATCCATCTGTTGGGAACCAAAAGCCACATTCTGACAAGGTCGCTGTGGCTTAGCAGCATTCCGACAAGGTCGGTATCTGCAGGTGCACCATGTCTCTATCACGGTGGGAAGGAACGCTAAGTGGTTTCCCTTGACTGAAAAGAAGTTTATACTTAGTCAAGGACACTGGCAGTAAGAATGCAGGGTGGAAAACACAGAAAGGTTGTAACTAGGTCAGTCTCTTCCTCTTTTGTATAAAGCTGGCTGAGGAAAATAAAATTTTGCCAGTTGGTCATCAGCCTGCTGGCCCTCTCGATATGTGTCTTGTCTTGTCTTGTTCATTCCTGCCCTGAGCCCTTTCGGGTTAAGGACCTCTGTGATCCTGGCACCCATCCCCACCTCACCCCAAATTTCTTGAGATTGGGAACCATGTACCAGACACAGAAGAAATCTATGCTTGCACACAGTGTCTCACAAATATTTGCTTTAGTAAATAAATATACTTAGCAATCAATAAGGAAAATGAGGTTTTAATTGGTAATATATACAACTTAGTTGAAATAAGAAAGAAATTAATATGTAATTTTCTTCAGAGGCGGATACATTTAAATAAATCAGCTAAAAATGGAAATCTGTCCAACTTAGCTTGTAGAATAGTTTAATCACTCAGTTTTTTCTTTATTCTTATTTCTGATTCCACTAAATATCAAAAGCAGAATGTCTGCAATGCCAGGACTGAAGTATGGTGAACTGGGAACCTATGTCTACTTGAGACTACCAGAAATTTTTTGTCACCTTATAAGCACTGAGTCGACTCTCAAACACACATACACACACATGCACACACACGTGCACATGCACACTCACATGCATAAATGTACACATACCACAAAATATGGATGAGAGAAAATAAGGCATATAACAAATTCAGTGGAAGACAATGGGGGAGGTATTGCATGCTTAAGTGCATATGGGTTTAGAGGACTTTAGTATGGTTCTCAATTTGATAACACTATATATGCTAGATTTTTCTTTAGCCATTTTAAGAAACTAGAATGGACCATAGAAGTCATTGGTACAATCCTACCAATTTGCATATGAGAAAAACATTCCAAGTGAGTTGAAGTATAATGCATGGGAAAGTATATAAATACTAAGGTGTGTTGTTTTGATGTTGTGGTTGTTTGAGCTTCCCCTCCCAGCATCGCCCAAACTCATATATTTTATATCTGAATGAAGATTCTGGGATCCTGTCTTTTATAAGACAGAAAATGGTGGAATTGCTTTCTTCTAGGTTTACTTTGATTTATCATTTATGGTTGGCTAGGTATTTATGAATAAAGCCATCCCCTTTATCAACTCACTATTGGAATAATTTTTTCAAAGAGAATCATTACAAGTTAAGTTAAGATAGAACTACCAGCAGTATGTAGCTTGAACTATTTCAGTTTTGAAGGGGTTTCTAAGGCATAGATGGTTGTCAGAAGAGCAAAGGTGTTACAATGGAGCCTCATTATATATCTATATAATTTATATGAATTAAACAATATACATTAAGTAAAAAACATTAAAGCATGGTTTTAGTTTGGAATATTATTACAAAGTACCATAGACTGGGTGGCTTATAACAAAAGAAATCTATTATGCATTGTTCCAGAGGTTGGAAATCTGAGATAAGGGCACCGGCATTGTAGAGTTCTGGTGAGGGCCCTTGCTTCTTGTATCTCCAAGTGGCAGAAAGAGGGCAAGAGAATTCTTGTGTCCCTTTTATAAAGATACTATTCTTATTCACAAGGGCTCCACATTTATGATCTAATTACCTCTCAAAGGGCCTCACCTACTAATGCCATTAATTTTGGGGCTAAGATTTCAACATATGAATTTTGAGGGGACAAATATTAGTCTGCATTGCAAACATTAAATATTTGATATCAGGTGATTTTTAACCAGTCTTCCATTCAGCGAGAATACTTCCTAAGGAGAGGGAGAGCATGAGATATGAGATATGAATCGAATGTTCTCTCATTTGGTCTCTATGTGTAGTGTCTAAGGGAAAGTGGTTCATTCATTCTTTCAGCAAATGTTTACTGAGCAATTACTAAGGGCCAGTGATGTTCTCAGTTCCAGAGTATAGCAAAAATCAAGATAGATAAGGTCACTTGGAAAGTATTAGAAAGCTCCATGCTCTCATGAGAAACCACACTGAATAGATAATAAAAACTTCTCATAAAGAGAAGTTATTGTGAATAGTGCTGCAATAAACATGGGTGTGCAGGTGCCTCTGGAGTAATCTGTGTTGTATTTCTTTGGGCATATCCCCAGGAGTGGGATTGCTGGATCATATGGCAGGTCTATGTTTAGGTTTTTAAGGAGTCTCCAAATTTTTTTCCAGAGTGGTTGTACCAGCTTGCATTCCCACCAGCATTGGATTAGGGTTCCTTTTTCTCCACATCTTTGCCAACACTTGTTGGTAGTGTTTTTGATGATGGCTATTCTAACAGGGGTGAGGTGGAATCTTAGTGTGGTTTTGATTTGCATTTCCTTTATGGCTAGAGATGGTGAGCGGCACTATTCACAATAGCCAAGTTATGGAAACAACCAAGATGCCCCACTACTGATGAATGGATCAAGAAAATGTGGTACTTGTACACAATGGAATTTTACTCAGCCATGAAGAAGAATGAAATCTTATCGTTTGCAGGTAAATGGATGGAACTAGAGAACATCATTCTGAGTGAGGTCAGCCAGGCTCAGAAGACCAAAAATCGTATGTTCTCCCTCATATGCAGACTTTAGATCTAGGGCAAATGCAGCAATGTGGTTGGACTGGGACCACATGACAAGGGGAGAGCACATTTCGGTGATATAGAAATAGGTAGAAAACCCAAAACATGAAAGCGTTTGATGTCCCCACTCCAGAGGAACTAATACAGAAACCTTAAAGCAACAGAGGTTATCATCAGAAGGGGATCAGTCACTAGGGTAAAGATCAGTTAGAGATGAATCAACATGGGTCATAACACGTGTACACGAAAGCGGTGCTAGGAATATTTCTGTATAGCTTTCCTAAACTCAACTAGCAAGAACACTTTGTCTTCCTTATTAAGCTTGTCTCTTTTCTTCAACAAAACTAGTGATAGCTCTTCCTGTAAGCGGCCAGAGGTAACCTGTAAAAATGGTTCGCTACTCTCTTGACCCAGAAAACCCTACAAAATCATGCAAGTCAAGAGGTTCAAATCTTCGTGTTCACTTTAAGAACACTCGAAACTGCCCAGGCCATCAAGGGTATGCATATTCAAAAAGCCACCAAGTATTTGAAAGATGTCACCTTGAAGAAGCAGTATGTGCCCTTCTGGCATTACAATGGTGGAATTGGCAGTGTGCCCAGGCCAAACAGTGGGGTTGGACACAGGGTTGGTGGCCCAAAAAGAGTGCTGAATTTTTGCTGCACATGCTTAAAAATGCAGAGAGTAACGCTGAACTTAAGGGTTTAAATGTAGATTCCCTGGTCATTGAACATATCCAGGTGAACAAAGCACCCAAAATGCACCACCGTACTTACAGAGCTCATGGCCGGATCAACCCTTACATGAGCTCTCCCTGCCACATTGAGATGATCGTCACTGAAAAGGAACAGATTGTTCCTAAACCAGAAGAGGAGGTTGCACAGAAGAAAAAGATATCCCAGAAGAAACTGAAGAAACAAAAACTTATGGCACGGGAATAAATTAAACATAAAATAAATGCAAATTAAAGGAAAAAAAAACTAGTGATAAAGGCAGAACACGACCTGCCTGAAACTGAGGGGGAAATGGGGGAGAGGGTGGGGGAGGGGGCAGGAGGGAGAAATGACCCAAATAATGTATGTGCATGTGAATAAAAAAAAATAATAATAATAAAGAGAAGTTATATGAAGAAAAAGAAATGAGACAAAGAACAACTTAGGACTAGTAGGAAATAAGATTTCTTTAGAAACTTAATAGGAAAGACTTTGAGCTAAGATATGAATGATGAGACAAAATGTGAAAAATATGTGGAATGAGTACTCCTAACAGAAGAAGCCAGTGGAATAAAGACCTTGAGCAGGCATATGTGTAGTTGGAGTATAGCAACCAAAGGGGAGAGTTGCTCAAAATGGGAGTAAAGAGTTCTGCTGAGACCTAATCATGGAGACTGTAGTAGTTTGAATTTTATCCTAAGTACAATAGAAAGTCATGAGAGGTTTGCTTTATTTTTAACTTTTTTCTGACATTATTTTAGAGTTCAAAACAGTTGCAAAGATAGTACAGAGAATTCCTGTGTAGCATTCAGCCAGATTCCCCTCATGTTAACATTCTTAATAATCATGGTACAATGATCAAAACAAAGAAATTAGCATTAGTACAATACTATTAACTAAACTACAGTTACTATTCTGATTTCACCCATTTTTTGAACTAGTATAATTTTTCTATTTCAGGATCCAATCCAGGATACCACACTGCATCCAGATATCATGTCTTCTTATTCTCCCCTAATCAGAGACAGTTTCTCAGTCTTTCTGAGTTTCTTGTTTGTTTGTTTGTTTGTATGTTTATTTGGCAGTACTGGGGTTTGAATATCAGGGCCTCACATTTGCTAGGCAGGCGCTCTACCACTTGAGCCATTCCACCAACCCTGTTTTTCAATCTTTCTTTGCTTTATATGACTTTGACACTTTTGACGAATACTGGTCATGTGATTTGTAGAAGGTCCCTCAGGTTGGATTTGTATGAAATTTCTCATGATTTTATTGAAATAATGGATTTTTGAAAAAAAAATACAAAAATGAAGTGCCTTTCTCAGTGCATTGTATCAAGGGGCATGTGACATCGATATGTCTTAAATATGATTATATGATCCATGATGACTTGGTTAAGGTGTCTTCCATGTTTCTCCACTATAAAGTCATTTTTTCTTCTTTTCCACATCCTATTTTTTAGAAGTAAGTCACTAAGACCAGACTACAGCCAAGAGAAGGGAAGAAGAATTAAGCTCTACTTCCTGGAATATCGTAGACATTGCAGACATATGTTAAATGCAACAAAATAATCACTAAATATTTTCAAAAAGACATGTCATGGCTATGCACATGTCCTGTTTCTCCTTAAAGTGTAGAATCATAGTATTTGGAGACAGAATTAGATTATTTTAAATATATATATTACATACGTTTGCATGTTGTATCATTCACCCTGCTAAGGTGTTCTCCAAACTTCTTGAATCTGTGGTTTGGTGTTTATCATTAATCTTGGAAAATGCTAAGCTATTATTTCTTCAAGTATTTCATCTACCCTGTTGCTTCTCTTTTATCTTTCTGAAATACCAGTTAAGCATGTTAAACCATTTGATATTATCTCACCGGATAATACCTCACTTGAATGCTCTGTTCTTGGTTTTTCCTTCTTTTTTCTTTGCATTTTGGTTTGGATAATTTTGATTGACTTGTCTATGGTATTGTTCATCTCCATTATTGCGGCTTTGATTTTTAGCATTTTCATATGATTCTTTCTAATAATCTCTTTCTGCTGAAATGTCCCCTACTTTTTCCATTACAACCCATAATATATTGTTTTAAATTTTCCATTTGAATTTTTTAGCATGTATGTCACATCTGAATCTGGTTCTGATGATTGCTTTATATCCTGGGAGGGTGTTTATTCTTGCTAATTTTTGGTACACTTTGTTTTTATGCTGCCAGCCAACAAATAGCATGTGTAGGACAGTAAATATTGAGGTAAAATTTTTATGCTTAGAAATCAGCATGCCTTTCCTTCTGCTAAGCCTTTAACATCAAAGTTTTTGTTAACCTAGTCAGAGTGTGAGATTTGTTGTTGCTATGGTTACCTGCAGTAAGCCAAAGGCTTCAAATTCCTCTAGTGTTGGGAGTAGGTAGTGGGCTAGTTTGCCAGAGGTTACTTTCTCAGTGTCTCCTCCTCTTTTGGCCTGGGGTTTTCGTTTTTCTTTTTTGCTGCACCACAGAGAAAGCAGGTCTTTTGCAGCCCCCCAGCTCTATGCCACTGTTATTTTTACCTGATCTTGTGGCTGTGTAATGAGGGCCAGAAGACAGTAGCATTATCTGTTGATTTGTTTCAGCATCACTCTTAGGCAGGTGCTATATCTCTGAGCCTCAGGACATGGCCTTCAAAAGTGCTCTTGCCTTTCCTTCTGCTGTAGTTGTGGCCCAGTACACATTCTTGCCTTTCCTTCAGAGACAGAACTTCTTTTATTCTGCTGCCTTCCCCTGGTGCAGTGGGTTTTCATCAGTGCCCTAAAATGAGACCGTTGTAGCTGTTCTACCTACAAATGTAGGCTTTTGTTCTATATAGGAAGCAGGAGAGATGGATTCAGCAGAGTTTTAGCAGTCACATTATTTGCCTCCCCTAGCCAGCAGCATGATGGAAGGTTTATCAGGATTCTACCTGCTCCTCTGTAAATATTTAGTATAGGTGGTAGAAGAAAATCCTACCAGAGGATAAAAATCTTCAAACTATCCTACACTTGGCCTTTAGCAGTTCATTAAAAACACTAAGCTGAATCCTCTTACCAGTTTATATGGAGCCCAAAAGCATCTTTCCCACATTAATAATTGTTCAGGTCCCATCTCTCCCTGAAGCAATCTGATTTTCCTCAGATTTGGGGTAATATGGTTGCCTTATAACCTCAGTGACCTGACCAGTTCAAGAAACATCATCAATTTGTGGTTTGTCCAGATTTTTCTTGTATGTATGCATGGGAGAGACATTCTTTCTAGCCCTGTACCTCTCTAATGTGATTTTATTTATATTTAGAACTTGCTGTGGGTATTATATAAAGATCAGGCTTATAGAGGTGTGGGGAAAGAACAAATTGAAAAGCAGAGAAACCAGATAGGATGTTGTTGGCATTTGTTCAAATAAAATGTGGCTACTAACAGTAGAAATGAGAAGAGTGGATATTTCAGAACAATTTCCTGAGACATGGTCCAAAAGAAAAGTTGATGATTGGAGTTTATTAATAAGGATTGAATCAGGAGATGGGCACCACTCTTGTAATCTGAACAAAGAAAATTTATTATAAATAATTATTAACTAGTAACAAGGAAACGAAGTAGTCACTATCTCTAGGGCTAAGGGAGAACACCCAAAAAAGGAAGCAACTTGGAAGAGAGCACATACTCACCACCCAGGTTGAAACTCAGACCCTGTTTGGGAGGCTGTGTCTATAGCCCACTGGAGGACAGAGGTGCTCTCTGAGGTGCCATAGACTTGGGATAGCAAGCAAAGAACAAAAAACAGTGTCTAGGTGTCAGAGAAACTTAGTACAAAGCTGCCAGCTGTGATACTGGCAAAATTCACTATCTTTTAGATTTGTAGTAAGTTTTAGGTAAATATTTTTGCCCTTTGACTCAGCAATCCCAGTTCAGATATTTACTCTAAGAGAAATGAAAACCTGACTAAAAAGAGACAAGAAAGAACTTTCTGGGATGGTGAAAATGTTCTATATCTTGGTCCAATGGTGTTTACATGTACATAACATTTGTGTTGGCATACATTTGTCAAAACTCAGAAATTTCCATTTTTGGTCACTATTGCTGGAGAGAGGAGATGTTTGAGATATAAGAAAAGAGAATAAAATACAAAATATTTGTCTCAAATTTAGGAAGTGAGTTTCTAGGAGGAACATAATAAATAAGATTATCCAGCAGAATTGAAGGCCTATTAGAGATTTGTGATAAATTTGAGAGTGTTCAGATGGGTTGTGTAATTTTCTCCAGCAAGGTTCAGCTTTTCCAATATTGAGGCAGAATAGAAGGATAGTTGGTTATACTCAGGATTAGAATTTTGCTAGGGGAGCAGGATTAAGGGAGAAAGATAAAGGATTCAGCTACCTGGTTCTTCTCCTGGTCTTGCCTTAGTGCAATTTCAGCCATCTGGTGGATCATCTGGGATCAAATAGTATAAGATGGCCCCACTCACACATCTGGCAGTTGGAGTTGGCTGGGCTGCATACCTCTAGCCAAATACTCTGGTCTTGTTCATATGGAAATTGGATTCAAAAGAAGCAGCAAAATAGAAGGCAAACCCAATGCACAAATACTTTTGTCAGTGTCTGTTCCTATCACAATTGCTAATATCTCATTGGCTAAAGAAAGTCAGATGGCCATCCTAGTGTCTGTGGAGCAGGGTTGGGGAAATACACAAGGGCATAGAAAGATAGGTGTGGTGCATGGAGGGCCATTAATGTAGCAACCAACAAAGAGGAAATTAGGAGCACTACTCTCTTCCTCCAGCAAGTAAACAGAATCTAAAACTAAATAGAAACATGAGCCAGTTATTCTGGAAAAACATAATTTTCCTAAGAGTATTAGAACCTAGTCTAGGATACCTGCAATTTTTCTCGATGTCATAAAATTCTAAAGGCAATCAATTTGAAAAATACATGTGTCATAGATCATTTTGGGAAGAGAACAGTCTTACTATGAAATGATGTTTAGCAGCTTCTAAAACTTGTTAACTTGAACCTTCTGCTTTGAATGAGCAAATTTGTAGACAGGAGATTGAACTGTATGACCCTTAAGGTTCTTTTCAAATACTGAGATTTTATGATAAACCATTGAGTAATCAGTCTATTACAGCTCATTCTATCATGAATAAGAAAATGCCTTTTTTTTTACAAGCACATATACATACGCCTCTGCACAAAGCAGAGCTCTGAAACAAATGACATTCCTGTTTCATAATATTTGTTGCCTGACAGAAGAGGACCAGCTCTTGAGTTATTGCCTCATTAGTGAAAATAAGAATCATTGACAATTCCCAGAATTATGGGAATACAAATATTGCAATTGTCTTTTACAAGGGCTGCTTTTGACTTTCATTTTTCTTTGAACATCAGAAACTTGCATTTCTTAACCCTTATTCCTAGTTAAGTGGAAATACTGAAGGAAATGTAGAAGGTTGACAGTAGAAAAATGTAGTTGAGGACAAAAAGAAAAAAAAAGAAGTAATCCTTATGTTTCATGGTGATTACATAGGGAAATGTAAACAATTTTCGTTGTTCTCCAAAGACTTTTGTCTTTGAGGAAAAATTCTTATTTCATGTAGCATCATAAAAAGAGAGCTTTGCCAACCCAGAATTAGATCCCCAAGTACATTTTTTATTTCTTCTGCTGGCATAGCAAAGCTTATGGCAACTTATAATTGCCCAAGTGCCCACAGGTTATGGATCAATCACTCAAACTGCCAGTCATGCCAAGTTGCAAGCCTGAGAATAGTCAAAAAGCTTGGGATCTTTTTTTTCACAAAAGTGAAATGGCTTATTGTTATATTTGGAAGAAAAACAGAGTAAAAGGAAAATGCTATTGAGTGTACTTAGTGAGAAACATCATTTATATCTGACAGTAGCACATTTTTAATAATGAGTCCAGCAGGGAAAAGATAGAGAGCAGGAAAGACCTTACAGTGAAAGCTCTGCTCAGTGAGCCAGCTCAGCTGTTGTGAAAGTGGACTCAAAAGTCCACAAGGGAGAGAATAATATTATATTTTTTAAATGCAGTATATAGCATTTACTTTTATTTTAAGGGAAAAATGCATGAGTCAACCCCTCCTTGTGACTTGATGTCATATCTACATTTATTCTTGCTAACTGAAATTTCATACTTACACACTTCTGAATTTCTTTTTAACCAAACTTATTTTTTCAGTTATTAAGGTATTTTCATCATTCTTTAATAAAAAAGGAATTTCATTTTTGCAAGAAGATAGTATTAAGGTGAATCACATAAAGTTGCCAGCATTCTATTAATTTTGGCTCTAAAATAGCAACTCCATATTGTGCAGTCTCATATAGTTCCTGTAAGTAATTAATATGCAATAGATTTGGTGTTTTAATTTGTGGAGAAAAGATATATTATTGAATGAATGTTCCCAGTCCTGGGACTATTAGATGAGTGCTTGAGGAAAAGTAAAGAGCCCTACATCAACCCATACTAGACAATACTATTTATTTAAATATTAAAAAATATAAAAGTAAGCCAGGTGGACATAGTGGCATACATATAATCCCACTTGGGAAGCTAAGGCAGAAAGATCCAAATTTTAGGCCAACTTGGGATACATAGCAAGACCCTGTCAAGAAAGAAAAAGGAGAGAGAGGGAGAGAGAGGGAGAGAGAGAGAGAGAGAGAGAAGAAAGAAGAAGGAGGAGGAGAAGGAAAGAAAGAAAGAGAGAGAGAAAGGAAAGGGGAAAGAGGAGAGGAGAGGAGAGGAAAGGAGAGGAGGAAGGAGAAAAGAAGAAGAGAGTGCAGGAGAGGAGAGGACAGGTGGATTTGGACAAATAGCTACATTATTGGGAAAGGATGCCCAAGGCATTTCTTATTTTAAAAACATAGGGAAAAGCTCATGATAAATTTAAATAAGATATTAAAGTGTCAAAACATCAATAGGCTGAGGCAGAAGGATAGCAAGTTTGAGGCCAGCCTGGGCTATATACATAGTAAGTTCATGGCTAACCTAGGCCACAAGGGAGACTGTATCTCAAATAAATAAATAAATAAATAAACTGGGACCCTTCATATCTAAAGAAGAATTGATTGATTTTATCAATCAATTGATCAATCAATGAGGAAGAGATTAACACTCAGGTTAAGAACAAGCAATTTCAAAAAGACACACAAATCTCAGTGAAGCTCACAACCAACAATAGAGCAAATTGTGGGTGAGGTTTGGTGGTACATGTCTGTAATCCCAATATTCAATAGGATGAACTAGGAGGATTGCAATTTTAAGGCCAGCCTGGGCTACATAGCAAGTTCATAGCCAGCTTGGGCTACATAGGAAGACCATGTCTCAAAAATAAAAACAAAAAAGGTAGAAGAATTGAAAATATTAATGAGATACCACATTATCCTTCAAATTAGTAAAATAGAAAGAATGACAACATAAGCATTGGTAAGAATACAGCAAAATAAATGTTCTCATACATGGCTAAAGATGGGATTAATTTGTGCTTTCTAGTGGTCAACTGGTAATTTATGTCAAAAAAATCTTAAAACAATGCATATCCTATGAACCCACAGTTCCACCTTTTACAAGTTGTCTTTTAAGAATAAAACCACAAATGTGCCCAAAGTTACATGCATAAACATTTCATCATAGTGAAATTTTGGAAAACTAAATGTTCTTAAATAATGGAATTATTCAGAAATCATGACATATAGAAAGAAAAACACTAGGCCAGCATTAAAACCATGCAGTAAAAAATACTTCTAGGTATGAGAAAAGATATATTTATAAGAGAAGAATAAAAGAAGACTGTCAATAAATCAACATGCTCACTGTGCAACCCAGGGTAAGAGTGGATTCTCATCATGATTTAAACTGTATTTGACAGTACTGGTGACTTATTTCCTGTTCTTGGCTAATTACCTAGCCATTAGATCTCAAGGTGCATGATGGTGATGTCACTACTTATGCAGAATTTAATTATATTCTAATTTCACCTCCTTCTCCAGAGTGGGGAACGGATCATCTAGAATCATTCTGACAGTTCTAGATTGCCATGGTAGTGGCAGTGTAGGGAGGAGTGAGATTAGATTCCACTTTGTAGAACTGGTGAATTCTGGCTTCAGTAAATATTGATAATAGTAATAATAGCCTATTCTTCTCTCAATCCTCTCCCTGCCCCCAACACACTCCATCCCCCTTGTCTTGCTTTTCTTTTCCACATAAGCCACCTTCTAATACTTTCTATAATTGGCATATTTCTTGTTTTATTGTCTGCCTCCCCATACTGGTATGAAGGCAGAGGGCTTTGTTGTTGTTTTGCTTTTTTGGTCTGTTTTATTCACTACCACTCTCCAGGACCTAGAACAGTAGTTCCACAGAAGAATTTCAACAAATATTAGTCAAAGGAGTGAGTGAATAGGAGCTGATGTTTACTGTATGTATCCCATGTACCAGATACTTCAATTCAATTAGTTAAGTACAGTTTGTAGGGGAAAAGAGATAATGAATATGCAATAGTGAAAGAGGATAGTAGCTACCCTCTTTGCCTTGTTAATGGCTGTAAGAGTGTTGGATAAGAGTTGATTAGTGTTAAGTGACCCAGAGGTCTCTTTTAGTGCAAACTTAAGAAGGTGCTCCTAGATCCCAAAATGAGAGAGTTAAAAACACTCCTCATTCACTTTCCTCCAAGTTTAAAGTTGATGGGTACTTTTCCAACAGTCCCAGAACTCTCCATCAGGCATTGGAGAAGTGTGACAAGAAACTGATATTAAATTATATCTTAGAAAGTAGACTAATTGGGAAACTAAATGTATATGCCCAATGATAGTCATTTCTAATAGATTTTTTAAAATCCACATCTTTGACCTCAACACTTAGGACCCTTCTTTGGTTCTCTATATTTAAATTCATCATTCCCAGAAGGACCATACTTTTACCCTAGACGTACTAGTTCTTGGAATCATTATATTTTCGCTGAGCAAGATCAGCTTTGAGCTTGTTTAGGCAGAAGTGAAGTTTAAGAATGCATGTCCTGCTCTTCTTTCCCTCTCCACATGCTATCTGTCATAGCTACTGGCTCTGGCCCCTTTGCTGATCGTTAGTTTGAATATACTTATGATGAATAAAGCCCTCATTCTTATACTTTAACAAAAGAAGAAAAAGATGTCTCCTCCCACAAGTACAAAAAAGCCAGGTTTCACAACATGAACAGAAACTTCAAAATTATTGCCAGTTCCTGACATGCAGATGATTCTTCCAGAATTGCAGTTTTCCTACCAAATTATACTTGAAAAACTACCGGCTCCCTAGAATAAATTCTATGCAATGTCCAGCTCATATGCCCACAATAATAGGAAGAATACTGCTTCATATTTCTCCTTTGAAAGGCAATGCAGCTGTCACTGTTCGTGCCACTGCCGGATGCTTTAAAAACCAGCGACCCTCCTATAGTGAAATCTTGGAGAGACGCTGGAGACACACTTTGCAGGCATAATCACCGAGAAAAGGCTAACTTTGACTCCTCCACATCTCCAGCCGGCGCAGAGAATCTCCACTTCACGTTAAACGGAGAACCGAGGAGGGCCCCCGGGCCACCAGTGGCCGGCGCCCATACGGCTTGGGAAGACGTGGACCAGGTGAGCTTTGCAGTACCGCGGTAGCCCCACAGACAAGCCTGAGCCAGAGCAGCATAGCCCCCTGGACAGACTGACCTCCACCCGGGAAAAAAAGAGAAACTGAGTACTAAGCAATAAGAACAGTTAAGACACGCTGGAAAGAGGGTGGGGCGCCCTGAGCACTGAAGATTGGGGGAAGGGAATCCTTCCCGGGACTGTAAATAAACAAGCCGGGCGGGCCAGAGAGGCTCTGGCGGGAGCGGGGCGCGCCCAGCAACCAGGAGCGGGGACGCTTGTGAGAGGAGGGAAGACCCACTTCCCACGTGAACTGTAAATAAACACGCAGGCCTGACAACGCGGGGCAGTGTCACCTTTCCCAGTGCTTGGAAAGGGGAAAGCCTGTAGCAGAGGCCCCCGCACAGGAGAACTCTGAGCAAACAAAGCCTGTGGGACCAGGTGAGTGCTAGCTCACCCCAGAGATCTGCATAAATAACGCCGCCAGCTACAGGCTGAGAGCAGCAGGCAGGCAAGCCACAGTTGCAGATACCACTCTCAGAACTGCCTCCAGACGCTTTTTTTTCTTTTTCTCCCTACCTTTGATGAGAGAACAACCGAATTACACCTGCAAGCCGAAAAACTTACTGAAACTGTATTGCATTTGAACTGGGGACACTTGGTGGGGTTTTTTTTTTTTTTTCTTCTGTGTGTGTGTGAGTGTAGTTTTGTTCTACTTTATGCATCCCCTTTGATGAGACAACTACAGAACAACATCTGAGGCACCAACTCCAGGACTGGAGATTGAGACGGACATCCAAATTATTAAGACTGAAATTGCATTGCATATAAACTTGGAAGTTTTTTGGTTTTTTTTTTTTAATTTTCTATTTTCCATTTTATTTTAATTCATTTTTATATATAGATATTACTTTCATATACTTATTTTTTTTATCTTTGATTTTCAA
This sequence comes from Castor canadensis, assembly GCF_047511655.1. Lineage (NCBI taxonomy): Eukaryota > Metazoa > Chordata > Mammalia > Rodentia > Castoridae > Castor > Castor canadensis. The sequence continues at coordinate 114,783,584 of NC_133405.1, forward strand.
TCCTCTCTGTCTCTCTATTGTCTGTTCAGCTTACTGTTGATTAGTACACTAACACTCCCTGTTTATACCTTTGAAACTCTCTTGTCTGATACCTTGTTCTGCTTTCTCCCTCTTGTCTGTATATTTGTTTTCCCCTTTTCTTTAACTTCTTGCATTCCATCTCAGCTCACTCTTCCATTCTCAATATTACCATTGTTATTATTACAAGCTAGAAAATACTTAATTACACACAGTACAGGGACAGTAACAACACCAAGGACAATGACAGGAAGACAGAAAAAACAAGGAAACCAGTTTCCCCACAGAAAAAAATTAGTACAGGAACCAGAGGGGAATGAAGAGAACAGAAGCTCAGATCCACACTCCAACAAAATGAAGATAAACTATGCCAAAGGACCCAATGAAGCCCACAAGAATAATTTAAAAGAAGATATACTACAAGTACTCAATGAGAATTTTATAGAGATGATACTGGATAGGGTCAACCAAAATGTACAGGAGACACTCAAGAAATTCCAAGACAATAAAAATAGAGAATTTGAAAAAGCAAAAGAAGAAATAAAGGAAACCATAGAAGCACTGTATAAACACCAAAGTGAAAGAGAGAACACAATGAATCAATGGATAAATGAACTCAGGACAAAAATAGACAACATTAAAGAGGAAAACAGCCAGGATATGGAAAACCTCAGAAAAAAGAACGAAACAGAACTGCAAAACAAAACGGAAGGCCAATCCAGCAGAATAGAACAAACAGAAGACAGAATCTCAGAACTTGAAGATGAAATGGTAATTAAAGGAAAAACTGAAGAACTATTAATTAAACAACTCAAGACCTGTGAAAAGAAAATGCAAGAACTCACCGACTCCATCAAAAGACCAAACTTGAGAATCATGGGCATCGAAGAAGGAGAAGAGGTGCAAGCGAAGGGAATGCGTAATATATTCAACAAAATAATAACGGAAAATTTCCCAAATCTAGAGAAAGATATTCCCATACAAATGCAAGAGCCCTCCAGGACACCAAACAGACCAGATCAAAATAGAACTACTCCACGACATATCATCATTAAAACAACAAGTTCAGAAACTAAGGAAAGAATATTGAAGGCTGTAAGAGAGAAAAAACAAGTAACATACAAAGGTAAACCCATCAAAATAACAGCAGACTTCTCAACAGAAACATTAAAAGCAAGAAGAGTGTGGGGTGAGATCTTCCGGGCACTGAATGAAAATAACTTCAACCCCAGGATACTCTACCCAGCAAAGCTATCATTCAAAATAGATGGAGCAATAAAAGTCTTCCATGAGAAGCAGAAACTAAAACAATATGTGACCACAAAGCCACCATTACAAAAGATTCTGCAAGGGATCCTGCAAACAGAAAGTGACACCCAACTTAACCATGAAAAGGCAGGCAGCACCAAACCACAGGATAAGAAAAAGCAAGACAGTAGAGAGTAACATCAAGTTAGGTACACACAATCAAACCTTCAAACAACTAAGATAACCAAATGGCAGGAATCACCACATACCTATCAGTACTAACACTTAATGTTAATGGACTTAATTCACCCATCAAAAGACACCGTTTGACAAAATGGATTAAAAAAGAAGATCCAACAATTTGTTGCTTACAGGAGACTCATCTCACCGACAGAAATAAGGATATGCTTAGGATGAAAGGCTGGAAGAAGATTTACCAAGCCAATGGCCCCCGAAAACAAGCAGGAGTAGTAATACTTATCTCTGATAAAGTAGACTTCAAACCTACATTGATCAAACGAGATAAAGAAGGACATTCCATACTAATAAAAGGGGAAATAGACCAAAAGGAAATAATAATCATCAATCTGTACGCACCCAATGTCAACACACCCAATTTCATCAAACATACCCTGAAAGACCTAAAAGCATATATAAACACCAACACAGTGGTTGTGGGAGACTTTAACACTCCATTAGCATCAATAGATAGGTCATCCAAACAAAAACTCAATAAAGAAATCCAAGATCTAAAATATGCAATAGATCAAGTGGACCTAGTAGATGTCTACAGAACATTTCATCCAACCTCTACACAATATACATTCTTCTCAGCAGCCCATGGAACCTTCTCCAAAATAGATCATATCCTAGGGCATAAAGCAAGCCTCAGCAAATATAAGAAAATAGAAATAATACCATGCATACTATCTGACCACAATGCAGTAAAAGTAGAACTCAACAACAAAAGTAAAGATAAAAAACATGCAAACAGCTGGAAACTAAATAACTCATTACTTAATGAAGAATGGATCATCGATGCAATAAAAGAGGAAATTAAAAAGTTCCTAGAAGTCAATGAAAATGAAAACACAACCTACTGGAACCTATGGGACACAGCTAAGGCAGTCTTGAGAGGAAAGTTTATAGCCATGAGTGCATATATTAAAAAGATTGAAAGATCCCAAATCAATGACCTAATGATACATCTCAAACTCCTAGAAAAACAAGAACAAGCAAATCCCAAAACAAATAGAAGGAGAGAAATAATAAAAATAAGAGCTGAAATCAACGAAATAGAAACCAAAAAAACCATACAAAGAATTAATGAAACAAAAAGTTGGTTCTTTGAAAAAATAAACAAGATCGATAGATCCCTGGCAAACCTGACTAAAACGAGGAGAGAAAAAACCCAAATTAGTAGAATTAGGAATTCAAAAGGGGAGAAAACAACAAACACCATGGAAGTCCAGGAAATCATCAGAGACTACTTTGAGAACCTATATGCAAATAAATTTGAAAATCTAAAAGAAATGGACAGATTTCTAGATACATATGATCATCCAAAACTGAACCAAGAGGAAATTAATCACCTGAATAGATCTATAACACAAAATGAAATTGAAGCAGCAATCAAGAGTCTCCCCAAAAAGAAAAGTCCAGGACCTGATGGATTCTCTGCTGAATTCTATCAGACCTTTAAAGAAGAACTGATACCAACCCTCCTTAAACTGTTCCATAAAATAGAAAGGGGAGGAAAACTGCCAAACACATTTTATGAAGCCAGTATTACACTTATCCCAAAACCAGGCAAAGACACTTCCAAAAAGGAGAACTATAGGCCAATCTCCTTAATGAACATTGATGGAAAAATCCTCAACAAAATAATGGCAAATCGAATTCAGCAACACATCAAAAAGATTATTCACCACGACCAGGTAGGCTTCATCCCAGGGATGCAGGGGTGGTTCAACATACGAAAATCAATAAACGTAATAAACCACATTAACAGAAGCAAAGACAAAAACCACTTTATCATCTCAATAGATGCAGAAAAAGCCTTTGATAAGATCCAACATCATTTCATGATAAAAGCTCTAAGAAAACTAGGAATAGAAGGAAAGTTCCTCAACATTATAAAAGCTATATATGACAAACCTACAGCCAGCATTATACTTAACGGAGAAAAATTAAAACCATTCCCTCTAAAATCAGGAACCAGACAAGGATGCCCACTATCTCCACTCCTATTCAACATAGTACTGGAATTCCTAGCCAGAGCACTTAGGCAAGAAGAAGGAATAAAAGGAATACAAATAGGTAAAGAAACTGTCAAAATATCCCTATTTGCAGATGACATGATCCTATACCTTAAAGACCCAAAAAACTCTACTCAGAAGCTTCTAGACATCATCAATAGCTATAGCAAGGTAGCAGGATATAAAATCAACATAGAAAAATCATTAGCATTTCTATACACTAACAATGAGCAAACTGAAAAAGAATGTATGAAAACAATTCCATTTACAATAGCCTCAAACAAAATCAAATACCTAGGTGTAAACCTAACAAAAGATGTGAAAGACCTCTACAAGGAAAACTATACACTTCTGAAGAAAGAGATTGAGGAAGACTATAGAAAGTGGAGAGATCTCCCATGCTCATGGATTGGTAGAATCAACATAGTAAAAATGTCGATACTCCCCGAAGTAATCTACATGTTTAATGCAATTCCCATCAAAATTACAATGACATTCATTAAAGAGATTGAAAAATCTACTGTTAAATTTATATGGAAACACAAGAGGCCACGAATAGCCAAGGCAATACTCAGTCAAAAGAACAATGCAGGAGGTATCACAATACCTGACTTCAAACTATATTACAAAGCAATAACAATAAAAACAGCATGGTACTGGCACAAAAACAGACATGAAGACCAGTGGAACAGAATAGAGGATCCAGATATGAAGCCACACAACTATGAGCAACTTATCTTTGACAAAGGAGCTAAAAATATACGATGGAGAAATAGCAGCCTCTTCAACAAAAACTGCTGGGAAAACTGGTTAGCAGTCTGCAAAAAACTGAAACTAGATCCATGTATATCACCCTATACCAAGATTAACTCAAAATGGATCAAGGATCTTAATATCAGACCACAAACTCTTAAGTTGATACAAGAAAGAGTAGGAAATACTCTGGAATTAGTAGGTATAGGTAAGAACTTTCTCAATGAAACCCCAGCAGCACAGCAACTAAGAGATAGCATAGATAAATGGGACCTCATAAAACTAAAAAGCTTCTGTACATCAAAAGAAATGGTCTCTAAACTGAAGAGAACACCCACAGAGTGGGAGAAAATATTTGCCAATTATACATCAGACAAAGGACTGATAACCAGAATATACAGGGAACTTAAAAAACTAAATTCTCCCAAAACTAATGAACCAATAAAGAAATGGGCAAGTGAACTAAACAGAACTTTCTCAAAAGAAGAAATTCAAATGGCCAGAAAACACATGAAAAAATGCTCACCATCTCTAGCAATAAAGGAAATGCAAATTAAAACCACACTAAGATTCCACCTCACCCCTGTTAGAATAGCCATCATCAGCAACACCACCACCAACAGGTGTTGGCGAGGATGCGGGGAAAAAGGAACCCTCTTACACTGTTGGTGGGAATGTAGAGTAGTACAACCACTCTGGAAAAAATTTTGGAGGCTACTTAAAAAGCTGGACATCGATCTACCATTTGATCCAGCAATACCACTCTTGGGGATATACCCAAAAGACTGTTACTCCAGAGGCACCTGCACATCCATGTTTATTGCGGCACTATTCACAATAGCCAAGTTATGGAAACAGCCAAGATGCCCCAGCACTGACGAATGGATTAAGAAAATGTGGTATCTATACACAATGGAATTTTATGCAGCCATGAAGAAGAACGAAATGTTATCATTCGCTGGTAAATGGATGGAATTGGAGAACATCATTCTGAGTGAGGTTAGCCTGGCCCAAAAGACCAAAAATCGTATGTTCTCCCTCATATGTGGACATTAGATCAAGGGCAAACACAACAAGGGGATTGGACTATGAGCACATGATAAAAGCTTTAGCACACAAGGGAGGGGTGAGGATAGGTAAGACACCTAAAAAACTAGCTAGCATTTGTTGCCCTTAATGCAGAGAAACTAAAGCAGATACCTTAAAGCAACTGAGGCCAATAGGAAAAGGGGACCAGGAACTAGAGAAAAGGTTAGATCAAAAAGAATTAACCTAGAAGGTAACACCCATGCACAGAAATCAATGTGAGTCAATGCCCTGTATAGCTATCCTTATCTCAACCAGCAAAACCCCTTGTTCCTTCCTATTATTGCTTATACTCTCTCTACAACAAAATTAGAAATAAGGGCAAAATAGTTTCTGCTGGGTATTGAGGGGGTGGGGGGAGAGGGAGGGGGTGGAGTGGGTGGTAAGGGAGGGGGTGGGGGCAGGGGGGAGCAATGACCCAAGCCTTGTATGCACATATGAATAATAAAAGAAAAATGAAAAAAAAAAAAGAAAGGCAATGCAGTCTAGTTGATAAGAGATCAGAGCAGATGCCATAAACCAGGCTGTGTTTATGATACTTCTCCCCTCTCTCTTTTCCTTTCCATTCCAGTCCCCTCCTTTCTTGTCTTCTTCCTTCCTCTCCACTCCTTTTATCTCTTCTCCACTCCCCTCTTTTCCTCTCTTCTCTGCTGTTTTCTCCCTTCCTTTTCATCTAATCCTTTCCTCTCTTAAATTTTCTCTTCTTCCCCCCCTTCCCAAAGTAAAATATTTGCTATAAATAAATTTATACTAAGACTGACAATACCAAGTGATGGCAAGCATGTATAGGAACTAGACCTCTCATACATTGCTGGTGGAAGTGTAAAATGGCACAACCACTTTGGGCAAAGATTTCACAGTTTCTCAGAAAGTTAAAACATGCATCTATCCTATGACCCAGAAGTTCTGCTGCTATTTATGTACTCAAGAAATGGAAACATGTCCACAAAAAGACTTGTTCAATATGTCATAGAAGCTTTACTAGTAATATCCCAACCCTAGAAATAACCCAAGTTCCTATCAACAATGGAGGGACAATGGATTACAACTCAGCAATAAAAGGAAATGAACTGCTGATGTATGCACTAATTTGGATGAATCTCACCAACATAATGTTGAATGAAAGAATGTAGACATAAATAAAGCAGTACATACTATATGTTTTTTATTTATATAAAATTTTGGAACAGATAAAAACTAATCTATAGTGATAGAAATAAGATCATTGTCTCCCTGGGCCAACAGGAATGGCAACTATGAAAGATATTGGCTTAAAAGAGAATGAAGGAGATTTCATCATCTTATATCATGGCTTCAATGTTGTCTATATTTGTCAAAAGTCATCAAACTATGCACTTAATAACTATGCATTTTATTATTTGCAGTTAATACTCTAGTAAAGTTGATTGAAAGATAGATAGTGCCTTCTAGGCAAGGGTTTAGAAAATAGTTTTCTTCCCAGAGTGCAAAGGTGAATATTATATCAGCCTCTGAACATTCACACATTGGTAGGCTGGAGGAAGTGGGGTAAATCAGTGAGGTCATGGGTCCATTGGTAAAATTCCTGCTGTCTGACTCATTAAATTTGACAGTCACCAAGTGCTTTAGTCTAAAAGATAATATGTTGTGTATTATGTGAAATATAAACATGAATAATTCAAAATTCTCACTCCCAAGTTACTAATTAGTTTTGACTTAACAGTGATAAAAATAATGGTTGTGTACTCACCTTACTGTGAAATAAGGAATAAGTGGGTGGCATACTTACTATTGGATATCTTATTTCTATATGGTTGCCAAGCTTCCTAGGAAGAATTTTGAGGGAGACTTGCAGCCCAAGAATGAATCAGCAGACACTGCAGTTAATACTCATCCATCAGAGAGTGAGGACAAGGTTGCCTTTCTTTGGTTTTAAAACATGTCCAAGAAGGCAGGAGACATCCTTACTTGTGGTGACAAGATGGTGGTAAGTCAAAAGGTGACCACCTACTTTGAAACACTGAAGTGAGAGCATCAAAAGCTGGGGTATACTAAACAACTTTGCATGATCTGGAGCCAAAGGGAATTGTAAAACAGAAAGGGCAAGTGTATTAGAGAAGGTCATCTCAATGGTTTTACACAATAAAATTTTATTTCTTCTTCCCTCAAAGTGCTGTGTGAACATTCTTATTTGGGCAGCTCTCCTGGGTTATTGTCCTCCAAGTGGTGACAAGTGGGATCTAAATGCCTCCATTTTAAAACTGCAAGGTAGCTCTAGTGTTATCTAGCTAACAGATAGAGAGATGAGCACACAAATTAGGTAGAATGCCTCATAGATTAGGCCTGAAAGTGACATGCATCAATTCTGTCCCATTTCAAGGGTCAGAACTCAGTCATGTAATTCTACGTAGATACATATGTGGCCGAGAAATTCAGTTTAGTTGTGTGCCCAGGCAAGAGAAGAGTCAGATTGGTGAACACTGTCTTAACCATAGCAATGCTACTTGAGCAATTAGAGAACTGTAAATGTTCAGTGTTCACTTACTCAAGAGTAGACGAAAGAGATACCATAAAGCAGGAAGTGTGGAGGAGTAGCATTCTACTCCGTGCAGAAAGTGCTGTGTTCCTTGTCAGGAATATGTAAACAAATCAACATTTGAGACCAGACAAGCAACCCTTATGCCACAATTCTAGGGTATTCAAGAGCCAGAAAAGAAAAGTACGTTTAGAACAGTTCTGTCAAAGACCTGATAAAATGGCCACCATGCTTTGAGAACCCTAAGCCTGGAGTTGATGCAGTGCTCAGAGCAGCAGAAGGTTAGAGTGGATTGATTGGATTGAATTGTTAAAAGATAAAGTTCCAGGAGTTTGGCTGCACATTCAAAACAGATATCTCATATGTTATTGGTTTAGTTCCTTATTTGTTTAATGTAGACTAAAAATGAGTAACATAAACATAGAAGTATCATATGACCTAGCAACTCCATTTCTGAATATGTACCCAAAAGAACTGAAAGCAGGGACTCAATCAGATACTTGTATACCAATGTTCTTAACAGTGTAATTCACAGTGGCCAAAGATAGAAATAACCCATCAATTAACAGGTTGATGAATAAACAAATGTGTTATACTGAGTGAAATAAGCCAGACATATATTGTATGATTCCACTTATATGAAATACCTAAGATAAGCAATTTAATAGAAATAGAAAGTAGAATAGAAATTACCAGAGGCTGTGGGGAGGGAGCAATGGAGAATTATTATTTAATGACTATAGAGTTTCTCTTTGAGATGATGAAAAAATGTTCTGAAAATGAACAGTGGCAATGGTTAGACAATGTCATGAATGTGTTCAATGCCACTGTATGCCTAAAAATTGTTAAAATTTTTATTTTATGTATATTTAGTATATCAAAAAATTGAGGGAAAAAATGAGGAACACAGCTCTCTAATCAAAAAGCTAATAATCTATTAAGAGCCAGGTAAAGATTCCATTGAGTGGATAGTTATGGGAGGACTCAAGTAAGGTTTTATAGAAGAGGGAACTACTTCAGTTGGACCTCAGGGAGTTTCAAGTTGGACATTGGAAGGAAAAGAAAAAAGGAGAACATAATCCAGGCAGCAGAGAAATGTGAACAAATGCAGAGTCATAAAAGTTTGTAGCATATCTTTTTTTTTAGGTGATTTTTCTGGTTTATTCATTGCATCTCCTGCTTTCACCTGATGGGGGCACTGATGTTTACTTTTGGAACGGTGTCAAATGATTGCTGGTTGTTCAACACTTCCCAGTACCTAGGGAACAGGATACTCTCAAGGGGCTTAGCAAGAGAAGGCATAACCCTCAGTCACTGCAGATGGGTGTTTTCAGTTTATTCATATGAGGGGAATTTATATAACTTTGCAATATACACATTATCTTTCTCAAGGGGGCATCATTGTGTTCTGAAGAATTTTATTCACAAAATCTATCGATATTGTCAGGCACATGGATAGATTGTATCCCTGAAATGTTTACTATTATCTTTTCTTTCCCCATGCATCCTGCTCTGTTTCTCCCTTTTCAAGCAGGTAGGTGAGTTTGTATATGCTGCTCCAAGGGAGGACTGAGACATGGTGGTGGTTTAATTCCTTCTAAAAGTTAGACAGGCCTCCTTCTCTATATGAGATGTCATTTTCATTCTTTTAAAATCATTAAGACAGAAGTTTCTGAACACTAACAGTCACGTTCATAAGTCATGCTTATTTGTGTGCATGATTTTAACTTTATATTTGTTGTCCAAGCCAATTCTAAATAACATTAAGTAGTATATTATTATCTGCACAGTTTCCACCCTTCCACTAAACAAGGACTTATCTTCCCACCTCTGAGCTTCACTGGGTCAAGGTCTGCTTGAGTTCATCTGACTCATCTGATCACAAGATTGGCCATGCCCCACAGCCAAGCCTGGTAGGTCTGCCCAGTACACTATTCCTAAGAGAAGAGATGTTCTAATAATGTTATTACTTCTTCTGGAGCAGAAATGAAAGGCTGAGGGGACAGCCAAAATGTCTTCCATTCCTCATCAAGGGTCAATCTCTCTCTAGTAACTGCACCAAACAGGAAGTGAACATAAATTCTAAATGTTTATTTTTGAGTTAAAAAAATCTTACCATCCTCTAGCCAAGTGATCAAAATTAATACCACCAGTAAAGGGTAAACAGACATGGTGACCCTCCAGATTAGATACCACTGATAGAAAGATGTATCCTCACTATTATCTATCTCAGAGTGCTTCTCTAACTTTAGTATGGTTACTAATAACCTGTAGCTCTTGCTCAAATGCAGATTTTGGTTCAGTAACATGGAGTGGCACCCAATATTCTGCATCTCTAACAAGCTCCTAGATGATGTGAATGTTGCCATCCTACAGGCCAAAGGTACACCTCAAGCACTGGTTGTAATTGTTCAAAATGTAGTTCCTGATCTTTACAAGTATTTGCCATCACCTAGGAACTTGATATATAAGCTTTTGACCTATTTACTTACTGAATCAGAAGCTCGGAGGGTGGTCCAGCCAGGGCTAGGGTAAAGCAATTGAAGTACATAGGGCACATAATTTAAGGACAGGTCCACTCTCAGGGTCATACAAGAGCAGGGTGGGTACCTGACACTTTGCCTACCCTGAGTCCCCTGAGCCCTGCAGTCTGTCTTATAAATTCTCATGGGAATTCTGATGCATGCTAAAGCTCAAGAATCATTGCCCCCTTTCTTCTCAGTAAATCACTACCTTAGAAGCTTAATTGTGTCTCAATCATCTAGGCCCTGATTAAGACCTTTGGAATCAACCTCTTAGAAAAAGTTTCATCTAGTCCATAAGGGAACGTGAATGGGAATGCTCATCAAAGAGCTGTTTCCCATAGCAAAGATTTAGAAGAAGAAAAAAACAATATATCAACTATGATACACTGGGTAAACAAAATGTATAGAGGTATATGGCTGTTAGAGGTCCAAAGCTAGATGGTCTATGAAGCAATGTGTTCAGAGTTTGAGAAGAAAAAGCTGGATGAAAAGGGCAAGAAATGATTAAGAGCAATATGCCATGTGTGTAATTTTTTTTGGCAGTACTGGGGTTTGAACTCAAGGCCTCACACTTGCTAACCAGGCACTCTACCACTTGAGCCATGCTTCTAGCCTCCATTTGCATAAACTTAAAGTACACATTAAAAAAATACTGTTTCTTTTTAAATAAAGATCCACAAATAGAGGGTACCAGAGAAGAAGTAGAATAAGAATGAAGACCCATAATAAGGGGGAAAATAAATTGGCAAATAATAAACAGACAAACAAGCATAAAACAGAAGAGCTTTGTGCAAATGGAGATAATGATGTGCTATGAGCTGGGAAATGTGATTAACTCAACTCCAACACAAATTCCAATACTGTACAGAAATCTCTGCAGACAGAATCAGGAAATCCATTACAACCAAGAGCTGTATGATTCGTTTGCACCCCACTACCCATTTTTAATTCTAAGTCATTTTTCCTTCTTTAGCACTTCTATAATTTGGCCCACCGAGTATCTTTCCAGTCACCCTGCTTTGTACTTTGCAGTCCAGTAATCCTGTAAATGTCACAATGTTTCCCACCCCCAGATCTTTATTCATGCTGTGTCTCCTGCCTGGAAAACTCTTTTGATCTTTCTTCACCTGACTAGCTCTCCTTTTTTTTCCTTTTCAAGTCAGCTTAGTTTCATCGCTACAGGAAAGTGCCTCTGACCCCTCGGGCTGGGTTAAATAGACCCACTCATTTTCACAGTACTGGGCTATTTAGTCACATGACATTATACTGGAATCATTGATTTGTGTGTTTTTAAATCCCTCTAGATCAAGGACCCACTTTTCTTACCATTTGTACCTTAGTGCCTCTCAATATTGTCTTTGCAATTAAATAGGTTCTCAAATGTCATAGGGCTTACCCAGAACTAGGAATATTATTTATGTATTTGTTCAGACTTGACTCAGAAAGGACTTAAGGCAGCACTAGAGAACTGAAATTCAGATACAGAGAAGGAGGAATTTCACCATAAAAAGCAGCAGCTGAAGCAGCCCCCTTGCAGCCCCAAGGATGCATCATGACTGTCTCTCTGGGCAGACCATGATCCAGAGTCAGAACCTGAAGTTCCATCTCTGCCTGCTACTGCCATCTCCAGGGAACTGGTTGATTTTCACCCAGCTGCCAGTTGCCAGCAGCTAGAAAAGAACTCTGAATTAAAATCACCTTCATCGATGAACTAAAAGATCGGTCATTCTATCCTTTTCTTCCCTGGGTTCCTGAGAAGGGTATTGCAGACACCATGTCTTCCAGTCAGGTAGAGACAAGCAGGTCATTTTATACTATCTCCTCATATAATTAAATAATTTCTGAATGTATAATTTCTGAAACAGACTACCTTTTCAAATCCAGGGACTTATATAAGAGATTAATACAGAAAATCAGAAAGTTAATGTTTTAAAAGATTCACAAGCCCTCTATGGAGAAAACATTTACAGTTATAGCCATTCTCTCCTCTCACAGAAAGGAAAATAAATGTTTCATTTGAACAAATATTATGTAAGGAGTAAAGAGGCACTTGAAATACTCAGTGTAAAATGGAGCTATCTCCTATTTCCTGAATTTCCTTCACTTTTATATAATTATGTTTCTAAAAGAACCATACAAAGTTTTGGTTATTTTTTAACAAACCAACTTATACTTTCTCAAGGATAGGAAAATATGGTTTGACAAAATCTAAGTTTGATTGGTTAGAAAAACATTTCCTATAGTCTGTAAGGTACTATCTCAGAATGAGTCAAGTAATAACCAGAGGGAAATTGGGATCTTCTCCAAAGCAGGGTTTCTCAGCCTCATCACTATTGGTGTTCTGGGTGGGATATTCTTTCTTGGGAGGAGGGCTGTACCACGCATTGTAGGATATTTAGCAGCATCCCCAGAGGTCAGTGGCACCTACCCACCTCCAATAATCACCAACCTAAATGTCCCTTGGGTGGAGGCTTTGAGAACCACTCTACTAAAAGGAGACACAAAGCCATTCACATATAAAATGGAGTCTGTAAATTAGAACATGAGACAGGATACACTGAACTTTCCCCTGATTCAAACCCTAAGGATTTGACTTTCTTAATTCAAAAGTGTCAAACTTGCCAAAACTATAGTTGGAACAAATCCTTTTTTAAAATAGCATTTCAAAATCTACCCAAGAGATATCTAATATAGGAAATTTAGCTTCCAATATTGACTATAATTTTTCACTGAAAAAACTGACGCTTCAACTTAGGCTTCTAACAAATACTACCCAAGATGACAAAAAGTGCTATGTTGACCTTAGTGAACAAATTCAACCATTCTAAGAAATAATTAGGAAATTGAAATATGACAACTAAGTATTAAACGTTTACAGTGGGCCAAATATCACCCTTGCTCTTAGCTAAGATTTTGACGTCCTAATCTCCAGAACCTGTAAGGCAAAAGAGACTTTTTGTGTATGATTAGCTCAAGATGATGACAGTATCCTGGATTATGCAGATGGGCCCTGTAATTACACAGGTCTTTATAAGGGAAAGAGGAAGGCAGAGGGTCAGAGAAGATGGAGTGACAGAAGCAGATGCTGGAGTAATGCCATTGCTAGCTTTGAAGATGCAGAAAGAGGCTTGAGCCAAGGAATGCAGGTAGCCCCCAGAAGCTGGAAAAGGCAAGGAAGAGATTCTCTCCTAGAATCTCTAGAAGGGACAAACCCTAGATAAAACCTTCATTTTAGCACAATGAGACTTTGACCACTACAACCATGAGGTAATGAATTAGCATGTGTAAGCCACTGAATTTGTGCTAATTTGTTACAGTATCAATAGAAAACTAACATAGTGGCTGTCTCAGAGTTTATAGCACCAGCATGGGGAGAATTCAACAGCAATATTGTGGACTGTGAAGCTAGGAAAGGGAGGCCATTTTACCCTAAGAATAGCTAAGAAGTATATAACTTTTAGGTATCAGATGCTATTCAAAGGCTTTGAATGTATTAATTCATTTAATCATCATAATAGCACTATGATGATAATACTTTTATTATACCCATTTTGCTGATAAGGCAACAATTCCAAGCTCACATGGCTAGGATTGGCTGCTTCACATCCAGGCAATCTAACTCCGGAATGGAAATAAATGCTGCCCAGAGCAGTTCTATGAAGTTCAGGTGCAGAATGTTTAAAAAAGACTTCTACAATGGAAAAGGATGCTTAAACATATGTACCATAGCATTTGTGTTTCCAAGTGCACCGACATCTGCTGGTTTTGCCCACCCAGCATTCATGCCAGCTCATTTTGATACTAGCATCTCAAGTTTTTCTTGGGCAACCTCCTCTCACATTGAGTACAATCTCCATGGGCCTGTCAGTCAATATTCTCCACCCTGGCCCATGCCATACAAGCCAAACCAATACAATACCCATAAGTCAAAAATTTGAACGGCACAAATATTCTCCTTAATTCATGTTCCCAGACCCCTGAAGTTTCCCTGCGTCTTGTCTCTTTTTGTTTGTTTTGTTTTGTTATTAGTACACAGGGAGTTTCATTGTGATGAAACCATAGCTTCTTGTCTTTTTCTAAGACCTGCTTGTTGTTTTGTTTCTCTGATATGACCTCATATCCTTCCAATAAAGCTCCTTTTCATATAAGTGTACAACAGTATATTACTTCCCTTACAACCAAAAAATATTAACTGAAACTGAGCATTCAAGAAACTTCTTTGCTGCAAATCCAAACTGGACAAATTGCCTTTCCTATAATGAAAAGAGGCTAAAACCTTCCTCTCATAGGCCTAGAAGTTGATAAGTGAATAGACAGAGCTCCTTAGTAAAGGAGGCTGAAGACTGAAGAGCCATTCAAATAAAATGAAGCTATAGTAATCAGTTAGGAGTAGTTTGGGGTGTTGACAATTTTTCCTCAGTAATTACTATTGCACAGACTATGTATCTAAAATGATTTATAAGCAATGATTCAACAATCCCAGCATCCACTGGTGTGAACACACATAGTAAGGGAGGCACTGAGCCCAAACAATGCCAGAAGTGAGGACTGAGGTGGCATAATTAATCCTTTGATTATCTTCATGCACTGCTATAGTAGCTATCTCCACCCAGTGGACACTGTTGACCACTGCTGCCAAGTTACTGTTGACAGAGTTGAAAAATCAAATAAGGATTACTTTTGACAGAATGCTACCATAATAGGGTTTATTTCTTTTATAGCTACCCTATAAAAGTAGGACGTGATAAAAACTTATTTTGGATTCTTTAAGCTTCTGCAAGCCTATGCATCATTGCAATCTTAAAATGTCTCATTGAGGTGCATTTTCCCTCTTCAGTACCTATTGCATGTATAGCTAAGAATCCAGAGCCTCCAATATTTTATTGTTAGGATAAAAAAAAAAACTTTGAGATGTTCAGCAGTTTCACTGACCTGATTTTAACAGGTCTTAAAGTCACTTTCAGTTGTCAAAACTTTTTTAATTACAAAAGGCTACATTTTTCCAGTAAATGAAATGTCAAATGTTTTGAGATTGCCTGAGGCAGGCTTTTTAAAGTGTTGTGGGTATTTTTTTAAACATTTCATTCGTGACTTGACTGATGCAGGGACATTAAAGTCTTTATGTGTACTGTCATCACCACCTCATCTTTTTCAACAATGTTGTCCTAGATTCGGCCTATAGAAGGCAGGTTTTACTGTCACTCTTTAAGAAAGTCACTAAGAAGTCATTCTACTTTTCTGAAATAGCTAACTCTATGATGGGGTAGATCTTATTAAAAAAAATCTTCAGTTTAGTCTTTTGACTGAATGTCATGCATTTCTAAAGAAATTAAAAGAACAAGCACAAATTTGGAATGCATTCAGATTTCAGTGTATTTTGTTTTATTACAAAAATATATTGCAGTTGGAGTGTACTCATCACTCACTGGGGCAGACTTCTCATCACAGCCTACTCACTAATTAACTGTGCATCTGGAATAGATTGCAAAAGTGCCCCAAATCTTTCACCTTTCCCTGCTATTGCTTCTCCCATCAAAAGATGGAGTCTGAATCTCCACCCTTGGAATCAAAACTTTGCCACTAGAAGGCAGTGAATTTGATGTTGTATTAATTCCAAGCCTCAAGAGACCTTGCAGTTTTCACTATCATTGCTCTTGGGACCTGACACCACTAGGTGAATAAACCTGGGCTAGTCAAATGGAAATTGAGAAACCCTGTGCAGAGATGTACTCGCTATCTCAGCCTTTGCAGCCAACACCCAAGGCATAGAAGGAAGCCCAGACAAGATAAGCAGAGCCTGGTCCAGACCATAAGGATGGCCACCAGAATTATGAGCTAAATAAATAGTTGCTATTTTAAGCCAGTAAGTTTTGGAGTGTTTGTTACACAGCAAATGCTAACTGACATAGAAGCATTTAAGCTCTCTCGGCTCTATAATATAAGAGGATTGAAGTAGCAGTACAATTTTCTCATTGTAGAGACATTCTTAGTAATATATTTACCAACTGTTAACTCCTGAGAACCCAAGTGGTAGCAAGCTAAAATGGATTTCACACAATTTTTTACATAAGGATTCAAGCTGTATAGTAAAGTATGTGAAAATGCTTATAAACATTAAAGCATCATACAAAATTTAAGCTATAACTGTAATTATATACAACTTCAAAGGTTCAAAGTACAAGTTAGTCTAGGAAAATATATAAATACCAGAGCAAGTCTCTGGAGGAGGCCTCTATCTCTGAGCCAGCCCAAGAAATGGTGAAAAAAGGAACTAATTATTTTGGGGCATCTGCAATATTCCCAGTTATTTTATATATATTAGCTCATTTAGTATCATTCCATCTCACAGATGAGGAAACTAAACTTGGAGACAGTAATTTGCCTGAGTTCAAAGAGAATAAGATGTAATAACTAGCATATGAATGCAGGCCTTTGAACTTCAAAGCCTAAGGTATTTCTTTCCAAGCAATATGAAAAAGTAAAAAGTAAAAGACATACCACCAAGGACAGTCTAATTTAAATTAGCTACCATTAAACTTTTTACTGCCTTTTATTTTATCATATTTTCTCTCGTGGTATAAAAGCATTATCCACACATCTAAGATCCCCTAGTTCCAAAACAACTGCTATTAGATTTTGAGATTTTTTTTCTTATCTATTTTCCCTATACTGGGTTTTCTTAATCAAGTAAAATATTTTATTATTTTTAAATCATACCTGTAATATCCGAAACATTTTTTGCAAAAAGTTAAAGAATCAAAATTCTTATAAAAATTTTAAGAAGTATAAATTTGTTGTGTACATTTATAAACATATAGTGCATAAAAGTTTGTATTATAACAAATTATGTCATATGCAGATATCACAAATTTTGTTTTACATAAATAAGATAATTCTAGTTGTATTTGGTGCAAATTTCTCTTTCACTTATCAGTATGTCTTAGAGCACTTTCTGGATCAGGACACAAATTTGCCACATTTTTCACAACAATACAAAAGGTATCATATAACCCTTCTCTTACCCATACATACTTACTTAGGTTGTTTCCAATAAAATACTGCAAAAACATAATTAAAGACGTATTTTTTTTAAAGTTTGGTTCTGCCCGGGGCACGAGAGATTGGCACCGGTGGGAGGGATAATGTGGTGGGGAAAGGGGTAGGAGGATGAATCTGGTGCAAAAAATGTGTACACATGTATGTAAAAGCAAAAATGATACCTGTTGAAACTGTTCCAGAAATCGGGCAGGGGGGGATGAAAGAGAGCAGCGGAGGGGGTAAATTCAAGTATGATATATTTGATACACTGTAAGAATCTTTGTAAATGCCACAATGTACCCCACCCAGCAAAACAATAAAAAAAAGTTTGCTGCAATAAATGTAATTATATATGTTATAAATATGAGACATTTATATTTATAGATATGGGCATAGTTTTAATTTACAAAAATACTATCAAATTTACTTTCATGAAAAGCTGTTCCAAGCAAAGTATGAGTGCTCATTTCTACCAAAGTAGTGAATACCAACTAGATATTGTACATATTATTGCAATTTTTCCTAATCTGATTAGAGAAAAACAATTATTGCTTAATTTACATTTTCCAGATTTTACATAGGCGTTTGATTTTCTTCAGTAAATTATTTATTTCCTGTGTTCAATTTCAATTGAATTGTATCTTTTGATACAAGATACTACATGTACATATAAATAATGGATATATAAATATATATAAAATATGAATATTGATCCTGTGAAATATATATAGTATATATATACTATATATATATGGAGAGAGAGTGATAGATATATAGATATACTTAAACATTCAGCCCGTTACTTATCTTTTTGGATTTTTTGTTTCATTTTGTTTTGTTTTATGTTTTGGCATTACTGGGGTTTGAACATAGGGCCTTGTGCTTGCCCTGTCTCTTGAGCTATACCATGAGCCCCATCCTTTGTTTTGGTTTATGTTATATTTAAACATACAGAAATGTTAAATTTGCATATATTCAAATATATCAATATTTTCCTTTATGACTTCCAGGTAATCTTCCTCAATTTGAGATTATGGGTTTTGTATGTGTAACTATGTATATGTCCACTTTTTCATAAAGTTTTTTAACATTTAGATTTTTAACTCATTTAGAATTTATTTTTGTATTTAATGCTCAGAAGGGTTCTACTTTTAACCCAATGAACTCCCAGATTTTGTAATACCATCTTCTATCACCACCACTGCCAGAGTATTTTTATTACTTTATATCGTGTTTTAGTTCTGGTAAAGCAAGTCTCTATTATTATTCCTATTTTATCAAAAACTTACTTGTTAGTCTTAGACATTACCTCTTTTACATGAAGTTTGGAATCCATTTATTAAGATTCTAATTAATATAGCATTAGATTTGCAGATTAACTCCAGGGAAAAATTACAGCTTTATGTGGCAAGCAGATTAATGCCCCCTCCAAGTCCATGAATAATGTTATGTTACATGGCAAGGGGAATTAGTTTGCTAATCAACTCATTTTAAAATAGGTTATTCTGGATTATCGAAGTAGGCTCAATGTAAGCATAAGTGTCCTTAAAAGTGGAAGAAAAAGGCAGAAGAACAGAGTCAGAGGGAGACATGGCTATGGAAAGGATCAGAGAGATGATATATTACTGGCTTTGAAGATAGAAGAAGGAGACCATGAGCAGTAGCCTGTGGAAGCTGGAAAAAGCAAGGAAAGTGATTCTCTCCTGGAGCCTCCAGAAGGGATAAACCTTCATTTTAGCTAAGGGAAATCCCTGTCAAACTTCTAACTGGCAGAGATATAAGATAAATTTAATATTTTTGAAGTCACTAAATTCATAGTAATTTTTACAGCAACCATACAAAATTAAATATTCTACAATAGTAAAATATCTGTAATAGGTGGAATATTTGGTTGCAAGCAACGAAAATAAACCTCTGGCTAACTTAAATTAAAAAATGACTGCTGTGATATTAGAGATCTTACAAAACACCAAAACTTTGGAAAATAAGAATCTGGAAGTGAAGCAAAAACCAAAAGATGCCAGAGAGCAAGATGCATAAGCAGATGTTTTACATTAGTCAGTGTTCATTTGAAAAATCAGAGACCACTCTAAGTATTCAAACAAAGGGAATTTAATACAGGGAATTGGTTAAATGGATGTTGGAAGTTCTGAAGGAGCAAAATGAAAAGGATATGAGGGAGCTGGAGAAGTGAGCAGCAGGAATGACTATGAATAAGAGCATTGCTCAGAGATCAATGTGACATTAACTGCTCCTGGGCTGAGCCCATGAGCTTGCACTCATCATTGACTTTCTAGAAACATCACTGTTGCCACTACTACTACTGCAACTGTATGACTTCTGCTGAGTAAGAAACCAGGAACCCATACTCTAATGATACCAGAGCTCAGAATTTTCTATAGTTGTCTTTTCTAATGGTGCTGTTGCCAGAGACAAAGTGGGGAAAATATTTCTCCCCTCTCTTCCATCATAACTTTCCAGTGGCAGATTGTAGCACAAGGCTAGCTACTAAGGGAATTTGAGGCATGTATTTTGCAGGGAATTAACCCCAGCAATTCAGAAGAGAGAACAAGAATTGAGTATGGAGTTGAAAGACTATGGACATCATCTGGCACAAGATGAATACAATGTACACATTAGTTTTCTTAATAGTTTAGAACAACCTATATTTATTATTTCATAGTTTCTGTTGGTCAGGAGACTAGACACGGCGTAACTGGGTCCTCTGCTCAGAGTCTCACAAGACTTTGATCAAGGTGTCAGCCAGGGAAGTCACAGTGGAGCACTCCTCTAGTACCAGCTATTTGAAGGCTGAAATGGGAGGATCCCTTGAGCCTAGGAATTTGAGGCAGGCCTGAGCAACATAGACTCTGTCTCAAAAAAAAAAAAAAGATGTCAGCCAGGGCTGTGGTCTCATCCGAATTTCTGGGGCTTTGTCCAAACCCACAAAGTTGGAAGATTCAGTGCCTTATGGTTGTATGAATGAGGTATCTGTTTTCTTTCTGGCTGTTGGTCAGGGTCTGCTCTCACCTCATGGAGGTTACCACAGTTTATTGCTACTTGACCCTTTCAAAATATAGCCACTTACTTCTTTAAAGCAGCAGGAGAATCTTTTTTTCCAGTCTACTAAGACAGAGTTTTATATAATGTAATACAATGGAAAGGGAATGACTGTCTTATCACATTTGCCATATTCTACTGATGAGGGGCAAGTCACAGTTTCTACCCATACTCAAAAGGGAAGGATTATTCAAGGGAAGGTCTACCATAATTAACATGTAGATGCTGGCCATAGCACCATACACCATTAGTGCTGGACTCTTTATGACCACCATGCCTATGAATAGCTTCTAAACTTCCCAAGTCTTACATCATTCCTTCAAGATTCAAGGAATGTAGTATTCATTGGCTGAACTGTTGTCAAGAGGAAATGAGTGAGCACATGACAACAGTTCAGCCAATGAATAACTATGAATTCCCTTCCTAGATGACAGGGAGAGAGAGGATTTGCCTCCTTTAATGTTCCATCAATACTACAAAAATAGGAGATCCCTTCCAAATAGGAAAGTGCCTTTTTGGCTGTTTACTTTTTGTGTCTCTCCATTCATTCATGTCATCCCCTCATGGATAATGTAAAGTATTGTGGTTTTGCCCATAAAGATTTACATGTTTTTGTTAGACCTTTTTATTAGTCACAAATTTCAGTTGCAAGTGACAGGAACTAGAACAAATGAGCTAAAAGAAAAAAATGAAATATATTAGCTCAGATAATGTTAGTAAAAAGGGTGGAGCTAATTTAGAGATTCCCACAGCACTCCCTCCCCATTATCTCATAGTTTATCTCCTGCCTACAATTCCTCCAAGAGCAAAAGACCTTTCTTCATGAGATAGGGAAATGGGTGACTTATCTGCACAAAGGTACCAGTTATTAAATACTAAATCCCAAAATTTATGTAAAAATGTAACTTTAAAATCTGAGGTCCAAATATTTTATCGGAAATCAGAAAATTCATAAATTATGAGATGATTTCCATTGTTTATAGTAGTCTTTATAAAACTCCTGTCAATATATTTTACTAAAATAATTTAACTTTCAAGAAATCTTAAAGGTGTAGCTTTCTTCTTTTCTCTTTAACTATGCTTAAGTTACCTCTTAATTCTGGGGGCAATCAGCAGTGTAAAATTGAGGTAACTGCCATTTCTAGCTTGAAACTCTTTTGAGTGTTCACCCCAGTTCTCCCCAGGAATGAACTGGCTAGTTTCTTTCTGGGTGATTTACTGTAGATGAGAGTCCTAAGGGTTTCTAGATACAGAGGTCCTGTCTTTTCTTGGAATTTACTGGAATTTAATTTGCTTATCTGGTCTTTGTTATTAAGTATAATCCCCTCATGGCCTGGGTCACCAGGACACAACTCAGATCCTTCTCCCTCTTGACCCCAGACACTCTCAGGTTCCTGGCACTCTTTGAGACTCCCAGAGGTTTAGGAATAATTGGCTACTTTCTCCATACCAGGTTAATGTGCATGGATCTCTGTGAGGCTGACTTAAGGTATATCTTCTTGGGGACCTCTCTCTTCCTCCGTGTCCTCTCTTCTGGTGCTCTACTAAATGAGAGACTTCTCTTATAGGATTATAGTCTTCTGGATATACCTGATATATGTGATCCACTCACACTCAGATCCCCCACGCTCATCTGAGGCTTGCATCACCCCTTCCCCCTCCATATGCATAACAGAGTGGAGATCAGACTCAAAGACTCTTAGTGACATTCACTAATCCCTAACTAATCATTTTCTCTCTAAATTCAAACCTTTCCTCATTCTGATGGAGTTATCTCCTGGTCATGCACAGGAATTACTTTTACATCATCAGGCATTCTCACTTACTTAGATGGTTGAAAAGTGAGTAAAAGGGAAAAAGTGTTCTTTCAAAATTATAAAGTTCTTTAAAAAACATAAGGTGGCATTTCAATTAATATTTTCAGAATGGATACTACCTTCT
This sequence comes from Castor canadensis, assembly GCF_047511655.1. Taxonomy (NCBI): domain Eukaryota; kingdom Metazoa; phylum Chordata; class Mammalia; order Rodentia; family Castoridae; genus Castor; species Castor canadensis. The sequence goes on from NC_133405.1 coordinate 114,806,026, forward strand.
TAGATGGAACTTAGTATTTCTTCAAACTTTTGGTAGGGAAAAAGGAAAAACAAAGCCATTCACAGTTGATGGTCCTAAAATCTGAATTTATAAAGTTGCTCACACATGATTTTCTTTAACAAAATACCTTACTTCCCTAGGGCATGATTCCTTTTTGCAGAAATTTGCATTAGCTATAATAGCAGTTGATTTTTCTTCTAGGCATCAAAACAAGTTTTACACTTCATTTTTCGTACTTCATGCATCACATGCAATTAATTACAAGATGACTTCCTCAAAAAAACATTGACCATACCATTAACATATTCAGGTTACAGCCCAATCAATGAGTAGTCTAGAATTAAAACAAAGAGGAAATGTGTGATATTCAACTTGAAATAAAAAATAAGGTCCTCAGAACTTCTACATGTCCAGAGAAGTTTTCCATAATCCTTTCTTACTCCTAATCATGTATCAGGCTAACCCTAAGGCAGTTGCACCCACAGTGCTTCATATTTTATGCTTCCTTCTTCTACTTGAAGCAATTTTACCTCAATATAATCTGATTTTTAAAAATTAGACAGTCTTTTAAATTTTTTATTAACACATTGTACATATTAGTGAATTTGTATAATATTTCCATAAATGTATACAGCATTACTGAATAAATCCAACCACTGTTTTCCATTCCCCTTCCCAATCTCTATTAATCACTATTCTACTTTTGGGTAGACTTTGAACTTCCACATATGGAAGAATATAAGCAATACTTGTCTTTCTGTGTCTGTTATTTCTTTTTTTTTAATTTTTAAAATTTTTTCTTTTATTCATATGTGCATACAACGTTCGGGTCATTTCTCCCCCCTTCCTCCCGCCCCCTCCATTACCCCCCCTGTCCCCTCCCTCTCCCCCCACCCCCTCAATACCTGGCAGAAACTATTTTGCCCTTATTTCTAATTTTGTTGAAGAGAGAGTATAAGCAATAATAGGATGGAACAAGGGTTTTTGCTAGTTGAGATAAGGATAGCTATACAGTGAGTTGACTCACATTAATGTCCTGTACATGTGTGTTACCTTCTAGGTTAATTCTTCTTGATCTAACCTTTTCTCTAGTTCCTGGTACCCTTCTCCTATTGGCCTCAGTTGCTTTTAAGGTATCTGCTTTAGTTTCTCTGCGTTGAGGGCAACAAATGCTAGCTAATTTTTTAGGTGTCTTACCTATCCTTACACCTCCCTTGTATGCTCTCACTTTTATCATGTGATCAAAGTCCAATCTCCTTGTTGTGCTTACCCTAGATCTAATGTCCACATATGAGGGAGAACATACAATTTTTAGTCTTGTGGGACAGGCTAACCTCACTCAGAATAATGTTCTCCAGTTCCACCCGTTTACTTGAGAATGATAAGATTTCATTCTTCTTCATGGCTGCATAAAATTCCATTGTGTATAAATACCACATTTTCTTAATCCATTCATCAGTAGTGGGGCATCTTGGCTGTTTCCATAACTTGGCTATTGTGAATAGTGCCGCAATAAACATGGGTGTACAGGTGCCTTTGGAGTAACCTGTGTCACAGTCTTTTGGGTATATCACCAAGAGTGGTATTGCTGGATCAAATGGTAGATCAATGTTTAGATTTTTAAGTAGCCTCCACATTTTTTTCCAGAGTGGTTGTACTAGTTTGCATTCCCACCAGCAATGTAAAAACGTTCCTTTTTCCCTGCATCCTCACCAACACCTGTTGTTAGTGGTGTTGTTAATAATGGCTATTCTAACAGGGTGAGGTGGAATCTTAGTGTGGTTTTAATTTGCATTTCCTTTATGGCTAGAGATGGTGAGCATTTTGTCATGTGTTTTTTGGCCATTTGAATTTCTTCTTTTGAGAAAGTTCTGCTTAGTTCACTTGCCCATTTCTTTATTGGTTCATTAATTTTGGGAGAATTTAGTTTTTTAAGTTCCCTATATATTCTGGTGATCAGTCCTTTGTCTGATGTGTAGCTGGCAAATATTTTCTCCCACTCTGTGGGTGGTCTATTCAGTTTAGAGACTATTTCTTTTGTTGCGCAGAAGCTTTTTAGTTTTATGAAGTCCCATTTATCTATGCTATCTCTTAGTTGCTGTGCTGCTGGGGTTCCATTGAGAAAGTCCTTGCCTATACCTAATACTTCCAAAGTATTTCCTACTCTTTCCTGTACCAACTTTAGAGTTTGAGGTCTGATAATAAGGTCCTTGATCCATTTTGAGTTAATATTGGTATAGGGTGATAAACATGGATCTAGTTTCAGTTTTTTGCAGACTGCTAACCAGTTTTCCCAGTTTTTGTTGAAGAGGCTGCTATTTCTCCATCGTATATTTTTAGCTCCTTTGTCAAAGACAAGTTGGTTATAGTTGTGTGGCTTCATATCTGGGTCCTCTATTCTGTTCCACTGGTTTTCATGTCTGTTTTTGTGCCAGTACCATATTGTTTTTATTGCTATTGCTTTGTAATATAGTTTGAAGTCAGGTATTATGATACCTCTAGCATTATTCTTTTTAGTGAATATTGCCTTGGCTATTCGTGGCCTCTTGTGTTTCCCTATAAATTTAATGATAGATTTTTCAATATCTTTGATGAATGTCATTGAGATTTTTATGGGAATTGCATTAAACATGTAGATTGCTTTTGGGAGTATAGCCATTTTTACTATGTTGATTCTACCAATCCATGAGCATGGGAGATCTCTCCACTTTCTATAGTCTTCCTCAATCTCTTTCTTCAGAAGTTTATAGTTTACCTTGTAGAGGTCATTCACATATTTGTTAAGTTTACACCTAGGTATTTGATTTTTTTTTTGAGGCTATTGTAAATGGAATTGTTTTCATATATTCTTTCTCAGTTTGTTCATTATTAGTGTATAGAAATGCTAATGATTTTTCTATGTTGATTTTATATCCTGCTACCTTGCTATAGCTGTTGATGGTGTCTAGGAGCTTTTGAGTAGAGTTTTTGGGTCTTTAAGGTATAGGATCATATCGTCTGCAAATAGATTATTTTGACAGTTTCTTTACCTATTTGTATTCCTTTTATTCCCTCTTCTTGCCTAATTTCTCTGGCTAGGAATTCCAGTACTATGTTGAATAGGAGTGGGGATAGTGGGCATCCTTGTCTGGTTCCTGATTTTAGAGGGAATGGTTTCAGTTTTTCTCCGTTAAGTATAATGCTGGCTGTAGGTTTGTCATATATAGCTTTTATAATGTTGAGGTACTTTCCTTTTTAATATTGTCTATTTTTGTCCTGAGTTCATTTATCTCTTTTTTATTGTGTTCTTTGTTTTACCTTGGTGTTTATACAGTGCTTCTATAGTTTCTTTTATTTGTTCTTGTGCTTTCTCAAATTTTCTATTTTTGTTGTCTTGGAATTCCTTAATTATCTCCTGTACATTTTGGTTGACCATATCCAGCATTATCTTTATAAAATTCTCATGGATTACTTGCAGGATTTCTTCTTTCAGTGTGTTCTTGTGTGCTTCATTGGGTTCTTTGGCATAGGTTATTTTCATTTTGTTGGAGTCTGGATCTGGGCATTTGTTTTCTTCATTTCCCTCAGGTTCCTGTACTAATTTATTATTGGGGGAAAAATGGCTTTCCTCTTTTTTTCCTTCTTCCCATCATTGCCCTTGCTATTGTTACTGTCACTGTACTGTGTGTAATTCAGTATTGTCTAGCTCATAACAATAACAATGGTGATATCTAGAATGGAAGGGTGAGAGGAGAGGGAAAGCAAAGAAGGTAAAGAAAAAGGGAAAAAAAAACAGAGCCAAAGAAATAAACAGGGAGAGATAGTGTACTAATCAATGGTAAGCTAAACAGGCATTAGAGAGGCAGAGAGAGGATAATAAAAAAAAATCCCCAAGTTCAAATGCCATAAAGTTTCAGTCTTAATAATTTTGGTGTTAGTCCTTCAGCCTCCAGTCCTGGTGTTGGTGTCTGAGAAGTAGTTCTGCCATTGTCTCATCAAAAGGAAAAAAACAAAACAAAACAAACAAACAAAAATCCCAAATTCAAATGCAATACAGTTTCAGTTAGTCCTTCAGCATCCAGTCCTAATTCTGTCATTGTCTCATCAAAGGAAGAGAAAAAAAAGTCTGGACACAGCTTTGTGAATGTCTATCTGAGGCTGTGGCTCACCTGCCACCTACTGTCAGCCGTCTGCTGCTGCAGGCTTTATTTATTACAGATCTCAGGAATGAGCTTTACACTCACCTAGCCCTGCAGGCTTTGTTTGTTTAGAGTTCTCCTGGATGCATGCCCCTTTTCTTTTCTCCAATATACAGCCCTACCAGCCTGTTGCAATTGCAGTCTTTTTTTATTTAGAGTTCATGTGGGGATGTGCCCCTTCCCCAGTCTCCTGTGGCATGTGCCACACTTTAGCCACCACTGGAAACCTTCCCCTCTCCAAGCACACTGGGGGAGGTGGTGCTACATCCGCCTTCTCTGGCCAGCTTGCTTATTTACAGTTCACATGATGGAGTGCTCCTCCCCCACTCTTCGGAGCTCAGGGCGCCCTGCCCTCTTTGTTATGTGTCTTTTTTTTTTCAGCTGCTTGTTTATTATTCAGTTTGTTTTTCTCTTTTTTCCCTGGGTGGGGGTCAGTCTGTCCCGGGGGCTATGCTGATTTGTCCCAGGGTTGTCTGTGGGAGTATCGCATGCCATTTAGCTCAGCTGGTGGTCTGCTTCTCTCAAGCAAGTTAGGCACTAGCATCTGGCAGCATGAGAGCCCTCCTGGTTTCTCCGTTTAACGTGGAGTGGGGATGTTATGTGCAGGCTGGGGGTGTGGAGGTGCAAGGTGTATCTCCAGCATCTCTCCAAGATCTTACTTTTGGAAGCACGCTTTCTGCTTCCTCCCTCTAGTCGCCATCTTGGAATCTCCCTGTGTCTGTTATTTCACTTAACACAATATCTTCCATTTCCATCTACTTTCCTGCAAAAGGCACAATTTATTCTTTATGACCAAATATCTCATTGTTTATATATATACCACATCTTCTTTATCCATTCATATGCTGATGGGCACCTAAACTGATTCCATATCTCATTTATTGTGAGTAGAGCCACAATAAACATGGATATGCAAGTATCTGTTTGGTATGCTGATTTCATTACTTTTGGATCATATGATAGATTATTTTTTGTTTTTTGAGAAAAATGGCTATACTAATTTACCTTCCCACCAAAAGTATATGAATCCTTCTTTCTCTACATCATCAGAAAAAGGAAATTGTAAGACATATACTTTTTTTTTTGGCAGCACTAGGGTTTGAACTCAAGGCCTCATGCTTATTACACAGGTGTTCTTACCATTTGACCCATTCCACCAGCCCATAGTACATGTACTTTAAAATAATATTTCTATAAAGTTTTAAAAATGCAAACAATACCATATGTCATATAGATATTATGCACAATACATTTATTATTTATAAAAATACATATATGGAGCAATGTTGCATATTAAATATATAATCCTAGAAAATCTGACATTTTGGCAAGTTCAGGAGAGTAGTGAACTTAGGAGGAAGAAAGAGGAAGAGGATTAATACAGTGAGCTTCATATTGTTAGCCTAGGCAGCTAGGTAGACATGAGCAAAAATGAGGAAATGTCCCCAACTATAAGATTCCATTTCCCATTAACTCAATCATAACACCTCAGATGGTCTACACACTGACCAACAATTAAGATGATAAGAGCCCTATATCCTCTTTATCTAGTGCACTCCCCATGTCATATACCTTGAGGGGCATAATGACTGCTTATAAAACTTTTCACTGGTGGTACTAAACTGGAAGGGCAAAAAAGAACAAATGCACATATGCCTACCCTCACCTTCTCAAAAGCACAGGTGTATGACTTCCCACACCCTGATAGCCACTGCACAGTTTCCAAACCATTTGGAAGGGTCACAAGGGGAGGATCCTAATTTCACACCACCTAGTAACCCACCTTACCCTATTGTATACTAAAACCCCAAGCCCCACCAAATTTGAGGCAGCTGGCACTTATCCCAACTGCCCATCTAGTGTCTGGAGGCATACTTTCACTTCCTTAATAAATCATTTATTATCTTCCTATTCTTTGTGGTCTTTTTGCAACATCTGGGACAGCATCCCAATCTTAGACAGTACATTGGACAACCAAGGAAATCCCACCCACCAGTAACAATGTATCTCTGAAATGTTTTATTATTTAAAATATCTGAACAAATCTGGCAAAATGTTAGCATTTGATAAAGTCAAGTGTTAAGTACACAGATATTTCTTTTCCTTGCCATAATTTTGTGTTTGCCATATTTTATAAAAAAAGATTTCTAGTACCTAGCAATTTAATATTTAATATTTTCTACTGTAAATTTCTGGATATTATATATTTGCATATATATGTGTATATGTATATAAAGTTTGTACATTAAGCAATACTGAACTCATAGGATTCACAGTACTTAGTTACATGCTATTTTCACTCAATAGTATTATGAAGTGCTGGGAGTGTAGCTCAGTGGTACAGCATTTGCTTAACATGCACAAGACCCTGGTTTTAATTCCATAAGATCAAAAAATAGTGTCATGAATATCTTTTGCTAATGAATGTATATTTAGAATACTATTTAAAATACTGTAACAAATTATAATTTCATTATGTGTTTATATTACAAGTTTAACCAATCCTATATTAAATTAAAGTCTATCACAAATTTCATTGTTTCCAATTTTCTTGACATAATCAAAACTGCAGTATATTATTTTACAAACACCTTTGTTCAATTATGTGACAAAAAATTCCTGAACATAAAGGTGCTTAAATAAAAGAAATGTACTTTTAAAGCTTTGCTACACATTGCCAAGTTGCCCTCTAGAAAAATATATTCCATTTTACACTTAAGTATGTCTAAGATTGTGTTTTTCCATATTTTAGCCTTTATCAGTTTTAATATTTATTTAATTATCTTTGAAAACTTAAACATCACAATTAACAGAGGCAGCAATTGTCTTAAGAGTGCTGTATTTGTTTAAATGTAAAATTTCTCTACAAACAACTTGCAATTGTAAATTGCATATTACTGAGTGATAGGCAATGTGACAATCTTGGGAAAATACTTTCTATATCCTTAAGACTAGTGTCATTCATTATGTTAAAGGTATTTTTAACTCTTGAAAGTATAATGTTTACCTTTACTTCAACTGGTTATTTTAACTGGTCCTGGAGTCTAATTAGGTGGGGATAGTAAAAGGTTTAGGAAAGTAATCCAGAGCAAGGGGTTTTTAAATTCCATTGGCAACTTCCTGCTATTTCTTGAAATTGCCCGGAGTGCCTGGAGAGCGGAGCTTCTCCTTTCGTTTCTAACAACAAACTATTGGCAATTAAAATCATGTTCCAGGTTTTGGTAAAGGTGGGCCTCACCCTTCCGGATTCTGGTTTGACAAGTACTGTTGGTATGCAATGAAACAAAACAAAACCTTAGCCAAGCTAATGAGGTGCCATGTGAAAAGAGATCCAGAAGAGGTCAGCTAGGAGGCATTTATTAAAGTTAACCCTTATTACAAACTTCTTAGTGCCTAATAAATGCTTAACTAAAAAATAAGTTTAAAATATTTAAAGCAAGAAGAATGTATAAGTAATAAATGCCTTTGTTGTATTACATAATTGTCATAGGTTAGGCCTCTATAAGCATTAATGAACATAATAGAGGATGTTATAAATCCACATATATATTTTACTTTTTAAAAATGAGCATTTTGTTTTATTGTTTTTAAAATTGACAGACAAAATGGTTTTTACAATGTACAATATGTGTTGAAGTATATACATTGTTAAAAATGAGAATTTAATTTAGAATAATGAAACTATTTCTTGTTCTTTCCAATATGTTCGATAACTGTTGCTGTAATATAGATTAAAGAATAGAAAAGGCTCTGCATAAAGTAGTCAAAGAATTTACTATGTTAGAATTTGCCAATTAAATTATTTGGCAGTAATGCTAATTTTAAAGCTTTTCTTACATCAATCATGAGAAAATTCAACATTTTCAGTGGAATTACAAAATACTCAAACATATCTTAAAATTTGCAGTCTCCTGGAAATTTGCTAATGATTATATTTTAAAGCATGTGTACTTTGCAAAAATCTGTGTTCCACTGGTTCTTCACAATAAGAATCGTATCTATATAACATCTATCACACGTAAGCCACTGTTTTTCCATCCTTCATCTCAGGCACAAATAAAGAACAATAGTATTTAGACAGTAGTTTAGGGGTAAAGACTGCCTTTGGCCAGAGAGGATCTGGGTTTCTCACCCAGCCCCCTTAGGCTTAGATATTCCTGACAAGTCTGGCTCAAGTTCCAGCTTCAAAGGCAGTCCTGAAGACTACTAATATTACTAAAGTATCAACTTTGGTAATGGTGACTCAAGTATAAATCCTTATTTTGAACTTTGATTAAAGAAGTATGCTCAGATTTCATTTGACAATCTGCAAGTTTCCTTTGCTAAATTTTATTATCCAGGGCAACTTCCTGTAATTTTATTAAGCACTTTTAAACTGCATTCCTGGTAAAACTTTTTCACAATATCAAATTGTTTTTATAGGCAATGCCCTAATTCAACCCTAACTACAGACCACTGGGTCTGCAGATCACTCAATTTAAACTCCATATCTGTTTCTACTTGACAAATTTTATTTATGACATTGTTCAGGCAATATAAATTTTGGTGATAATCTGATAAGAATAGTCAAAATACAGAGTTAATTTAATTGACTGCTCCTTAATACATTGACTGTCAGATACGAATAGCAATTCTGTGATTGTAATATTGGCCCTTGATTATTCATACCTACTTGACCCACAGCCTCAGCACTATAGTAAGAGTGAGAATCTCTCCTTATAGCTCCTGATAGATAAGCAAGTGATTTCAAGTAATCAGAGCTGTGTTCTACCTCACTTCTCTTGATTTGTATCTTGACTATTTGCATAGCTCTTTTAGATAACCTAGACTTTTATCTTTTCATTTTAACTCGAGTTATGGAATAGAAAGATTAGTATATTTCTTTATGGGCTTGAACTGGCAGCAGTTCTAATTATTATCAGAAATACTTCTTAAGATCACACTAAAACACCACTATTTTATTTGGGGCAAATGATCCTATATCATGGTCAGGATCGGCTGCAAGTAATAGAAACCCAAAATAACATTAGCTTAAATCTCATTGAGTTTATTTCTCTTGCATATAAGTGGAATCCTAAATTGAGCTGATGGAGAGGTTCTATAATGATCAGTCAAGGGACCTAAGTTCTGCCTACCTTCTTGTTTGACCATCCTTAAAACACAGCTATCATGTCTTGATCCAAGATGGTTACTTGAGCTTCAGTCCTTATATTCACTTTCCAAGCAGCAAAAAAGAATTAGAGATGTTTAATCTCTCATTTATAATGACACTTATAGTCCATTGACTAGAACTTAGTTAAAATTTCATCTAACTATAAAGGAGACTAAAAAATGTCTTATTTCAGGCTTTCATATGCCTCACTAAAGTTCATGGATTCTAATGGGTATCAATATATGTACATTCTTCATTCACACATACATACTCCTCTCTCTCTCTCTCTCTCTCTCTCACACACACACACACACACACACTTTCTCTCCTCTCTTTCTTCCATAGCAATAAACTCTAAGTCCTAACGAGTTATTGTATCCACATCATAGTTAGGGAATCACATATGGAGAGGTCTCTTAATGGCCATGCATTTAAAAACTGACTCAGTGGATGAGTCAGTCATCCACTGTCATTTTCTTAAAACCCATGGCTTCATAATGTAAAGTAGAAGTCCTGAGTTAATATTGCTGTTATTAGACACCTATATTAGACTTTTTCATCTCTGTGACAATTTCAGCTCACAGTTTCAGAGGTGTCAGTCCATATACCCTGTTGCTTCTAGGCTCTGGTGAGGCAGAACTTCATGGCAGGGAGGGTATGGTAGAGCCTAGTACCTCATGGACAACTGGAAACAGAGTGGGGTAAGCCTGTACTAGCAGGCTTCCTCCTTTTTCTCCTTTTATTCCATCCCAACCCCCAGCCTATTGGATGTTGTGCCCACATTCTGGGTGGGTCTTCCCCAATTATTCATCTTTGGAAACACCCTCACAGACACAACCAGAGGTGTCTTTTATTAGTCTCCTAAGAATCCCTCAATCCAATCAAGCTGACAATCAAGATTAAATCATTATATCACTCTTATCCCACTTACTTACAAAGGAGGCTGGGAAAAGTAGACTTATCTAAGAAGCCATGTACTCAGATAAAAATAATGGGTTATATTACTGAGAGGGATTGTAGGACAAGTATTATAGCAACACTACCAGTAAATTTCTGACACAAACCCCAAATGATTTATTAACATTTACATATGCAGTTCCAAGAGTTCTAAATGTAAGGAAATTAAAATGTGCATATCCAGTAATTTTACATATTCAATTTTCAGGCAACTCCCCATGAGTTCATCAGAAAGCTGTATCAATTGAACTATTTCATGGATGCATTATTATAATCATTTCTATGCCCTAGGATGGGTCACTAATGAACTCAGCTTTGAAATTTTTGTAGATAACAAATCACTGAAGGGTGCTTTATGGAATAGACTATAAATTCTTTTCAGAGTCCAGAACTGTTTTCTAAGGAACATCTTGGTTCTCCCTTGGCTCACCTCCATGCCAACATGAGTTGTTATTATAGGTTAGAGTTAATATCACAATCTACGCTCTAATAGGTTAGTGATTAAGTAAACAAATCTACTTTTAATGAGCAACATGCAAAAATCCTATATTCAATGCATGGATCTCTTCTAAAAGAAGCTGCCAATACATGTATGAGCTCAGCAGGACTGCTGATTATAAATAACAGAAACTAAACTCAGACTTGCTCCAGTTTTTTTCTATTGGTTCATATGATTGAGAAGTCCAAGAATGCCTAGTTTTATGTGTTCAGTCATTTATCTACCTTGGTGCCTCTTCCAGTGTATATGTTCTCTGATGGGTACCAACCTGTGATACAAAATTCTTCAGTGTTTGTGCCTATTTACATAGATCCATCCCCATTACCTCTACCCCAAATTTCCTTGCCCTCAAATATTCCATTTTTTTTCTTTCTAGCTTCCTGACCAGCTGGCTAGGACATTCTTCACTGTCCATGACTCCATATATATTTTCATATTGCTATCCTCTACACAAAGTTCAGGGTAGGTTTTCTGCTTGGAGTTCTGACTATTACAAAGGTTTTCCTTCATCACTGTCTTTATATGCCACCCTAAACATAGCTATGGAGCAACCACTGTTGATTTTCAATTGTATCTACATATTCAACTGGATCATAGATAAGCTGTACTCAGACATTTTTCTCCTTAGGTTGTACAGGACCCACATATGGCCATACTTGTGAGCTGAGGAAGGGGTACTCGCACAACCATGATGACTGACATGGGGTCTGAGTTACCTGATCATATAGCTTACTCATACTTTTTGGGCCTCTTTGGGCTTGATTCTGGATGTGTAATTTCTATCTTAATGGATTGCTGCTGGGCTCACCCAACATTATGGCTTTGTGTGGCTTACAGAACCCAGTTCATATTGGAAGCTCTTGACACATGGTTACTTGGTATCCCATTGTCAACCACTGCATCTCTACCAATGCCTGGTAGTCTATTCCAAAATGACAGAGGCCTTTTGTAATTTTCCCACTGGGACTTGGCACAGACTCCACACTATATCTTTTCCCACCAGTGACACCCCCAACACCATGGAGTCTGCTGGATCCGTAGAGTTGATTGTATTGTAGCCCAGACCTGCTGCAGAGCCCTTTCCTGCTCTAGACCCATTCAAAGTTGGCAGCCTTTTGTGTTACCCAGTACATTCCCAGAATGGTATTCTGGAAGGTAGCCTTTGAGACCTAAAGATGTCACCAGATGTCCCTTTTTGTGGGGGAGATATGAGTCAATAATTAGTTTTTACTTTACAGAGGAAGTTTTAGAATGTCCTAACCCCTTGATCCTTAAAAAATTTACTGAAGTATAAAATTTTCATCCTTACCAATCAGCACCATGTCATCAATGGAATGGATCAATGTGATAATCTGTGGGACTTCTCAGATCTCTTTGGAATATGTTATGATATAACACAGGCAAGTTAACACAGCCTTGTGGCAAAACTGTGACTGCAGAGTTTTGTCCATTATAGGTAAATAAGAACTGTTTCTGATCATCTTTCCTGACTGGGATAGAAAAGAAAATATTTGCCAAATTAATAGCTGCATGTCATGCCCTGAAACCATGTTACTGTCCTCTAACATAGATACCATGTCCACCAGAGAAGCTGTGAGTTGGCTTATCATTTGCTGCAATCCATAATTCTTCAGGATCCATCCAGTTTCTTCAGGGGCCAGATTAGCAGATTAAAGGATCAATGAGATCCTTTTATATCCTTAATGGTAGCACTAATCTATGCCATCCTCCTAGGATACAATATTATTTGGGATTACTATAATGGCTGATGGAAAGGATAGGTAATAAAGAAGGGGTATGTTTCACTTGGTCTTCCCCAATATGATCCTTCATGGCCTTATATAGTCCAAACACCTGATATGGAGAATTATATCAATTGTCAAGTATATCAATCCTATTTATACAGTCAGAGAATAGGAAAATGACTGAGACAGGTCCATAAAACCAATAGAAACACCATAAGCTAGATGTTTGCTCCCAAATACCTCTCCCCTAACAAGGGGCCATAGTGATGTTCTGTATTTCTGGAGCTCAATGTCAACTCAGACCTTTTTTCCCGTAGTCCTCAAATTGTCTACATTTTTCTCTTTTCCATTGTAACAGTCACCTAAGTTGACATCCAGGCTCTTTGGTGCTAGAGAAATTTCATGCTCTGTATTTGCCATAGTGTTACAGGGCCCTTTCTACTGGAGAACTGGTGCCCTGGCCATCTTTTTGATTAATTGGACCTGGTTCTAAAAGCTGACTCAGATCCAGGAATGGGCAATGAATCATGACTTTTTATTGGTATGACACTAAGTCCTCTATACCTACACTGTTTCTTTTTGATTAAGAAGCACCCTGGTTGTATGTCCATCAATGTTGCCCCTAGGGAGCTGTAGCTTTCACCCATCTTCACAATTCTCTGCTAGTTAAGGCCCCTTGGCAGCTACTTCAGCCTTTCTGGTCATAATGATAATTGCACCCCATGGCATCTGCTGATTAAGCACCACCACTTGTCCTGCTTTTGAGTCCCACTATACACTCTGCCAAGTCTTGTGACAGTCTCCTTGTTTTAACCCTAGCCAGCATGCAGAGAAAGTCACCACTAAAGGTATTAGTAATGCTAATGGCCATCAAACCAGTGCTTTTCTGATGGCTTTGGTGAATGATATGTCTTCTGTGCTCTTCCATGGGGCATAATCCACTGGTAGATCTTTTGACCTCACATAATGTATGCATACTTGTCTGCGAATTTCTCTTGTACTCCTTATTCCTTGCTCTACCATTTGTTATGGAAATTTAGGTATTTCAACTTAGTTCAGCTTGGGTTACTACTTTCATCTAGGAGCCACTAGCATTGAGTTTGCCCCATCCCCTGAGGTTTTTGCCAGGGTGTCAATAAGCTCTCCCTTATGTAGTAATAGTTTTCAGCCTCACTGACCAATCACCATTAATATCCAGTCTAATGGTACGCCTTCAGCTCTTGTCAGTGCATGCTTAACAGGTCTTGCAGCAATCTTGGGATGTTGTCTTCTTCCCCCTTATCAGAGCCAGTACTTCCCCTGCTGAGTGATGTTAGCATAAGCTCTTTTTATTAGCATCTGTTTATTGTACAACATATGTATAAGATCTTAAGAGGGGGGAGTGGGCAACCTCTGAAGGTTCTACAGTGTTCAAAGAAGGCTGGGGAGCCAAAATCTTCAGAAGTTATGTTTCTCCATTCCATGCTTCAAAGTCCAAGATTGCCCCAAACAGAGCTTTGATCCTGGTATAATAGAATGCCTCAGCTGAACCATCAAAGATCTTTGAAGGCTAATGAATATAACTATTGAGTTATGACTTTTGTCCTCAGCTTTTTCTTCTCCCACTAGAAGAAATAAGGGCCTTTTTGTAAACTACCAAAGAGGCTTTCTGGCCTTCATATCTGTTTTTCAATTGTTCATTAACTGCCCTCAGTTTTCATTATCTCTCTGTAAGGTATCATTGAAACTTTAAGCAATCAAACAATTCCATTGTTCTTACATGCGTGGTGATTGCCCCACCAAGGATCTTTCAAATCCTCGCATTAGCTCAAGCATTCTCCCTCCAACAGAACTTTCTCCCAAATTACCAGCAGTGGAAGTTTTAGCAATGAGACTGCAACCATGGCTAGGAGCCATCCTACTACCCAGGAAGAGGTCCTCATTGCCAGAAGGTGGAGAGTGACCCAATCACCATTTTCTACCTTTTCTCCTGCTTTCTCAGACCACTTTCAGTATCACTGTGGCAGTTCAGGCCCCTTGGAAACAAATGGTTAGACAGAGTGAGGAGTGCAATGTTACTGGAGGGGTTTAACACTTGAGAGAAAGAAGAGGGAGGAAGAATTAACAGAGAAAGCTTTCAAATAGTGATGCACATCTGACACCTATTAAACAAAAGAGAGGGGGGAAGTAGAATCCAGCAGAGAGCAATGTGGATCTGACCATCTCAGCCAACCCAGTGGGGAGCTCTAACAAAGATTGCCCATTATTGAAGACCTACATTTGGCAGAAATGTCTATGTCATGGTACCTACATTATGCTTGCACTGAAAGGGCTTCACAATTATGTGCTAAGACAGATTCTGAAGTTGCTGCAGTTGGAGACTGTCAGCTAATGACACTCTACAGCTGATAAATATGTTCTTTCTTGAAGGAAGATGCAAGTGGCATTATCTTCTTATTTGTCATAGCAGGCAAAAATGTCAGATGTCCACCTCATTTTAATCAGTAATATAAATACCTTCTGTAGTACACAAGTAATTCATAGGGCCTTTTACTCTCATAGTTCCTTTTCAAAGAAAACTGACTCACCTACAACCTGCACTGAGAGAAAATAGATAAAATTATAACCACTACCATTTCTTAAGCACCTATTTTTAGACACTAGACCTGGGCCCTGATGTAAATTATCTTGAACCTTTATGTTATTCATTGCCCAGGTAACCTTAATTTCTAAGGATATGCCATATCACACTATTGGCAAAACTGAATAATGGAAAAGTTGCCACTTTCCATGACTGAGGTCATGGAATTCAAGTCAGGAGATTCACTTTAATACCCCTTTTTTCCTATCTCCTTATTTCTTGAACTCCAAACTTGTATGTGTTTTTGGCTGATACATGCTCCTGGCTTTATCTCTGGGTTTCTTTTTCTTTTGACTTCTCCTTAGACTTGTTGCCCCTTTCACTTGATTGTCCTTCCAGGCTTCCCATCTCCCAGATATGGTGACCAGACTTCAGTCCATTTCCTAATCCATATCATGTACCCAATTTCACCTTCTATCTGCCACAGATTTATCCCTACTTGATCTCCATTAGTTGATGAGTAAGGAAAAAAAACAATTAGGTAAGGTAGATATTTTGACCCCAGTTTTATAGATGAAGAAACTGAGTTCCAGAGAATTTAGGTAATTGCTCAAAAGCTAGTATATGGCATAGCAAGGTGTTCTATGTATTGTTAAGATATATTATTTAGAATTTGAAAAATAAGCAGAAAAATTGAGTTGCATTTTCTTCAATACCATGCTGGGATGTTGACAGGCTCACCCAAGCATTATTAATTATCTAAGGAGAAGAATCTGTGTGTGACTTTGCCATTAACTATTAACTAAAGGCTAAGACTCTGCATTTATATGTTAATTTTTCTGTCTAGTAAAAAATATAACCCCAAAGTTATGATTTCACTGCCCTTTTCACATTAACCAGTTTTGTCACTACCTTTGTAAACTTATTTCACTGATTATAATTATGCAGTGCTCAAAATGTTCTTTGAACAAGGCTTACCATCTTACTGATTTTCTCACTTAAGAATTAAGACCTTTGCTGTGTCCATTCTATATTTGTATGAGAGTCAAGTTTTTAACTTTTGAAAATCATGCTTTGGCATTATAATGCTTGACTTCAAAGTCCTTGGTCTTTCCTGTTCTAGATTACCTTTGAAGATGGAAATGCCAATATATGGAACGGGAAGGAATGACTCCCTAAGGTTAATTTTCTCTGCAATAGGGAGAGCAATATTATGCTGCATCTTTTTGCATGGCAAGGCAAGGCCTCCATATTGGGCCATGTTTTGGGAAAGAGCTTTTCTCTTGTGGAGATTTCTGTTGAAAGGAACACCTCAGGTACATTGCCCATGACATCTGCCTAGAAAATTGTTCCTAAATTTTCAAAATCTTCAAAATAAAGCCCCAGTATTTAAGACACAGGCTTTATTGCTTTGAAGGCTCTTTTGTTCTAGGAACACTTTGGGATGCATAAGAGGAAAACCAAGATCCTCTTTCAAAATGACTATGAGGGGCTAATCCACTCTGAATAATGCAAAACATTCATTTGGGGGAGGGTGATATGCAGATAGTTTACACTGCTTTAACTTATGATGATTATTGTTGCCTGGCTAGATACTGGAGTCCCTTTTATTCCTAATACCTAGCAATGCTAGATAACATATGAAAAATACTTTTAAATCATAGTTCAGTTGAAAAGCAAATTCCCATGTGTCAAGACAATGGGAAGGAATCGAAGCCAGACAGTTTTTTGAATACTAGGCCTGGATATACACTTTAGAGGTTAAGCTGTTGGCACAAGAACAGCCCTGGAAACCAGGCTAAAGAAACAAGTCAAATCAGGAAACTGGACCTAGACTAACTAAATAAAGGTGGATACTAGGAAAGGGCTTCTCTGTCCTTTGTCAAAAAGTAAGTAGAATGCACACAATTAGGATGTTCATCCTGGGTCATTGGTGGAAATAGAGGTACCTATAAGAAAGTGGATCTCCTAGTGTATCTCTGCCTGGGGAATAGAAACAAGTTTTTAATATGTTGGCATGTGAGTATCCAGTAAAACTGATCTTGAATCTATAAAACTTGCAAAACCATAGCCAGGCAAGTATTAAACCATCCACTTGTGACACCTCCTTGATCTGGGATATACAGAGGACTCTCATGGAAGATAGTTCTCCCTGAAGATGAACTCACAGCAAAAAAATTACAAAGCATATTAGGACACTCTGTGCTCTGAATGTTACATGCTATTAATCAAAGAATCCATTACAAGGAACTATAGCAAAATCTAATAGGCGTATGGGGAGTCATCCTCTCCCTTTTCCTTTATTCTTCTTGAGCCAATTAAAAGGAAGGTTTTCCTCTTTAAAAGCATCAGGAAGAGTTGTGCCTCAATTTGGGCACCTCAAGAAGCAGGCTCTGTGACAAGAATTTAGTACGAGTAGTTCATTTGAACAGTATACAAATCACCTGTGTGCTGGAGGTGGGGTCAAGGGGAGTGATGCAGGGATAATTATCATGAATTGAAGCAGTATAAGCTCTCAGCATATCACCTTGCCCACCCTCCAGTAAGGCAGATAAGGTGCATTATTAAGCCACCTATTACAGTGAGCACCTGGAGCTTAATTCCATGAGGCAGCCTTGGAAGAAATGTGTAAAACACACACCTCAGAATTATCCCACCCAAGGGATGAAAGATCTAAGATATTAATAATGTGATATATTTTATATGGATGATAATAAGTATAATAAGAATTTGGGGATGAGTGTTTTCCTCAGAGTTGATTTCAGGCACTACTGCTATATCAAGCAGAGCAGTGGGGGGTGTGAGGTGGAGGGTAGGACCTTTAGATGCAGAGATGCAGTTGCTGGCCAATAAAAGTCACACAGAGCACACTGAAATGATGAAGGTCAGAAGGTCACTGAGAGTGTCAGCTACAAACAACTTTTGACTATGTCTTTGCCTTTTCACTCTCTTTGCCAAGGTGGGGGTGGAGAGGATACGTGCAGGAAATAGAACATGTCTCAGGAAAACAGCTTGTAAGTTGCTTTTTTCCCTCTGACTCTCCTCTCTGCTAGTCCTGGGAAGACTGTATATAGCTTTAGGCAGCTCTGATTGATCTACTCTTCTTCTAGATCTTACTGTGTCTACCCTGAAGCCTTTAGGGCCTTGACTTTTGATACTTAAACCACTCAGGCTCTTGCAACCCAAAAGCCTTTTCTCTCATAAATATCAGCTCTGCAAAAAGCAAAAGGCTTCAGACCTTATTTTGTAGCATAAAAGTTAATGATTCTCTTTTCTTTCTTTCTGCTCATTGTAATAAGGAAAGAGCTATAGGGGTAAAAAGCAATTACCAATAATGAAAAACACATTGATTTACATATCAAATTATTGTTCTGCTGCATCACATGTACAGGAAATATGGCGTTCTTTTCTATAAATCACCTTAAATTCTGTTTTGAGTCTCTAATCTCATTGGGCAGATGATCTCAGTCACTATTGGAACAGCTCCCCTTTCACTGTTATATAAGAATCCAGGCATCTTATAGAGAAAATTGGAAAGGGTCCTGTGTAGTAAGGAACTTAATCTTGTCCTAACAATGGTCTGGTCTTTCTCCTGGCTTCTACAGGTTAAGTTGTAAATCCCTGAAATTTCTAAGGCAGGCTACTTGGGCTGCAACTGATAGTTCATGCTAAGAAAATGGATAACTCAGGATGAGAGAAGTCACAGTAGTCTTTCTGGGGGTCTGAACACCCCAGAAAGAATAACAGTATGATGGAGGTGGGGGTAGAGACTGAATTCAACCACAATTTAATCATTCCTGCTCATATAATAAAGCCCCAATAAAAGCTCTGGTCACCAAAGCTTGGATGAATTTCCTGAGTAAACAATTGGCACAGAATACTGATGGCGATACTCTGCATATGGTTGCACGTCAATGTCACAAGAGTAATATGTGCTGAGGGTAATGGGAGCTTCAGGTCTAGAAGTCTTAGGACATTCACACACTCTTCCCTATGCATTTTTGGTTAATTATAATGTATCCTTTCCTTATGACAAATGTAGCTGTGAGTATAATAATTTGTAGTGAGTTTTGTGAGCCTTTTTAGTGAATTATTGAGCCCAAGGAGGGGTTTAGTAAAACCTTAAACTTGGGCAGACTTGGCAGACTGGAGATCTATGCCCTTAGCCTCACAGTTCAACTAATTATATATAACCCTTAACCTTCACTTAATTGTGGCTGATTGATCTGTTGACAAAGACAGTTTTCCTTGAGGTACAACAATTCTATGCTTTGGTGACATACTTGAGTCAATGACTTCACAGAGGGAAAAAACCCATAGCTGGGGTCTAGCTTCCCTATGTCCACTTTGTACTGACTCTTTTGAGTATCACTTACCCCTTGAGATTCTGCCAAATATCTGACCCTTTCTCTCCTTACCATCAAAAGTATTCATAGTAACACTGTTCACAATAGCCCCAGAGTGGAAACAATTCAACTGTCCATCAAAAGGAGAACAGATAAGTAAATTGTGGTACAATTGTACAATGCGATATTATAGAGCATCAAGAATGAACTAAATTACATACAACATGGATGAATCTCACAAACATAAAGTTCTTATAGTGTTAGAAGAAGGAAACTAGAAATGAGAGTACAATCTGGATGGTTCCATAACAGGCCAAACTAAAGTGTTTTAAGTAAGGATAATGTTTATTCAATGGGATGGTGACTGAAAGAATGCACAGGGGGCTTCAAAGATCCTGGAAACATTCTTTCTTTTTTGAATTGTTTTTGATGGTACTGGGGTTTAAACTCATGTCCTAGTGCTTGCTAGGCAAGTGTTCTACCACTTGAGCCACACTCGCAGCCCTTTTTGCTTTAGTTATTTTTTCAGAAAAGGTCTTGTGTTTTTGCCTGGAACTGGCCTTGGACTATGGTTCGTCTACCTCTGTCTTCCACATAGCTGAGATTATGGTTGTGATCCACCATGCCCAGCTTTCTTTTTGAGATAAAATCTTGCTAACTTTTTTGTCTGGGTGGACCTCAAACTGCAATCCTCCTATCTCCACTTCCTGAGTAGCTGGAAGTACATTCTTTGTTGATCTGGATACTACTCACATGTATGTGTTCACTTGGTGAAAATTAATAGAGCTGTACACTTAGGATTTGTGCAGTTTTTATATGTATGCTATATTCCAATGGAAAGTTTATATAAACATAGCATCTTTCACTCCTTTTGCCCTTAAGAGAGGTGATGACACCTTTTCTTCAGTGAACTCAGGGTTTAGAAAAAAGTCCAAGATGGAAGGGTATCTTTTATATGACTACTGCATAGGGTGACCAACTTTGTCCTGGTTTGCCATGGACTTTCCTGACTTTATTACTAAAGTTTTACATGCCATGTGCCAGGAACTGTTCCCCACCTGAGAAGTCTTGGGCAAACTGGGATATTTGGTGCTATGGTTTGAATGCGTTCCTCAAAGTTCAAGTATAGGAAACTTAAACTCCAATTTCACATATTGAGGGTATTTGGAGGTGGGAGGTAATTAGGGTTAGATGAAGATGTAAGAGTAGGGCCCCCATGATGGATTGGTAATTTTATAAGAAGAGGAAGAGAGTCCTAAGCTGACACATTCCCTCTCTTTTGCCATGTGATACCCTCTTATAATAGAAAAGGACCTTCAACAGGTACCACCATCTTGATATCAGATTGCTCAGTCTCCAGAACTGTGAGAAACAAATTTCTTTTCTTTATATATTATCCAGTCTGTGGTATTCTCCTATAGAAACGGAAAATGCACTAAGACTGTTAATCACCCTCTTTCTGTCTATAAATAAACTATAAGCCCTCCTCTGGGAAGGTGAACAAGAAGAATTGACTAACCTTCTGTAATGGGAAAGTAAGAAAAACAGGAAGGAAGATCTCAATACATTATCCTGCCATGGTGCTTGTAGTTTACTCATCATCACAATCAACAAACATTCTCTCTGGGAAATTAGAGACTTACTATAACATATTGAAAAGTCAGACTCCATATTAACCTAAAAACTCAAGTCACACGTGCACACACACATACAGACATACACAACCATCTGAATCTAGATCCAGAGGGAGTTCTCAGTTGGAAAGTTTACTTTTAAAAAGGTCAGGTTATTCTCCCTGAAGTTCCTGTAGACAAGTGATGTTAGAGCTAGAGGCCCTTTGAGATCTAAAGGAAATGCTATTATAATACAAATAAACCTTTATGCAATCCAGCAGTGACATTTGATACCAGAGAGAATATGACTGAAAATGCATGGCACCACTCTGGCTTTTCTCAAGTGAAACAGGAATTGTCAGAGACAACTATAATTTACAAGGGCAAAAACCAAAACAATGTGAATTTCCATTTATAGTTCAAAGGATGATGATGTTGGGTGGTAGCACTGGGCTGCAAAATGCTACCAAACAAATATTAAGCTCAATCTTGGCCAAAAGTCTCCAAAATGAAAGCCAAAGAAGAGAAGAAGAAAGAAGATCCAGTTTAAATCAACTTTAGCCAATAAGTCTCTTAAACGATGTGTTGTTTCTTTAAAGTCTTCTATTATACAATGATTAAATATGTTCCCACATAGCTCTGATTATAAACAGTTTGTGGGGCCCATTTCTCCAATTCCAGTTATATAGCACTTAATGTTCCCTCCAAAATTGCTTTGGGGAAAGCAATCTCATGTCAGGGAAATGAATTCAAAAGTATTTCTGGAAATTCACACCTTCAATCCACAACTTGGAAAATAGCAGGCTTTAGATTGCTTTTGGAAGTTTGCAAAATAAATTCAAGAAGCTTGATGTTGAGTGAGGTAATCCTCAAGCATTTCACATATACATTTAATCTTTACAACTATCATTACTAATACTCTTCAACAAAATGTACTTGTTACCCAAGTGAACTATCTGAACAGCATGGTTTGTAATCATTAGCTTTTATAAAATATCTCCTTTTCAGAGGTAATACTTTAACCTTTTCCCTTCACAACTTTTAGACACATTGTATTTAAACTCTGATCATGCAAAGCAATATTCAGCCTCAGAATGAAAAAGACTCCTATGTAGGTTCCTGAATCTTTTGTGTCTGTACTCTCTCCTCTAGTACTTTGTCTGATATATACATCTCTCCACTGGAAATCTTTCTGGATGCATGGACAATGATGTGTATTGAGATAGGTTGTATTGGCCTTGTATCTATTTGGGAATAAACCCCTCATACCTTCTTTCACATATGGTTATGTTATTCTTTCCTCCAAATGGACCCTCTTATAAAAGCCATACATTAGCACAATTCCAGGGAATACCATTCACGATATATGATCCAGGGGATGCTATTCATTTAAAGTTGTGTGATGTCCAGGTCCTATCTCACTCTTCTATCCATACTTCCACACATCAGAAATAAGGAATAGTAACTTGCTCATATTTCTCCTAAAACCTTATTCTCTGTGCTTTTTTATTGTTTGCCTTGACAGTAGAAAAGATTTTTGAGTATACTCTTGAATGTATATATACCTTTACTTATAAAATACATATATGTGCATATACATATATACATATAACATATACAACACACACCAAAGAACTTTTAAAAGTTTAAATTAAATATGAGCAAAACTACTAGTATTTTTTAAATCATCAGATGGAATGAGAACGCAATACCCAAGTATACTGTCTATAAGAAACTTATTTTCAATTTAAAAATGCAAATAAGATCACACAACTCAAATTGAGAAGCATCCCTTGGATCATATATGTGAATGGTGTTCCCTAGAATTATGTTAAAAGTAAAAGCATGGAGAAGTATGTATCACACTAATGATAGTCAGGATAAAACTGGAATAGATGTATTCATTTAAAATAGAACAAAGAATAATATCAAAAGGGTCACTTCATATTGATGAGTGAATTTATGAAGTAATGTAATAATTATAAAAGTTTTTGAACTTAACAGCTTCAAATTTTCTCTCAGCAAAAAACTGAGAGAACTGAAAAGTGAAATGGAAAATTCCACAAGTATGGTTGGAGATTTAAATATACAGTAACCTTAAGTGACAGAGGTCAATATGGGAAGGTGACCAGGAAGTAGTGAAGAGGTCTGAGAGAGATGAATCAATTCAGGTTGTAATACACTTGTGCATGGAAGCAATCCTAGGAATCTTTCTGTATAGCTATCCTTATCTCAACCAGCAAAAACGCTATGTCTTTATTATTGTTTATGTCTACTCTTCAACAAAATTGGAGAGAAGGGAAGAACAGATTCTGCCTAGAAGCGAGGGGGGTTGGGGGAAGAGGGATGGGGGAGGCAAGGGAGCAGCAGGGAGAAATGGCCCAAACAATGTGTACACATATGAATAAATGAATAAAAAATTATTTTTAAATAAAGAAAAAGAAAATGACATATAATAAAGCATAGGAACATGCTGAAAAGATAAAGAGTAATCTCTTTGTGACAATAATTCATTTTATCCTCTTTGAAGATTTATTTTATAATGTAAGAAGGGAATAAACTTTATGACATATTTAGAATATGTTTTAAGCACCATATCTACATTAAATATATAAGAGAGAATAGAGTTTTAGAAGTAACTCCAGTAATCTAACACAATGACAAGTTATAATGGTGCATGGGTTTTCTCATCTTTATCGATTTTAGAATCAGCATGTAGTTGTTTTGCTTGACATTCGAAATCACATTCATCTTTGTTTAGCAGGGCCCAGAAAGGCAGTTTCACTGCTAGTTATGCACTAATCTTTAGTCATCTATCAATATCATATCACAACTAGCAAAAGTTTAGCTATGATTTTTTTTGATGTGGGGGGAGGCTGAGTTTCCTTTTCACAGTGAGTCCTTTCATACTATACAATATGGCAATCTGAGGGTGCCAGTTTTCTATTTCACTGGCCCCATGCCTTCTATGAGTTGCTGACTCACTTGATGGAGTAGAATTAAGAACCAGTTTGAATCAACAGGCATTTGTGGCAGAGAATGCTAGTTCTCTATATCCATTTTCTTTTTATTCCAAGGAACTAGACATTTTAGTGAGGCACAGCATCGACAAACATTAGCAGTATTTTGAAAGAAAGCTCATAGGTATTGGAAGCAATAACACTAGGATAAACAATGAAAGATTTAAAATGCTGGAGGAATGCTACTTTTAGCAACATGCTATAGAGGGATGGACCCTGGTCAGAGCTAGCCAGACAGTAAGCAACAATGATAGCTCTGTTGAGAGTACATTTTTTTTATATGTGGCCTGCAATTTCAGAGCCCAACATAATTACAAAAGCCAACTGCTCCCCAGCACTGGTGGCTCACACCTGTAATCCTAGCTACTTGGGAGGTTGAGATCAGGAGGATCAAGGTTTGAGGCCAGTCCAGGTAAATAGTTCTCGAGACCCCATCTCCAAAATAACCAGAAAAAATGGAGGTGTGGCTCAAGCTATAGAGTGCCTGCTTTGCAAGTGTGAAGCCCTGAGTTCAAACTCCACTCCCCCCCCCCCCCCGCAAAAAAACCCGACTGCTTTTTACAACTCCACAATGAAGCACTTTAAAAGAGACTGAGAAAAGGAAGATGTGACAAGAGATAATACAATGACTCTTCAAGCCATTTTCCTTCTTGGCCAGTAAATGAAAGTCAGAGTAAAGGTAAAGATCATATTAAGGACTTCATCTTCTGACCCAAACCTACTTAAGAGGACCTTAAGGAAGCAGCTGTTAAGTTAATGAGAGGAACGTAAGTCAGCACACAGAACAGTAACATAGCAAGAGAATTTACCTAGAAGAGATTTTAGTCTATGATTGCTTCTATACATAACTGACAATGAGCAGATAGACCAGAAACCTATTATGTATTAGAGGGAATCAAAAAGGCAAAGAAGCCAAAAGGTTGGCTTACAAATGCCTAGGATGAATAGAGATCCAAGTAGTGTTTAGGGCCCCTAAACTGCTTAGCAGGAAATAGGTTGCCAAAGCTGAGCAACTCCTAAGAAAGACCCACTGCAGATGTGGCCATAATAATCAATGGAAATGAACCTTCCGGAAGGTAGAGACAGGGCCATAAAGAAAGAACAGGTGAGAGCTGTCAGAAGTGCTAAGAAATTTAATCTAATGATAGGACAAGGAGCTTTTGCATTTTCAAGTTGATGGGTCTTATATTACTGTTAACTGATCACTGCTGAGTAGTTCCACTTCTCCCTTTTCAATACAAGTGTTTTTGTTCTTATTATCTTATTCCTACTCTGCCATTATGTATTGGACAGGATACATGACTTAGTTTTTATAAATCACAGGACCACAAGGAGACACATATGAACCTGATTTAGGGACTCCCACATCACTAAGAGATTCTGGATTTGAGATATATGAAGCAACAGGATTGTGCTTTGCAGTTCTCTTCCTTGATGACTGAGTATGTTCCATGAATGGGAAGAAAGGTACACATACCTGTACGGCCTTAAGAGCAGAATGGCAGTGGTCAGTAGTTCTCCCCCAATATCTGTTTGCCACTTCTATCATAATAGAATTTTGAGCTGTGTATATGAACACCTAAAATTAAACTTCATGTCTAAGTTTTCCTGTATTTACATGTGGTCATGGGACTAAATTCTTGTCAACAGTATGTGAGAGAGTGTGATGTATGAAACTTTCCTGCTGTGACCCTCGGTTCTGGCACAAGGTCCAACGTCACTAAGCCTCCTTACATTTTTTTCAATGAATGAATGAGAAAAAAGGACAGTAATTAGTTTCCAATGACAAAATTACAGATAATTTAGTAGAATATGTTAAATAATTACCAACATACTTTTGGCTATAAGTAAATATGCTTCATTTACAATTTTCTAACCAAATAAGCTAAATTAAGTATTATCAACTATTATTTCTTCATCCATCTTTTGGACATTACACATATAAACCATAGTAAGGATCTGAAACTAGTTTATTAAAAATTTCTTTATCTAGAAATGTACTGAGCAGAACAAGAAAAAAAGGATATGTTTTTTGTTTTGTTTTGTTTTCTGAGACAGGCTCTATCTATATAGCCTAAACTGGCCTTAAACTACTCCTGCCTCAGCCTCCTCGATGCTGAGATTATAGGCATACACCACCATGCCTGGCTGGCATATACCTTTTAAATAAATTATATTGATGATTTGTTTCTTCTAAGGTTCCAGTGAGTAATTTAAACAGAGATATGGGAGATATGTGTTATAAGATAAAAACATTGATGAGCTCTCTAGCATCTTAGTCCATGGACTTTCATTATTGTTTCCAATTGAAATCCTAATTTATTTATAAAAGGTAGCTAGTATTTTTTTAAATGCTCTGAAAACAAAGTTAAATTAAATTTAAATTGTTCTAAGTAAAAATAAAATACAACATTCTAAGGCTCACATAGTTGTGTGCCATAGCACTTCATAGTTCATGAGAGGATCAAGTAAGTTCCCCCATGAGACTCACAAAAGTCATCGAAGAGTTTCAAAATAGAGACCCATTTAATAAGAAACCCAGCTCAGAGCCTTGGCTGAGGTCATGGAATTGGAAATAGGTTTAGATTTGTAATTCCTAATCCAGGATGAAACTAGTGCTTAACCCATTATCATTCAAAAGAAGTATGCATGCAGTTTATTAGCAACTCAGAAACTACTCCCAGTTTAAGGAATATAGATGTTCTTCTATACATGATGGGGTCACTATACGTAAACTTCTGAGCATCATATCTTATAGCACAGTAAGCTGTAGAGTATCAGATGTTTCCCCTCTTGTGATCTTGTGGCTGACTGGGAGCTGCACTTATTGCTGCTACCCAGCATGGCTAGAAACTACCAGACAACATATTGCTAGCCTAGGAAAAAAAATCAAAATTAAAAATTTAAAGAGTGTTTTCTATTGAATACATATTGCTTTTATATCATCACTACATCAAAAAATTAAACGAGCCTAAGTCAGGGACCGTGTGTATAGAAGAAGACTCGCTCTCATGAACCTGATTTATTCCCAACTCCCAACTCTTCCTTCTCAAATCCCTGAGCACATAATGAGTTAGAAGTTGAGAAACAATTCTTGTGATATCACCACTTTCTGATCAAGAGCATGAGATCCGGGAGTAAATGAATGATCTTTTTAAGTGCCTTTATAAAATTTTTCCTTGGTTAAACTGAAATAATGACAAACTTTCTTTTAAATGTTTTTCTAAATTTATAAAAACTGTTTTTTTTTTTTTTTGAGGCAGGGGCTGACTAAATAGCCTAGGCTGGACTCAAACTTGTGATCCTCCTGCCTCAGTCTTCCAAGTGTACTCATTTCAATTATGAGTTTATATATGACTTCTTGGGGGACAACCTTCCCAGGCAACTTTCTCCTTCCCATAACTTTTCCCAAGTCCCCCTCCCCCAAACACTTCCTCCAGACTCATCAGTTCTAGAATACCAAAGACATGAAATATAACTTAATTTACTATATTCCATTATGCTTATTTGTTTATGGTTACATAATTTTTTCTCCAATATACTGTAACTACCTGGAAGCCAGGGATTTTTTTTCTTATTCATCTCTAGCCTCAGAAGCTGGCTTCATGAATGTAGGTTGAACTATGAATGAATCCCTAAGGCTACAAAAAAATGACACTGTTTCTGTGTTCCTGGCAGAGAGCTCACTGCATTGGGAAAGGGAAGGGCCAAATTCTCTTCTTGGCTGGACCAGTTATCTATTATCTTGGGCAATTGTTTTAATCTCAATATTCAGCTGTTATATGTCTCTTTGTGCTTAATTACATGTTTACTGTGAAAAGGAAACTATGCTTCACAAGGACCTTAAGACCACCTAAAAAAGAAAACAGTTAAAACAAGCCATTTTTATGTGTATTAAGGTTAACTATAGTCTTCCCAAGAACAAAGAACACTCTCAGCAACAATATGTTATCAGTATTAATATTAAAATTACATGATTGATTTAAGTGATTTTTGAGGGAAAATGTTTAAATCCTGCCTCTGTCCAGATTCATTGTGTCACCTTAGGTTTCCCAGGTTTGTTTCCTTTTGTAAAATTACAGTTAATTTAACAGAGGCTTCTTGGGCACCTGTATCTTGACTACTTATATGTTCAGCACTAAGCATTAGACTTAGTGGCCTGAACACCACTGTTATTAACTCAGGGGTGAGCCTGTGACTTAGGCAGAGGCAATCAGATGCAGTGACACTTTTGCTGAGACATCCAAGGACACACTCTGAGTTTTTCCTGAGAGGATATAAGATCTGGAGTTGCTACTGCCATTTCAGCACTATAGTGGGAACTCTGTATAAAGAATGTTACCAACCTAAAGGAAGTGAGGAGAGAGAAAGAGAGAAAGAAGGAGGAGAGAGGGGGAGGGAGAGGCAGAGAGAGGGAAGAAGAGAGAGAGGGAAAGACAGGGAGGCAAGAGAGGGAGGGAGGGGGAAGGAGGGAGAGGGAAAGAGGAAGGAAAGAAGGAAGGAAGGGAGAGAGGAAAAAAGGAAGGGAGAGAGGGAGAAAGGGAAGAAAGAAAGAGGAGGAGGGGGGCCAACTAGCTTTTTTAAATAATGAATCCACTTCCATGGTAATGGCATTAATGCAATCATAAGAGTTGAGCTCTCATGGCCTAATCTTTTAATACTGTTATAATAATTAAATTTCAACATGGGTTTGGGAAGGAATATTCAAATCATAGCATTCACTGTACATAAGTCAGATTGGTTTCCCTGGAAGTAGATTTTGAGATAACTGAGTACAGAGGGTTTACTGAGAAATTCTCTTAGGAAATACACCTGTATGGAAGTGGGATCCTTCTTACTATCCCTACCACTGGTTTCTGACAGTTTATATCTATGTCTCTTACAAAGAATTGTCTTTGCCTTCAAGGAACTGCTTCACAACGGTTATGCACTCTCACAGTGGGTGGCCCATAGCCAATGACTGATGTGGAAATACAAAAGTCAGTCACCTTTGTTTTAATTTAGAACATCTCTGAAGCACCATTCAGCTTCAGAGCTCCATGTAACATAGGCTGAAGCTTTGGATGAGACCACATCATGGGTTGGTCTCTTTCTTTGTCCCATTCTGTCATCCTGGACCAGGATCCTAGAACACAGATCCTGGTAGCACCACATTATCCATTGCACATGTTCTCTACCATTGCTATAATTTTAGTGAGGTCAGTCCATAGGAACTCTTCCTAATTCCTCTTCCACTGTTAGTTTCTTCTTGCCTCACTAGAAAATGTTTTCCTCTCTTGTCTTCCTCTACCACTATTGTCCCCTCACGGCATCTGTAGCAAGTCTACCTTGCTGGACCATTAGAGGAGTTGTTGTTAAAAAATCTATTTGTAACCAGGCAATACCAGCACTTGGAGTAAACAATTAACATAATTTAAATAGTGCATTTTAGTACAAAGAACAGATCTGTCTGATTGTGATTTTTAGAACCCATACTGGGTTGCAGGCAAAAAAGAAACAGGGGATTTGCCCTTCTCCCAGAGGGAGGACTTGGGTACACTCAAACTCAACTTCCCATGGGACTTCTTCCCCTCACAGGAGGACTGTAACATTCCATTAACCCCAAAGCCCCAGACAAGATCTCTAAACAGCTGGCACCCCAAATTCAGACTATCTAGCATCAAGCAGCCTGAGTAGTCCATCACTGACAAGCTTCTTCTTAGGTTTGTGCCATAAGTCTGAAGAGTAATGGATCAAGGGACCCTCTCAATGAAACATGGAGTCACCCTTCAGGCCCAGCAGCAAGGGCTCCCTCTCACCAAGACTCAATTAGCTTCTTACCAGCAGCAGAGACCAACATGGAACCCACAGCATAGCACCATTTCTCTGCCAACCACTTTGGCAGATTGATTACTTTGGATCCCTTCCACAGGGTGTGTGCGACTGTGGGGCAGCTTTGACAGTATATTATTGATATAATACATAAGCCAATATCTGAAATGGTATGTAAGATGTGTCTCATACAAGCAAAGAGTATACACTCTAAATTCTATCACATTCTAAAGAGAGATTCCAAGTACTTCTCCATAGGCTTCACCAAGAGGTGGCAAAACTGGTTCTGTGACTATCACTCAAACACTTCTTCCAGCTTAAATAAAAGAAGACTATAAGGGAAATGTTTATTAGTTATCATCTCTGAAGGAACACTGCAGATTTTCTTTCCCAGTGTGGAAGAAGAATCCAAGTGAGGGGGCCTCTGAGAGCTGAATTAAACATGTCTTTGAGACAATATCAACCACCAGCTGGTTGGATGTTGAACTGTAGCTATCTGTAGATCACATCTGGAGAGTTTTATGGGGAGCCTACAATGTATCTTTGGAATCTGGAGGCCTGTATCAAAATAGATAGTGCTGCTTGCCTGTTTTCAGAAGTCTGAAGGTAGGAAACTTGCTCAAACACCAGTGACAAGGCAGAATATCTGTTGCTCAGCATGGCAAGGATATATGAGTTTTTCATGGTTCAAATGAGTTTCAGAAAGAAAAAAAGCTTCAGATCTATGTTTATACTTTGCCTGAGGCCCTGCTAATAGGTGAGGGGATCCTGGAAGGAAGAAGCTCTGGCTATTCCACAAGAGACATGGGCAGAGAATAAGTTAGAAAAGATTGAGTCCTTATCTACGGACTGTACAGTAAAGAGGGTTGTGAAGAATCCTGCTTGTCTATGACAGGTCCAGCAACTGGATGCCAGTTACACACAAGGCACTGACAACCAAGACAGGACTTATAGCAGCACTGAGAAGTAAGAGACCAGAGGCTGAGGAGAGAGAGGCCAGACAGAGGAAAGAGCATCACTTGTGTCATGAGATATGCTATTGAATTTTCCCAATGGGAGCCTGAGAAGAACCCAAAAAACAAATCAAGAAAGAGCCAAGCCAGGTGTGGAGGCACACGTCTGTAATCCCAGCACTCAGGAGGTGAAGAATGGAGGATAGCGAGTTTGAGGCTAGTCTGGGTTGCATAGTGAGTTATAGGCCAGCCTGAGCTACATAGTGAGAACTTGTCTCAAAAAAGAGCCAATTTTAGATATCTATCATGTCTAGGGAGGACAAAGTCATTTTATGACAGTATCAGTACAGCAATAATTTGGCCAACTCTATTCCTGCCCTCCTCTTCACCCCTGGAAGAAGCAGCTATGGTTAGCTAGAAGGGGGGTGGGTGGGTAGTGAAGTAGTTTCTATCCTAAGGGATATAAAGAGAAAGGTTCTCTGTTTGCTTGATTCTAAGTTTCTCACTGGTGGCAGGACCCAACCGAGAAAGAGGACAAGATCTAATTTTAAACCAAGTTCTGAGTTTTTATTATTTTGGAGGGGTGCTGGATGTTATCATTTCCCTTCCCAAATCTTTTTTCCAAGGTCATAGAATTTTTAACCAAGTACAGGGCTCCTTACAATAAGACCACATTTTCCAGACTTTCTTGCAGGTAGATGCAGCAACATGATTAAGTTCTGGCCAGTGGATTGTGAATGTGAAGAAATGTTCACAAATTCTGGGTCATATGTTTAAGGAAATGGGTAGCCTTCTTTTTCTTGATGACTAGAATGTAATGTCATGCTGAGCCAGTCTAGACCACGTAGAATAAAATGAGATGGTGGAGCAAGAAGACAGAGGAACACTATCAGTTTACCATGTGGAGCAGAGGTGCTGTGTTAGTCTGCTTTTGCTATGAAACAAGCAAAAGCCTCAGTGGCATACTACAATAAGCATTTATTTCTTCCTCATGGCTCTGTAATTTGGTTGAGACTGTCCTGCTTGGCCTGAAATTCTGATATTGAAGCAGACTTCCTACGAGTGTTTTAACATGATGGTTTTCACTATGTGTTTATGATGGGAGTGCATGGCTCTCTCCCTTTCTGACCACATACAGCCTCCAAAATGAGTGACTCCTGATGCCGGAGCTGCTTCTGCTTCAACATATGAATGAATTTCAGCTCTAGACTCCATCTCTCGTTCTCATCCCCAGGCTGAAAGCAGACTGGAAGTTACTACAGGCAGAGGCTTACATCCTTCCCATAGCAACAACTGTATTCAGTTTGTGATTTCCCCACACTTGCAAGTCTAGTGTTGTGAGCCTCCATTTGGAAACACCAGCACCAGGAGATGTTGCTATCTCTTCAGAGATGAGTATTGCTTCCACAAGCCCTGTAAACATCTAAATTGTGATAATCCTCATCTTTTCCCTTTGTCCTCCTCGTTCCAGACATTGTAGTTACTTCCTGTACTTGCTAAGTGTTAAGTGATACGTTGAGTTCTTCTCAGGCCTTTTCTGTCACTCCTTTCTCTACTCATTTCTGTCACAGAACTTACTATGCTTAACTGTCACCATTGCTGTTTAATCACTCATTTCCATCTAAGGCCGATAGCTGTCTGTAGTCAGAACATATTTGTTTCCTCCATACCTGGCATATAGGACACCGAACATACGTTTGAATAAATGAATAAGCGAGGAAAAATAAAACTGGAAAGGGAGTTATTTGAGGTCTGGAAGGCTCATGTAGTACCAAATGGAAAAGAAAGTTAGATGGTGACGTAAGAAACCGAGTTGTGGCTGCTGGCTGTGATCCTAGCCATGAAGAAACTCTAACGTGAACCAACAGGATGAAGGGGCATCTCAGACTGCAAAGAATACTGTCAGAGACCAAGAAGGAGCAAAGTGCTAGAGGACTCCTGGGGACGCAAAAGCATGTTGGCTGTTTGAGGTTCTGGGGGATGAATAAGCCATAAAGAACGCCTCTCACTTTGGCACCTGGTCCTGCCAAGCCCTTCACCGGGTTGCACTCGAGTTTCTCCGCCCCTTACCTCTATGGGGGAAACAGGTAAAACTCGAAGAATTACGTCCCACTTTAGGGGCATTCTGGGCATGCGTCATGCCAGCGTTCTTGCGCAGGCGCAATAAACTTTCCCCGTAACTAGTACTGCCCATTTCCGATATGGGGGAGTTTTTACTCAGGCTAATTTATCACCTTTCCTGTGGGGCACCCGCCCTCCGGTTCCTTTGGGGGAAGCCTCGCGAGATCGCTTACGGCAGTCCCCGGCGGCGCCATCTTTGTGCCTGGCGAGCCACGGCGCCCGACGGAAGCTCTGAAGCCAGTGGCACTTCTGCCAAGCTCTCACCGAGACCGGATCCAGGAAATACAAGGCGGGCCTCGGTGGGAGGGACGCATTGAGGGAGGAGGGATTGAAGGGGGCGGCGGCAGCGGCGGCTCACACCGGATCTGGGCTCCGCGCGGCGCGCACCCGAGGGGGGTCGGGCAGGGGAGTGGTGCCGGCCCGGGCCCCCCCCCCCGACCCGCGGGAGCAGACGACGGGCTTGAGGGCGAGGCGGCGGCTGTCGGGGTGCAGCGACTGCCGGGTTAGTGTCCACGAAGAGGCCCGGCACCTGCCCGGGCCAGAGCGTCGGGGGTGCTCCGGGGTCGTCTTGGTGACCCGGTTCTCAGGATAGTGAGCGTGTGCGCGACTGCGGGTGTCCAAGGGGGCTCGGCTCGGCCTCCGGCTGTGGTAGCTACAGGGAACTACAGGGCTGTGGGTGATCTACGCAGGGCCTGGCGCGTCCGCGCCCGCCCCAGACGCCCCGAACGCACCGAGAGGCCAAGGGGAGAGGGAGTGGCCGCGGTGCGTTGTGTGTGTCTCTCCTATCTGTTTCTGTCTGTCTGTCTGTCTCTCTCTCTCTCTCTCTCTCTCTCTCTGTGTGCGGCAGCTTGATTAGCGTTCGTC
Organism: Castor canadensis; assembly: GCF_047511655.1. Lineage (NCBI taxonomy): Eukaryota > Metazoa > Chordata > Mammalia > Rodentia > Castoridae > Castor > Castor canadensis. The sequence continues at coordinate 114,839,845 of NC_133405.1, forward strand.
CCTGAGGTAAGAGGGGATGATGCCCTTCCTTGCAGGTTACTGGACATTGTGAAGAGTAAACCAGTGGACAGGCTTCACTCCCCAGCAAAGTGTTTGGGAATGACTAGCAGTGCTAAGGTTGGCTCTGTTGAAGGTGTTGAGACGTAGGAAAGGTTAGTAGTAATAGTAGTGATTGTTGTAGAAGAGGCTTGCAGACAATTGTTGGCAGGTGTTGAGTAACGAGAAAAAACATTGTTTACGTTCATTTAAAGGAGATCTCATTAAACTAGATGAGAGGTCCAGGAACAGATTAGACTTGTTCCCAGTGGGAGTTCTGTAAGTTTAGTACCTTCTGTCTGCTGCTAAAAGTACATTAAAATTAAAGCAGGATGGGGGGGGCGGTGAGGAGGGGAACAAAGTGAAGTATAAAGTAAACTGCGTTAAAACGCCAAAGTTCTACTGGTTGATGTGTTAACATATAAAGTATTTTCAGTCTTTACTGAAACATAAGATTTAAATTCTTTAAGAAAGTTTGCTATCTTTGGTCTAGACAGGGCTTTTCAGTTCTTCAGTGACGTTTGTTTATTAGACAGTAATTTTGATATATATTTACTTACGCTTTGTAAAGAGCAGGAATGAACTATTTGACGAACAGAGGTTATGTTGCACTCTTACTCATTTGGGAAGGAAAGGCGAGTTTACTTTTTTCTTTGCTTTGGGAATCATTTGCAATAGAATACAAGAACATGTGTAAAAAGAAAAATTTGATCAAGAAATGATTTTTGAGATGAGAGTTTAATTTTGCACAGTGTTAAATTATGAAGGGTATCATCACCCATGGTAAGTTTTGTGATGGCTAAGGGAAAGTTGGAATTCAGTGAAGGTAAATATTAAATATGTGTGTTCCATCTTTACATCTGACAGCACATAATCTATGTTCAGTCACCCTGAATTTTCTTCCTTATGTTTATTTGACACATTCTTTTCCCTAATTATAGACCACACTGTACAGTTTGTGTTGGAGCAAATAGAGCTAACATTGAATATATTGCAGGAACTGGGCTCTGGGTAATTTGCATTTCAATTTAATACTTACTAAAGATAATGTTGCCCCATTGCCCAGATAAGGACGCTTACCTCCAGTATTCTACAGCTTACATAGCTGAGGAGGTCATATAGCTGGTAAATTGCAGAGCTAGTACTCAAACTTGAGTGTCTAATTCTAGAGTATGTTTTCTTCCTACCATACTCTGCAGAAGTTTATGTGCTGATTGATACAAATTTTATGAAAATTGTTCTGTTGGTAATCTTGAAAACTTTCAGTGTTCTTGACTCAAGATAATTCCAAAGGATTTTTTAATGTTTTTTTCCTTTCAGATGTGTCTGTTTTCTAGCCAGAGGTAACATTTGAGCAGAATTCTGATCTGCAGAATTTCTAAATAGCTGGTAATGACCTATCTGAAATTCAGATGTTTTCAATAACTTTGCCTCCTGTTTCAGCATACTTAAGATACTTCAGAGGTTTAGTATTTTGTTTATTCTGATCCTGAATAGTATTTAAATTTATGTTACTAAAGTAAAATAGCAGCTATTTATAGGGGTTTGAATTTGCTTAATAGGAACATGGAGGTGTACACACATACACCCCTACCTTCTCCAGCAAGTAGAGTACTTGATAGCTGACCATGCTTCTCTTTAATGTAGTACAAAGGTTTTAGAGTTAGGTTATAGTTTGAAGAAAATACAGTGGGTATTAGAAAACCAGTATCATCCCTTACAGGGCTAGGGATTGACTTACCTTTGAGATTTGGGACAGTATCTGAGAAGTTGGTGAAGTAGTAGGAATATTTTGTGGGGTGAGGGTGTGGGTGTCACCTTTGTCTCTCACTGGTGTGTGCTACTGTATTGCATTTTGATGTGCTGTTGAGCCTGCCATCCTGGCCCTTATCTCTGTTTAAGAGAGAGGCCCCATATTTGGGTGGAGTTCAACTGGAAGAATAACCATAGAAATCAGGGGAAAAAGATGATACTTAAATGGCTCTCATCTTCCAGAAGTTCATTTGGTCAGGTTTACTTATGTAATTATCTTTGACTGGAAATTCTAGAAAAGTTGTTATCCAGTTTGGGATTTGCAGCTCCATCTTTTAAGAAGTAAATTGTTAAGGAGCATTCAGGGAACTAACGATACTAATAATGTCTTATGGAAATGGAAAAAGAGTTACTTTTGTTCTTCAGTACACATACATCATCACTGTGTGTGTGTGTGTTATAGGGAGTGTGGAACACTGTGTTTTAAGTAATACCTTGGAGACTTGACAAGACAATCTTTGGGCTAAATGAGCAAGTTTTTAATTATATTCCCAAGAAAGAGTTAGATATACTTTACTTGTGAAGGTAATTACTCATGGTATTTTGGCTATTGGGGTTAAAAAAATTGACAATGATAATGTAACTGAGTATCTACCACATAAATAAAAAAGCTTTTCTGAAATGATTTATTTCATCACTGTATAAAGAAGAGAAACCAGGAAATTGTTTAAGTATCAAGCAGTTTATTTTTATACCTTCTGCATAATCCTCAAATTATTACCATGGCCCCAGATATTTATTTAAAAGTGAAGTGGACTGAATCTTAAATATTTAATGGTATTTATTATAATTTAATTCATTGACAGCTCTGTTGTTTGTTCAACTCTCTAACATCCCACCTGCCTTCCTGCTTAAAATTTCTTCCCTTATTTTCTTTACTCTTTCTGATGCTATTCCTGCTATTACCTAGATCCTTCCCTTAGTTCTTAGTTGACACTGAAGTCTTTGACAGGGTGAATGATGACAGAGAGGGCTCTAAAACTTCCTTTTTGAATTCCTGTGCTCCAGCAGGTCAAGAGGGACATGGATAAGACCCCTTTACTGATGTCATTCTTTCTTGAAAAAAAGAGAATGAGAATAACCAGAGTGAGGGAAGCAGTGTGAAGACTTTTTTGCTCTCCTTAAGTGTGAAAGAGGAAAGTTTGTGAAAGTCTGTGTGCACTGTTCCCTCATCTTCACCAGCCCACCCCATCCATTCTTCTTTTTTCCTTTCTTTCAGCTAGCATCCCACCCTTCATCTTTCTCAAGTAGGTTTTTGTAAATTTCCTCATCCCTGGATCTCTTCCTACTTCAGCTTTGCCTTTTTCCCTCCTTCATGCCTTTCCTCCTGCTTTACCTTGATCCAGGGAGGTTGAGGCAGTGATGTTAGGGAAACTCAAACTCCCAGTTTGGGAGGGAAGATTTCCTTTTTCTACTTCTAAGACTCAGTGGGCCAAGGGTAGTTGTTTTTATCTTAACTTGGAATGTTAAATGGGTTTTCCCATTGAAACCTTGACTACACAGATTTGGTGTTTTGTTATACTTCTGTAACCTTATGGATGTTTAAGCTATGGTGGCCTGGCTTGGAAACCTAGCACACTAATTGTTGTTTCCTGGGAAGCTAAGATCTGAGGTTCAAATAGGTGATTTTTAAAATCAGCTTGTGCTCCTGAAGTTGTTGGAGGTTGCTTGCTTATTATTAACTAGTGAGATAGCAGGTGGCATATGTTTAATCAAAATTAAGCTTGCTGTGTGGATCCAGTGGCTTGTCTAGGAAACAAACAGACTTTTTAGATTATCTATAAAGAACTTCTGAATTTAGGCACATCTTGAAATAAAATTTATGTTCAGTCCATCTCAGTTTAATGTTAGTTGTTAAAGCAGGTCTACAATATTGTTGCACGAACAGCTTTTTAATTTATCATAAAAGGAATATCTTGTTCCCACTATTTTTTGCTTATGTTTTGAAACTTTTCAAAGGTATTGGACCTCTTATAGTTATATTAGCCTAGTTTATTTTGTGGTAAACATGGACATTGTGTTTTACCTGAAGATCTTAAAATAAAGTTTTATTAGTCTGTTCACTTGCATACTGTTACCACTGTTTGTGGTGTTCAAACAATTGAGAGGTTTCAGACTGATAAAAGCACAGCCAAATACATTTTAAATGTGTTCTCCATAAATGCGTTTAATCTTAGCTTAGTTGAGGGAAATATTCTTAAAAGGCAAGATGAGCCCTTTCTGGGGGGTCTCCAAACCACTCTTTTACTTGAAAAATGAATTGGGTATTATCCTCTGTTTATTTTAAGTTTATCAACTTCTTCATTTACACAGTATGGTGATTAAAAACGTGATCTCTAGGGATAAAATGCTCAAATGGTCAAATCTTCTGACACTTAACTAGCTCTGTGTTCTTGTGCAAATTGCTTAATCTCTGACCTGTTTCCTCATTTTCGAAATGGGGATAATGTGGTATTTACCTCATGTGAGGATTATATGAGCCAGAGGATGTATTGTATTTAAAACATGCCTTGCAATGATAAATACTCAAAAAGTTATTCTTGCTATTATTACCATTGTCATCGTTATTACTACTGTTACTTTTAATTATCTTCTGAGATGATACCCTTTCTGTTCTGGTGTGGGGGTAGGTGTGAAAGTTGTATTTGCTTACTTGGCATTAATTTTTACAGAAAAGCTTCTTGAGGAGGCCAGGGAGAATAGTATATTAACCGCTAGATCTGTAATAAGACACAGTACAGAAAATTCATGGAATATTAAGCTAATTTTTTCAGTAACATTTCTGCCATGTTGAGTATAAGGAACTATGCCTCTTTGATGTATAAGCAGAACAGGATTGAGTAACTGCAGTGCCTTTATTAAAATTTAATCATTTTGGCATCCATGAGACTAGAGTCTATGTAGAGGGAGACTCAATTTCTAAATGGTCTATAAAGACATTTTTTGTTTTATTTTGAACATCACCATTTTCCCACATAAAGCAATGTCACATATGGTGTTCAGATTCCCAGGCCAGTCTGACATACCAGAATTTGAATACTGATAGTAGTATGAAAAGTAACTTTTATGTATAACAGTTTCAGCAAGAATATGCACCATTCTGAAAGATTATGAATGAAGTCTTGCTAATTGGGCTGTGAGGTCCTCTTTTTTGCATGGACTTAGGAAGGATTCCCCATACCTTGGGAAGAGGGCTTTCTTACCTGGTGGAGACTGAGACTGAGGATAGGGTGAATAGTGAGGACTAATCTCTAAAAAGCAGGTGGGTTTTTTTTTTTTTGGCAGTTACAGGGGTTTGAACTGAGGCCCTCATGCTTGCTAGGCAGGCACTCTGTGGATTAAGCCATACCACCAGTCCAGGGTAGAAGTTTTTACCTGGCTTGGCTTAAGAGTATGGACTGTCTGCCCAGAGTACCTGCCTTCAAATCTCTGTTCCATTATTTACAGAACTTTTTCACCTATAAAATAAGATAAAATAGTGTCCTCCTTACAGGGTTCTTGAGAGGATTAATGCTTTTGATCTGTAGGTGAGTGCCTAAGAAATGTTATGTACTTATTTTTATTAAGCCTCTACTGTTTTAGAATCTCTAGATTACCCTTTTCTACTTGGCTGTCCACTCCCTAATTCTATACCTTAAATAGGATTCTTCACTTTCCACTGAGGAATGGTTTCAGACTTTTCATTCCTGCCAGAAGTAGACTTTTTGGGGGAGGCATTTTTTGGGGTTAATTTTATTTTATAAAGCTGGAGAAATAGGTAGCATTTAAAGAGTCCTTTCTGTGAACTCAAGTCACCCTCCATTGAGGCCTTACGTGAAGGTAGAGACTGACTATAGACATTTGCTTAGGTCCAAATTGAGGTATAAATTTCTCAGCTTGTGGCAGTTTTTGCAGTCATTCATTTTTAAATAAGCATTTTACTTTGGGATAATTTTAAACTTAAAATAAAGTTGCAAGGACAGTATAGATTTCCCAGATACTCTTCACCTAGCCTTGGTACATTTGTGAAAAGTCATTCTATGTTGATGTTACCTGATCTGCAGAATTTATTCAGGTTTTTCTTTTTTTTTTTTTTATCATTTATGTCCTTTTTCTGTTTCAGGATGCTATGGTGTTTTTAGTTGTCATTTTTAATTGTTTGTATTTATGTTACTGAAACCTCCAGTTCTTTAGTGAATAAGTTTCTGTGGCTGCAAAGCCATTTTCTGATTTATTTTTCAGCTTTATGCTTTATGCAGGTACTCAAAGGCCAGGTCTTTCCTCTGGGGATGGCAAGGGCAGGGATTCATCGTGGCTTTATAGTTTGAAATACAGGGTGAGTCCTATGATAGTGGAAAGACCCCTGTGGCGGCTTATTTTATGTATTGTTCACTTTTGACAAATTTAGCCTCAAAATGACAAGTAATTCTTTAAAAAAATGTTAAGCGTACTTCTTATTTTTGGATTATAGAATTAAGTTGGGATGAATTGGAGAATTTAATTTTCTAGGACTCATAATTATGATTGTTAGTATTAAGCTAGTATAATAATTTTGTGTAAGTTAGCATATTTGTTTATATGAGCTTTTTAAAAACGATCCTTGGTTTTGATTTGTGGCCATGATTGATTTTTGAAGTCTTTTTTTTGGGATAACATGCCATTTGCAGAGGTGCCATTATTCTAGATTGTCACTTATGCCGTAAGTTTGATGTCATAGTCATGTAGTATAAACAAGAAAGTTATCTGTAGGTTTCACATCATGTACTTTACTTTTAGAAAGTCTTATCTTTTCTGCCACAGAAATAGCTTTTGGCTATTAGTCATGGATGGCAAAGAAATTAATTTTGAGTTGTTTGGATGAAAATGTTTCAGATGAATACAGTGTGTATTGACGGATGCTACTGGTAAATAAACTCTCTTGGTGGATGGAAATCCCCTCTAACTTAGAAATTTGGGAGGGGGTGAACTTAAATAATTGTTTATACTTAGAGTTTTTTAGGTCCTTGAACAAATTATCCAACTTTAAAGGACCTTCGTTTCTTTATTTGTGAAATTAGGGGACTAGATGTGTCAATCTATTCATTAGTTAATTTTTAAGATTTAAAACTCTTTATTTAACAAAAAAGTGCAAGATGAAGTTGTTTGTCTCAGATCTCTATGAATCAATACTTGTCACTAAATCTAGACTTGAGTTAATTTCTCCTATTGGAGATAGTTTCATGACATTACTAGAAGTTTGAGAGTCACTAGTTGGTGACTATGAATATTTTTTGTTAACTAGTATATTGCTTTTTAAATTTTTGTGTGTTGACCTGAAGCAATGGACTTTAGGTTTTTGCTCTCATATTCCCCAAACAATTTTGAAAGATGTACTCCTTCACACTTAAAAAGAACCAAAAGAACTTTATTGAACTTTAATATACAGAAAGTATACATCATCAATAGTGAACAACTGAATAAATTTTCATCAGCTGAGCCCCAAAACTGGGTGCTTTTGTACTGACACCCAGATAAAAAGATTGAATATCATCAGCAACTGCTTATCACACCCTTCTCCCATCATTTTTCTGATTTTTAACTCCACAGATTACTTTTGTCTACTTTTGTACTTTATGTAAATGGATTCTACTCTACCCTTGTGTTTTTTGCTTCTTTTGTGCAAAATTGTGATTGTAAGATGTATCTGATTTATGTGTAGTTGTATTCTATTCATTCTCATTACTGTATACTATTGTGTGACTATATCACTGCATATGTTTTTGATGGATATTGTTATTGAAGTAGCTCTCCGTTTTTGGAGAATGTCTGTTAACTTAGATTGCACAAAGATTTCCTAGATAAGACTCTTCAGTGATACTCATTTCTCTTAATACTTAGATTAGAGGAGAAATATGAAAATTAGTTTATTGAGATACCAGCATTTAAAAAGTTTTAAAAATGTTAGTATATAGCTAAAAGTTTTTACTCTAAATCTCAGGGAATGTATCCATATTTTTAGTAAATGTTCCAGGTAGAGATATGTGCTTTTATAACTTTTTTGGATAGAATTCCTTAAAAAAATATGTCATGTGCATCCTAACCTTTTTTGACATGTTGATTTGTATGAGTTCTTTATTATATGCTGGAAATGAGCCCTTGCTGGTTGCAAATGTATCTCTCATTGTGTGGCATGCTTTTTCACTTTTCATGTGTCTTTTCATAAACCAAGTTTTCATTTTTAATGTAGTCAGTATTTTCTGTATATTTACACTAGGAATCAAGTTCAGTGTAAACTTTTTCTAGCCTATGGCATTGAGGATATTTTCTGTCATCCTCCAGAAGCTTTATGGTTTTGGCTTTCACATATAGATCCAGCATCTACCCAAAACTGATTTTTGTGTAACCTGAGTGGTAAGAGAAAATACTGTCTTTTTCCATATGGATAGCTAATTGTCCCACTGCACTTTCTTTCCCATACTGTTGAAAGGAACAGATGTCCATATGTATTAAGATCCTATTTCTGTACTCTGTTCTGTTGGCCTGTTTGTATCTGCTTGTTCTGATACCTTGTTTATCATAGCTTTAAGTCTCAATAGTCAGTAGGCCAAATTCTTCTATCTACTTGTCCATGGAGAACATCTTGGCTATTCTTGACCCTTTGCACATTTATATGAATTTTTATATCAGTATGTCACTTTTTATATGCACACACACAAAATCTATTGTTGTTTTGATTGGAATTGTGTGGAATCTATAGAGCAATTTAGGGAGAATTAACATCTTCATAATGTTTTCTACTTCAGTAATGTTTACAATTTTCTTCAGAAAGTTACTCAGACTTTAAGAGTTTTATTCTTGGATATTTGACATTTTTCATGTTATAAGTATTTATAGACATAATCTTTTTTATGTTTTTATGTTGACCTTGTATATAGCCAGTGTGTTAAATTTTTATTACTTTTGGTATTCATCTTTAGAACCTTTTATTGGTATTCAGTCTTCCTACCTGCAGTAAAGCAGATTTTGTTTCTTCCTTTCAAATTGGCATACTTTTATTTGATTCTTATCTTACTCTGCTGGCTAGTACTTCAGTTATAATTTTGAATGGAAGTGGTATTCGTGGGCATCATTGTCTTATTCCCTTTCTCAAAGGAAAACCTTCAGCATTGCTGCACTAAATATGTTTGCTTTAATTTTTCCCTAGATGTTATAAGATTAAGGTTTCATTCTCTTCTTACTTTGATAAGAGCTTATATTGTGAATGGATATTGGATTTTATCAGACACTTTTCCTAATGTTAAAATCACCATCTGATTTTCTTCCTCAAATCAAATTATATTGATTGATTTCCTATTGCTGAATTAATTTTTAAGCCAGCTTTAATCAGTATTGATTTTTTCTTTTATTTTACTTTAGAATTTTGGATCTTTGTTCATGAATAAGATTGGTCTCTAATTTTGTTTTCTTGTATCCATGTCAGGTTTTGCTAGTCTTATAAAATGTGTTAAGGAGCATAACTGTCTTATTCTCTGGAAGAGTTTATGTTAAGATTGGTTTTTTCCCTTACATACGTGATAGAATTCAGCAGTGAAGCCATGTAGGCCTAGAGTTTTCTTTGTGGGAAACTTTTACTTATAGGTTCAGTTTTTAAAGCAGTAATAGTATTCTCCAGGCTTATTTCTTCTTACCACTATTTTGGCAAATTATGTTTTTTTTTTAAAGTTTGTCCATTTCATCTGAATTTTCAAATGCATGGGTATTATATTTAGACTTTTAATGTATACAGAATCGATAGTCTCCCTTTTCATTCATACAGGTCACCCAGTTAAAGTGTACTATTCAGTAGTTTTTAATATTTTCATAATTTTTTAATATTTGCAACTATCACCACAGTCAATATTATTTTCAATCACACTAAAAAGAAACACTACACCTATTACAAGTTACTCCCACCTTTTACCTTCCCTCATCAGCCTTAAGGAACTACAATACTTACATCTCTTAAATTTGCCTACTCTAACTGGTGGTGCACACTTGTTATTTCAGGGGAGGCTGATGCGGGGGGATTGTGAGCTTGAGGCTAGCCAGGACTACTAATCAGACCCTATCTCAAAAGACAAAAAGATATGCCTACTCAGAAATTTTCATGTAAGTGGTAATTATATAATATGCAGTCTTTTGCAACCAGCCTCTTTCACTTATCCTAATGTTTTCAAGGTTCACCTACGTGGTAGACAGCATGTATCAGTACTTTAGTTTTTTGACAAATAATATCCCATTATATGCATGTATCATGTTTTATGTATTTATTAGTTGATTGACATTTGGGTTGTTTACCTTTTTCCCTGTTAGAAATAATGCAACCATGAACTTTTATGTACAAGTTTTCATCCAGACACTTATTTCCATTACTCTTGGGCCTTTCTTATTCTTGATACTGGATATATGGATCTTTTCCCTCTCTTTTTAATGAATAATTTCACTAGAGGTTTAGCAGTTTTTAGTGGCTTTTCCAACAAACCAACTTTCAACATTGTTGATTCTTCCTTCTGTGTGTGTGTTTTTCTATTTTGTTAATGTGTTGTTATATTATTTTTCTTTTACCTCTGGGGATTATTTTGCTCTTCTTTGTCTAACTTACTGAGATGTGTAGGTAGATACTAATTTGTACCCTTATTTCCATCCTAACATACACATTTAAAATTATACATTTGTTTCACTTTCAAGTATTCCTTTACCAGCATCCTGTATTTTTGATAAGTAATGTTTTCATTATTAACTTCACAGTACTTTCTACTGTCCACTAATTTTTTTGATTCATGGGTTATTTAAAAACATTTTTTCTTAATTTCTAGTAACATGAGAATTTTCTATGTATCTTTAGTAATTGATTTGTGTCTTCATCATATTTTCCTTAGAGAACTTTGAGTGATTTAGGTCTTCTAAAATGTTTTTTATAATCCCAGCATTCTGGAGAATGAGACTGGGGGGTCATGAGTTCAAAGCCAGTCTGGGCTAAATAGAGAGAGTTTGTCTCAAAAAACAAAACAAAAGGAAAAAATACAATTCTTGAGATTTACTTTTAGCTCAGCCTATCAGACAGTTTTGGTAAATATGTAAGCACTTGAAAAGCATATATTCTACAGCTTTTAAATATAACATTCTATGTATACCTATTAATCAAGTTTGTAATTGTGTTATCTATCCTACTGATTTGTAGTCTGCTTGTTCTTATAACTACTTACAGAGATATATTAAAATATGCCAAGATAGCCAGGTATAGTGACGCACATCTGTAATCCCAGGACTCAGGAGGCTGAGGCAGGGAGGATCTTGAATTCCAGGCCAGCCTGGGCTACATACCAAGACCATGTCTCAAAAAAAAAATTGCCATGCTGGGTGCCGGTAGTTCATGCCTGTAATCCTAGCTACTTGGGAAGCAGAGTTGAGGTTCAAGGCCAGCCTAGACAAATAGTTTGCAAGACCAAGTCTTGAAAATATCCAACAAAACAAGGGCTGGTAGAGTGGCTCAAGTGGTAGAATGCCTGCCTAGCAAACGTGAGGCCTTGAGTTCAAAGCCCAGTACCACCAAAAAAAAAAAAATCTGCCAATATGATACTGATATGTCTGTTTCTCTTAGTAATTTTGTCAACTTTTGCTTTATGCTTAATTTGAGGCCATGTTATCAAGTAAGTGTATGCAGTTAGTTTGTTATATTATTATGGTAAATTAAATTGCTTATTTTTATGGAGTGAATGTTTTTAACTCTAGTGATGCTTTTTCTTTGATGTCCATTTTATCTTTAACCTAGTGATACCATCATTTTTTTTGGTTCTGTGCACAATATATTTTTTTCTATTACTTTTAACCTTTCTGTATTCTTATGTTTTATCTGGGTCTCTTGAAAACAGCATATATTTGTAGTTCTTTTGTTAATCTAGTCTGATAATCATTCTCTTTTTTGGACATTTAATCCATTTAAATTTAATGTAATTGTTGGTATTTGGGGATTAAGTACAGAATTACATTTGTTCCTCCAGCTCTGTATTTCTTTTCCTGCTATTTTTACCTTCCTTTGGTCTTTATATTGTTTCCTTTGTTAGTTTAGATATCACATATTCATTTTTATTCTTTTTGTGATTACCGTAGAATTTCTAGCATGTGTTCTTCACTTATTAAAATCTAGTGTTAAGTGATAGTTTTACCTTCCTCCCGGTTGAAGTAAGTAATGTACATCAAAACACCTTAGTTCTGTTTATCTACCTCCTGACATATATACAGGTTTTTTTCCTTGTAATTTAATTTTCTCTATATTTTAGACTCCATAAGATATTTTCATTTTGCACAGTCAATGTTCTCTTAGATTTTTCACATGCTCAGTTACACTTCATGGTTTTGCTTTCCTTTCTGCATCTGTGACATTCTATCTTGGGTCAGTTTTCTTTTGCTTTAGGATTTCTTAGGGTCTCCAATTAACTCTTGGATATTAGACTATCTCACTGTATCCTATATGTTTCTTACTCTTTGTTCTCTCTTCCATGAATTAATTGCAATTTTTGCATTTTTAGTAACAATTACTCTTCTTATAAAAATCTACAGTCATGAGGTGCATAATGACATTCCTGTCAACCATGTACACATATACAATGCATATACCATGGTGGTATCATAAGATTGTATTACCTAGTGTTGTCATAGGAATCTTACTTTGCACACTCTATGATGTTTGCACAGTGATACGTTTCTCACAGTGTTTCCTCATCATTGAGGGATGCGTGACTGTATTTGGTCATTTTTTATGGCTTATAGTTTGTTGCTGAGATTTTTCAGTGTGGCTTTTTTCTTCTTGAGCATTGCAACCATAATTTAAAATCTGTGTCTGATATTTCCAATATGTGGAGCTCCTGTGATGATGTTTTTGTTGTTTCTATGACTGTTGGACATCTCCTGTCTCCTCATGTGCCTGGTTTTCTTTAGTTGTATTCTGGGCATTGTATTTGAAAAATCATTTGAGAACAAAGGTGATATAATTCAGAAAGGAGTGGTTTACGTGTGTGCGTGCATGCACGTGTGTTTTCATCTGCTTGAGAGACTCTAGAATTGCTTAATCAAATCTCAGTTTTTGAGGTTTTCCTGGGTCACCCAGATGACTCAAGGCCACATTGCATTCAATGTATGGACTGACTCATTTCTTGTTTACCCTTATTTCTAAGTTGCAGCCCTTAAGGGTCCTAACCTAAAGGTGGGGGAAGAGGCTTTTCCCTTTTGTCTCCCTGGCATATGAGGCTCTAGCTTCCTTTTCTGGATTGCTGGGATTACTTCTCTGAATTCCAGTCCTCTAATAGATGTCAAAGTACTATCCTGTTAGCTCTTTGCCTCTTTTAAGAAAGCCTTATTTTATATTTTGCCCAACTTGTCTTCAGTGGGAGGATTGTTTCAAATTACCTAATGTTCTATAACCAAGATACAGAGGTTACCTGTTGGCTCTTTATTGGGCAAAATTTACTTTAAAATGGCAATGAATTTCTTACTAGGCAAGTGCTGTACCTCTTGAGCCATGCCCCCAGCCCTTTTTGTTTTGGTTATTTTTGAGCTAGGAAGCTTTATGCCCTACTAAGTCTGGACTGGGATCCTTATAGTTATGCTTCCTAAGAGTGTACTACCAAACTCAGCTTTTATCTATTAAGATGGGGGTCTCTCATACTTTTTTGCCTGGGCTGGCCTTGAACCTCCGTCTTCCCAGTGTCTGCCTCCCAAGTAGCTAGGATTACAGGCTTGAACCACTGCACTGGCCAAATTTGTTACTTTTCTATAACACCTCGGACTCCTTCCCTTATTCTATATAAGTTTTGTTGTAAATAGCTGTACTCATATGATTACATAATGTTTTATTCAAAGGTTGCATATTCAGTGTATGTGTTTACGTATGAATATAAGTATTTCCTGAGTATGCAGCAACATTTTGAGTCTCTTCAACCTTGGACAATTTCTAGGCATTGGCAATGAATAAATTTATTGTACTTAAATTTCAGCTAACCATAGTGTCTTGAATGACTCTCAGAACATGAAATTCCTCTTAACTGCTATTAAAATTCGGATGCATCATATCAACTGAGTTTTTTCCCCTCATGGAGAACACTTTCCTAGTTAACACTTTCACCAGCATGACTTCTGTCTTGGTATACCTGTATATGGGTATAACATACATAATATACATCGGTTCTTGTGAAATAGAAAAGAGGCCACATGAGAGCTCTCAACCTAACAAATAAATACCGTGCATTACAAACTTTTTCCTTCTATATAAATTAATTCCCACAGCAGCCTTTCAGGTTAGTATGTGATAATTAATTAAGTGTGGTATTAAGCAAAGGATTAGAAAACAGAGCCCAAGAGAACTTAAGTAACTTGCCTGTGGTCCAACACATTTTATTTCAACTATTACAGCCTGTAGATGCATAGTGACGTTTTATCATTTTGTGCTTTCTTCTGTCTTCTTTATCTGTTTTTATTTAGACATGGTCTCATTGAGCAGTTTAGATTGGCCTCGAACTCATGGTCCTCCTGGCTTAGTCTCCCAGGGGCTGGGATTACAGGCATGAACCACCACACCCAGCTTTTGTCTTCTTTCTGTAAACCATATATTATCATGACCCCATGACTCATGTCCTAAAGTTAGAGACAGTTGGGAGATTATTTCTTGGTATCCTATCCTCACTGCCACCTACCCCACCCCATTTCTAGAATATGGTTCAGCCTGCTCTGGAATTTGCCAGCCTCTCTGCCCTGTTGGAAAGATTGCTGTGTCACTAGTCCTCTCTCATCCCTACATATATAGTCCCTTCCCATTTTTCCAGTTCTAAAAAAGTTGTGTCTTTCTACTACGTTTGCCATCTTTCTTGTCACTCTTGTGGTTAAACTCCCTATTCACTCCCTTCCTGAATATCTCCTGTAAGGCTTTCTTTTTTGTTTCTCCAATCACTCTTGATGAAATTCTAGTCAAAATCTTGTTTGCTGTATCCTTCTGAGTCTTAAGGCAAAAGCTGACCTGCCTCAGTCCCCTTTCCCAGGAAGAGTCAGTACTACCACTGAACTTCTGGTGGTGCTTCTGCTTCTGAATGCCCCTCATACTCATTCTCAACATTCTTGCTGCTCCCTTGAATGATAGCCTTGAAATAGTTATGTTACATTAGGCCTGTGAACGGCAGTCATCCTTGTTTATTTGGAGCATTTTCAATCACGTGATGTTCAGTTGCTACAGTTTCAGGGGATGAGGATACCACCTCCCCAAATTTAGTATTAATTCCATCTTCTTTCCAGAACTATTTTTCTTTATCCCTATGTAAGGAATCTTTTTTTTTTTTTTTAACTTTTAAGCAAGCACTCTACCACTGAGATACATCCCAGCCCTCCACCTCATTTTTCTCTTTTAATCCTGCTTTTATTTTTTTATCTTCTTTTTATTTATTTATTTTTAAGTATTAGTTTGAATTCAGGGCCTCATGCTTGCTAGGTAGGTACTCTTCCAGGATTCCCAGCCCTAATCCTGCACCTTTTCTGTGATCTACTTTATTTTTCTTTATTGAACTTGATTTGCTAAGCCCGTTTCTCCCTTATCTGAACTTCTTAGCAGGATACAAAATATACACATTTTCAGTAGCTCTAGAGAAGCTTGAGCACTGGGTGTGGGTTTCACACATTTGTGCTTTAACACTTATTGCAGTTTTCAGTAAATGTAATGGTTTTGTTTTATATTTCTGACTGCTTTTTTCTACAATCTGTATGAAATAATTAAAATCATTGTTCTACCTTTTTTTGGGGGAGTGGAAGACTTGCTAAGTAGCTCAGGCTGGCCTCCATTTAATGGGATTACAGGCTTGTACCACCCTACCTGACTGAAATCATCATCTTTCAAGTATTATTCTTTTTTTCCTTAAAAAATTATAGTTTAACAAAAGACTATAGTGACTTCTAGTTGATTATTTTAACTTAATTTTTTAACATTTTCAAATGTACAGAAATAAAAAATCCAATGAACCGATGCTATAGTTAATATTTTACTGTACTTGTTTCATCTTCTCCTACTTTAGTTTTTTGTCAAGAATTTGAAGCATATCCAAGACATAATTTTACCCCTAAATTAATATGCCTCTAAAACAACACATTTTTTACTCAGTTGCAATGGCATGTACATAAACATTATCATATATCACACACCTAATAATGAGTCTTTAATAGCATAGATGAGCCTTAGTCCATACACACATTTCCCCAGTTTAGTCTCTTAATTCTTTTTTAACAGCCCTCTCTCATTTCATTCATGTCCTATTTTGGTAGAGCAGTAGCTTGGTCTTTCTTTTATCCTTTGTAGTTCAGTTAAATCTATAGGTTCAAATTTAACTTTTTTTGTTGTCACTTTATATTACATCACATCCGGAAGCACATGTCTGGTCATTTCAATTTAAATATTGTTATAACTAATCAGAGAGTTCATCCAGGTAGACAGCTTGATCTTTCCTTGAACCCCAAGTTTTCACTTACTCCTTTTACCATATATTTATTACCAGTACATGAATTAGTTATTTAATTAAAGGTTGGAAAACTGTGATTATTCTAATTTGGTCACTTCCATTATTAACTAAAATTTCTCTCGGTTGAACTTTTTCCTCATTCTCTAGGATTGTTTGGTTAACCCGAAATATCTTATGTATTCTTGAGTTGTTAAATC
The DNA here is from genome assembly GCF_047511655.1 of Castor canadensis. NCBI lineage: Eukaryota > Metazoa > Chordata > Mammalia > Rodentia > Castoridae > Castor > Castor canadensis. Next base: position 114,856,379 of record NC_133405.1, read on the forward strand.
CTCAGTTGGGGAACTGATGACTACTTGGTGCTTTAACTAAAATTCATTGTATTATTTTTCTAAGGCATATGATAATGTAATTTTCCTTCTTGAAGAAGTTAAAGTCACTTCTGAATGGTGGATTAGTGGTTTCCTGGGTTGGGTTATGGGGAGTGTCATTCAGTCCTGAGTGAGTAGTTCTAATTTTCTGAGGAGACCTAGGGTAGCAAAGGGAAAAACCAGGAAAAAAAGGGCCATATACCTGCTTCACTGCCGCTGGCTTGCTATTAAGGGTGTGGTGCTCACTTGAGGTATGGGAATTTACCGAGTCTTATACTTTACCAGAAAATAAATCAGACTCACTGTAGAGTTATTTAAATTTTAAAGATCTTTGGCCCTAAAAGGGCCCTAGCACAGTTTTGTAAGCAAACACATTAAATTAATGACTAGTTTATCTTGCAAACCTTCAGGGACCCCTGATGATTTGCTTCTCTTGCTAGCTTTCTCTGAAGCCAAAACAGCAGCAAAACTTTGTGCTTCTGCCATTTGGAGTTCTGCATCAAACACTAGAGGTGACAGAGGGGGTCATAGTGTGGCTCAGGCAGCCTGGAGAATTTCTCTTTCCATTGATTAAAAATAAATTTCAGGGCTGTCGGAGTGGCTCAGGTGATAGAGTGCCTGCCTAGCAAGCATGAGGCCCTTAGAAAACCCCAGTTACCACCACCAAACAAACAAACAAAAAAAACCATAAGCTTCATTCACTGAAATTTCTTATATAGTAGAATGGCTGTTACATTTTTCATGACCCTTTATTCACTGTATCACTTGCTTATACTCTTTAACTCTTTCACTGAATCTTACCTCTTTGGCCTTTCATTTTTTAGGACAGTGTTTTCAGCCTTCATGTTTTTCACTGTAAATTGTAGTGTGTTAAATTGCACAATGTATCTTAGTTGAACTTTGACCAATTGAAAAATTGGAGGTAAGGAGTGTATATCTTTTGAAAATGCATCTACATTGCTGTTAACATGTTTCTTGTTTACATCTCTCCTCATGTATAATCTCTTCCCCTTTATATATTCAACAGCAAGGATGGTTGGGCATGGTGGCCCATGCCTGTAGTCCCAGCTATTTAGGAAACTGACTCAGGAGGATCACTTGAGCCCACACATTGAAATACTGTCTCAAAACAAACAACCAAAAACCTGAATAGCAGGGGTAAAAAAAATGATCTCCATGTGATTTCATATACTTAGATTTAGGTCTTAAATCAGGACCCTAAGCAGCCAGAAGTTCTTTACACGTTCCTTTGGTATTAGATACCTCACCAGCAAATAGATTTTAGCAGTTGATTCTGAATTGCAGGGTTTTTTTTTAACAGTACTGGGGTTTGAACTTGGGACCTTACACTTTGTAGGCAGATGCTCTGCCACTTGAGCCATGTCCCCAGCCCTAGCAGTTGATCCTGAATAAAAGGGATTAATCCTTCCCAGGTCCCAGATTCCCATTGATTAGAGCTGGTAGCATTTGGAAGCCCCGTCCCAAGGAATAACTAAATATGTGTAGATATGCAGATTTTTCAGCTTCCTAGTGTTTTTTTAATTTTATTTTATCGTTTTTACATTTATTTAACATGCGTATACATTATTTGGGCCACCTCCCCCAGCCAGCTTCCAGGCAGAACCTGTTCTGCCCTCTTGTTCGCTAAAGAGAATACATAAGAGATAATAAGAAAAATACTCAGCTTCCTAGTCTTTATTGTCATTTTTCTTACTCTCAAATCCATGTTCAGTAACTGAATTGAACAAATGGTATTATTAACAAATAAGGGTAAAAATTATTACTGGTGTAGCCATAGTTGTTGCTTTGAGCTATTGGTAGATCTGTATCAAGAAAGACTATGTAACAGTATTAGCTTTGGTTTCTAGGTAGTTTATATTTTTACCTTATGAAATGTTCCTGCTCTTTTTAACATTATTTTCCTAGTATAATAACACACATGGATGTCTGCTGTGAATTAAACATGGACAAGAAGCTGTGAGGCCTGATTCCTTTTAGCATGTTTTTAAACCTCTCCTTCAGTTATCTTCTTGTGTAAAACAAGAGTTTGTTTTGGGATTGGGTTCAGGGTTTCTCAGCTTTAGCACAATTGGTATCTTGGGGTCAGTGATTCTTTGTTGTGAGGGGCTGTCCTGTGCATTGCGAGATGTTTAGGAGCATCTCTGGCCTCTGCCCACCAGATACCAATAGCATTCCTCCCCAATAGGACAACCAGAAGTGGCTCCAGACATTGCTAAATGTCCCTTATAGGGCAGAATTGTTCCTGGTTGAGAATCACTGGGTTAGAAGGTGTGTTAGAGTCCCTTCTAGGTTTATGATTCTGTTATTTTTTTGTTTAAAATAAAGTAAAGCCCACTCTTTGCAATTCATCTTAAATGTCATCCCATCAATGAAGCTTTCCTCAACTCTCTCCTTCTCTGTTTTGACTGCCCATTCAGTCATAACTACCACTGTGTTTCTTGCACTTTGAGGGCATGGGCCTTCTGTATCTCTAAGCTCACATTTTGTTAAGTGAAAGAACAATGGAGTCAAGATCATCGTATTAGAAATTGTTAAATGAATTTAAGTGTGTTAGCCTTTCCAAACCGTCCCACTAGGAAACTCCTATAGAACTGGAATTTCTGGATTAATGAGACTTTAATCTTTTTGGTATATCAGAAAATAGGAGCTTCCCTTATGTTTGAGCAAGAACTACACAAACACAAATAGGCTGCTTTTGAGAGAGAGTCACATAGAAATTCATAACATAGTTAAGCTATTTCAGTTTTCATATCCAAAGGTATCTCAAATAACTCCACTTTGTTTATTAATCAATTAGAAAGCTTCAGTCTATTCAGAAAAACATAAACAGGAAGGGTAAAAATGTTTTTCTTACATAACCTAGAATACTTCAACATATTCTAAGTCAGTATTTCTAAAAGCAAACCATAGTAAGAAATACATCTTAATCATTATCTATTACATTCATACCTGAAACAAATTTTCGAATTAATATGTATTAAGCACTTTGATATTTTCTGATTTTTTTTAAGAATGGCCACCACTTAGTAAATATATAATTCAGCAGTCAGTCACAACACTGCACTTGAAAAACACTATTTAGCAATAAAATGTGGTGATGATCTGCCTCTGGCATATGTCACTAATAGGTTGTCCTATCTTTCTTTTTAAATAATATCATTTAGGACTTGACCCCAACAAAGACATTAGAACGTCTTAACCAGAGCAAATTAGATTTCCATTTATTCTGAAGTCCTATATTTTGTGTTTATGCTGAGTTGTACATACAAAGAATGATAGCCAAAAGAGCATGTTTATTTCAAGTGCTGAAGGTAGTAACTTCACTTCACTGTTAATAGTAACAGTGACTATTATAGCCATTCAAAAATGGGAGAGAGCTGTGCTGATTGAAGTTTGTGATAGAAAATTAATGTGATTGTGGGGTAGATTTTGCACTGTCATAGCAGAGAGTAGAGAAAGCTATTATTATGCATAGTAGAAACAACATCAGGTAGGTGAACAGTACTACTTGTATTTGAAGTTCATTGTTTGGATAATATTCAAGGTAAAGTGAGAAACAAATACAAAAAGTATGGTAAAGTGTGGAAAACATGATGTAAACAGGGTATATTATTGTAGCTCTACTGTGGTTGTAAAATGAAGTTTACTCAGAAAGTTAAATAGAAACTTGTATGCATGATAGCTCTGGTATAAGCCAGTACTTCTCCTAAAATGATGATGTTAACATTGGATTATTAGATTTACTGAGAATTCAGATAATCTCTAAACGATGGAGAGAGAATGCTCATCTGTCAAAATAAATGAATAAGGGTTTTTGTTATTTTATTCTGTATATAAATTGCTCTTTGTAGACAGAAATAGTTTGTATAAGTCATTTTTTAAAAAGTTATATACTATTTCAGCTATGCAATTAAAAATTATATGCCTGCGTCATAGGCCCAGACTTAATCCTTTCTTTTCTAAATAGAACGAAAGGCTCTGGATGGTAAGTTACAACCAGGTGCACCACAAAAGCCTTAAGAAAATAATCAGTGGATTCTGTTTTTGTCTTTTTGAACCACAACTTTCTTCTGTGGAATAATGTAGAATTTAATTACTATAGTAGATATTTTTGATCTGAAAGAAAAGGAGATGATTCAGCTTGTGATGATACTTGGGAAAGAGCCACCTGCCCTAAAAGTATGGTCTAGCATCCTGTCTGCTGTTACTTTAAGACACCAGAGGTCTGTTAGTTTTTGTCATTTTCTATATTGTGTTGGGAAGTTAGCAGGATAACTGTCTTTTCATTTTACCAGATTTATAGACTACTGAAAATGTGCTTTCAGATCTGCAGATATGAATTAATAACTCCTGTGCCAGGGCTCATAGACCACATTGAGGTAATTTTTTCTCTAATTTTAAATACACTTGACTTTTTAGAACAGTTTTAATTGTATAGAAAAATTAGGAAGTACAGAAAGTTCCCAATAATCCCACACCCAGTTTCCCCTACTGTGAACGGTTTATGTTAACATGGTACATTTGTTACAATTAATGAATCAATATTGAACTATTATTACTAACTGAAGTCCATATTATATTTAGATTTCCTTAGTTTTTAACTTAGTGTTTTTTCTTCTGTTTCAGGAAACCACATCACATTTGGCTATTATGTCTCCTTAGGCTCCTCTTGGCTGTGACAGTTTCTCAGACTTTCCTTCTTTTTGAAGACCTTGACAGTTTTGAGGAATGCTGATCAGGTATTTTCTAGAAGATCCCTCAGTTGGGATTTGTCAGGTGTTTTTCTAATGGATACACTGGGGTTATAGATTTTTTAAAAGAATGACCACAAATACAAAGTGCCATTTGACATTCTCATCACATCTTATCCAGTCCTGTCAATAGGACTTATTGTTTATGATGATCTTGATCTACCTGACTGAAAAAGTGCCAGGTTTCTCCAATGTAAGTCAGTCTTTTCTTTTCATCCTTTTCTGTATTGCGCTCTTTGGAAAGAAGTCAAACAGTGTGCAGTCCATACTTAAGGAGTGGAAAGTTATGTTGCATCTCCTTGTGGGTAAATAATCTGCATAAATTATTTGGAATTCATGGGCATGGGAGATTTGTCTTCCTTCTCCACTTAACCACTTCTTTTTATTAATGTGGACTCGTGGATATTTATTTTTACTTTGGGCTTTATTTTTGATGTTACAATTTTTCTAGCTTTGACCAGGGGAACTCTTTTAGTTGACTCTTGTGTTGTTTTGACATATCCTCATCATTGTGGGATTTTTTTTGGTGGGGAGGGTGGTGTTTGAGTACTTCCTTACTTTCTGGCACTACAAGATGCTCCAGGCTTATCTTTTATAGTCACTGACCCAGTTCTAGAATCAGCCATTTCTCTGTAGGGCTGTGGTTCCTTTTGTTAGAGAATGCTATTAGAAATCAAGATCATGGTGCTAGATATACTCATTGATGCTTGGGTGTTGTTCATTTTGGGATCTCTTGACTGAAATTCCATGCATATACTCTATATGTTCAGGCATATGTCTGTGTATAGGTCATAGATAACAAACAGTCATTTGGGGGCTGTTAAGTTTAAATTAAATCTGAATATGCTCCTGTTAGTTTCTGGGGGCTATATTTAACTTGGAAAAAATATTTTGTGGTACTGGGGATTGAACCAGGGCCTCGCACATGCTAGACAAGTGGTCTATTAATTGAACTACACCCCCAGCCCTTAAAAATGTTTTTGATGGTCATTTTAATATGTTATTTTGGTGCTATATGTGTTTTGAGAATATAACAGAATATGAGATAGATGCAGTGAATATGTGATTATTTCAAAATGGTTTCTACTTTAATGAAAATCCTATCGTATAATGTTTTAGAAATTATTTGGAAGGTCCATTTAGGGAAAATAATTACTGTTTTCCTATTTCTTGTTATTTGTAGTACCTTTTACATATATGCACAAAGAATTCTAAAATTGGAACTCTTACCTTTGGCAGTAAAAGATCATTTGTTATGCTCCAGTATCAGTCATTTCTTGTTGCTGTTTAACTTGAAAAATGTTGTTCTAAGACGAATACCCTGCTGTTTTAAAAGCAAGGTTTGCTTTTAACCTGCCCTTAAGGGTTATGACATCATCATAGACTTCAAGTTTGTATCCTAACTTTATTACTTATTAACATTATAATGGTGACATGACAAATTATTTACCTTCTCTGAGCTTCAAGTTTCCTCATTAGTAAAATGTGGATATTATTGCCTCTCTTATGGGATTATTTTGTGGATTAAATGAGGTAAGGTACTTAGCACCGTGCCTAGTTCATAGATGTGGTCCAGTAAATAATTAAAATCACAACCTCCAAAGCAGCAAGACAATGGATGAAAGTTTCAAAGCTTTATATATTCTTGTTTTGGCCTAACAGTTATTACTGGATTAGACCAATTACTCAAATGAGTGATTCCTTCATTTTTTCAATCTTAAAAGTCCTCTCCAGACAATGAGAACCTTTCTTCAAACCTGGATATGCTTACATCACCAATCTTAACATGGTAGCAGTGGTTGCCAGCCAGCGTATTATTGCTTCTCTGAAGCCTGACAGCTGCTACTGAGATTTTATGGAAGGGGTCAGGATATTAAATACCTTTCCTTTCCTGGGACAGTCTTACACAATGAAGAATTATTGTGCCTAAATTATTGCCATTAGACACCCTAAACTGTTGTGTACAGTAGTATATTTAAACATCTGTATAGAACCCATTTCAGGTGCCACAAACCCAGCAGGTGCATAAGTAAGTGAAACAAGGTCTGACTTCAGTATCTAGGACCTCTACAGAATGTAGGAACTAGGGAAATAGAACCAGATTGACCTTTTTAAGTAAAGGGATGGTACTGCAGCTTCAGTCAGTTGCCTGCAGTTGCTAGATAATCTGATTTTTCAGAGAAAAGCTAGATGTCTAATTTTTATATGAAGTCTTCCTATTTTAAAATGTAGCTCAACTTTTTTCAAACACATGGACAAACCAGGCAGTTCTGTGGGCTGGATTAGGCAACCTCTGATATTATTTTAGAAAGTGAGCTAAAATTCTGATAGAGGTAAAATACTCTGATCTATAATGGCACCACCCTATGTATTTGCTGAGCTCAGAAAAGGCTGTGGAAACACAGTACTAAAGTGTTCACATCATTTTCTGGAGCATGGAGAATTGTGGTATCAGAGCAGAGCTCTGGGAGCGCTTCCTCTGATTATGAGGAGGAATTTTTTTTTTTTTTTGGAGAAGTCCTAGCAGCTACTTTTCCAGGAACAGAACCTGCTGTGCCTCGTGGTGCCAGTATTCCTAAATTAGGGAGGTGGCTGTACAAACAGTGGAAGCCTCCATGATGCCACTGCTAAGTAAAGTATTTGGGCCCCCATTCTTTTCTTGCTTTCAAAAATGCGGAGTCCCCACAAAACCAACAGGCGGTAAAGGTTACCCCTGTAGAATCTCCTGGTTCATGTGACTCCTGAGCTATGTGATACTGTAAGTATTTCTTCTTTCTTGATTTAGGATTACTGCCCACACAACTCAACAAACCACAGCTGTGGCCACCTGGGCTTCAGTGCGAGTGTTTCAAGGGTGTCCCAGGAACTTGGTCAGATCTGACCCTAGTCTCTACAGCTCAGAAACTGCTTTGTGTCCTCTGCCTGGTTTTAAAATGTCAAGTCATCATTTATTACTTTTGATATTGTATAAGAAGTAGCACTCCATTATAATGTTAGTAAACAAAGTCAGTATGTCTTCTGCATCTTAGTAGTTGGCTCATATATTGAGATATAATATATATATACATATATATGTGTATATATATATATATATATACACATATATATGTGTATATATATATGTGTATATATATATATATATATATATATATATATATATATATATTAGCCAAAGCTATAATATAATTTGACACTATATGACATTTTCATTTTAGTTGTTTGTGATGGCACTAAATAAAAAAATATAGTACTTTATTGTAAAACTTTAAAGTGTTTTTAAAGGAAGATGACTATTAGCAGGAATGTTTTCTCTTTAAACTGTTGGCTTAACCTCTTAGGGAACAAAAGGGAAATTATTTTTTAAATAAGTGTTTTAACTTTCTATAATCTTCAAGAAATTACTACATTTATTTGAGATTGTTATATAGTACTGTGAAATACTAAGTGATTATCCTTATCAGTAAGTGTTTATGTGGCTATTATTTGCAAAAGGCAGAATGCTAATCAATATTAAGATTACATGCATAATCCTTTAAGGAAAATATGGTTTTTTTATCAGTTTATATTCCTATTTGTTGTGAAAAGTCAGTCTACTATTAATTTATTTAGATGATAGCAATTTTTGTAAGTATGTAAAAATTTGAAAAGTGCTTTAATAAGATTCTTCAAAGGCAAGTATTTGTAACCATTTTTTTAAAAAGCAACTTCTTTAAGCACTGCCTTTTATGCAGCCTAAAACAGCTAACTAATTTGTACAAGAATTGTTTCCTCTCCTCTCAGCTATGCACTTCCCCATAAATCTCTGCCTCCTTATTTGGATGATAAACTGTAAGATGCTAATCATTGGAAATGTGTCCTAGGGATGTCCTTTAGATATAAAGGACAGTGACATATAGAAAGGTCACAAACTTTGGACAAGGCAGGCTTGAATTTGAGTCATGATTCTGCCATATGCTCGTTCTGAGATCATTTTTTTATTTGTAAAATGGAAATAAATTAGAGTTACCTTTGAGGGCATAGTTATTTAGTAAATGGTTGCTGATAATAGTGATAAAATTAATGATAACTTTGTTCTGGAGAGTGACAAAGCTAGTTGAGAGCTGGCAGCTCCAAAGTCCTCTCAAGTATATGGAGTCAAATATATGCTCTTGCACCTGAAGCCTATCTGTTCTTGTTGACTCTAGTCTTTTCTTCTTTCTCATAAAAAGACAAGTGTATTTGCTTAAAGACTTCTTAATTAAGGTTTGGGAAATGAAGGAAAAAAGAGCCACCATGAAATCTCAAGTCAAGCATTTGAATGCTTCAGAGCCCTTCATTGAAGTTTTTGATTGAGTAGTCATGAGTTGTTCTGAATGTGGTCAGCCCCAGCCTCAAATATTGAGGGGTCATTTCCTGGTAGGAAAGCTGTTATTTCTATAAATACTGACAGATTTGATTAAAGTCACTTACCATTAAATTTGACTCATTCATTTTCCACTTCACGCAATAGCTAACTATGGAATACCTAGTTGTGCTGAGTCAGTGGTATACCCTTAAAGGAGATACAGGTTAAGTATCTCTTACCCAAAATGCTTGGAAACAAATATTTCAGAGTTCAGATTTTGGAATATTTGTACAGCATTCCTAATCTAAAATGTTCCCAAACCAGAAATTGTTTGTGCTCAAAACAGATTCAGGTTTTGGATTTTTATATTAGGGTTTCTCCATGTATAATGAATTCAGGAATCTAAGTTGTCTTAGCCCATTACTTAAATGAGGATCCTAAAGTTTTAGAGTTGCACTGTCTACTAGTCAGTAACCCCAGGTAGCTACTGAGCATTGAAAATTGGCCAGCCTGAATTGAGATTTGCTATAAGTATAAAGTACCAGATTTCAAGGATTTGGCTTGAAAATAATAATGTAAAATAGCAATAATTTTTAGTGTGGTTACATATTAAAACTATTTTCTGGGTTAAAAGTGTTACAATTAAGTTTACCTGTTTCTTTTTTCCTTTTTTAATAGGGCCATTAGAAAATTTTAAATCGTACATATATCCTGTTTTATATTTTTATTATAGTGAGCTGCCTTAGCACCTTAGTCACTTGACAAGTTTATTCTAGCTGTGAGTCTTTTGGCTAGTACAAATTATAGATGGCTTTGCTGTGAAAAATAGCAGGTAATGGATAATTCGAGCCTTGTTTCAGGAAATAGTTACATTAACACTTTCTAAGTAAAAGCCTAAATTGTTAATATAGCAGAATCTCTTAGTTTTTAAAATTTGGGACATTTTGAAAGCGGCAAACTGACAAAAGGTACCCATGGATTTGGTAGCCTAAGCCTATTTTTTCCCTTAGCATTCACAAATTGCTCTGTATGGGTGATCTCTACTCTCCCAACATTTGTGGGAGGGAGAGAAGAGGCAAGGGTACAAGATGCATCCATATTTCTTTGAATTTGAGTATAGTAAAATTTATTCATTATTTAACAGATATTTGAACAGACGTTGGGTCAGTCTCTGGAAATGTAGTGAATGAGGCATAGATAGAAGAGTTAAACTGTTTTCGTTTTCATTTTTTTTTCAAACTTACATAAAAAATCCTGTGTAAACTTTACCCAGATTCGTCTCTTAACATTTTTCTGTTTGTTTTAGTTTGTTCCTACTCTAGGTGTGAACATTGTGCAGATCTTGTATATATACACACATATATTATTTTTTCCTATTTGAGAATAGCTTGTATGCCTTTTACCCCTGAAGGCTTTATTATCTAATTCCTAAAATTAGGAATATTATTACATGAAACTTTATAGCACAGTTATGGTTTCAATAAACAATAAATTCAACACATTTCACATATATAGAATACTTTTAATGTACTGTCCACATTTCAGATCTGTCAGTTGATCCATTAGTTTCTTTCATAAAATTTTTCCTCTTTAGTATAGGATCAGATATTAGTTTAGTTGTTATGACTGTGTCTCCTTTAATGTGGGACATTTTTCTAACCTTTGTCTTTTATGACCTTGACATTTGCAGATGGGGTGGTACTGGGGGGGTTGAACTCAGGGCCTGTTGCTTGCTAGGCAGGCTTAGTGCTTGTGCCAGTGGCACCAGAAGTAAAAGAAGGCCTAGCTAGGCATGTGTGCCTAATAACAAACCCCAGCATAATTTTTGAAAAAAAGATAGTACATTTCCTTTTTTTGTTTGCCCAGTTGTTTCATTTAGACATAAGGTTTCCTTTACTTAGATTTTAAAATCGGACTAGCAGAATGGCTCAAGTAGTAGAGCACCTGCCTTGCAAGCGTGAGGCCCTGCGTTCAAACCCCAGTACCACAAAAGAAAGAAGGATTCACCAATAATACCACAAAGTATACTTATTTGCCTTACATTCTACCTGTATTTTGAAGCCAAAAGATTTGTATTTAAAATCTAGTGTGATTTTTCTTTTTTTTTTTTTTTTTTTGTGGTAATAGAGTTTGAACTCAGGGCCTCATGCTTGCTAGGCAGATGCTCTGCCACTTCCACTCCACCAGCCCTGTTTTGTGTTGGGTATTTTCAAAATAGGATCTCTCAAACCATGATCCTCCTGATCTCTGCCTCCCAAGAGTAGGTAGGATTGTACCATGAGCCAGTGGCACCTGACTCTTATTTCATTATTCTAGACTTCAAAGATGATTACTGTGCTTTAGAGGAGTGATGTGATAGCCCTTGGGTAAACATGAGTGATAATGCACAAGTAGGGTTTCTCAAGGCTAGAAAAATAGGGTTAACAAATAATAATATTCTACTTTTAATCTGTCTACTGATTTTTCTTAGAATTAAAAGAAACAACATTTAGGTTTTTGTTTTAATTTTGAACCACTGCTTGGCTACATTATATCAGAAGAATCCTGTCAAAGTTGAACTTGTCCATTTTCTAGCCTTGAAGTTAGGAATACTTATTTTAGGTTTCTCAGTTTCGATATATTGATGGTATTTGTTTGAATAAAGTAAAATATGTAATTAGGCTTTACCATAGTTTAATTTCTTTTAATAGAAAATGTCTGTGATGTTGGACGATCATTACTTTTGGAAGGCTGGTTAACATCCATTTCCTGCGAGAGAGTTGACCACCATTTGCTCTGGCATGGCGCAAAGCAGTCCACAGCTTGATATTCAGGTTCTTCATGACCTCCGACAACGTTTCCCTGAAATTCCAGAGGGTGTGGTGTCTCAGTGCATGTTACAGGTAAATTTCCTACCAGTGCCAGTGATACTACTAAGTTAAAGTTTTCTTTGAGTTAGCTTTGTATTGTGGTGAATAGAACTCAAATTTTTAGCTGTATATTTGTAGGGGGACATTTAGAGCAGTATTTCTCAGGTATGTTGTCATTGTTATTTTGTGCTAAATAATTCTTTGCTGTGGGGCTCTGCTTGTGTTTGGTAGGATGTTTAGCAGCCACACAACCAGTAGTATCTGCATAGTTGTGACAATGGAAAATGTCTCTAGATGTTGCCAAATGTCCCATGAAAGGCATAGTCTCTCCCCATTCAGAACCACTGATACTGAGAAAAGTAAAGGCATTTAGAAAAAAAAAGAATCTTCTTACATTTAACTTTATGAACTTTTGGGATTGTCATCAGTCCCCAAATCCTTAGAGCTGAATTTTTTCTCTTTGTTGTGGTCCTGGAGATGGAACCCAGGGCCTCATGCATGCTAGGCAAGAGCTCTACTATAGAACTGTACCTCCAGAGTTGAATTTTGAATTTCAAATTTATGTTAACTTCTTTAGAAATGGACTGTATGCTTTTTGAGCTCTTTTTCTTACTGTTTCTAGTAGGTAAATCCTTACTAATAGCTACTTTTTAGTGTAAAACCACATTTCTTTAGTTCAGAATCATTCCCTTTGTCTTGTTCTCTTAAACTGAAATAAATCTTTTGTTTCTTATATAAAATGTATCTCCCCCCCAGGGGTTACAGAGAAACAGACCTACTGCTCTCCCTGTTGTGTTTTGTATCATCCTTCACAGGATCTCAGTGTTGTTTGGGTTATGGTACTCCCTATGTGGCTGATTTATAGGAGCAGCACTTCTACCCTCCCTACTGGTCTTCCTTATACACAGTCAGTATTCATGTTCACACTACCTTAACTGCAGTGTGAACTCCTGAGAATATACTATAAACCTATATACAAGGGAGGTTTATTACAGTAGAGACTCACAGAACAATGGTGGTAACAGAGGTATTTCCTTTGGAAACCCACTACTGGGTCTTTGGGTTTAAGGTTTTTGTGTTACAGCTTGCCTTTGTTTTTTTCTAATGTATTATCAATCTGAATCTCAGCTCTTTACTTTAGCCCCAATTTAGTTTCTGGTAGAGCAAAGGTACTATAGTGAAACCAAACAGGATGAGTCTTTAACTTGAAACCACTTCCTAACAATTACTTTCCTCACCTATCCTATGGCCCCACCTAGCTCTGACCTTGTTTAATTTGGCCTCTAATTAGATGCCACTTAACTGAAGGACTAGAACTTAAAATTCAATTCAGTGAACATTCGTTTATACTTACCTTGCCCTGAGTCTTTGACTTTTTTCCTCTGGGCTGTTATTTCTTAGTTTAGGATCACTTTTTGAGAGTATGATGCTTTTTTCTTTCAGTCCTTTCAAGAGTATGCCTCTTAAAAATTCAGCTTGCTTTATCCAACTGAACAATTTTAGTTTCTTTTTTTAAAGACATTTGACTATTTTGGTGGTATTCTTTTTACAATACTTCCATAAAGATAATATTTAGATGGACATGGCACATACTTAGGGAGGTATGAGGATGAAGACTTGGTGATTTAAAATTTTTCTTCATAGGAAAGCTTACTCAACTTATCACTGTAAATATGCATTTGGATAGGCTGATATCCAATTTTTTATCATTTTGAATTAGGATCCTTTTAGTGAGGATACTAGTTAGACTCCATAAGTCAGTAGAGAAAGCATGAAATTTCAAGATTATTAACAAAAACATCAAATAGTAATCCTTTCCATAGGTTTATTAAAAAACATCAAGGATTTATTTTCATTTTTCATACTTACTTACTTGAAATATCTGTCAGTGATATATTCTAGTTGTCAATCAGTCTGAATCCTTTGGCTCCAAATTTGCTTTTAATATATACCTTCTCTTGCTAGCTCAGCATAATTTTCAAGCAGGGTAATAGGAAGAGATCAGATCTTTGCACCTTAATTATTTTCTTCCTAAACTTTAAGTATTTGGATTTTATTGTCAAAGCTTTATACAAGGAAAATAAAAATTACCTGTTGGAATGTTGATAAAGCCAATTCTTTAAATTCCTTAGATTTCATTTTGCAAAGCTTTGCTTAACTGAATGTAATTGCTTACTTCCTAACACTCTGGTTTAGTAATCTCCTTTTGGCCAAACATCCTATCCCTTGAAATTACTGTGTGGAAAAAAGTACTGGGACGCAGGAGACCAGGAATCCAGAACTGGCTCTCCAGTTAACTAGTTCCATGCCTATTGTCAAGTCATATCACTTCTCAGACTTCTCTTTTTGCATCTCTAAATGTGAGTTGTCTCAACTCAAAAATGACTGCAGTTTATATCCTGTTTTAGGTTTAACCTTAACTTACTTGGTGATCAGTAGAAATAAAGTGTTTTCTTTCATTTTTATTTAAAATGTACTTCTCCCTGCAATAATTGTATGTTAATATACATGTGCATATCTGTTATAAGTTAAATAGATAGTCATGGTAATTAAGAAATTTATGGATTGTTTCAAAGGCAGAGAAAAATACGTTTTACTCAAAATAGTTAAATATTCTGTATTTTAATAGGAAACTGTTTATATACTTTCTTAAAAGAGGGAACCTTTCTTTGATTACTATTGATTGGAACTTCTAAAATGACAGTTTGCTATTACTATCTTTGTATGTATAACTAAAAAAAATTTAGATCCCTCAGTGGTTTTGAAAGTATATTAAGTCACTTTTCAGCTGATAAAAATTTTGAGACTGGGACTGAATTCATTAAGGTAGTCCAGATTTTGGGGGGGGGGGTTGTTGTTATATTATCATTAACTCTGGCAAAGTCAAAGAGCCATAGCTCAAAATATGGAGTTGGGTTTTTTGTTGGTTTGTTTTTACTGATTTGTTTTGTTTAAGTCTTTCATACTGCTATAGATTGAAGTTATATAGGAATATGTTGGGGTGAAAGAAAAGTAAAGGCTGCTTTAGAATTTTCATTGTTTTAACTCTTCAGGAATTTTATCATTTTTTTCTCCTTTTGTGGTTTCAGTGCGTTTTGAAAACTAAAGCATCGTTACTTTCATGTTTATCAGTTTAAATATTAATGATGGATATTACTTATATATTGCAGCAATTGTGGTGAATCCAAGACTAGCCCAACATTTTAATTTGTTGAGATGCAACAAGTATAAAATGAGTCCTGGATTTGGAGTCAGAAAACTTGGGGTTGAGTCACATGTTCATTAGTAGGTACTTTACATTTCTGTAGCAGTAGCAGTAGTGGTAGTCCTAGTAATGTGAGTTAAGTGTTTATAAAATAATATAAATTGTTTGGGATCTCCTTTTCAGGATAGATGACCATGAAGGTTTTTGTAGTGTTCTCTATTTATTCTGTGACAATAGTATTTGCATAATTCTCTGGCAGAGCCCAAATTCCACCAATTAAGCTTTGTTAATTTTGCCAATGTTGCTTTTACCATTTTTCTCCCCTAGAATAACAACAATCTTGAAGCCTGTTGCCGAGCCCTTTCCCAGGAGAGTAGCAAATACTTATATATGGAGTACCATAGTCCAGATGACAATAGAATGAATAGAAATCGCCTTTTGCATATTAACCTGGGTATCCATTCTCCTAGTAGCTACCACCCAGGAGATGGAGCTCAACTTAATGGTGGTCGAACACTGGTACATAGCTCAAGTGATGGACATATTGATCCACAGCATACAGCAGGTAAACAGCTGATCTGTTTAGTTCAGGAACCACACTCAGCTCCAGCTGTTGTGGCTGCTACTCCCAACTACAATCCATTTTTTATGAATGAACAGAACAGAAGTGCAGCTACTCCTCCTTCACAGCCACCTCAGCAACCATCTTCCATGCAAACAGGAATAAATCCTGCTATGCAAGGGCCTTCACCACCACCACCTCCATCATACATGCACATACCTCGGTATAGTACAAATCCAATTACTGTTACAGTATCCCAGAATCTCCCTTCTGGACAGACTGTACCAAGAGCTTTACAGATTCTTCCACAAATTCCAAGCAATCTCTATGGGTCTCCTGGTTCTATTTATATTAGACAGACATCTCAAAGCTCATCAGGAAGACAAACTCCTCAGAGTACGCCATGGCAGTCCTCACCACAGGGCCCAGTGCCTCATTACAGTCAACGTCCTTTACCTGTGTATCCACACCAACAGAACTATCAACCTTCTCAGTATTCTCCCAAACAGCAGCAGATCCCACAGTCAGCTTACCATTCACCACCTCCTTCTCAGTGTCCTTCACCTTTCAGCTCTCCACAGCATCAAGTGCAACCTTCCCAGTTGGGCCACCCAAGCTCCCACGTGTTTATGCCACCTAGTCCTTCCACTACTCCACCCCATGTATATCAACAAGGAGCTCCTAGCTATCAGAAACAAGGAAGCCATTCAGTAGCTTATCTCCCATACACAGCATCTAGCTTACCCAAAGGTTCCATGAAGAAGATAGAAATTACAGTTGAACCTTCTCAAAGACCTGGGACAGCAATTACTAGGAGTCCATCACCCATCAGTAATCAGCCATCTCCACGGAATCAGCATTCACTGTACACAGCTACCACACCACCTTCAAGTTCTCCTTCAAGAGGGATATGCAATCAACCAAAACCACCATTTAGTGTTAATCCTGTGTATATTACATATACACAGCCAACTGGACCTCCGTCGCCATCTCCTCGGGTGATACCAAACCCAACTACGGTTTTTAAAATTACCGTAGGCCGAGCAACGACCGAAAACCTTTTAAATTTAGTGGACCAAGAAGAGCGCTCTGCAGCACCAGAACCTATTCAGCCCATTTCAGTGATACCAGGCTCTGGAGGAGAAAAGGGAAGCCATAAATATCAGAGAAGTTCTAGTTCTGGATCAGATGACTATGCCTATACACAAGGTAAATTTTAGTCCTTTTATGAAATTTTATCTTTGTGGCAAAGTAGCAATCTCTTACTCAAAACAAAGCAGACTATATTAGCCATTTTTAATTGAATATTTAGTTATTAAGTATAGAACAATAGCATTGCTATTAAAAGAAAGAAGATTAGTGCTTCAGAGTCATCTGCAGATTTTGTTTTAAAATATGAAGTTGCAAGCATGATAATTATGACCTAATCAGACTCTCTTGCGTGGGGGAACATCATCCATTGGGAAAAATACGTACAAATGAAATGGATATTGTCAAAAGTACAAACTGTAGACTGGGGGAAAAAGATTCATACAGGATGGACTACAGTTCACCAAAGAATTTGTATCTTTTCTAAAGAGGATGGCCTGAAAGGCATAGTGATATTTATAAGTAGTGAAATTAGTAATGAAGACCATTGTCAGAATAGCTAATAGTAGACCTCACTAAATCAAAAGGAGAAAAGGAGATTTAAGAAAGTCTATTTAGATTATTTTAGATTGTTTCAAGATATCTTGAGAATTTGGCATTCTTTCAAAATATAAAAGGGAAAGTGATTATAACTCAGTATGTCTGATACTGAGCCTTTTAAAACACATGTAAGTACAGTTAAAGAGAATTTTAGGGAAACTGAAGATGACAGAACAAGAGTGCTGTACTGGTGATAAATAGTTATCAGGATGGCATTAGAAAAACCTTAGAGTAAATGCCAACCAATGTATATAGAAAATTTCCAGTCACGTTTTCAATGTTATTCTCTGCTATGACTTTATCTGTAATGCTGTAGCTTTGCTGTTACATCAGCGAGCAAGGATGGAGAGGTTAGCAAAGCAATTGAAACTTGAAAAAGAGGAGCTAGAGCGGCTGAAGGCTGAAGTTAATGGTATGGAGCATGACCTGATGCAGAGACGGCTTAGAAGGGTCAGCTGCACTACTGCAATCCCCACGGTAAGTGATTTGTTGGGGTGCATTGATAGGAATGTGAGGACATTGGCTGTCCAGGTCGTTTGTTTTTCTGTTAGGTTCTATTCCTGGCAGTTCTGGTTTTTTTTTTTTTTTTTTACTAATGGATGCAGGACTTTTGCCTTCAGTAGTTCTGGTCAAAATAATGTGATGCTTTTTACATGTGCAAGTTACACAGGCTCGTTAATATTTTCAAAAACTGATAAAGCATAGCATCGTCAAAACAGAAATAAAAAGTGAACCCTTGACCAAAAATTTTGTTTTCCATGTACTCATTCTTCTAAACCTTGAAAAACATGTATATCCTAAGTACTTTAATTCATATGAGTTCAAACAAAATAAATACTAATTGTGAGACTATTGACTAGAATATCTTAAAGCAAAGCAGTTTTGTTAAGTGTGATTGTAGAAACTAAGATGAAAATATTGTCTGATAGTGATCCTAAAGGGAACTGCTCTGGTGAAAAGATTTGGATATTTTTAACATGTTTGTTAATGTATGTGAGTTATAATAATCTGAAACAACTCTGAAAATTCTGAAACATTTCTCCTAAAATCTTGAGATTTCACAAACTTTCTATGCTCCAACCTACTATATCACCTTTTAACACTAATGTATTCAAGAAGCATTTTTTGCATATAGTTTAGTATATACCTGCCAATGGGAAAAATAGATACATCAGTAGCTAATTATATTATACTCCAGTGTGGTAAGTGTTGTATATGCTCACGGGTAATGAGAAAACACGTGCATATACTCAGTGCACTTTTCTGCTGTCTCACATGATCCTCCTGGAATGCCCCTCTAAAGCTCTACACATACAAATCATGTTGTTCTTCAAGGCTTACCCTCTACTTTATCCATGTAGCTTTTCCTCCCCTCTCTAAAAACAGGATAATCTCTCTCAGAGAAGTGAGCATTTAAGTTAGAATTCTTGCAGTCAGCACGGCTGCAGCTTTTTTCTCTCAGAGAAGTTTTTGCTTGAGGTTCCTGGCTTCAGAGGGGATCTGTGCATTCCCTGAAATTATATGCAGCTTCATATGTGGGATTATATGGGAGCTGCATATGTAACTTTTATAAGGTTATTGGCTTGAAGGATAGAAGTAGGGATGAGGAGCCACTACCTTACAGGCTAGATAGTACTGCTACAGGCAGCGAGCAAAGGGAAAGACATTTTCGAAGGGAAAAGAACATGAGATAATTAATAAAGGCTTGGAGTAAAGACAGAGTCCTACTTTTGGGAGGCAGTAAAATTTCTGAGGAGTTTACAAAAGTTAATGTGCATGAGGTCAAACAGGGCTTAGACCTTGGACACTACATCAAGGTGTTTGAACTTTATTCTGCTGGTAACAGAACTAGTGGAAGTTTTTGAAAGAAGATATTCTTGAGAAACAGTATATTCATTTTTTTCTGTTGGCAGTATTCCCCAGTTTAGTGAAAGAAGAGGGTTTTTTTTTTTTTTTGCAGTATTGGGGTTTGAACTCAGAGCCTCATGCCTATTAGGCAGGTGCTTTACCACATAAGCCACTCCGCCAGCCCAGAAGAAAAAGTTTTAATTACGTAAAACACTTGGAAAATTACAAAGCTAATTGAAAGGTCATGTTAATGTAAATCAAATCTGTACCTTATTTTTTCCATTTGAGATCTTAATTGAATGCTCTGTTTAGAGAAGATACTGAAGTTTATGACCCATATGGAAATCCACTTATGGGGGTTGGGCACTTTGTAGTCTCAGGTACCTGTAGACCATAAATAAATCTTTTAGCTTAGAAATAATTTTCTTTAAAATAACCATATAGGCTTTGTTAGCAACTACTTGCTGCATGATAATCACTGCTTAATAAAACCCTGATTTTTTAAGATTGGAAGTAGAAAACTGTCCAGTGCTTCAGAAAAAAGCACCAAGATTGATAAGTCATTTTTAGAAAGGAAAAAGAAGTTAGTGAACCTATAATAGTCCATGCTTGCCAAGGACTATCTAGTTTATTTTTAACATTTATTATAGAGAAATAAAGTAAGCAAAATAGTATAATAAGCCCTGGTGTAGCCATTCCCCCAGCTTTAGATATTGATAATTCATGTGGGTAATAAGAGATAAGAAGTCAGAATATGATTGCCTTGTGTTTTTGCTGCCAGACTAGAGTAAAATGGAGGATGATTGGTAGTACATAGCTGAGGAACACTTGAACATGGTGTTAAGACAGTGAGTGGACTTTCAAGTGAGGTGCACTACTTGTGTCACTCATACATCCTTGGATAAATAACATTCTCTGTGCTGCTTTTTTACACATGTAAAGCATTGTACTATATTAGCAGTGTGCAGGTAAAGAATGGAGGCATCAGTGGAGCATGTGACTTAGGAATTATGTCTTGACAGTACAAAAGCTTTCCAAAGAAGTAGGGAAGAAAGGACATTCTTGACACATGCCAAAGCATAAATGCAAAGTTCAGTTAGAAATAATACCAGTCCTACAAATTGTGTCCAGTAAGTGTAAGAGTATATAATAGTTCCTATCTTGTTCTGTTCTGTGCTTATTTTCTTATGTATAAAGCTTGTGTGCACAATAACCAGCAAATAGTAAATGTTCTTATAAAATAGCTTGATTACAAAACACTAGATTTTGCTTAAGATATATATGTGTGTATGCATATGTGTATACATATATACACATATGCATACACACATAACACAAACCTGAAGCATTTTTCAAAACTTTGATTTCCTTTTAAGAACATTTCTGGCATAGGGTATACTAATGAGGGAAATAAATAATTTACTCATAATTTTCTTTTTGTTCATCAAGGCTCATTTGAGTATCCACAAAATAGCTCTGGTACTCACTGGCTATACCTAACTTCCCTGCATTTGATTTTCCCTATCAAAGGGAATTATAACAAGTACAAGTACATTCAATATAAAGAAACAACGTATGTAATGTGCCTGGGGTAGAGTAAGTACTTAGAAAATGACTATTCTTATCATTGTCCCACTTGTCTATAGGAATACCCAATAGAGAATTGACATTTCTGCTAATAAGTACATACTTCCACCTTTAAATTTTCAAACAAATTAATTTCTTATCAAGCAGTGTATAAAAAATTGGTTAGAAGTTCTTGCCTAATGAAACTGGAATGTATATTTGTAACTGGCTATATGTGCGGATGCAGAAACTTTGGCAGTGAAGTAATCCTTTTCTAAGGAGAGAAGTGTGAGATGAACAGTAGTGTCATTTTCCTTCAAATTGCTATTTAAAATGTCCTTACAAAAAGAGAAAAGGTAATGTATTATAGTAAATCAGAAGTGTTGACCAGCTAAATGATAATGATGCATGCACTTTCCGAGCTCAGAGAAAGCAATATTAGCCAGTTGCTAATAAGATCCAGACATGAGATAGTTTCATGGAGGAGAGGGAATATAAGTTTTACCTTGAAGGATAAGTAAGATTTTAATAAGCAGAGAGTTACTGATTGCCCCTTCCCCCTCATCCTGTTCTCATTGAATTTTTGGACTATTCCACAGCTTAGATCCCAGATATATAATTGAGGCCAAGCTAACAAAGAACATCAGTGATCTTTAAGGTTGGTCCCACGAGAGAACTGTTTTAAAGTGCCAAAACAGAGCCTAGCATGGTGGCACACATCCTGTTATAAGCAAACCTAAAATATGCATGGTGAATTGTGAAAACTTTTTTTAATGAAAACACACTGTACTTTTGATAAATGGTAGTAACTTTTGAGAAAGTCTTTTTTCCCTTCTCAATTTAATCAGAAGCAATGAAAAAAAGACATAGGAATCTTACAAACCCTGAGTTGAGTGAGTTCCAGTGGCTCTATCATCTTTGGAAATGAGCTTGTTATAAACAAGTGTAGTAGCCTCTTGACTGTAGTGTATATTATTGTATTTCCATACTTAGTTACATAGTGGCCCCACTATTCTGGGCCGCCATAGCTGAAACCTCTTTCTTCACCCCTCCCCCAAATATATCAACCATGTCACATCTTTTTACATGTCCCTAGGAATATAGAATCATGATTTGGATCTCTTAACTAAGTGCTTTCTTTAAATGTAAATGCTTAAGTATATGTTTTAAACTGTCAATATTGCTTGGTAGGCAAGGTATGTAAGCATTTTACACATTAATATCACATAACTTGCTCAGGAATGAGGAGGAAAAAACAATTCCTAATAAGTATTTACAAGTGATTTTTGTTGTTCTAGCATTCCAAGGGATTGTAGTTCATAGCAAGTTATCATTTATTTTGAAATTTTGAGCCCTAATTTAACATTCTGATGGTACCACCTAAGGGCATAAGATCTTGCATTTTTGTTAAGATGTCCTTTCTGCAAAATTCATTTTTAGCAGAGTAGGATTTTCTCTTTTCCTATAGTAGTAGATATGTAACTTTTTATGTAGTTAAAATAATCCCAGTAATTGAGTTAATACCTGGGCTGTACTGAAAGTTTTGTTTCAGTAATCATGCTTCTTGAGTTCAAACACTGATTTTACTGTTTATGTATATGGACAAAGAATAGCATGGGAATCAAAGGCTTCCAGAAAACTTTAGATTTGGTTCTGTTCCCATTTTAGTGACTCTTGGCACTGAGTGGGTTAAGGAGTTAGTTGGGCTGGAAAGGTTGAGGCAGAAGAGGAAACAAAGGAGTCCACTGTGCCTGAAATGTTTATGTACTAGATTAAGTACTTCCTTTAATCTAAAGAAAAGATTTAGGAATCCATGTGGAAGACTTGTATGTAAGCCCTGGCTTTACCAATTACTGGCTTTTATAACTTTGAGGAAATTAACCTCTATGCCTTAGTTTTCTCATCAGTAAATTGGCGTGACATTGCTGTCTACCTTAATGAATTGTGTAGAAGAAGAAATGAGAGTGCCTGACACTCAGTAAGCACCAATTGAAATTCGTATTTTGGTAATTTTTACTAAGGTAGACAAGACTAAAATCATCAAAATGTTGGTTCTTAGAATTTCTCTTACCATGGAAACATACAATGTTCTCTGTGATTAAAATGATAGTATCTTATATGATAAAACACAATCCAGCATTATAGCCAGCCACTATATGCAACTTTTGTTTATATGCGGCCATTTTGATGTCCCTATTTTATCTGACTATTCCATTAAAAACACATAAGGACTTCTTAAACATGCCCTCCTTCCTATGGACTAAGGCCGTATTCTTGGTAATACCCAATCAGAACGATTAACATGAAACACAATTCTTAAATGTTGGGCTTGATAATTAATGACTTTCCCACAATTGCTGTTTTGGGTCCTTTCTTACTAGCCTGAGGAAATGACAAGATTGAGAAGCACGAACAGACAACTCCAGATAAATGTTGACTGTACACTGAAAGAAGTTGACCTCCTTCAATCTAGAGGTATAGACTTGATTATTTGGTTAAATCCCATAAGTAATAGTGTGGTATTTTAAGCTACTTAAATAGCAATAACTTTGGTTTTGTAGATTTAAGAGATTCCCATGCCCCCATAGTCATGGGCCAGATTGGGGGGATCAAAAATAGTTTTACTTTGGCAGTGATTTAGACTGTTTTATGTTGTTACTTTGCATTTACCTTCTTTTAGTCATTCAGTTTCAATATTTTATAAGTTGGTGGTTTTAATTCAATGACACAATAGAGTTTATATTATGATAGTCATCTAAAATGTTTGTAAAAAAGTAGGGATCCCAAATTAGAGTATCAAAAGTTCTCAGTTTTAAAATAAATTCTATATGGCATTTTATGTTTTGTCATGGGAAGTGTATAATCATGGTGTAGATCTTTGAATTTCTTACAGTAGAAGTTCTCTAACTGACTTTCATTCATCCAGCTCACCAGATTAGAGATGGTCTCCATTTTCTCTGGAAAAATACACCGACTGGTGTACAAAGCTGCTATACACTCTTGACTAATAGGCAACATTTTCACATACCCATATAATGTTGCTTCCATTGGTTGAAATCACTGCCTACTATGTCAGTTATGTCCCCAACACTGTTTATGGCAGTTACTGTATTTCTGCAATTTTAATATTTCACTAACTACCCTGAATGCAGGAGAAAGCTTCTCTTTATATAAAACCCAAAGAAAATTGTTTTTAAGACTCAAAGGCAAATTGGTCAAAATATAAGGATTATAAATCAGATATAAACAAAAAGGGTCGAGGGAGAAAATCATAAGAATCCAAAAGGTCAGAGTGATTTACAAGCATTATTGGTATCTTTCGTGTTACATTCTGAAGAAATCAGAACATACAGATCAGGGTTCAGCAAACTAGGGCCACTGCTGCCTGTTTTTGTAAATAAAAGTTTTAGTTAAATAGTAGCCACACCCATACATATTGTCCCTGGCTACTTTTGTGTTTCAAGGGCACAGTTGAGTGCTTGCAACAGAGATCATATTACAGGTCCACAAAGTCTAATATTTATTATCTGGCCTTTGACAGAAAGTTTACTGACTTCTACTTTAGGTCATCATGAATGTGGCTTATGTAAGACAATGTGGAACTGAGTCATAAAGAAAAGATCTTTGGCAAACGTTAAAATAATGCTATGTTGACTAGGGAGATATAGCTCAGTGGCAGAGCGGTTGCCTAGTGTGCACAAGGCCCTGAGCTTGATCCCTAGCACTGCAAAGAAAAGACTGCTATATTCATGTTTTGTTACATTAAAGTTGATATATAATTTTTATTACTAATTCTGTGTTTTAATCAGCCTTACCCCCACACATACTATTTTTAATTATGGCAGGTAAGAAAGTGTCTATGGTACTTTATATAACACATTTTTAGGCAAGATTAAACAGTACAGGTAGGTGAACTCAAAAGTTACAGAACTATCTGAACAATAAACAGGCAGATTTAAAAGTGACCTATCTAGTCAGATACCCTTTTATTTTCAGAAGCCTAGTCACTGTATAGCCTACTAGTTTTAAGCAATGAAAGAGTCACTACGTGTCAAGTTTTTTTACTTCTCTGGTTTGTGAAGCAAAATAAGAAGTACTAACTGAAATATTTGGTTAGGATGTTTCTGTTAAGCCTTATGGGATCAATTGTAACTTAAGTAATTGAAGAAATAGATCCATGGCATCTTCTAATATACCAAATAGCACTGTGACTTTTACAAGCTATTGTAGGAATTGTTTTTAGAAAATTCTCTTAAAAGCAAATGACATATCCAACTCAAAATATTTTTAATAAAACCTGCACAAAAAAACCCATTATTAAAGTTTTATAAGCCAAGAGTTGTGTTTTGGTCTGCATTTGATGATGACAAACTTACAATAAGTTCTTTTTGGCATCTTAAGGGGACCAGACATAACTATTTAATATGAAATTCTACTTTTCCACACTCTAGAAAACTTTTAAGCTACAGTGGAAATCTAAACTTTTTTTGTTGGGGGTGGGGTAGGTTCAACATTTAGACTAGATATAAGTCAGTGGTACATGAACTGATGAAAAACAGCTTAATTGTTGGTTTTGGTAAAGAAAATTTTTGCTGGGAAAAAAGTCTAGATAAACAAGAGATTCATTATTGTTAAACTGTTAGTACTATATGGTATCCTGTCTAAATATACATGGGTACAGTTACAAAGCTTAACTGGATTTGTATACAATGAACATAGTACAGATAGGTTCATGGAAGTGAAGGGAGGCCCCAAAACTGATAGTAGATCCAAACTGACCTTGGAAGAGTCACAGTAGATGTGGCTAACATATACTACATCAGGGAGTGAACATTTTAAGAGGTGAAAAAATTGTTCTATTTGGAAATTGGTACTGTGTAATCTTCTCATATAATAATCTTGCAGGCAACATCTAACATTGAATTTCAGATTCTCTTTTCATTGAAAATAGGAATCCATGAGCTACTGATGTTTCATATTTATCCAGGGTGCTCAGATATCTCAAAATATAATTTGATTAATCTTTATATATTTGGCTTCTATACATAAAATTTTAAGATAAATTATAAAAGAGCAAACAAGTCAGGCACCCTTTTATTTCTCTTCTTCATTTACTTCCTCAAATGTCCCACAAGCTTTAATTCTGCCTAAAGAGACTAGCTTTTCAATTAGAAGCATTCCCTCAGATAACATATTATATACAAATATTGGTGTGGTTATTTTTTTCTATATTTTGTCACAGTGATAAAACACAACTTCAGTGGGAGGAGGATAGGAATAGTAGAATGAGGTTTGAAACTCTGGAAAACATTTTCTCACATGTTTCATTTATTTCTTTTGAAAAAAATCAAAAGTCCTAACTGCCTGTGATTTGATTTTCTTTATAGGAAACTTTGATCCCAAAGCCATGAATAATTTTTATGACAACATAGAACCTGGCCCAATTGTACCACCAAAACCATCTAAAAAAGGTGAGTAGGGAATGTGACACAAGCATTAGAGAAAATAAATAGGATGACTGGGGCATGGCTCAAGCAGTAGAGCAACTGTCTAGCAAACATGAGGCCCTGAGTTCAAACCTCAGCACTACCAAAAAGAAAAAAAAAAAAAACCTCTAGGATTTCACAAATATCTGAAGAAATTTTCATTTGAGAGATTCATTGACTTGTTCAGCATAAACAAGGTTGCTGTATTGATGTTACTGTGGCAATAATGAAATGTGCCCAAAGTATTAAAAACACAGTAAAAATTATCTCATAATAATTTTTAAGAGTTACTCATTTTAAGGTTAAAACTATAATCCTAAGAGATAACTCATAAAACAATGAAGATTTTAAAGGTCTAATGTTAAAATACAAAGTTCAATTTCAGACAACAAAAGAATCTTTGTATATTCAAAAGGTGAGCCTGACAATTAGATAGGAACTAGGTATAAATCCTGCATATCCAAGTTTTGGAGGAATTATTTTCAGATAGTTGTTACTAAACAACTATTAAAGACATTAAAGATGTTAAAGATATCTAATCTGTTCTCCCAGGTCTTAGGTAAATGTGTAATTGGCATTCTAGTACTTTTATTTAAATGTTGAGCCATTGAATGTAGGGCTTTGCCCCATTCTTATTACTTGTTTTATATGAGACTCTATCTGGAATAATAACTAAAGCATAAACGGTACCTGCCTAGGCAGCATGAGGCCCTGAGTTTAAACCCCAGTAATGCCAAAGCTTTATTTGAATATGTAACATTTTTCATTAGGGAATAAATAGATTCTATCTAAATAATGTAACCTGACCTATGTGTATATTAAGCTCAGTACAGTGTTTATATTTCATTTAAGGATTGCAACACAAGACCCGTTGTTTAATACTACCAATGGATGTTTCATTTGATCTGCATTTGAAATAGCCTGATTTCTAAACTTAGCATAAAAAGTAGTCTTAGAGGATGACTGCCAAGTACTAAAGTTGGCACTATTACATGTGCTTTCATGCTAAAGGACACTGCCCTGCATATACTATATATGTATATATACATATCATGATTACTTTAGCCTTTAAGGTTCAAAAATGAGTCTAGGTTTGATTTTATCTGAGCATCAGGAAGTATCAATTACCAGTAATCAGGCAGGTGAACTTCAGTTAATTGATTCTAGGGCTATCGTGGAGGAACTGATCAGAATTGTGGACAGTCTGTCTCCTGTGAGCCCACGACACATAACTTATCTCCCAGTAGCAGAAGATAAAGCTATACATCTCTTTGGGCAAGGCCAAATTCTTTACTATGCCAAGGGTAAAGCAGTGCTTAAGGAAACTTACAGCTTTAAATGCCTATATAAGATAAGAAGATCTAAAAATCAATGACCTCCAAAGCAGACTGATCTTAAAAAAAAAAAGGAGAAAGAAATTTAAGTCACCACAATCAGGAATGATAGATAACACCTTACATAAAGTGGACACATTTGTTGAAAAATATAAACTACCAACATTGAAAACAAAGTGAACTCTGAAATGGTAGTAGCTATATACTAAAGAAATTGAGTCCATTATCAAAATTTTGGTTTGCTAGTGAGTGAATTCTATCAGTCTTACTTACATTCTTTCAAAAAAGAGAAGGGCATGCTTCCCATCTTTTTCCCTAAAATATATTTGCAAGTGTTTGAATATTTGAACCATGCCCCTAATCCCTCCTAAAGATTTATGTTTGTAGCAAAACATTTCCACAACCCCCTGCCCCTACACATATGGTCTCCCGTTGTACCAACATCCCCCATCAGAGTAGTGCATTTGTTATAATTGAATAATTTACATTGACACCATACCCAAAGTCATAGTTTTCCTTAGGGGTCATTGTTAGTGTTGTACCCCATCTTTTTATTTTATTTTTTAGTGGCTCTTGGGTTTGAACTCAGGGCTTTGGGGCAGGCATTCTGCTTGAGCCCATACCTCCAGCCCCATCCTTTAACAGAGCTAGCAGAACCCTTATTGATAAAGACATTATATACCCATTCCCCACAAAAAATACAAAATTATAGTCCAACTTCTCATGAGCATAAAAACAATAACAAAAATCCTTAATAAAATGTATACAATGTGTCAAAAGGCTGTGTTCAATGGCTCAGTTTTATTTTTTAAAACTGATAGTTTTGTCTTTTCTTTTTTGGTGTTCCACCACTTGACCCATGCCCCCAAGCTCTTTCTTGCTTTAGTTATTTTTCAGATAGGGTCTCCCCATTTTTGCCTGGGCAGGATCCTCCTGTACAAGTGGGATTACAGGCATGAGCAACTGTGCCTGGCTGCCATTTCTTAAACATGTATCAAATGCATCACAGATTTATAAAAAGCTGTTCAGTTGTGTCTGTGAAGTCAGATTTGTTTTCTGTTAAGTGCTTGTATATTCTTTTTTTCTTTTATTTTGGAGACCGGGTCTCTGCATAGCCCAGGCTGGCCTAGAACTCATAAACCTTCTGCCTCCTGAGTTTGCAGATGTGAGCCACCACATCTAGCTTCATTTGTTTCTTAAACTAAATGGGCCTTTTAAAAAGAAGTACATCTAATTTAGTGCATATTGACTTGCAATACCAGTCAACAACAAAAATCAGTACAATGCTAATATAAACAAGTAGGACTAATTTTATTGGGTTGAATAAATGTCTTGGCATTATTATAGATATATAGTGGAACGTTTTATCTAATTGGACTTTGCAGCTTAGCAATACAATGCATGTGGGAGCTCCTCAAGTGAGTAAGTCTCCCCAAACCCTCATTGGAAAATCACACAGGGGCAAGAGCACTGACCTTGGTGTCACAAGACCTGAACACTGTTCCTTGACATCTTGGCCACCTGACCTTGTTCAGATCTAATCAATTACCACACAAAGGTGATCTCCTCAAATACTGACCTGTGTATCTTAGAAGGATTTTGTAAGAGTGAGTGAGATGAAGGCATGTGATGCTATAAAAGTGCTTTACAAATCTAGAGCTTTATCTTACTCTTTGGAACCTAAGGAAACATTTACTCTGCTCTTATTTACTCTGATAATGGAGTTAAGTTTAAATGCCTAAGCATTATGCTTAGAATTCTGGAGCAATAATTTCCAAAGGTGGATTGTAGTAGGGGATTGCATATGGGCTCAGAACCGATTGGAATAACTAGTCTGCCATTTTTACATAATAACTTATGAATTCATAGAAACAGGATGTGGCAGGCACCAGTGGCTCATGGCTCATGCCTGTAATCCTAGCTTCTTGGGAGACTTTGAGGCTAGACCAGGCAAATAGTTTGAGAGACTTCATGAGGAAAATGGACTAGAGGTGTGATTCAAGCAGTACAGCACCTGCTTTGCAAGCAGAAAGCCCTGGGTTGAAACACCAGTTCCACTGGAAAAATAAAAAACTGGGATGCGTACAGTTCTTATCTGTGTTGCACAGTATCTGCTGAGCTTCTGCATACTTAGGCAATTAGAATTCATGAAATGATTTGGGAACACATGTTTGTACTCACCTAAGGTTCATGCTTGTTAGTCAGGCACTCTAACCTCTTGAGCTCCCAGCCCTTTGTGACTTTGGTTATTTTGAGATAGGATATCACGTTTACGCCTAAGCCAGCCTGGACCATGATGCCAGCTTTTGATGTGATGGGGGTCCTGAACTTTTCACCCACGCAATCCTCAAACCACAGTCCTCCCAAGTAACTAGGATTACAGGCTTCAGCCACTGTGCCCACCAGTACATAGCATTATTTTGAGTCATTTCTGATTTTTCAATACTTTTTTTACTCTTTTGATTATTAAATTTCTTGTTGTAATTCATTGTGTATTTTCACCCCATAAACTATTTAACTGTCATCTATTCAGAGAATTGATATATAATCTCCCAAATTTTGCTTTCACATCAACATTTAATTGCTAAGTTTATACCCCTAATCCACTAAAAAGTGGGAATCTCGTGAAATAGGGCATTTGTTCCAACTAATTGGAAAGAGTGGAAAAAGTTGTAAGAGCCACTTCTCTGCATAGGTTGTAAAGCAGTGTTAAATGTAGCACTTGCCCTCACAGGAGAACTGAAGGTAACATGAAGCAATAGGAAGAATAAACACACATGGCCGTGGGTTGCGTCAGCAATCCTTGTGAGCCTGTTCACTCTTGCTGAAGAATCACTTGATCCTTTCTTACTGGCTTTGCTTCTTCTTACGCAGACTCCTCAGACCCCTGCACAATTGAGAGAAAAGCCCGAAGAATTAGCGTGACTTCCAAAGTACAGGCAGATGTCCATGACACCCAGGCAGCAGCCGCAGATGGTTTGTACTTGTGTGTCCAGAGTTTGTGTTAACCTACATAGTTATTGTAAGCAAAACCAGACCTTTATTCAACATGTTCTAGTAGTCACACTAAAAAAGATGAGATTATTTGTAATGTATTTTAACCCAGTATATATGAAAACGCTATGCAATTATTAGTGAGGGGGATCTAACTGATACACAGTGTAAGGCTATTCAAAACTGTCACAGTGAATCCCCCTAATAAAAATGGAAAAAAATTACTGAAATATTTTGTATACCTCGAGCATATCAATTTAGACTGACCACATTTCAAGTATATATTGGGCCAGGCACTGATGGCTCACGCCTGTAATCCTAGCTACTCAGGAGGCAGAGATCAGGAGGATCAGAGTGTGAAGCCAGCCCGGGGAAATAATTTGCGAGACCCTATCACAAAAAATTGGGCTGGTGGAGTGGCTCAAAGTGAAGGCTCTGAGTTGAAGCCCCAGTACTGCAAAAAAAAAAAAGTATATATTGGATAGATCAGTTCTCTGGTAATAGTATATAGAAAAGAAAGCCAAATTTTTGAATGATTTGAAAGCTCTGGATTTTGTAAACTTCTCTCTCTAGTTTCTAATGCTTCCTCGTGGCATTTGGGTAAATATTCTACTTAAATTCCCTTAATGTGCAAAGATCCCCTCCTTAAAAAAGCCATATGAAACTACTTTAAAAATTCCTTTCTCCTTTACCATTGGCATATGTGGAAAAGTAAGTTTCTTAAGAGCTTTTCACTTATCTTTGAAACTTAGGTAGAAAATAGAATTAAAAAAATTGTGTTCTGTATTTTTGAGCAATTCGTCTACTGCATTCTAATTACTATATAAGCAATATTGATAAAATTTGTTTGTGAGGAAGGGCCACACCTCAGACCAGTCACCATCAGCTACTGTGGCCATCCCTGTCTTGTAAGAGTAAATTTATTTCTCTATTTTAGTGCAGGCAAGTAGGAAAATATATAATGCCAAGAGAAGTCTATGGATAAGAAACTAATTGAATAAAATACCAGGAGTTGATTTTCACCCTGCTTTGATATAAGTAGTCAGTACTGGACTTTGTTCTGTTACGGTTTGTTTCAGGGAAACATTTTTTAATTGAAAAGGTAAATAGAAAATAGATGTTAGTATTTTTGATATATAATTGAGTATTAGACTTACTTGATTTTTAAATTTTTCTTTAATAAACACAAGTACTTTAACATTTTTAAAAAGTTGTTTGTGAGGCTTTTCATAGAAATTTAACCTACTGAATTGTTTTTATATATGCCATGAAAGTTTTTCATGCCATGAAAAATAAAAGATTGAGCCCCTCTGCCCTGGAAAATCAAATGAGACAGACATGACTAATTTTATCATAGAGAAGTACTATTTTAACATACCTTTTTTACAAACAAAAGGTAAACTTTTGGGGAGGAGTGGTTCAAGTGGTAGAATGCCTGCCTAGCAAGCACAAAGCCCTGAGTTCAAACTGCAGTACTGCTTGTATGTATTTATATTTGGTAAGTTACTTCAGAATGATGTATTATTCCAAATTAAATAGTCACGGTACTAAACAGATAAGACAGTTCCCAGATACCCTGGATTAGTTAGTTCAGTTATAAATTTTACTTTGGAAATCCTTTTCATATTAAATATTTGCACTGCCACAATCTAAAGTTGAAGACTACATTGGGAATTAACTTCTTCATAAAATAACAAGTCACCTGTCATAGGAAAGGATAAAATTGAGTTTTTAGAGCCTGTTGCATAAAAACTAGTAACAGAAATGTATTAATTTTTTTAAATGTTAGGTTTTCAGGCATATTTTTCTTCTGAAAGATAGTCTACTGTATAAGGGAGGATCTTTTCTGGAAATGGCGTGGTAAACATTTTTTCCTATTACAGAAGACTTTCACAGTGTGCTTTTTCTTCTTTATCAGACCCAAAAGAAACTGAATTAATCTACATATTTTGGAGTCATAAGACAGAAGATGGGTGATGATGGCAACTAAAAGTGGCAATTGAAACAGCTCATCTTCTGTTTGTAGTCAGAGGACTAGACTAAAGAAACCTAGTAATTTTCTGTCCTATTGTAAAACTAAAATGTCTTTCCTGATTGAGGTTGAATCTTATCATAGGGTAAAGTTCAAGGCCTTTACCTTTTGGGAGGCATTCACCACTAAAGACAAATTGATAAGCCAGAAGTCAGCTAGTTAATTTTCAGTGGAAGATATGCTCAGCTGAAAACAGTAACTGACAAAGCTTCCCCAGACCTCAGTTTCTTTTGTTATCTACTTGGAAAGGTTGTTTACCTTAGATCTTCATCTCATTTCCAGTTCACAGTCAGGGTTTCCAGTGGATTCTCTCAGTCTCCTGACCTTGCCCCGTATTCTAGGGTAAATTCCATCTGCAGATCTTTAGACTTCTATTTACTGATTCCATTCTCAATAAGAACCTAAAAGGTGGGATTTACTAATTAACTGCAGCAGAGCTGTTTTTGAACACAAGGCCAGAGAGAATAAGTGTCTATCAGAAATACAAATTTTGAGTTTTTAAATCCTGATGATCAGTTGATACATGAAGGACACTTGAGTGCCAAAGAGGTAAGAAAGAATCTGGGAATAAAAGTCTCTTATATTGAATGAATTTTAGCTTTATGAATGACTAGAATCTTTTTTTCACTATTCTGGGAACAAGTTTGTTATCAACTGCCCCTGACATTTATGAACCATTAATGTAAAACACATGTATATCATGGAAGATGGCACACATTGCATAAGGTGTTTATTATACTGTGAATATATAGAAAGGAAAAGCCAAAGTAGGCTGCAGTTGTTAGGGAAAACCTGTGGAGGAGACAGAATTCATTTTTTTCACTTGGCTAGAATAGAGCTGTGTATGGATAGTGAACTAGGAAGGCAACCTGTTCTTGACTTCTGTCCATCTTCTTACAGCAAGAAAGTCAAACTGTTTAGGATAAAGAGAATTCACATATTATAAAATTTCTGTTTAGCTATGCTTTTCCAGTAGGTAGATTTACTAATTGGCTTACCCCATTAGATAAGGTAGAAAATTACACCTCCCTTTGCTGGTAGTTTTTCATTATATTTGTTCCCATTATATTTGGGAACATTTTTAATCTATTTTCCCTTTTCCTTTAATCCTCATTTCCCTTAGAGCATCTAAGTGGCTCCAAACAGAGTCCTCACACACAACCTCGAGATGAAGACTATGAAGGAGCTCCATGGAATTGTGACAGCTGTACCTTTCTCAACCACCCAGCGCTGAATCGCTGTGAGCAGTGCGAAATGCCACGGTACACATGAATTCAGAAAAGTTGGCACCAGGTTGAGAGTGAAACTTTAAGCACCCACCAGAAGAAAAGGAAACCTTGGGAATCTGTTCATCTGCCCAGCCTTTTCATTTCTGATTGCATGGGGGGGGGGAGGAACAGCACTATGACCACTGCTCACAAAAGGAAAAATAGGGAGGTCTTTCTTTTTTCCTTTCTTAACTCATTGCAGAGTGTGAAGTAGAAGGGGATACTTGAAACTGGGAAAGGATTCACTCCTGAAAGAATGTACACAGAGAAGTCAAGAGGTCTTCTGTAGAATCCCAATTATTAAGTTACTGCTGAGTGGCCCTTATTGTTTAAAGTCAATCTTTGAATCATGGTATGAAATGTTACAGTTTATGCAGACAAACTGTGAATTCCAGAGCAGACTTACCTGGTCACAGCTCTCTGGAAAACCAAGGCTCTCTGTGCTTCTTCCTGCTGCTTCCTGTAAAGGGAAGGGCAGGAAAAAGCACCCAGGATTATTTTTTTCTTTTTTGGCAAAATAATGAGGGTATTTGTAATTGCTGCTTTTTTCAGAGGTAATTTCAAACACACATACATACACAAACAATATACTTTAAAATGTGATTTGTAGCAGTCAGGAGTTAGGCTTATCAGGCCCTTAGTAGCAAAGTACAATCAGAGGTGTAAAGATCCCTTTGGCTTGTACAATGATTCATCAAGCTATATCAACACTGGTAACTAAGAGATAGATTTTTTTAAGTTACTGTATGTTTTTATTATACCATTGGTTTAAAAAATAAAGTATGATTTAATAAATGACATTCTCATAAAATTGTGCTTTGCCAGTAGCACAGTGAGTGTATGCCAAATGCAAGTCCATTCCAAAACCCATGTGGACATGTTGAGTTCAGCTGTGTTTCTTAAGAAATATTTGCAACTCATAGGGCCTGTCTCCACCTCCTTCCAACTTTGTGATGAATTCATAATGTTTACAGCACAGATAATAGTTTGTGTCATAATCCTAATTTAGCTGAAAAAAGTCAGTATGACCTGTTCAACAAAGATGTGTTTGCACATCAATAAACTGAAGTGAAGGAAATTGTAGTTGGCCAATGTCATAAAGTGCACAGGATTAGCAAGAGAAGGCTAGTCAAGAAATACTACTAGGGGCTGAAGATGTGGCTCAGATAGAATGCCTGCCTAGTAAGCACAAAGCCCAAAGTTCAACCCCAATACCAGCCACCCCCACACACAAAGAAGAAAAAAATTGAAAAGCAACTTTTCAGAAATACTGAATTTGTTAAGATAGTTTAGATAATATTCCAGGACTATTTATGAAACAATTGTGAGTGTGGATAAAGTGAAGAGATAAAATCACATGATTTACAATTCATTACTGGAAAATTAATAGCACATTTAAATAATTTCTCTGCCATTGATGAATTTCCTTCTTGGCTCAGATTTGGGTTTTGGAATCTCCTTCCATTTTGGTGAACATAAACAGCAATAAAGTTGGTAGGTTTTCCCGTCCTGAAGGATTTTACCTGAGGTTGTAGCCTTAGGAATACCAGATGTCCCCCTGTGTACACTAACACACTCTTTGTGCTGTCATTGTAATTTAGCAGTAATCTCTGGCAGACCTGGAAAAACAAGCTGCACTTAATAGCATAATGAAACCAAAGGCATAACTCATCATAGTTTTCCATCAGAATCAGAATTTCACACGCTACCTAGAGCATTCAAAAAATTTTCCTTATGTGCAAAACTCCCCATATTATATCCACTCGTTTCCCAAAGTAAGCATGGTTACATAATTATACTGATAAAGCATCTCTCATACAACTGCAGCAAAACTGTGAAAATAATGGTGAGAAAGTAGACAGGCTTAAAAGCATGGGCTTGAAAACAGCATTCTTCAAAGGCTTTTATAACACTGGTCTCCGTCAGTCTCTAATAACAGCCTTGCACTCGTATGGTTCCATATCTCGTTAGTGATGGTCAATCCTACTTGATGTTAGGAAACAGTGTAGGGGATACACACACACAGCTTGGTGTTGTAGCTAAAAGGTTTACCAGTATTCATAGTGTGATGTTGAAATGGCAGCAGTTAATTTGGCAGTTGACAGTTGAAAATGAAAGTAGCATGTCTGAAAACCATCTGATGCTTTATTAAAACCATGTAGATGACCTTAAAACTATTGCATGAAAATACATCAAGGTTAATATGCTGTTATCATACAGTAAATGCATGGTTTCAGTCCTTTGATGACACATCTAATCAGTCATTGCTTTCACCTGCCAGGAGAAGTGAGGAAACAGTTGATTTACTAAGTGTGGAGAGTGGGGTATGAGACATCAGAGATTGACTTTATGGAAGTTTTGAACATGTTAATTTTTAATTGTGTACAAGTTTCATATGCCAACATTGGCTGTATTCAGTTTGTAATAGTGAGCAAAATAATTTGACACTGATAAATTTGATATATTTAACTGTGTCCCGTATATAGACTGCTTCTTGCTTAAGACCAGTTTGAATAAGAATTCACCCATCTTTTGAGGTGCTTTACAGAGGGATCTCCTATTCAGAATGGTATGCATAAACAGTTGGCATATAAACAGATTATGAAATTGGGGGATGCCTGACTGCTGGGGTGCCTATGCCCTTTGGATCAGGTGGTGTACTCCTCGTTTCTTATAAGAGGCTTTCTTTAAAATCCTAGTTTGATATATCTGGTAACATAGACCTGACTATACACTTTGCATCGTTTCACTGTTTTTTAAACTGGGTTTTTAGAAAGCACATTTGACATTCTGTTAAAAAAGCATTGCCCCATAAGTTTTGGAGTTCTGAAAAAGTTTAAAGTGGAAATAGAGGAGCCAGAAACTTCTAAACATTGTAAAATGTTTCAAGTTCATATTGATCTAGTTTGAGAGAAAGTAGAGGGATTTTAAAGAAATGCATAGTAAAAAAAATGTAGTTTTAGAGCAGATTAATGATGGTGGGGGAAAGTGTTGCTACTTTGTTTATTTCCCTAAAAGAAATGGGAAGTGTGAAAAGCAGTTTAATTTTTAAGGAGCTGGTCTCAACTTTAGTACCTTTTAATTATGAAAGAAATCAATGTTTCCTTAAATTTTTGTCATTGCTTTGTCACAGTTACCTAGGGTTCATATCCAACTTTTGTGGCAACTCAAGCTTAAATAGTCTTTTAAAAGGTTATTGTAATGTCCTTCTGACAGTATAAACAGAAAGCAAGAATATAAAGCATAGAATTGTTCTTTAAAAATATCAATGATGTATCCTGGAATGTGAAGATGACCCTTTATAGTTATAAATTGAATTATTTTAATATTGTACCATTGTTAGACCTTGAATGAGTCCATGTTACAGTGTGTGTGTATCTGTAGAGAAAGGACAATTGAAATGTTACTTTAAAAAAATCAAAATTGGTCACTGCCTTTGTTGCACCACTACTGTATCTTTTTGAAAGAATTAACAGTATTTTCCTATTGTGAAAGTTAATTCTGATAATGTTTTCACATTCACCATTTTCTTCTGTATTATTTGCTTCCCCAAATATTTAATACAAGTAGATTTTGCATGGCTTGGGCATTCAGAGATTAATAGAATGATGACTCAATTTTAATTTCTAAAGCCATGAAAAGTTGCTTTGAGACTGAACAATTCTGAGTTCTTATTTATAACAACACCCAATGTCCATGTTTCTTTCCCTTCTGTAAAAGAATTGATCAGTTTCTTCATTAAAGCAGCAAGAAATTATTAAATCTTGTAAATACCATGTGTCCTTTAGATTTCTGTGTATGCTGTGAATGAGTTATTTTGAGATGAAGTTGTACAAAGGCATTTTAAAAGCTATGCATGCATCGTACCTCCAAACAGTACATATTTAGAAAGTCAAAGTTCTGCAAAATAAATTAATAAACTAAAAACAAGCACTACATTCTGCATCTTTTCTGTGTAGTTAGAAATATTTTAGAGTATCAAACTAGCTCTATTTCCAAACATTTATAGATTCACAAACCTAATTAACACATTTTACATTCTTTACTAGAAAATGTAGTAGTTTCAGATTTTGGGTATTAAGTGCACATGTAAGCACCATTATATAAAAATTAGAAAATTCCTTTTTATTACATTTAACATGATTTACAAAAGAATAATTTTCTTTAAAAAAATATGTCAAACACGGTGGCTCATGCTTGTATCCCAGCTACTAAGGAGGCAGAAATTAGGAGGATCACAATTTGGGGCCAGCCTGGGCAAAAAGTTATCAAGACCCCCAACTCAATCAACACCTGTCATCCCAGTTATGCAGAAGGCATACCCAATTTGCTTACTACTCAGCTTCTAAAATTGTGTATATAAGCATTCTTATTTCATCTATCTCCCTGGATTTTTTTGAAGTTAATCCCAGACATATCATTTTCATTTCATTTATAAATAAACTTTTTAACACAACATTATATGTGTCATACCTTACAAAACCACTTTCCAAATACTGAATGTCCAGTATTAAGTCTTCCCAGTAAGTCTTAGACTTTAAAAAAAATAAAGTTTTCCAAATTAGGATCTGAATGGGATACTTGAAACATAATATGTCTGTTAAGTCTTTGTGGACATATATGTATTCTTGCATTCTCCCTCCTTGCCTATCACAGATCATTTATTAACCTGGATAGCTTCATAAGGAAACTTCCTCATCAACTATTTACTCTCCACCACATCTTACAGTTACATAGTAGAAAACATCAGGCTATGCATGGAGTCTGTAATCCAGCACTGGAGAGGCCTGAGGCAGGAGGGTTCAGAGTTGTTTGAAGCCAGCCTGGGCTACATAGCAAAATTTGTTTCCAAAAAAACGCATCAAAATGTCTTTAAAAGTAGTATTGAAGGGAGTGGGGCAAAATGGCAGATTAGACGTGCCCTCTGTTTTAACTCTGAATGAAAAAGAGGTAACAAAGGAAAATACATTCTAAAGAGAGGAAGAGCTTTGGAGATCATGAGGTGGTAGGACAGCTGAAAACCAGACAAACAGGCAAAATAGAAAAGAAAAACAGTCCCAAGCTCCTACGTTAGCTCTTATGGGTGAGGACCCACACACACAATCACAAGGTAAGCCAAACAGCCCTAGTGACAGGCTGGCGATTGTAGTACTGGATAAGCTCCACACTCCCCACAAGCCTTATACCCAGTGCAGGATTTGGTAAGACTATTCCAGTGTGGAAGGCTAGCTTCTGCAAAAAAAAAAAAAAAAAAAGGTATTCCCCTTGTCTCAGCTATAGCAAGACACCCATCTTGAGACAGGCTATCAAGGCTGAGCTACTCTGGGGCCTTGTAAAAAAGAAACAAGCAAGGATCATTGTTTTGGGATACCCTGCCACTGAATCTGGGTGAGAGGTGTGATGTCCTGAAGAAGGAGAGGGTCTGCTGTGGTCCTGCTGGAAAGGTTAAATAGCAGGGAACTTCACCAGTGAGCAGAAATCATTCCTGCTCCCTGTGAGTCCCATCACTTGCCGGTCATGTCTAAACAAAGCACCAAGTAACATCAAGTAACATCAAGCTCCCTGCTGATGTACTCAGCCTACAGGACCTTTCTCATGGCTATGTATCTAGCCTTTCTGGGATGGGGGGATGTGTCTGAGTGCCCTGAGCCCAGGTTGATCCCAAATCATGTGATTTTCACAGCCTCCCACATTGGGCAGAGTGCAAAAGCACCTTCCAGGAACTGCACCCCAGTGTGTGTTTTCTGCCTGGTAGGTCAGAAGACCTAAACACTAGATCCTCTGAATCACACTTCCACAGCCTCATCCTCCGCACTGAAGATGAACTGCCAGTCAGGGTCTAAAAGCACTGCTACCTGCATCTCTGTGTTTGCTGCCAAGCAGCTCTGAAGGCCCAGAGTGCAAGCCTTCTAAATCATGTGAATTCAATAGCCTCCTCAAGTAAGTACCAAAGGAGGTAAATTTGGGGATGGGGGTGGAAGCACTGAAACCTCCAAGAAATGTACCCCAGCATGTTTGCTGCCAAGTGAGACTAAAAGTTGCAAACTCAGGCCTGCCAAATCACATGATTTCCAGACGCCTACCCCTCCCCCATGGTAAGTAAACTGCTGGGCAGGGAGTAGAACCACTGAGACCAGCAGGCAGTGTCTCAGTTCTTATCCTGCCAGTGAAGTCAGTGCTCTTGCCTCACCTCATCCCCCCTCATTGGGGTACATCCCT
This sequence comes from Castor canadensis, assembly GCF_047511655.1. Classification (NCBI taxonomy): domain Eukaryota; kingdom Metazoa; phylum Chordata; class Mammalia; order Rodentia; family Castoridae; genus Castor; species Castor canadensis. The sequence continues at coordinate 114,896,566 of NC_133405.1, forward strand.
AGGCTTGGAATTGGGGGGATTTTGGTAGAACAAATGGGAATGTGCTGGGCACACAGGCTGTGAGCTCCCTGTGGCAATAGTGCCTTGCAAACAAGGGAAGCATCTATAATGAAAGTAGCCCAGAACCATACTATAAAAGAATATAGCTAGTTTACCTCAACCTGAACAGGACTTGGGATTAGGCCCAAAGCCCTGAGCATGAAGATGAATGCTTGGCTACTGAACCATATTCCCAGTCTAGTGGTAAGAAACGGCACCTCAACCCTGCCACTGCACTGCCTGCCTGAACATTGTGAATGCTTCAATTGAAAGACTACAGGTAAAGAGAACTTCCAACCAGTGGCTTGGCCTCAAATAACACAAATCCCAATGCAGAAGCCAAGAAATAGGAACAAAAAACTCTTAACATGATTCCTCCAAAACTCAACAACTCCACATTAACAATCACCAAGGATAGTGAAGTGAATGACATCTCAAAAAATCTTTAAAATAATAATGATCAATGAAATTAAAGAAAATATGAAAAAGTGCCTGAATTAATTCCAGAAAACTCAAAGAGTGGAATGAAATAAAACAGATAATGCAGGATATGAAAGATGAATTCAATAAAGATAAAGAAATTCTGAGAAAATCAAATTGAAATTCTGGAAATGAAGCTGAAGTCAAAAAACTGAGTTGAAAGTCTCTCCAATAGACTTGATCAAATTGAGGACAGAATATCAGGGCTTGAAGATAGATGTACTAGAATGTTCTGATGAAGATAAAAAGTATGAACATAGCATGCAAGGTCTCTGTGACACAATTAAAAGACCAAACCTATGGGTCATGGGAATAGACAAACAAGAGGATTAAGCTTAAGGCACAGAAAACATATCCAATAAAGCAATAGTAAAATGCTTCCCAAATTTATGAAGAGGTGGTCCTTAAGATACAGGAGACTTTTAAGACTCCAAACAGATAAGACCAGAAAAGAACCACTCCTAAGCACATTACAGTTAAAAATTAGGTATACAGAACAAAGGAAGGATATTGAAAGCTGTAAGAGAAAGTTGCCAAGTCACCAATGAAGGCAAACTCATCAGAGTAACATTTCTCAACAGAAACTTTAAAAGCAAGGTGAGCATGAAATGATGTATTTTGAGCCCTGATAGAAAACAACTGCCAATGTAGATTACTCTATCCATCCAAGCTATTCTTCATAATTGAAGGAGAAATGAAAACCTTCCATGATTAAAAAAAAAACCCTAAGGCACACTTCATGACCACTACATCAGTATTGCAGGAGATACTTAAAGAGATCCTACATACAGAATATGAAGATAAATGCAGCCATGAAGATACTTGAAAGAATAAATCTGACTAGAAGAATAAAGGAGCAAATAGGAAGTAGCAAGAATTAAACACTACAAAAATAACAAGATGACTAGGACTACTACATACCTTTCAATAATAACTCAAAGTTAATGGTCCCACTTCTCCAATCAAAGACATAATAGACTGGCAGATTTGTTTAAAAAACAAGATCCAACTCTTTGTTCCCTGTAACAAATGCACCTCACTGGCAAAGACAAAAACAGGCTTAAAGTGAAAGGATAGGATATGATTTTACAATCAAATGGAAGCCAAAACCAAACAGGAGTAGCTATACTCATCCCTTAGAAAGCAGGATTCAACCCAAAATTAGTCAAAGAGGGTCACTTCATATTGACAAAGCAAACAATCCATCAAGATGATATAATAATTGTAAACATATGCACTGAATGTCAGCATACCCAATTCAATAAGGTAAACACTGCTAAACAAAAGTGCTGAACAAAAAAAAATAATAAGGAAACCAGAATTAAATGATACAATAGATAAAATGAACATAACAGTCATCTATGGAATAGTCTACACCAAAGCCACAGAATAATCAAGAAAAGAAACAACAAATGCTAGTGGGGATGTGGGGACAAAGGAACCGTCATACACTGTTGGTGGAAATGTAAATTAGTGCAGCTACTAGGGAAACCTGTATGGAGGATCCACGAAAAACTAAAAATACAACTACCATAAATTTCTGCTATACCACTCTGGGCATATATCCAAAGGAATGTGAGTCAGCAAAAAATAGAGACACCTGCATACCCAGTTTTATTATCAGCACTATTTACAACAGCCAAACTATGAAATCAGCCTAAATGCCTATTAACCAATGAATGAATAAAGAAAATGTGATACACACACACACTAGAATATTATTCAGCCATACAGAAGAATGAAATGATGGTCATTTGCAGGAAAATGGATGGAAATGGAGATCATCATGTTAAGGAAAAGGACAACTATCACATGTTCTTTCTCACATGTGGAATGTAGGCTAAAAAGAATTACATGATTGTAGAATGGGCACTGTTTGTGGAGGGGAACCAGTGGAATGGTGGAAGGTGAAAGGAGAGGGTGATGGGGGGATTAAGATCAAAGTACTTTATATGAAGGTATGAAAATAGTATTGTGAAGCCCATTACAACTGGTTAAAAAGAGGGAGGGGGACCACAAAGACCAATGGAGGGGGTGAATTTGATCAAAGCACATTAAATGCATTTGTGGACGTATCACAACAAAACCACTCTGTACAACATACACTAATAAAAAAACGTAGAATGTGGAATATTTTTCATACTCTCATTATTTCCATATCCTAGGTTGTCTTTCTTAAATAATTGACTTTTTGATTACTACAACATTGGTTCACTATGGTCCTCTTCTTTGTAGCAATACCAGTGTGGACTATGTTTCCTGTCTATAATCTCATTATCCACATCATGATTTCTCTTCAGGTATTGACCAGCTCAGGTTTCCATACAGAACACTGACAAATGTTGGGTGAAGTATAGGGATGGCTCAGTGTTGGTCTTTCACCTGCATTCTTCTAAAGAACCCCATTGGCCTCTTTCTAGGACATTGACCAGACAATGTTTATGATGAAGATTTCAAAGATACTAAATAGTATATATAATATGTGGGTGTGAATTTTTTCAGTGCTGAAAATTGAACCCAGGTCCTTGAGCATGCTAAGCAGATGATCTATCATTGAGCTATAACCCTCACCTGTGGGTGAGATTTTTGTTTTGCAAGTTCTAGTTTCTAGAGCAGTGAAATCATATCACTTGTCATGCTTTTTGGACATTGGTAGATATACTTTTGGCTACTTTTCATGATATAACAGTGGTAAATATGTAGTGGGAGGAATGTTAAGTAATAAAGCCTACTTTCCTTCCTAGCATTGTGGTTTAGAAATAAATAGGTAGTACATTCTATATTACTTTGGTTTCTTTTATATTTTGTGCATTTACTCTCACAAGGACCAAGATAGTTTTCAGGTAATTCTGTTACCTTGATCAAGAATTGCTAACATAAATGATGGCTAGTAGAGTGGCTCAAATGGTACAGAGGCTGTCTAGCAAGCATGAGGCCTTGAGTTCAAACCCCAGTTCCACAAAAGAAAACTGCTAGCATTTATAGCCATTTCTAAATCCCCCCCTAGTTCTTTTTTTTTAAATTGACAGTACTAGGGTTTGAACTGAGGACTCTGCACTTGCCAGGAAGGTGGTCTACCACTTGAGCCACGCCTCCAGCCCTTTTTGCTTAGGTTATTTTGGAGATAGGGTCTTGCTTCTTGTGCTGGCCAGCCTGGACTGCAATCCTCCTATTTTAGTCTTTCTTCCCACCATAGCTGGGATGACAGGCGTGTACCACCACATCCAGCTTCTCCTTTGCTGAGATGAGGTTCTGTGGCTGCCCAGGAACCATGATCCTCCAGATCTCAAGCCTCTCTGTAGCTTGGGATAATAGGCCTATTTCTCCATGCCCAGATATTGGTTGAGATGGGGTCTCACAAACTTTTCTGCCTGGGTCTGTCCTCAAGGATCCTCTCAATCTCAGCCACCACAGCCTGGCTAACTTTGCTTTCTTTTAATCACTAGGAATACAGTAGTCTTGAATTGGTTGTGTATGATTCAACGAAGATATTTATTTGAAAGGTATTGATGTTGGGGAGGAGGAGAAAACTGAGTTAGCATTTTAAGATAGCTTGCATTCCCTATACACTATTTGGCAGTGAATCAAATAGTCACATGTGGCATGGGGCTATTTTTTCAAGATTACAATTTCAGTTTCTCTTCCCAAATGCCACTGCCATTACTAACAAAAACTTTTGTAAGAGTTGGAGAACAGGGAGGGGTGCTCTAATGTGGTCAGAAATGACAGGAGGCAGATGGGGATATATTAAGGGCATTAGCAGCTAGTGTCAGCCAGGTCAAAACTCTAGCTATCATGAAAAGTCAACCTATGAAGTAAGTCTGTTGGGGACAACAGAGCTCATGAAGACCCCCAAACTCTGAGCAGTAAGCAAATGGAAGGGTCTATGTGTTGGATCAGAAGCATGTAGATTGCAGCTCATTTGGCACCATGGTTCATTAAATCAGGAAGGCACTTATGGAGAATTATTTGGCCACTAGTTGAGGGGTATAAGGAACCACAATGAATGCAGGAGAAAAACTTGCTTGGCCTTCTGAGGATTCCAGGGATTGGGTTTTCAACCCCTCAACCCTGAAACACTTCTCACAGCTGTCTACTTAGTGAGCGACCAAATACAAATGGTTAGGAAAACATTGAACTTCCCAACTTTTCTACTATTTTATAATCTAGTAACTTCCACCAAGAAAAATAAAATTATAGAAGTAGTCTTTTCATTTTTGTTGGATATTAAAAGATTTGTGCAGTGTGACTCACATGGCATTTAAAAATTCTTTTAAAATCAGCAAACATATACAAAATTGTAGCATTCTGAAAATAGAATCTCATTCTATACAAAGGAGAAAAGAAAACTTTACTTCTAATTTTAATTCCAAAAGAATGGGCAACAGTGTTGTTATTTCTCAAAAAGAGAACAATCAGATCAGGAAAGGTTGCATTCAAATGAAGAGTAATTTTTTCCTAAATTTTAAAATACAAGTATAGATAATGAATACAGAAAATTGAGTCAATGGAGAAATGTTAGAATTCAGAGGAGAGGGATAAGGAGATGAACAGCTAACACATAAGAAATGTGAATTCTAAGTCAGGCATAGTGGTAAATGCCTATAATCCCAGCACTCAGGAGGCAGAGGCCAGAGGATATTGAATTTAAGGTCACCTTGCAGTACTCAGTGAGACTCCATCTCAAATAAAAGTAAAAGAAATGTGAATTCTAGAGCCAGGAGATGCAGTGAGGAAAACCAGAAGAACAAATGCAACAAACAATAAAATTCAGGAGACAATAGAGCAGCAACAAATAACGATACAGTCATGCTCCAAATAACAAGGCCTTAGTCAACAACAGACCTACTGTATGTATGATGGCAGCCCCATAAGACTATAATGGACCAGCTGAAAAACTCCTATTGCTTAGTGACATAATTATAACATACATTATAGTATAAACACAGCATACAAACTGTCATGCCACAATGCATTTCTTACATGTTTATGATGATCCTAACATAAACAAATCTGTGGGATTTTTATGAAGACATAGCACAGGTAATTATGTACAGTACATATTTGATGATAATGAATAGCTATGTTACTGGTTCATTTTTACCATATTATACTTTTTATCATAGTTCTACTTATAAAAGCAATATGCCCTGTTACACTGGCAGCCGCTTTGTATATCTAATGTTTACTGCATCAAGAGACTATCTAAGTTTATGTTTGTATACTCTATGATGTTCACATGATAACAAAATCACCTAACACATTTCTCAGAATATATCCTTGTCATTAAGGGATACATGACTATATAAGCAATGGGGCAGAAGGGTTGAAAAATATTGCCCACAAAGGTAAACAATAAAGGTAACATCAGAATTCTCCCAAACTTTTGCATATTACTCAAATACAACTTTGATTTTGACATACAAAATAGTGAATATTAATATCAGCTTGGTTAAATCATCATATAATGAAACTTTATACTTCACAGCAACTAAATGTACTTTTTCAAATGTCCACCATTTACAAAATTTAAACAATCAAGAAAAATCTCATTCTCTAAAACAGAGTTATAAGAGGTCACATTTTTCTGAGTATAAGGCATTAAATTACAAATTATTGGAACACATCAAGCCACCTAAAAGTTTAAAAAGCTCTAGGTAAATTACTCTTAATTCCAGAGTTGAAAAACAGAATTAAAGTCAGATTTATGTCAGTAGGCTGGTTCTCAAAAAGAGATTTTAACAAAGGCATCTCAAACTGAAGAAAAATTTCAACTTCCAGCGCACAGAATAAGAATGCTTGATCTTAATGACATTTCAAAGGTTGCAAATATTGAAATATTTCTAGATATCAATTGTCCACACCTGTAACAGAACAAGTTGCAAAGAAATAATTCAATACTCATGGTGATGTCACTTGTAGGAAATATGTTCCCAGGACAAGAGATCTCTGTGAAAACTATAATGGTGAAATGGCTGAGGGAAGAAACTGTGTCTTATATGGCTAGGGTTAAGAATCCTTACAAGCTGGACAGATTCAGGAAAGAGCTAGAGCAGAATTATTCTAAGACCAAACTGATATGTGTCATATGTGGGAAAACGTTTTTAGAAGCTAGCAGCTTGAGAAGGCATGTAAGTATTCACAAAACAGCCAAACTACATCTATCACACGTGCGGAAAGATTTTTACCACATCTACCATTCCCTAGTAACCACCATTCTTCTCTTTACTTCTCTGTGTTTGCCTTTTTAGAGTCTATGTGTGAGATCATGTGTATTTCCTTCTCTTCCTGGATGATTTCACTTAAGACAGTAATCTCCAGTCCCATCCATGTTGTCACAAGTGACAGGGTTTAATTCTTTTTTATGGGTGAATAGTATTTCACTGTGCAGACATACCACGTTTTCTTTATCCATTCATCAGTGGATGGGCACAAAGTTTAGTTCCATTCATGGTTATTATAAGTAGTGGTACAATGCTCTTCAATGTACTGATTTTATTTTCCTTTGGATATATACCCAGTAGCAGGATTGTTGGATCATATGGTAGATTTTTAATTTTTTGTGAAATGTCCATATTGCTCTCTATTATGCCTGTACTAACTTATATTTCCCACCAATAGTGTGCAAGGATTCCCTTTTCTCCACATTCTTACCAGCATGTATTATTTTTAGTCTTTGATGATAGCCATCCTAACAAGTATGAGGTGATATCTTGCTGTTTTTATTTTTCATTCCTCTGATGATTAGTGATGCTGAGCATACTTTATATTTTTTTCTCAAATCATTTTTAATAGCATACATTAACTGTACAGGGGGGAATTCATTGTGACATTTCTAAATATCCTTACATTGTACATTGGTTAGGTTCACCCGCACCATCTCTCCCCCTTATCCCCCTTCCTCTCACCTAAAACAATTGCAAAAGATTTCACTGTTCTATTTTATATATGTATACAAAGCACATCGACCATATTCACCCTCCTCCCTCCCACCACTCCACAGGACCTATTTTATAGTTCTGTCCTTCATTTTTAATTCCAAAGTCAGTGTTCAAAGGAGTTTCTCAATGTATCCCAGCTGTGAATATCATATGTCTTCCTTTAAGAAATGCTTGTTAAAGCCCTTTGTCTATTTTTAAATTGAGTAATCTGTTTTCTTGATATTGAATTCAGTTTTTAATATATTTTGAATATCAATCCTTTTACAGATGTATGTATAGCCTACAGATATTTTCTCTTGTTCTGTGGGTTGTCTCTTCACTGATAATCATTTCCTTGGCTGTACAGAAGCTTTGTAGTTTGATAAAAAAAACTGGCCTGGGCGGAGGGCAGAGGGAAGAGATGGCCCAAACAATGTATGCACATATAAATAAATGAATAAACAATTAAAAAATAAAATTTGGAAAGGAGAAGAAAAAAACAAAGTTCAATATATCTGAATTAAAAAAAAAACCCAACTGGCTTATATTCACTTTTGTTGCCTGTGCTTTTGGGATACTAAAAAAAATCATTGCCTAGGTCAATATCATGGAGCTTTCCCCCTGTTTTCTTCTGGTTATTTTACAATTTCAGATATTCTGTATATCTTTAATCTATCTTTATTTGTGTATATGATGTGATAATAAGGGTCTAATTTCATTGTCCTGCCTGTAGATACCCATTTTTTCCCAGCAACATTTATTGAACAAATTGTCTTTTTCCCATTTTCTGTATTTGCCACCTTTGTTGAAAATGAATTCATCATAAATGTGTGGATTTACTTCTGGGCTCTCTGTTCTGTTTCATTGATCTCTATGTCTGTTCTTATGCCAGTATCATGTTGTTTTATAATGATTGTTTCATAGTATATTTTGGAGTCAGGCAGTTTAATGCTTTCAGATTTGTTCTTTTTGCTCAGGCTTGCTTTGACTATTTGCAGGTTATGGTTCCATATAAATTTTAGGATTTTTTCCTGTTTCTATGAAATTGTCATTGGAATTTTGATAGGAATTATACTAAATCTGTAGATCACTTTAGGTAGAATGGACATTTAAAAATATTAACTTTTTCAATCAATGAATATAGCATATCATTCCATTTATTTTAGTCTATCTTAATTTCTTTTTACAAATGTTTTAAGTTTTTTTGTACAATGGTCTTTCACCTCCTTGGTTAAACTTATTCTGAAGTGGTTTTTTTGTAGTTGTAATTCAGATTGCATTCCTGATTTCTCTATCTATTCAGATAGTTTTAGTGTATTGAAATACTATTGATTTTGTATGTTGATTTTTGTACCCTATACAACTTTATCAGTTGTCAAAATTTTTTTTGTTTTGAGTCCTTAGAGTTTCTTATATATAAAATGATGTTTTCTGGAGAATGTTTAATTTCTTCCTTTAGTATTTGAGTGCCTTTTATTTCTTTCTCTTGCCTAATTGCTCTGACTAGGATTTCCAGTTCTTTATTCAATAGAAGTGGTGACAGATTTGTCTTGTTCCTAATGAGGAAGACAAATGGATACCTTCACTACTGCTATTCAACATTGCACAGGAAATTCCAGCTGAAATAATTAGAGAAATGAAGAGCATCCACATTGGAAAGGAGGAAGTAAAAACTACCTTGCCCTGGATCCAAGGTGGTTGGGTAAGATGTTCCTTCAACTATTTCTTGTCTCACAAAAGCTAAGAAAACCAACTGAGAGACTACTGTGCCTGGTTGTAGCAAAATAATGAGAAAAGTGGCAATGAATCAAGCAGTGCATTAAGGAGAGAGTTGCCTCCTGCTTGGGGCAGGAAGAAGGAATTAAATCCAGACCTTCGGCCTGAAAAACAGTACCAGGCCTGCCATGGTTGAACCCCAGAAACTGTGAATTGAGCCTCTGGACCCTCTTTAACTGGATACCCGAGGAATTGCCACCACTACCCATCCCTTAACCTCGGACAGCAGAGTGAAGAGCAAGACTCCACCAGCTGGCAAATAATGTAGTAAACTGACCATAGGACTTTGCCAGAGAGCTCAGTGCCAGGCCTGCTATACTGAGACCCAGCGTCAGAGCCCAAAATCCCCTATTCTGAGGCTAGTGCTCATAGATGGAGCCTCTAGACCTGCCTCTGCATCAGGGAGAAACCTGATTCCCTGGGAAATGGACTCATGTTTCAGCCTGTATCACTGCCGGTCATGTCCCAGGAATCACCAATGGCTCAGCTTAGCATCATCCTGGGCAGCCAAGGGATGGCCTCTAGCACCCCTTTCTCAACCAGGGACAAGACTCTGAGGAGCAGAACTCCTCGCACTGAGGACTGGAACAAAGAAGCAAGACAGTACTGTAGCTTAGAACTCAGTGTGGGACTAATGAAACCTGACAGTAGGCAGATATTAACTATCCTTGTCCCCAGGCCAGTGACTGCAGAAGGACCTCTGCACCAGCCCCAGAGCCAGTGACCTCAGCCAATTGTATTGCTACTCAGCCAGTATCACCTATGTCTTGCTGCTGTGACCTTGGGCCATGAATCTACCCCTAGAGAAGGCAGCACACAAAATTGTTGGCCTTAGTCCTGCCTCAGCACTGTGCTGGTTTTGGCAAACTGTGGGCTCCAGGTTGACCCACCATTGCTGTGCTGGTGGCCATAGAACTTCTCACCCTATTCATTCCCCAACCCCAGGCAATAAAACACAGAAATTGTCTATTGAGTGAGGGAAAGGGTTAGTGCCAAGTCACTGTATAGAAGCCAGTGGTTTGTTCCTGCCAAGGTGGGGCCCAGAATCATGCAGAATTCTGTGTCACCTAAATATAAGCCAGTGACTACAGATGAGGTAGAAACTTGCAGGGATGGACTATCCATTTTAGGCATTCCTCCAGTCCATTCAACCTACAGATTTGGGACAATCTGGACCAGTGCACCCTCTGGTGCTGAAATGGCAACAACACACTTAAAACAAATGAGGCAAACCTAGACTTAGGGTACCATCTAGTGTTGAAAGAGAAGTGTTCACAGGCTCAAATAAGCTGACTGCTTAGAATTTCTGGAAAGATAGGCATGCACACAGCAGATTACAAAGACTGGAATACCTAATCTTTATAAGTACAGATGTTTTGTAAGCTGGCTTATAAAAACCAAACATCTATAAAGGGCTGAGGATGTAGTTTAATAGTAGAGCACCTGTCTAGCATGAAAAAAGTCCTGTGTTCAATTGCCAGTACTGCAAAACAAAAAGACTACAAAACATAAAAAAATAATAAGAAATCAGGGAGACCCAAGATGGCTGAGCAGAGGTATCCAGCATCCACCTCCTTTTCCTCAATAGAGAAGAGCCAAAGTAACAAGTTTATAGCTGCATTTTGATGGTGGTGACTGGAAGAACACTGGAAATAAGCAAGGGAGAAACTGAAACCATTTAATAGTCAAAGATCTGGGACAACAGCAATAGAAAAAGCAAGAAAATACTCTGGCAACCAAGGGAGGAGTCCCCAATTGCAGGGGCAAGGGTGAAAGAGTCCCAGCAAACTTTCAGTTCTGGCAATCCTGGAAAGTTTCATAATCCTCACAGGCTTTACAGCTCACTTAGTTAAGTAAACCAAAATTTCCACTACTGTCTTGCTTTGGGAATGGATCTCATGAAATGTCCCAGAGTACATCTTGAGTGTTGTAGTTAGGATCTATCTTCAGAAGTGAGCTACTGTCTGAATTTGACTGCTTTAGGGGTGAGAAAACCATAGATAGGTCCCATCTCTAGGATTCCACAGACACTCCTCTGTGCTTACTTGAGTGTTAGCTACCTCACATACCCAACTTGGCCCAGCAGATTGATTGATGAGTGTCTGTCCTGAACTATAGGAGATGGGTGTTTGAACACAAAAAGAATGGGAGGGCGGTGCCTTCTGGAACCAGGATATCAAGGTGCTTACCTTCAAAGACTAAGGGTGTAGCCAGCACATGTGGACTTATGCCAGTGCCAGGACTGGAGGTAAGCACTCACATGATTCCTGTTGCCAGTGCTCAGGTACTTGTTACTGACAAGGTGGTCAGGGAACACCATGTCTCCTGCTTCTGGTCTGCACACAGGCATGTACTGAGGGAGGTCATGAGCAACTTGATGGTTCTGGATATCATCCTGTCCCTAGGTGTGTGCTATAGTTGAATGAGGGGTGGGAGTAAAGAAACCCTGACTCTAGCCATCACCCTGCTCCTGGATGTACACAGACAGTAGGGAGGAATTTGGACTGGCACCAACTCCAGTCCCATTCCTGGGCATGTACTGCCACCAACAGAGAAAAACACCATGGTTCCTGCTGCACCTAACCTATGTTGTTCCTGCCATTACCATAGCCCTGCATTTTATCTGCCCATGCACTTCTCTCAGGACTGGATATGAGCATCACAGAGGGGCTTCTGGAATTCCCATCACTACTTCTCCCTGTGTAGCAGCTAGCCCTGAACCATACACGGGTCAGAGGACAAATGCTTCAGGTCTCTCACCATTGCTGGTGCTAGCAGAGCAAGATTCTCTGGTTAGTAGCAGAGCTAGCATGAACAGTACCTGCAGAAACCCCCATCAGTCAATAGGGGCCACCACTCCCATTGTTGGAGTAGCCACATAGAGAGTGCCCACACCCGCTGCTGCCTGTACTACAAAGGTCTGAACTGCTATAGTGACTCCACACTTTTTTATTTTGCAGGGAACACAGGCAAAGTTTTAATGGGGCTTTGGCTCCTGAGCCAAGGGAGTTCTCACTGACCACAGGGGAGAGCTGGCTGCTCTCTGAACAAAGGGAGAGGCAGCTTTTTCTATTTTTACTTTCATTTTATATCCTGTACCTTTTAAAATTTTTATTTTATCATTTTTACATTTACTTACATGTGTATACATTATTTGAGCCACCTCCCACCCCGGGCAGAACCTGTTTCACCCTCTTGTTCTCCGAGTTTGTTGAAGAAAAAACATAAAAGATTTAAAAAAAAAACATAGTGCTTTTGCTACTTTGAGATGAAGATAGCTATACAGTAAGACTCCTTGTGTTGTTTCCATGCATATATATATATTGCAACCCAAATTGGTTCATCTCTACCAGACCTCTTCACTACTTCTTAGTCCCCTTCCCACAGTGGCCTCTGCCAGTTTAAGATTACTATATTTGCTCCTACACAGTGAGCATATCAAACACCTTCAAGTTTTTTGTTTCTTTCCCTTTCCCCATCCCTCTTGTACATAGCCTCTCCTTAGTGTGAGACCCATGTCCAATAATATTACTGCACTTAAGTCTATAATCCACATATGAGGGAGAAAACGTGATTTTTGGTTTTCTGAGCCTAACTTGGCTTAAGATGATGTTCTCTAGTTCCATCCATTTACTTGCAATAAACATAGGTGTGCAGGTGCCTTTGTATTACCTGAGAGTCACATTCATTTGGGTGCATCCCTAGGAGTGGGATTGATGAATCATATGACAGATCTATGTTTAGTTTTTTAAGAAGCCTCCATGTTGTTTTCCAAAGTGGTTGTACTAGCTTACATTCCCACAAGCAGTGTATGAGGGTTCCTTCTTCATGCATCCTCACCAACACTTGTTGGTGGTGTTCTTGATGCTAACTATTCTAACAGAAGTGAGATGGAATCTTAGTGTGGTTTTGATTTGCATTTCCTTTATGGCCAGGGATGGTGAGCATTTTTTCATGTGTTTTTGGCCATTTGAACTTCTTCTTTTGAAAAGAGTCTGTTCTGTTCAGTTGCATACTTCATTATTGGTTCATTGATTTTTGGGAAGTTCAGTTTTTTGAGATCCATATATATTCTGGTTATCAGTCCCTTGTCTGATGTATAGCTAGCAAAGATTTTCTCCCATCCTGTGGGTGGTCTCTTCAATTTAGAGACCATTTCTTTTGTCGTGCAGAAGCTTTTTAATTTCATGTAGTTCCATTTGTCAATCCTTTTTCTTAGTTGTTGAGCCACTTGAGTTCTACTGAGGAAGTCCTTATCCATACCTATTGTTCCCAGTGTATTCCCTGCTCTTTCCTTTAGCAGCTTCAAGGTTTCAGGTCTGATATTAATGTCCTTAATCCACTTTGAGTTGATACTAGTACAGGGTGATAGCCATGGATCTAGTTTCAGTTTTCTGCAGACAGATAACCACTTCTCCCAGCAACATTTGTTGAAGAGGCTGTCTTTTCTCCATCATATATTTTGGCACCTTTGTCAAAAATTAGGTGGGTGTAGCTGCATGGATTCATATCCAGGTTCTCTATTCTATTCCACTGGTCTTCATGTCTGTTTACTGCCAGCACCATGCTGTTTTTATTGCTATGGCTCTGTAGGGTAGTTTAAATTCAGGTATTGTGATACCTCCAGCGTTGCTCTTTTTGCTCAGTGTTGCCTTGGCTATTATGATCTTTTGTGCTTCCAAATGAACTTTAGGGTAGATTTTTCAATCTCTGTTGTGAATATCATTGGGATTTTGATGGGAATTGCATTGAACATGTAGATGGCTTTTGGTAGCGTAGCCATTTTTACTATGTTGATTCTGCCAATCAATGAGCATGGGAAATCTTTCCACCTTCTGTAGTGGTCCTCATTCTCTTTCTTCAATAGTTTGTAGTTCTCCTTGTAGAGGTCATTTATAACCTTTGTTACGCTTATTCCTAGGTATTTGATTTTTTGAGGCTATTATAAATGGAACTGTTTTCCTATATTCTTTCTCATTGTTGGTGATTACAAAGGTACTGATTTTTGTAAGTTAATTTTGTATCCTGCTACTTTGCTGAAGCTATTTATGGTGTCTAGGAGTTTTTGGGTACAGTTTTTCAGGTCTTTAAAGTATAAGATCATATTATCTGCGAACAGAGATAGTTTGACTAGTTCCTTGCCTATTTATATTCCTTTTATTTCATCATCTTTACTTATTGCTCTGGCTAGCAATTCCAGGACTATGTTGAATAAGAGTAGGGAGAGTGGGCATCTTTGTCTCATTCCTGACTTTAGGGGAAATGGTTTCAGTTTTTCCCAATTAAGTATGATGTTGGCTGTAGGTTTGTCATATACAGCTTTATTATGTTGAGGTACATTCCTTCTATTCCTACTTTCCTTAGAGCTTTTATTATGAAATAGTGTTGAATCTTATCAATCTTTTTCTGCATCTGTTGAGATGATCAAGTGGTTTTTGTCTTTGCTTCTGTTAATGTATTACATTTAAAGAGTTGCGTAAGTTGAACCATCCCTGCATCCCTGGGATTAAGCTGACTTGGTAATGGTGAATGATCTTTCTGATATGTTGTTGGAGATGGTTTGTTATTATTTTGTTGAGGATTTTTGCATCAGTGTTCATTAAGGAGATGGGCCTGTAGCTCTCTTTTTTGGATGTATCCTTGTCTGGTTTTGGGATGAGTGTAATACTGGCTTCATAGAATGAGTTAGGCAGTGTTCCTTCCCTTTCCATTTCATGGAAAAGTTTAAGGAGTGTTGGTATTAGTTCTTATTTAAAGGTCTGGTAGAATTCAGTGGAGAATCTGTCAGGTCCTGGATTTTTCTTTTTTGGGAGACTCTATTGCTGCTTCAATTTCATTACATGTTATTGATCTGTTTAGGTGGTTAATATCATCTTGGTTCAGTTTTGGATGGTCATAAGTATCTAGAAATTTTACCATTTCTTCAAGATTTTCAAATTTATTTGAATATGGGTTCTCAAAGTAGTCCCTGATGATTCCCTGGATTTTCTTGGTGTTTATTGTTATCTCCCCTTTTTTGTTTTTGATTTTACTAATTTGGATCTTTTCCCTCCTCATTTTAGTGAGATTTGCCAGGGCTTTCAATCTTGTTTATTTTTTCAAAGAGCTAGCTTTTTATTTCATTGATACTTTGTATGGGTGGTTCTATTTCATTCATTTTGGCCCTTATTTTTATTATTTCTCTCCTTCTGCTTGTTTTGGGTTTTGCTTATTCTTGTTTTTCTAGGAGTTTGAGATGTAGCATTAGGTCGTTTATTTGAGATCTTTCTGTCCTTTTAATATATGCACTCATGAATATAAACTTTACTCTTAGGACAGCCTTTGTTGTGTCCCATAGGTTCTGGTAGATCGTGTTTTCATTTTCATTAAATTCCAGGAACTTTTTGATTTCCTCCCTTATTTCCTCTATGACTCACTGATCATTGAGCAATGTGTTGTTCAGCCTCCAATTGTTTGCATATTTTCTGCTGCTGCTTTTGTTGAGTTCTACTTTTATTGTATTGTGATCAGATAGAATGTAGGGGATTATGTAAATTTTCTTAGAATTGTAGATTCTTGCTTTGTGCCCTAATATATGGTCTATTTTGAAGAAAGTTCCATGGGTTGCTGAGAAGAATGTATGTTGTGCTGTTGCCAGATGAAATATTCTGTAGACATCAGTTCAGTCCATTTGATCTATGGTGTCATTTCTTTGTTGATTTTTTTGTCTGGATGACCTACCTATTGGTGATAGAGGGGTATTAAGGTCTTCCACTACTACTGTGTTGGGGTCTATAGGTGCTTTTAAGTCCTTTAGTGTATGTTTGATGAAGTTGGGTACACTGACATTGGGTGCATATAGATTGATGATTGTTATTTCCTTTTGATGTATTGCCCCCTTTATTAGTATGAAGTGACCTTCTTTGACTCACTTGACCAATGTAGGTTTTAAGTCTACTTTGTCTGCTATAAGTATTGCTATTCCTGCCTGTTTTCAGGGGTCATTGGCTAGGTCAATCTTCCAGTCTTCACCTTAAGCTAGTGTTTGTTTCTGTCAATAAGGTGGGTCTCTTGTAAACAACAGATTGTCAGATGTTCCTTTTTCATCCATTTTGCCAAATAGTATCTTTTGATGGGGAAGTTGAGTCCATTGACATTCAGTGTTAGTATTGATAGGTATGTGGTGAGTCCTGCCATTTAGTTGTTTTTGTTGTTTAAGGATTTGAGTGTGTGCAGCTGAATCAGTGCTACTCTCTGATTACTTGTCTTTTCTTCTCCTGCAGTTTAGTACTTCCCATCCTATTGTGGTTTTGTTTGCTTTCATCTTCTGTGTGCAGAATTCCTTGTAGAATCTTCTGTAGTGGTGGCTTGGTGGTCATATATTGTTTTACTTTCTGTTCATCATGGAAGACTTTTATTCCTCTGTCAATTTTGAATGAGAGTTTTGCTGGGTAGAGTATCCTAGGGCTGAAATTATTCTCATTCAGTGCCCGGAATATCACATTCCATGCCCTTCTGGCTTGTAAGATTTTTGTTGAGAAATCTGTTGTTATTTCAGTGGGTTTATCTTCATACTTTGTTTTTTCTCTCTTACACCCTTGAATATTCTTTCTCTGTTCTCTGTGCTAGTTGTTTTAATGATAATATGCCATGGAGAGGTCAAGTCTGTTTGGTGTTCTGGAGGCTTCCTGTACCTGAATGGGCAAATCTTTCTCAAGGTTTGGGAAATTTTCTGTTATTATTTTATTGAATAAAATATGTATCCTTTTGGCTTGCATGTCTTCTCCTTCTTTAATGCCCATGATTCTCAGGTTTGGTCTTTTGATGTAGAATATGAGATTTTGCATATTCCTTTCACAGCTCTTGTGTTGTTTGACTGAGTTCTTCTGTTTTTTCTTTAATTTCTATTTTATCTTTGAGTTCTGAGATTCTGTATTACACTTGTTCCAGTCTGCTGGAGTGACCTTTCACTGTGTTTTTTGTTTGACTAAAGGGACTTTTTATTTCCATGATTTCTGTTTGATTCTTTTTTTCCAAGGTTTTTCATATATTTGTTCAACTCCTCTTTTATATTTTGTGCTGTCTTCTTCATTTCATATCTCTCTCTTTTCATAGTGTCCTTTGTTTCACTTTGGTGTTTGTTGAAGTCCTTTCTGAGTTCATTTAGTTATTTCTGTGTCTTCTCAAGTTCTTTATTTGTGGTATCTTGAAATTTCTTGAGTGCATCTTATGCTTTCTGGTTAACCATGTCTTCTAGCTTCTCCATGAGTTTCTCAGTGACCTCTTCCATGATTTCCTCTTTGAGGGATTTTTTTTGTGGGTACCACTGGGCTCATTAGTGACGTTTATCATTTTTTTGTTGGGGTCAGGTACTGTGTATCCATTTTCTTCATTTCCCACTAAATCCTCTATTGAATTGGTTTTTTGAGGAATGTAGCTTCCTTCCCTTCTTCTCTCTATTGTTCTACTTGGTGCTGTACAACTATGTTCTTGATTGGCTAGTTGGTGATTTTAATTGCCTGTTTTCTTTCCCTTTATTTAATTTTTGTGTTGTGACTGACTTATTTGTTAGCTAGGTTGATGTGCTATTTCTGTCCCTGGCCTGGAGATATAAATTATCAGTATCAAATTCACAGGTTTAATGCCAGACCAGTTATTTATATTATATATAATTATATATATAATTACATATAAAACCCCTTGGTGATAATATCTATAAACAGTGGGAGTTGGGGAGGGGTAATGTTTGTTCAGTATGAGATAGAAACTTGGATAATTGTAAAGGTGGCACTAAAAGGAGGGGCAAAAAAGGGGGTGAGGTGGGTGGGGGAAGAGGAATGGGAGCTGCTGGGTTTTGTGGACCTTGACTGTGTTTTGGGTATATTTCCAACATTGCAATTGAGGGAAGCTTGTGTCAGTGATTGCAGGGGGCTGAGCGTGTGTATGGTTGCTACAGTAGGCTGGTCAGTGGTGCTGAGAGTGTAGGATGGGAGGTAGTATGGTGACAGGTTGGGAAAGGGTAGGAGGGGGGAGGTGGAGATAGGGGGAGAGAGAGGAGAGAGTGGTGAGAAGGGGCAGAAAGAGTAGTTGGGAGGGAGAACAATGGATTGTAGTATAAGAAAAGGCGGGAAAGTGAAGGGGGTAAGAATAGGGATAAGAAAATAGTGATGGTGAAGTTAATAATACAGAAACAGGTAGGTACAGCAGCAACAAAAACTTCAGTCTGATCAGTAAAGGTTCTGAACTTACTCCTTTGGCATCTAATCCTGGTGTTTGTGCTTGGTATTCTGGGCTTTCTGGGGAAGGGTGCTGCCCCTCTTGATGGACAGCTTGGGGTAGAGATGGCTAGAGGGTTCTTTTCTCTCCCCCCCCAATCCACTTTCCTTGGTCTTATGGGCAATCCATTGCAAGCAGGAGTCCTGAAGTGGTCTCACCAGGTGACTGGGTTGTGAGCACTATTTAGTTCTTTCTGTCCACAGGGCAGGTTGCAATTTGGACCTGAGGTAACTCACTGCCAGCTTGTGCAATGTGGTTAGATGTATTGTTTTTGCCAGGTGGCAGATGTGTTGCTCTTTAGCTGCAATTCTGGCTAGTCAGTTCCTCCCCCAGCAAGGTGGGGCAATTTAGTTTTGAGTACAGCTCTCAGTCCCATGAGACTAGCTCAGCAATCCACCATGGCCTTGCTTTGGGAGGTTGACTTGTCACTCCACCACTGCTCTCAGCCTTTGTTACTTTTCCTGCCTTTGTTCACTGAGAGTTGGGTTCCTTGCCCCACCTTCATTCTTTGGGGCAGGTTCAGAGTTCCACCCCACCCCCAATGACAGTGTTATATTACAATTCACTGTTTATGCTTTTCAGTTTTGTTGGGGGTGGGGTTCAATCTGCCCAGGGGCTGCACTGAATTACATTCTTGGGGGGTGGGTAGGGGAGTGTGTGTGGTGCATTTTGCTCACCTGTTGGGGCTGCAGGTTTATGCAGGCAGCCTTGAAACTGGCCAGCAGGGAGAAATGGTGTACCGCTTTTCTCAAGGCAGACACTTCCTGGGACTGGGTTCAGTGTGGCGGGGCATAGAGAGGCTTTCCACAGGTTACAGGTCCAGTATGTCACAGAGTTTGATTCTGGTTGATGCTCTATCTTCTGCTTAATGAAAGAACAAAAAAGGGAGAAACAGCCAGGGGGCTTTTTTCCCAGGGCAGACATACCCTGTTGGTTGTGCCATGCCAGGATTTTCCTGGCTGTTAGGTACAACTAAAAGCTGTTTTAAGGGCGTCATTGAATTTTATGTGCACCTAATGTGTCGGCGGTTATTGTTTTGGCTAGAAGCAATCAAAGTTACCCAAGTGTAGCATCCACATCCCGAGGTGGTTTCTGGAGTCACAGAGTTCAGGAATTCTGATTCCCTACCCTAACCACCATCTTGGATCTCTCTAGAGTGTCCCCACTCTTGCATGTTAGACAGAGTATAGGTTTCTCGCACTCTACCATAGCATGCACTGTGTTCAGTCACAGTCAAAAAAGCTACAGGGAAACTAAACTGCACTGCTCAGCTAGAATAAAAACCATCACTGTGTAACAAACTGACACCTAGGTACATCTTCAAGAGAAAGCTGCTAAGAAGACCATCCCATGAAAGTGATAGACATATCTGATTCATTGGATACAAAAAACACTCCATTCAAGAACACAAGAAAAATGAAAAAAACAAGGTAAAAATCTATCTACAAAAGAACAACTAGAAACACATCCTAAAGAAATCATTATGATATAAATGCCTGATAAAGAATTTAAGAGAATGATTATTAAAGAGTTCAATGTGATTCAAGAGAATATAGATAAACAGTTAACTAAAATTGGGAATACAGGATATGAAAGTCAGAGAAGAGAAATTTTGAAAAAGAACCACACAGAAATCTTGGAAATTATGATCTCAGTAAGTCAAATAAAATATAGTTGAGAGAGGTAATGGGGGTGAATATGATCAAAGTTCATTATATGCATTTATGAAAATGTCATAATGAAATCTATTTTGTTCAATTAATATATGGCAAAAATGATCTCACTTAAAAATGTAGTTGAAAAAAGAAAGAAAAAATATACAGTTGGGATCTTCAACAGCAGACTAGATTAATTGGAAAGAATATCTGAAGACAGGTGTTTTGAAATATCCTAGGGATGGATGGATGTATGGGTAGAAGGGAGGAAGGGAGGGAGGGAGGGAAAATTCAAGAACTTTGAGACACCATTATATGGGCAAATGTCCATATTTTCAAAATACACCAAAGTTAGAAGGAAAAAAGTTAAAGGCATAGGAAATGTATTCAATGAAATCATAGTACAAAACTTTTCTAATCACTGGAAAGATATGGACATCCATATTCATGTCATTTGTAAGACACCAAATAGATATGACCAGAAATAATCCTTACCATGGCATATTATAGAAAAAAGGCAAAAGTATAAGAAAAAATTATTTTACCCAAAAAGAAATAGACTATTTAAACATATCAATAACAAGTAATGAAACTGAGAAATAATAAAGAATCTGCCAACAAAGAAGAGTTCAGGACTAGATAGATTAACTGAATTCTACCAGAACTTTAAGGAAGAACTAACACCAATGCTCCTCAAACTATTCTGCAATATCATTCTATTAAGCCAGTATTACCCTAATACCAAAACTGTATAAAGACATGACAAAAAAGAAAACTATAGACCAATTTCTTTGATAAACATAGATGTGAAAATTCTCAATAAAATACTTGCAAACTGAATTGAACAGCACATTAAAAAGGTCACTTCTAGGGCTGGCAGAGTGGCTTGAGTGGTAGAATATCTTCCTAGCAAGCATGAGGCTCTGAGTTCAAACACCAGTACCATAAAGAAGTCACTTCTGTCTAGAGAGAGACATGTTACCATTTCTGTCTTCAGTGAAATATTTGTACCCAGTGAAAGCAGGATTACAGTTTTTTCTAAAAGATTTACTATTAGTATAGTGTCTTCTTGGTTATCAAAGTATCAAAATATTCATGTAGCTTTGGGATTTTGAATTGGTGAGTATTCACAATGTGTGGAAAAGCATGACACAGACCATATGATCTCAGTTACCTAAAATGGATCATTGTGTGTACACGCAGGATCTAGGACATTGCAACTGAACTGCTTGTGGCTATGGATGACTTTCTTTTTTGCTTGTGTACTTATTTCCTGTAATGCACATGTTAACTTAAAAAGAAAAAGGTTATTTAAAAAGGCAAAACCTAAAAAAGATAATACACCATGATCAAGTTGGATTCATTTCCAGGGTTGCAAAGATGATTCAACATACACATATTAAAAGACATAATACAACACATGAAGAGAATCAAGGACAAAATCAACACCATCATTTCAATATATACAGAAAAAACCTTTGTAAAAATTCAATATCCTTTCATGATAAAGTTCTGAAGAAACTGAGATTAAAAGGAATGTACATTAACATGATAAAGACTATATATGGCAAACCTATCGTCAACATGATACTAAACAGGAAAAAACTTAAATCACTTTCCTCTAAAGTCAGGAACGAGATGAGGGTGTTCACTCCTCTTATTCAATATGGTGCTTAAATTCCTAGCCAGCAAGACAAGAGATTAAAGGATACAAGTAATAATGGAAGAAGTCAAATTATACCTTTTTGCATATGATATGATCCTATACCTAAAACACCCTAATGATGTCACCCAAAAGCACCTAGATCAGATAAGCAGTATTGGCAAAATAGTAGGATATAAAACCAATATACAAAAATCAGTAGATTTGCTTTATATCAATAACGAAGAAGTTGAGAAAAAAATCAGGAAAACAATGTCATTCACAATAGCCTCAAAAAATCAAAATACCTGGGAATAAACATAACTAAGGAGGTGAAAAGTATAAAACCTTGAAAGAAATTGAAGAAGACACAGAAGCCAGGTGCTGGTAGCACTTGCTTATAATCCTAGCTACTCAGGAGGATCTCAGTCTCAAGCCAGCCTGAGGCCAATAGTTAGTGAGATCCTATCTCAAAAAAACCAATACAAAACAGGGTTGGTGACATGGTTCAAGTGGTAAAGCGCATGCCTAGCAAGCCTAGCAAGCATAAGGCCTTAGTTCAAACCCCAGTACTGCCAAAAAAAAGATACTAGAAGATGGAAAGATCTCCTGTGTTCATGGATTGGCAGAATTAATATTGTGGAAATGGGTATGCTATTCAAAGCAATTTATAGATGCATTGCAATTCTCATCAAAATCCCAATGTCACTGTTCATGGAAATAGTCTTTACTCCCATTTCCTGCATAAGGAACAAGAAATATTTCTCCATTTCTTCCCATTTCTCCCCACTTTTATCTGGCTGTACTAGATTTCATTCCTAATAAACTTTACTATTACTTTTACTACAAAAAAATCAAGCCTAAGATTCATATGTAAACATAAAAGAACCTGAATAGCAAAAGTATTATTGAGCAAAAACAATAATGCTGGAGGTACTGCTAAATGACTTCAAATTATACTACATCACCATAGTAATAAAAACAGAATGATACTGGCACAAAAACAGACACATAGACCAATGGAATAGAATAGGAGATCCAGAAATAAATTCACACAGCTACAGCCATCTGATGTTTGACAAAAGAGCCAAAAACTTATATGGGAGAAAATATATCATCTACAACAAGATATGTTAAGAAAACTAGATATCCACATGTTTAAGACTGAAACTAGATCACTATTTTTCATCATGTACAAAAATCAATTCAAAAATGAATCAAAGATCTTAATGTAAGACATGAAAATACACGAAAATGTAAGGACTGCCAATTATTTTCTGAACAGAACTCTAATTCCCATGGGAAGAAGAGCAAAAATTGACAAATGAGATTGCATCAAATAAAAAGTTTCTGTACATCAAGGGAAACAATTACCAGAATAAAGAGATGACCCACAGAATGAGAAAAAACATTTTCCAGATATTCATTGGATAAGGAATTAAAAACCAGAATATACAAAGAACATTAAAAATTAAACATTAAAAGAATATATAGCCCAACTAAGAAAGGGGCAAATTAATTGAACATACAGTTCTCAGAAGAAGTACAAGTGGCTAATAAATACATGAAAAATATTCAACATCCTTAGTCATAAAGAAAATACAAATCAAAATGATACTGTGACTCCATCTCACCCCAGATAGAATGGCAATTGTCAAGAAAACAAACAACAGATGAGCTTCATATACATATATGAAATAAGACGATGAAACCTCTTGCAATTGCTTTAAGTGGGGTGGGGAGGCGATTGCAGGGGGGAGATGGTGGGGACAATCTAACCAATGTACAATGTAAGCTTATTTGGAATTGTCACAATTAATCCCCTTGTACAATGAATATATCCTAGTAAAAATGAAAAAAATTATATCCTCAAACCAAATACAAAGGAGACATACTCAAATACAGATTAAGCTGCGAACATTGCAAGTACTTACTATTAATAAGTCAACATTAAGTTTATACACGCCTATAGTTTATACATAGGAATTTGCATTGTATCAAATTTGGCTTTAATACTATTATGACTTGTTTTGAGATCAATAGCCCACAAATGGAAATGACATGTTACATTTGTGGCCTGAAAATTTTCACAGCATATGTTTTTATTTGGGAACTTATATATTTAACTTTTCATTGGGCATGTTAAGTTATTGTGGGGTGAGATGGGTGAATAAAGAGAATGTAATTGAACAACAAAAAAAATCAAATGCTAGCAAGGATGCAGGGGGAAAAGAACTATTATACACTGATGGTGGGAATGTAAGCTAGTGCAACCACTATGGAATGAGTATGGAAGTTCTTCAAAAACTAAAATTAGATTTCCCTTATGACCCTGCTATATCACTCTTGGGAATATATCTAAAGGAATGTAATTTGACATATAAGAGAGATCTGCACACCCATGATTATAGCCAAGCTGTGGAATCAGTCTAGGTGCCCAACAATCGATGAATGGATAAAAATGTGGTTTATACACATAATGGAGTATTAGTCAGCCTAAAGAAGCAGCAAATTATGTTGTTTGTAGGAAAATGGATTGAACTGGATATTATCATGTTGTGTGAGATAAACCAAATTCACAAAGCCAAATATTTTATGTTTTTGTTCATATGCAGAATCTTGACCTAAAATAGCAATAAAAACAATTACAGGACATGAGCACAAAATGGGGAAATTTTAAATTCCTTAAGCCAAATGAAAATGGAAATACAACCTAAAAAAACCTTTGGAATATAGGAAATCAGTACTAAGAGGATGCTTATAGCAATGAGTGCCTACATTAAAAAAAAAAGATTTAAAACAACCTAATAATGCATCTCAAGTTCCAGAAAAGCAAGAAAAAAACCAATACCCCAAATTAGTAGAAGGAAAAAACCAAAGACCACAGTGTAGAGTCTAAAAGAACAATACAAAGGATCAGTGAATCAGAGTTGGTTCTTTGAAAAAATTAAAAGAAATTGACAGATGAGAGAGACAGAGACACAGAGACAGAAAGTGAGAGAGAAATTACAAATAAATTATAATGAAAAAGACATTACAACTGATAACAAAAATTCAAAGTGATTATATGCTAACAAATTGGAAAGTCTAGAAGAAATGGACAAGTTTGTGAATAAATATAAATATACCTACCAAAATTCAGTTTTCTTCACGTAGATATCTAATTTCCCCAGCACTATTTGTTAAAGAGGCTCTTCTTTATCCAACAGGCTTTTGGCACCTTTGTTGAGCATCTGTTGGCTGTAGATATGTGGATTTATTTCCAGGTCCTCTGTTCTGTTTCATAGATCTAGTGTCTTATACCAATACTGTGCTGTTTTGTAACTATGGCTCTGTAGTGTGTTTTGAAATTAGGTACTGTGGTGATTCTTGTTTTGTCATTTTTTGCTCAAGATTTCTTTACCTACTTGGGGTCTTTTGTATTTCCATCTCACTTTTAGTAAATTTTCATTGCCTATGTCTTTCACTTTTTTAATTAAGTTTATTCTTAGGTATTTTATTTTGAAGCAATTATGGATGGGATTTCTTTCTCAGAAAATTCATTATTGATATATGGGAAAGCTACTTATTTCTGTACATTGATTTTGGATCTACTATTTTATTGAATTCATTTATTAGTTCTAACAGTCTTTTGATGGATCCTTTAAGTTTTTCCAAACAGGGATAATTTGATTTTCTCTTTTCAAACTTGTATGACTTTTAATTGTTTTTCTTGCCAAATTGCTCTGCCTAAAATTTCTAGTACTATATTAAGTAAGAGCAGTAAGAGTGGACACCCTTGTCTTATTCCTGATCTTAGAGGAAAGACTTTCAGATTTTTTTCCCATTCAGTACAATATTGGCTATGTGTTTGTCATATGACAGCCTTTATTATGTTGATCCTCCTATATATTATTTATTTAGGAATTTTATTATAAAGTGATGTTGAATTTTATCAAAGGCTTTTTATGCATCCATTGGATGATTGTTTTTATCCTTGATTGAAAACTGAAATGTGAACCTATCTCTCAAAAATCAACTTAACATAGAACAAAGACCTAAATGTCAGACCTAAAGCTGTACTGATACTACTAAAGGGAAATATGGGAGAAACTCTTCAAGTCATTGATTCAGCCAATAGGATTCCAAAAGCATAGGAAAAAAATGCAAAAAGTAACAAATGCAACTGCATCAAACTAAACAGTTTCTGCAAAGCAAAGGAAACAATCAACTGAGTGAAGAGACAACTTGAATGGTGGGAGAAAATCTTTCCCAGCTATTCATTTAACAGATGAATAATACCCAGAATATAAAAAGAACTCAAAGAAAAACTTGACAAGAAACTAATAATCCAATTAAAACTGGCAAATGATCTGAATATACACTTCTCTCTTTTTGTGGTGCTGGGGATTGAGCCATGGCCTCACACATGCTACATAAGCACTTTAATACTGATCTACTCTCAGCTCCCTCATTTATCTCTTGAATTGTAAATAAGTCTAGAAACTTAACAAGAAACCAAATAATCCAATTAAAAATTGAGAAATGGCTCAGGCCTGTAATCCTAGCTACTTGGGAGGATGAGATCAGGAGTCTCAAGGTTTGAGGCCAGCCCAGGCAAATAGTTCATGAGACCACATCTTCAATATAACCAGAGCAAAATGGACTGGAGTTGTGGCTCAAGTGATAGAGCAGCTGTTTTGCAAGTGTGGAGACCTGAGTTCAAACCCCAGTCCCGCCAAAATACAATGGAGAAATTATCTGAAAAGACACTTCTAAAAAGAAGAAATACAAGTGTCCAATAAATATATGAAAATGCTCAGTATTATCATTCATCAGAGAAATGCAAATCAAAACTACACTGAGATACCATTGTACCCCATTTAGAGTTACTATTATTATCTCTAGCAAAGAAATAAATGGTAAAGAAAAACAAACCCTTATGCACTATTGGTGGGGATGCAAATTAATCCACTCACTATGGAAATCAATATGAATGTTCTTTTTTAAAAAACTTTCAAATAGGAGAGGCAAGAGGGCAGATTGCTGAGAGGCACTAGCTCCCCATGTCTCCGCAAATCTGAACTAAAACCTCAGGTATGTGGCTGCAAGGCCAATTAGTGTGCTAAAGAAAAAGAAAAAAAGAAGAGGATGCCAGAATAAGGACAGACAGCTAAGAGATACCAACCTCTAACTAAACCTCTAAAAGTAAAAGTCTGTCATGGGTGTTGGACCAAGACCTACTCCATACCACGCCTCTCCCTGCAAGAGTTTTGAATTGAGTTGACTAGCTAACTAGAATCCTTAACCTATCATCCAACCCAGCAGTGTACACATATACACAAGTTACAGGAGCTGTTTGCCCCTCACTTCCCAAATGAAACATTAAACTGGAGGCCTAGGTTGAAAGAGTGGAAAAAAGCTCACCATGGACAAGCCAGAGCAGCCACTGGATTCCCTGAACAGGGAAAAATGCAGGCTCTAAAAGTAGCAAAGTGCTTTCTAATGCATTAGCTGTGCTCAGAGAACCCACCACTAACCCCAAAGTTTACCTTACAAGCCAGGAACTGCCCATCCCACTCCAGCTGCTGCCCTAACCCAGAGTCCTCCTCCCCCCAGGTTATACCTGGGCAATCCAGGACCTGTAGGAGACATGTGAGTAAATACAGCAGAAAAACTGCAGACAAAATGCTGAGGAACAGACATTGGAAGGGAGAATCTAGTGTACTGATAAGGCACAGAAAACATCCACTCCTCAAAAGGGAGAAATACTAACTTTAAAAAAATTATTTATTTTTATTATTTTGTTTATCCCTCTCTATTGCCAATTTTTCATTTTTCTTCATTTTTCCTATTTCTTGTTTGAAAGCCATTCAACTGGTGGTTTCTTGTACCTCCTTCTTATATTACTCTCAACCTTTCTAACCTTCTGTAGTCCCTTGACAATAGCACCCTTCTCCACAAGAATTAAACAATATGTCTCTACACATTATGGTTTTATCTTCAGCCCTTGCACTTCGCTGCCCTTCCTCCATTCTCCCCTTTTTCCTTCTTCCTTTTTTCCTCCCCTACCTCCTTTATTTTTATTAACTAAGTATTAATTCCAATGCAAACAGGTTTTATTTTTCTAACCCTCTAGTGTACCATACAAGAACATTAGTTCCTTCATATATTGTGATTGGCTATATAGATAACAGTGCCAATGGTGTTCTACTTCATGAAAACAAATTTTGTTGCTTCCTTCACCTCTAAAAGCTATAGCAAGATGCCACAGTAGGAGACAGCCTACTGTTTGAGAGTGAGATATTCTGGAAGATTAAAAACAAGGAACAATCTATCATTGTTCAGGGAGACTTGGGACACCCAGCTACAGTGTCTGGGTGGAAGATGGCCATGGCAAGTTGTTGTGGAGAGGAAGGGGTTCTGACATGGTCCTACAGAGAAGTTCAAACAGCAGGGAGCTCTGGCAGTAAACAGTACAGTGGTCAGAGACACTGGCCTCCTTGGCAAGGAGCAATTCCTGTTGCAACTGAACACCAATCTTGTGGCTGGTATACTATTCAGCCTCCAGGACCTGTCTCCTTGCTGTATGTGTTAGCTGCAAGGTGGGTCTAAGAGCCATGAGCACAGGCCATCCAAATTATATGAAACCCACAGCCTCCTTCCCAACAAAGAGAGGTGAACTGCTGGCCAGGTTTTAAAAGTACTGAAATCTGCCTACAGGAACTGCATCTCAGCATGTGTTTGCAGCAAGGTGAGTCAAAGGACCCAAAGCTCAGGCTCTCTGCATCACATGATTTCCATTGCCTTTTCCACTCAACATGAGCTAAACTGTTAGGTAGGGTCTGAAAGCACTGAGGTCCATCTTTGGGAACTGCCACATGGGTCTAAGGGCCCCAATCCCAGCCCTGCCAAATAACTTGATTTCTACAGCTTTCTCCACCCTCACAAGGAAGTGAACTGCTGGACAGTGTCTGAAAGCACTGTGACCTGCCTCCAGAAACTGATTTGCTGCATGTGCTTGCTGCCAGACAGGAATGAGGGCCCCAAATCCACATCCTTTGAATTGTACAACTTCCACAGCCTCCTCCTCCTCTCCAAAAAGAGGTAAACTGCTAGATTGAGTCTGTAAGCATTGAGACCAGTGGGCATAATGCCAGGGTCCTCAGTTCTCCTTCAGCCAGTGAAGAACTAAGTGTTCTGTTGGCTTCATCCATTTTCTTATGCATTGAGGTGTCACCCATAGGCTTGAACAGTTGCTGCCCTTGGGGATACCAAACTAGGAGGCTTATGAAGCAAGTGGGAACCTTCCCAACCCACAGGCCGTAAGCTCTCTGTGGCCAGCAGCAGGTCACCATCACAAAGGGAAGCTTCTGTAATGAAAGGAGCTCAGAAGCAGACTACTGACCTTTCTACAAGATTCCAGCTAGTTTTCCTAGGTCAGAACAGGGCTAGGGATGAGACCCAGTGCCTTGAGCAGAAAGACAAGTACTTGGCTACTGAGCCATACCACAGTTGGAAGAAATAGCACCTCAACCCTGCTACTACACTGTTCCAGCCTGAACACTGAAAATACTTCAATTGAAAGACTATAGGTCATGAAAACTTCCAAAGAATGACTTGGCCTCAGCTGCATAAACCCCAATGTAGAAACACAAGAAATGTGAAAAATAAGGCAACATGACTCCTCCAAAACTCTGCAACTCAACAGCTCCACAATATTGAAGTGGATGAAATATTAGACAAGGAATTTAAAAAACAATTATAAGAATGATCAATGAAATTAAAGGAGGTGCAAAAAAATGCCTGAATGAATTAAAAGAAAACTTGAAGGGTTAAATGAAATAGACAACAATGCAGTACATAAAAGAGGAATTCAATAAAGATATAGAAATTCTGAAAAAAATCAAATTCTGTAAATAAAGACCTCATTAAGTCAAATAAAAACTCAGTAGAAAGTCTTTACTGTAAACTGGAGCAAATTGAAGAGAGAATATAAAGGTTTGAATACAAAGAAGACATATTAGGACATGCTGATGAAGACAGAGAAAAAAACTAAAGAAGTACAAATGGAATATGCAAAACCACTGGAACACCATTAAAAGACCAAGCCTCCAAATAAGGTCATAGAAGAAGAGATACAATCTAAAGGAATAGAAAATATATTCAATAAAGTAATAGCACAAACTTCCCAAATCTTAAGAGATGGACATCTAGGTATAGACAAGACCAGAAAAGAACCACCCCACACCATATTATAGTTCAAAAATTAGGCATACAAAACAAGCAAAGAATATTGAAAGCTGCAAGAGAGAAGTGCCAAGTCATCCATAAAGACAAAGACATCAGAATGACAGATTTCTCAACAGAAACTTTAAAAGTAAGGAGGAAATGAAATGATTTGTTTCAAGTCCTGAAAGAAAACAACTGCCAACCTAGATTCCTGTATCCAGCAAAACTATTCTTCACAAATGAGGGAGAAATAAAAATCTTCCATGACAAAAAAACAAAAACCAACAACCAGGGATGGATGTGTGGCTCAAGTGGTCAGAGTGCCTGCCTAGCAAGTGTTGTGTTTTTTTGAGTGTTGACAAAAAAAAAAAACCTAAAGCAATTCTTGACCACTAAACAATCAGTACTGAATATACTTAAAGGGATCCTACACCTACACACAGAAGAGGAAAACAAATGTAACCACGGAATTACAGGAATGAATAAATCTCACTAGACATGCAGATAAACAAATGAGGAAGAATCAAATGCTACAGATCTAATAAAATGGTTGTAATTACCACAAACCTTTCAATAATAACTGAATATTAATGGTTAAGCTTTTGATTTCCCAAAAGACACAGACTGGTTGACTGGATTAAAAAAGGTACAGTGTTGAGGTCATGGCTCAAGTGGTAGATTGCCTGCTTAGCAAGTGTGAAGCCCTGAGTACAAACCCCAGTACCACACAAAAGGAAACAAAAGAATTATAAGGCACAACCTACAAGAAATGCACCTAAAGGCAAAGACAAATACAGCCTTAGAGTGAAAGGATGGAGAAGTATTTTCCAAGCAAATAGAACTCAAAAGCAAACAGGAGTAGCTATACTCTATCTGAAAAAGCAGACTTCAAAATTAGCCAGAAAACACAAAGAAGGTCAGTTCATACTGATAAAGAGAGCAATCCATCAAGAAGATACAACAAAGGCAAACATATTCATTGAATATCAGCATATCCAATTTCTTAAAGCAAACACTACTAGTCATAAAAAACAAAGATAGACCCCAACACAGTAATAGTGATTGATTTTAATAAGTCATTCTCACAGATAGGTCTCCCATACATAAAATCAACAAGGTAATGTCAGAATTAAACAATACTATAGATCAAATTTATTTAATATACAGCTACAGAATATTCCACCCAACAGCCACAGAATACATTTTTCATCAACCCATGGAAATTTCTCCAAAATAGGTATTTTAAAATATAAAGCAAGTCTTAACAAATGCAAGAAAATTGAAATGGTTTCCTGTATTTTGACACAACACAATGGAATAAAACTAGAACGCAATAGAAGCTACAGAAAACATTCAGACAAGGAGATTGAACAATTCACTCATGCATGACCAGTGGATTATTGAAGAAATAAAAGGAGAAATAAAAAATTCTAGAATGAAATGAAAATGAAAACACAACATACCAGATCCTTTGGGACACAGCAAAGGCAGTGCTCAGAGGAAAGTTTATAGCTCTAAATGCCATCATTAAAAAACTCAGAATGGAGGGGGAGGTGTGGCTCAAGTGGTAGAGCATCTGTCTAGCAAGAACGAAGCCCTGAGTTCAAATCACGGTACCACTAAGGAAAAAAAAAACTTCAGAGTCGTCCCAAATAATTAACCTAATGATACAGGTCAAGCCCTTAGAAAAATAAGGACAGGCCAAACCCAAAAAGAGTAGACAGAATGAAATAATAAAGGTAAGGGCAGAAAGTAAGGGAATGGTGACTGAAAGACTACAAAGAATAAAACAAAAATCTGGTTCTTTGAAAACATAAATAAGATCAATAAACCCTTAACCTAACAAACCAAAAAAGAAAAGGAAAAGATGCAAATTAATAAAATTAGAGATGAGAAAGGGGATATCACAACAAATACCAGGGAAACTCACAGGATCATTAGGGAATACTTTGCCAACTTATATTCTAATAAACTGGAATATGTAAAAGAAATGGATAAAGTTCTAGATGCATATGAAATACTAACATTAAACCAAGAGGATATAAACCACTTAAACAGATCTAAACAAGCAATCAGATTGAAAAAGTAATAAGGAATCTCTCAAAAAAATTTTTAAAAGTCCAGTATCATAGAGATTCACTATTGAATTCTATAGATCTTTAAAGAAGAACTACATTAATGCTCCTCAAATGATTCCATAAAATAAAGAGGGAAGGAATGATACCAAACTCTTTCTATGAAGCCAGTATTACTCTGGTGCCAAAACTGAATAAGAACACAACAAAAAAAGAAAATTACAAATTTCCTTAATGAACATAGATGCAAAAAAATCTCAATAAATCACTTGCAAATTGAATTTGACAACCCATTAAGAAGACCATATGCCATGATCAAGTTGGTTTTATTCCAGGGATGCAAGAGTGATTTGACATATGCAAATTGATACACATAAGACATAAAGAGAATAAGAAACAAAAACACATGATCATCTCAATAGATAAGAAAAAGCCTTTGACAGAATTCAACATCCTTTCATGATAAAATGTCTGAAGAAACTAGAACTAAAAGAGGGCTGGTGGAATGGCTCAAGTGGAAGAGTGCCTGCCTAGAACTAAAAGAAATGTACCTCACCATAATACAGGCTATGTGTGATAAACCTATAGTCACTACTATACTTAACAGGGAAAAACTGAAATAATTTCTTCTTACGTCAGGAAGGAACCCAGGTTGTCAACTCTCTCCACTCAGCACTATTCACAACAGTCAAACTATGGAATAAGCCTCAGTATTCATTAACTGATAAATGGATAAAGAAAATTATTTTATACATACACACAGTAGATTATTATTCAGCCATAATACAAAAGGAAATGCTGCCTTTTGCAACCATGTAGATGGATGTTGAAAGCATTAGGGTAAATCAAACAAGCCAATCAAAGGCAAATATTGTCTGATCTCTCTTATACATGGAATCTAAAATACTCAAATTCAGGGGCTGGGGGTATAACTTAGTGGTAGAGCATTTACCTGGTATTCAGGAGGCCCTGGTTTCAAGATAAAGCACCAAAGAAAAAGTCAAACTCTTTGAAACAGAAAGTAGAATGGAAATAGAGAAGTGATAACTCAAGGTACAAAATTTTAGTTATAAAAATTGTACTAGTATGTCTGTCTGAGGGGGCTATAGGAGGTGAGAGAGGTAAAGAAAATGTTAGAACACATTGCAACCCCATCTATATATGAATATAATACATTGTATGGTAATCTACTGAATATTAAGGGAGCATGGTAACACAGAATGAATCAAGTAACAGAGGAAGGAGGTTAATTTGATTAAAACATGATATATATAGGCTTGAATTACCAACCCCCTCAGACTATCAATATACACTTAAAAAAATGAAGGGCAGGAGGGAAAAATAGGTCTTTTCTGCGGGTGGTACCAGTGGGGGGGTGTGGTCACAAGGAAAGGGGGAATGAGGGTATATATGGTGCATGTATTTTGTATCCATATGAAAATAGAAGAATGAAACCTGTTGAAATTGTTCTAAAAAGAGGGGGAAGAGAGAGATTGATGGAAGTGGCAAATCTAAGATTATAAGCACATATATGAATATTGTAATGTATCCCCATGTACAACTATTATATGCAAATAAAATTATAAAAAATAAATAAAACAAAAAATTCAGTTATGCAAGATACATTCTGAAGATCTCTTATACACCATAGTGCTAATAACTAACCATACTGTGTTGTATACTTAAAATCTGCTAAGAGGGTGGATCTTATGTTAAGTGTTCTTACTATACACACAAAAAATACAAGAAAACAAAGGAATCAGTAGGAAACTTTTGGAGTTGATAGATATGTTGATGACCTTGAAGGTGATGATAATTTCAGAGGTGTATATGTATCCTCAAAGTTATCAAGACTGGAATCTGAGCTCTCTGAATCCATCCATGTGGATGAACTCCTTTGCCAAAATATTTATATGTAATTCAATTAAGTAGATATCAAATAGTGAGTATAATGATTATTTACATTGAAATTTACATTGAAATTGTATGGGAGTATCATTCTATCTTAAACTGCCATATCACCTCTTAGAATAACACAATTTATCCTACAGAATTGAATATATTATGGTGTGGTTTAAGAATTGTTACTTATTTATATATGGAAACAATTTAGCTGTGATTTAACAAGTTATGTCATTACTTTAATATTAATCTTCTCATAATAAATTTAAGTTGTTGAAACACCAAAAGACTTTCAACTAAAATTTTGAAAATATATGAATTTGTAGAGAATCAAGACTGATCAGCTATCCACTCTGCATTATGCTCCATGTAAAGCAGATGAACCTTCAACCACATTCTAGCTAATGAATATTTCTCTTTTATATGCAAATTATTATCTCTTACATTATTAAGGGATTTTTTTGCCCTAAAAGAACAAATCACCATTCTTTTTCCATACAATATTCTTAGAGGTTGTTTGGTCAATCACTTTTCTTCCTTTGCTGCAACCCTTGACTGAACTTAAAACCATAATTCATACAAAATTACATCTTTATATTATATAAGATTTCACCATCAGAGGAAGCTAGGTAAGAGGTTTCATCAGACCCTATGTACTACTTTTACTCCTTCCTGTGAGTCTACAATTATTTCAAAATTAAAAGGTTTTTAAATCATATCAAATTACCTTAGGCAGTTCAAACCATAACTCTGCTCTCAAAGTGATTTGTTGAATGCTGAGTCTAGACTAGGTCTTCTAATTTTCACAATGATGCTACATACCACTGTTTATACAAAGGTGCTCTGGGGTTGGGATTTAGCTCAATGGTAGGTAAAAGTGGTCTGTAATGCTGACTTTCAATAATCTATGTTAGACCTAAGTGAACCACATATCAACACAATGGAATTGTAATCTAATTTCCAATTTGAATTTTAAACCCAATTATAGAGATTGCCTTAAAATTAAATCAAAAGTAAATATTTTACTGCCTTCCCAGTCATACACATTGTTTTAAAAACTATGGGGTTAAAATTTGCATGCATCTGTGTTCTTGGGATGTGGATCTTTTTGCCCATTCATAGAGAAATAGAATGAGAGAGACTGACCCTATCTGCTGAGATCACCACTTTTCTGCTATGTGAGCCCTAGTTAAATTTTCCCAAATAGAAATTAATTCTTCCATATACCCACTCCTAGGGAGTTGAAATAAAGCAAAGCAATATGTATTTAGATGTAAAATATAGAAAATGCTTTCAATTAAAATGTATCTAATTTTTAGAGTCTTTAAATTGTTTCCCCAAAAATATGTTTAGATTTCTAAACTATGGCTAAAGTTCATAATTTTAAAAACCAAGCTTGAAAAGAATGTTTACAAAAGGAAGACAGGGTAGGCTTTGGCAGCAGATGAATCTCACAATTTTAAGAAATGAAACTCTCCAACAGACTGCTCTTTTATGATTCTGTCTTCAATATAAATCTTACAAATGGGTATTTTGATCAAAGAACCTGTTGATCTTACTTCTGCTCTCCAGGTGTCCTTTGAGAGAGTACCTCATGTCTTATCTCTAGCAATGGAATGAACGTGGATGTCTCTGCCATAGCAACTTGATGAGACTAAGTTTTATACCCCCAGCTCTGGGCCAATGGCTTTTGTCCTTGGTTTGGTATTTAAGGATGTTTGCCTGGAACATACCTGATGACTTGGTTCCCTGATGTTGCTGGACTTATGGAATTTCAGTTGACAGATGCATTGTTATTTTATTTTTCTTATCCTTTTAAACCAATGTGAACTATAAATATTTATTTCCCAATCTTCTAAGGCATAGTGCTGTGCATATGACTAGGTCTTGCTCAGTCCTCACTCAGAATTTATAGATAGTGGAACTCAGGAATCAATTAATCAACATTTTAAAAAATGTTCCCTAGATAATTCTAATCTCCAGCTAGGGATCAGGACCAATGGGTTACAGCAGCCTTTTTACTTTAAAATGTGCGAGCACTAGGATTTCCCTGAAAAACCTGAGATCCTGTAGGCATGAAGCAACTGTTGTGACAATTTGACTTTGTCAACTCCATAGGGAGAGCAGTTTGTTCCCTCTGAGAGTTTTAAATGAGTCTGCACTGAAAGTGAGTCATAAGCTTATCAAAATATGTTTTGAAACAATAAAACAGTAACAAAATTAGTTGGTGCTCTTTTTAGTGGAGACTGAGAACAATTTACATGAAGGGTGCTCACTCTGTTAGTAATGAATTCCACTGGTCTAAAACAATACTTGGTATGTTGTAGGCATTCAACAAATATCCGTTAAAAGGATGTTGAATTAAAGGAATGAATAAATTTGAAGATTTCTAAAATATGTATCATATTCTACCTCTCAGAAAGCAAAATTAGCTGAAGGATAATGGCAGTTAATATCTTACACAACAATAATGTATTTGTCAAAAGTAAGAACTGACTATTGGTGCATTACTATTTATAGAACTTCAGACTTTAGAGAAGAGACCAAGATGGTAGATTGCTGGTAGGCTCCAGAATACTGAAAACTTCAGGTTCTTGGTAGCAAGGGTAGAAAGAAATCTGGCTACTCCACCAAGCCTGAAAGAAAACTTCAGGTTCTTGGTAGCAAGGGTAGGAAAATCTGGCTACTCCACCAAGTAAGACATCACCAATATATAGGCACATTAAATATACAACAAGCAACTTTAAAATTAGATTTTTATAGTGCAAAATAGCCCCAGATGCCCGGACACTGCTGCTAGCTGCCTTGCTGCTGGACCTCAGTGGTTTTCCTTTTTTTTCTCCCTCTCCCTCCCCTTCTCCCTCTCTCTCTCAAGAGCAAATAATCACCACATACTTCTCAATATTAACACTGAATGTTAATGGTCTCAACTCCCCCTCAAGAGACATTAATCGTCAAGCTAAATTTAAAAAAAAACATGATTTGTTGTTTACAAGAAACCTACCTCACAGGCAGAAACAAACATTGGCTTAGGGTGAAAGGGTGAGAAAAGATTAACCAAGCTAATGGCCCCCCAAATCATGCAAGAATAGCTATACACTTAGGTAAAGTAGACTTCAAACCTAAATTAGTCAGAAGTGACAAAGGTCACTTCATATTAATAAAAGGAGCAATACATCAAGAGGAAATAACAATTGTTAACTTATATGAGCCCAATGTTGGTGTATCTAACTTCATCAAATGTACGCCACTGGCTTCTTCCTCCTCAAATATGTTTAAGGCTTCTTCTTCCTTAAACCCACTAATGTCCACATCAGTAGTTTATTACTAACAAAGGAAAAAAAACCCAGTAGCTCCACAGTGGAGAAACTCAGAAAACACTAACTTAAACAAGTGATCAAAGTTAATGTTACCAGTCATATAACCACTTGACATTGTGTAGTTCTTTATCAGACACCCTGAGAAGGAAAAAATATCACTCATGATATTCCTGCCAAAATTGCACAACTACCTTGAATCATAAGTAAATATTAGCAAAATCCAAATAAAGAGATAGTCTATAAACACTGACCTCAAAAATATCAATGTTATGACAGGTCAACAAAGGCAGACAAACTGTTCTGCATTAGAGACATGATAACTAAATATAATGTGTGAAGTTTTGAGTTTGCTCCTAAACCAGAGAAACTTACTATAAAAACATGAAAATTTATAAAATGTGAATATGGACTATGGGTTAGATAGAAAAATTATTTCATATAATACTACTATCTTGAAAACTGTACTGTCTGTCTGGATGCAGTGGCTCACACTTGTACATATGTATGTATGGGAGGTAATTGGGTATGTGTGTGTGTGTGTGTATGTATACACATGCGGGTGATAAAACAAGTGGATTAAAATGATTTTTAAAAGTTTAAAATTTCCATGCCAAAGATATCTCTCCGAAATTATCTAGTACATGTCCAAAATTGTAGAATGAGCACACACATTTATTTCCCTAAGATCTCTTTAAAATGATAATAAAGGAATTAAAAAGGTACAAACTAAACTAAGAATTCTGAATAGAGCCAAATAGGGAATATTAAGGTACAAAAGATCACAATAGATTTCTTGTAGGCAGCAAGAATGGATTGATGAAAGCAGATGGGAGGAAGATTGTGTGTAGAAGACCTTAAATGGTGGAGGAAGCCAATGTTGCGGCAAAATCTTGAAGGGGCCTTAAGTTCAGTCTGTAGGGTCTACAGAGAACAAGAAAGAGAAGTGGAATGGAAAACAATCAAAGCCCTACTCTCTTCTTCTAAAATCCAGGTTAGCAAACTGCTTGACTATTTAGCTACCCAGAAAAACAAAACAACAAGAAAACTGAAGCTATTTCTCTAAAGAAATGGAAAAAATGCATAGTCTGGTGTGGTGGTATATGTCTATAATCACAGAACGTGGGAGGTGGAGGCAGGAGGATCTTAAATTCAGGCCAGCCTGGGCTTTATAGCAAGACCATATCTCAAAAAAAAAGCAGGACAAAAATTGGGAATATTAGAATTTAAGAAAAGCCAACAATTTGAAAGTGACTAACCACAAAAAAATGGAACTAACTTCCAAAAAAGCAAAGGTAATTGAGGGATTAGGTATGAATTTATAAAATGTAGTTATTGATTCTATATCATGAAGAAAAATTATATTCATTAAGCTAAAACATAACTCCAGTTATTTCATTAAGCTATAACAGAAATAACTGGAGTATGGGGGAAAAGCTCTTGGAATTTAAAAATACAACTAAAATAGTAAATATCAAAGAAAAGTTGGAAGTTGAGAAAATCTCCCAAATGTGCAGCAAAACACAAGAATAGAGAAAATAGAAGGGAAAATGAAGAGATATAGAAATTCATCCGAGGAGTTTTAATCACAAAATACTAAGAGCACCAGAGAGAAAACAGACAAACAAAAGGAAAAACTTACCATGGAATATATACAAGAAAATTCCTAAAGTTTAAGAAACATGAAGATGTACTAAGTAGTATTCAAGATTAATAGTAAAAGACTCACATGCTTCACAGTGAGCTTTCTTAATACAGAAGATTCTAAAAACTTCCAGAAGAATAAACATATCATCTAAAAAGAAAAATCAGATACCAAATATTTTTAAACACTAATACTTAATTTCAACCTAACTTTTCAGTAAAAGTGATTTTCAATCTAAAATTATATATTTAAAGGCATTTCAGTCAAGTATTAGCCCAGAATCTGAACATTCTTAGACAAAGTATAAGGGCTGTAAATGTAGTTCAGTGATAGAGTGCTTGCCTAGTATGCACAAAGCTAGGTTCTATCGCCAACACCACATAAAACAGATGTACTGACTAGACAAAACAAAGACTCAGCAGTTTACCATTTTTACACACTTTTGGAGACTCCTAGAGGATATGTTTGGGCAAAATAGGAGGGCAAATATGGAGGAGGAGGAGAAAGAGAAATGGTAACTAGGAAACATTTTATGAAAGCAATGAAAAAAGTCTCTGGATGACAGCTGTGCAAAGGTAATCAATTCAGATTGCATCCGGTGGACAGAAGGCTATGGAGGGGAAGTGCTCTATCTTCTTAGAAACTCCAGGAAATGATACATTAATATTCAAAGTGGTTCTGCAGTAAACAAAGTTACAGCAATATGAATACTACTGATTTTCAGCTTTTAGAATCAATCTTTTTTTTTTTTCAGGACTGGGGTTCAAACTCAGGGCCTACACCTTGAACCAATCTACCAGCCTCCTTTTTTTGATAGGTTTTTTGAGACAGAGTCTTGCAAACTATTTCCTGGGGCTGGCTTTGAACTGCCATCCTCCTGATCTCTGCCTCCCAAGTAACTAGGATTATAGGCATGAGCCACTTGTACCTGGCTAGAATCAACCTTTAAACAGAAAGACTGGATTTACTTAGAAGATAGAGTATAAATGTTATGAGCCTGGGTAATGTGAGCATGCACACAACAGAAACAGTAACTAGTAAAAAGAATAGAAGGTTACGGGAGTCGGTGTTACGATCTTATAAAGTGGGGACAAAGGACACCCTCTGTAGCTTATGGGATGAGAAGTAGATCCTTAAGTACATTATTAAAATTTTCAAAGCCTGTGAAGAAGGGAACAAAATAATGATATGACTACATTGGGAGAAAGTGGAGAAGGGGTATAGATGTGAATGAGTAAAATCATCTATGGGAGCAGAAAGTCATTAGATATTACCTAAAATTGATAAATCAAGAGCTTATATGAACATACTATTTAGAAAGACAACACTGTGCAGAGAAATAGTTATGAGTTATTGAAAAGTTATTCATGATACTCATTAAAGATGGGAAGGCAGACTTTATAGACTATCTTGGTAGGTGTAGGGACTACTGAAATGGAGTTTTATAGTAGAGGAGACAGATCAAACTCAACTCCAGTTACAACAAAGAAAAGGGGATTTCTAGAGAAGAAGCAGGGTGAGATCAGTGGATAGAAAATTGCTAAGGGGAAATATCAGAGGAAGAAGATTCTGGCTAAACCTACTTAATAGGATTATTGCCAAAGTCAAGCCAAGATGATGCACTATTAAGAAAGTTGGTGATGAATTTGATCAGATAACAATAGTGGCAGATTTTCACTTACCTGACTCAGTAGGATTCTAAGTAAAATTGTACTGAACAGAAATGAATATGGAAGACCAAAGTCAGGACTTAGTTGAGAAGAGAGTTTGGAGGAGTCTGACTAGTGTTTGGGTGAGAGAGTTATTGTCAGTTTTTCTCTTTGGGTAGAAGATGGTAGTTTTTCAACAATAGTCCTGTATTATCTGTATTGTGTATGAATGACTTTGATTATTTATAATGTACTTTTAAAGTCCTCAACACTAATTCATCTTCTCTATCTTCCCAGTCCCTTTTATAGACACATTTACTACTTTGACTCGCTTCCAACTTTTTCTTGACTATTGTGAATTCCTCTGCCATAGACTGGACTCTGCCAAAATGCCTACTTAGGTGGTTTTGAACTTGATAACACCATGGTTTCAAGCCTTATCTCACTTGACTCTGTGATAGTAATTACTTTTTGCTGTTTTCTCTTGTGTTGGCCTGTAGAATCTCAGAACCTTCAGAGTTTCCTTCTACCTCTGACTGTTTCCTTTCATTCCACTCCTTCTCTTGGACAAAAGCATCCATTCTGCTGAACTGTTACTAGAATGATGGCTTCTAGTTTCATTTATCTCTAGTCCTCAACTTTCTCTCAAATTTCAGGCTCATTTTGAACATTCTATTTAGACAGCTCTATCAAAATATTCTAGTTACCTCAAACTCAACACATTAAAAGACAAAAGAAACCAGAACTCATGGTGTGCAGTTAACACAGGGGTTGAAGAAAATTTATAGGAATAAATGCCTTTACTATAAAAGAAAGATCTCAAATTAATAGCCACAATTTCCACCTTGAGATATTGCAAAAAAGAACAGTAAACTAAATCCAAAACAAATATAAGGCAAAAATAGAGTACAATTAAATGAGATAAAGAAAAGCAATCAAGAAAACCATTGAAAAGCTGGTTACTTAAAAAGACCAGCAAAATAGATAAACCTTTAGCTATACTGACCAGGAAAAAAAAGAATCATCAAATCACTCAGGAATGAAAGACAGAATATCACTACTGACACAACAGAAATGAAGAGATTATAAAGGAATATTATGAACAACTATATGCCAAATTTGATAACTTAGCTGAAATGGACAAGTTCTTACAGAAATAATAGCTACTGAAACTGGCTCAGAAATATAAAGAACAAACCCATAAAAAGATTAAATTAATAAATTGAAACTGTCCAAAAGAGTGAGTTCACATTTTTCATTTTTTATTCTAGTTGGACCCTCAATAGATTAGATATCTACCCACATTGATAAAGACAGATTTTATTTACACAGTCTATCAATTCAAATGCTAATCTCTTCTGAAAACACTCTCATAGACACACCCAGAAAATATTTTACTAGCTATCT
This sequence comes from Castor canadensis, assembly GCF_047511655.1. Classification (NCBI taxonomy): domain Eukaryota; kingdom Metazoa; phylum Chordata; class Mammalia; order Rodentia; family Castoridae; genus Castor; species Castor canadensis. The sequence continues at coordinate 114,938,539 of NC_133405.1, forward strand.
GTGCAATCCTTACCCAGCTAAGTTGACACATAAAATACATCACCACACCATCCCTTATGGATATTGGTGCAAAAAAATAAACCTCAACAAAATACTAGCAGATAAAATCTAGCAATATATTAAAATTATTATATACCATGGCCAATATTTAACTGAAGAATGCAAAACTGATTTAACATCCATAAGACAATATAATATACCATATTACTGGAACAAAGAACAAAATCCACATGATCATCTCAATAGATACAGAAAAAAGCATTTGACAAAATCCAGCATCCTTTTGGATCAAACCAAACAAAACAGGAATATAAGAGAACTTCTTCAACATGCTAAAGGACATTTGTAAAAAATAAACCACAGCTAACATTTTACTTAATGGTGAGACTGGATACTTTGCCCCTAAAATCAAAAATAAGACAATGATGTTCACTCTCATCATTTCTATTCAACATTGTACTAGAGATACTAGCCAAAGTGTCCAGACAAGAAAAAAAATCCATATTGGAAATGAAGAGGTAAAGCTATATTTATTCACAGATTGCATTATCTTGATATAGAAAATCCTAAGAAATACACTAAAAACTGCTTGAATCAATAAATGAGTTTGGCATAGTTGCAGGAGTCAAATTCAATTGCTTCTCCTTACACTAGAAAAATACAATCTGAAAATTACAATTCTGAAAATTCCATTTACAATAACAACAGAAGAGATGAAAACTTAGAAACAAAATTAACAAAAGAAGCACAAGGCTGGCACACTGAAAACTAAAAACATAGCTGAAAGAAATTAAAGATTTAAATATGTGGCTAGATACCCATACAAACAGATCAAAAGACTTAGCATTGTTAATATGGCAATCCCCTCAAATGATATACAGATTCAGTGCAGTACCTATCAGAATGCTAACTGATCCTTTTTGAGAAATTGACAAGCTGATCCTCAATTTCATAAAGAAATTCAGGGGGCCAGAAGTCAGCATAAACTTGAAAGAGAAGAACAAAATTGAAGGACTTAAACATTCCAATTCCAAAATTTAATACAAAGCTACAATAAGCAAAACAGCATGACACTGCATTAAGGATAAATATATTGGTCAATGGAATACAACTAGGACTCCAAAAATAAATACTTATACTTAAGCTCAATTGACTTTTAGCAAAATTTTCAAGAGAATTCAATTGGGGGAGCATAGTCTTTTTTTGAACAAATAGTGGTGACAACTTGATAGCCATATACAAAAAAAATGAAATTGGACGCCTTCCATTCACCATATGCAAAAATAGAACTAAATGTAAGAGCTACAACTATAAAACTCTTACAAAATATAGCAATAAAGCTTCATGACTTCATATTAGATCATGGTTTCTAGATATGATGCCAAGAGCATAAGAAAATAAATTGAAGTACATAAAAAGTAAAACCTTTTGTGCTGTGAACAATGTCATTAATAAAATGAAGCCAGTTCAGTGGCTCATATCTGTAATCCTAGATACTTGGGAGGCAGAGGTCAGAAGAACCACAGTTTGAGACCAGCCCCAGGAAAAAAGTTCACAAGACCCCATTTCAACCAATAGATGAACATGGAGGCATGTGCCTGTCATCTCAGTTATGTGGGGAAGCCCATATTGCTTTGGCTCTGTAGTATAGTTTGAGGTCATGTTTTTTGATACCTCCTATTTTGCTCTTTTTGCTTAGTGCTGCCTTGGCTATTCAAGGTCCTTCGTGCTTCCATGTGAACTTTAGAATTTATTTTTCTATCTCTGTAAAGAATGTCATTGGAATTTTGGTGGGGATTGCACTGAACATATACCTTGCTTTTGGTAGTATAGTCATTTTCATGGTATTAATTCTGCTGATCCATGAGCATAAGAGATTTTTCCATCTTCTGTTGTCTTTGGTTTCTTTCTTCAGTGACTTACAGTTTTCATTATAAAGGTCTTTCATTTCCTTTGTTAAATTTATTCCTAGGTATTTTTTGAGGCTATTGTAAAGGGGATTATTTTCCTAATTTCTTTTTCAGTCTGTTCATTGTTAGCATATAGAAAAAGGGGCTGGTTTTTGTATTGATTTTATATCCTGCTACTTTGCTGAAAGTGTTCATGATGTCTCAGAGCTGTTTGGTGGAGTTTTTAGGGCCTTTTAGGTATAAAATCATATCTGCAAATAGGGATAGCTTGACTTCTTCCTTCCCCATGTGAATCCCTTTTATTTCTTCCTTCTGTATTATTGCTCTGGCTAGGAATTACAGAAACTATATTGAATAAGAGTGGGGAAAGTGGACATTTTGTCTCATTCCTGACTTTAATAAAAATAGTTTGCTTTTCCCCCTTTAGTGTGATGTTGGCTATAGGGTTTTTGTATATAGCCTTTATTATGTTGAGGTTCATTCCTTCTATTCGTAGTTTCTTCAGATTTTTTTTGCCATGAAAAGATGTTGAATTTTGTCAAAGCATTTTTCTGTATCTATTGAGATGATCATGTGACTTTTGTCCTTGCTTCTGTTTATATGCCGTATTACATTTATAGATTTGTGTATATTGAACCATACTTGCATTCATGAAATGAAACTGATGATCATGGTGCATGATCTTTTTGATGTGTTGTTGAATTTGATTTGCCAATTATTTTATTGAGAATTTTCTGTCTAGGTTCATTAAAGAGATGGGCCTATAATTCTCTTGCTTTGTTGCATCCTTGTCAGATTTTGGAATGTGTATCATACTTGCTTTATAGAGTAAGTTTGATAGCGTTTCTTCTCTGTTTCATGGAAAATTTTGAGTATTCTTTAAAGGTCCAGTAGAATTTGGCAGTGAATAGATCAGATCCTGGATATTTCTTTTTTAGGGGGAGACTGTTTATTAGTGCTTCAATCTCATTGTTTGTTGTAGATCTGTTTATGTGGTTTATATCTTCTTGGCTCAATTTTGGCTGGTCAAATGCATCTTTTTGAAGTATTTCTTAATGATACTCTGGATTTCATTGGCATTTGTTGTGATATTCCCTTTTCATCTTTAATTATATCAATTTTGGTCTTCTCCCTCCTTCTAGTCAGATTAGGTAAGGGTTTATTAATCTTATCTTTTTGAAGAACCAACTTTTTGTTTCATTGATTTTATGTGTAGTTTTTGTCTAATTTCATTGATTTCAGCACTAGTTTTTATTTCCCTCTATCTACTAGTTTGGGGTTTAGTTTGCTCTTGTTTTTTTAAAAGCTTAAGGTACATCATTAGGTTATTTGAGATCTGTTTCTTTAATATATAACTCATAGCTATAAACTTTTCCCTTAGCACTGCCTTTGCTGTATCCCATAGTTTCTGATAGGCTGTGTTTTCATTTTCATTAGATTCTAGGAACTTTTTGATTTCTCCTCTTATTTCTTCAATGATCCACTGGTCATTCAACAATGTGTTGTTCAGAGTGCATGTGTTTCTGTAATTTTTTTGAGTTCATTTTTTATTCCATTGTGGTTTGATATGATAAAGGGAGTTATGTCAATTTTAAGACTTGCTTTCCATCCTACAGTATGATGTATTTTGGAGAAAGTTTCATGGACTGCTGAGAAGCATGTGTATTTTGCCTTGGCTGGATGAAATATTCTGTAGAGTTAAGTCCATTTGGTCTATTGTGTTTATTAATTTTGATGTTTCTTTGTTGATTGTTTTTGTCTGGATGACCTATCTATTGGTGAGAGTATTGAAATCTTACATGATTATTGTGTTGGAGTCCATCTGTGCTTATGAAGCCAATGGTGTTGGTACACCCAACTACATTAAAAAAAAAAACACTATTGCAATACTTGGCACATATATGTTAAGAATTTTTTTTCAAAGTAGTAGGAGAGTTTTATTGATCATGAGAGAGCCTGAAAACAGGAAGGTACATTCCCAAAGGAAGGGGGAGTGAGCTCTGAGCAGAGTGGCTTAAGAAGAGCACCTAGAGTTCAAGAGCCTTATTTCTTCTTGATTAATTGTTCCCTTTACTGATATGAAGTAACACTCATTCTCTCTTTTTTTATTGTTGTACTGGGTAGGGGTATATAGTACTATTTACAAAGATTCTTACACTATATCAAATATGTCATACTTGAATTCACCCCCTCCACCATTCTCCTTTATCCTCCCCTCCCCTACTCCTGGAATACTTTCAACGGGTATCTTTTTTTTCCATGTACATTCGTGTGTACACAGTATTTACACCATACTCACCCTCCTATGCCCTTTTCCATCTTCTACCCCCACCCATTGGTATCAACCCCTACCCTGGGTGGCACCTGTTCCACTCCCCTGTTCTCTGATTTTGCAAAAGAGAGAAAAATGACACTTTTGCTTGTTTAAGATAATTACACAGGGGTTTCCTTGTGGCACTTCCATGTATATATGGATTACAGCCCAATTTGGTTCATCTCTTCTTTTTCTTCCTTTCTACTTTAATCACTCTCTTACAATTGCTTCAACCAGTTTAAAAATTTTATATTCATACTTGTATAGAGAGCACATCAACCATATTCACTTTAACTTCCTTCCACCCTCAATATGTGACCTCCCCTTAGTGTAACCTGGTTTTCATAGTATTGTTGCATTTGTATTAGGTCTATATTCCACATATGAGAGAAAACATGTGGCTTTTGGCCTTCTGAACCTGGCTAATTGTAGTGGTGGCAACAGCACCAGCAGGTGCAATAGCACTGGACCCAGTGCAAAGCCTCTAACATGGCAGAAAAACCAGGAGTTGCCTTGCTATGCTTCTAATACCACTGTAGATAACTGCTGTCAGAGAAAACATCTGACAAATGTCTACATCAAAATCCCAGTGACATTCTTCAAAGAGATAGAAAAATCAATCCTAAAATTCATATGGAAACACACAAGACCTTGAATAGCCAAAGCAATTCTGAGCAAAAAGTCCAATGCTGGAGGTATCACAATTCCTGACTTCAAACTATATTACAGAACCATAATAATAAGAACAGCATAATATTGGCATGAAAATAGACATGAAGACAAATGGATTAGAATAGAAGATTCAAACATAAACAAACCTATACAGTTACGGCCAACTGATCTGTGACAAAGGAGCCCAAAACCCCTGATAGAGAAAAACAGCCTCTTCAACAAATGTTGCTGGGAAACTGGATATCCACACGTAGAAGACTGAAACTAGATCCCTCTCTCCCTCACCACTTCCTCAAACCAGGGGAGCTGGGACTAGGTCCAGGGCTGGTATGGCAAACTGTGTAATGTACACTTTCACCTCTGTTTTGCCATATTTTTCAGCTGTCCTGTCCCTCTTTTGTGGTTGTCAATGCTCTTTCTCCCTTTTGCTCTTCTATATATTGATTCATCTTTGTCATCCAGACTCTTATTTATGGGGTTCGATGGAGAAAGCCTCTACTTTCCCACCATCTTGCCCTACTGCTTTGTGTCTTCTTACTAATTTAGGTTTGAAGTCCACTTTATCAGATATAAGTGTAGCTACTCCTGCTTGTCTTCAGGGTCCACTTGCTTGGACAATCTCCAAGCCAATGTTTCACCACAAGCCAATGTTTTCTTGTGTCAGTGAGATGCATTTTTTGTAGGTAACTAATCATTGTGCCTTGCTTTTTAATCTAGCTTATCAATATATGTCTTTTGACTGGGAAGTGCAAAACATTAATATTCAATGTTAATATTGAATGGCATGAGGTAATTCTTGTCATTTTTCCTTTTTCAGCATTTGATTCTTTCATACTCTTCATTTATCTACTCATCTAGTGAGATTTATTTATTTCCACACTTTCTTGCCTATGTTTATTTACATCCTCTGTAGAATTCATTTGAGCGTCTTCTGGAGTATTGGTTTAGTGGTCATTAATTGCATTAGTTCTATTTATCATAGAAGGTTTTTATTTCTCCTTCAATTATGAATGATAGCTTTTCTAGGTAGAGTAATTTAGATTTGAAATTATTTTCTTTCAGAGTTTGAAATACTTCATATTCCATGCTTTCCTTGCTTTTAAGGTTTCTTTTGAGAAATCTTATGCTATTCTGATGGGTTTCCTTTTATAGGTAATTTGAATTTCTCCCTTTCAGAGTTCAATATTCTTTTTCTTGTTCTCTGTAGTTAATGTTTTCACTATAATATGCTGTGGATAGGTTTTGTATTGGTCATGCCTGTTTAAGAGTTCTAAAGTCCTCCTGTACTTGGATAGGCATCTCTTTCCCAAGATTTGGAAAGTTTTCTGCTATCATTTTGTTGATTATGTTTCCTATGCCTTTAGCTAACCCCCTTTTCTGCTTCCTCAATTCCTGTGATTTGTAGCTTTGGCTTTTAAATGGAGTCACAGAGTTTTTGCATATTTTATTCATATTTCTTTTTTCTTTTTTTCTATGAATCTATATTTTATTATATCTACTTTGTCTTCAATCCCTGAAATTCTGTCTTCCACTTGATTCAGTATGTAGTTTTATTTTTATTTAGTTTTAGTTTTAGTTTTATTTGGCTTAAGGAGTTTTTCATTTCCAAGGCTACGATTTGCATTTTTTCAGGCTTCCTATGTCTGAATTTCCCTTTCATGTCTTGCATTGGCTTCCTTGTTTCATTTAGCTGGTTTTTTGCATCTTTGAGTTCATTCAGCAACCTATATCCTCAGAGTTCATTTAGTTGTTTTTCTACATTGTTACTGAATTCATTTAGCTATTTATTCATATTTTCTTTGATTTCATTGACTTGTTTTTTCATGTCTTCTTTCATCTCATTAATTGTTCTTATTCTTTTGAGCTCAGAAATTGAGATTTCAACCCCTTTACTATCTATCAAATCCTTTGTTGTATGATTGTTGACCTTTTGTGGAGTCATATTCCTCTGCCTTTTCATATTTCTTATGCCTTAATTTTGGTATTTTCTCATCTATAGTCAATTAGTTTGTTGTGGGTTTTAATCACCTCAAGTCTTTCACTTGGATGGTTTTCTATGTTCTGGCAGGACTGGTTAGTGGCTAGGTTGTTGTGACATTTCTGATCACAGGTCTGGAGGTATAACTTAGTAATAACAAATTCAATACCAAACCTGATATTATATGTAGTAGAACATGACTGATTGGAGTTTTATATATATATATATATACATATATATATACACATATATATGTATATATATATACACATATATATATTTATATATACATATATATATAGACTGTTGCTCTTGTAATGGTACAGTAGGGAGTTAGAACAATAAAACACGTTTGCAGAGGAATGAAAACTTAGTAAAAATAAGGGAGTGGGGGAGGAAATAGGGAAGATTAGGAGAAGGAGTGAAATGTAAGGGCTGCAGATAAACAAAACCCTCATGTGTGGAAAACGGTTCTATTGTCAGGGATTGCAGAAGGATATAAAGGTTGAGAGTAATAGAAGAAGGAGGAATAAAACACCAGTTGGTTTGTAAATAAGAGATAGGAAAAGTGAAGAAAAAAAGACAAATTTTAAAAGACAAATGAATATAAGAAGGATATACAAATTAAAAACTAAAAGAAAAATTTTAGTATTTCCTCCTTGTTGACAAGAATGGATGTTTTCTATGTTTTTATCAGTACACTTAGATATACTTTCCTCCAATCTCTGGTCCTCAGGGTTTTGTCTGCAGTTCTGTTGTGCTTACTCATTTGTCTCCTCAGGGACTGCCCAGGTATAACTTTCAGGGGTGTTTCTGAATTAGGGCAGTTGCTGGAGTGAGGTGGGGCAGTTCCTGACTTGTGAGGTAGCCATTGTGGGTTGGTTGCAGATTCTCCAAGCACAGCTGGTGGGTTAGAAACCACTCTGCTGCTTTTGGACCCTGTGCTTTTCCTTGTCCAGGTAATTCAACGGCTTCCCTGGCGTGGCCGCAATGAGCTTTTATCCCCCTTTTCTTCTTAGGCCTCCTATTTAACATTTGGAGAGTGAGGGGTAAAAAGATTCTATCATTTGTATATATGTGTACACTGCTAGGTTGAGCAGTAGTTCAAGGGCTCTAGCTCGCCTCCCAGGTCACCTCCACACCCTCCTTGCCTTGGGATAGAGACCTGGATACTAAGTTCAAAATGGCTAGCCTATTCACTTTCCACCTCTCCTTTGGATAGGGATGGGCCAAGTTGCTTCACCTCACCTCTGCCAAGCCAGCCTGGGAGACTTTAATCAGTCCACTTAGCCAAAAGTTTTCTCAGGGGGTCAGATTCAGCCCGTTTAGCCAAAATATTTCTTGGAGATTGGATGAAATTGCTCCTGCTGCACAGAGCTGACCTGTGCAATTGCCTATTTGCTTCCTATCCCTCCTTTGGGTAGAGATGCTGGACTGAGTGACTTCAACCCACCACCACTAGTACAGTGTGGGAACTTTTAGTCTGCTTAACCAAAGATTTTCCCACGAGGTCAGATTTAGCCCACTTAGCCATAAGATTTCTCAGGGGTCATACCAATATGCTCCTGTCCACTGAACTGGCCTATAAGGTTGTCTAGAGGACTAAAACTGAATAGCTCACCTGATTGGTTTGTGGGCTGGCCTCTCTGGTTTCAGTGGAGACACTGTCCAGGGCTTGGGAAAAACTTGCCATTCTGCTCTTATCCCTCTGTGCCTTTGTTTTGCATGTAGGGTGAGCCTTGTAAATGGCTCTTGCAGGAAGCAATTCATGCCCAGACAGGGAAAAAAATGAAACCCATGTGGGGGCGTAAGACAGAGCAGGTCCATGGTGGATTTGTGCTTTTAGAGTCTTAATTAGAAGTTTTTAACTTTAGCTATAGTCTATCCCTGTTTTTTAGCATGTTAACTTGCCCACCTATTCTTCGAGCTAAAACCTGAAGTTTTCTCAGACTCACACTTGGAGAAGTGGTGCCTGTCAGCAATCTGCCATCTTGCCTATAACTCTATATCTTTTAATTGGGGATTTTAATCCATTTCCATTCAAGGTAATTATTTGTAAGTAAGGTCTTGCTGTAGCCCTTGTGTAACTTATTTTTCTAGTTTTGTTTTTGTTCTTCTGTTTGTTTCTCCCTGTTTTATAGTCTTCTTCTATGGCTAACTGAATTATTCTGGTAGTATGTTTTCAGCTATCCTATACTTTAGTGCTGGGGATGGAACCCTGGGCCTTGTGCTTCATGCTAAGCAAGTGATTTACCACTGAGCTATACCCCTAGTCTCATAGTGTATTTTTTTTCTTATTTTTATTTATTATATATTTTTGTTTTGTGGTTACCATAAGGCTTACAGAAAATATTTTTTGATTATAACAAGCTATTCTGAAATGATAGCAAATTAACATGATCATAAAGATATTTTCTTACTCACAAGTACATGCTAAACCTTTTATTTCTATATTCATTTCATTGTTTACAAAATTGTTTTATAATAGCTGAGTGTGGTAATACCTGCCTGTACTCCCAGCACTTAGTAGGCTGAGGCAGGAAGGTCAAGAGTTCAAGGTAAGTATGAATTACATAGTAAGTTCCAGGTCAGCCTGGGCTAAATTGTGAGAGAATGCCTCAGGGGGTGTGGGGGGTTGGCAACAGTGTGAGGGGGGAGGTGGCAAGGAAAGGGGTAGGAGAATGAATATGGTGCAAATAATATATACACATATATGTAGATGCAAAAATAATACCTGTTCAGCCAGGTGCCATGGCTCACACCTGTAATCCTAGCTACTCAGGAGGCAAAGATCAGGAAGATTGCAGTTCAAAGCCAGCCCAGGCAAATAGTTTGCAAGACCCTATCTTGAAAAACCCTATCACATCTTAGTATCAGACCCCAAACACTAAAGTTGATACAGGAAAGAGTAGGAAATACTCTGGAGTTAGTACGTATAGGTAAGAACTTTCTCAATGAAACCCCAGCAGCACAGCAACTAAGAGATAGCATAGATAAATGGGACCTCATAAAGCTAAAAAGCTTCTGTTCATCAAAACAAATGGTCTCTAAACTGAAGAGAACACCCACAGAGTGGGAGAAAATATTTGCCAACTATACATCAGACAAAGGACTGATAACCAGAATATATAGGGAACTTAAAAAACTAAATTCTCCCAAAATTAATGAACCAATAAAGAAATGGGCAAGTGAACTAAACAGAACTTTCTCAAAAGAAGAAATTCAAATGGCCAAAAAACACATGAAAAAATGCTCACCATCCCTAGCAATAAAGGAAATGCAAATTAAAACCACACTAAGATTCCACCTCACCCCTGTTAGAATAGCCATCATCAGCAACACCACCAACAACAGGTGTTGGCGAGGATGCGGGGGAAAAGGAACCCTCATACACTGTTGGTGGGAATGTAAACTAGTACAACCACTCTGGAAAAAAATTTGGAGGCTACTTAAAAAGCTAGACATCGATCTACCATTTGATCCAGCAATACCACTCTTGGGGATATACCCAAAAGACTGTGACACACGTTACTCCAGAGGCACCTGCACACCCATGTTTATTGCAGCACTATTCACAATAGCCAAGTTATAGAAACAGCCAAGATGCCCCACCACTGACGAATGGATTAAGAAAATGTGGTATCTATACACAATGGAATTTTATGCAGCCATGAAGAAGAAAGAAATGTTATCATTTGCTGGTAAATGGATGGAATTGGAGAACATCATTCTGAGTGAGGTTAGCCTGGCCCAACAGACCAAAAATCATATGTTCTCCCTCATATGTGGACCTTAGATCAAGGGCAAACACAACAATGGGATTGGACTTTGAGCACATGATAAAAGCGAGAGCACCCAAGGGAGGGGTGAGGATAGGTAAGACACCTAAAAAATTAGCTAGTGATTGTTGCCCTTAACGCAGAGAAACTAAAGCAGATACCTTAAAAGCAACTGAGGCCAATAGGAAAAGGGGACCAGGAACCAGAGAAAAGTTTAGATCAAAAAGAATTAACCTAGAAGGTAACACACACGCACAGGAAATCAATGTGAGTCAATGCCCTGTATAGCTATCCTTATCTCAACCAGCAAAAATCCTTGTTCCTTCCTATTATTGCTTATACTCTCTCTACAACAAAATTAGAAATAAGGGCAAAATAGTTTCTGCTGGGTATTGAGGGGGTGGGGGGGAGAGTGAGGGGGCGGAGTGGGTAGTAAGGGAAGGGTGGGGGCAGGGAGGAGAAATGACCCAAGCCTTGTATGCACATATGAATAAAAAAAAACCCTATCACAAAAAATTGAGCTGGTGGAGTGGCTCAAGGTGAAGACCCTGAGTTCAAGCCCCAGTACCGCCAAAAAAAAAAAAAAAAAAAGTACCTGTTGAAACTGTTCCAGGAATCAGGGGAGCAGAGATAAAGGAGAGCAGTGGAGGTGGTGAATTCAAGTATATTTGATACATTGTAAGCGCCTTTGTAAATGCTACAATGTACCCCACCCAGCTCAACAATAAAATAATAAAAACAACAACAACAAAAAAGACACAGGAAAAAAGAAAGCAGCTATCACACAAGTCAAAGCACTGTGAAAACAAAAAAAGATTCTGATTAAATTTTCAAAAGAAAAAAGTTTTTACAATTATCTTTGTGAAATATTAGAGATTATTTAAATTTTGAGAAAAGGAACCATTTCTTATTTTATCTTTATATCTCCTCCCTCTTGCTCAGTGTGTGATTCAGATTCAGTGCTTGGTTAGTGCTCACTTATATATTGATGACTTGCTCACTGCTAGCTCACCAATCCTCTCATCTCAGAAAGGTTATAGTCCCTTTGGAGAAGCAATGCCGCTCATGGGGGGTGTTGCTCAAATATAGGTTCTAGTTCTGTTTCTACCTGTAACACTGAATTGTTGTAAGTCATTTCCCCTCTCTGGACCTATCTTCAACATCTGATGAACCAGGGAGTTGAATTGTGTCAAACTCTGTTGGTTACCTGAGTAACTGCCATACCTAACCTTCTACCTTACCTATCTCTTTATAGAGGTTGAAGATGCTAAATTCTCACTTATCCAATCTCATTTGCAATTAGAATTGACTATATGACTCAGGTTTAACAAAAAAAATAAGAGAATGATAGAAGACTTCAGGGGGTGGGGGAGATTCCCTGTACTTTTATGTAAGGTATATAGGTAAGACTTATAAGGATATCTCTTTTTCATTTACCACTTTGGACATCCTATCATTTGAAGACTGAATTCTGCAGCTAAAATCTCAAGGAATCCATAACACTTTTAGCTTGGTGCTATTATTTTGCTGTCAAATTTATTTAAGCCAATGTAGTGATCTTCACAGTACCTCTTAGTTCTATAAGTGAAATCATACATGCAGTTACAAAAAACAGAATCTTGAACTCAGTTGTCCTTAATGTACATGCTTACTAGTACATGAATCTGCTTAATGTTCCATTTTTATGTTTTACTCATTCACTGATTAAATAAAATTTATTGAACCTAGTTGATAACACAGTCATTCTCTTAAGTAGCTACTGATATCCATAATCCATAGATGGTATTTTTCACAGATGTTCCTAAAAAGGACAATCAATGGAGACATGTCTCAATAAAAGCTGAGTGTTGTTTTTTCTTTTTCAAATATGTCAAAATATCATAAATTATTTTTTAAAACTTCAAGTTGAAAAACAATGAGCAGTGTTATTTGATATTTGATGAAAAACAAACTGTTCAATTCTTTTTTTTTTTTTTGAGGTACTGGGACTTGAACTCAGGGTCTTCACCTTAAGCCAACTCCACCAGTCCTTTTTTGTGATAGAGGTGGGGAGTGGATTATGAGAAGCCTATGATAACTTGACATAAACACAGTTGTGCTCAATGATCTATAGGCTGAGCTTGGCACGGTCCCAGCCGCAGAATGGGGCAAAGGCAAAATGCAGCAAAGCTGCTTTTCCTAAGTTGTTTAGTTCAGAAAAAGAAGTAGAAATGCAGGTTTCTCTTGTTACAATGTCACATCCCTCCCTGAGAACTGTTGCTCCACCTCTTTGTTTACCACTGGATATAAAAGACTTGCTGAAGGAGGACAGGAGGGTTTTTTTTGATGGGGATTTTGATTGGCTGCCTGTGGTCTGCTTGTGAGGCTGCTGCGAGAATGATGCTGCTGCTTCTGCTGAGTTATGCTAGAGATCAGAGGAAACATGGGACAGTGCAAGTCTGAGCACCAAGACTTTAAGAAAGCTAAAGAGAGAACATGGGACAGTGCAAATCTGAGGGCCAAGACTTTAAGAGATTAAAGAAAACATGGGACAGTGCGAGTCTAAGGAAAGAGACTTTAAATAGAAAAGAAGAAAGACTTTAGAAATAAGAATTTAAAGAACAAGAGAAAAGATGCAAAGTAAAAGAAGAGTTATTAGAGAAAAGAAGCAACGAGGCTGTCGTGCATCTCCATCCGAGTGCTCAACACACCTGGCCCAGCTTTGTCTTCTATCTTTTGTCCTTTCTGCATCTCCAATCACCCCTAGTTAGGTCAGTAGAACCAGGAGCATGAGAAAGCGCTCTACAGATAGGTATTTTGAGATAGGGTCTCATGAACCATTTGCCCAGGGTGGCTTCGAAATGCAATCCTCCTGACCTTTGCCTCCTGAGTAGGTAGGATTACAGGCGTGAGCCACTGGCACCCAGCTCAAACTGTTCAAGTCTATGTAGGCCAAATAGAGTCCTTCTGGTTCAGCTAAAAAAGAAGTTCCTGAGAAAACCTCCAAAACAAATATATACTCTCTCACATCACATCAAAAATATTTAGAAGCTATATACTAATCAAAGTTCATTCAATTATACCCTATTCAGAATTACCCTTTAAGTTTTTCTTATATTCTTTCTTTTTGCTATGAACTAAAAAATACCCTTATGCAACAGTGAAATATCTAAGGCCAAAAATGTACAGAAAATTCATTTTATAGAGCTATAGCTGAGGCTCAAGTACTAGAGTGCCTGTGTAGCAGTACGAGACCCTGAGTTCATACCACAGTACCACCAGAGAAGGAGGAGGAAGAGGATGAGGATGATCATTTTATGGAGCCAATGGACCAGAGAGGAATTTTTAGAAAGTTAGAGATAAATCTGAGAGCTGGAGGGAAATTAATCAAAATCTGATAATCTGAGCCATTATTGGGGCAGATGGCATTGTCAGAAAAAAAAAATCGAAATTAAAAATAATGTTAAGAATTAAGTTGTTACTATTGAGTTAATGACAATATGACATTTTGGAATAATTTTATATTTATTTTTTTCATTGGTAAGACATAGTATTTTGAATGAAATAAAAATAACTTTAATTAGTAATTAAAATTATGCCAGAATACAAATGAACTAGATGAGCCAGCATGGTTGTGATTGCCTATCATCCCAGCACTCTGGAGACCAAAAGCAGGAGAATCATGAGTTCTAGGCAGCCTGGGCTACATAGCCAGACCCTTCAAATGAGGACTTTTCTTAACCCGTGCTTCTTTTTCCTCTGATTCTGGCTCTAGTTCTTCTTCCGGTTCATCTACAGCCCCAGGGAACTCAAAAACACATTTCTGTATGACACACTGAGCGATTCTCTCTTGTCTCTTAATTTTCCTTATACTGGGTCTTCTTAGCCTTTTCTCTAATGAGTATTCTGAGTCTAGTTCTGGTATAAATGGCTGTACCTCAGTCATTTGTTCTGTGGAATTGTTCATGTCTATGGTAGTCTTCAAATAAGGATAATCTTCAGCATATACTTCCACTTGTTCTGTTACTGTATTTTCTGTGTGATCTGCTGTCCCAGGTAAATCACCAATACTCTTCTCTTGAATATTCTTAGAGAATGTCTTGCTGTTGAAATTATCATCTTCCTTTGATGTAGGTGAAGGAGCCTCAGGACCAGGTTCATTGGAAAAGTCTGGCTATAGATTTGTCTTCAGAATTCCCATGAGCTTTATTGCTCTTTTGGATATTTTCAAATCTCTCTTTGTCATAATCCAAAACTATTTGCCTAGTCTTACAACAACCTTCAACAGCATATCATACAGCAGTCCATCTATGGGCATCTAAACTCAAAGTCAATACTTTTCTCAAGAAGCTTTATTAGATCTTCTGATTCACACCTTACAGCATACATGAGGATGTTTCTGTGAATGTCATCAATTACATGTATATTTGCTCCTTTATTTATCAATAGCACTGCCATCTCTGTTTTCTTTTCCTTTAGAGCAAGCAAAAGTGGTATGTGTTCTTCCTTAATCAGAGGTGTACTTCCATCCCTATCACAGGCATTAATCTGACTTGCCTGTTCCATCTTCTTCTGGTTCATCTATAGCCCCAGGTAATCAAAAAACATACTTCTGTACAACATTCTAGAAATTCTCTGTACAACTGAAAGGCATGACTTTTTCTCTAATTACTACCCTATGGCCTTTTCTTCTCAGAGGTTCTGCAGTAACTTCCATTGAGGTAACTCTCTTATTGCAGGAAGACAACTATCCTGATTCTGAATCTCTAGCCACTATGTCTCCAGAGGCAAAATGCCTCCCTGACTTATGCCCCCCACCCCCAATTTTATCACTTTTAACTATAAAAAATTTATGGAAACAGAGACCAAAAACATAAAAGCTGAGAAAAAAAGGAAGGTAACAATTAAATGATGTTTGTTCTATCTAAAAATGTTTAGAAAAAATTAAGCAGTTTATTTAAATGAATTTAAATAAATTTATTGACTGACCTATAGATACATAGAAATTGTACATATTAATGGGGTGGCATGTGATGTTTTGATATATGTATGCTGTTTAAATCAGGTTAAATATATCTACCCTCTCAATCATTTATCATTTCTTTATGTTGGTTGGTGATGTTGAACACTGCTTTATATATCTATTGGCCATGCATATGTCTTATTTTGAGAAATGTCTATTTAGGTATATTGTCCACATTTTAATCAGGTTATTTTGGGGACTTTTGTTACTGAGTTTTTGAAGAGGAAAAAACGAAAATGATAGGACAGTATTGTTGATGAACATAGACGAAAAAATCCACAACAAAATATCAAAGTGAATACACATTAAGCCGGACACTGGTTGCTCACACCTGTAATCCTAGCTACTCAGGAGGCAGAGATCAGGAGGATTGCAGTTCAAAACCAGCCCCAGGCAAATAGCTCGTGAGACCCTATCTTGAAAATGCCCAACACAAAAAAGGACTGGCGTTAGGCATCTGCCCAGCAAGTGTGAAATCCTGAGTTCAAGCCCCAGAGCCACGAAAACCCCTAAAAAGCTAACAAAAACCCCCAGTACATTAAAAAGACTTTATTACAATCAAGAGGGATTCATTCTAGGGATGTAAGCATGGTCCAATATATGCAAATCAATAACTGTGATACACCATTATCAACAGAATAAAGAACAAAGCTATATGGTGATCACAATTGATACAGAAAAGGCATTCAATAAAATACAACATACCTTCATAATAAAAAACACTGCACAAATTAGACATATAAGGAATGTATGTTAACATAATAAAGGCCATTTATAATAAACCAACAGCTAACACTGTACTAAATGTAGCATGCTGAGAATTTTCTAAAATCTGGAACAAGACAGAAATGCCTAGTTTCACCACTTTCATTCAACATAATACCAGAAATTCAAGCTAGAGCAATTAGGTAAAAGAAATAAAGAACTTTCAAATTAGAAAAGAACAAGTTAAATGGTCACCATTTGCAAATGACATGATCTTAAGTAGAAAACCTCCAAGCTCCTCAAAAAATAGAATATGAATTCAGCAAAGTTGAAGGATACAAAATCAATACACAGAAATTAATAGTGTTGCTATATGCAAATAGCAAGTTATCAGAAATAGAAGTCAAGAAAGCAACCACATTTACAATAGTTACCAAAACAGCTGGTTGTGGTCATACACATCTATAATCCTAGCACTCAGGAGGCTCAAGACAGGAGGATTGCAAGGTTGAAATCAGCCTGGGCTACATAGGGAAGACACTGCCTCAAAAAGATAACAACAAAGACAACCCAAAACATAGCAAAAATAACCTAGAAAGAAAATTAACCAAAAGAGATAGAAGATCTCTACAGCTAAAATTATAAAACATTAATGAAAGAAATTGAACAATAGAAGAGCATGGTGATAGGAAAAGCACAGGTAATGGAGTGGGTTAATCTGATTAAAACCTGATATATACATGTCTGAAATGCCCAGGCAAAACTATCTTGGACTATCAATATTACACTTTTTTAAAATGAAGGACAGGAAGATAAAGCAGGTCTTTTCCAGGGGTGGTACCAGTGGGAGGATGGAGGCTATAAGGAGAGGGTGAAGGAAGATGAATATGATAGATGTATTTTGTATTCATGTATGAAAATAGAAGAATGAAACCTGGTGAAATTGCTCCAAGAAGGGGGGGAGAAGGAGGGGGTTAAATCTGACTAAAATGTATTGTAAGCACATATGTATATATCACAATATATTCTTCTATACAGCTATTATATGCTCATAATAAAAATTTAAAAATTAAAATTGAAATTTTTTTAAAAAAAGAAATTGAAGAAGACACACAAATGGAAAAAACATTCTGTGTTCATGGTGGGTGATACTGGGGATTGGACTCAGGGCCTCAGGCTTGCTAAGCAAGTGCTCTACCACTAGAGCCATACATGCCCCCAGTCCTTTTGCTTTTAGTTTTTCAGATGGGGTTTAACACTTTTGCCCTGGCCAGCCTGACTATGAGAGAGAGGTGGAGGGAAGGAGGGGAGAGAGGGGGAAGAGACAGATGGGGCAAAGAAAGAGCTAGAATTAAAGGTTTTCACAGAACTAGAAGGAATAAACAACTGATTTTTGACAAAAGTGGTAAGAACATGCATTGGAGACAGGACAGTCCTTCAATAGTGCTATGAGAAATAGATACCAACATGCAGACAAATGAATCTAGACCTCTATATGTAACCAATTACAAAAATAAACTCAAAATGTATTGGAAACCTAATTATAAAATGTAGGGAGCCAGGGGTGGTGGTGCATACCAGTTATCTCAGCACTTAGGAAGGAGGGAAGGAAAAAAAGGAAGAGAGAGAGAGGAAATACTTCAGGAGATTGGAAGGAGCAAGGAAACAAAATCAACAATAAACAAATTGGAATTATTCCAAACTAAAAATCTTCTGTACCAAGGAAACAGAGTGAAGAAACAACATACAGAATTAGAAAAAATATTTGCAAACTACACACCAAACAAGGGCTTGATATGCAAAATGTATAAGGAACTCCAAAAACTCAGTAGCACTAAAAAAACACCTAATTTTAAAATGGACTATGGACCTAAATAGAAGACATGCAAATGGCAACAGGTACATGAAAAAAAAAGTTCAACATCATGAATCATTAGCAAATGCAAATCAAAGCCACAATGAGATGGCTTTATCAAAACTTCACCCCGGTGAGATAGCTATTATCAAAATGACTAAACATTAACAGCACTGCTGAGGATGTGGAGAGAAGGGAATCCTTGCACATGGTTGGGGATATGTGAATTAATAGTTATTATGGAAAACAATATAGACATTCCTCAAATAGCAATAGAAGTACCATGTGATCTAGCAATCCCATTTCTGGGATATATCCAAAGGAAGTAAAATCATGTTAGAGACACATATACACTACCATGATCATTCCAGAACATCCACAATGGCAAGGAACTGCAAAAACCTAAGTGTCCATCAATTGATGAATGGATAAAGAAAATGTGATATATATATATATATATATATATATGTATTATATATATATATATATATATATATGTATTATATATATATAAAATGGGATACTACTCAGCCTCAAAGAAAGAAATCCTGTCATTTGCAGCATCATGGACAGAACTGGAGGTTGTTAAATGAAATAGGCCAGGCACAGGAAAACAAGTTCCAAAAGATCTCACTCACAAAATTGATCTCATAGAGGTTGAGAGTAGGGGAGTAGGTGCTCTCAAGTGGTAGAGCACCTGCCTAGCAAGCATGAAACCCTTTGTTCAAACCCCAGTGCTGCCAAAAGAAAGGTCTCTCCCTCTAAAAAAGCCAATAAGCCCAGAAGTTGAGAGTAGAATGGTGGTTACTAGAGGCTGGGGAGTAGCAGGTGGAAAGAATGAGGAAAGGTTGATCAATGTGAATGCAGTGACAGATAGGAGCAGGAAACTCTAGGGGTACTATTGCATAGTATGGTGACTACACATAGGCAATTATGTAGTGATATTTCAAAGAGCTTGAATAAAGGATTTTGAAAGTTTTCTCCATAAAGAAATGGTAAACTAGGGGGGGAGAAATGACCCAAATAATGTATGTACATGTGAATAAATGAATAATAAGAATAAAAAAAGAAATAGTAAATGTTTGAAGAGATAATTGTGTCTAACCTGATTTAAGCATTATGCAATGTATACATGTATCAAACCTTACATGGTACCCAATCATATAATTGTTATCATTTATGCATAAGTTAAAATTTATTTAAAAGGGAAAAAAGAAAATATTACTACTAGCTTACATAATCATCTAAGCTAGAGGTCAGCAAACTGTAGCCTGAAGCCCAATCCAACCCATTGCTTGTTCTTGTAAATAAAGTTTTATTAGCACAGATTCATTTGTTCATATATTTTATGGCTGTTTTCCTGCTACAAGGTCAGAGTTGAATAGTGCAACACAGTTGAGTAGTTATGATGGCAATCATATGGTCTATAAAGTCTAAAATATTTACTGTCTGGTTTTTACAGAAAAAGTTTGCTAACTTATTATAGAAAGGAGGAAAGGATAATGTTTATACAACATGTAAATAACTCATTTATTTTTTCTTGTCCTGCCAATGTTTTACCTGCATTTGACTTGGTGGTTTTTTGCTTCCTGTAAACTCTGTTGACAATAAGTTGACATCATTTTGACATCAGTGATATTAGCCATATAGATTACTTATGTCACTGTTTCCTTGAAAACATGAAAACATAACAGATGAGATATTTTTTGGCTTAAGAGAATTAACTCACCCTGTTCAAGGGGATAAAGTTTTGATCTGGTTGGCTTAGACAAAATTTTGGATAACTTTCCGAGAATACAAATTGATATGCACAGATTTACTTAGGACCAAATTATAATTTATTTAATAAGAACATATCAGTGCGGATGGAGGAGTGGCTCAAGTGGTAGAGCACCCAAGGTCCCAAGTTCAAACCCCAGTACTTCCAGAAAAGATTTGTATGCATTGGCAAGTCAGATGTAGCTTCCTTGCCTCTAACGAGCCTGTTGACAGACCTTGTTCCTCCAGTAGCTGAACATCCACACCTGAGTGTTTTCCAGTGTCTCAAATACAGTAGATTTCAAGCTTAAGTTAACCCTTCTTCCAGCCTCTCCTCCGAGTGTTCATGAAGCCATCACCCCCACCCAACTAGATGTCACACAGGCTTTGGTTCAAATTGTTACTTTACCATCCCTTGAAATTTGTCACATTTTTTTCAAACAGTCTCAATCTTCTTTCTTCTCTTTTATAGAACGGGGAGAATAGTATTTACCTCCTTTAGGACTGGTATAAAAAAGAAGACACTGTATGTAAAATTCTTGGTACATAGCAGGTATAAAAATTATTTGTCTTTTATATACTTGACAAAATGTTAGTCTCCTTTGTTTCTTCCTTGGCTTTCACCCTCCATAGTCACTCAGTCAATAAGTGCCAACAACTTGGCTTTGGTAGCAGGTTTTGATTCTGATACATCCTTTTCACCAATGTAGTCATAAACGTGCTTCTTTTCTAAATGGCCCCAATCAGCCTTCATCTCTTCTCCCATCCTCTACTTTTGAGCCATCCCACTCCAGTTTTGTTTAGAAACTTACATCTGCTTTCTCCTATGGAATATACAAATCCCATTCTTAGTTTGTTGCATTTGATTGAGGCTATTCAGTCATGATCTGCCAGGCCTTGCCTGTCTCTCCCCATACCCATCTTCTGCCTCCATCAGGGCCTGCACACTTGCTGTTCCCTCTGGATGTACAGTCTTTTCAAGGGTAATTTTGACTCTACATGATTAACCTCATGGTCTTTTTCTCTTTTGCCAAGTACATTTAGTTGAATATAAATTACACATGTATATGACAAGCTAGTGTTTATTTAGGTCATGGATATCCCTTTCACTTGTTTGGAAGTTAGCAGAAATTGGTAGTCAGTGATGTATAATAGGAAAGATCAGTGTCAGAGGGAGGAAGGTCAAATTCACTGCATATCATAGTTTTTTCTACATAATAGACCACTGTAAACATATATTTATATGTATAATATGTAATATAATGTATATAAAACACATATATATATATGTATATATATGGGGAGAGAGAGAGTGTGTATGTGTAATTGTGAGTGAGTGTGTGTGTGAGTGTGTTTCTCCCAATTCTGTGGGTCTGCTGGGAAGTTCTGGTCCAAGCTAGCTCATCTGATTCCTGAAATCATTTGGACACTATTGAAACTGAAATGTATAGTATGGCTTTCACGCATCTGTCTGGTGGTTGTCTTGAGTGCCTCAGCTTTGAAGATTAATTTCTGCTCCACGTGGTGTCTCATCTTCCAAAATGCTAGTCCGCACTTCTTTATCCAGTAGAACACAGCAAGTTATGTGGTCTATGTATAGAAGATGTACTTTGGAGACCATTACTGAAACAATGTAGCACAGCCACTTACTGATTATGTGACACTGGGCAAGTTACTTGCCTCACTGAGATTCATTTTCTTATTTGTAAAATATGAATACCATATATATCATAAGGTCCTAATAAAGATGATTATATAGATCTTTATAAAGTACTTATAAAGATGAATTATTGCATAATAACCTTTATACCTCTTGCAATGCTTAACATTGTGCCTTACACAAGTCCTTTGCTACATTTCCTTATAGGAACTATGGAGGATACAAAAGTAAACAAAAGAGCTGGTACAAATCTTCTATTTATAGAAAAAAAAAATGGTTGCCCTGAGAAATAGACTGACTTTAACACAAATTTTCTCAAAGATGTTTTCCATTTAAATGTCTCTTTTGCCCTCCTGATTTTGAAATATATGTTCATGGTAGAAAAATACAAAAGTGAAAACAGGAAAATAAAATGAACTAAAATCTCATTGCAAAGACATAACCATTCTTAACAGTTCAGCAAATTACTCTTCATTTTTTCTATGAGTTCTAATCTTGTTAATAGCTTACAAGCAAAGTTAAAACTTCTGAAAAGAGCAAATGGTTTTAACTATTTCCCACTTTGAAAACTTATTAAAATATTTGTCTGTTGAAATTACAACTGACTAAAATACCATTTAATTTGCATTACTTTATATTAAGGAATGGTGACCTGAGGGATCACCAGGAGACAGGAAAACAAACAAGAAATCCTAGACATAAATCTTACAATCACTGACAGGTTATAAATAAGCATGTCCCATTTTCTTTCTTTAAAAAAATTCTTCATAAAATAAAAAAAATTGCCTTACTGGACTCATTACAAGGGCCTTTTGCCAAAAACACCTCCTCCATGTAGAAGTGAAAAACAGATGCTAAGGAGCCTCTTGCTTTGAGACAGGATCTAGTATGTAACTCAGACTGATCTGAATTCAAGGTCTTCCTGCAGCCTCCAGAGGGCTGGGATTACAGAGATACATCGCCACACTCAGCTCTACCTTTTTGAAGAGATTGTGTTTTTGCAAACTATGTTCTTTCAGCAGTTTCTGGCTCTTTCATTTAACTCTCCTTATTTAACTCTTGGATGTCCCAATCATTTTCTAAATGATTTTCTAGTGGGGTTTTTAGAAAGTATATCAGCTTGTCTTTCCCTGTTCAAAATTATTCAAACATACGCAAGCCACATAAATGCAATATCAGTTGTCTCAATTTTCCAGATTTCTACTTCATTACTGAGACTATACATATGGCTGAAAAAGTAATGTGGGCAAATGGAAAGAATGTCACCCTAATTACAAGCCTGTCATTAACCTAGTGACCTGCTACTAATTTAATAGGAATATTTCAGAAGCATGAACTTTTTCACTAACTTACTGGAAGGAAAGAAGGAGAAAAAAGTATGAGAGGAGGAGAAAAAAAAAGGTAAATGAACTCTAACTTCTCTGTAAGTAAAGATTTAATCATCTTTCTATAATATTGATGTAGATGTGTATTTTTTGGAATGAAGTTTTTCAAGGTAACACTGTGAGCTAGAACAACTCAATTTCAGCATTACAATCATGATGGGATAGGTTTAGTTTAGGGAGTCCAATGCCAAGGGGTAGAATAATAGATCAGAATTGAGTTTAGGAGTGATGGAAAAACTTTTTAAAACCAACCATATGGATATCAACTAGGTGAGGATAGGCATACACTTTCATAATAAAAAGGTATCTATTGCTGGGCATAGTGCCACACACCTGTAATCTCAGCACTTGAGAGGTTAAGGCAGGAGGATCATGTGTTTGAGGCTAGCGTGGGCTACACAGAAAGTTTCAGGCAGCCTAGGCTGCACAGTGAGAACCTATCTCAAGATAATAAAAATGAAACAAAAAAGACAGTATCTACTGAGTATTACCAAATCTCTGCTTCAGTTGAAACATTAAGCAATCCATGAATATGTGATGAATATTGCTAAAAGTCTTTTTTTTTTGAAGTGGTAGAGATGAAACCTGGGGACTCTTGTATATTAGGCAAGTGCTCTACCACCAAGTTTGACCCCCAATCCTAGTTTAAAAAGAATAATTTAAAGTGAAAGACCTCAAAAATGATCAAGTCACTCCAGGCTAACCCCTTCATCTGAAATTTTACTGGTAGTTGCTTTTGGTATTTTGTCTAGTTTTTGGTCGTCAATTGTAGAGTAACTTAATTAAGTTCCAATGGAAGTGGAACTTCTGCTGAACTACACAGATACTGATTCATTGAGATATGTTGACATTTGTCTTCTGGACCAATTTTTGTAAATTGTGTTTTTGAAAAGAACATGTATTTTGCTACTCTTGGATGCTGTATTTCTATGTGATTGAATGTGATTCTTTTTATTGTTGTTGTTAAGATAGGGTTTTGCTCTTTAGGATAAGCTGGGCTCAAACTCCAGATCCTCCTCACTCAGCCTCTTGAGAGCTTGGATTCTAGCATACACCACCATGCCTGGTTAAATGTACTCAATTCGCTGGTTGAAATTGTCTTTTTCCTCAATGATTTTTATCTTCTTGATATATTAAAGTACAATATCTAGGTTAATATCTCCAATTGTGATTATGGATTTGTCTCTATATGCTTTTATTTCTGTAATTTTTGCTCTATACATTAGGAGTCTGTGATCATGAAAGTTTTTAATTATAACTCCTTGAACTAGTAGAACTTTTATCATAGTATAAAGGTCACTTAAAAAAATCTCTGGTAAGTCTTTTAGCATTCTATTCTTCTGTGTTTAGATATCTTGGCTTACACTGGATTACAGGCTTTATCTGGAGACCATTTTTTATCTGTCTCAACATAAAAATGATCTTTAGGGAGTATCTCTCCCTTACATCCTTCATGTGCTTCTGAAACTGCCAACTGTAGTCCTTCTACCTGCTTGTCCACAGAAAGTTGTCTTTAGGAGTGGGGCCTGCCTCTAGTTGGGCCTGAATTGTTTCTTTATACTTTTCTCAATTATGGCTGGAGAGGAAGTCTTCCTTCCTCATCTAGAATACTGTAAAGATGGGTGCCCAGCTCTGCTATGTCCTAAACCCTCTCTGTGGAGAATTCTCTTTGCTGTTAGAAAAAAAAAATCAGTGGTGCCTTTGTGTTTTTGACTCTAGTTCTATTGCTGGTTTGTTACAGGACATGATAAATTTCTGCCCCACTTCTCCTGCCCCACAAAGTAGTTATTGTTTAATAACAGAAGTATTCTTGCTTGTAGGAATATAGTGATAAAATCTTTTAAATATTTAATGTACCTAAATGTTTTAATACATATGGTTTATATTTTTAGGAATGTACTAGGCAAAGGTTTGAGGAAAGATATATATTGATAATTTTGGGTGCTAAGGATTGAACCCAGGGCTTCAAACATGATAAGCACATGCTCTTCCACTGAGCTACACCTCCTGTTCTGTAAACTAATTTTTAAAATAATATTTATAACACTTTATGTAGTTATCAATGCACTTAGATTATTTATAACAGTCTGAAAGTAAAATCTAGATGATATGAGACAAATGTCTCATAAGTAAACTCTATAAACAGCCTAAGGACAGTGAGGCCAAAGTTTAATTTACTGGTAGTTTAATATCTTCAAGTAAAAAATCATAAAAATGTCCTTTGAGCCAAGCACCAGTGGCTCACACCTATAAACCTAGCTAATCAGGAGGCAGAGATCAGGAAGATCATGGTTCAAAGCCAGCCCAGGCAAATAGTTCATGAGATCTTATCTTGAAAATACCCAACAGAAAAAAAGGGCTGGCAGGGTGGCTCAATGTGGGAGACCAGTAACTAAACAGACTGAGAAGAAACCTTGACATGAGCACGGCCATGTCAAGGTCCTTTGTGCTGAGAAGGCAAGATCCTGGCACAAAGGAAATGAGCAAGGTTCAGCAAGGCTGCCTTGCAAGAGAGGAGACTGAGGCAGCGGAAAAAAGCTGTGACATGAGCACAGCTCTGTCAAGGGCCTCTTGGCTGATAGGCACAGACCCAGTCAAGGTGAGGCAAGGCTCAGCAAGGCAGCCTTGCAAGAAAAACAGGACATGCTGACATGGGCAGGATAGTCTGTACTAAATAACATACCACAGCTGCTCTGTTCTTGCTGCTTACGTGACTGGACCCATGAGAACTCGACCTGCATTTTGCCCCACTTTCCCATACATGCTGTATAAATAAATGCACTTGGAGGCAGAGGGAGTCACCAGCATCTCTCATCAGGAGTGTTGGACCCACCCAACCCCAGCTTTCTCTATGTCTACATTTGTGTCTTTTTCTTAATCCCCATTTGCTCCCAGTCAGGTCAAGGGACCTACTCATGCTGGCCATGAGAGCTCAAGTGGTAGACTGCCTGCCTAGCAAGTATGAGGTTCTGAGTTCAAACCCCAGTGCCACACAAAAAAGTCATTTGAAGCCAAATTGCCTGTTTTACAAAGACAAAGCTATTGAATGAAATCATAACCACTAATTTTAAGCTGTATTCCAAAACAGCAGGTACAAGTATAACTTTTCACTTAATACTGAGAGTAATCAAATATTACTTTATGCAAAATACACTTTCAACTCATTACTAGGCTACTCGGTAGTATGTTATGCTTTTTATTGTTTTTGTTTTGTTAGGTAGCCCAGGCTGGTCTCAAACTTGCAATCCTCCCTCCTCAGTTTCCTGAGTGCTGAAATTACATGTGTATACCATCATGCCCAGATTTTTGGGGTTTTTTTTGTAGGGCTGGGGATCAAATCCAGGGTCTTGCATATGATAGGCAAGTGCTCTACCACTGAACTACGTCCCCAGGCTATATGTTATGCTTTTTAATACTAATTAGATTTATCTCTTTTAGCATACAATATTTCATTCAATAATAATTTTCTAAAGGAAATAAAGACTTCTTGGTAAATAGTTGATAAAAGACATCTTTCTATTTTCTTGGTGCTGTCTATGGTAGTGTTATATCACCAAATATATGTGAGCCCATATTTGATATTCTGATGATCCTTTCTGTAATCACATTATCCCTGCCCTTCAGTTTTGGCCTTCCATAAAACAGTATGGTACCAGCATAAAAACAGACCAGAGGAACAGAATGGAGGACCCAGAAATAAATCCAAGTATACATGGTCAAAGTTCAATAAGGGCACCAAGAAGGTTCCACGAAGATATGACAGTCTCCTCAACAAATACTGCTGGGGAAACTTAACATCCACATGCAAAAGAATGAAATTGGACCCCGAGCTTATTCACAAAAAGATCAAGTCCAAAGTGGATTAAAAAAGTAGGCATAATGTTTGAAAACCATAGAACACTTAGGAAGAAAAACTTCATGACCTTGGTCTTGGCATTGATTTTTAGTTATGATATAAAAAGCAAAGGCAACAAAAGCAGAAATAAGCAAGACTACAAAAACTATAGAAAGCTTCAGCATAACAAAGGGATTATTCAAGAAAACAAAAAGGCAACCCAAGCATTGGGAGAAAATATTTGTGAACTGTACTTGATAAAGAGTGAATACCCAAAATACAGAAGAAAAGTCATAACTCATCAGCAAAAAAAAAAAAAAAACAGATAATCTGATTTAAAAATAAGCAAAAGGCACAAATAGACATTTCTTCAAAGAAGATACAGAAATGGCCAATAGAAGATACATGGAAAGGTTCTCAACATCACTAATCATTAAGGAAATGCAAATCAGACCACAATGAGCTAACATTTCACACCTGTTAGGATGGCTTTTATCAAAAAGACAAGAAATAACAGACTTTGGCAAGGGCACAAGGAAAAGGGAACCCTTATACACTCTTGGTGGGAATGTAGATGTGTGTAGCCACTGTGGGAAACAATATAGAGGTTTCCAAAGAAATTAAAGATACTGCCTAGCAATCCCTCTTCTGAGAATGATGTCAGCCCTCCATATATATGTGTTTCCACATCCATGGATTCAACAAACTGTGGATCAAGAACATATGAAAAAAAACAGTCTGTACTGAATATGTACAGGCTTTTTTCCCTTGTCATTATTCTCTAAACATTACAGTATAACAAGTATTTACATAACCGTTACAGTTTTAGGTATTATGTGTAATCTCCAGTATTTTTATATAAGGGATTTGAGCATCTGTGGGTTTTGGTATAGGGGTCCTGAAGGAAATCCACCAAGGATACCAAGAGATAACTATTTCCAAAGAAGACCAACTCACCACCTTGCTAAGATACCTGAACTCCCATGGTCATTGAAGCACTGGTCACATATGAAAACTGTGCAGGTGGTAGGGCATTTGCCTAGCATGTGCAAATGCCCTGGGTTCCATCCCCAGCCCTGAGGGGAAGAAAGAAGAAAAAAAAAAACAGAAAACAACCGAAGTGCCCATCGATAATGGGTGAGTGGATAGCATATGCATACACACACGTACTGGAATATTTTTCAGCATTAAAAGAAAGGAAATCCTACCAATTGTAATCCTAAAGGACATTATGTTAAGTGATATGAGTCAGATAGAAAGAAAAATACCACACAATCTCACATATCTATAAAATCTTAAAAAATAAAGTACATAGAAATAGTGAAATAGTGGCGTGGGCAGGCAGAGGGAAATGGGAAGACATAGGTCAAAGTATAAAGGCAAAGTAGATTTGGACTCTACTTGGGTCAACATTGTAATTTTCATTGCTTACCAGACATATAAGCCTTCAAAATATCTTCACCTCAGATTATGCTGAGTTTTATTTTGGGCTGAGAGAACCTTGGTTCTGGTTGTTCTTGATGCCCCAGTATACCCCTCCTTTTCTTTTGCTCGGTTTCTGATCACTCTAAACAGTTCAGCCTCAAAATGTACAAGTTGCCTCCAACAAATATTTTCTTTGGCTTAAACTTACTCTATGTCGCAGCTAGCTTTTGCTGCACAACTTCCCCCAAAACTCGGTGATGTCGAGCCAGCACTGATTTAACTCCTGATATTGTGGGTTGGCTGGATGACTCTGGGCTGGCCGCCCTCGATTGATCACCTGGGTCCACTCATGCATTTGTGGTGATCTGGCAGCTCACCTAGAAGATGACCTTGCTTATTTTATGACAGGTGGATGGCTGTTGGCTGAAGCGCTGTGGAAGCAACTATGCCAGGCAGCTTCATTTCCAAAAACAGGTCAGTTAAATTCTCCACATGGCTTTTATTCACAGCAAGAGAGGGCAGGTCTCCACACACAAACACTTTTTGAACCTCTGATTGCCTCATTTTTTTAGCATCCTATTGACCAGAGAAAGTCATGTGGTCAATCAGCTTCATTAGGTGGAGAAATAGACTACACCTTGTGAAGGGAGGAATTTTAACCACATTAGCAATCTACCACAGACAGTTCCAATTGGGTTTCTGTTACATGCAATCAACTACCAGTAGAAACTACTTCAAGTTTTTAAAGTGTTCTTGTGAAATAGTCAGCTCACTTGGTACAAGAATTGCTTATAGCTAAACAGTCAAGTTTTACAAAGAAATATATTTCAAGTAGTCAAACCAACAGTTATTTCAAAGCAGTCTCCTATTGACATTTTAACAGGATAATCCCATTTATAAGGATTTTGGATAGGATATTTAATTAATGGCCTCAGAGATATACATTGTGTATATTTTTCCTTTGTCCTGAAGCTAATTCCTTTGCAAATCTAGTTGGTAATATTCCAGAGTGCTTTTCTGCTAGTAGGCAGGTGGACAGTTCTATAAATTGTTGGTTGTGGAAAAGATGAAAACTGCTAACTCATCCCCGTACAACAGAAAGCTCTTTTGATGACTTTGTCACACTTCCTGTGAATTTTGCCAGAAACGCTGGAGGCTTAAACTTAAAACCCCTCCCAAAGTGGTAGAAGTGGCTCAGCACATATTTAATCTCCCAGCTCAATAAAAACATTCCTATTTCCTCAAGCATTGATGAAGCCATCTGGAGCCCAGAATGACTGGACAAATGGGCAACATTGGTTACTATTGTTTCTCCTCAAGGAACACTAACTAAAATGTCCTTTTAAAGTAAAGCATCTGGACCTATTTATCACTGTTTAACGATGTAAAGGGGGCTGAATGCTAACCAGAGGACTGAACAAAGTTGCTGACTGGGTAGCAAAAAGAAATTCAGCAAAGAGAGAATGAGTGCCAATATTTCTCTTTCCTTAAGAGCGCTCCTGGAAGTGGGGTATGGGGGGAGATAGCACAAACAATGTATACACATGTAAGTAAATGTAAAAACATTGAAATAAAAGGAGAAAAAAAAGAGCCCTCTATGGCAAAAAAAAAAAAAATCCCTGGTCCCTGCTTCTATATTTTAGTCTATATTTATTTCAAATTTTCAAAATAAGGTTAGAATTTGTCAGTACATTAAATGCTATAGAAGCACATTTAGTTTCATGGACATTGAGCCTCTCCCTGCTCCATTCACACATACACACACCCCTAACTAAACTGGTGCTGGGCGGCATGTCCCAAGTAGTAGAGCACCTGACTAGCAAGCACAAAGCCCTAAGTTCAAACACCAGCATCACCCAAAACAAAACAAAACAGATCAGGCTGGGCATGGTGGCTCACATTTGTAATCCCATCTACTTGAGAGGCAGAGATTGGGAGGATTGCAGTCCCAGACCAGCACAGGCAAAAAGTTAATGAGACCCCATCTCAAAAATAAGCTAGGCATGGAGTTGTGCACCTGTGATCCCAGCAACACGGGGAGCCATAGGCAGGAGGATTACATTCTGAGGCTACCCCTGACAAAAAAAACCCCCACAAGACCCTATCCAGAATACAACTAAGGCAAAAAGGATTTGGGCTCATATGTAGAATCCTTGCCTGGAAAGTGTGAGGCTTTGAGTGCAAACCCCAGTGTGATCAAATTGGGACCATTACTGCAGCAATCCACAGCAGAGGTTTCATCATATCACCTGTGAGTTACTTTAAAACTTGTGGGTGGGAGGTGGGTTCATAACTGTAATTCCACCCACTCACAGGTGGTTAAGAACAGCCTGGTCAAAAGAGTGGGACCCTCTCTCAAAAACAAAAACAAAACTAAAAAAAGAATGGTGGATGGATATTCTGTGGCCCTGGGTGAATTTTTTTATATTTCTGTATGTTCAAGGGATGATGAGGCTTTACGTTAGGGTAATAAGGAGGATGATCAGAGCATAGGTTAACATGTATGTTCTATTTTGATTTCTATTTACATTTAGGAGAAGTTGATAATAAGCAGAATGTGGTGGCACAAACCTAGAATCCCAGCACTTGTGAGGCTGAGACAGGAGAATTGCGAGTTCCAGGCCAGCCTGGACTACATAGCAATACACTGTATCAAGAAAACAAAAGCAAAAAAGCAAAAAAGCAAACAAGAAAGAAGGAAAGCAAAAGAAAAGTGGAGTGTGGTTTACGCTCATTTCTCCACTGGGAAGATGTTAGTGTATAAACCTACAAAATTCATCCTACAGATACTGTATAAATATTAGATATTCATGATCACAAGATATTGTCACATAGAAATTCACCACTTTTTACAGCTCCACATCCAGACAAGAAGCCATGTGATTATTATTTTTTGTGTGTGTGGAGCTGGGGATTGATCCCAGGGCCTGTTCATACTAGGCAAGTGCTCTGCCACTGGACTACATCTCCAGCCCTAAATTTATCTTTTTTGTTTACAAATCAGTTCCATATCTACACAAAGAGGACCATAAATCATAATTCAACAAGAGTAAGGAAACTTACTCTTGTTTTCTTTTTGTCTATATTTTTTTTCCTTTCAGAATCCTCTAGCTAGAAGCCAAAAATAGTTATTTGGCTTATTATGTACAAGAAACAATGCTAAATGCCATGTAAGATGCAATTTCCCATTTGCTAAGCTCTCCCCATTACAGGCTTATTCATTCATGCCTTATTTGTTCAACAACTATCTATTGAGTAGATTTTGTATGCCAATCACAACTGCAACTCTACATATCAAACTCATTCATTTGATCAACAAATATGTACCAAGTGTCAGTTATGTGCCAGGCAGTAAGCTTGACATTAAGGCTCCAAGGGTGAGTGCAATTTGGCATTCTTTGTTTTCTAGAGTTTATAATGAAATTGGAAATAGAGACATTAATCTTGTACCCACAGAAATGTGAGTATATTCAATCAAAAAATGAGTTAAGAGTTAAGTAAAGGAAAGGAAAAAATATAACCTAGACTAGGGAGCCAGAAAAGGCTTCCCTGAGTAGGTGTATACAGTAAGCGATGCCTGCAGTGAAATGAGAAGGTTGGTCAGAGTGAGTGCGGGCAGGATAAGAGGAACAGAATCCGGAGGAAGAGCAACAGCATCCCAAAGACCCTGTGGCAGGAGGAGGCAATGCCCATCAACAGAGCTGAAGGGAGGGCTGGAAGCATGCATCAACTGGGCACAGACCATGACGAGCTGTAGACTGTGGCACATGCATAGGTTTTTGTCCTAAGATACTTGAGTGGCTGGGGGATATTAAGGGGATGGCATTATCAGACTTGTTTCAAACATGATTGCTCTGAATATTTTGTGGAAAAGAGATGGGAGTGAGGCCACAGTGGATAGAGGAAAGCACAGGAGAAAAGGAGATGGATTTCATATTTATAGGTGATGAAAGCCATAGACTTTGATTGTGGGGATGTGCGGCCAAGTGAGAGAGAGGTATCAAAGTTGACTCCTAGATTTCCAAAGTTGCAATATAACCCTTACTAAGGTTTCTACCACTTCTTAGAGGTACAATCAAGCCGCACTTTCAGATAAGAATTACAAAGGTGTATCAGTTAGCTGTTACTGGGAAATAAACTACCCTTCCAAAATGTGATGGATTCACTCAATTTGGAGGCATAGAAATCTGGGCTGTGCTCAGATGGGGGTTCTGCCGCTTACCCCTGGGCTCAGTCTGGTGAATGCACTCAGGCTTATTGACGGCTCCACGTGGACGTCTCACATTCCAGTAGGCTTAGCCTGGCTCCTTTACATGGTGTTGCCAGAACTCCAAAGAATTGCAAGACTAGTCCCAAAGTGCTGTCACTTTTCCAGACTTTTCTTGGATCTCTTTTACTATTGTCTCATCAGACAAAAAGAGTCCAGAGTGATTGTACAAGATCACTCAAGAGCATGGATACAGGGAGCTGTGACTAAATTGGAGACTATTACTAAAACAATCTGCCACACATAGTTTTGTTGTTTTAATGGTGAGTGACTTCAAAACTTATGGGAGGATGTTTTTATGATCCCAGGAATTTATTTATATTTAGTCAGTATATTACCTATTTGACCTAGTGTTCTTGAACTAGTGCCGAGCTATGTTGAGGTAATATATGTCCTCAGTATTCAAGGCCAAAACATACTGTTGACAG
The DNA here is from genome assembly GCF_047511655.1 of Castor canadensis. Lineage (NCBI taxonomy): Eukaryota > Metazoa > Chordata > Mammalia > Rodentia > Castoridae > Castor > Castor canadensis. The sequence continues at coordinate 114,971,512 of NC_133405.1, forward strand.
TCACCCATGGCTTTTTGTTTGATTTTGAGACAGGGTCTGGGTCTGTAGCCGAGGCTGGCCTCGAACTCTCCATTCTTCTGCCTCAGTTACCCAAGTGATGGGATTACAGACATGGGCCACAATTCCCATCCATCCAATGGCATTGATTCCCTAGTTGGCCCCCCAGCCACTGCAATGTCACTTCTTGTGATTTTTGTGCTTCTAACATGAAAATTCTTTTAATTATATTTTGGTCTAGCCAATATCTTGTATTTGATTCAGTGCTTTTCATGGATTACTGTGTATTTGCTTATGTAGGCTTTCTGTTTTAAAAATATCCTTTCTTTCAAATAGATACAATGATTGTACCAATCAGCTATTGGGAAGTAATGACAAAAATACAAAAATTTTATGGCACACAGCAATAAATGTTGCTTTTGCCTACATGTGTGTGGGTCAGCCAGGGAGTCTGCCGATATAAGCTGGATAGAGGTCAGCTCCATATGTCTCTCATTGTCTTTGATCCAGAGTTGGACAGGTGTATTTTTCTTGTGATGATGACAGAGACATAAGAAGATGTATGTAAGCTTAGAAGTTTTCTTTTTTCTTTTTTTTTTTTTTGTAGTACTGGGGTTTGAACTCAGGGCCTACATCTTGAGTTACTTCACCAGCCCTTTTTTGTGATGGGTTTTTTCAAGATAGGGTCTCTCGAACTATTTGCCTGGGCTGTCTTCAGTGATCCTCCTGATCCGTGCTTCATGAATAGCTAGGATTATAGGCATAAGCCATTGGCTCCTGGCTCATAGAAGTTTAGTTTTTTGGCTTTTTGTTTCCAATTTCTTCCCTAAATGACAGTTAAGTCTATTGGAGATACTGATTCCTTTATCTATTTATGAAAATTATATAGACATTTTAGTTTATTGGCCCTTCCTTTCTTTTTTCCTTCGGTTTTTATGAGACAGTGTCTCACTAAATATAGCCCAGGCTGGCCTTGAACTTGCGATCTTCCTGCCTCCACCTTCTAAGTGCTGGGATTACAGGAGTGTACTACCACACATGGATTTGTCTATTACTTCTATATTTGTCTATGGAGTAAGAAATGTGTTCACGAAACTATGTTAGCAAGTGTATCACACACTAGGCCCTTTTTACTCCTAGTATATCAGGAGTTTGTTTTCTTTTTTGGTATTTTAAAAAATTATTCATAGAGGAAGGATCACTTTTTGTTCTTATCTTTTTAGACATTCATCAAACATATAGCACTTTCAAAGACTGTTCAGGCTATTTTACCAGTTAGCTGAGAAGCAATGGCCATGAAAAGCATCTCTGAAATCCTTCTGGAGAATCAGTGATTTAAAGAAAAAGAAATTACTCCTGGAATAAAAATCTTCTGTGCTTGATAGGATAGGAATTTGCTCATTTAGGCTCACCTACTTATGTACAATCATGTAGGCTTTCTGGATTAAAAATAAATATTAAGGGTAGAAGTTACTGAAGTAGAAAATAAAGGTTTAGAAGTAAATATACCTGCAAATATTCATCACAGCCACTTTACTGAGTGACAGTGGCCACATTTCCAGAAAGAATGTGTGTGTCCTGGACTAGCATGTAGAATGAAAACTAATCTAGTAGGATTTCAAGAAACATGACCATATACTGTCTCGCTACCATTTCTGGGTAAGATTTCTGAATGGAGTACGTTACCCACCTTTTGGGCCCAGAGATGCATATAGCAAGAAAATTTCTACATGATGAGAAGTTTGGTAGAATGATTCCAAGCTTCAACTTTTAAGCTAGGCACTGTGACTCATGCCTGTAATACTAGCTACTTGGAGCCAGAGATCAGAAGGATTGCAGTTCCAGGCCAGTCTGAGCAAAAAATTCAAAAGACCCTATTTCAACCATTAAAAGCCTGGATATGGTGCTGCACACCTATTATCCCAGCTACACTGAATGCAAAAATAGGAGGATTGTAGCCAGACAAGTCTGGGCAAAAGAATAAGACTCCATCTCAAAAATAATGAGAGCAAAATGGTCTTGGGGTGTGGCTCAAGTGGTAGAGCACCTGCCTAGTAAGTGCAAGACCCTGAGTTCAAACCTCAGTACTGCCATTAAAAAAAAACTGGGCAAATCATTCAACTTCTCTCAGCTGCCTCTAGGAATTCAGGGAACTCTCTGTTCTTGGGAAAAATTCTAGTCCTTATATCAGCTTCTTTGTGTACCATTCTGCTATCTCCTCTTTTCCATTCCTGCCTACCCACCAGGGCTTGGAAGTTTCCTGACCCAGTCTGCAAAGGGAGCAGAACCTAAGCCTTCCCTCCTGTCCCTTCTTTCCTCTCTCACTGTGCTTAGAAATATTTCTCTCTTTCCCTTCCTCTAAGCATAAAGCCCTTAAGTCAGTAAAAAGGAAAAAAATACAGCAGAAACAAAACACACCCTAATGTTTCAGTAAATTGTCTGGCCAATGTGGAAATAGTAATAACTAATTTAAATGGTGTGAAAATTCAATGTCATAATGTATGATAAATCTTCCAAAACACTTTCCTGGATATATAGTAGGAGATCAATAAATATTTATTATTATTATTACTTATCACCTCACCTGAGTGATATTTTAAAAACCGGAAGATCAATACTTTATATTAAACCACTTAGGCATTTTGCTTAAAGCAATCTAGATCGAAATTCTGACTCCTTCTTTGCAAGGACATGCAATGTTTTCCAGACTTTGGTAACCTCTTCTATCTCTTAAGAAATGCCAGAATTAATGTAGTTTATTCTTATTTCCCAAATAAGAATTGTATATTGTTATTGTTTACATGGTATTAAAGACTTTGTCTCCAGCATGGCAATATTGGGAAATTTTAAGAGGTGGGACCTAGTAGGAGGTCTTCAGATCATTGGGGGGGTGTGCCCTTGAAAGGGATTGTGGGACCTCAGTTCCTTTCTCTTCCCCTTCCTCCCTCTGTCTCTCTCCTCCCAACCATGAGGTAAGTAGTTCTGATCTACCATGGACTTTGCCACAGGCCCAAAAGCAATGGGGCCAACTGATTATGGGCTGAAACTTCCAAAACAGAGAGAACCCTTTTTCTTTATAAATTGCTGTCTCAGGTGTTTGTTATAGTGATGGAAAACTGACTAACACATATATGTAGCATCGTGCTAATTAAGATCTTGCTACAGAGGGCTGGCAGAATGGCTCAAGTGGGTAGAACGCCTGTTTAGCAAGTGTGAGGCCCTGAGTTTAAATCCCAGTACTACAAAAAAAAAAAAAAAGATTTTGCTACGGGGTTACATTCCTCATGGCAACAATCTCCCTTCACACGAGGTCATTGTTTCTTCTGCTTCTCCCCATTTACATTTCTTGTCTGGTCTCTGTGGTCATTTGACATAGGCATAGGGACGAGAAAGGTGCAAAGGGAAGGAGAAAAAAACACAGTAACCTTCCTTTTGTACCACCTTATTGCCTCTATTTTCTCTACTTATTAAATGGTAATAGTGATTAATATTTATTGAGCAGTTACTCTGTGACATCTTTGTTCTGAGTAACTTGTATTTAGTCCTCACAACTGTAAGAGGTAGGGATTGTCATTATCTTTATTTTCTAAATGAAAGACTGATACAAACAATTTAAACAACTAAACAAAGGCCAAACATTGAATTATTGGTTAAATCCAGGCAGCAACCCTACAATTTTAATTACATCCCCCCCATTGTTTTCCTGTATTGTTTTAAAAATGTGTTTTCTTTTTCTTCAGGATTCTTACAAGTTGTGATTTGCTTGCAATTTTATGCTGGTCTTGGGATCTGGAGGCATGGCTAACATGGTAGAATGCCTGCCTCAAAAGTGTGAAGCCCCTAAGTTTAAACATCAGTATCATCAAAAATAAAAAGTTAAAAAAAACCCCTACATCTTTATACTGTCCTCTATAGATTTGCAATTCTTTCTTTCTTTCTTTTTCTTTCTATTTTTGAAGTACTGGGGTTTGAACTCAGGGCCTCATGCTTGCTAAGCAGGTACTCTACTACTTGAGCCACTCCACCAGCCCAATGGTGCCTTTCTTTATGAAACTTTTTAAAAGGCCAAACAATACTGGTGTGTATATAGTAGAAGTGAAAAGTGTGCTTTCCAATAATCTATTAGGAAAGCACTATTAATAGTTTGGTGTACACTTTTCTTATAAACCTCTATATCACTCTCTAGTCATGCCACAATGGTCCTATTAAGAGAAAACCAGAATCATGGAGTTTATAATAGGATGGCCATTATATTCAGGAACTATGTCCAGAATTGTACTGTGGGTTTTGATCATTTCCATTAAGCTTTCCTCACTTTGTCTCAACCTTTGAGGAGAATGAGGAACCAGAAACGTGACTCCAAGGGTAACTTCTAGGAGATAAAATGGCTAACAGGCCTTCTTTTAAGCCAAACTCCAGTGATGGATCACCACACACATGATAGAAAATCGCTACCTACATCACTAAGAAGTCCATCATTCATAAAGTGACATTCTAAAATGTCATTCCCAATCCACCCTGATAGTCTCTCATACAGCTAAAGGGAAATTCTTAGAAAGCCATTCATTCATTCACACACTCATTTAATTATTCATTCATTCAACATATACACATTTAGTACTAAAATCCTAGACACTGGAAAAAATTCTAGAGGAGCATAAGGGAAACAGACAGCACATAAAGGAATTTAACAAAACATATCGCATGTCAGATGGTGATAAGCACTATGGAAGAAAAATACTAGGGAAGAGGATAAACAGTATTGGTAGGCTTGTGGGTTTGCTCTTGTTGCTTTTGTTTCTCATCGAAAAAATCTTTTATAGTCTCTGTTAAACCTTTAATTTGGGGGCTTTTAATTGTGAGATGTAATTTATAGACAGAAAAGTACATAAAACATGAAGAGGTCGGTAAACAAATTATTTATATTATAAAGTGAACACTTTTTTGCCTACAGCTCCAGTTACAAGGTGAAATGGTCATCATCCTAAAAGCTTCCTGTGTGTTATTGTCCAACCCACGCCCTCCACAGACTCCTGACTTCTATGGTAAGCAGTCCCTTGTGTTTTTAATAGTTTTATTACCTGCTTGTGCCTCCAGTAGTTAGTACCTTCAGGGCACTCCTCAAATTTTGGCCACAGGTTATGCTTTTGTCAGTATGGTCCTTGGACAATAACTAAGCAAGTAGTGGCACTTGGTTCTGGCCACTTCTGCCCAATGTAGGACTCCTGTAAACTGCAATCTTCACTCCAGAACTCCCAGTGGGGCTGGCAAAGATTTTTTCTCTTTTGTTTCCATCCCCCTCTTCCTCCCCATGCTCAGTGCTGCTCTACCTTTCAGTTTACTAGAAGATTGATTATGTCCAATGTGTTGTTGGGTATACCCACTGTGTACTTAATTTTGGTTATCGAATTTTCTGTTCCTAGAAGTTCAGGTTTGTTCTTTTTCTAACCTGCTATGTCACTTTTTATGACTTTCTCCTTACAGATGTTTTCAAGTTTGTCATTTATTTCTTGAAACTTTTCAGGTATTATCTGAAAGTGTCAAATTCTCCTTCTGCTGTTATTTCATCAGATTCTCTTTCAGGATGCCTTTTTTTCTCTCTTCTTTTTGCTATTTCAAAAGAAGTCTTTTAATTGCTCAAAATAGCACCAGACAACATCACACTATGGTAATATTGAGTCACAGGACTTACTTTATAATAGATAGCAGGTGTTACTGTACTAGGCAACAAAAAAATCAAAGGGTGCTCAGGAGAAGGGATAAAATGATGGGATCAGGCAAGTGGGCTAAATGCAACATTTTCCACAGAGAAATATACAATAATACAACAAACCAAAGGTTGTGGGCCGGAGGGGAGAAGTTAATGATGCCTTGTTTTCTGGTACCATCTGACTCCATGCTGGTCATTGCCTTTGAACAATTATTTCCAATGGCTCCCAAAGGCCTGGAATAGAGAGACTTAGTGATTGGTTTGGTTAAGCATACAGAAGCACTTTCAATCTAGATTGCATCAACCAAGTTCAGGCCTTGATGGACCCTGCTTATAGGGGCTATAAGTCCTTGGGGTGCAAATTTGCACAAGGGCAAGTATGTGGTAATAGCCTCTCAGGGATTCTTTCCCTTTTTATTTTTTTTCTCTAGCTCTTATCAGAGCAAAGGCAACCTTTTCTGCAGTCTGTTTAGATAGTGAAGGAGTTATTCCAGTCCTTATCCTGAGGGAGTGAACTGTTTTGATCCTTCTATTTATTCCAGAGAACCTCCTAGAAGATCGGTTTTTTTAATGCATCCTGGTCCCAGATTTCTGCATCTGGTTCCCAAGTTTAAAGCCTATGCTTATTTGATGCTCCAATACCTCTGATTACAGGCTATCATCCAAAAATTTAAAAATTGTCCTGAGAATTTATTACTGTCTTTTTAGCCCCTCAATACTTAAGGTATTATTTTGACATTTAAAATGAAATGGTTGACCTGAATAACCAGTCTATTGTGATAGATTAATATGGTCACTGACTCCATGATAGGGTGGCCATGGAGTCAATTTTCCCTTCCCTTCAGTTTAGGCTAGTCTTATGATTTGCTTTGGCCAGAGCAAAGCAGTAGAAGTTATACTGTGGGACTTCCTAAGTCAAGGCCTCAAGAGGATTTACAAATTTCACTTTCCCCCTCTTGGAGCCCAGCCACCATGGTTAAATGTCTGAGCTATCCTGCCGAATAGGCATCATGGAAAATAACTGAGGTGCTTGGCTAACAGCCTCAGCTACCTGCTACCTGTGTGAGTGAGACCAACTGGGACCAGCCTCCAGCCAGCTGGCCTAGGAGTGACACAGGCAAGACCAACAGAACTGCAGATTGGTGATTGATAGAATTGTGAGCAATAATGAATGAATGTTTTAAGCCATTAAGTTTTGGGATGGTTTGTTATAGAGCAGTAGATAACTCATACATCCATTTCACTATCAAAATATGCTACTACCCTTAACTGAACTTTTAATGTTAAAATATCGCTAGCTAAATTTTTATTATTCATTATTCTGAGATGTTTATGTAAGGTTTGTTAATAATCTATGTATATTTTGCTATAGTAACCAAATATTTGATGTCAGAATTCGATTTTTCTTTTGATTTAAGAAAAACCTTTAAGCATAAAGTTAAAATGGCCAAGCTCATTTGGATATACCAGTGAATTAACTGGTAAGAAAAATTGTACCTTCCTTTCTCCAATCCTTTCTCTTAAAGGGATTAAAATTATCACTGTTAAAGCAATATTTAGAAACAAAACTCATTATTCCTTAACCTAGAAACCTGAGAGCAGAGGAAGAAATAGTATAACCTTAAGGCCATTCTCTTTATTTCAAGTTAACATCCTATTCACATGATTTAGATAAAAACCTTGTTTTGATAACTTTCTACAAGAGAGCTCCAAAAATAGTTTGGAGAACAAGACAACCTCTTTGACTATACCTCCATGGTTATGTATTTTTAGCATCTATACATGCATAACTAAATTCTCCTAATAGTGTAATATGAAGAAAATTTCATTACTTTACTTAGACAGTAATTAATTTGGATTACTCAATTCCGAAGTAGTGTATAATTCCTTTAGAAAGAGTATACTCAAAAAAATTTAATTTAGTTTTTTTTTCTTGGTGGTACTGGTGTTTGAACTCAGGGTCTCATGCTTGCTAGACTAGTACTCTACACTTGAGGCACAGTCCTAGCCCTAATTTCTTATTTTAGATAATGATAATTTGATTTGGAATACACTTTTCTCATAAACTACCCAAGGAATTAGAATGTTAAAATTGTTGGTTCAAAAACATGTTTTACAATTAAGGGAATTTAATCATGTTTGTAGCTTATTGGCATTCCTATGACTCTCATCTGATTTTTTTTACAAATATACCCTTTGTCTCATACAACTGTATGTGTAATTTTTAAACTACAAAATCTTCTATAGATTATTCATCATTTTCCAAATTAGGTATTATTATATTGGATGCTATGGTGGTTTATGTTGCCTAGAACATATAATCAAAATGCTGATGGTTTGTGCTAATAAAGAAAAATTTCTTCATAACTTTCTGAAGCTCAATATTTAAGAACCTAATGACAGTGATAATAGTTAAAAAGATTTGCCTTATATTGAGATAATGATGCTATGAACATAAGGTGCAACTGATACAGTTTCATCTTGATTTGTTAATTTTTGTGGCTTGTTATAAAAAGAGATTGTTTTGCCTATAATTTTCTACAACCAAATAGGCAAAAGACAAACAGAATAAAATAAGGAAGAGTGAAAAATAATTCACTTTGTATTAGGACATAAATGGGGGCACAATCCTGCAGAAATTGGTTGATTCTATATCAATCAGTCAACTATGAACAGAGAGAGGTGTTTTAAAAAATCTGTTTAAATAAGACAGGATATAATAATACACTTGTGATTGAATAAATTTAGGAAAGTGTAAAATGTAAAATTATCACAGATATTCTAATTGTTAAATGTTAAATTATAATTTAGGAACAGAAATATCTATAAACTTGACTTTTATGATGAACTGAAAAGACTAAGGAAAATCAAAGATGCAGGAAAGTGTAAGTGGATTTATGGCATCAGTTAAGCTTTTGGTTTTTATGATCCTAGCACAAAAGCACTCTGTACATCTCCCATGGTCACTACAATGTTTTCATTTAACTATGATTATCAAAGATCAATTTCTGCAGCACAAACTTCTGGGAAAGTCTTAAGACAGAGAAGCCTGACTGTGGGAAGCAGCACCACCTAGGGGTTGGGTCTTTTTTCTTTTAAATTCAGTTCATAACAAGTGAATGGCTAAGTAAGAATGTAATTTCTAGTACACATTTATTTCTTCTGTTCATTAATACTTAGTATGAGGTGGCTGAAATAATTCTGCTGAAAGACAGGATTGGACTCTTACATTTTTTTTTTAGAAACAAAAAATTTCAGGCTCCAGTGCAATTCCATAGTCCCTTCCAGAGGTAACTACCACTTGGTATTTATTATCTTTATGCATGTTTTATACTGCTAGCTCACCTGTATGTCTACATGAAATCAAAATGATTATTTTGGGACTATGAATGATTTTATACACTTTCTAACCTCTTTTGTCAATTTTTCTAAGAACAGTATTACTTTTATTTTTGACAAAAATATCTAAAAATAAAGTGAACCAAACTGCTCATTTTACAAAGAGCTCCTCTGGAAGCTGAGAAATCTGATATATACTGTGAACTGGCAAATATTTGCTGCCACTTGAATTATACTTATAATTAACTAAATCAGATTATAAACAAATCTATTGTTTCCTCCCATAAGCTTTGTAGAAAAGAAAGAGGAGATTTAGTAGAAAATTAATTAAAGGCTAAAGGTTAGAATTGAAGTTGGGAAGATAAACAGATGAAATTAAACCTTTAAGAAAATTAAGAAATAGCACGGATAAAGGGTTCCCCTTAGGGAAAAGCCAAGTTACTGATAATTGTGGTAAATACTTCCAGAACACTGCCTTCTCATTTATCAAGCTTTTATTTGTGGTATGGAGGGATACCAGTTAGCAGCATACTTTAGTGTCAGTATATTCAGTTGAACAGACCATGAAAACCCCCTGGGGAAGGTGAGTAGAAAGTCGCCATTATTTCATCATAATCTTTTATGTATTAATGACTAAAGGAGTTTTGTTATTTCCAATGTTAAACAATTGAAAAAAAGTTAATGAAAGTGAAGCAAAATGCAGTTCTGTCACACCATTGCCACAATAAAAAAAGGAGTTAAATGTATTAATTTCTGCTTTTGGGGGAGTAAATAAAATTGATTTCAGGGATCATAAATTCATATACCATCAGGGATGAGGTATTTGTGTTTATTTTACATAAATGCAAATTTGAAATAATTTTTGTTCTAAACAAGCCTATGGGGTGAATTTGACTTTTAGGTCACTAGCTTGACCTCTGAAATTTTTTTATTGATATAATTTATATACCATAAAATGCATCTTTTTAAAGTATTTCAGAGGTTTTTAGTACAAAGTTGTGCAACCATCATATCTAATTTCAGACCATTTTCATTGCCCTAAAAGAAACTCCATACCCATTACCAGCCATTTCCCATTTCCCCTTCTTCCATGAATAGAACTTCCCATCTTTATGGATTTTCCTATTCTGTATATTTCATATAAATGGAACCCTACAGTATGTGGTGTTTTGTGTCTGGCTTCTTTTACTTTGCACAATATTTTCAAGGCTCACCCATGTTATAGCAAATAGGTATTTTATGCATTTTTATGCCTGAGTAATAGTCCCTTATATGGATATACAACTTTTGTTTATTCATTCATAAATGGATATGGAAAGATATTTGAGTTGTTTCTAGTGGTATACTAACAATTAAGATGACTCAAATATATAGTGAAAAGTCTTTTCTCATCCCATCTTCCCAGGTACCTAATCATCACTCTATTCTGTCCCAGTAGGTAAGTATTATTAACAGCTTCTGATGTGTTTTTCCCATATAGGCGACATTCTAGTTTTTCTGTTTCCATATATATTTATTTATATATTTCTTTTTTTGTGGTGCAAGGGATGGAACCCAGGGCCTAAAACATGCAACTGTTCTGCCACTAGGAAGGTAAAACATTTACACATGCTCTGTACCTTGTTTTTTCACTTCTGAATACGTTTCCATTTGTTCCTAGACAGTGTTCTCATTCTCTTCTAAAGCTACATGTTTTCTATTGTCTGGCTATAGTACAGTTTATTTAACCAGTCTCCTTTTGATAGGTGTCTCAGTAATTTAAATATTTTCTATTTACAAAATTTACTTGTAAACTAGTCATACAATAAGCAAACAACAAGGTAAATATCATGTTTAATAATAGGGAAAAAAGAAACTATTTAATTTTAATACTCAACAAGAAAATTGAAAAAGGCTTAAAGCTGCCTTTTAAAATAAAATATGGCCATCCTCTTAACTGTTATGTTGTAGAATAGTTATAGGATGAAAACTGGCAAAGCTATTGACCTAACTGAGCAACAGTTTTAAACCTATCTTCTGTTTCTCAGAATATTTATAGTTCTCAAATTTAATTTAATGAGTTGTTTTCACTAAATATGGTAACATGCAAATTTCAGAAAATACTTGTGAACTTTTTGTCTATGGTATTTGGCACATCTTACATTTAGTTCTAAGGCCAGACTTAAAACAGGTTAAAGTAAGACAATGTAACAATCAAATTGTTTTCTTAGTTTTCTACTAACTGTTTATTACAGAACTTATTATGATAAGATGGCAAGAATAGGAATAAATAGGAATAAATTAAACCTCGATTTTTAAATATCATTAGTTAAAATAAATAAATATCATCAGTTAAAATGAGCTATTATAAACATTAAAAGTAAATTTTGTATTATCTATTTAGTATTAGGTAAACAGTGTGGTACAGACAGTACCTACCTGATTGTCAATGCCATTCAGTTCTATGTCATGACAATTTTCATTTGGTGGTTTCTCCTAAATAGCTATCATTCTTTATTCCCACCTGATACAACATAGCCATAAACATTCCAAAGATTTGTGCTTTGGGCACATCAAAAGAAATATACCTAAAAAAATTCTAAGATACCATTACAGAAGCAAATATGCATCACTTATTTTACTGATTAGTTGAAGAACAAAAGATTAAGATTTTTTTTTCATTTTTCTTTTATTATTCATATGTGCATACAAGGCTTGGTTCATTTCTCCCCCCTGCCTCCACCCCCTCCCTTACCACCCACTCCGCCCCCTCCCTCTCCCCCCCCAATACCCAGCAGAAACTATTTTGCCCTTATTTCTAATTTTGTTGTAGAGAGAGTATAAGCAATAATAGGAAGGAACAAGGGTTTTTGCTGGTTGAGATAAGGATAGCTATACAGGGCATTGACTCACATTGATTTCCTGTGCGTGGGTGTTACCTTCTAGGTTAATTCTTTTTGATCTAACCTTTTCTCCAGTACCTGTTCCCCTTTTCCTATTGGCCTCAGTTGCTTTAAGGTATCTGCTTTAGTTTCTCTGCGTTAAGGGCAACAAATGCTAGCTAGTAAGAACAAAAGATTAAGATGTTGGCTGAGGTTAATCAATACTCCATTGATTAACCCAAGCACAGAATGAAACCAGTAGAAGATCATGGCTATCTAAGTGAGACTCTATTGCTAATGGCTGTTCACCTTACCCAAGTATTTTCTAGAAATGCTGAGATAGAACAGTTTAATCTGTTCTAATAGATGTTCATCATTCCAGAAACCACTTTTTTTTCCATTTTTCTTTTATTATTCATATGTGCATACAAGGCTTGGTTCATTTCTCCCCCCTGCCCCCACCCCCTCCCTTACCACCCACTCCGCCCCCTTCCTCTCCCCCCCACTCAATACCCAGCAGAAACTATTTTGCCCTTATTTCTAATTTTGTTGTAGAGAGAGTATAAGCAATAATAGGAAGGAACAAGGGTTTTTGCTGGTTGAGATAAGGATAGCTATACAGGGCATTGACTCACGTTGATTTCCTGTGCGTGGGTGTTACCTTCTAGGCAGAAACCACTTCTTGTTGGCTAATTCTTCACAGTGCCTGATCAAGTGCTAACAGCTGAATTTTCTGTTTGCTAAAACATCTTTGTTAATTTAACTTTTATCTAAATTATAGTCTTTAAATGAGAAATGCGTAAAAGAATAAAGGGTCAATTTATTTTATGCAAATTTATCATTAAATATCAATGTGTACAATTCAAAACATTTATAAATCTTGCAATTTATAGAAAAATTAAAGCACTCTTAAAATTATCTGAACAATGATTTGCACAATTATTTACAATGAATGCAACCTACCTTTGTAGAGACAGAACTATTTTTAAAAGTCCCTGCCACAAAGTGATAATTTCACAGTACCTTTCTATAATATTTATGTCACTTAAGTGGCAGGTGCATCAATAATTTAGAAATAGCACAATCAGAATAGCACATACAAACTACCATTAGTTCCAAAAAAAACTTTTTCTACTAACATATAAATATTTTCCCATTCAGCACTGATAGAAGAAAATAATTAGGAAACAATATTATATTTGTTTGCTATAAAACAAATTAATTTTAAAGTATTTAAAAAACTGATGGTAACAAGCTAAATTAGGTGAGTTGTTATATAATACTAAATATTTTGAGAAATTCTTGGTTTCACTGGAAGGTATTTCTAATAGTAAACTTTTTCAGTTGTAATATGACATTAAGCAAAAATAATTTTCTATCTTAGAAATTATAACTTCTTATTAACAATAACATTTAGAGTGAAAGACATTCTTGGCTTTATTCCTAAATTTTGTTCTACTTAGCTTTTTAACTTTTTGTCATTCCCTCAATCCCTCAAAAGGATCTCGAATATGTAAACAATTAATTCAAGAAAATATAATTGTATTTGGACTGGTACTTGTGTTTGAGAATAATATTTACTGTAGTATTCCAGAGTTTTTCATTTTTTTTTTTTACTTTTTGGTGGTACTGAGGTTTGAACTCAGGGCCTTACCACTTGAGTCATGTCCCCAGACCCACAGATTTTCTTTTTAAGCATATATCCAGCTAAGACAATTAAATTAAAAGTTAAAGTATAAGAAATATAGTTGAAGTCATAATAAAGTACATTTCCTTTTATTGACATAGAACATGTACTAAAATTTTTAAATGCTGGTTCTTTAAGAAAAATTTTTCCTTGTTAATATGCATAACCGTTGCCCCAAAATATATACAGCTGTTTTTCCCAAAATATTTATATACATAGTAGTCTACTTAAGACCAGCCCTATCATAACCTACTGAATACAATGTGCTCTTAATTTATAAATGGGCTACCCTCAGTATATAAAATACATAGGCATGTATGTTATACATGCAAAGTAAAAAATATAAAAAGGAGAGATGGAAGAAAAGAAAAATGAAAGTGTCCTTCCCCATAAGATCCAGACAGAAAGTCATAATAATTGGTGAGACAGTATAAAAATGTCTGAAGAATTTCAGGTTTGGCAAGTACTTTCCAGAAAAATATCCAACCAATGAGAACACTAAATTGTCATCCTAATAATTTAGTAGAAGTTTCCATTTAAACATTCAGTGAAGATGTAGTCTTCTAATATGTAGAAAAGAAGACTTTTGGGGGTCCGTTAAAAACAAAAAGCCACTCATTTTTAGCAGGTTAGTAATAACCCCTTCATGAGGCATGTGTAGAATCAAATCCTGGTCCCTTAGTATCTGAATATATTTGATGAAAGATTCCAATGGACAGGATATGAATTCTTCCTAGATCTTAGAGGGAATGGGTAGGCCATTATGACAATGGAGGGGGTCAGCTCCAAAGGCAACCGGACCAACCTTAATAATCATTGTTAAAAAAACCACACTGAATGTTTCTGTAGCATTCTTTCTGCTGCATTTTCTTTATTTCAAGCCATAGGTTTACTTGCAGGATCATGCAGCAAGTGGCTCGTAAATAAAATCAGAGTCTATGAATAGTGTCATCACATCAAGAGACAGAATTGCTGGATTCTCTCATTAAGTAAAAAGCTCACATCTTGGGAGTCCATGAGGTGGGTATTATTTATGGGATACCTAAAAAGGGAGACAAAAACCATATAAGTCAATAAGACGCACATGCAATTCAAGAGTTAAAGCAATGAAGACTATTCAATAATTTATTAAGCTAGAAATTCCATAGGATTTCTAAATAATGCCTCACATTGAAGATTCAACAAATAACTGGACCAGTTCCCAAAGCAGCAAATATTACAACTGCTGCTAATTATTTACCAAAGCAAACAATTCTCACTGTTCTTCACTCTCAGCATATGTCACCAAAGAGAAAACCTAAATATAGTGACCATATGTGTTTTAGATGCCTAATAATTTGAATACTTAATGCATCCTTTAGCTTAGAGAGATGCTACTTGTCTCAATTTTCATGCTGTCACAGTACCAAAAGAGAAACAACAACAAATTCAATGAAAACTTTTAACTGTGATTTTTTTTCTTTATCTTTTCTAGGTCATCATTATACAACCAAAAATACTCAGGATAATGAAAAAGTAATAAAGTATTCTCTAATACTTCTTCATAAATTTAAATTCTAGTTCTCATGAGAATTTTTAGCCTTTCATCAAACATTCCCAAGAGAATAGACATCTGCTAATTCCATATAGGTTCATGTGTAAAAGCCCTTAATGTATCAGCATTAATACCAAAATTAGGTATTGTTAGTATGATAGCAGACAATTTGAAAAAAAATCTATCCTGAGTATGCTTCAATATGAAGAGTACAGAGAGAAGTAATATAATCTAGTCTTAAATTCTCATGCAAGTAACTCAAAGTTGCTCATTAATTAAAACATAATGTTCTGCTGATGTAAATAATTTTCATTTCATATTTATATATAGCACTAACCTGATGATGCCAAGTTAAATAAATGCTTGTCAGATTTCTAAAACAGATGTTCCCCTCACTATAATAACGTTTAAAATTTACATTTTAAACCTGTCTTATTAAATTAACAAGATAGTTAAACTCTTTCTCTAATCATGAAGATTTTTAAAAATGTTTTATTTTCATGGAAATATATGGAATAGGAAATATGTCATTTCATTTAAGCTAGTAATGTGAAGAAAAATTGAGCTATCATCAGAAGCAGCTTTCAATATGGCTATTATATTTAAATTAACACAGATTATGCAACGTATTTCATAACATGCTGAGCCATTTTATTTTCATAAGAATATAACAGAAGCTAACATGCAAAATAATTCAGTTTTTATTTCAACCTCAATTTATTTAAGTAATAATTTAAGACTTCAGTTCACAAAATATATCCTTTTTAACTAAAATAAAAGTGACTGTAAATCTTCCCCAGTTTTAGGGATTTATAGGTGGAAACTCTTACCAGAACTGAACTATTAAGACTTGCTAAGCAAATTTTTAGAAGTACAAAAACCAATTTATGTATATTTGAAAGCCACGATAATTGATGTCAAAAACACTTTCATCAGTCAACCTAAAAACCCTTTCACTTAAACATAAATACTTATACTCTCTGCTTTTGCTTATTGTTGCAACTGACAGCAGAATGTAGTCCCACAAAGGAATCATCTACTAAAAATAAGAAAAGTTTAGGCAAAGTCAGTCCTTAATTGTAACTTCCCCAAAAGATGAATTGATAATTCATCTAATTACACCTTTAATTGATTTTACAAGTTCCTAAACATAGGAAGAATGAAAAACACTGAAAACTTTCTGTTGAGTTATACATAAATACATTTAAACTAACTAATAAAATTGTCTAATTTAAAGAGTAACTAACCTGAGATGTACCTTGCTCCGATTAACATTACCATGCTACTCACTATAAAAAAGCCCAAGGGCAGACTACAGAAGATACTAGGGTCACCTGTGGTCATCCAAGTAGAAGGGAATTCCAGTCAAGCAAACCAAAAGAGAGACACATAATTACAATATTTATGTTAAGAATCACATGATAGCAAAACAAAGTAAGTCATAAAATAGCATATTCATAAAAGCTAGCAAAGAGTTATTCAAATCAAAAATATAATCAATATCAAGGCTTATGACAGTTAATACAAAGAGCATGCCACAAGTAGCCAAGAACATAATACATATAGACCAACGTTAACCTTCCACTCGCAAAACCAAAGACAGCCTATGGAGAACTTTTTGGGAGGCTGCTGTTTTGGGCTTTCTAGACTCTTTCCTCAATGATACAAGATGAATGATCCAATTCACCCAAAGTTAAAATTATAGGTCCTCTAACTATCAGAGTAGAATTATATTAGTCTATTGAATTTAAAACCCTATTTCTGCTAAAACATTGGTCTTTTAAAAATAGAATTTGGTGTGTAAGGAAATGTACCTGGAACGCATAAAGAGAGGGTAAAGGAGGGTGAATATGGTGGAAATATTTTGTATTCATGTATGAAAATAGAACAAGGACCTGTTGAAATTGTTCTACGAAGTAGGAGAAGATGAAGGGGAAAGATGGAGAATGTGAATCTAATTAAGGTATATTGTAAGCACTTATGTACACAAAGCATCCCCCTGCACAACTATAATATGCTAACAAAAAATTTAATACAAAAAAAAAGGAAATGTACCTGGCAGTATTACTGTAACTGAAACTAAATGGTATTACTCTACATTCAAAACACAATTTAAAAAACATGTTTATTTTGATATTTTCTTTCTTTCTTTTTTTTTGGCAATACTGGGTTTGAACTCAGGGCTTCACACTTGCTAGGCAAGCACTCTATCTCAAGCCACTCCACCAGCCCTTTGTATTCTGGTTATTTTGGAGATATGGTCTCGCTTTTTGCCCAGGTCAGCATGGACAGTGATCCTCCTATTTTAGGCTTCCTGTTGCCACTGAGATTACAGGCACATGCCACCACATCCAGCTCCAGCTTTTTTCCATTAATATGACATCTCACTGGCCTGGAACTGTGATCCTCCTGATCTCAGTTCCCCAAGCAGCTAGGATTACAGGCATGAGTCACTAGTGTCCAACTATTTTCCAACCTAAATTCTCTTGGAATCCCTTCTTTTAAAGAATATTCCTTATACATACCCTTTTTAAATTTTAAAATATATATCTAAAATATTTAACATTTTTGGGGGCTGTTAGGGATTGAACTCGGGGTCTCTGTGCTATACCCCCCATCCCTAGAGTATTTAATACTCTTTAAAAGAGAAGTTTATTCAAAGTTAATGGCTAAGAATTAAGGAACTACAACCATTAGACAGAGGCTTCATTGAAATATAGCTAGTTAAAGATTCTCGGTGGGCATATTTTGTGATATAGTAAACTAATGATAGTCATTTCTTTGCTTTTAGGGGGAGAAGATTTTCTCGCCCTCACCAGGTATTTTTTTCCTCATAGAAAGGAGTTTTGTTTTAAAGAGGGACATAAGCCATTTCCTCTTTGTCACTGCTAATGTTAGTTTTTCAAATAAAAAAACAAGGGTTCTTACTATTTCCACATTTATAGAGATAACATTTTAATTTGATTTTAGAAAAGGGAAATATATGCTCTGCTTCCCTTAGAGGAAGCTGTCAGTTACAAGTTACAAAATTGATTGTTCTGATGTCCCTACAGTGAGTTTTGGTTTGAGAAAAAGATCTGAGGATTATCTGTATTCAGGAGCTTCTATAATTTCGGTGGCATCTATTTAATGAAAGTATTTCTCTTTTAGTGGTATATACACATGTGTTTTAAATATACATACATAAACATAATATATCATATATGTATATATAATATATACTTATTATTTGATAGATGTACAATGCATTTAAATCTATTTGACCTGTTTTCAAAATGTTTTGTTAGGTTTTGAGTCCAAAGCCAAGTCATAATTTGATAATCTTTCTCTAAAAATCATCAACCACCCTCCCCCAGCCAGGCTTGGTGGCTTATGCCTTTAATACTAGAAACTGGGAGTCTGGGGCAGGAGAATTGTGAGCTTAAGGCCAGCCTAGACTACATAGCAAGTTCTAGGCCAACTTGTGCTACACAATGAGACCCTGTCTGGAAAAAAAAACTAACAAAATTAATTAAAAATGAAAGAAACAACCTTAAACTGCCAATCATTTCTACATTTTAAACACATATCAAAAATATTTTAAATTGTATATAATGCATTCAAATACAGTTACAAACAAAAAGAAAGAAATATGAATGCTTCAACATTGACAAACTGCTTTGGAAATTAAGTAAGCATAATATTGTTCTCATAAGTTGAAGCATTTTAAAGAGGATAAGACTCTAGGCAGCAAATCTAGTATCCTTTCAAGTTTATTATAATAGGCTTCCATCTATATTGCTATTTTCATAGACCTCATTATATTATAGTTATATAGTTTATATAGCTTAAAGGAATACATTTGGTAATTTAGTAATTAAATATTATGAGTTTATTGTACAGCGTAATTTTTTCCAAACTTTGGTTTAAATCCATTGCAGTCTAACTGCAACAAAAATACAATTTTAAAAATCTAGGGCTGGAAGTGTGGCTCAAGTGGTAGGGCACCTGCCTAGCAAGTGGAGCCCCTGAGCTCAATCCTCAGTATCACCAAAAACATAGGGATGCAGTTGTGGTTCAAGTGGTAGAGTACTTGTCTAGTGCAAGGCCCTGGGTTCAATTCCTAGTACTGCAAAAAAACAATCTAAAAGTAAATCAAATTACTTTTATCATCAATGCTGATAACACAAACTGAAGAAATGTAATTTTTAATTTTCTTTTATCAACTTTTTTCTTAGTATTTTAAATTCATTGTGGAAGATGATCAATTTTATGGGAATTTTGAATTTAAAATGATATCTTCAACTTCTAGGAAAGAGAAGTGTATGTGTACAGAGTGTGAGGAAGGAAGACAGGAAGATCATACTATTGACAAAAATTCACCTAGTCAAAGAAATCATGTAACCAAGCTTCACATAAGTATTAATTCAAGGCAACAAGAAGTGAAGACCCATATCTCTTATATCTCACATATCAACTATCACTGTGCTAGAAAAAAACTGAGAAGTTTAATTGTAAATGGTCTCAAAATTGCAATCTTAGCAAGAAAACTTAGCTACAATCTTAGAAAAGAAAGCTGAGTCACAGAACAAAAAGAATGTTAAGGTTATTTACGAGAAAAAACCCCAAAACTTCAAATAGGAACACCCATGAATGAAAATGTGAATCACAGTGAGCCATGGAAGCTTCTTCTAAAAGGCACATACATTAAAAGTGGTTCTATACTTGCTTTGGGATTGGAATCCAGGTAATATTTCATTTAAAAACTCTTATCTATTAAAATACATGCTTCAATTTCTTATTGGTCATCATTCCATTCATTATGCCCCAAATCTTGCATTTAGCAAAAAATTATAATATTATACCATTAAAGGAAGCTTAAGAATACTTAATGTTCCTGCCTAAGTGATTTGAAAATAAAATATTCCTCCATTTTCTGCCAAAAGTATTTCTCAATCTATTATAATACTTCTGATTTACTATGTTTGGTCCATTCCTTCCTGTCTGATTCCAAAGGAATTACCATTATGTGCATTCCCTAGTTGCTTAGAATCAAACTAGGATGTAGCAAAATATTTTCTGAAATTAATACAGCTTTAGGTTGATTCAGGTCATAAAGACAGCCTCCCAAAAAGGTAAATGACATTAAGAATAGGAGGAAAAAAAAAGATTCTAGTTGATTTTTTTCATTAAGAAGAAACTATAAATAATTTTACTTTTGGAAAATTCAGTTATCAAATGAAGTATCAGGAATAAGTCAATAAGGAAAGATATGATGATATAGAGTGAAGGTATGCATATTAATCTGATAATTTCCATTTTTATGTTTAGAACTTTAAAATGTTTTCAAAATGTTAGAAACTTTGGGCATAGGGTAATGCTTTTATTCAGAGCAGCCTGGGTAAGTATAAATGGCCAGATACTTAGAACTATTTAATATACTAGGAAAAATGGCAATAATAACCAATAAAGACATTTTACCACTTTCTGGAGATTGAGTTGTAACCCAACCGATTGACTTCATCACAGCTTTCTTCCACGTAGAATAACGAATTTCACTTTCTAGAATTAGAAGGCAGGAAAAACACACATGTGAGAGGTAGTTTGCTGAGATGTTCTGAGTATCACACACTTTTTTTTAACATTTCTTCACCATTCTTGACAAATTGGGGCTTTACTAGAACCCAGCTGTGGGAGCACATGGTTAGTAGTGACTGACAGTGACTGAAAGACTCACTTACTCTCATGCCTCCCAGTCTTTCCACATCACCTGAAGCCTGTAACTCCTGGGAGACAGGCCTGAAAGATACTTGCTTTGGAAGGTTTTCCAATTTTCCACTTCTAGCCCCCCTTCTCTCTTCCCACAGTACTCCACATATACCTCACGCTGTCACCTACATTTATGGTGAATTTTTATGGTTTTTGTCTACCTCTCTCAATATAAAGTCTCCAGAAGGGAAAAGACTTGGCTCTATTCATCTCTGTAGCCCAATGTAAGTGACAATCTCTGACCTGAAGTTGACTCTAAACAACTGTTAGCTGGAGAAATGAACTATCTCTATCTTGTTGCCCATTAATGTGTGGGAAGGTATTATGAAAAGGCCTTAAACCAAGGCAAAGATGATTCTCCTCAGTAAATAGTAAATAGATTGATTCTAAACCCTTTGCACTAAACTTCCTTGTCTTGCCTTAGACTAAGCATTTTGGTGACCACATACCTATTCTGAACATTGCTTGACCATTAAAAAGTTGGTTTGTTTTTCAGAAGTAAGAATTTTTTTGAGCTTCATATTTTATCCATTATTGCAAAAAATTTAAAAATTCAGACAGAATATCAGATTTTGAATTTTTTTTTTTGGTGGCACTAGGGTTTGAACTCGAAGACATGTGCTTGCTAGGCTGGTGCTCTACTTGAACCATGTCCCTAGCCCTTTTTAGAATATCAGATTTTGAAATGCATTTCTCCATCATGGTACATGGTATACTGTCTCACTATAATTACTAGCAGTATAATTCACTTGCTTACATATGAAAAAGAATGAATAAAATTAAGAAACACTAGTATAGCCTTCTAGAAAATTATACAGAAATGCTTTGAAAACTTATTTCCCAATAGCTCAAAATCCACTTTGATGGTCTTGTATGCATATGTGTCTAAATAGTTATAAAACCAAATTCAATATATAAAACCTTATTTTCCTATTATAAAACCAAATTCAATATATAAAACCTTGTTTTCCTATTCCCATTTATCTCTAAGGTGTACATCACATTTTAATAAAGATATTAATCAGAGCTTTTGATTTAGCTTAGTTTCTTAGGAGAGTGAATAAAATATCTAATGCTCATTGACTTAATTGTTGCTGCTCCAGTCATGCTAGTCCTGCTATGCTTAAAAGTTAACCAAAGAATCTCTTAGGCCAGTTAATCACATCCTGAAGCTAGGTCATCAAAACTGAACATGATTGGGTATAGACATTAGGGGTGAGTGGGTAATATATCTCCCTTCACATTTAAAAAAAACCACAGTTCTAACAAGCTATAACTGATAGTGTGGTAGTATTAGTCTCCAACAGTACAGACATGAATGATTTTTAAAAAAATGATTTTAGATATTTTTATAAGTAACTATTTCCCTCATTCACACATACTCAGTATAACCCAATATGCTTAGTATCTAAATCTGAAATGATAGCATTTGCTATTTTACTTTATTTCTTAACTTATAAATAAACAGAAAGGTAATCAGAAAGGCAAACTCCCCCAACTAAGGTCATTTTTATAATATACCATTAAAAGTTTCATTCTTTAAATGTACCCTCAGCGTTGATCTGTGGTTCAAACCGCTCCATTGTGACAGCTGACAAGTCCTCAGGTTCGAGACTCCAAACACCAACTCCTTCTGCAGCCCCAGCTGCCATCGCAGCTCCTAGGGCAGTTGTTTCAGGCATGGAGGGCTTCACTGAGAGGAGAGAGCCACGTAAAAACTCTGTAGTTACATGTGCCTGAAGAACTAACTACTTCTGAAAGAAACATTACTTCAGGAGTTTAAAGGAATGAAGGCTTACAAACCTACTGGAATATAGAGAATGTCTGCCTGTAGCTGCATAAGAATTTTGTTGCTGGTCATTCCTCCATCTACCTGCAAGTGGCTGAGTGGAATTCCACAGTCACGATTCATAGCATCCAAAATCTTAAATAAACCAAAGCAATTAACATCATGAAACTACTTCACAGTAACATTTCTAGAAATGGCAATTCTTTGCATAAGAACCCTGGAGAGTTTCCTAAAGTCCACAGAATGAAATTGAGAAATATTATTAATCTGGTCACAGCCAACCTTTGCTATCATTAACTCTGCACTTGCCCTGATATTCAGCAAGTCAAACAAATTTTTTTTTGTGGGGATAGAGTTATGAGGGATGAACTCAGTGCCTGTGCTTCCTAGGCAGGCACTCTACCAGTTCAACCACTCTGCCAGTCCATTTTGGGATGGCTATATTTAAGATAAGGTCTCCCTTTATGCATGGGCTGTCATGGACCATGATCCTTCTATTTGTGCTTTCCCATATAGCTGGGATGACAGACATGTACCACTGCCCCCAGCCATTGGTTGAGATGGGGTCTCACAAACTTTTTTCCCATGCTGGCCTTAAACCGAAATCCTCCCTTCACCTCCGGAGTAGCTAGGATTTATTGGTGTGAGCCATGGCACCCAGCTAAGCCAAACAATTCTAGTTTGCACCCTAGTTTCCTGCCTTAATGCTTCTCTTCATGCTGTTTCAGTTGTGTAATATATACTACTCAGCCTCCTTCCAATCGTAAAATGCCCAGTGCCTGGCAGAGAGCATGTATTTACAAGAAATGATAGCAGGCTTCATTGTTTGAGTAAGTACACTCTCAGTATTTAATAAGTTTCAGGCACTAAGATGTAATTTAGGAGTGATAAAAGTGGGCTAAGTACAAAAACACAGGTCCATATTCATTACCTCTCGGGTTTGGAAACAAACAGCTTCTAAGGCAGCAAAAGCGATATGGCATTTATTGGTGAACTGAGTGAGGCCACAGATTATCCTAAAAATACATAAAAATATCTTCAGATTAGAGTGGTATAAATGAGTCATCAATCTGAAATGTCCTGAATATGGAAAGGGTGAATTTGATAGACAGAAAAGTATAGGGAAAAAGAATTGGACATAATCACTAAGCAATTCAGAATGTCTTTAGAGTCCACAATCCTGCATCCACATATGAAAAAGTTCATGATCCATCTGAACAGATGACAATAATATAAAACCAACTAAGCATTCATTTAGATATAAAACTTAGAAATGCCTTGGAGACAAAAGCAGATAACATTAACATGAATATGGTGAAGGCTATTGTCTGCTGATGGATAATATTGTAGAACTTACATGTTCTAAGACTATAGTCTCCAGACAGAAAAGGTTTTCCTAACACTTTAAAAATCATTTGAAACTATTAATAAATTAGTTATTAACTAATTTAGTAAATTCACCAAGACTCCCAAAAGAAAAATAAAAGACCCCCAAGGCTACAATACTGTCAGCTTACTGTCATTAATCCTTTTAATTAATATATAATATATTTAAGGGGTATAGTGTGATATTTCAATACATGCATATAATGTGTGATGATCAAATCACGGTATGTATCACCTCAAACATTTATCATTTCTTTGTGTTGGGACCATTCAGAATCCTCTCTTCCAGCTATTTTGAAATATACAGTAAACTACTGTTGATTATAGAAACACTTACCCTCTTGCACTGGGTTCCCAATAAGGTGCATATAACCCTGAGAATGCTGGGACAAAGTAGCAGCCATAAGAAGTACCAACTTCTTTAGCAAGTTTTTCTAAAATTAAAAAAAAGAAAAAGAAAAAACAATCATATCAGTATCTTACTTTGTTGACTTACTTTATTGACATGACTATTTTCAAAATTAGTACAAGGTTTTTAGTTTCTTGTTAATTGGTATAACAAAATGTTCCTACTTAGGGTAGTATGTTAGCAAGCAACAAGAAAGTTTCCTTTACATTGAACACCCCCACCAGGGCTGGTGGCTGATGGCATGGTTCAAGTGGCAGAGCACCTGCCTAGCAAGCACAAGGCTGAGAGTTCAAGCCCCACTACAAAAAAAAAGAAAAGAAAAAAGAACACCCCAACCAAAATATAATCCAGCTCAAGAAATCAAGAAACTGGATTCATTTTCTTAAGGTATTTTAGCTCATTTCCATTATTTTTAAGGTTTCTGACTAGGAGAAGAAGAAGTGGTCTTTCATGTGTGCCTAATCAAAAATGTATTTCTGATTGTCTTACTTTCAGGCAAAGTTAAAAAAGTAGATGACAGAGTGAGTTCAAACTAATTATCCATAGTCTGAATCCAGGTATATTAATACCTAAATTACAGATACCAGACTTTTAATGTGTACTCTAATCTAAGAGCTTAAGCTCTTTCTCATCAGATAAATGGAACTTGCAGACTTGGACAATCTCTGGTGTTCAATTTTACACTTGGGCAACTTTTATGCCTTACCTTATCCGTTTATTAATAACCACCACTAATTATGTCAATTCATTGAGTAATAAATCTTCACAAAGTAGTGGTTTTTTTATACATCAAACTTACAATGAGGTTCCACATAATTTATGGCTCACATTTAGGGCAAAGCATAAGAATTTACAAATTGCAGAAATAAAAAATAGTTTATTTACAAATTAACTATTTACAAATATACAAATAGTATATTGTATATTTGTATGTTTGTATACTATTAACTATTTACAACTAAACTATTTAAAAAATAGTTTATTACAAATTATTACAAATTGCAGAAATAAAAAATAGTTAAATTTTTCATTCTTCAGATTTTCTGACCCTTTGTTAGAACATACTCACCAATTTCCTCTGAGGATTTAATAATTCCAAGATTGTCTCTTAGCCAGCGAATAACAGCACCAGCTATAGCTACAGAACCCTAAAGAAAAAAAAAGGAATTCAAGATAGAGTATTTGTTACCACTATAAAAGGTTTTTATTAAACATATTCTCTGTGTACAATTCTACTAAATGAGTAAAATGTAAACAATTCAACTTTGGGACTACCACAAATACGATAGACAAGGCCTTCTGATATAAACACAATTTTACCTAGGTCACGAATAAGTTTTTCATGGGATAAGGAAAGGAAGTGAGTCCTTCAGCACTCCCTTGTACCTGTCCCCATCTATCTTTTAAGCAGTTTGATTTTTGTAAATTTTTTTATCTGTTGTTAAGCTTCTGATCTATACTATCATTTATAATATATTTCCATCATATCTACAAATTGATTGGGAGAGTCCACATTAAAGTTTCCTTAAGTCCATTTTTCATATCTAATAGTATGCAAAATCAAGCAAAAAAAAAATAGCAAAGAGGCTAGCTCCTAAGTAATTATTCTTAAATCACCAAGGGATTTTTTTGGGGAGGCTGTGACAATAAGGATGAAAACATAATTCAGAGTGAGATGAAATGGATTTAAGACCTAGTTCTAGTACTTAATTGCCATGTGATCCTAGGTAAATTACTTAGGCTTTCTGAGTTCCATTTCTTTACATATAAAATGATAGCAACAATAACAATATTTACCAAAACAAACTACTATGATGCTCAATTTGAGAATACATGTGAAGGTTCTTACTGAATGTAAATATTAACTGCATTATTTTTTAAGTGCTAAAAAGTATCAGTCAAATTCTATCAATTGATGAATGGATAAAAACGTGGTATGTCCACACAATGGAATATTATTTGGACTTGAGAAGGAATGAAGTGCTGACACATGTTACAACATGGGTGAACCTTGAAATCATTATGCAAAGTAAAAGAAACTGAGTATAAAATGCCATACACTGTATAATTCCATTTATTTGAAATGTTCAGGATAGGCAAATCCATCAAGACAGAAAGTAGGTTAGTGTTGCTTAGGTTTGCGGGGAGCAATTATGGGATTGTTCTTTGGGGCGATGATAGTTGTAAAAAATCTAAAATATAAAAAATTGACTTATACATTTTAAAGAAATAAATTTTGGGTTGAAGATTTAGCACAGTGGTAGAGTGCTTGCATAGTGTACATGATTTTGATTCTAGTACCGTGGAAAATAAAAGGCAAATTTTGTGGTATACAAATTGTATCTCAATAAAACTATTACAAAAAGATCATGAGGGCAGGAAAAGTATCAGCAAAAATCATTAAGTCCAAAACATTTTTGGCTTTGATGTTTCATTCATATAGAATATTAATGTAAATTAACTTCCACTGAGTCACTCCATACGAAATGTCAGGTGATATGAAATGTAAGAACCTGTCCCCAGTTCAATAAACTGAATTATAAATGGTCATCTTTTCTCACTATTTTGATAGGACATAACAATCTAGAGCATGAACATGCTGATACATTTCATCCTTCATAGCCTCTAAGAGAAGTTACTATATGCTATTACAAAGCTGCAGAATACCACAAATGTTCTATTTATACAATGGCTTTTTAACTTTAGAGAATTATTTAAGGAACAGACTTGACATAACTGTGCAAATATAATGAAGTTTTAAAAATGAGACTGGGTTGGGGATGTAGCTCAGTGGTATAGTACTTGCTTAGCACGTAAGTCCCAGAGTTCAATCCCTAGCACCACCAAGAAAAATATAGGGAGGGACAAAAACAATTTAATAAATTTGGACTCTAACCTAGCTGGCCTCTTCCAACGTTGTTAATACAGTTCCTAACTTTGATATATTTACATATTTAGGCATTCAGTGGAACCATTCAGGGAGAACTAAGTAAGTTTTCTTTTATTTAGGTAAACTTTACTCTCAAATTTCCTTTGAAGCAGATGATAGTTGCCAAATACTAGTAAATATATGAGTTTTTAGATCAATGCTGTCCAAGAAGAATATAGTATGAACCATATATACCTTAAATTTTTGCCACATTAAAAAATAAAATAGGGCTAGAGGCATGGCTTAAGTCATAAGAGTGCCTGCCTAGCAAGCACAAGGCCCTGAGTTCAAATCCTAGTAGTGGCAAAAAACAAAACAGGTAAAATTAAAATACATTTAACCCAATATATTAAAATATTCTTTTGACATGTAAAAAAGAAGAAAAGAAAAAGTTAATTATAAACACTTATCAGAAAGAAGTATATGAGTTTGGCATCAACATATAATACACAGCATAATTTAGCCTTTAAATTTTCTAGAGAAAAGGTTAGATCAAAAAGAATTAACCTAGAAGGTAACACCCATGCACAGGAAATCAATGTGAGTCAATGCTCTGTATAGCTATCCTTATCTCAACCAGCAAAACCCCTTGTTCCTTCCTATTATTGCTTATACTCTCTCTACAACAAAATTAGAAATAAGGGCAAAATAGTTTCTGCTGGGTATTGAGGGGGGGGAGCGGGAGGGGGTGGAGTGGGTGGTAAGGGAGGGGGTGGGGGCAGGGGGGAGAAATGAACCAAGCCTTGTATGCACATATGAATAATAAAAGAAAAATGAAAAAAAAAAAAAGAAATTACTAAAAACAAGAGAAACCTCCAAATTAGAATAAGACATGTGGTCTTCTAAATTCAGAAGCAAGAGATAAAATAGAAGATCATATAATACTTCAAAGCTGGGCAGGAGAAGAGTGGGAACAGAAACCTAAAATGATAGAAGGTGACTGTCTACTTATTAACAATTAATTACATCCTAAATATAAGGATCCAATACTTCAGTGTAGCACCTACTAATATGAATCAGATCTAGTTCTAAGTCTCAGGTCTCTGGTACACGCAAGCCTAACAGTTGTACCCTAAGGGTGACACAAGGCAAGTGAGAAGGTACAAAGATGAATATATTAAACAATAGCAGGATAAGTGGAAGAAATTATGTTAAAAGCAGACATGTAGCCTGGAAAGTGGAAGGCTAAGAAATGGGCTATGGGAAGAGTGGATTAAAAATAATCCAGTAGAAGTAATGTAACATCATAGCAAGCACATGCAGTCTTTTTCCAATGCTCCTTGACATGAATGACACTGCCACAAACAGAGTATGTATGAAGGAGACTATTTCAGCATGCAGTAGAATTTGGTCTTATAAGACAGTTGGAGTTAATATTGGTGAATATGGATAAAATCATGTAAGCTGAAGATTATTCTTAAATTGTTTTAAGTCATCCCTTAGGCAGAGTACACATAGTTTTTTGTATACTATGGTATTGTGCATGTCAATATGCATAATTTATACTGTACTCAATTTATATATATTAGATTACACATGCCAAGTTTGATGCCATAGCATTTTTTTAGACACAGTTTTGCTCTGTAGACCAGACTGGCCTCAAACTTGCAATCCTCCTGGCTCAGTCTCCCAACGACTGGGATTACAAATTTATACCACTACACCCAGCTATCTATGGCATTTTTAATGGTAAAACAGGAATACAGAGTTGAGTTAGGGCAGTATTATATTTAAAAATATAAAAAATAGAATAACAAAGGGTTTTGTATTTTTATACTATTTGCCAGTCTATTGTAAGAGTCGTGAATAAGACAGAGAAGTACCCTGGGGCTCAGGAAGCCTGTATCCTACTGACAGAATACAGAACACAGAAGTCTCAACTCCTAAACTAGCTCAAGTTTCTAACCATATTAAAAGCCCGCCTAAAGGAGTTTTGTTTTGTAAAATGATATGTAGAAAAAGAAGAGGAACAAGGAAAAGGAAAAGCACAGATTCCGGAAGATACTATACTATTAACAGATGACATTAGGAAGGCAGAACCACTAACTAGAGCTCAATTTTGCTGGAGTCTCCTTTACCATTGAGAGACAATTTCCAAGTATACCACTTAGGACAAATTTAAGCAGTTTAACATGAGCTTAATGTTGCAGAATTATTTAAGGATTGTGTGTACCAGTTCCTTTTTACAAATAATGAAAGTGAGAATTCAGAGATGTTAAAATGTTAGACCTAGAATCAATTGCCAGGGGACTGGGAGAGAATTTAAAAAAAAAAAGAGTTCTCGTGGTAATGAGACAGTAAAATAGTGAGTTTCTACTTCAAAAATCCTATGTGTTCTATACACAGAGACTAACAGACAAAATATAAGAAAGAGAAAACTAAAGTAACACATGCTGACTTAAATACAGAATATCTAAGAGGACAAGTAGAAATGCACAACAGAGCAAAACTGAAGCCACAAGCATAATGGCTTCTGATTCATTTTTCTGTGTGTGTCAGGGGGTAGAGTAGTGGCCAGGAACTTGTCCCTCCAGAGGAAAGTTGTCTAAAATGCTGTGTGCAACACAGGGAATTTTTTAAAAAGACATGAAAAGTAGAAGAGGAACTACTTGGAAAGAAAAATGGGACCAGAAGGAAGAGGGGGGACTAGAGAGGATAATGGAGGTGAATATGATCAAAGTATATTATAAACATGTATAAAAATGTCATACTAAATCCCATTTTTAAAAAAAAAAAAGACATGGAATAAAGTCAGGTTCAATGCTTGAAGCCAGAGGCTAGATGGCGCTCTCCTATTGTGTGGGAATATGGAAAAACAATTGCTTGCTGAATAAGGCTATGGCTTAATGAAAGATGAGGCTGAAAGAGAAAAATCCGCATTAAGTCTACAATGAGAAATCAGCCAACAAAAATTAACATCGGGAATAGAATTCATTTCGGTCTAACAAAGGTTTTAAAATAAGTATGTTGAAAGTATTCAAAGAGATAAAATGAGACATAACTTCCATTAAAAAACACAAAAATCCTAACTGGGCGTGGAGGTGTATGCCTGTAATTTCAGCACTCAGAAGGCTGAAATAGGAGAATCTCTGGTTAGAGACCAACCTGGCCACATAGTGAGGTCCTATCTTGAAAAAACACCCCCCACAAACACACAAACAAACATGAAATTATGAATCAAAAGAAAACAAATTAAAATCAGGCAGATCTGAAAAATAACCAAATAAAAATCCTTTCAATAAAAATACTGAATGAAATAAAAAAATTAATAAGTGGGATAAAATCTACACTAGATAGAATAAATTAGTGTTCTCATACACTGCTGGTGGGGTTTAATTTGCTATAGCTATTGCACAAAACAGTTTGCAAAATCTACTTGAAGTAATGATACACATAATCTGTACCCTAGAAATTCTACTCCCACAGAGAGGTGTGTATGTACATCAGAGGACATATACAAAAATATCCATTGCAACATTTTCATAACCAAATACCAAAAACAACTCAAATATCATCAATAGTTAAATAAATACTAAACTATGACGATGAGAAGTAATGAAAAAACAGCTATATCTAACAACATGGATGAATCTTATAAACATAAAGCAGAGAGAAAGAAGCCAGATCAAAGAAGTCATATTACATGACTGAGACATGCAAGCATATGCTCTTGCTCTCTTTCTCTTGTATTTTAAATATATAAACTATTACAATCATGTAAAACTAAATTCTAGTTTTACACACATTGCACATATTACACACTTTGGACATTTAAGTTTGAACTATAAATAAGGTAAGAAAATTATGACAAAAGTCAGGGCAGTGTTTAAGTCAGGGGAGAGGGAAATACAGATTGGGGTTATCATACAGGATGGGGATCCTGGGCACAGGTTAAATGCAACTTCTCTTGATAAATTGTCAGTCTGTACAGTGAAGTTTAATGCATTCTTCTGTATGTGTCAAATATTTCGTAACACAAAAAAAACTTCTATGAGTTTTTGTTTATTTTAAAGAAAGATTTTGGAAATGGAAGGTAGATACTGAGAAACTCACCAGGGATGCAGCACAGAGAAACAAAGATTAAAAAAATATAAAAGGGCAGTTAAGACAAATGGAGGATGGGCTGAAAGGTTCCAATATTCATCCAATAGCAATTCCAGAAGAGGATGGAGGTAATGGTAGAGGAGCAATATTTGAAGAGATAATTGCTGAGAATTTTCCAGATTTGAAGACAGACTTGGATCCAAGTACCTAACAGGATAAATAAAAATAAATCCAAACCCAGGCACATCATAGTAAAACTATGTAAAAGCATCAATGATAAAGAGATAATGTTAAAAGCTGCCAGATAATAAACCAGATTAACTACAAAGGAACCACATTTAAACTGTCAAGAGAGGTCTCATTAGCATCAAAAATGGCTAGAAAAAGATTGGGCATGGTACTGTACAACTGTAATCCCAGCTCTCAGTAGACAGAAGCAGGAGGATTGAGTGTTGAAAGCCAACCTGGGCAACATAGTGAGTTCCAGGATGTACTGGGCTACATAGCAAGACCTTGTCTGCAAGACAAAAAACAAAACAAAACAATGGCCAGAATGGATGTGAGAAAATTGTTAATTAAGGATTTTTATACCCACTCCAGAGTGAAGGCAAAATAAAAAGAAAACCTAAAATAAATAGGCTTATTATTCTATATTCTTACTAAAAGAACTACAAACAGATGTCTCTCAACAAGGAAAAAAATATGGGTGGGGATATAGAAGGTGTGGAACAAAAGAAATGATACTTGGGCTAGACACGACGGTTCAGGCCTGTAATCTCAGTACTTGGGAAGCTGAGCTGGGAGGATCTGAAGTTGAAGGCCAGCCTGGGCTACATAGTAAGACCCTGCCTAAAAAGAAATTTTAACAAAAAATGATGCTGGACACAGAAATGGATATAAGAAGTCAGTAAATATGGTGTACTCTTGACTGTAAAGAAAACAGTACTAATAATTGTACATTGAAGGAAAAAGGGGAAATGAAAACTATAAAAAATAACATGATTGCTGGTAGAAGTAGTGGGGTAAAGTATCTTAAGATCCTCATGGTTGAGAGAATAAAAATATTAAATGTCTATACACCATTAGAAAACTATCTAGTTGGGTTGGGGTCATGGCTTATAGAGTATCTGCCTAGTTCAAACTGTCAAGAAAAAGAAAGAACAAAGAAAACTATCTAGTTAAAATAATATTTTAAAAATTAGAGGAACACACAAAAGAAAAAATCACCCAATTGAAAAAACAGAATTATACCATACTGTAGCAGGAGAATAAAAGAAGACTAAAAGACTGAAAATAGGTAGCAATAGTTTCAGTTTTTAATGAGGGCAGAAAGTAAAAATTTGATATACGATGCTTCCAAGCCTAACAACAATCTGTCAAATTAAAGTTATGGATAATAAATGCATGCTTTGTAAGCACTTATAAAAAGGAATCAGTATGAATTTACTGTGAAAAGGTTTTACTAATCTAGCATTATTCCCTGCCTTCTTTTCTGGCTTGGTATAATTTCTTAAAATGTCTTTTAATGTTTCTTAATTATAAAAATGTTTTTAAAAACAGAAAAGGAAAAAGTCCTATCTACTACTATTAACATGTTAACGTATTTGTGTGTGTGCTGTTGTTGTTGTTGTTGCTGCCACTGCTAAATTAGCAGAAGGAGGTGACACATGTGAGAAGCAGTGAAAACACACTGGACTGGGAAACTAGAGCCCACAAATTCCGGACGTTTGAAGGAAGGAGACGGTACAATGAATGGGGTAGCCTAAGCATTGAACCCTTTATGTTTGATAACCTGGATTTGCATCTTGGATCTGGCTGTCAAAAATTACCTTGACCAAGTGACTCCAATTTCACTCCTCTAATTTCAGATTGCTTGTGTGTAAAATAAGGAGAGTGTAATTAAGTATGTTGACATATAACCTAATGCCCCCTCTCTGTTTTAAGAGTCTATGAATCTAAAATTATGACATGAATTGAAATAAAATCCTAGAACATATATGCTTGTTAAATCTCCAGATGAGACAAAACTGGAAGAGTAACAGAGTAAAGAATGAAAAAGAATTCAGACTATATCAGAACAGGCTCACATCACTATTATGAAACAAGAAGAAAGGAAGACCTGAATTAGATTAACAAAATATCTTACCTACAAATTCTCAATGGAGTAGACTTGATTTGACAATGATTCAAATCTTAGAAGAGAGCAAGATGTTTTAGCATATGCTCCCAGGGCCAATGGTATGAAGGGGTCATTAGATTAAATTAATGAACTCTCAGACTAGAGTAGTAGAAGCAATGCTTATGATAAGAGGGGCACAAATCACACTGTTGAGTATAGGTCAGACATGGAGAGTATCATATTGTGTTCAGAAAGACTTTGGCAAATTGGAATTTACCTAATAAAGGGAGTTCAGAACTACCAAACATCAGAGAGCATGTGAGTGAGATCATGGCACTGGGCAGTTCATCCTGGAGGAGGAGACTCCAGAAAAACTGATAGCTGCCTCCTAGTGTTTGAACACTTGACAGATAATCTAGGTCCATTGCTTGAGGTGTTATTAAGAAGGGACTGTGGCTATAACACAAGTGATAGAGCACTTACCTAGCACATGCATGGATTCAATCCCCCCACTGCAAAAAATTTAGCTGAATTCAATAACTGGAAAATAAGCATTTTGCTGGGCATGCTGATATTTGCCTATGATCATTTGGGAGGCTAAGGCAGGAGGATTACAAGTTCAAGGGTAGCCTGTGCTATATAGCAAGTCCCTGCCTCAAAAAAAAAAAAAGAAGCAGTTTAGGGTTCTGTCTTCAAACAGAAGTTAGAAGGTTATCAGTAAAAGAGACAAGAGAAAGTTTTCAAGTAGAAATGGTGAAGGAGGGTGAATATAGTGGATGTACTTTTTGTACATGTATAAAAACACAACAATGAAACTTGCTGAAATTGTTCTAAGGGGGAAAGATGATGCAGAGGTAAATCTAAGATATATTGTAAACACATATGTAAATGTACCCCTCCTGTATAACTATTATATGCTAATAAAAATAATTTTATATACAAAAAAAGAGAAAGCTTTCATATTGAGTAAGAAGTTAAGACCAGGTGACCTGTCCCTGGGGCCTTTTTCAGGTCTTCCTATAATTCTAACTGCTAATTGTCTTCCATGTAAGGAAAAAAGACAGCATCTTACTATTACTACCACTACCACTACCACTACTACTACTACTACTGAGCACTGTGCCTAGTACTATGCTAAGCACTCTCCATAAGGTGAAATAGAGAGGGCTCATAGGATTTTAAATTCTGGTAGGATGGCTTCAATATACAGAGTAAGTATTTCACCATGCCTACTTCTCTTTAAAGAAAAGGGAATGAAGGGACTGGGGGGAGAGATTGCAGTATTTATTGGGGGGGCTGAAAAACTGAATAAAACTAATATTCTTCATGCTATATGCCTAACAACTAAGAAAAGTTTTAACTATAATTAGCAGTCTAAATTTTGACCTAATTATTATCAGACACTCTGGGAAATGAGCCTAGTAAATTTCAGATCAATTGTATACTTGTATGTCACAAAGTAGTCATTCCAAAATTAACTATACAGAAATGTTTATAAGAAATGTATGTGATTTTACAAAAAGAATACTGCTTCTTGACCATTATACATAAATATTTCTCCTATAAACTTACCACATCCTATAGGCTTACGCTAACATATTCCTACTATAATTTACAAATATGTTTGAAACAAATGCTTCCAGTGATCAATAGGACACTTTCTCACATGAAAATGTTATAGGAAACTGATTTTTTTGTTTCCCATTTTGCAGATATGAAAGAGAAAACTGATTTTAATGGAGAGACATTGAATACTAAGGCATTTTAATGATAAAAGCAGAATTTTCAAACTGAAAAAAATGTGAGAGAGTAAGTCAATTCCTTCATTAAACTTAAGGGATAGGAAGTCTTAGATTACAGAGAAGTTAAGTAATATTCTTAAGATGACAATTGGTATAACAACACAGGAGAGAGTATAAGGTGGGAGTTCTGATCCCCTCTCTCAGCTCACTCCCAGGTTCTTCCATTTACTTAAAGGCCAAGAAAAAAATGGAAATTTTTTATTCTTATATAATAATTTATCAGGAAAGGTATTAGAAAGCACTATCATTTTCATTAACTTTGAGTATTTGAATGATAATGCAAACAATATCATCCATACTAATTGAAAAGAACTTACTTCCAATGCATAATATACCGGCTTGTCTCTGCCAAGTTTGTAAGCCACAGTGGTCAGAAGGCCATGTTCAGAAAATACACACTGTAGGAAAGAAAAAACATTTCAATGTGGAGAAAACGAAAAGATAGCTTTTTAACATTTAAAGCTAAATTAACATATACAAAATAATTCAATCAATAAAATGATACTTATTAAAAATGAAAATTATCTCAAGCTGTGCAAAAAATCTATTTCCTTGTTCTAAATCATACTTGCATAGAGAATTTGACAAGATCATAGTCTGTATTTTTCAATCAATGTAATTTAAAAACATAAAATTCAAAGAACATGAAATGGTTCTTACCAGAATCATTGAAATTTCATGATTCCCATCATTTTTATTAAATTCTAACTTAAACCCTGATAAAGATTAAGTAAAAGCTTAAGACTCAGAAGTCACTTAATAGCAAATCATACTTAAGAATTATTTATGCTGGCAGAATGGCTCAAGTGGTAAGAGTGCCTGCCTAGCAAGCGCAAGACCTCTAAGTTCAAACCCCGGTGCCACCAAAAATATTATATATATGAACTTGAAGACTTTCATCAAAAAGAAAAACCAACCTTATGGCCTGTGTTACATAGTAAGAAACATCCTGTTCCATACCTATAGGTGGAGGGAAGACAAGTCTATTAAAAGCAAGTGATAAAACCTGAATACTACAAAGGACCTAAGCTAACATTTAATTTAGTACAATAAGTCATTATATTAAACTTTTAGAAAAGTCCTGAAAGTTAGCAATCATATACCCTTTATGAAAGAATATTACAAAGATCAGTACTTAGAGCACTCTTTTTTTGTTTTGTTTTGCTTCTTGCTGAACTACATATCCCCAATCCTAGAGCAATCTTAATCGAAAAAAACCTGCAGCTATAGTATTTAGCATTTGGTTAGTCATATCCCAGGGTTTTGTTTATAAAATTCACTGAACTACAACATTCAGTCACAGTTATATTACTACCAATCAATAGGGAGTGAAGCATCATGACTAATAGCCATTTACCAATGAAGTTGACCACCTTAGCTCTATCAAAAATATGGCCATAGAGTGAAAAATACTAGTATTTACTGGCAGGGTAAAGAAGGTAGGTGCAGAGTATAGTACAAAGGGGGCATATCTATTTAGGCTTAGCTTCACAGTTCACTCTGCAGGATAGGGTGTTCCAACAGTGATGGGATAATCAGAACCAGAATGTAACATGGCTGATATGGAAGAACTGAATTTACTTTGTGGCACCCTTATCAGTATAAGTTTTGTACTCTGCATTAATGGGTAGTTTTGACATGTGTCATCCAGATAAGGGTCCTAAACTGATACAAGTAAGGGTCACAAAGAAACAGTTTTAAACTGAGCAGTGATAACAAGGTTGCGATAGTCACAGTTGATTCTGCTTGAGCTCTCCTCATAAGCCTTGTGGCTGTGCTCTGTGCTCTAGTTCTAACCGTACTGGTGACATTCCAGCAGGTGGGAGAAGGGACAGTGCTCACTCCAGGAGCTGCCAGAAGGATCCCAGCAAAAGCTACTACCAATCAACAGATCCCATCAGCTGCATTTTTCTTGTGCAACAAACACAAACCAAAGGCAATTTTCTCAGATAAACATTGTGTGTAGGCTATGAATAAGGATTAGCTCAGGATATTCCATTTCTTCCCACCCAGATAGATTTTTGGCTTGCTGAATGTACAGGTGACACATTCAGGGAGCAAGTGACTGATAAATGTCTAAGTTTATGAATAATAGTAGGTATAGGCAGTACATTTACAAATTAAAGCACAAAAATCACCATACCTTTTTACTGTCACATCACTAATGAGCTGTAGATTTCAAGTTAATCTCTTCTAATAAATATGTATTAAAATGGAAATTAATTATTGTTTCATGCTTTTTAAAGGAGAAACTCATACCAATTTACCACCCAAATAAACACCCTTTATGCTGAATGGTTGTATACAAGTTTGAAAGTACAAAGTTAATAAGAAAACTCAAGGCACTAAATTAAAGTGAATTCTGAAGTTAGTATACTTAGTAATTAATTAGTGGTATCAATGTGTGAAGGAATTTCTTTGCTACAGCTTTGTTTGTAAAGCAGTATAGAGGCAATAATTTTTAGGTTACATGATTCTGTTTCCCCAGTCATCAAACATCAACAATGTGTATTTTTTCTCAAACATCTCAGAAAAATGTCTGGCTTTTCTATCCTCTGAAAAGGTATAGGTTGTTTGCTATTCTTCATGACTATTAGATCAGGACTGAGCACCCTAAGAGGTGTGCTAAAAATGGCACACATGAGCAGGGCATGGCAAAGCTAGAAAGAAGATAAAACACTTTATTATATCCAATCAGTGCCCCTGGGGAGATGAGACAGCTACTTTATATTTCTTCTGAAAAATAAAATTTAATGTTCAAATTATTCATGTTCATGCTAAAAGATTGCAAAATATACCTGAACTAAAAGAAAAACCTAGAAGCATCCATAATCTATTCCCCAACCTAGAAGAGAAATAGGCTTTCCATTGAATTCTGAGCTGCCTGTCATTTTTTTTCTCCCTGCTGTGGTTGGGAGAGATTAACAAAATACTCAATTCCAAACTCTCCAACCTCTTAAGACTTCATTCTACTGATCACTTAATCTCCCATTTATTTTACAACCACTATGTATTCTCTGTTAGAACTCCAAAGAAACATTGTCTGGTCTTATCATAACTTAAAAAACAACAAATCCAGTCTGTAATCCTAGCTACTTGGGAGGCAGAGATAGGGAGGATCTGGTTCGAGGCCAGGCTAGGCAAAAAAGTTTGTGAGACTACCATCTCAATGAAAATAAGCTGGATGCAGTCGACTGTGTGCACCTGTCATCCCAGCTATAGTGGGAAGCCTAAAATTGGCGGATCATGATCCAGGCTGGCTTGAGCAAAAAGCAAGACCCTATCTCCAAAATAATCAGAGTTTAAAAAGGGCTGGGGGTGTGGCTCAAGCATAGAGCACCTACCTTGCAAGTGTAAAGCCCTGAGTTCAACCCCCAGTTCTGCCAAAAACAAACAAACACGCAAACAAACAAATCAAATGCATGCTGGGGATGTAGCTCAGTGATAGAGCAAGGCCCTGGATTTGATCCCCAACACTGAAAAGGAAAATAGAAAATTCCCGAAATGTTGCATGATATTGTGAATCCACAAACTACATACTTCTCTCACCATTCCTGGATAGTTGCATTTTTGCAAATCACATTCCATCTGATTGTGTCTATTATGTACCTACTCATATCTCTTGTGACTATTTACAACTTCGCTTACATCTTAAGCATTCTACTACAACTTCATTCTTGGAAGTCACCAAATGAAGGCCTAATTTCTACACACAATGGTCAGTTTTTGGTTCTCAGTCTCCATCACTTCTTTGGAGTATTTTATACTGCTGACCATGAAGACTGAATTCTATGTTGTTTCTGAATTCTCTATCCTGGTGCCTACTATTTCTCTAGAGTATCTCCTCCATCTTTTTCTTGGTAATGTTATCTAATTCTATTACTTCAAAATCACCTCTTTATAAGCAAAATCCCAAAAAACTCAACTTTTACACTTAACTCATTTCAGATTTCCAAGTGCACGTGATAAACAACCCACCAGTACCACAAGGTCCAAACAGAATTCTACTTGAACATGTTCCTTACTTTGGCTAACTCTAACCACTGTCTCCCAGGATGTAGACTCCATAACTACTTCCTCTCCCTTGTCCTTCTGCAATGCAATACTTATCTACCAACAGCCTCCCTCACTGTCCCCATCCTGAGCCCATGGCCTCATTACTGGGATACTATAGTGACTTCCTCCATGGTCTCCTTCCCTCTAGTATCTCTGTACTTTGACCCAGAATTGCCATATTATTCACTGACAACTCCAGTCACCTCTGAACCTCATAAACCTTCAGAAGTTTCTCACTACCTACCAAGAAAAATCTCCTTTGTCAGAAATCTAGGCCTGTATAGCATGACTGTTACGGTTTCAATATGAAATGTTCCTAAAAGGCTCATGTTTTGGGTGCGTGATTCACAGCTGATGACACTATTTTAGGAAGTTGTGGAAATGTTGGAAGGTGGGGCCTAGCTGGAGGATGTAAGTCACTAGAAGTGTGTCTTTAAAGGTTGTACTGGGTCTCTAGTCCCTTCCTCCCCCTGTGCTTCTTCTCTGCCATGATGTGAGCTGCTCAGAAATATGCTTCCACTACCATAATGTTCTGCCCAGGCAACCCAGGGCTGAAACCTGACACAATCAGCCACAATAAGTCTTTCTCCCTTCAAGTTATGTCGGGTATTTTCTCATAGCAATGAGAAAAGTTACTATTACTATTACAAAGCCTTATTTTCTCCATCTCCCCTAATGTTCTCTACATTTTCTAAACTCAACCTTGAATTTCCCTATTTGTATGTTTGTTCAATGCCCACTGAATTCTTCAATATTGCTCAT
Source organism: Castor canadensis (assembly GCF_047511655.1). Classification (NCBI taxonomy): domain Eukaryota; kingdom Metazoa; phylum Chordata; class Mammalia; order Rodentia; family Castoridae; genus Castor; species Castor canadensis. The sequence continues at coordinate 115,011,684 of NC_133405.1, forward strand.
TCTTCATAGCATCTCAATACTAACATATTTTTGTTGGTGCTGGGAATGGAACCCAGGGCCTCATGTAGAGTAGGCAAACACTCTACCACTGAGCTACATTCCCAGCCCACTAACATAATCTTATGTGGTTTTTGATTCCCTTACTTATAAACCCAACAACATTACTTCAAAAATTTTTTATGGCACACAAGTTCTGATTTATATACAGCTAACTGTATGTCTGTGTTTCTTCTCTTCAAGGAGAAAAATGTGAGATTAAGACCTTATAATTAGCTATTTCTTTTCTCCAATCTTTAGTAGCTACAGAGGTACTCAAACAAACACTCCCTAACTTCAATTAACCATTTAAGGACTTGGCTGGTAACAATCAAGGGGAAGAGGGATAGAGAGAGGAGGAAATGAATCTCTACCATGAGCTATATACTGTGTTAGGTACTTGACATAAATAGAGATAGCATCTGATTTACTAGCATTAGTATTCCTGGCAGAGGAGGAAAAAAGGAAGAGAGCCTAGTTTTCTATAATACCTGAATCAGTTCCCTGGAACCCAGATTCAAAGAATATGTTTTCATACTCATGCTGAATTAAGTGTTCTTTGATCATAACCTCAGGTTACTACAAACTGTGAAAAGTTTTCGTATCTCCTCTCCCCAACAAACTCAAACAAATAATGTCACACTTTCATATGAGGACTGCTTACCCTGCTGGATTACAAGAACATTTATTCTAGAACTGTTAGACAATTCATTATTCATAAAAAAGAACTTAGTCACTGAAGTTAAAACTGGTAAGAAAAGTTAGGAAATCCTCATGAGAAGAACCATTAACTATCATCTCTTACCAAGTCCATGGAAATTTTGTCATCCTCACAGGGACAATAGAGGTTAAGAGTCGCAGCTATGAAATGATATTGATTGGGGTACAAATATTATCTCCCACTGACTAACTTTGTGTCGTTGCATAAATTATCTTCTCTAAATGTCAGTTTTCTAATCTATAAAAGGAATAATAGGATTCCCGTACAGTAGGATTTATGAGGATTAGATAATAAAATATATTTAAATCACTTGGAACATTATATATAAAACAATAGACATTGTCCAAGCATGCATTATAATTATTAGTATTATTTCAGCATTTGGGGCATATCTGTTTTTGGTCTTCAATACATGTAAATGTAAGCTGTTTTCATTTTAAAGTTTAAAAGATTACTTTCAAATAGTAGAGTTGATGATATAACAAAGGGAGCAGAAGAATCAGAGTCAGAGGGTATGGGATTGGGTGTTGACTCTGCTTTGACTAAAGGCAGTGACTTTAGGCAACCATTTAACCTCTCTGTGCATTGTTTTCTCATCCTATCTTCTTACTACTCTTAGACAGGGGGCTTGTTCCAGACTCTGTATGGGTGAGTAACAAGGAGATAAGATAAGGAGATCACTAGGTCTAATCTCTACTTCATTCATTCTGCTTCTTGTCAGAGGATAAACCCCAGATAAAGGAGAGAAAGCACAATGTCAGAAAAATAACCTTGAAAATCCCACAGAAATATGACTTCATGGTTATAGTGAGAAAAACATGGGCAAGAATAATATACTGAAAATTATAATTTATATTATGGCTCTTTCTCATCACTTCCTAGCTCTGCCTCTTGCCCCACCAATCTTACCAAGAAGGGCAAAAACAGGGCCTTGAAAAAAAAAAGATCAGGGAAACTGAGTATAGGTATGTACTCTGGGGGCTAAGGCAGTCTGGGTTACATAGAGAGACCATGTCTCAAAAAAAAATAATAGGCAAGAATACCCTGCACCAAAATTTAGTTGTAATGGATCTTACAACTTGAGACCTTTACACATTGTATTACTATGTCTACACATGGTATAATACATTTTATTTGCAAGAGTTAAATAAAAACAAACAGGAAAAATGTGCATATTCACACTGGAGTGATTATGCTATTGGTTTTTGGCTTAGATGAACTTCAAAAACTTTTCCGCTTTCAAAGCACTACAGCGGAAGGTCCAAACAAATAAAAAAACACTGGTTTTAAAACCTGTTCCTAACTCACGTATTTTTGGCTTGTCCATCCTGGAAGCACATTTGTCCCACCAAAGCAGCAGACTGGTCCCCCAAACACTGAAAGTATAAATAACAATAAAAAACACTAAGACGATAATGCTAATTTCATTTTTTAGAAGATCCATGGAATTTTGTTTTAATTTATCAAGGAGTGCAATGTTTATATCTCTTATATTTCCTCCATTTGGTCATTTTTCCCATTTGTTAATACTCTTACAAGATAATAGGTATAAAAGGAGAGAGTTAGAATTACTCCATTCAGAAGATTTTCAATGATTCACCCTGTGTCACATAAAAACAAGAAGTGGCCATATTTCCTGTTCTTAATTGTTCTCCCTAGTTTAAGAAGGGGGAGACTGTATAGATAGAAGGGGAAATTCACAACACAAAGGAGAGGTATCTGGGGATTATCAGGGAGGTGTTTGGTGATGATACTTACCCCAGATATTGGCACACCTTCCAAGGCCCCAGCTTTCTAATAAAATTTGAGAACAAAGGATTATGAATAGTCACAAAATTTTGGCTCTACAAACATAACTGAAACAGGAATGAACAAGAGAGCATTGTGCCAGAGGATGTGGGCAGACAAGACAAAGCAAGTGTTTCAACTACATGAGTGGTATAGAGACAATATTAGAACTATTCCTAGAATGACAAGGAGAGATGTGACGTTGGAAACTGAACATAAAACACTGGACTGGTGGTCAAGGGACATGGACTCTGCTCCAGGTTAGTTAATGTGAGGCCACAAGCAGGCTGCTGAAACTTCTTTACACTTCAACTTACTTATTTACAAAATGAGGACTGGGTTATGTGATCGCTGAAGCCCATTAGTGCTTTGCTATTTTTATGAAAAGACTAACATATCCTTTAAATATATATATTGCATATTATATATATTAAACCAGCATGGAAGATTTTTTTCAGAAGGATCTATTTTATCAACTCTTCTTTCTATTTAAGCTGTTCTTCAGTAAGAAACAAGAGTGTTTGAGTATTGGATAGTTGTTCATAGTAAATATTATTCTTTAAGATTAGATAAGAGGAAGTTTATTTATGTTATGATAATTTTTTTAATCAATATGGCCAACACTCTAGGAGAAAAGTGAAATTTAAGTAGCTGATTGTCAGGACTTTATAACTTGGTTTTCTTTTTTTTTGAAAAAAAAAACAATGTCAGATTATTGGTGTGGCTCAAGTGATAGAGTTTATGCCTAAAGTGCAAGGCTGTCAGTTTAATCCCTAGTACCACCAAAAACAAGACAAAACAAAACAAAACAAAAAACATATATTAGGGCTAGGGGTGTATCTCAGTGGTAGAGCTATCACCAATATGGGGCCCTAGGTTTTATAACCAGGACCGCCAAAAAAACCCAATAATGCAAAGCAATTTTTGTTGATATTAAGGAATTTGGAGAATTAAGAAAAGTGATTCCTGATATAAGAGTGATGTACCAGAAAGAGCATCAAATGAAAGCTTTGGGCTGACTCTTCCACCTGCCATTTGTGAGCAAATGGCTGTGGGAGTTTTAGTACCCTATCTGTCCAAGTGAAAGTAAGAACAGAATCCTCCTCATGTATCTATGATAATAAGGAAATGAAAGCGTATATGTGGAAGCCCTTTACAAAACAGAAAATGCCCCCTAGACAGCTGTTATTATTTTATTCTTTCATGCTTTGTGGTTAATTCCAGACCTGCTATTTTTCAAGTTTTTTTCTTTTTCCAGGGCCTTGTGAATACTAGGTAAATATTCAACCATGGAGCCCCCCCCAACCCAAGACCTGCTATTTTTATTTACTATATGTACTTTGAAAATCTAACCTGGATACTAAGGCTAAATTGCATAAAAGGTTTTAAGTGAATCAACAGGAAGCCTAGAGGTTTTATATCTTTATATATTTAAATATTATAAGTCTGATTTCATTTTTTAAGTTATCAAACTTAACAGGATCTACTCTGTCCAGGCATATAAAGTGCTCCTATTTCTTCATGGGGAGGGACTTCTGCATGCAGAAAAAGTGACAGTGCATTTCCAACTAACTAGTCTGAAAGGTTGGTTAAGATATTATTTTTGATGTTTAGGACATTTTAAAACAATTTCTAATTTCCCTAAATGCTAAAGCCAAAGTACACTGCAACTGTACTTTGTAATGGGTAACATCAGAATCTCTCATTCCAGGAAACTACCTAAGTCTTTTATTTTAGAAACATCATTCTCAGTTTATAAAAAGTGAATAAATAAGATTTTTACAAAAAACTAAATTCTGACTTTTAGTATTTTGGAAGGTCATAGAAATTCTAGATACACCTGTTCGGTGAATGAACTTCTGCTTATCTAAAAATACATGGAAATGCACCGTATCTTTTCCAAATGAATGGATAGCATAATTGGTGGGCAACCTACTCACCAGGCTATGAGAGATTTTCTATAGTCAGCAAGGGGGGAAAAGGAGGACAGAAGCATAATATTTTAAATGCAAGAGAAAACTAAGTAGGTCAGTTAAATGTTTGTTTCATTCATCCTCTGAACTTATTTCTCAATAATAGTTTCTTTTCCCAGAGCCAAGTCAGTTTGTGATAGCTATGAAACACTTCAAAAACACTTTTATTGTAGATATGCCATGACTATGCCTGCCTTAAGAAATTCCATGTTGCCTTAAAAACCTTTATTAAAAATGAAACAGTTAAGAATTCTTGCTGAAGCTTTATACAGAGCGCTCAGTATTCAACACTATTTTTATTAACTGTATATATGGAGTTTCTAATTTTTTCATGAACTGTGTTTTGCAATCTAACTTAAATTTAATTAATAAGTTTTATCATAAATTCCATATTTTTGTACCCAATTACCAGTTCAAATCCTGCTAGAGGTTTTCATTCCTGATGTTTGACCAGACACTTCCAATGATGCTTAAGTACACATTTTGCTGAAACTATGTTTTTTCTGGGTTTCAATGAAAGCAATAGCAAAAATGCCCATTATGGAAATCAGTTTAATTAGCAATTCCAATTCAGAAATAGACTCTTTGCTTTCAAGTTTCTTGGCTAAATTTTTCTCAAAGAAAAAGAATGTAATATATAACGATTGTTTAGCCATTAAAAGAGATTCATTTGGAAAAAGAATGCCATTAAAATGTGAATAGTTTCTGTTCTAAATTATAAGAAGACATAAGAGCTACTAAACAGTTATTTGAATTGAAAGAACAAACTGGCTCAAACTTTCCCACAACACTGTTTGGAGTTAGTTTCTCCTGTTAATACTTTAAAGATAATAATATTCAAAGAATATGTATATTCTTTGGTAAGGACAAAAGTTTTATGTTATGAAACTATTTAACAACACTAAATTTTTATTTTATATATTACCAACGTTCACAGAAAAATCCCAAATCCCAAACTATAAAGCATAACAAAATTAAGTACTGAATTCTGAATGGTAAAGGTTTTTCTTTTTTAAATAAAACTCCTTCCCTCCACCTTTTTTTTTTTCTTTTTACCATTAGGCCATAGATCTCAGAAGAACTTCGAACATTGGGAAGAATTTCCATTGGAATTCCAAAAAATCTGAAAAATAATAAGTTTGAGTATATAACACTATTTTGAATAAGTATCTAGAAAGATTTACATGTATTCAAAGGCAAAAACATAAATAATCAGATATGGATGCATTCGAACACAGTTAAATAGTAATAAATATAGAAGCCAACAGAACACATTTGGATGTTTGACTTTTTAAATTTTTTTAGTGGTCCCGGGGATTAAATTCAGAGCCTCATGCTTGCAAGGCAAGCACTCTACCACTTGAACCACACCCTAGTTTGGATATTTAACACTCTAACTTTATTCAATCAAATCAATAAAAATTAAAAATCACGCTCAGAAACTAAAGTATTTTTTAAAGGAACCTAATCCATGAAGAGTAACTAACTGGACCTGTTTTTTATATGTGCAATAATTGTCTCCCTTTAAAAACCACACAACATAGACTTGCAAATTGTAGTTGAAATATCAATAGTTAAATTTTGCTTCTCCATTAACACCTGAAAAATAGTAAGATTTAGGTTATAAATAACGTATTAGGAAAGCTATACTTTGGGCAACACATAACTCACTCGCAGAGCTCTTTATCCCACTCCAAAGAGTGAATGTTGAAAAGCATTGTCCTACTTGCATTTGTTACATCTGTACAGTGGACACCGCCATTGACTCCTCCTGTCAAACTCTAGACAGAATAAAAGGGACAGGTTAAATTTGTCTTATTTGGAATTTAATTTACATTGCTATTGTAAAGGGCCATAATCAGCAGCAGAGCACATAAAGCAGAATGGGACATTTCTATGATTAAGCTTTCTAGTTTTCAGCAATGTCCAATAGATATAAAATGTGAGCTGCATATGTGATTTTAAATCTTCGATTAGCTATATTAAAAATATAAAAAGAAGTGGCTGAGATAAATTTTAATAATACTCTAATCAATATAAAACTTACCAGTGAGACATGTTACCTTCTTTTTTTGGTACTAAATCTGAAATCTCGTGCATATTTCATACTCACAACACATCTTAATTCAGATTGTATTCCAAGTGTTCATAGCCTCATGTGGCTAGTGACTACATCTTAATGCAATTCTAGTTCACTGATGGTTAAACAACAAAAAATAAGCTTTGTTTTCATTCTCTTATCTTTGCAAAATTCAGACTCTTATTAAATTTGGCTACATGAGATAAATGAACATTTCTGCCTCCTAAGGATTTTAGAGAAATTTGTGTTACCACTTGCTTTTCTTTTTGAATAATAATTTGCCCAAATCCTTAAAGTAGAATTTTAAACACTGTATTAACACCCTCATACAGGAATTGGAAGCAATGCTGCCTTAATTTATGTGAAAGCAATAAGAGGTAAGAAAGGAACAATGATGGATAAATGACATCCCATGGGGTACAGCCAAAAACTGCTCCCTCCAGTCTCCCAGCTTAGTTCCTATATCCTGCCTCACTCTGGTTCAAGGCAATTGTCAGAGCTACTCATTTAACCGTGACTAGCACAGAAGAAAACAGGTGGCCCCTACTGAGCACAAAGCACAACCTTACCAGCAAAGCATAGGGAGGAGTAGTGGCTCTAAAAAACCTGCTCTATGGATCTTGCCAGGGAGAATAGGTACAATATATTTGTGGGAGGGAGGAAGGTGAATGGAGAAGATGAAGGTGAGGGAATATGGTTGATGGGTTTCATATACTTATATAAAATACAACAATGAAACTTCTTGCAATTGCTTTAAGTAGGGCTGTATGAAATTGTCACAATGAATCCCCCATGTACAATGAATATATACACTAATAAAAATGAAAATGTTGAAAAAGTTCATCACATACTTACTGAAATATTTATGAATGAAATTATATGTTTGGAGGTTGAATTAAAATTATCTGTGAGTAGAACAAGTAGATGAGTATGGTTAAAAAAGATGGACCCATAGGTTGATAATTGCTGCACCTGGCTCATTACTGGAGCCATTCAGTATTTCCTGTACTCTTGAGAAAACTGGAAAATGCCCATAATGAACATAACAGAGAATGAGACAGAGAAAAGAGAAAAACTACCACCACAGGACATGTACTTTAAAGACATATCTTGGAAATGTCTGAAATGTTAATTTCTACTCATCTATGTTCAGCTTAGGCAAAAACATTATATAACAGAAATTTCCACCCTGATTTACTTTCCTCTTAAGGCTTGATTACACAAGAGACACCTGTGGAATGTTGCAAGTGAATGAGAAAAGTAGCCTAGGTGTTTTATCATGTTAAATAGTTACCTCTTCTAAGAAATGGCTAATGGGAAAGAAGTGTATGATGGCAAGAGAGAATGGCCACCTAAATTATTAATCCTAAAGATAATGGATATGACATATGGGTTTGGTAATTATCCTCCACTTTCACTGAAATAAGGCATAAAACAAAGAGGGTAAGTAAAAATGCTTCTCAGATGGAAGCTGAAATATTCTGCTACCTCATGACTAGTTTTTCTTGATAATAGTGCCAACTAAAAGTTCAAACTATTGGTAGAAAATGGTAGATAAGATCATCTAAAAAATTCCAAACTATTGTCCACACATATATACATACATTATATTTAAACATACCCAAATAAGCCATGAATCAATGGTCCCAAAAAGAGCTCTATTTTCTTCAACAGCCATTTGAACTTTTCTCACATTGTCAAGGAGCCAACGAAGTTTCACTGCACTGAAGTAAGTGCTAAGCGGAAGACCTGTCTTGGACTAAAACAGTTACAAATTTTGGTCAGCAAATTAAATTTATAACAGTTTAACACAAAATTTCCAAGCCAAAGAACTCAACAAATTAGAAAATAGTCAATGGTCCTAAAGGCAAATCTCATAGTATTAGGAGTGAAAATATTTTTCCTATCTCAAGGAACAGGGAAGCATGTTCATGAACAAAGATCAGAGTGGTTATATTTGCAGTTCAAAGAGCACTCATGTAGGAAGGTAAAGAGAAAATTAAATGACACAGCATCCTATAATTAGATAGTGACAGTGTAGATGTTATTTTGTAATAAATTACTAGCATATGTAGAACTTAGCCCCATACCCTGCAGTTTACATTTCATAAAAATGATTAAATTATTAAGTTTATCAAATCATAAACTAATAACCTTAACCAGAAAGTTGTTTCTAAACACATGACTTAGCAACAATAACATTTTTGTGTATATATATACATACATGTATTCAAATAAAATTGTAAGATAAAATTACTGGAAACTAAAGTAGTACTCAAAGACATGTCAGATTAAAGCAACAGTGAGTTGCTCTATGTAAGAGCATCTGACTAAATCAGCAAACACACTGAACAGGAGTGAGGACTGAATAAAGACTATTGGGTAAAAATGAAATACATATGTACTTTTCAATCTTCCTTGAGAATGAGTCAGGCCCAATTTTTATTTGTTAGTATATTAAATATCAATTTATTTATAAAGATTGGTTAAAGTTAAGTGATTAAGAAAATACATGCATAAAATAATATGATTACATTTCCCTTCCTCTGATTCCCATTCTCAATTATCCACTAACTACAGAATATGATAACCTTTTTCCTTCTTATCTTATATAAGAATGTTTCATTAAAAACTCAGACCAAAGGATTTGATACTTTAATGCAACCTGCAAGTTAAGAATCTTAACTTAAGGTTTTCTAGCTTTCCTAGAAAAAAAAGGATCAATGCTCAAAAATAACAGAAGAAAATAACTTGTGAAAATATTATTTGACTTGAAGGACCAAGGATTATCCCATAGGACAGCCCAGGAAGATCCCTCAAAGCCAGTGGTGAGGTATATTACATAGTATCTTATTTTTATAATGTGAGTAGAAAGTGTAAAAGTTGCCTTAAGTGGTATTGGAGAGAAATACATGCATCTCTTGAAGCAGAGTGCAGCTGCAGGTGGAGGTAATGGTTAGGCAGGGTAACAAAAAGAACAGAATAGGAAATGGGCAAGGGATTATTCAGGGCAAGCCTGAAGTTATTTAGGCAGGGGGAGTAGGCATGGAATGGTTTCTTATATTGCTTCAATTAATGGGATTTCAGATCTAAAAATGAAAAGGAAATGCCATAACCATCCCACTGGAAGATAAAAAGGGGGCAAAACCCAAAACAAAAACAAAATAGGAAAAGATAAAAACTTCCTTTTAGATTCTAGAAGAACTTGGCCTTGGCCTTACTAAGAAATTCTTTCTCCATTTATCTAAATATATATAAGGACTAAAAAATAGGCAATTTTTATCAGCTTTCTTCATATGAACAAAGTAAAGGAGGTCTTCAGTGCTTAGGACTACAGTATCTTCTACTTTCTCTCTCTCCCTGAATTCATATGGCTAAAAACTCAAAAACATCCTGAACTTTCTTCAGTGAACAAAAGGAAACAATAGGGATGAATTCTGTACACATGGTTGAATTACAGAAAGCACCCTTTGGAGCGTGTGGCTTAAGCCATTGGGGCACATTATAATCTCCTACAGTCTGGAAACCTTGGGGTACCATTATTCTAATTTCCTACAGGGCAAGAAAGAAAAGAAGGTAAAAGACTTGATTTGGCCTCCATTATCTACAAGAAATAGTCTATAAATCTTATCAAATAACAATTTCATCATAAGATGTAAAGTCAGTGGAATCTATCTAGTGAAATCTGTAAATTCTTTTTTAAACAAACATTCTTTCAGTATACTTTTGAAGAGATCTCTTACCTTGACAAAGTTATTATTTCCTGGAATTCTTTTACTAAGATTCTCAACGGTGGACTGGGTTCTTAGATCAAGCCACACTACAGATCAAAATATATGTATGAAAAACTTTATAAAATTAAGAACTTAATGAAATCACTGTCAAGGATAAGGAGACTGATTAGTTTCCATAAGTAATTAAAATGCTATAGCCTTTAAGAGACAGAAATTAGAAAAAATTAGAAATGAATGGGCATATTGTTAGAAAAGAATAAATTTAGGAGGGAGAATTTAAAGCTTTTATGCAAAATTGCAGATCAAGTTATAAGAACAATACAAACCTTGTAACTCTTATTTTGTATTCTTTATAGGCAAAAACTGAAGAAAACATGTGGAATGTAGATTTTTCTAAACATACATGAATGCAGAGAAGATCTAAGGGGTAGACAGGGTGGTTGGCAGGGGAAAATGCACAGCTTAGGATAAAGTGTGTAACTCGGGAGGAACCTCAGACAATGACAGTAAAAAACCCGATCCTATTACTGAAGGAACAAAAGATTCATTCTCTAATGTATGAAATGCTTATTTATAATAAAAATATTTCAAAGCATGCTAGATCCAAACTCGTTAAAAATTTTTTTCTAAGGTCACCTTTCTTGCTGGACTGTAAGGGGACAAATCCATTTTAATGGATCAACATGTTTGCTAAATAGTTATCATCCACTTTCTGATCCCCAAGTAGAAAGTATTTGTTTTAGAAGGCTTAAGGAAACGAAAGCACTAAATAGTACAAAATTCAACTGTGAAAACCAATAGAACCAGCTGGACTTTATTTGACAGATTTAAGTTTTACACTTAACTTTCACATCTAGTGGTGACCACATCTAGTGGTCACTTGATATTTTTAGAACACTGACTGCTCAGATGCCTTCTGAAAAAGCTCAGGCTCTGTAGTCTATTTAAAGGACTCCAGGGAAGATAATACAAGCTTTCCCACTACACAGCTTTTTAAAAAATTTTATGCATATGTGCCTACAATGTTTGGGTCATTTCTCCCCCCTTTCCCCCACCCCTATCCTTTCCCCCACCCCCTCCCTCTCCCCCCTACCCCCTTGCTACCAGGCAGAAACTATTTTGCCCTTATCTCTAATTATGTTGAAGAGAGAGTATAAGCAATAATAGGAAGGACCAAGGGTTTTTGCTAGTTGAGATAAGGATAGCTATACAGGGAGTTGACTCGCATTGCTTTCCTGTACATATGCATTACATTCTAAATTATTTCTTCTGGAACTAACCTTTTCTCTAGTTCCTGGTCCCCTTCTCCTATTGGCCTCTGTCACTTTAAAGTTTCTGCATTAGTTCCTTTGCATTGAGGACATCAAATGTTATCTTGTTTTTTGGGGGGTTTCTTACCTATCCTCATACCTCCCTTGTGTGCTCTTGCTTCATCATGTGATCAAAGTCCAATCCCCTTGTTGCCCACTACACAGTTGAATTGCCTATTTTGGTTCACTGTTAACTATATTATTCTGTTCTCTTCATTTAAAATCAGTTCCTTTCTGTTGTGAATTTTAATCAATTCTTTCTAATTTCTTAAGTTGTCATTTCCCTTGAGGGCCCTGTGTTTTATTTTGACAGTGGCTACTTCCCATGAGATTCAAATTGGGGACTTCAGGACATGGCAGGTGTAAAATGCAGCAAGAAAAAGACTCATCACAACCAAAAAATAGGTGGGAAAAAAACAAAAGCCTCTGACAATACATGGCCTTAAGAGGAGTTCTGCATTTGCTGTCCTTCATCTACGTCTGTATCCAGGAGCAGTATCTCACATTGTCTTTAGGAAATCAGCTCTCCATCACTGGCTGTGTGATTTGCCTGAGATTCAACCCTACCCTAAACTCCAGTATTGGGTCTGGACCCCAGTGGCTGGTTTAGGAGAGATGGCTCCAGTGAGATTTGTGCTCAGTCTGCAAGACTCCCTCTTAACTGAGTTTGGCAGTATATGACTTGGGCCTGCTATCCTCATAGGGGGAGATCTGAATCTGCCACATCAGGAGCCATTCCAGAAAAGACAGACTTGAGGGGATCCATGTAATATTGCCTGAGTTCAGAATCAAATGGCACCTAAACAAAGCCACCCTTGGATAGTTGGTTCTACTAGCAAAAGAACTTCATTTTTTCACTTCACTTAGTTGAAATTGAGTATTTTACACTGTAATTGATACAAGCCATAAGTGACATCATCATGGAGGTGGCAAGATTTCCTATGCCCAGGGAACAAGGACAATCCACTTTTTACACAGCAGCAGTATTGTATGACTGTGCCAAAAGTGAATCTCACAGGCAAGCATCCCTAGCAAGTGTTATTGGATTAAAAGGAATAATTGGAAAAAGTGGAAGAATTAGAGAGAGAAGTTTTAACAGGCACATCTCAATCCTCAGTGTTTCAAACTACAGTGAATTTAAAAACCAATTTAGTGAGTTTTGATTACCCACTTTAAAAAAATGAAATAGGGCTGATTAGAATAATAAATATCAGAGTTTACTGCACTTACTTGGTAAGATAAATATTGATTTGTGAAACTTTTGTTTTAGTTATGTGGGTTTGCTGAATCATAATGTAAAATATGTTTCTAACCAAGGAACATTAACAAAAACATTTGAAAGCCAGTGCTATGGGCTTTTTGTTTTGAAGACTTAAGCCTTCTCAGACCAGTGTTCTCTCATATTTTAATGGATACAACATTCACTGGGGAGCTTAAAGATCGGCCCCATCTCCCGAAATTCTAAGATACCTAGAAAGTCCACCAGAATCACCTGGAATACTGAAATTATATATCTATGGCCTACCTTACCAGATTCTGGTTGGTTGCAAGTCTAGGCAAGTCCTAAGCCTCTGTACTTGTGTTAAAAGTATTCCAAGTTATCTAATATAATACTAAAACTTGAGAACCTCTTTTAGGGCATTTTATTTAGGATACTATATTTGTTCTGATCACTTAATGGAAAACAAAACTAAGCCTGGCATCGGTGGTTCATGCCTGTAGTCCTAGCTACTTGGCAAGCCCAAATCGGGAAAACTGTGGTTTGAGGCTATTCCAGCAAATAGTTTGCAAGACCCCATCTCCAATATAACCAGAACAAAATGGACTGGAGCTGTGGCTCAGAGGGTAGAGTGCCTGCTTAGCAAGTGTGAAGCCCTGAGTTCAAACTCTGATCCCACCAAAAAACAAAAACTAAAAACTGACAATCAGGTGGCTCTATGAGTCCTGGTGGCCTTGTGACTCTATTGCTTGTTAACAAGGACTACTTTGGTAACTGGACTCTTTGTTCCTCACTTGAAAGCTTGCAGTTATGCCTGATAACAATCATATCCACAGAGTTAAATCCTCCCCACAAAGAACCAAAACATTGCAGGTGAAATCATGAACCTAAAGTCCTATGTTTGGCTTTGCTACCAACAAGATTTGTAACTTAGGCGCATCTTTTTGCTCTTGTTGACCTGGATTTCCTAAATACAAAGTAAGGGGGCTAGACTAGATGGTCTCTAAAGCTCTCCTTTCCATTGTTCCATGATCATGGAAGGATGCTATGATATTTACTTTGTATTTATAACCAGAGACTTAAAGACAATTAGAATACGTGGACTGAATTAGTAAAATGCCAAAGAGAAAGATGTCAGTGGTTGATATACTACCAAGCAATTCACAAATGGTCAAAATTAATTGAATTAAGAACAAAACATTAGAAAACTCATTAAAGAAGCCAAGATGGCACAATTAGATTTGCAGAATAAGAGACCAAAAGCCAAAGAGAAGACCCCAAGCTGGAGGACTAAGCTCCTTGTGTAGGAACAATCAAAAGAAGTGACAGCTCCAGATCTGGCAGTGCAATTTCCCCCAACATATCTGAGTTGGAAGATTGGAAAGTGAGCAATAGCCAGAACACCAATACCTGAGGAAGTACCAGCAGCTGGAACTGAAGAGCCAGAGGGAACAACGGCAACTGGAACTGAAGAGCCAGGAGAAACTGGAGCAGCTGGAGCATTAGAAGAAATAATGGCAATTCATGCTAGAGATGGCCAGGTTCAAGGTCTATGTACTCTTGTTGACCACTTAGGAGTTGGTAGATCACTTGGGCAAGTTCATCAGAATGAATATTTGAGTGTACAAAAAGAAAATGAAGAGACATGGAATAGAAGGGGAACAAAGAAAGCTCAGTCTGAATGTCTAGTTCAACAGTATTTCCATTTGGATGAATACCAGGTAAGTATCTGTTTCTTGTTCAGGATGATTCTTTCCTACCTGGCAAAATACATGCATCCTACTTAGAAAAACCACTGAACTGAAATGATGCATTATGTACTGAACTGAAATGATACATGATGTATTGAGGGAGCATATCTTCAGGGGATGTCAGAAAGGAATTCTAGTAAGGAACATGCTACAATCTCTGTTGGGGCCATCTGCTATTAGGATACGAAAGGGGTACTTGGGGAAAGTACAGTCCCAGGAAATCACTTTGCTAGTAGGGTGGCTGGAAGTAAAGGCCATCTCCACAGAAAAGAACAGCATGTCTAGGGATAGGGAATTGCTGATTCTGAAGTGATTAGGAAAAAAACAGAAGGAAAATAGATGCTGGGGAGCCCAGAATATTATATGCCCCACTTCTAAAAGGTATGTCCTTTATCTAGACCAAGTAAATTAGAATTAAATGGTCCAGACCATCAAATGAATAGTTAAAAAAAACAATTTGGGTGATCTGAAACTCTTTTGTATTAAATAAAGTCACATCCTATACATGTCTATTAGATTTAGATTGTTCTGAAAAGGAAGTTTTCCAGAGTGAAGAGAAATGTAGTTGCCTCAATCCTCATGGACCATGCTTAGATCAGTGATATAGTTAGCAGTACAGGAGAAGACATTATTTTTAGAGTACTTAGAATAATAAACCTCAAATTTACATAATTTTAGATAATTATAGCAATAGAAAGAAAAGGCATTAAGAAACAAAATAAAAACTAGAAAACCACCAGAGATCATCTAAATGATTTCCAGTTGGCTAGAAACAAAGGCAAATAGTAAATCTTCTCTGAGATGGTTTATCCTGAGGAGTTTCTAGAGTGATAGGAAATGAGACAAAGGTGAAGTTCCAGGTTATGGAACACATCCTAAAACAAGGATTGCTGACAGTTACATAGTGTTATCGGGTTGTTTCCCCCACAAACATAGTAAGTGTAAAACAGACTTAACTACTATGTTTTACCATTTGACAAAAGTTATTGTTTAAGCTAGGGGAAGAAACTATATTGATGACTACCCCTCATTTGATGAGATTTTCGGTAATGGTGGGTGGGGCGCAAAAGAAAAATGAAGATTGGAAGAGGCAGGAGTAAGTTAAACCTATTTCCTCATAGGAATGTATGTGTGTGTGTGTGTGTGAAAAGGCGTTCAGCTCCTAGGGATGTAAAAGCCAAAATGCTGCTGATGAGCATGAGTGTAGATAACCTCCAGTAGACTCTGCATTTCCCCAACAAAAATGTATCATTATAAACTAATCATTTAATTTGCCATTACTGGATTTAAAAGACTAACAGCCATTCAGAACAGTAGCTATGAGGCTGGGCATGGTGGTATATACTTGCAAACCCAGCACTCAGGAGGCTCAGATAATTTGATATGAGATAATATCAAATTATCTCATAAAAGCTAAAAACAGTGACATGATTAACACTTACTGAGGTTTTATAGTCTGTTGGGCACTGGTTTAAGTACCCTACATGAATTAACTTACTGATCTTCTTCAAGCCTATGAGATCCATACCTTTAATTTCCCCAGTTGAACTGTCAAGGGAACAGGCACAAAATAGTCAAAAGTGTAAAATCCAGGATTTGAACCCAGAGTCTGAATTCAAAATTAAACCCCTATGATGCAGGTACAGCCACAGTGAATTTATAGTTTTAAGTGAGACAAAAAAAAAAAAAGACTGGAGGCCTTAAAGGTGAAATCAAAGTAAGTTTCTTTATATTTAAACTAACTACAGTTAAAAATTTAATCACTGCAAGCTACAGCAATATTGGCTGGCAGAGTAGCTGAAGTGGTAGAATGCCAGCTTAGCAAGCGTGATGCCCTGAGTTCAACCTGTAGTACAGCCAAAAGAAAATACAACAATATTTCTTTACCCAGGATTCAAGAGCTATAAGGTTCTCAAAGAACTGTATAATAACAAGTATAATAAAAGACTTGAAGTAATTGTGGTAAATAAAGCTTAACAAAGCCAAATAGTCTATATTTTACAAAAGTTAAAAAAAAAAAAACTTCTCCCTAGCTGAGTGTGCCTGTATTCTCGGCACTCAGGAAGCTGAGGCAGGAGGATCCTGAGTTCCAGGTCAGCCTGCACTACAGAGACCCTGTCTCAAAAAAATAATCTTCTCCTTTCCAAGGAAACAATAAAAAACCCACACATTTATTGTTTAAGGCCAAGTGTGCTTAGGAGTTTTACTGGTTTGCCATCTATGGGTTTTTCTCTTGCTGATTCTTTTAAACAAAACCTAGTCCCACATTAAAAAAAAAAAAGAACTGAGCAAGGTTCTTTCAGCTCTTTCAACAGATAACAACATAGGTTTAATCACTGGCCCAGAGTTAAACAATATGTTTTTAAAAGGGCAAGGATGACCAATGTTTAAAATTCTATCACTGCAAGCTAGTATGTGGCTCAAGTAGTAGAGCACCCGCTTAGCAAGTTCAAGGCCCTGAGTTTAAACATCAGTACTGCCAAAAAAATTGTAACACTGCATAAAAAGTTAGGTGTTATAGGGAACTTTATATCCAACATCTTAGAAAAAAATATTTGCAACACTACATGAATAAGGAAAAAAGTTGTAGAGACAAAGAAATGGTTTTTGTAGGTAGTTTTCTTTAATATTTTAAAAGTCTTCATTCAACCATTGACTTCCCTCACTGAATATTAGTCCATACTATGTTTTATTTTTATGTTAAATCATGAATTATGCTCTACAGGAAGCTACCAGAGTAAGGGTCATATTGCACTTGGCTTGCCATGGACACCAATCAACTGCACTAGATAATGACCCAACCTCAACAGTAATGGGAAAGCAGTTGGTGCATCCAAGTTAGGCCAGAACATTTTACTGGTAGCATCAATGAAATGAGTGGATGTGAACAAATTAAATATCATTGATTCCTTCCTTCTACACTTGAACTACTTTGGCAGTTTTGTGCTTCTCTATCAGTTTGGTCTGTGATTTAGATTCAAACCTTTCTCAACAATACTCAAAAGACAGCAAGTTACACAGACCACTAATAAAAATTGGTTTGGGAGGAATAGAAAAATGGCTGGGTGGAGGGAATCCTTTGGAAAAGAATATTTATGAAGATAATGCAAAAAAGGGAAAGAGAAAAGTAGCAGGGAGACAAGGATAACTGAAGAGAAGTGAAAAAAGCCAAAGGCCTGCTTCAGATCCAGGGCCCCAAAGCTCTCACCAAACCACCAATGAGATCATCATAGTAAATGACTGCATCATGGCACAGTGGCTGGGGAGCAGTGACACAAAGTGACACTCTTTCATTTTAGGTAAATTAGTTTGCCTTATTAATTTCAGAATTAAGTCATGATTTCTAAAAGCAGATGGAACTTCTAAAACAGGCCATCTGTACCTTAATGGATCCACTGGTAATTTTTCATATGCTTTTAATCATATCCTTTGGAAAAAAAGTCAGTAAACAAATATACCTTTATTGCAAGTAAGAATAGCCTTTCTCAATATTCAACTTCCTCAACAAACCTATGCCACGGCCACAAATAGTATCCTAAAATCCTCCGATCTTGGTTTCCCTGTTACTATACTAGGGATAAGTGAAGTTATTGCTTACCATGTACACCTGAACCATAAAAAAGGAAGGCCACATAAAAGAGATTTTTTTTAAAGGAGCAGTGTAAAACCTGCTCCTCCCATTTGTTTGTAATAAATATTTCTCACCAGCTATATAATTCAGTAAGTAAAGGCAAAGGAAAATGAAGAGGACAGGCTAGAGTAACAAATATTTGTAAGAGAAAGAGAAAAAGAAGGAAGAAAACATACAAAGAGAATGCTATGGACTGAACATTTGTGTTGCTCCAGAATTTGTATGTGAAAATCCTAACCTGAAATACGAAGGTATTAGGAGATGAGGCCTTGGAAGATGCTTAGATCATGGGGGTGCACCCCTTATAAAGACAGGAGAGAGTTTGCTTTCTTGCACTCTGTTATAAGGATTATAACATGAAGACAGTTATCTGCAAACCAGGAAGAGGGCCCTCATCAGACACTAGATCTGCTGGCACCTTGACCATAAACTTCTAGCCTTCAGAACTGTGATAAATTCATATCTGCTGTATAAACCCCCTAGTCTATGATATTTTTGTAATAGAAGCCTAAACTACCTAACACAGAGAGAGTAAATAGTATAAAAACAAGACTGCAGTATAATCAAAGACAAAGAAGTTCAAAGACAAATACATGTGAAAATCTGATTCCGTTTCCATCAATCCCACCTGATGTTGCTTTAGGATAAAACTGCTAAAGACTTAATATTACTGTGATATTTTCAAGAGACCACTCACTGCATGCAGATATGACACTTTAGTGTTTTCCTGGATGAAATAAAGTTGGAGGCAGACTCTATCCTTTCAATTACTTAGTGCTTTCTCTTCCCAACTGCTCCTTGTTTCTCCTCCAGTTCTACTTCCCTTTCTCCTACCAGCTCCCAAATTCCTGTCTTTAGATTTTGTGACAAAAAAGCAAGCACCTGGCCTGCTTGGTTTGTCACCATTTGCTTAGGAGTCACCACAGAACATGGAACATAGAAAGGCACCTAAACTTTTGTTGAATTTATTTTACATTAATTTGTATAGTGATTTCATCTACAATAAGTTGACACAATCACATCAGTGCTATCAACTTTCAAGTCTACACTTAAGCTAATTTTTTGGTGGTGCTAGAGTTTGAACTCAGGGCCTTGGATAAAGTAATCTAACTCCTAATTGCCTAGAAATTAGCTTCAATTATAAGTCCAAAACTCACCTCATCCATAAAAGAAAGCGAAGCTGGAGCCATGGCTCAAACCCCAGTATCACCAAAAAACCCCCCAAAAAACAGAAAAACCCAGAAAGCTATTTTTCTCCAAGGTTAGCACCTCTTAAATATTAATGTAATGTGTGTTCTCTCAAGCTGAATTTATTTTTCCTTCATCTTAATTCCCTATCCAATTTACAAACATACAGGTTGAATCTTTCCTCTGAAAAGTCTTGCCAATTTTCCTTCTCTTCATTCTCATTGCACTAATCTCACTAACCCATTAGCAGTTTCAATGAACTCCTTTCACTGCAGAATCTTTTCCTCTTAAATATAACTACATGCATATTTAGATTTAAATGCTCTTGTTTATCCTCCATTCCTGCTTCATATTCCTGTCTCTTTCCTTTCTTGCCTTCATTTTGAAAATCATTCTGTTTTCTGCTTTTCTAAACTTATTATTTATATATTATTTTACTTTTCTTTTACTGCTTACAGCATGCATCCTTGACTTTGAAAACACATTAACCTCACATTAACCAAATTCCTTTCATGATGTTGTTACCATGTATTTTAATTGATTTTAAATACCACAATGCATTTTTATTTGATACAGTCAAAATATATTTAGACTGACTACATATTTATCCTTTCTAGGACCCTATATTCCATCTTGCATTGCCAAATTTACATCTGAGAATATTTTCCTTTTGCCTGAAAAAAATCACTGTTTTTTCTTTAGTAGATGCCATGATATGAATGCTGTACTTTGCCCAAAATTTATATATTGTTACCTAATAGCCAATGTGACAGTATTAAGAGGTAGGGTCTTTGGGAAGTAACTAGGTCATGAGGGTTCAACCTTTATCAATGGATCAGTGCTGTTATAAAAGAAGGAAACTCCCTGGCCTCTTCAGTATGTGAGGACACATAGAAGGCCACTGTCTATGAGGAACAGGCCCTCACCAGATATCAAATCTGCTGGCACCTTGTTCTTGAACTTCCCATTCTCTAGAACTATGAGCAATAAATTTCTGCTGTTTACAAATTACCCAGCCTAAGATGGTTTTTATTGTAGCCCAAATGGATGAATGGGGGTTTACTTATAATGATGTCTATTTTCATCTTTGCCTTTATATTTCATCTTTGCATCTCAAGAATAGTTTCACTAGATATAAAACTCTAGGTGAAAGTTATTTTCTTTCAACATTTTAAAGATTTTATCTCACTGCACTCTGACTTTATTTCCATTAAGAAATCAGTTGAAACTCTTAGTGTTGCTCTCTTGAAGGTGTTTCCTCTGGATACTTTAAATTTTTCTTTTTATCTTCAAATCTCAGCATATGTTTATATATGGTTTTCTGTGTATTTATCTTGACTAGGACCATAATGTTTCTTGAATCTGCACCTTGATATCTTTTATTAGTTTTGGAAAATGTTCTACCATTATTTATCAAATATTATCTTTACCCTGTTTTTTCTCTCCTTTCCCTGGGTAACTCCAACGACAAATTAACACTTTCTCACCTTACTCCATGTATCTCTTAGACTTTTTCCTGTATTTTCTAAATTTTTGCCTTTTTGTGCTTCATCTGGATATTTCTTCTGATCCCTCTTTTTTTTTTTTTTTTAGTTTTAATTTTTGCGGTACCAGGGCTTGAACTCAGGGCCTACACCTTGAGCCACTCCACCAACCCTTTTTGTGTTAGGTATTTGAACTATTTGCCTGGGCTGGCTTCGAACCACGATCCTCCTGATCTCTGGCTTCTGAGTAAGTAGGATTACAGGCATGAACCACCGACGACAGGCTGATCCTTTGGTTCAATAATTCATCTTCAGCTGTGTCTACTCTGCTATAAAATCCATTAATGGAATTCTTAACACAGCTATAAAATTCCATTTTTAAATTAACTTACAATTCCTTGCCAAGATTATCAATCTTGTCAATTAATTCCCAGAACATATTGATCATGGTTATTATAAAGTCTATGACTCTAATAGCTGAATTTCCTATGAGTCTCTTTCTAATGCCACTTGTTTCTATTGGATGTCAATCATGCCTAATATTGTTCGGTTTTGTATATGTTGTTATTGTGAATAGAAATGTAGATATTGCCTATAGAAAACTCAAAATGGGCTGGAGGTGTGGTTCAAGTGGCAGAACGCCAGTCTCAAAACCATGAAGCTGTGAGTTCAAACCCCAGTAACACCAAACAAGCAAAATAAAAACAAACTTGGGCTGGAGGCATGGCTCAAGTGGTAGAGCATCTGCCTAGCAAGTATAAGCCCTCAAGTTCAAACTCAAGTACTGCCAAAAAATAATTCTAGAGATAATCTGAGGCTCTAGATAATGCCTTACTCTGAAAGAAGTTTAGTTTTGTTTCTGAAAGACAAACTGAGGCCATAGCTAAAGTTGTAGAGTACTTGTCTAGCAAGCATAAGGCCCTGGTTTCTATCCCCAGTACCATTAAAAAAAGACAGAAGCCGGGTGCCAATGGCTCACACTTGTAATCCTAGCTACATGGGATGCTGAGATTAGGAGGATCATGGTTCAAGGCCAGCCTGGGCAAGTAGTTATTAAGACCTCATCTCAATCAATAGCTGGGTGCAGTGGTGTATGCCTGTCATCCCAAGCTATGTGGGAGGTTTGAAATAGGAGGATAGAGGTTCCAGGCCAGTTCAGACAAAAAAGTTTGTGGGACCACATCTCAACAGAAAAAAGCTAGGGTGGTGGCACATGCCTATCTTCCCAGCTAGAGTGGGAAGCATAAAATAAGAGAATCATGATCCAAGCCAGCCTGATCCTATCTCCAAAACAGCCAAAGTGAAAAGGGCTGGAGGTATGGCTCAAGCAGTAGAGTGCCTGCCTCTCAACCATCAAACCCTGAGTCTAAACTCCAGTAACACCAAAAAAGAAAAAAAAACAGTCTAGTGGCACTAGCAATCTCATATAATCTTAATCCATAAGACTTTCATATTATTTGAATGTGGAAGTTTTGTTTCATTTTTCTAGCTCATCTCAGCAGACCAGTATGTTTGAATAACCCATTCCACCACTGTACAATGCTCCTTTATTACCCCTTTTTAATCACAAGCTGATGACTGTAAAGAGTCTACATTATTATGCATTGCTTTCATCGATCCCTATATGTGCTTTGGAGTTGGGAACTATTTATGTTAAGGCTGTGGCTTTACTTCGACTTAAAGCTATATGACATTGGATAAGTTATAGAGCTTTTCCATAATTTATAAAGTAAGGCTAGCAATATCTACCTCACATGGTCACCGAGATGAAATAATTTGAGTTAAATATATGGTGCAATCCCATAGTACTAGCAGTTAGAGCTTATTGATCATTATTATTACTACTCCTTCTATTAAGATAAGCTGCTGAGTGCCAGTGGCTCACACCTATAATCCTAGCTACTTAGAAGGCGGAGATCAGGAGGTTCACGGTTTGAAGCCAGCCTGGGGAAACAGTTTGTGAGATCCCATCTTGAAAATACACATCACAAAAAAGAGCTGGTGTAGTGGCTCAAGCAGTAATAGCACCTGCCTACAAAGCAGGAGGCTTTCAGTTCAAATCTCAGTGCTGCAAAAAAAAATAGCTAGAAGAAACAATTTTATCTGGGTGCCGGTTGCTCATGCCTATAATCCTAGCTACTCAGGAGGCAGAGATTAGGAGGATCAAGGTTAGAAGCCAGCCCTGAGCAAATAGTTCATGAGACCCTATCTCGAAAAAACCCATCACAAAAAGGAGCTGGTGGAGTGGCTCAAGGTGTAGGCCCTGAATTCAAACCCCAACACCACACAAAAAAAATACCCATCACAAAAAACTGTTGGCTCAAGTGGTAGAGCACCTGCCTAGCAAGCATGAGGCCCTGAGTTCAAACACCAGTACCACCAAAAAAAAAAAAGATAAGCCAACCTATGCTCAAATTTGATCAATCTCTTTGCTCTAGTGAAATGTGAGTATATATTTTTGCCTTTATAGCTTGTTCACAATATTCCTTAATTTTTCCTTTTCCTGATGTAATTCAACACTTGCTTTAAGGCCCAATGAAGTATAACCTTTACTATAAAAGGTATGGCACAAGTTAAAAATCCATACTGCCTGGACTTGTTCTAATTCCTATTCAATTCAGCAGCACACAAATTCCTAATTTTCTGTTCTCCTTTTTCCAAAACTAGATGCAAAATGCTTATAAAAACAACCTATCTAGCCAGGTGATGGCAGCTCATACCTGTAATCCTAGCCACTCAGGAGACAGAGATTAGGAAGATAGTGATTCAAACAGCCCCATGGGAATAACCCTGTGAGATCTTATCTTGAAAATACCCATCACAAAAAGGGCTGGTGCCCAGCAAGCATGAGGCCCTGAGTTCAAACATCAGTGCACACACACAAAAAAAGCTATGTAATTTGCATTCTTTGACATGCAAGATAGTATCAAATATATTAAGAGGTTCTCAAAACATATACATGGCTCAATACAGAAAAAAAGTTCTTCATATGTGATAAGTACATTTGAATTAACACTCCAAAGCACGTGGAATTGGAGAAAGGTGCAAAGGGGCACAGATAGAAGAGAGGAAGTAAGTAAATAAGCACATGAAGGAATGATTTTTCAGGTAAATTATTTACTCAAATCTTTCACTGTAAGCATAACTTCAACTAACCTAGTTGCATTATTTTAGAATGACAATTCAAAGTCCAACATTCCATTTTTACAATTCAAAGTTTAGAATTTAACAGGAACTTTCTGATTTCCTTGAGTAGGCCTTTCCTTTTGCTAGGGGAGGGGAAAAAGTAACACTATGCTGTGGATTCTTATAATTTTATGTTGTGTAGGCATCCTTTTAAATCTAAATTTTGGGCTGGTGATGTGGTTCAAGTGGTACAGCACCTGCCTAGCAAGCGCAAAGCCCTGAAGTCAATCCCCTGGAACTGCCACCGCGTGTGTGTGTGTGTGTGTGTGTGTGTGTGTGTGTGTGTGTAAGTTTAACGTTCTCACACCAGAAGCAGGATATAGTCACCACTCCCAGTTCCTCAATGTTGTTGATCCAGGTATTTGCCTTACACTATCTCTTCCTGATGACCATCTCCCTAAGGACTACATAAGCTACTTGACTAGCCTTGCTGGCCCTCATATCCTAGATGGGTTGTTCAGACATTCAAGTGACCACTTCTCAGTCACAGTGACTTCCTGAAACTTGTGTTTGCTTTAAACTCACCAAATATATTTCCCTGCAGGAAATCTGTTTGGATAATGCCCTGGACCCAATAAAGTTGTTGGCCTATCCTATCTGATCTCTGTATGTATGGCCTGCAGGTATGTTGTATACTGCCCAATAGCCTATAGCTAAAAATATCTTTATTTCCATCTTGTGTCTCTCCTATTCATTGAAGGAGTGCTTTTTTTTAATTTTTATTTTTTTATTATTCATATGTGCATACAAGGCTTGGGTCATTTCTCCCCCCTGCCCCCACCCCCTCCCTTACCACCCACTCCACCCCCTCTCTCTCTCCCCACCCCCTCGATACCCGGCAGAAACTAATTTGCCCTTATCTCTAATTTTGTTGAAGAGAGAGTATAAGCAATAATAGGAAGGAACAAGGGTTTTTGCTAGTTGAGATAAGGATAGCTACACAGGGAGTTGACGAAGGAGTGCTTTTTATCTTAAAGATACTAAATTACAACAAACCCCAACTAATTCCAGAAGTTAGCTAACATCAGTCTATTAAAAAATACTCTCCTTAGCAATAGCTATTAGTTGTAATAGTCTGCCTTACTTATATTCAAAATGAATATAAGTGGGAGCAAGAACTAGAGTGCCTGTCTAGCACATATTAGCACATTAGGCCCTGAGTTCAACCCCCAGTATGACCCAAAAAAATCAAAATGAAGTGCTCATGAGAATGGGAAAATAAAGTGTTAAAAGATGTATTTTTGTGCAATAAGATCTTTGGTTGTGCTGAGTGCTGGTGGCACACACCTGTAATCCTAGCTACTCAGGAGGAAGAGATCAGGAGGATCCCAGTTCAAAGCCACCCTGGGTAAATAGTTTGAGAGACCCTATCTCAAAAAAAAACCAATCACAAAATAGGGCCAATGGAGTGGCTCAAGGTGTAGGCCCGGAGTTCAAGCCTCAGTACCACAAAAAACAAAGATCTTTGGTTGTAATTCTTTAAAAAATTTATAGTATTATTTAATTACAAATATATAGCACATACCAAATGCTTTCTTATAATACAGTAACATTAAGCTCCTTAATTTTTTATAAAGACTGTTCCCAAAGAATTCATGCTACTCTTACATTGCACATTTTTCATATGTTTTCTTCCAATCAACAGTAAAGTTAACAAGCTCAGTGTGGTTGTACACACCTGTAATTTCAGCACTCAGGAGAGTGAGATGGGAAGACTGCCAGCTCAAGGCCAACCTGAGCTAGTAAGACCCTAACTCAAAAAAATGAATAAACAAAAACCCAAAATACAAAGTAACTGTATTACTAAAATAACTATAAAGTAAAAACAGCTCTAATGAAACCCACCAAACACTGAAAAAGGAAGGGAAGAGAGAAGGGAATTAAGGGAATATAATAGAGGAGGTGGACTTGTTCTAAGTACACTGTACTCATCTATGGCATTGTCACAATGAAAGCCTCTTATACTATTAATGTATGCTAATAAAATGTTTTTAAAAACCAGTTCACTGTAGATGGGCAGTGACATGCACCTGTATTCACAGCACTCTGGAAGCTGAAGCAAGCAGGAGGTTCACTTGAGTCAGGAGTTTGAGACTAGCATGGGCAACACAGTGAAACCCTATGTTGGAACAAAAGCTCACTCTATAAATCATCTCATCTCTGATAAGTTCTACCTCCATTCTCTACCCCACAACCTGGTATTTTATCAATAAAATTTGTGATTTGCTATTTGTGACAGGAACATTTTAATGATTATAGATTTAGAACACAAATTTCCTTTTAGTAAGCAGTATCATTTAGTGCTCAACAACTGTCATGTGCCCAGGATGATGATGTAAAACACCTGTGATCATTTACATCTAAGATGTTGTATGTAAAATAATAGACTTGAAATTTTGAAGGTTTTTTTAACCCTTACTAAAACAGCCAAATTTATAGCAAAAGTAGCTAAACTTCTGATATTTCATTTTTATAACCTCAGAAGAGTAATTGGATTGGGAGGCTGATACACAAATTGGGCTGAAATACTGCTCTAATTGTCACCATACCTCCCTAGAATAAAAGCTGCCTTTTGATTACCAGGACGAATTGAGTGAAATCGTAACGGATAGATACGGGGCAGACAGTTTCTTTACACTATTCAGATACATCAAGTGAATGAGATTTTTTCTTGCTTATAACTTGGGTTTGCTATCTTTTTTTTCTTTTAGAAAAAATAGAAAAGTAATTGGAATGCTCAGATGGAATAATAAGTATATAAGTAGTTTACAGGTAGATGACTTCAGTATTTGTAATTTCAATTTCTGAGGGCAGGAACAAATAAGATCTCTTTTAGATGTCAGAAACACAGGGATTCTAAAACAGTTCTGGCAACATTCAACAATTTATATAATACAAATAATCAGCAAAAGAGAGAGGATAGGAGAGAGCTAACTGAATATGTGAATAAATATGATCCAAAAATTATTAATATACAACAGCTAATTTCTTAGCAGACTCTTCTGCCCATCCCATCAGAATATAGGAAACATGACTGCATGCATTTTGTTTCAAGACATTGTAGTGTGACCACATTTGGAAGTGGAGAGAGGCCCTGCACTGAACCTCTGTATGATGGCTTACCCACAGCATTGTAGAGAGGTTCTCCAGTTAACTTGTCCCAGACTACAGTGGTTTCCCTCTGGTTACTGACACCAATAGCTTTAAAGAGAACGTGAAACACAAGGGAATAAGAAAATTAAACAAGCAGAAAACTACTTCGGGAGAATAGCTGTCACTTTTTCTTACAGGCACAGCTAAACATAACAATTAGAAAAAGACATTTAGAATATGTATGGTGATATTTACTTTATTTTCCTAGAGTGGCCCTGAGAGAAGTGAACACCTGATGCCAAGTTTTTCTTTTTACTTCTATATGTTCCTTCCACTTCTCTACCAGCACAAAATAACATGGACCCATATTGATATCCAAAAGAAAGATTCCCAAGTTGCCTTAAGGAAAGCAATAACTTTCCAGGTTTATAATACCTAGTTTATTATTCTGAGCAGACCATTAATCACCCTATTCATTTACCAATTGCTATAAGAAGTTTCCCTTCCTATGTTTGTGTGTATGTTCATACCTGCATTTTATTTAATTAGCCACATTCAAAATCTTTCATGCTGAGCAACCTTATCATTGGCTAGAAATTCAGCTTTATTCCTTTATTTTGCTATCACAATACATAAAAATTTGCATTGCATAAATACAATATGTAATATCATTTACATTATACTGACCTACCTATAACTCAGATGCTATACTTATATGGTATTATAAGTAAAATATTAATCCATACCAATATTATTCAGATCAGTTGGGTCCTGCTAAATCAGAAGTTTCTCAGAGTTGACTGTACTGTAGAATCAACTGGGGAGCATTTAAAAAATGCCAATGTGCTGGGCCCTGATGGTTCATGCCTGTAATCCTAGCTACTCAGGAGGCAGAGATCAGGAGGATTGCAGTTCAAAGCCAGCCTGGGCAAATAATTTGTGGACCCTATCTTGAAAATGCTCAACATAAGGCTGGTGGAGTGGCTCAAGTGGTAGAGCGCCTGCCTAGCAAGCTTTGAAGCCCTGAGTTCAAATCCCAGTACCACCAAAAAGAAAATAATAACAAAAAAAAATGGCTGGCAGAGTGGCTCAAGTGGTAGTGTACCTGCCTAGCAAGCATGAGGCTCTGAGTTCAAACCCCAGTACCATTTAAAAAAAAAAACAGTGCCCAAGCCCTGGTCAAAATATTTCAAATTAACTGACATGGAGTGGGATCTGAGCATTGGTATTGGTTCCTAAAACTCTGTAGGTAATTCTAATGTACATTCCAGGTAGAGTACCCTGGGCTAAAGGATTGAGTTCTTCAAGAATTGAAGATTAGGACAGACATTAAAGGCTACATAATCAATATTTTTTTATACTCAAATCTTCTCAAGAAGCTGAGTATGTTGGTGCATGCCTATAATCAGCACTCAGGTGGCGGAGGCAGGGGAATCACAAATTCATGGCCAGCCTGGTCTGTTGTTTGAGATCCTGTCTCAAACAACAAAAAAATTCGAAAAATCTTCTAAAGAATCGTCTTTTGGGGAAGGGGAATAAAGGAGAATGGTGGAGGGGATGAATTCAAGTATGATATATTTGATACATTCTAAGAACTTTAATAAATGCCACAGTGTACCCCCACCCAGCAAAACAATAAAAAAAAAAAGAAAAGAATCATCTGGGGCTGATGGAGTATCTCAAGTGGTAGAGCGCCTGCCTAGCAAGTGTGAGGCCCTGAGTTCAAGCCCCAGCACAGACAAAAAAAAAAAAGAAGAATCATCTGTCACATAACTACTCAGACAGCACTTCCAGTGACAAGACACTACATCTCTCAAAGCAGAACAATCTCTACTCAATATCTTTGGTATTAATAAAAAAAGTTCTGGGAGCTAGAGAAGTAGCTCAGGTGGTAGAGTGCCTGAGTAGCAATTTTGAAGCCTTGTGTTCAAACCCCAGTACTGAAAATATATGTGTGTGCATATGTGTGTGTGTGTATTTATTTATGAAATTTAAAAATGGTCTGGGGGTAGCCAGGCACTAGTGGCTCATGCCTGAAAGCCTAGCTACTCGGGAGGCAGAGATCAGGAGGATCATGATTCAAAGCCAACCCACACAAATAGCTCAGAGACCCTATCTTAAAAAAACCCATCACAAAAAAAGAGGGCTGGCAGAGTGGCTTAAGTGATAAAAGCACCTGCCTAGCAAGCATGAGGCCCTGAGTTCAACCTCAGTGCTATAAAAAAAAAATGGGCTGGGACTATAGCTCAGTGGTAGAGTGTGCTTGCCTGGCATGTGTGAGACCTTGGGTTTGATCCCCAGCACCCCAAAAAAAATCCTTTTCCTTGTAGCTTCCATCTACACATCTTAGCCATTTTCTTTGGAAATATAAAAAATAAGGTTAATTCTCCTTCCACATACCAGTCTTTCCAAAACATGAAGCAGCTAAACTTGCAGACTTCTCCCTCGTGTCTTCCAATTTCCTTCAATAGCCTCTGCTTTGATGTGGCATGGTGTAAAGTCCCTTCATCACTACTCCTAGGAATATGCAACTATGTCTACACATTCCAAATGTACCTCAAAAATGAAGTACAATACTCCAGCAATGTTCTGACCAGCACAGAGCTGAGGGGACCATTAGCTCCCTTGTTCTACTACTATTTATCCAATGCAGATATACAGACTTCATTTAACACCTTTTCTAGAGGTACAAAAATAATTGAAATTCTCTCTTTTTTTGGCAGAACTGGAGTTTGAACACAGGGATTCAAGTTTGCAAAGCAGGTGCTCTAATACTTGAGCCACACCTCCAGCAATAATTGAAACTGCTCCAAAGAACCTCAGAAGAATAGGGTAAAGGGAAGAGATTCTGGGTTGTTTACTTGTAATAATAAAACACAAAAATATTTATAGAAAGAAAGAAAGATAATTAAAATGTGGGCCTAGGACTCAATGGGACATGGTCCTGGTATGTAATGACAGGAACAGATGTGATTATCAGCAAAGGCAGAGGCATCCCAAGTGGGCTACGTTATTGCATCCCTTGTAGTGAAAGAAAGGAGGCAGGAGATCCACGGGGACAGAAATGGAGAAATTAAGGTCCCAGGGCCTCCACTTCTCTGAAGTAGTAGGTGATGTTATATGCTGAAACAGGCCCATGTAAACATTGGATCAAAATCTGGGTATGGTGGCACATGCCTATAATCCCAACACTCAGGAGGCTGAAAACAGGAGTATCATGAGTTTGAATCCAAGCCTGCTCTACATAGCATGTTCCAGACAGTCAGAGCTACATAGAGAGATCCTGTCTTAAAAAAAAATAGTTTAGGGAACTATTTAGGAGGACTTAGGCTCTGAAACCAGACAGCTGGAGTTAAAATTTCAAGTTGATTTTGTTCTGTTCATAATTTTATCCTCTGTAAAATTGAAAAAATAAAAGTCCCACCATATGATGATGAGTCAATGCATATTATAACATGCCTGGTATATACTTTGTGCTCAATAAATATTACCTACTGCTGCTGTCATTGTCATTATTTTTGAGGAGAGAATGGAATAATAGTTACAGACAAGAGGACTGAGCTCAGTAGGACACATAAAGGAATTCCCCAGAATTGTGTGGAAATAATAGCAGAACCCTGGCAATGGGTTGCTACGGTAGGGTATTGTGAAAGTGATACTTTTTTTAGTGACATTGGTCAACTAAAGTCTCCTATTTCCTCCTCACTAATTTTCCAGTAAACCAGTTAGCTGCTTTCTTAGCCACAATCCTTGAGTCACATGCCTATCAAGCTACCTTTCTTTACTGGCTCCTAACTTGTATTCACAATCTAATCTAGAGCTATTTCCATCTGATTCTTTCCTCATGGGTTCCTCCCTGACCACTCCTTCTTTCTCCCTATCTTAATTTCATTCCTTCAAGCCAAGTAAAACTGCTTTTCTTGCAGACAATCAAAGTCCAGTTAAACCTCTCAGGATTCTCTTCCAGCCACAAACACGTGTTTATTACCCATTCCTCCCCAGTGCACACAGGTCTTAAGCAATGCCTCTGGGCTTCACCAATGTTCTAACCTGTTCTCATTTTACCCTAAAATCCTCTATGTTTTGTAAAGTAAACTTTCTGGCTGTTAATCTCAGCACATGTGTCATTCTTAATGGTTCCTAATTTTGATTCCCTTTTTCTCAGAATAACACATTCAGGTTTTTTATTTCTCCACCCACGTTCATCTGCACCATTTAGAGACAGGAATGCTACATGCATAGAATATACATTTCCTGCTCTCACAGTCATTTACTTACAGTTAGCAACATCATTAGCATATATAAAATCCTATATAGCAGGTTCATACTTTACCAGTGATAAAATTAAATTAGTTAAAAGCTAACATCCAAAATTTCTGGTCAAGGCCGGGCACTGGTGGCTCATGTCTATAACCCTAGCTACTCAGGAGGCAGAAATTGAAAGGATCACAGTTCAAAACCAGTCTGGGCAAATAGTTTGCCAGATCCTATTTCAAAATACCTAACACAAAAAATGACTGATAGAGTAGCTCAAGTGGTAGAGCACCTGCCTGGCAAGTATTAGGCCCTGAGTTCAAACCACAGTACCACAAAAAAATTCTGGTCAAAAAAAATTTCTGGTCAAAGCCTGGCACCAGTGGTGATATGCAGGAGGCAGAGATCAATTAGGAGAATTGAGGTTTAAAGCCAACCCCAGGCAAATAACTCGTGAGACTCTATCTCAAAAAAAAAATCACAAAAAGGGGCTGGTATTGTAGCTCAAGGTACAGGCCCTGAGTTCAAACCCCAGTACTGCAAAAAAATATTCTGGTCAAATTTTGCTTAAAATTGCTTATGAAAGGTTATAATTGGGCATGTACAGTGGCACACACTTATAATTCCAACACTCAGGAGGCTGAGGCAAGAGGATCACTGAATCTGAGGCCCACCTGATCTACAAAGCAAGACCCTTTCTGAAAAAAACAAATGAACAACAAGTGTTATTAAAACAATTAAGAAAAAGTAATTAGAAAAAAGCTTTTGGAAATACTTCAAGATATTAGTAATTGTTGTCTTGGTAATATTATGGATAAGTCCTTTAAAAAATAAAATAAGGCTGAGGGATGTAGGTCAGTGGTAGAACATGTACGTAGCATGCACAGATTTGATCACCAGTGACACCATCAACAAATAAATGAATCATAATTTATAACTGGAACACATTTTGGAAAAAAAATCTAGAAGCACACAGAGCAAAATAAGAGCTTTAGAGGAAGAGTCTTTGGCTACTACTTCCATGTGGGAAGGGATATAAAGCTTTCCAGGCCGTCAAAAACTTTACATAAAACCATATACTTGTATATAGAAGATGTATACTTAGCTGGGCAATGGTGGCTCACACCTGTAATCCTAGCTACTTAAAAGGCAGAGATCAGGAGGATCACAGTTTGAAGCCAGCCCAGGGTAGAGTGGTTGGCTTCCCACCTCCAGCTGGCATTGCATGAGTTCAAACCCCAGTACCATCAAAAAAATTTTAAAAATTTAAAAAAATAGAAGAAGTGCACTTGACAATTGCAAAAAGGATGTGGCATGGTGGCTCATGCCTGAAATCTCAGCACTTGGAAGACCAAGACAGAAGGATTTCAAATTCAAGGATAGCCTAGGCTATGTAGTGAGGGCCTGCCTCAAAAAAATAACACAAGCTATAAAGAGACAGCAATTATCACATTAGACTTCCACTCTTTATACTGTTATATTAATCTTGGGTGACTGGATTATTTTTTTTTCTCCCTGCTTAAATGATGAAGAGACAAAAGTAGATAGATATTCTGATAAAAACTATTAGGTGTTCAGAGAGACCTGCAACAATCTCATACTTTCAAGCAATTATTTCAGGGAAATTTTGTAAGTGAAGTATTTGAATTTCAAACCCCTTCCCCCACCCTATTCCTTCCTCTAGTCTTTCCTTAGAAAAAAGGCATCCCCATCCATCCAGGAGTGCCAATAAAAATCCCAAGCATCACCTTTGACCCACCGCCTCCCCTCACCCCACTTTTCTTTCTACTACCCTGACATCCAATCCATCAGCAAGTATTGGCCCTTCCTCCCCACCTCCATGCCACTGCTGTTGGTCAAGCCACCATCCTCTCTTAGGGCTTTCACAGCAGCCTCCACACTGGTCTCCTGTGTCGACACTTAGACCATTATACTCCATTTTGCACCTATTAGTTGGGGAGTTGTCTTTAAACTGCAAGTCATACCCTGCTGCCATGTTTAGAACCTTCTCATAGCTTCCTGTGATAGATACTAAGTCAAACTCCTAACCATGTCTGACAAGTCCCTAAACCACTTCCTCAATTTCAGCTCCTACTGAAACCCTCTCCCCCCCATCCACTCTTGTACCTCAATCTTTTTTTACTGTCTACTTGACTTGTTGCCTTTCTTTCTGACCCAGGAATATCCCAACTTGTTTTCACATAAGTGCCTTCCTATGTGCTGTGTCCTTTTCTTCAAACACTCTTCCCCTAGATAGTTGCATGGCTCACTGCTTTGGGCTTTTGAAATCTCAGCAAAAGTATCACCTCCTGAGAGAGGCCTTCCCTAGCATAGCCAAATCACTGTTTTTATTTTAATTTTTTGGTGGGGGAGGAACTAGGGTTTGAACTCAGGGCCTCACACTTGCTAGACAGATGCTCTACCACTTAAGCCATGCTCCCAGCTCTCAGTTTTTATTTTCTGCATGGAACTTACTAGTATCTGAAAGTAGTTTGTATTTGTCTCCTTTTATTGATTGTATCTCCCTTCACCAAGATAAAAGGTTCGTGAGAACAGGGACTTAGTCTTCCTGTTCATTGTTGTGTCCTCAAGTTCTCACAGAAACAGCTAGCATTGTATAAGCACTCAATTAAAAGCTGAAAGAATAAATGAATACGATTGAGAGAGTAATACCACATAAGTAAAATATTCTGTAAAAAATACCTTTTATGTTGGAAATATCAATGTTGAGCTGTTCAAGTTTTTCGCACGTTTTCTCTATACATTCATAGACAGACTGTAGAATTTCCTTTGGGTCTTGTTCTACCCATCTTTGAATAAAACAATGTATTTGATTAGTCTACAAGAAATCAATATAAATTTAACTTATTTCTATACAAATGTTAACTTACCAGGGTGTGGCTGATACATAAATTAAAGACTATTTCCCTCGTTTTTATTATTCACATAATAATTAATCTTTAAAGGAGGCCACTAATAGCAAGCCACAAATAGCAAAATATTCTACATATTTTTAATTATTTTTTCAAGTTCAATAAAAAAGAAATCAATTCCCCAATTCTTTTATATCCTATGAGTTTGATGAATTTTTATAAACTATCTGCATGTTTCACTTGTTATTTCTCAGTGGATGAAAATATATTTACCCTTCTTACAACTCATATTTGGAAAGCAAGAGGAATTCTGAAAAGTTAAATAAATATACATTTTTTTTGTGGTACTGGGGCTTAAACTCAGGGCCTACACTTCGAGCCACACCACCAGCCTGTTTTTGTGAAGGGTTTTTTCGAGATAGGGTCTCGCAAACTATTTGCCCTGGTTGGCTTCGAACCACGATCCTCCTGATCTCATTCTCCTGATCTCTGCCTCCTAAGTATCTAGGATTACAGGCATGAGCCACTGGTGTCCAGCAAAATATACTAACCTTTTTTGCCACTTTGGTCCCAAAAAGTTTTGTTGGAGTCACATACCTATGATACCAGCTCTCAGGAGGCTGAGGCAGGAAGATCTCAAATTCAAGTACAGCATGGCTATATAGGCAGACTCCGTCTCCAAGAAATGTTGTGTGACAATTTAAGAAAAAAATTTTAAACTCTTTCTAATAATCATTTCATGTGGACAAGTGACTGATTCAACATTTCAGATTGATTCCCAGTGCAATTTTGGTAAAGTACCAGCATCTCAGAAGAATGAAAGGTGAATAACAAATGAGATGCCCAAAATAGTGATTTGAAGAAGCCCAAAAGTAGAAATGACCCCCACTAAAAAAAATCTACTCAAAGATCTAGAAATAGAAACACAACTTTAAGTGCTTTTCTTCTCTGTCTTCCCTTTCCTGAGCTTTGAGTTCTACCTTCAAATTCTCTCTTTTCTAAACCCCAATCTCCTTCCATATAATTCTAATTTTTATCCCTACAAGACTCAAGTATATTTTCCCCCCAAGTTACACTGGGATCAAGCCTGTGACAGTTATTCTAACGCTGCTAACATATCAATAGCTTTTAGCATTCCTTTTAAAAAAATAGAACTTTTTCATGGAAAGAAAATCATACTATTTCGTACTACATCAATTTTTTTTCTTAAACTGAGGTAAATGTTACAGTGAAATGTATGGATCTAAAGTATAAATGTTGCTAAGTTTTGACAAATGCATATACCTAGATATAGCAGTCAAGATAAGGAATATTTCTATCACCTCAGAAAACTCTTTCATACTTCTTCCAAATCAATCACATAGTCCACATGCAAACCCTTTTCTGATTTCTAATATCCTCGATTAATTTAATCTATTATTGACTTTCAGATAAATGGAGCCATGCAGTATGTACTTATTTGTGCTTTTTTCACAATTCATAATATTGATGAGATTAATCCATGTTATATCAGCTCATTTTTTAGAAGTTATCCATTCTACTGATAACAGATATTTGGGTGGTTTTCAGTTTGGTGCTATAATGAATAAAGTAGTTGCAAACATTCATGTGTAAGCCTTTCTGTGGACATATTCTTTCAATTTTTTTTATAAACTCCTGAGTGGAATTCTGTAGGTACTTGGTTAACTTCACAAGAAAAGGCCATACAGTTTTTGAAGGGGTTGTATTATAAACATCATTATAATTGTATTTAATTACAATTACTACAAATGAACACTATTCTCTGAAAGGATGATTTTAGTATTACATAAGACATGTGAATGCTTTAAAAAAAAACCAGATATCCTTATTACAAAAAAAAAAAACCCAGAAACTTACACTCAGTGAAATACCATTTGAGCAACAATGGGGACCCAGAAAGAAATGGCTTCAAAGTTAATATAGAATTTTTGATATTTAATACTTACTCTTTAGCCTTACTACGTTATCATCCTTTTCTTTTCTGTCACTTAATTCCTAAGGCACTAATTACCCATATGTTTTTGCTGAACTACTTTGCTACTGCTTCTTCTCTTGACCAATCACAGTCCTTCAAGTCTTCTCAGGAGGGTGTCTGGCCAAGTTTACTTTACAAATCCATAGGGAATGTGGGATGAGATGAATCAATAAACATGACGCGTCTTTATGTATTAAATTAGGAAACATACCCTTCTCTTGGGAATTCCTGCTTTATTTCCACTTGATGATGACTAAGTAGTTCAGCTGTTTTTGAATTAAAAACCTGAAAAACAAATTGCAGTATTAGTGTAAAAATGCCAATGTAGATATCAAAGATATTTGAGGTTATAGAGCAACTGAAGTTTGTCACAAATAGGAAATATTCAATCAGATGAAATGCCACATAAGATGTTTGACTCTTCTGATAGATCCATAAAAGTTATAATGCATCAAGAAAAAGTTCTCCTATCTGAGTATAGTGATGCACACTTGTATTCTCAGCACTTGGGATTGTGAGTTCAATGCTACACTGGACTACACAGTGAGTTTGAGGCCAGCCTGGGGTGCATAAGAAGACCCTGCCTCAAACAACAGAAAACAAACAAAAAAAGGAAATAGCTTCTTCTTAGAAAAAGAGAAAACAACGACAAAAATAACTTCTCTTTAGATCAGACGAAACCTAGGTAAATGAGGAGGAAATTCCTCACTCCTTACTAAGCTGAACTGGCTCTCTGGTTGTAGGAAAATTAATACATCGACCAATTAATAATATGGATTTCTTTTAGAGAACAGGAAAACCAATAAAAATAATAATAAGCTGACATAATGCTAATAATAGTGGCAGAGATTCTACTCCTCATTCTTCTTAGATGCAGAGACAAGGTCATATGATGCTCAGGCAGGGATGTGCATACTATGTGAGTTCCTTGGAAGGAAAATGCAGTAATGCCCTGGCATTTTTTTTTCTTTTCTTTTCTTTTTTTTTTGGCAGCACTGGGGTTTGAACTCAAGGCCTCATGCTTGCTAGGCAGGCACTCTACTGTTTGAGTCACTCCACCAAATTCTGGCTCTTATAAAGGGAAATAGAGCCTGTCAGCAGAGAGCTGGACACTCCATGAAATTTTTGTCATAAATTGTTGACCCTCATTATAAAACATCAAAATCAGGGGTGGAAAACTAACAATGATGTGCTGCTACATATTCTTCCACAATTTTACTTAAAATCATATTTTTTCAATTTAGCAACATTAGTTTTCCACCTAATAGTGGAACATTTGAGTGCCAGAGTACTTACTCTTTCAGAGTAAGAATGCACATTTTAATTAAAATTAACTCCCAAAATCATTATAATTCATTTCCAATTAGTTAAGAAAGTGTTTCCATGCCTCAATTCCTGTAGGAGAAAATTACCTATTCAACACAAAGTAAGAAGCAAAAAACACAGGGTCCTGCATTGTCCCTCCTCCCTCCCTCCCTATCACACATATCCCCTTTTCTGGAGAAAGTGACAAAGACAACAAAAGCAAGAGAACAAATTCTGAAGTTCTTTGAGGAGATGACATATCTTCCAAGTCAAAGGTTAACTCGACACATCATAAATAAAAAGCACCTGGCAGAACCCTATGTCATATCCTATGACTCACAACTTAGCATTAAAGTATGTGTCTAGGATGTCAGCTTCCTTCATCCAGTTTAATTGACTGAAGTATACCTACCATCTAGAATGGCACCTTGCACTGAACCGGTGCTCAATAAATACTTGCTGAAGGTCTGAAAAACTAACCTATTACAACATTAGGAGAAAAAAACATTAAATAAGAAAAACTGTAATAGGAAAGCACAGTTGTTTTATTGTTATTCATATTACTGCCATCCCCCAGCTCTAAATTTCCCAAAGGGGTCTGGGTTAAGAAAGGAGGTGTCCCTGTTTGCTGACTAGATTCACAAAAACTTCAATGTCAGACTTAGGGGGCTATGAATGGGGTGGGATCCATCTTCTATCGCTTCCTAGTTTTAACAAAGCTAACTTCAGGACCCTAACACTAAGCATAGATTCATAGGTCTTTGGAATAGGCATAGAAGAGGGAAGGATTTGGGTAAATTCTATTTGCTATATCAGAGCATGAGGCCATCCAATTACACAGAATTTGGACCTACTGGGATGAAGAGACCGGGATGTCCTTGCATCATTAGAGCTCTGAACTTGAGAAGACTGCTATCACCTTTAGGTGGGAGGATCTGGTCCTGTGTACCACTCCCAAGTTTGTGGGACACTTTATAGGTACTGTTTTTGAAGTGTGCAACTTTCTTAGGGCAGCACTGTCCAATAGAAATATTATGCAAACCACAGACGCAAGCCAAACGTGTATTTTATTTTGGTTGTATTGGGGTTTGAACTTAGGGCCTTCTGCTTGGTAGGCAGGCACTCTAACACTTGAGCTTCATGCCTGACTGAAATCAAGTTTAATGACACATTCACACACACACACACACACACACACACACACACATTATCATTTCAACACATGATAAGTGTTAAAAAATTATTAATGAAAAAACCATGGTTCACACCTGTAATCCTAGCTAATCAGGAGGCTGAGATCAGGAGAACGGAGACTCGAGGCCAGCCAAGGCAAATAGTTCAGAAGACCCTCATCTCCAAAATAACCTGAGCAAAATTGACTAGAGGTGCAGCTCAAGTGGTAGAGTGCCTGCTTTGCAAGCACAAAGCCCTGTGTTTGAACTCCAGTCCCACCAAAAAAACAAAAAAAAAATTAATAAGAATTTTACTTTTTTATACTAAGTCTTTGAAATCTGGAATAAATTTCACCATTACAGTCTACCTCAATTTGGACTAGCCACATTTAAAATGACCAGTAGCTACATGTAGCTAGTGGCTATTACACTGGTGAGCAAAGTTTGAGAACTTTCTTCCTTAGGTTCACACCAACAATTATAATAAAGTCTCATCAGTGTCCATTTATCTGCAGAGGGACAAAGGCACAAAGAAGATTAATGGAGCTAAGGATGTGGCTCAGTGGTGGAATGCCTGTCTAGCAAGCCTGATGCTCTGAGTTCAAGTCTAAGACTTGAAAAAAAAACCAACAAGACTAAAGATCTAAAGATGTTTTCTAAAGATTCTCTGGTGGAGGACAATTAACTCCACATGAAACTACATTACCAAGTAGCAAGAATGGTAGTCTTTTTTTCCAAGTAGATTCAAAAGTCATTGTCAAGCCAGGTGTGGTTGTGCACACCTGTAATACCAGAACTCTAGAAGCTAAAGAAGGAAGACCACAAGTTCAAGGCCAGCCTGGACTACTTAGAGAGTTTGAGGCAGGCCAGCCTGGACTACATAGTAAGACCCTGTATCAAAAAAAAAAAAGGAAAGAAAGAAAAGCTGGGCACCAGTGTCTCACACCTGTAATCTTAGCTACTTGGGAGGCTGAGATAGGAAGGATTACAATTCTAGGCCAGCCTGGGCAAATAGTTTGCGAGACCCATCTTCAAAATAACCACAGCAAAATGGACAGGAGGCATGGCTCAAGTGGTAGAGTACCTGATTTGCAAGCACAAAGTCCTGAGATCAAACTCCAGTCCCACCAAAAAAAAATTAAAAGGAATAACTAAAACATAATAAATCTAGGTGTGGTGGCACAGACCAATAATCTGAAGTACTCAGAGAATGATAAATTCAAGGCCTGTCTGGGCTACATAGTGAAATCCTGTCCCAAAACAAACAGATAGATACAATGAGTCTACAGAGCCTTCTAAGGCAGGCTGGAGATACTGTGGCTTCATCTCTAAAACTCATTAGAAGCTGGGAAAGAAGGATAGGAAGCTCCAGCTGGGCTGAGGACAAGTTCCTACCTTAGAGTTTAGATTTTTACTTCAGCTTCCAGAATCAAATTATTCTAGAAAAGTGGTTGACAAAGAATTCCAAGGTGAAAACCAAATGATACCACCAGCTAAAAGTCAGGGCCCTAATGTAGTACTCACATTATTTCTAAGGCAAGAGCCAAGAGATTAGATGCTAGACATACAGAACTAACATCCAGGTTTTCTGAATACCAACTCAGTGCTTTTCCAGTTCGAAATGATACTAATACCTAATTGTGATTTTCAATCATTCATTAAATGATAGCAAATGCAAAGAAATCTTTTTTTTTCTTTTGGTGTTACTGCAGTTTGAACTCAGGGCCTCATGCTTGCTAGGTAGGTGCTCTATGACTTGAGCCGTGTGTGTGTGTGTGTGTGTGTGTGTGTGTGTGTGTGTATTGGGTATTTTTGAGATAGGGTCTTTCTTTTACCTGGGCTGGCCTTGAACCACAATCTTCCTGATCTCTGCTAGAATTACAGGTGTGAGCCACCAGCACCTGTCAAGAAACAGGGCTACAAAAAAGAGAAAAGACATCTAACTAACCCCAGCATCACCAAAAAAATTTTTTAAAAGACATCTCACCCAGATATGTGGGCATTAAATGCTCCCAGGAAAGGTAACTTTTAAACTAAGACTTCAAATTGAACACAGTGAGTCCATGTGGGACAGGAACTAGAGGTGTACAGAGTGTACAGGTGGGTGAAGGCACACAGTACTAGCTACTGCTAAAATGGGATTAGAGGGAGGTAAGCCTGAGGCCAGGAGAGAGCAGTTTTGATGTGCCTATAGTGATCCAAGTGAGACACAGGGAATGCTCCATGAGAAGGGTGGCAGTAGTGAGATTGAGAGATGTGAAGTGAAATAGCAGAGGTACACACAGGAAAAGGAGAAACTCAGTGATAACAGGTTACAGGTTAGCATGACTAGGCAGTGTTCACAAGACAGGGGATAGGGATGGGGGACTGTGGCTTAAGTGATAGAGTGCTTGCCCAGCAAGTGTGAGGTCCTGAGTTGAATCCCAGTACCATCAAAAAAAAAAAGGAAATAAAAAAAAAGATAGGAGAGGAGCAGTAGTTGCAATACAGGAAATAGTAACAAGATTGCAAATTTCATTTTAGACTGTGTTTTAGATAATGTGTATTTGAGGTACAGAATGTGATGTCCAACAGTCAGTTTTTTAAATAAAAAGATTCACTCTCAGAATTTTACATGATCAGAAAGAATGTTATGTATGATGGAATATAGAGGCAAAAAGCACAGATCCCAGAGGCACACAGAGCTGGGGTAAGTTAAGTGCCAGCTCTCTCCACATCAGCTGATCAATTTTAATTTTTCTGAGTCTTGTCGGGCACCGGTGGCTCATGCCTGTAATCTTAGCTACTTGGGAGGCTGATATCAGGAGGATCGAGGTTTGAGGCCAGCCCAGACACATAGTTCATGAGACACTATCTCTAAAATAACCAGAGCAAAATGGATGTGTGCCTCAAGTATTAGAGCACCTGCTTTGCAAGTATGAAGCCCTAGGCTCAAACCTGCCAAA
Source organism: Castor canadensis (assembly GCF_047511655.1). Classification (NCBI taxonomy): domain Eukaryota; kingdom Metazoa; phylum Chordata; class Mammalia; order Rodentia; family Castoridae; genus Castor; species Castor canadensis. Next base: position 115,053,423 of record NC_133405.1, read on the forward strand.
AATTTTTTTTCTGAGCCTTGACTTTTCCATCTGTAAAAGGATTAGATAACTGAGACATGATGGTACAAGAATATAATGTCAGCACTCAGGAGGCTGAGACAGAGGATCATTAGCTCAAAGCCAAGAACATCTGGAGGAGGGAAGAAGACTAAGTAAAATAACTTATGAAGATTACTTAGCACAGAGCATACACATAGTATAAGAGTATATACACACACACACACACACACACACACACACACACACACACACACACACATATATATAAAACTAATATGGTTGCTGCTATTACTGCTACTATTTTTATTCTTATTGTTACTCCTATTACTACAACTACCACCAATAATAGATGACAGAATTAGGATTAGAAATCACATGCTCTAAATTCATCTCTAGGCCTAAATCATGTCTCAACTCCAGATCAAGGAACTCCAAGTCACTTCCTGACCAGTGTCCTCCACCATGGGCTGGGCAGCTAAGTGAAGTAGCTATAGCGACTCAGCTTCAGTATCAGCTCAGCAGCTACCCACAGGCCATCATTCCGCAGCCATGGGAGGTGACTGACTTTACCTGATGGAATCCAATGGTGGTAATTTTCGTGAACTGGAACCAGAGTAGTGACCAAATACCTTTAACCCAGCTGTGCACAAGCCACACATCAACTGCAAGCTGGTAGAGATTAGGACACTGGTGCGGAATTTGCAGACCAGTTGGACTTGGACATGATCCTTATCTGCAAGCCCTTCCACTCTAACGACCCTAGCATCAAGGGCCAGTAGCTCTTCATCAATAAATTGATGACCTTCCATGGGCTGTGTCCCCAGCCAGGAACAAGAGCATTAAAGAATTACCTCATCAACTCCAACCCCACACTTTTGATTGTTCCCCCAATACATGAGGTTCTTCCTCTGGAATTCTGAACTCCAGCAAATAAATGGAGCCCACCAGTGGGGGCTTGGTGCAAAGGTCTTGCTTGGAATTAAGAACTGCCTATTTCTTTCCAGTGTCCAATGCTAGGGGCAATGACTTTGTGAGACCCCTAACTCTAATATAGCTGGTACCCCTGAAACCTGAGATAAGAAAGCCTTCAAGTGTGTATAGGGTCGTTGTTTTCTGAAATCCAAATTGGTAACAGTGATCTCAAACACAGTAAGGGCTCTAAAGGCCAGCTTCTGAAAAATCTCAGCTATGCTATTTTCACAAACATCACACTACAAAGAGTAGCATTGGGCAAGGCACCTATATCTCTATGAATGTTTGTGTACAAAGAAAGTTGCAGTCATTAAACTTCCTCAAGGACAAAAAAAAGGTTTTAAAACCATCCACTGAAACATTCAATGTGCACATTCTGTCTTATAAAGAAGAGTCATGGAGATGAAATGCTCTCCTTACTAAGTGTAGGTTTGCCTCACTCATCCTACGACTAATTTAGCTATCCCCTCCCTAATAAACATGCACATTCATTTTCCTCCCCACATGATCTCTCCACTAGCCTACTCTTATGTCACACTAAAATTTACTATGTGATAAGACATTCTGAAGAAATGTAAACTCTTTCTCTTTTTTGGGGGGGTTTAACTTCTTTTTTCTCCCACTTGATTTTTGTTTTTCTTGAGAACACCATGATAATACATAAACGTGATAGAATGGGGACATGACTCAAGTAGAGTGCATGCCTACCTACCAAGCATGAGGCCCTGAGTTTCAAACCTCAGTACTGCCAAAAAGAAATACATAAATTTACATGACCAAAAATAAAAATATTTGCCACAAATTTATTACATTAGAAATTTGAACAGTAAAGGTCTTATGGCATCTTCCAACAAGTCACAGAAGTAAAGAAAACATAGCATATGGTATATTTTTCTTAAAAATAAAATTGTATTAAAAAGCATATGCATATATCTAATATAGTCATACTTGCCAAATTTGACATTTTTCTAAGACCCTCTGAGTTGTATTGTGCTATTCTTCTGATCCAAGAGTTCTAGTCAATACATCTGAACCCCATGGGCTCCTCAATGCTGATGCGGATTCACATAATAAGTACCTATTAAATGCCTATAGGGAAGAACATGAGAAACTGCTCTGCCCCTCAAGGAGCTCAATATGGAGAGCTCTTAACACATAGGCTTGTGAAAGACAAGAGGAAAGGAGCAGAGGGCAGCTCTCTGATGACAATGTGTTCATGCCACCTTGGGTAATGTAACCAGCAAGAAAACAAGCCAATGTACGAGAGAAAAATAAGCAACAAAAGTATCACAACTTTAGTTATGTGAAGAGTGGCCTCATTCCACCTATGAGCTAAATTAGGTTTTACCAAACTTACTGTTCCTTACCCCTGGCACATAATGAGGGCTTAATAAATGTGTTGAATAAGAGAGAAAGAGACAGGCAGACAGACAGAGAGAAAAGAAAAAGAGAAGGAAGGAAGGAAGGAAGGAAGAAAGGAAGAAAGAAAAACAAGGAGGAAATCTATCCATAAGCTTTGTGAGATCTCTAAGTACGATGAGACAACTGGGGCCAAGGCAATGTTTCTTGCCAAAACAAGCATGGAACTACAGTTCTAGTCATTCTTCATACATATTGGCTGTTGGAACAAAATGATTATGCAACCATTATCCACGGTGACACACCTGAGCCCTGCCCAGGATAGGCTGAATCTGAGTCACAAAATGATCATAATTTGCACTATTTATTCAAAGCAACATTTTTTCATATCTTGTGAAATCAATTTGTAAGTCTGTTTTTCTTGGCAAATATGACCATTTATGACCATAATCCCATAATCAGAACCAACACTTGACTGAGAGAGAGAGCCCTCACCATCCTCTCATCTCTTCACAGTACTCTGGGCAGCTGAAGAGCTAAAAACAGTACTTAGGAGGACTGGCTTCAGAGGTGACAGACCTGGACTTGAATCCTAGTTCCACCAGTTACTTTGTAACCTTAGGCACAATCCTCAGCCACAGTCTAATCACCTGTGTAAGAGAGCGTACTAACACCACTTATATCACATTAAATGAGATAATGCTGGAAAAGTCCAACAAAGCCTGACACATTTCAAGTAACAACATATTCCAAGCCTTTTTGTAAACATCTAATTTAATGGAAAAACTAACTAACCAAATTAAAGGAAGTTGACAGTTGAAGCTGAAACTTTTGTCTCATAAATGGCCCCTCCTTAAAACCTGTTACACTAATTCTCTTTCCAAGAAGTTCCTACTCTGCAATCTGAGTAACCATGTGCCAGCCTCAGTTCACTCTCCTATCAGAAAACTTGTAGTTTTTGTACTGTAGTACAAAACACATGCAAAGAGTTCCAAGACTCAGTTCTTTGACAACTTGATAAAGAAATGAATATGCTCCAAAATTGCAGGTCTACCACTAAAAGCAAAGAAATGAACTAATCAAACATACCCATGTTAGAAAGTTTTCAGATTTTTTGGCAAGGTAATAAAGAAAACCAGAATTAAAATTCAATTGTCTTAAACCAGGTGCTGATGGCTCACACTTGTAATTCTAGCTACTCTGGAGGTAGAAAGCAGGATCATGGTTCAAAGCCAGCCCAGGCAAACAGTTTGTGAGACTGTATCTCGAAAATACCTAACACAAAAAGGGCTGGTAGAGTGGCTCAAGGTGTAGGCCCTGAGTTCAAGCCCTGGTACTGCAAAAAACAAAAAATTCAGTTGACATAATTAAAGAGAAATAGAAATCTACTCAATAGACAAGGATAAAGTACTTTCTGTAAATAAAACACATGTTCATTTGTCATTTGATCAAGATGTTTTAATAAATACAAAAATGAACAAGGCACTCAAGAGGCTAAGGCAGAAGGATGGAAAGTTCCGGGTCAGCCTGGGCAACATAGCAAGATCCTGTCTCAAAACAAAACAAAAAGAAATGAACAAGGCTTAAATGGTGGCCCCAGCCCTCGAGTACAGCAGGCATACAATTATAATACAGGAGGAGGTGATAAGAGCTATTAATAGAGGTATTTAAAAATGCTATAAGGGGAAGACATTCTGACAAAGGGTTTGAAGAAAACTACTAAGTAGAGATAGCAGTGGAACTACTATTTAGAAAGAGAATAGAATTTCAAGAAACTGATGTGGGGGTTGGACAGGAGGCATTCCCATCAGAAGAAAGAGCACAACAAAGCTTTTTCTCCTTATAAGATAAAGTTAATACTGCTAACAGAGAAAAAGGGAGAAGCTTGGAGAAGTAAGTAAAATTAAATATGCAAATTGAATGCATAATGTCCTGAAGTTATGTAAATACATTTAACTTTACAAGCTTCCTTATGACAGTTCATATCCAATGTATCCTTTCCTAAGAAGGTAAGCAATTATTTTTGAATCATACTTTATAACATGGAATTTGATTGAATACCTCCTAGGAATCACCTTGCAATTGAAGCACTTATTCAGCAAATCTATTATCTGCATTTCACAGGGAGTGGTTTAGCAACCTCTTTCCTTATAACCAAACCACCTTGGCTAAACCATTCCCAAGATTTTTTCTACTTCCCATGGGATCTGTCTTTTATCTACCTCTAAAGCATTACTTCACAGCTGTTCCTCAAGGAGAGGACAACTTTACTCATCACCCTTTATACTTCATTCTACAAGCAGGATGGGAATCTTCTGAACTTGAACCTTAGCTTACTCACTGAAATCATGTCCTACAGAGTCCAGTAAATGGAGCCCAATTTTTGAAGGTTCATATTGTTCATGTTACATACTGAACAAATGATTGTGGCGTTATGAAGTTGATCAATTTCTTCTCTGTCAATGTAAAAAGATGACTTTGGGCAATAGAATCTGAGGAACAACCTGTAATGGCTTAAGAAGACTGCTCAGCAACATGGACAGCAACAATGACGAGCCAAAAAGAAGGCAAGCACATTCAGGCTGCCTCCTTAAAAAAAGGAAACCTACAAAGTCATGAAATATTTTACCCACTTTCATAAAGAGCAAATGCTGTAAAAATTTGACAGCTGTTGTCCCGCTTCGTTTGGCCCCCACAGTGCTTTATGAACTAGTTGCCATAAATTAAGCAGTGGAAGATTTCACTGAAAATTCTACACTGCCAGCTTTTCTTAAAGTATCTACATATCTGGTATCTCTGGGCTTGCCTTCCTGGTTAGCAGCTACTAGCCACTGCCCTGGCCTGGTTTCTCTCCACTCTGCTTGCCTCCTTCTACTTCCTGACACCTGCAGGGATTTGTATGGGTGATTCTTGAATATGACTTAAAAATCAACCCACATGAATGGGCATTGTGGCTCACATATGTAATCCCAGCACTTGGGAGGCTGAGGCAGGAGGATCATGAGATTAAGGCCAACCTGAGCTACATAACAAGTTTAAGAAGAACCTGAGCTCTAGGTGATGAAAATATAAACAATGCAGAAAATGTGGAACTAAGTGTTGGCAGTTCAAACCAGGGTTAAGTCACTAAGATTCAAACTAAGCATGGATGAAAAGCTTGTCCATTTAAACAAGCGAGATGCCAGGATCAAAACACAAAAGCAGTTTTTAAGAAAGTGCCAGCTAAACATAATATTTACACACACATACAATACATAGGCACACAACACATACATACACCTATACATACTAAATAATACAAGAAGGGCTAGGGTTGTAGCTCAGTGGTAGTGTGCCTAGCAAGGCCCTGGGTTCAGTCCCCAGCACCACAAAATAATTAAAACAGGAAAAAAATGGTGTGAGGTAAACAAATGAAGAGGGAGTTAAATCATCACTAAATATTTACATCAACTTGCTAGGTTAGTCAAATATCCATCAAAAGCATGGGGTTTTTTTTTCCAGGAAATGTTCATTTAGATTACTTTTAAATGATCTTGCTGCCTGCAGTAAGATGTTGGATTTAAATGAGCTTACTGAACTCAATGATAGATCACTTTTAAGAGCAAGTTTCCTAATTGCGGAAAACAAACAGCAGGGAAAGGTGCTTAAATAGCACCCTTCTACGGTAAAACTGTACTGTTATTCATGGTAAATAAATAGAGAAACAGAATTGCTGGGAAGCAAAAAAGACGTTTGTTTGTAATGGGCAAAGTATCAAAATTGAATTTTTCAAGTCTTCTAAATTAAAGGTTCTGGCAAACGTGGTGTAGTGTGTCTGTTTCCTAATTTGTTCTGCCACCCCCTCAGTATTTTACCCTCTGCAATTTCTGTGCGAGATGTGCGAGAATGACAATGCATCATCACGCTAATACTTTATTCGTTCTACTGCTGGAAAGGACGCTGTGTCAGACTACCACAACCGTGACACAGCTTTCCCTCCATCCAAGGACGTCCTGCGCCTCGCAGGCCAAATGCTCCTGGGGAGGACCGCTTCAGCGGTCAATGTGGCCACCTGTCCCCTGCTGCACGCGGACCGCTGTGCGCGGATGCTCAGAGTCCTCATTCTTTTTGGAAGAAGAAACCTCCCCCATTACCACGTGACCAGGCTCCACCACCAAAACTGCAACTGCTCAACTCTGCTGCGGGGGTCTTGGAAGGCCGAGATCCCCCAGGCCCCAGGGCAGCCCCAGCGTGGCAGGTTCCTTTCCGGCCTCCCTCCCTCACCAGGGCCCAGGACCGTGAGAGGCGCGGGATGGGGACGCGACACCCAGTCCCTCTGTCCCTGAGCTTCCGTCCTGGCTCAGCGTCTCCTTGGATGTCACCCCGGGCTCACCAAAAAACGTGTCGAGCTGGTACCCTGGTCCACTGCCCCCACCAACGGCCCCAAAACTGCTTTCTTCGCGGCTGCCATGGGACCAGGTTTAGGTCGGTGGACTATTGAGAAGGGTCTCCTGGGTGACCACAGCCGGCCGAGGAGCTGCAAGCGGCGAAACCGGAGGGCGAGGCTTGAGCTGGTCTACTGAAGGCTCGTACCGCGCTTGAGGCAGCCCCTTTACCCGCGCGGAGTCTTCTCACCCCGCCCCTTCAGCCCAGGCCCCGCCCAGCTCGCGTTCCCCACGGCTCCGGGGGCGTGGCGGGGGGGGCGCTGTCTGCTGAACCGACCAATGAAGGAACGCAGAAAAAGGCCGAATGCTCAGACAGTCAGAGGGCGGTGGGACGTCACGGGGGCGGGGCCTGGGCGCGGTGGAGGTGGTGGCTGGTGTTGCAAGTCATGTGGGAAGGGGTTAGGGAGCCAGCTAGCTGCTGCAGGGCCTGCGGCGGAGGCGGGCGCTGCCCATTGGCAGTGAATGCCTCTGGCTCATAGCAAGAACACACTTCCACCCGCGCCTCCAACCCTCGGATCCCAAAGTGCAGAACTGCCTGTTCTATCCCGTACGCTGTTCAGAGTACTAGACTCTCAGTATTGACAGACCCCGGCCCAGCCTTCCCGCGCTTCCCACGCCCCGCCCACTTCCCCCGCGCTGGGTCCTTGCTAATAATATTAATAATCTCTTCTAAAGGTATCGACCCCACTGGAGACCAGCTGAGGGAGCAACGTGAATCCCTCACCTTTGTAGGCTTTTCGGGGACAAAGCACACGGAAGTTCTTCCGGTTTAGCATTTAAGGAAAACACTCAAAATCGGGTTCCCCAAGTCCCTCAATTGACCAACTAGGCAGAAGGCGGCAGTCACCTCCCTGTCCTGACGCGCCCTTGCTCCTCGCTTGGCTTCACTCCCTGTCCCCTCCCCACACACGCCATTTCCGCTCGCTTCATTAACTACTCCGGACAGCAGTGGAAGAGAAAAAGGATTCTGCCTTGACCTTGAATTTACCTTGCCAAGATCCTCTTGAGTCATGTGTTCTAGGAGCGTTCAAACTTTGGACCGGACTGCAGAGCCAAATAGTTTGCAAAACAACTTAGGGCTTGTGTGTGTATGCATTTTATATATATTGTACTTACATATATAAACACGTACGTATTCATGTATATTTTTAAATGTTTCCTAAAGAATGTTTCTTTCCATGCAATGCGTTCTGTATATTCTATGGTATGTCATTTTTAAAATGCTGATTGGAAATCACTGAATCGATTTTGCAAATTACCATGCTCTCTATTAAAAACTACTCTGCTATTCCCACTCTAATTTTTTTCATTCCTTTCCCAAATCTCACAGTGTTTTTGGAACGTCACTTCTATTTTTGCCTCTCTTGCCTTAGCTCTATCACACTTCCTATGGAAGCATTCTCTAGCTATATATTAAATCCTGGTATTCCAGATGAGAGGCTGGATTTGGTAACTATTTATAAACTGATTTGCTTTGAGATAGGAGAGCAGATGAGTCAGTATTTCTGAAATTCCTGGAAGAGGAAAAGAGACAGACAGGAACATAGGCAAATGTTAAGGAACTAGGCCAACTAGTCTCTAAAAACTTTGAAAGGCATTAATTAAATAAATGATATGAATAGAGATTTCCTTGATTGTAGAAATCAGTAAAAACAAAGTCACCAAGCCTACCATATCAAACAATTAAAAAGAAAAAGCCTAATCATGTTTGAACTTTCACACATTTTTGGCTCAGATTCTAACAGGACAGCAAATTATTTGTTTAGCAGCATAGTGGGGATCAGAATTCAGTCATTTCAGAGTAAGTAGGTCTTGATGTACAAGAGAAGTCCTTAAAATTATTGATTCTGTGGTTTCTATCATAGTGTATATTCCACATCCTCATTCCTTCCACCAAAAGAAAACTGAAAAGCAAAAATATTATTTGAATTTTTAGGAGTGACACATTTGTAAGTGTTCTGTAATTCATAAGGAAAGGACAAGGGAAAGCGGCATAAATGGAAGAGTCTAGCTCAGCCTATCTCAATTCCACACCCCAAATATATACTCTAAACTCTCAAAGATATATTTTTTCTTGTCTTTTTAGAACTACTTTTGGCTTACCCTTTCTCACTCCTGTGAGCGCCAATTGCACTCCAAAACTTGTGGATAAATGTAAAAATTAACAATAGACACTCTGATTCCTTTTTTCATACTATCAATGAGACAGATTTGAAAGTAACAATGGGGGAAGCTGAGTCCAAGAGGGCGTAAGTAGTATTTTTGTTTGAGACCAGCCAGCCTTCTGTGGCAGAACCAGGACTAGAATTTCAGGCTCCTGACATCAAACAGCAGCCTGAGGGAATAGAAGCTGAAGAAAATTAGAAAGGAAAACTGATGAAAAGGAAGACCATAGAATGCTGGTCCACTTTGATCTCCCTACCACCCACCCCAGATCTGAAGACAAAGCAGTGGAAAAAACAAGGGACTGGAAGGCAGGTATGCTCACCATTATCCACCAACACATTGAACTGAAAATGTAAGGATCTTGGTCTGATCTTGGCCCTATCATTCAACATTTAATCTTCATGACCTTGAGTAACTCATTTTTCCCCATGGCTTTCTTTTGCTCATTTTTTAAAATAGGGAAAAATGTCACTGACTCTGACATGGATAGGTTAATGTGAAATGTAACTGATGTAATGCCAATGAAAGCACTATACAGGCAGCACAGTTAATCAGGAAAAGCAAGATGTGGTGTTTCTGTCATATCTGTTTCCACAAAAAAACCCAAAAATCCCAGAGGTGAAGACCAGGATTAAGGTAAGGTCCTTCATGTGAATAATTTAAAGAGCTTGAGTCATGTAAAGCTCGCTGTGAGGATTTCTGACTGGTAGATCAGGAAATCAGTGTTAACCTCCCTTTGGAGAGTCTTTAGATATTTCACTTATTCCTCCTCTGGTTTTTCCTGTTCTTTGGTAACTTACACAGAATTTGCATAAGCAGAAAGCCTACATTTCCCTAGAGAATCTTTTTTTTTCCTGGTAACAGATCTTGATCTTCTTATATTTGCCTGAGAAGTAGCACTTATTTTTCTAGTCTCACTTGTTTGAAAAGATAGCCTTTCCTTAATGATTCTCTTCTATTCTAATATTCCCTTGGATATGGATTGATAAAGATATAGAAAGCATCATATGGAAAGTGCTGGAAAGGTTTACAATAAAGAACACAGGCACTTCTTTGTTTTATGAAACTGGGACTATTTAAGCAGATATACTAAGTGATTTGACTAAGGTAGGACCAGAAGTTGAAAATAGATTAGGAATTTAAATATACTTGATAAAAATAGCCAAATTGGGGGCCTCTCCTTTCCCCTTGAAGTTGGATAACCTACTCATAGGCATGTTAATAATCTAAATGTGACTACCTAAAATGTGTATCACTTTACACAGTACAGCAGATATGAGAATATAGCAGTGGTTCTCAAACTTTATTTATATCAGAATGACTAGAAGCTGAGCATGGTGGTGCACACCTGTAATCCCAACATTTGGGAGGCTAAGGCAGGAGGATCTCAAGTTCTAGGCCAGCCTGGGCTACATAACGAGACTCTCTCAAAGACAAGTGAGAAAAGAAAAAATAAAAACCACCTATAGAATTTGTCAAACCCAGGTTGCTAGAGCTGTGTAGCTTAGTGGTAGAACACTTATTTAGCATACCCGAGGCCCTGAGTTCCATCTGCAGCACAGGAAAAAAAAAATCAGAAACATACTCACATACCAGCTGCAGCCCCAGAATTTCTTCTTTCCTAGGTGAAGTTTGAGAATTTGCATTGCTAACAAGTTCCCAGGTGACACTGCTACTGGTGGTACAGGGACCAGGCTTTGTGACCACTGGGCTATAGATAGAGTTTGACAAAACTCTAGCAAAACAATAAGGCAAAAGAAGTCTGTTTTATGGGTTGTCAGTGCCTCTTTTCACCCAAGCCTTAGGTCTTTGCTAAGAATCAAGTGATCAGCTTAAGATATTTGTAGATACAGGGTTAAGGATGAAGTTTCACAAACATTAATTTCTGTCAGAATCACCTAGAGCACTTGCTAAGGATGTAGATTTGTGGCATGTTCTTTTACCTCACCCCCTTAAATGCAACCAGGTAGGCTCCTTGATGCCAGGGATTTTGTCCTGATCATTATTACATCCCTTGGGCCTGGGTGTTCTATAAGTAATTACTGAATGACTGGATAAGGTTGAATGCTAGATAGGTGGGTCCTAATGACTCATTCCTTCTAGTAATAATGCTCTTTTGTTGTGCCCTCCCACACTGATTTTGGTCTTGGATGTTGCATAGGCAAAGGAATATTAGCAAACATGGACAGGAGCAGAAACTTGAAAAGCTCTTGTTTAGAAGTGGGACTTTTCCTGTTGGAACTCAGCTGCCATTCTATAAGAATGACAATCTAACCTGCCAGCAGATGAGAGGGCATGTGGAGGAGAACTAAGGCTCCTCAAGTGACCAACTCTGACTTTCAGATATGTGAATAAAATCATCTGGGATATTTTAGCCCCAGCCAAGCTCCCTGCCTGATTGCAGCTGCTAAATCCAGTTCAATGGATGACTTTAGTCAATTCCACCTAGAACAAAAAATCACTTATCAGAAAAGCCAACTAGTACATAGAAGCATGAGAAATAATAAATTATTGTTGTTTTCAGCCATGTAGTTTTGGAATCATTTTTAATATGCAGCAATAGTTAAATGATCCAAGCAGTACATTTTGGTGTGATCTCTATTTTCGCAATATCGTTAACTCTTGGCTTACTTGGTTATAACCAAGGCGCTGTGTCCTTTTAAAAAAGTATAAATACAAACTTGCAGAAAACTTTTTACCTTCCAAATGTGTTTGGAAAACTTGTAACTGGTGTAAGTTGATACATTTTCAGTTTGCAGACATTTTCTTTTTTTTTTTCTGTCAGAGGTACTGGGATATGAACTCAGAGTCTCAAGCTTGCTAGGCAGGAGCTCTATCACTTGAGCCACTCTGCTAGCCCTTAAATCTTGTTTCTGATAAGGTTCTAGAGAAAGAATGAAACCAAGACCACCCTCAAGGTCATGGTTGGATTTTGTTAAGGGCAAGGTGGGTCTCCACATGTAGCCTGGCTGACCTGGGACTCATAATCCTCCTGCCGCAGCCTCCTGAGCACAGGGATTATTGGCATGTGCCACTATGCCCAGCAGGCTGTTTTATTTCATTACTTCAACATCCCTTTTGCTTTCCAGTCTCACATTCCTCTCATTTTTACCATGAATTCTCTATGTGCATACTTGTTTTGTCTTCCTTTTTTTTTTCAATCCCAACTCAAACCCTCCAGTGGTTAATAGAAGAGACAAAGACATGTTCTTTTTTGATTTCTCTGCCTTTGGCACTATAGAGAGATGTTTTTAAAAATGTATGCTAATAAAAAAATGAAGCCGGAACCACATTATGTTTATGTACTGCATTTGCCCTACATTTATAATTGTGAGGCACTGACTTTTCAAGTGCTGCCTTCATACATTCATATCATACAAAGGAAAGAAGTACACCATTCTTTCAAGGCCCTATTCCTCACCACTGTCATCAATCTGTCAACATTAGCAACTGAGGGATTAAAAACTGTAGGGAATCATCAGTTGCTGGAAACATCAAATGCTAGAAAGAATGTGGAGCAATAACTGCCATTTGTTGCTGGTGAATGTACCAAATGATACAATGGATTGGAGGCATGATTCAAGTGGTAGAGTACCTGCCTTGCAAGTACAAAGTCCTGAGTTCAAACCCCAGTTGTACAAAACCAAAAACAACAAAAATGAAATGATACAACCACTTTGGAAGAAAGTTTGTTAGATAATTTCCAAAACTTTGAAGTAACTAAAATGTCCTTCAGTGGGTATATCCAGACAATGGACTGCTATTATTCAGTGCTGAAAATATATTAGCTAGTCATAATAAAAATAAATCAGCTGTTGAACCATGAAATAACATGGAAGAAACTTAAATGCATATTACTAAGTTTAAGAAGCCAATCTGAAAGGGCTAGATATAGCATGATTACAGCTATGTAGCATTCTCAAAAAAGGAAAACAAGAGGGTGGGGTGGGGAGAGAGAGGAGAGAAGGGAGAAAAGGGAGAGGAGAGAGAAGACAGAGACAGAGAGAGAGAGAGAGAGAGGGAGGGAGAGAGAGATCAGTGTTAACCAAGGGGCAAAGGGGAGGGAAGGATGAATAGGTGGAACACAAGAGACTTTTAGGGTTGTGAAACTACTCTGTAGGATACTATAATGGCGATACATGTCATTATATATTTGCCCAAACCCATAGAATGTACAATACCAAGAGTGACCCTAATGCAAACTATGGACTTTAGATGATGTGTCAATGTATGTTTATTGATTGTAACATATATATCACTTTAGGGTAGGTCTGTTGATAATGGGGAAGGCCTAATATGTGGGGGACAGGGTGTATACAGTAAATTTCAACACTTTCTGCCTAATTTTGCTGTGAGCCTTAAACTGCCCTAAAAAATAAGGAATATTTTAGAAACTGTACAGATAGTATTGATAGGTTTGACTGGGTCTCTCACCTCCTCATCTGACTGTAAATAGGTGTTCATTACCTTGGTTGAGTAATCACCCACTTTTCTTCCGTTGCCACTTCCATTCTGTAACTCTGATCTCTCTTACTGTTGGCCACATTGCCTGCATTGGTATATATCCTTGCTTATAATAAAATTTATTTTATTAGGACACTTTGGATTATATGTAAGTAAGAATATTAATTTAATAATTTTAAAAGCTAAGGCTACTTAAAGTATTTTGTAAGCACATGAAATCACTAACTTAATGGAGAATAGAAATTTCTTTCTCCTTTGAAACAGTTGACTCCCAAATCCCTGTTGTTCGGGAAAATTTCAAATATATTTTCTATTTACATTTTCAAATGTACCTTAACTTCTCCCTTTTCTTCATGTCCCTTCCCCTAATTGTTGATTAAAGACACTACAGCTAACAAATGGAAGATTTCTCTTTTGCACTTTTTCTGGGAAATGAAGGTGATGTCACAATCATTGGTTTGAGGTTAGGCAACATAACAAGAGGAACCTGGTTAAAGGGGAAATAACTTCTGTTTGTAAATGTGTACTTGTGCAATGTGGAAACCCTAGGTTTAGGTGACTCTCCTCTCCTGACTTTTTTTCTGGATTGAGTAATATGACCTATTGAACGTGATTTGCTTTGATGCAGTGTCTATGTGTACACACTTTGCATGCCTGCAGTATTCCATGGGTGACAGAGCCCATATTGCTTTAATCATTGGAATTCTCCAGTCTGCTGATCTCACACTGATAGGGCAGCCAGAGTGGCGTTTGTGTTCAGGAATGGGAAACAGAGTGACCACTTTTAACCTATGATTCACAGCTATGTGGTTATAAACCTTGAAAGAAGTAGCTTTATTTAAAGTAAGGGCTTTGTGCCCTTTGTGGCATCCCTTGGTGAAATGTTTCATGGCAGACTACTAGTTTTTCCCCCTGCTTTTTCTTTTCTTTTCTTTTGGTGGGATAGTGTGAACTCAGAGCTTCACACTAGCAAAGCAGGTGCTCTGCTGCTTGAGCCACACCTCCAATCCATTTTGTCTCTTGAACTTGAGCTGGCCTTGAACCACAAGCCTCTTGATCTCAGCCTCTCAAATAGCTAAGATTATAAGGCATGAGCCACTTGTGCCCAGCTCTCCTGTAATTGTTTATTATTTGGGATTCTATCCAGTATAAGACAACTTGTGGTCTGAATTGTATTCAGGAAGGACTTTCATTCTCTTAATATATCCCCCTTATTCATTCTACTATAATTATATTTTTCCTAAAAGAGGAAAGGCAAATTATGTATTCCAATGGGAGTGAAAAGACTACAGTTAATTACCAGATATTTTATTACTATTTATTCTTGGTTTTTGGGGGTTTTTATTGTGCTGAAGATCATAGCCTGGGCCTTGTGCATGCTAGGCAAATGTTCTACTACTGAGCTAAATCTCCAGTCTAGTTACATTGCAACTATTTATACCTTGTTTCTATGGCTTTTATTTTTTATCTTGTAAAGTGTTGGCGATCAAACCCAAGTCCTTGCACATGGTGGGCAAGTGCTCTGCCACTGAACTACATCACCAGCCCTTTCTGTGGATTTATTTAATTTTTTGGGTCATTACTGGTGTTTGAACTCAGGACCTCACACTTGCCAGGCAGGCACCGTACTCAGGCTGACTTCGAATCACCATCCTCCTGATCTCTGTGTCCTGACTAGCTAGGATTACAAGTGAGCCACCGACACCCAGCTTCTAAGGTTTTATGATAATGAGTCCCCCAGTTACAATCTTATACTTCTCCAAAGGTGTGTGAGATAAATTTATGGCAAATTTGAGATTTTTCTTAGACATACTCCCTTAAGAATACCATTCCTCTGACTTTTGGCTTTTGCTCATGCTCCATTCTTTAGCAGTATTCCTGCCCCTCCCTGTCCATTGTAGTCTGTGGTATATTCCAGCAATAACACCTTCCAATATGTTCATACCTCCCTATATCTGAGCCCTTGTTTAGTCCCTTCCACCCTGACTCTATACTTAACCATGTGACTTGATTTTTTTTTTTTGGCCATACTGGGTTTTGAATCCAGGACCTACACCTTGAGTCACTCCACCAGCCCTTTTTTGTGAAGGGTTTTTTGGAGATAGGAGCTGGTGAACTATTTGCCCAGGCTGGCTTCAAACTGTGATCCTCCTAATTTCTGTCTCCTGAGTAAGTTTACAGGGGTGAGCCACCGACACCCATCTTGTGACTTGCTTTGACTAAAGGGACATAAACAGAGACCTACTTAAGTGAGGCTAGACCTCCTTTGTTGCTCCTTTGGCAATCCTCAAATCACCATGTGAAGGAGTCTGAGCTAGCTTGCTGGAGGATGAAAGTCCCTGTGTAGCAGAGGAAGGATCTCACAGGAAGCCAGCTTGACGTTCACCATACATATGAATGAGGCCATCCTAAGACATCCAGTCTCAACCTAGCCAGCCAAGCCAGAAGAGCCATCACAAGTGTCCCAAATATGCCAGCCATCACAGACAACCCCCCAAATTGTGAACTAATCAAAATATTATATTCTAAGCTCCTAAATTTCAAGATGACTTGTTATGCAGAGAATGTTACATTCCAACATTCACAATGAGCTCAATATTTTTACCATGTGAGTTAATATCAATTACATACCTAGTTGCTCATCTTTCCTCTCCTTCCATGATGGAAGGTAGCCCCATTGGTTCTTCAGTTGCAAGGAACAAAATCCATTTAAGTTAGCTAAAATCAAATCTATGTGTGTGCATGAGTGTTTATGCATGTGCATAGGTTCATTTGCAGAGTTTGAGGTAAAGTAAAAAATTTTTTGTTTTTACATTACTGGGGATTGAACCTAGGGCCTTGTGCATGCTAGGCAAGTGCTGTACCACTAAGTTACATCCCCAGTCCTATTTTTTATGCTTTATTTTGACACAGGGTTTCAATAAATTGCCCAGGGTGGCCTTGAAGTTGCTATGTAGCTCAGGTAGCCTTGAATATGCAATCCTCCTGCCTCAGCCTCCCAAGAGCTAGATTACAAGTGTGCCTCAGACCTGGCTGAAGTAAAGGAAGGGGTTTTTTGTTTTTGTTTTTGTTATTGGCAGTACTGGAGTTTGGTTTGAACTCAGGACCTCATGCTTGCTAGGCAGGCACTTTACCACTTGAGTCACTCCACCAGCCCTTTTTTGTAATTTTTTTTTTCTGAGATAAGTTCTTGCAGACTATTTGCCCAGGGCTGGCTTTGAACCTCAATCTTTCTGATCATTGCCTCCTGAGTAGCTAGAATTATAGGCATGAACCACCAGTGCCTGGCTTCATTGACATTTTCTGATCACTGCAGATAGTGTATTGGGTTGAATGGCTCTGACCTATCTGTATTCTCTTCTTCCTTGGGTGAGATGCCTTTTTTCTTCCACATGTTTTCAAGGTGATGGCAACAGTGCAAAGGGACAAATGAAAATATGCAAGCTCATTAAGGCCTAGACTTGAAATAGTCACACTGACACTTCCATTCATGTATCATTCTCCAAAGCAAGTTATATGGCTGAGGCCAAATTCAAGGGTAAGGAAGTAAACTTTATCCATGATGAGACCATGGCACAACTGTCAGCATGCTGGTAGAGCTGAAGAATAGAGGCCAATAATGCTACCGAATACATTTTCCCCTTTTCATGTTTTGCAAACTCACGTTTGAACCAACACAGATGGTAGTGGTGGTGAGTAGTAGTCAAAAGCTAAAAGACATGAGTTAGGGAATAGAGGAACTAACTTTTCTGTAAATACAACTTTTAGGATTGTTAGCAGTCAAAATGATGGAGTTTAAAGGAATACAGTGGATATAAGCTTGCTCTGGATCAATAGTATTATTCCAATATGGTGCCACAGTTGGAATCTCTAGGCCATGACATAGCCCCAAAGTGGAAAGCTGGCCAACCAGGTGATTCAGGACAGAACTATGCTCAGTGGAATAAGAAAACTTCTGTGCAAGCTGGGTGTGTTGGCTCACGCCTGTAATCCCAAGTACTTGGGAGGCAGAGGTAGAACGATCATGAGTTCAAGGCCAGCCTGAACAAAGTTAGTGAGCTCTTGTCTCAAAACAAAATACAAACAAAATAGATGGTGGTTCAAGTGACAGAGTGCTTACCTAGTATGTTTGAGGCCCTGGGTTTAATTCCTAGTACCACAAAACAAACAAAAAAACTGCTGTGCACATTCAGAAAGCAATATAGATAAATAACCATGTATCAGGTCAACGTAGTAGAGGTCAGAGGGAGCACTGGTCCAGGACTGAGAAGGCTCCAAAAGGTCTGTTTTGACCAGGATTGACTAGGGTCAGCTATAAGACTATTAAAAATACTCAGGGCCTGCCAGAAAAAAAACTGATTCTAGCAGCCTCTTGCTACCCATGGCCCCACTCAACCCACTATACTATTGCCTGAATGACTCAGTTAGCAAGTCATCATATTTTACCTTATCTGTTTCTGTAGTTTGGACTATATGACAAATCATATAACTACTTTTAAAAATCGAATTAAAAATAAGTCTGTGCTGATATGGTTGATCTTGATTATTTAGGGAGTGAATAAGAGTCATGAAATCAGAAGACCCAGTAAGTGTAATCTGGTGGTAGGAGGAAGAGGCAAAAAAAAGTAAACCATAAGCAGAAGTTTACTCTAATAGTCTCGGGACAGGCTTCTGATGCAAGCCAGTTACTAATAGAGGAAAGCAGGAGGTGCCCTGACTGTAAGTATTAGGAGAAATAGGGGAGGAGCTTACTCCCAGCACTTAGGGACAGAAGTTGACATAGACCAAGCAGGAGTGTGAACTATTTAAACTTCCTCATCTCTGAATTCAGAGTAAATTGCTGTTTACCTTTCCAGTTTCTCTCCTACAACTTCCCTATGTGTACTCTAAGCACTGCCAATGAGAGTGCTGTCCATTCTTCAAAGACATCCTGCTCTTTTCTTGTCTGTGCCTTTGACTGTGCTGTTGCCTCCATCTGAGATGCTGCCTTTCCAATTTCTGCCTATCAAATTGTTCTCATTCTTCAAGGCCTATCTCTTAATTCCTCCTTCTCTTCCTCCTTTCTTTTGAGACAGGGTCTGGCTATGTATCCTAGGCTGGCCTCAAACTTGCAATCCTCCCACCTCAGCCTCTTGAATGCTGAGGTTATAGGCTTGCACCACCACCCCTCACCAATTCCACTTTTTCTATGAAGTAGATTCTCTAAGCAAATAGGATCTGTTCCTGCTTTAACCTCACAGCGATCTCATGACCTGCTTTGTACTATATTTTACCAGTGCTTGTTTTATAACACCTTAGATATTCATGTTTGGGTGTTGGTAACTTAATAACTTAAATGTATAAATTATATAAATACTTTCTTATTTGTTGTATATTCTAGCAACCTTCAATTATCCATCACTAACCCCAATTTATACATGAGAAAACCAAGACTTGGGGTTTATATGATCACCTTGGAGTAAATCAAATTCAGAGTGGCAAAGTAAAGATGACAACATAATTCTTCTGATGCCAAAGAAGTGCTCTTTCCTCTACATTCTGCCTCTCCAATCTGGTTCCCTCTGATAGGAGAAAACTGGGCAAAAAGTCAAACAGAGGCTCCAAGTGGAAAGTTAAGAGCTGGAGGAAATAATGATACAACGTTTGAAAGTTTTGTCCAAAGGCTAATTCTGCTCAATAAGCTATACAAGGTCCAACACATTTAGTAGGTAGCCCAATGTTTTAGTCCCTTCCCAGGAAATCTTCTCTGCTTTTAGTGGCTGATACTGTCATTCACATAGGTAATAAGAAGGGAGGCAGGATGACTTCTAACCTATTTAAGAACTAACGTGGATGCAGTAATGGCAGCCAACAAGAATGTCATAACATGGCACGTATAAAGAATTAGCTTGAAGGAGGAATTGCATAAATCACTTGACTAAAATTTTAAGTTCAGTGCCAGGGACACCCCAATGGTGTGCCTTTAAAGCACAACAAAACAATAGGATAGTACCACATTGTAACACAAAACAGTTTCATTCATTTCAATTTTTAAAAAGTACAGATCTCATACATTTAAGAGAGGTAATAAGATCTAACAAATAGCAGGGCATATCTATAATCCCAGCACTCAGGAGGCTGAGGTAAGGGGATGGTGAGTTCAAGGCCAGCCTGAGCTACATAGTAAGATCTTATTTCAAACAAGGATCTAACAGGTTTAACTGCAAAAATCCTGATCTCGGTAGAGACCAGCACTGCCACCTTCAGTAAGAGGTGGAAATAGCAATTATCAAGTAAAAATACTGAGTCCTTCAGTTAAACATAAATTGCTCTCCTAATTAGCAGCCTTGAATGACAGACTATTTGAGTTGGAAGAAACCTCCCACATAACACATCATTTTCAACATTAAAATAGATTAGATGTGGTGGTGTGCATCTCTAATCCAAGAATTTAGGAAGTGGAGACAGGAGGATCATGAGTTTGAGGCCAGCCTGGTCTATATAGCTCTCCCATGTTTCAAAAAAAGAAAAAATGCATAATACACACACACACACACACACACGCACACACACACACACACACACACACACATAGATATAGATTAAAAGAATTTAACAACTTTACCTTTTTTTGGCAGTACTGGGGTTTGAACTCAGGGCCTTACACTTGCTAAGCAGGCACTTTTACCACTTGAGCCACTCTACCAGTCCTTAATGACTTTACTAAGCAACATATTTGGGCTTTCTTCATATACATGTGTTATTTTGTCTTTGAAACCTTGCAAAGTACACGTGACAGGTGGTATTTGGTTTTATAGATAAGAAAATAAAGGTTTGATGAGTTTAAGTTGTGCTTATTAGCACAAGAGTAACAAATGACCATGTCAAGTTTTGTGCTTTTTTACTGCATCATGTGAATTTTTATTACTCTAAAGGAAATTATAATAAGGAATAATAATATCAATGAAAGAACTTGGCATTTCAATGATTTCTTATGCAACCCACAA
This sequence comes from Castor canadensis, assembly GCF_047511655.1. Classification (NCBI taxonomy): domain Eukaryota; kingdom Metazoa; phylum Chordata; class Mammalia; order Rodentia; family Castoridae; genus Castor; species Castor canadensis. The sequence goes on from NC_133405.1 coordinate 115,073,794, forward strand.
GGAGGTAGAAAGGCTTCTAGTTTGGCACTGGAGACTCATTCCAGCAGTTATTGGCTGAGTGACCTTGGGCTAACTTTTTTTGGGCTTATTTGAAACTCAATGTCACTATGTAACCCAGGCTGGCCTGAAACTTGCAATCATCTACCTCAGTCTCCTTAACTGCAACACCACGCCTATCTGGGCTAACACCTTTTCTTTTTTGAAAAAAAATTATTATTGTTGTACTAGGGGTACATTGTGACATTTACAAAAATTCTTTCTATAGCTCTGAAGTTACATGCCTGGAATGTGACTTGCTTCACAGAGTTGGCAGGAGGCTTAAATGAGATAATGGATGGGAAAGTGCTGTATTAAGTAATAGATAGGGTCAAAACAAATTCTGGACATGGGGCTGGAGGTGTAGCTCAAGTGGTAGAATGCCTGCCTAACAAATGTGAGGCCCTGAGTACAAGACCCAGTACTGTAAAAAAAAAATCAACTTCTCTCTTGCCAGGTGCCAGTGGCTCACACCTGTAATTCTAGCTACTCAGGAGGCAGAGATCAGGAGGATGGAGGTTCGAAGCCAGGCCAGGCAAAATAGTTTGTGAGACTCTATCTCCAAAAAAGGCTACGGAGTTGTTCAAGGTGTAGGCCCTGAGTTCAAGCCCCAGTACCACACACACATACACACACACACACACACACACACACACAATCTGCACTTGATCTATGCTTCAAAAATGTGAATAATAAAAAATTATCTATTTTGGTACTAATTTTATGAGAGATAGCCATAACATAAAATAGAATTCAACAGCTGTAACAGAAATAATAACTCTGAACACAAGAAAAAATACATGTACTGCCCATGTTTATCACAGCATTATTCACAAAAGCTAAGCTATGAAAACAGCAAGATGCCCTACTACTGATGAATGGATTAAGAAAATGTGGTATCTGTACACAATGGAATTTTACTCAGCCATGAAGAAGAATGAAATCTTGTCATTTGCAAATAAATGGATGGAACTGGAGAACATCATCTTAAACGAAGTTAGCCAGGTGCAGAAAGCCAAAAGCTGCATGTTTTCTCTCATATGTGGAATATAGACCTAATACTAATACAGCAATACTATGAAAACCAAGTCACACTAAGGGGAGGTCACATACAAGAGAGGGAGGATAAAAGAAGGAAATTAAGAAGGTAAATATGGTTGATGTACTCTCTATACAAGAATGAATACAGAATTTTTCTGATTTTTCTGTTGAAACCACCATAAGAAGGGGACTAAAGTAGGAAAAAGAAAAAAAGAGGAGATGAACCAAATTCGGGTTATAATACATATATACATGGAAATGTCACAAGGAAACTCTCTGTGTAGTATCTTTTTTTTTCCATAAGGGTTCTTTTTTTAAAAAAAATTTATTTTATTCATATGTACATACAATGTTTGGGTCATTTCTTCCCCCTTCCCCCGCCCCCTCCCTTACCCCCTCCCTCCCTTACCCTCCCTTACCCCCTCTTACCCCTCGCTACCCGGCAGAAACTATTTTGCCCTTATCTCTAAGTTTGTTGAAGAGAGAATATAAGCAATAATAGGAAGGACCAAGGGTTTTTGCTAGTTGAGATAAGGATAGCTATACAGGGAGTTGACTCACATTGTTTTCCTGTACATGTGTGTTACCTTCTAGGTTAATTCTTCTTGAACTAACATTTTCTCTAGTTTCTGGTCCCCTTCTATTGGCCTCAGTTGCTTTAAAGTATCTGCTTTAGTTTCTCTGCATAGTATCTTAAACAAAGAAAAATGTCATTTTTTTTTCTTTTACAAAATTGGAGAACAGGAGGGCAGAACAGGGCCCGTCTTGCGGGGGGTTGTTACCAGTGGGAGGGGGAAGGGGAGGGGGTGAAAGGGCATGGGAGGGTGAATATGGTGCAAACACTGTGTACATATGTATGTAAGTGGAAAAATGAGACTGTTAAAACTATTCCAAGCATGGGGGACAGAGGTAAAGGAGAATACTGGAGGGAGTGAATTCAACTACAATATATTTGATGTATTGTAAGAACTTTTGTAAATGTCACAATATACCCTCACACAGTGCAACAATAAAAAAACAAAGAAAATACACGTGCTCTTCTTTGGGAAGACAATATAATAAGGAGATATTTATAGAGTCAATTCATTACAAATTAAATCTTCAATGGAGTACTTAACAGAGAGTAAGATTTGTATTAAACTTTTTGTGGAAAAATATACCATTGAGCTATAATTTTTTATAAAATTTATTCTGCCATATGTTTTATTTTTATTTATTTATTTATGGTGGTGGTGGTACTGAGGTTTGAACTTGGGACTTCACACTTGCTAGGCAGGTGCCCTACCACTTGAGCCACACCTTCAGCCCCTCCTCTAACAAACTTCTCAACAATTATCACAATTTTTTGAAATTTTTTTTATTATTGTTGTGCTTGGTGGAGGTACATTGTGGCATTTACAAAAGTTCTTACAATGTATCAAATACATCATACTTGAGTGATGAAGTAGAATAGATACAAAAAGTATACTAAAAATATTTTAGGATATCAATACATGATAAAGCAGATGACATTAAGTAGTAAAAATGAATCACTAATAATTGTGTTAAGGAAAATGGATATGAACATAGAAAAAAATTAATTTGCAGCAATATATTTTATTACATCCAAAATTCATTTCAAATTTAAGTGTTAAATATTAAGCATCTACAAACAAAACCAGAAGATAATTTCTTGATAATTAAAGTAATAAAAGTATCTGTGATACAATGGATATTAGAAGAAATGAAGTGATTTTCTACAACAATGAATTAAAAAATGAGAACACTTTCTAATGGAAACATGAGTGAAGAATATGAATGTAAAGTTATACAAGAAGAAATATTTGGAGTAAGTAAACATTATTCAAAAGTGAAGTTTCCAGCCAAGTGCCCGGTGGCTCACATCTATAATCCCAGCTACTCGGGAGGCAGAGATCAGGACGTTCACAGCTTGAAGCCAGTCTGAGCAAATAGTTCACAAAACCCTATCTCAAAAATACAGGCTGGGATGTTGCTCAGTGGTAGAGCACTTGCCTAGCATGAGCAAGGCCGTGGATTAGGTCCAAAAAAAGAAAAAAAGAAAAAGAAAAAAGGGAAAAACCTAACACAAAAAAGGGCTGATGGAGTGGCTCAAATGTTAGAGTGCCTGCCTAGCAAGTGTGAGGCCCTGAGTTCAATGCCTGGTACCACACAAAAAAAGTTAAGCTTCCATAACAATTTTACTTATTTATTTATTTTGGAAGGCTAGCAAAAGTTTATTTAGTAAAACTGGGCAAAGCAGCAAGAATAGAAATGGAGAAAGGAACATTCCCACACCCTAAGACACAGGACATGACTCTACATATTTATTTTCTGACACAGGGCTTTGATAATTAGCCTAGGCTGAACTTGAGGTCCTTACGTAGCCCAGGTTGGACTCAGGCTCAAGATCGTGCTGCATCGGTCTCCCCAGAGCTGAGATTATAGACATGCATCACCATGCCCAGATCCAGGAGAATTTTTTTTGTGGGTCTGGGATTTGAACTCAGGACTTCACACTTGCAAAGCAGGTGCTTTACTGCTTGAGCTACACCTCCAGTCCATGTTTGCTTTGGCTATTTTTGGAGATAGGGTCTTGAGAACTATTTGCCCAAGCCAGCCTGAAACGGCAAGGATGTCAGCCTCCCAAGTAGCTAGGATTACAGACCTGAGTCACCAGTGCCTCACTCTTCAGCAGAATTTTAACTTTCATGGATTAGAGCCACCATGGGGTGTCATCTTAATCACATTCAATTAGTAAATATAAATCAATTTGCATAGATCATTGTGGACAGGGTTGTTGGGAAAAAAGGTATTTTTATACACTGCTGATAGAATGTGGGTAATATTTACCAATGAAATACTTTAAAAAAGAGGAAAAGCAGGCATTTGCAATCGTATATCACATTGCAGTCAAAATTGGAATATTTGAAATATTGCTATGGAGAAATTGCTAGACAAATTGTGTTATGTTTAGGGCAGTACATTAATATTCTTATTAGAAATGACATATGTAGCCAGGCACCATGGTGGATGCCTGTAATCTCAGTACTCAAGAGGCTGAGGCAGAAGGAATGTAAGTTTCAGGCCTACCTGGGCTACATAGTGAAACTCTGTTTTGAAAAACAAAAAGGGGAATTCTGGGCTGGGGGTATGGCTTAAGTGGTACAGGGCCTGCCCAACAACTGTGAAACCCTGAGTTCAAACTCATTACTGAAAAAAACAAAAAACAAGAAATGACTAACGTGAGGACCATATAAATATTTTAAAATAAATAAAATACATAAAGTAATATTGGGTCGGCTCGGGAGTGGTTCAAGTGGAAGAGTGCTGCCTACCAAGTGTGAGACCCTGAGTTCAAACTCCAGTGCCACCAAATAAATAAATAAATAAATTTTAAGCAGGGTGCCAGTGGCTCACACTTGTAATCCTAGCTACTCAAGAAGCAGAGATCAGGAGGATCGTAGTTTGAAGCCAGCTCCGGCAAACAGTTTGTGAGACCCTATCTTGAAAAAGCCCATCAAAAAAGGGCTGGTGGAGTGCCTCAAAGTGTAGGTCCAGAGTTCAAACCCAGTACTGCAAAATACATTTTTAAAAAAGTAATATTAAAATAAATGAATTTCATATCAATTTCAAAATTTTTGTATTGTAAATGCTAAGATTGGAAGGAACCATGTTGTTAAGTAGCAAATTTTATATATTTATTTATTCATTCATTTATTTATTTTGACACTCTTGTTATGTATCCCAGGTTGGTCTTGAACTTGTGATCCTCCTGCCTCAGCTTCCTAAGTGTTGAGATTGCAGACATATGGCACCATGCCAGGCTTCTATATACAAGCACTAGATATTTTATTTATATATTTTGTGGTACTTGGGTTTGAACTCAGGGCCTACACCTTGAGCCACTTCACCAGCCCTTTTTTTGTGAAGGTTTTTTTGAGATAGGGTCTTGCAAACTATTTGTCCCGGCTGGCTTTGAACTGTGATCCTCCGGATCTCTGTCTCCTGAGTAGCTAGGATTACAGACATGAGCCAACAGTTATTTTCTTACAAACAGATTTGCCATCACTCCAAATCAGGAAGCGTTCCATCAAATAGAGTAACTTGATTTCAAAAATATTATTACATTTAACCTTTCTCATAATTAAAGAAATGAAAATCAAAATAACAAAATCACCTATAAGTTTAACAGTCCATCAAGATATATTATGATAGCTAGTTATAATGAGAGTGTGAGGAAACAGATCTTCAGCATACTGAGCCAACTGCCAAAAAAACACGATTTAGCAGTCTTTTTTTTTTTTGGCAGTACTGGGGTTGGAACTCAGGGCTTCACGCTTGTGAGGCACAAGCCTCACTTGAGCCACACCGCAAGCCCAGCAAATCATTTTTGAAGGTCTAGCTTCACTGATTAGGGCCTATCTACCAATCATTTAAATATGTCTTTCATCTAGAAATACCACTGCTAAGAATTTACCTTAGAGATATACTTTCAAAAGTCCTTGAAGGTGTGTTCCAAAAAATGTTCGTTATGACATCTTTGTGTTGGGAAGAAAAAGGAATAACTGATAATTGAACTTTTGTTAAATAAACTATGGACATAGCCACTAAAAATAAGGACGATTGTGTGTGTCAAATTGAGAAAGGTCCATAAAATAAATTGAGAAAAATCGAGGTATATTATGAATGAATCCTTTGGTGTATGTGCATATATAGATGTCTTGGTCCATTTTGTGCTGTTAGAATAGAATACCTAAGACTGAGTAATTAATGATGAATAGACACTTACTGGCTCACAATTCTGGAGGCTGGGAAATCTATCTAAGTACAGACTTCTAGCAAGGGCCTTCTAGTTTCATCATCACATGGTAGAAGGTAAAATGGCATGAGAGGGCAAGAAGAGGCCAACCAACTTCAATCTTTTACAATGGCACCAATTCCACCAATGAAGGTGGAGCCCTCATGCCCTAGTTAACTCATTTTTGGGGTGAGGGGAGTTTGAACTCAGGACCTCACACTGGAAGGCAGTTGCTCTTACCACTTGAGCCACTCCACCAGCCCTTTTACTTCTAATAGGATTTTTGAGATAAGGTCTTTTTTTTTTTTTTATACAAATTTTTTTTCTTGTATTATTCATATGTGCATACAAGGCTTGGTTCACTCCCCCCTGCCCCCACCCCCTCCCTTACCACCTACTCCGCCCCCTCCCTCTCCCCCCCCCAATACCCAGCAGAAACTATTTTGCCTTTATTTCTAATTTTGTTGTAGAGAGAGTATAAGCAATAATAGGAAGGAACAAGGGTTTTTGCTGGTTGAGATAAGGATAGCTATACAGGGCATTGACTTACATTGATTTCCTGTGCGTGGGTGTTACCTTCTAGGTTAATTCTTTTTGATCTAACCTTTTCTCTAGTACCTGTTCCCCTTTTCCTATTGGCCTCAGTTGCTTTAAGGTATCTGCTTTAGTTTCTCTGCGTTGAGGGCAACAAATGCTAGCTAGTTTTTTAGGTGTCTTACCTATCCTCACCCCTTCCTTGTGTGCTCTCGCTTTTATCATGTGCTCATAGTCCAATCCCCTTGTTGTGTTTGCCCTTGATCTAATGTCCACATATGAGGGAGAACATACGATTTTTGGTCTTTTGGGCCAGGCTAACCTCACTCAGAATGATGTTCTCCAATTCCATCCATTTACCAGCGAATGATAACATTTCGTTCTTCTTCATGGCTGCATAAAATTCCATTGTGTATAGATACCACATTTTCTTAATCCATTCGTCAGTGGTGGGGCATCTTGGCTGTTTCCATAACTTGGCTATTGTGAATAGTGCCGCAATAAACATGGATGTGCAGGTGCCTCTGGAGTAACAGTCTTTTTGGTATATCCCCAAGAGTGGTATTGCTGGATCAAATGGTAGATCGATGTCCAGCTTTTTAAGTAGCTTCCAAATTTTTTTCCAGAGTGGTTGTACTAGTCTACATTCCCACCAACAGTGAGATAAGGTCTTGCAAACTATTTGGCCAGGGCTGGCTTGGAACCTCGATCCTCTTGACCTCAGCCTCTAAAGTAGCTAGGATTGCAGGAGCAAGACACCAGCTTCTGGCTTCTTCCTATTCTTCAATGACAAATGGTATAGGTTAGCAACATTTATTTAAGGTTTATATGGATGATATACACACAGACACACATAAACAAACTTCACTCTGGAGGTTTAGGTGGGAAAAGAAAGGAGGATACATTTTGTCTTGAAATAGAAACCTAATTCAAAATTCATGAGTAAAAGTTAATTTGGGGATAATAAGAGAAAATGTTTCTTTAAACAAAATCATACTGTTTAGCAATGTCAGTTCTTTCCTAAGGTCCCACATGCACATTTTCATCAAGCCTCATCTTCTCTCCTGATTTTATGATGTTAACAGTGTCCACCCAGAATGTGAAAAGGAGGTCAGAAAAAATCCTCTGAAATGGAGCTAATAGAATCAAAATAGGGGTGACTAATCACGAATGAGAATGATCTACCTCATGAGGTGGTATGAGTTATTAGGGAACTAAGCCAGAACTTAAGTACATGTATTTGCACTTCCAGTTCCAGAAGATTTACTTTTTAAAATACAGACACAGTTCTGGCTTGTTGTATCTCAGAGGGATAGGCAAAATGTCAAGGCTAAAGAACATGCCCAGATAGAAGAATCTTTCATCTATTGGCAAAAGATGGGTTAGACTTTCCTGTTTGGGAAGGCACTTCCTATATATCATCTACCTGGGATTAGGGAATTTGCTGAGCAGGCTCTCAGCAAATATTTACTTGCTACTTGGTTTCAAGGTGACCCTATCAGAAAGCAGGCTACAATCTCCACAATGGTTGGTTCTCAAGGAAATGGTATCAAGAGAGTATGAGAGGACAAAGAAGAGTTGGAGTGGGATAAGGCGTGGAAATTACCTGTGACTTTGGGCGTGTAAATACAGGAAAAGACAGCCAAGAAACACACTACTATTGTGTCATTTTCCAGGCAATATAAAAAGCTTCTTTCATCTGTATGGGGCTCCTTATGTAATGTGGGTGTGGGTGTGGGGTTGAGGGGGATGAATAGGGAGGGCATTCATGACTTTTTCCCAGCAGACCTGTAAGAACACTCTTGTCATTCCTACCTCCTTCTCTCTCATCTTCCCATTCTACTCACCAAGAGAAAGGCAGGAAGTAACAAATTCCACTTCAAGTCTCCTTGTGTATTTTGTGTATGTTATTTAAATATGTTGCTGCTGCTGCTGACATACCATGGAAAGGTTATGTAATCTGGTTGTGAAATGCACTACAAGACCCGGTAATATGTCTCTATAAATTGCACACCTTTTTTTTTCCCCCTTTGCTCCAAGTTGAATATCAACTAGCCCATCAACTTTAGAATTCAGACAAAAGGGTACATCAACTGATAGAAAAGTTTTTAGTCTGCTAAAATCTCAGCCTCATCCCAATGACTCTTCTTTTATCCTTTTTTCTTTTTGGCAGTACTGGAGTTTGAACCCAGGTCCTCATGCTTGCCAATTGCTAGGTAGGCAATCTACCACCTGAGCCACTCTACAAGCCCCCTTTTGTGTTAGGTATTTTTGAGATAGGGTTTCTTGAACTATATGCCTGAGGCTGGCTTCAAGCCAAGATCCTCCTGATCCTGCCTCCTCAGTAGCTAGAATTACAGGTGTGAGCCACTGGCACCTGGCCCCAATGACTTTTAAAAAGCTGTATTTCCTGAGTTAATGCAAAAAACTTTAAGTATTAGAAGTTTAATGGTGCCATGCTTTTTTCTTTTCCAAATAAAGTTTATTTTATGGTTTATGTTTTCTTTCTGTGTGTCCATATTGTTGGAAATTTTGTTTGCACTGACTACAGAGCAAAAAACTTAGTTCAATGTCTTTCAGTGAGGAAGAACATATTGAGAAATCACAAATCATCACTCTGTTTATGTTTATATTGTAAGTGTTAAATATTTGTTTTACATAAAAGGATATTACTTCTAGTCACCTCTTCATGAGTCATTTAGCAAAGCCACTTCAAAGTTATGAGAGCATGAAAAATCTTTGTCTTTCTCATTTTATATTTTGTAGCAGGAATCAAATTTCAGCCAATACCCTAACTTGCAGACTTTAAATTAATAAAGAACTATTTTGGGTTTTGGATTTTGAGTTTATTGGACAATAGTTAATGAATTTACTAGTTGTTCTTTGAAAATTCAGAGGTATTTATGGAAGATCAAGTGAGGGGCAAGGAAAACAATTATTTGACTTGAGAAAGTTCAATAACTTAGTTCTGTTACTGAAATCCTAGGTCACTACCCTATGGAAAGGCTGGGAGACAGAAATTAATGGAAGGAAATAGATATATTCACCTGGCACTGAGGAAAATAGACACCATTCTTTCTCAAACTACTATCTGTGTGTGGGGGCTGGTTAGGGGATCAGGAGTGTGAAGGGCTTTAAGCAGACACAAAAGGGTTACAGTGAGACAATAGGCAAGAAATCCATCACTGTGCTGGGGTTGGGGGCATGGCTTAAGTGGCAGAGCAATTGCCTGGTAAGTTCAAGGCCTTGAGTTCAAACCCCAGTACTGCCAATCAAAAAAGAAACAAAATCCACGTGCTGGCCAGGGTTTTTCTCTTCAGAACAATTTCTCTTCTTCTTCAGAAATCCAAAGTTGGTCAGGACCTCAGACCTCAACCTCCTGGGGGTAGCATCTGCATTTTCTTTTCAGACACTTTACTTTTTTGGTGAATCAATTCATTTGAGCTGAGAAGAGGCACAGTTTAGAACTTAGGATCCCATGTGAAAAGGGTGGATCATGAAATGATTAGGGAAATGATTGGAGGGAAGCAAAAGTAACAATTTCTATCTGTCCTATTACAGGTTTTTAAAGGTCTATTTTTGTTTTTATTTTTTTGAGACAGGGTTTTGCTATATAGCTCAGGTTGTCCTGGAACTTGCTACATAACCCAGTCTGGCCTCAAACTCATGATCCCCCCGCTTTGGCCTCCTGAGTGCTGGTATTAGTGGTGTGCACCATCACTTCAGGCTGTAGTTTTAGGTCATAATTTATTCCCTAATATCCTTGGACAAATTGTCTGTCTGATTGTTACTGTCCTGGTCCTCAGCAAGGACTCTGGAGTCAGACTGCCCAGGTTCAAATTTCAGTTCAATTGCCTACTATAGAGTTGCTATAATTGATAACATAGGTAGGCAGGAGCAGGAATGAAGACATGCCCTGGGCTACAAGATTCCAGTCAAAAACTTCAAATGGCCCCACCCGGGACCAAAGATTAAGTTATTAGGTCCTATATCTTTCTTCTAGAGTCCACTCACCATAGCAAGGTCATACATGTGACTTGGGGGACGTGTATAATGATTGTTATATGATTCCCACTGGCACTTCAAAACTAGGAAGGGCAAAGAGGATCAAGTGTGGGGGGCATATGACTTCCAACACCCAGACAGCCATTTATGCAGTCCTCAAACTGAGGCAGGCTAAAATAGGGAAAGATGCCATGAGACACTTCAGACCCCATGTAACTTATTCACATTTCATGCTAAACTCCTTATCCAATGCTATCCTTTGCTGTTGTAAATTGTAATTAAGATAAGAAGCCTAGGGGTAATTTGGCCCCAAGATAAAAAGCATAAATATTGATCACATTCCCACCATTCTAGCCTTGGGACCACCCAAGCCCCCCCCCAATTGTTGGTGCTCAGGAACTGCCCTGGTTTTTCCCCCTCCCACAGGTTATCTGCAGTTTAAAAGGCCTTGAAATAGATCTCTCTCTCTCTCTCTCTCTCTCTCTCATTGCTTGTTGTGATCCCTTCCCCTTCCTTTTTGCTTTTTCCACCTCGTGCTTCCAGCACACATAGCCAGATGGGGCCACCATTGCTTTTTGTAATGCCTTTCTCTTACCTTTAATAAATTCTATTACTTCCCTTACTATAGTGCTCAGCAATCTTCTGACCAAAGACTACAGGAGCCTACAACAAAACCATTTGGTGCAGGGAGCCACAAAAAGAGGGCCTCAGCTTCACACTACCAAGTAACCCCACCCTATTGCATAGAAAAACTCCAAGTCTTGACAGCTTCAATACAGTTGGCCACTGTCCAACTGTCTGCCTCATACCTTGAGATATACTATAATTCGGCTATGTTAATCACTCTTTACTATCTTCTTAGTCTGTGATTCTTTCAGTATATCTGGGCCATCCTAATCCTAGACCTTGTATCCTAAGAACCAAGGAACACTTCAACCACTGCTAACATAGCGATTAAATAAGCTAATACATAGTAGAGCATGTAGTAAATAATACTACTTCCAGGCTGGAATTATTATGCTGAGTGGTCTTAACACTGAAATTGGCTATAGATCAATCCTTTTACACAATAATTTGCTACATATTATTTTCTTTTAAAAAAATTCATCCTTGAATTTTTTTTGAGTGTCTGGAAGAAATAAAAAAGACCTTATCGATGACAATATAAACCAGAGCTTATTGTGTATTTAAGTCTGGGTGCAGTGGCTCACGCCTGTAATCCTAACTACTCAGGAGGTGGAGATTGGGAAGGATCTCTGTTCCAGGCCAGCCAAGGCAAAATGTTTGCAAGACCCCATCAAAATCAATGAAAACTGGGCATAGTGGTGTGTGCCATTATCTCAGCAGCACGGGAAGATCACAGTCCTAGCTGGCTCAAGTATAAATGTGAGACCCTATCTCAAAAATAGCCAAATTGAAAAGGGCAGGGATATGGCTCAAGTGGTAGAGTGCCTGCCTAGCAAGTGCAAGGCCCTGAGTTCAACACCCAGTACCACATAAAGAGGACAGTTATTAATACAATAAAGGTTTCTTATATTACCCTTCCTTTTCTTTTTGGTAAGCTGGAGAGGTGACTGTACTATTTAAGTCATCATTTTGGGGTAAGTGCCCCTTGACCCCCACTTTCCCATCTTATAAATAGAACCAGTTCTACTTGAAGACCCTGGGGGATGGGGACACTTCTTCCTGCAGGCAGGAAAACATAGTTTTCTAAAAGGAATGCACACAGGACCCAGAGCGACTACAAATGTGTTCTTACCTGCAGACAGCAGGTAGCTGATTCTTATGATGTAGGGCTGAGGAAGCCCAGCTCTTAGTTACTTTGTATATGTAAAAGCTTGCATGAGCCTTACTTGTATGAGGGAAGTGGACATTTCCTAGGCCTTCAAAGGGCTTTCCCCTCCTGGGAAGGCAGAGGCAGGAGGACTGAGTTTGAGGCCAGCCTGGGCAAATATAGGGGCACCTTGTCTCAAAAAACAAAATAAAAGCAAAAGGACGTGGGTTGTAGCTCAAGTGGTAGAGAACACTTGCCTCATATGCTCCAGGCCCTGGATTCAATACCCAGTACTGAAACAAAGAAACAGAACAAAAATACACAAACTTTCTCCTTGCGGCTTTTCTTTCAGGATAGAACCCAGACTGATAGATTTCCTATGCCATTTCTTTCCCTTTATCCCATCCCATCTGGTACAGATAGAGACTAAAGAGAGGGACAAGGCCTTGCTTTAAGTATTTGCCAAATTTCCCAGTAGAAATAACTAAGTCATGGTACCCATTAGTCTCTTGTGGAGCTTTGTGGATTTTGTAACTCCAGGCACCCCTAATTTGGATGTCCTTTGCTCCTTCTTCCAATCACTGCTCCAATGCAGACAGGTTCAGATCTTGGTGGTCTCTATTGTGGGAAGGGGCACACGAAGAGTGAAGGGCTCTGGTTAATCTGCTAGAGAACTTAAAATCAAATTTCTTCCAAAACCCTGTTTATGAGAGGCAAAGTACAAAGTTTTTTTTTTTCAGTACTGGGGTTTGAACTCAGGTCCTACAACTTGAGCCACTGAGCCATTCCACCAGCCACCCTCCCCCACTTTTTTTGTGAAGGATTTTTTTCAAGATAGGGTCTCTCCAACTATTTGCTCAGGCTGGCTTCAAACAGCGATCTTCCTGATCTCTGTCTCCTGAGTAGCTAGGATTATAGCATGAGCCAGAAATGCAATCCACTGGTGCCCAGCAAAGTACAAAGTTCTATGAGGGAAATACATTATTGCCTTCATTTTTGCAAACTAAGGGCTGGAGGCATGACTCAAGTGATGGAGCATCTGTCTAGCAAGCATGAAGCCCTGAGTTCAAATCCCAGTACTACAACAAAACAAAACAAAAAAACTTAAAACTGAGGCAGGCTAGACGTTAGGGAAAATTCGGGACTAAAAAACCATACACTCTGATTTAGAGCACCCCAGTCACTGCCCCCCCCAGCCCCATTTCAATTGTAAATCCTTTGTTAAATTTCCTCCTGGGACTTAGGGTACCTGAGAATTAGCATAGGTGTATGCATGAGTCTGCCCAGGTCCTACCCCCCACCCTGCCTCCCGCCCCAAAGGCCATTGGAGATGGAGAGTAAAGTGGATTTTCTCCCCACCTCCAAGTTTAGGATGATATAGAAACAATTTAGAATAAAATCCACCCCTTTTTTCTTTTTTTTCTGCATGCAGTGCCTCCATTCCATCTGGCAGAGACCCCATCTGTAATCCCTTTCCCCCTTTCCCATAATAGAAGAGGTACAACTGGGTGCCAGTGGCTCACACTTGTAATCCTAGCTACTCAGGAGAAGAGATCAGGAGGATCATGGTTCGAAACCAGCCCAGGCAAATAGTTCGAGAGTCCCTATCTTGAAAAAAATCCCTCACAAAATGACTTTCTTATCATGAGCAGGCCCTGGCTGACCAGTCTTGAGATAATGATCAACTGAACCACACCTCTGACCACACCTGTGACTGGGACTGTTTAACAACTATTCATACTTCTTATCCCCTGCCCCAGTTCTTCCTCTATTTAAATCTAAAGTTCACATCTGTTCCTGAAAATGGCTGAAATGCTTACTTTGCCTTCTCCTGCAGTGTGCCTGTGTTAAGTAATAAATTTCCTTTGTCTGCCCTTCACCTTTACTTTTCTTTTTATTTTGTGTATTGGGGCCAGGGACCAGACTTGACATTTTGGAATCCCTAGAGTTGAGCCTCTGACCTCGAACTCTGACTCTGGTTACACTTTGAGATTATTGCTGGCTCTTTTAAATATATTTTGTAATGATTTTTTAGTATTTTTATTAGCATACATTAATGGGGGAGTTCATTGTGATTAAAGTATTTTATTCATATTTCTAGTCTAGAGAAGATACTGTGAATATTGTCAAAAAATTAAAACGAACTTAGTTTAAAGATTTCTTTTTTTTTTTTACTTTTTTTTTGCTGTGCTGAGAATTAAACCCCGGGCCTCATACATGTGCTCTATGACTGAGCTTCATCACCAGCCATTAGTTTAAAGACTTTTTTTGGCTGTACTAAGGTTTGAATTCAGGGCCTTGCACTTGCGAGGCAGGTGCTCTACCACTTGGGACATACCTCTAGCCCTTTAAAGATCTTATGTGACTTTATTTTGTGATTCTAGAATTGGGCAACGCTTAATTCCTTAAAACAGAATAAATGTTCCAATAAGCTGAACAGAAGAGGTTGATTTTATAGAGATAAGGGCTGAAGAGAGCAGAAACAAAGAATAAATTGCAAATTGATCATTTCAAAGTTACTTTCTATGTAAAGTGGAGGCAGGTAGACAGAACAATAAAAAAATAGCTAATTGATTAGCCTTAGATTACTTCAAATTACTTTTTTTGCCTTACTGGGGTTTGAATTTAGGGACTACACCTTGAACCATTCCACTAAGCCCTTTTTTGGATGGCTTTGAACCACTATTTTACTGTTCTCTGTCTCTTGAGTAGCTAGGATTGCAGGCATGAGTAACTGGTGCCTGGCTACATTTTATTAATAGATATAAGGATTAAAAGCAGAGAGAACATCATTGTCATGCTATTTGGTTTGTTTGGGAAATTTGGCTCTCATTCTTGATTTCTGGAAAGGCCATATAACTATTTAGTTTTAGTTTGGTGACATGCAACTTTAGTACGAGTACCTCTATTTTGATTTTTTTAGGCCATTTTGTCTGGTCTGTTGGAGCTTAGGGCAGGAGATTAGTCCAAAACAATCACTCCTGTAAATTTTTTAAACTGTGCATACACACACACATACACAAATGAAGAAATAGTGAAAGCAAAAAAAAAAACTTTACAATTGGTGTGTCTTACTCAGATGTCCTGTAAATCCGATCTAGGCTTTCCAAGAAAAATTAATCAAGGCTGGTTCTTTTCATTTAAAAAGACATTCAATATTTATAGAATTGCTTATCCACCAAACATTAACTTTTAAGATAAGTATACTTGTTACTGGTGGTCCCATAAGTTCAGGAATAGTATATTCTTTCCCTGAACCCCCAGCCATAAAGCTTAGCTCTGTCTGGGTCCCAAAACTCACCTGAATTAGGATAAAATGACATGCCAGGGATGATGGCACATGCCTGTAATCTCAGCACTTGGGAGGTGGAGGCAGGAGGATAAAGGTTTGAGGCTAGCCTGGCAAAAACAAAAAACAATCTGGCTCAAGTAACAGAGGCCCACTTAGAAGGTGTGAAGCCCTGAGTTCAAACCTCAGTACCACCAAAACCAAACCAAAGAAAAGAAAACCAAAACATCAACAAAAACAAACACAAGAAAAAAATGGCATTTATATATATATATATATATATGTGTGTGTGTGTGTGTATAAATGGAAAAATGAATTTATTTACAGTTTTCTCTAAACTAGGGAGAAAGAACCATTCTCAATCTGTCTCCTTCTTCATCCCAATATTACAATTTACAGAAAGGATGGAACAAAGGTGAGGAGATAGGCATATGTGGATTGAGCTGTGGGTCCTAGTTTTTGGAGCTGGGAGATAAGCCTTTATCTTGATTCAAAGGGCCAGGGCCTCTAGAGGTGGGCCATTTCCACTTCTAGTATGTTATATCCTGCAGGGAGTTGGAACTGAAAAAGACAATTTTTGAAAAGAAATCTGATTTTCTAGGGCCCTATTACAATACTTCAGGTTTGAGAATATGTTTCAACTATAGTAATTCCTATTTCTTATAATATTGCAAGAGAAAATTTAGAAATTTAACCTTTTAGCAGAAGTGGTGATTCTAGAAATATCTGGTGTTTATAAACAGTATCATGTGGGTGGAGAATAGGTCTCCCTAATTTATCAGCAATTCAATACTGCATTGATAGACAAATTGGAGTGGCCTAAAAGGTAGAACTTGAAGGAGAATTACGTCAACCTAATTGTTCTAGAGTATTGATTTTCTTTTCTCAGGAATCTTAATTTAGTTTAGTTTTACTTTTCAACGATTTATTTGTTAATTTGCATTATGGTGCTTTGAGAGGTCTTGATATATTGTCCCAGGAACTGCTTGAAGGCTCAGACCCAGCAGGAACACTTCCAGTGCCTTCTAGACACTGTAGCAATTTACTTTTTACAGTATGGATTGGGCTTCTTCTGGGTAACCAGTAAATCACAAAAGAGGTGTATGAACTCTTGGTTCAGTCATTTTTTACTGTTTTATTAGGCACAGATCCAAGTATAGGCTACAATCATGATTTTTTTAAATCTTAAATTTCATCTCCTTGAAATTGAACAAAATTTCAGCTTCCAGAGCACATTAATTAATATGCATGACAGTTGTCTATGTCAGTGACATCGTCTGACTTATTTTTTCCTTCACATATTAATTTTTTCAAAATGAATATAGATCAGCTAAATTTTTTTGCTCAAAGACCATTAGTAGGATGGCAACATGGGTTGAAGAGGTACTAATAAGACAGCATCCTTTAAGTTCTCGTTTCAGATTGACCTGAATTTAAATCTTGACTTTATTACTTGCCAGCTATAGACTGTGCCTCAGTTTACTCATTTTAAAAAATGGGATATAGCTAGTGTCTAATTTATCATGTTATCAGAAAAAAGGGAAGGATGATGGGGTCCCTCAGCTTCCTAATTTCCACACAATTTACAGGAGTTTGAGACCCAAAACAAAAAGCATTTCAAGGGGTCTCACTAAAAGAAAGTCTCACAAGGTGGAAGTTTAGCAAGGATTTATGAGTAAATCAGGATAAAGTACAGAGAAATAGGAAATGGAAGGAGAAACATCTGCTTCACACACAGGAGATGGGAGTGAAAAAAGATTCAAAATGATGGTTGTTGTGTAGGGTATTTATCTGGGGACTCCATCCTTTTTTTTTTTGAAATGTTTTTATTGGTTTATAATAGTTAGTTGTAATAGGGGGTTTTACTGTGACATTTCCATATATGCATATAATGTATCCCAGTTTGGTTTATCTCCTCCACTCTTCTTCCCCTTCCTGGGGACTCCATCTTGAATTCCCATCTAGACATTTGGTCACATCACTGAGTAACCCCTAATTATTTTACTAAATTTCCAAGCATAGGGACAATAGATTTAGGGTGGGTCTACCCAGAACATGGCTGAGATGGGTCTTGTTATTGTTAAAAAACATGGAGACAAGTGGTCTAGGTGTACCCAAAACATAGGTAATTTTAGGGCATCCATTTACCAGACATGTCCTTTTACTTTCTGTTTTCTCTGTTTATTCAAAGAGTTTGCATTTTTTGATATCTAAAAGGAGAAGACAGACTTTTTCTTTATTCTATGTCTCTTTCCCTTTTGGGGGGTAGTATTGGGGATTGAACTCAGAGCCCCATACTTGCTAGGAAGGTACTCTACCACTTGAGCCACTCCACTAGTTCTAGGTCTCTCTTTTTGATTGTAACTTTACTTAACATCTAAAAAGTAAAGGGAGGGTAATGAGAGGAAAGCTAGCTACATTGATTTTTCAGCTTTAGTTTAGTTCTTGGATCTCTTTTAATTCCTGAATCTAGCCCTTCTAGTACTTTTAAAAATTATTTTAAAATTCTCTGTCACCTCTGACAGACCTCCTGGGCTGGCCTTGGGTTCATTATCTCCCTGCCTCCACTCCCAAGTAGCTGGGATTACAGATCTGTACCACCATGCCTTGCTCAATATTAATGTTTTAAAGGGAGTGTAGGGTTTTTCTTTTTAAGTGGACAGTTTCTAACCCTCCGAGAAAAATAGCAAATTGAAATAGGCTATTAGTTTGGTGACATCAGATCTCCAAGCATGAAAGTCTTTATTTTTTTCAGTGCTATATGTTGAACACAGGTCTTCATGGATGCTAGGCAAGTGCTCTACCACTTGAGCCACATCCTCAGAACCCCAGCTCATTTTTTTTTGTTTTGAGGCAGGGTTTTGCTAAGTTTCCCAGGCTGGACAAGGACTTGTGAACCTCCTGCCTCAGTCTCATGAGTAGCCAGGTTTACAGGTATGTGCCACCATAACTGACTCAGAGCCTTGTCTTAAAATAGTTTCCCATGATCCTGCTTGATGCCTTCCATTATGGGCTTTTCCCATTCCATACTTTCTCTTAACTCTGAGCCTGTAAGCATATAGTTATTTCTGCTGAGTTTCATTACTTTCTAGCCTCAGCTTGGCGTATTCCCTTTCATTCAAGTCTAGGTTGAAAAGTCATTTCCAGGGGTGATGTTCCTTTCTATTACTCTTTTTCATATCTCCTGTATTTCCTTTTCCCTTACATTTGTCATACTTTAGAGTCTGGTTTTCACATGACCCCAGAAGTTCCCTGACCTAGTGACTATTGCACAGTGCCTGCCCAATAATAGGTGCTCAAAAAGTTTGTTGAAATCAATAATAGGAGGACCTATGGTCAATGGTTAAACTGGTCCTACATATCCAGTGAGTAAGTTTTCTATGGCTGTATAACAACTCACTCCCAAGTGTATATTGGTCTTAAAAAATGGCCACTTTATTTCCACACTATTTGGTATGTGATCAAACTGTGCTTCAATAGCAATTTGGTCTTAGTTTAGCAGAGTGATTCTTTTGTTTTTCTTACTTGGGGTAATGCCTGTAGCTTTGGTCATCTGGTGCATTAACTAGGACTGGATAGTCCCACACACTTCACTTAAATGTCTTGTAGTTAGTACTGACTGTCAGCTGGGCTTCTCTCTCCCCTTAGACTTCACCCTGAAAGAGGTTATCCTAGGCTTTCTCACATGTCAGCTGAAGTGTCCTGACAGAATGAGAACAGAAGCTTCCAGCCCTCTTGAGACTTAACTGGAAGATGGTGTGGCCTAATTTCTGCTGCAGTCTATTGACTAAAAGCAAGTCACAAGGATAGCGCAGATTCAAAAGATGAGAAAATATACCCCATCTATTAGGGATAGGGATGTAGCTCAGTGGTAGAGTGCTTGTTTAGCATGCACGTGGGCCTGGGTTCCATCTTTAGCACTACAAACAAAACAAAACAAAGCAAAACAAAACCTCCATCTATTGATGGGAGGAACAGCTGAGTCACACTGCAAAGAGAATTCATTCAGGGATAGGAGCACCTTTTGTAGGCATTGCTACAAACAATGTACCACATCCAAATTTGCCAGTAGTACAAAACTAGCCTAAATGCCCTGCAAATGTAGAGGCATTACACAAGCCATAAGGGCAGAGAGAAATAGGTCAATGTCACAGGGGAACAAGCTATGTAACAAGTATGTACCTGGTCCCTGAAGTAAAAGGAAGAAGTCTTTGCAGACAGAGAGGTTTCTTCTTATGGAGAACAAGGGTAGAGAAGCACATTTTCAGGAGAACCTGAAACCTAAAAGAGAAAGGATTGGAATGGAAGGGTTGCAAAGAGTAGTTGACAAATAGAGTGAGAACTTGAACTAATCTTAGGTTGGAGGGTTGGAAATGCAACTATAGAAAGCTAAAAAGAGACAGCTGCCAAACATATTTGGGGTTTGATTAGTGCAATGAACTGAATATCTGTGTTCTAAAATTCATGTGTTGAAACCTTGATGTCAATGAAATGGTATTTGGAAGTGGGGCCTTTGGGATGTAATTAGATCATGAGGATGGATCCCTTGTAGATGGCATTCATGCTTTTATGAGAAGAGACCAGAGACAGATAGATATGGTGATGCACTTACAGGAGTGCATCCTCTCAGCACTTGGGAGGGTGAGGCAGGAGGATTGCAAGTTTGAGGCCAGCCTGGGTTATATAGCGACACCCTGTCTCCAAAAAGTTAAAAAAAAAAAGACCAGAAAGCTAGTTTGCCCTCTTTATTACATGTGAGGATACAACTAGAAGATGAGTATTTGTAAAACAGGAAGAGGCCCCCAACTAGAACCCAACTATATTGGCATCTTGGTCTTGGATTTCTGGTCTGCAAAACTGTGAGAAATAAATGTTTGTTCTTTAAGTCACCTACTCTAGGGTATTCAGTTATAGCAGCCTGGACTAACACAGTTTGTAACCACTGAGGACATTCTTTCACATACAGGGTAAGGATAGATGATTACAATGATGATACCAATCCATCAAAAGTAGTTTAAATTATATTTAAGCCTTAAAGAAGCAGTGAAATTAGTAATTTGTTTAGAACAGTTTCCATTATGCATAGTGATAACTTTTTTTACTTGGTTTTTTTTTTGGGTTAGAGGCATGCTATGGGGCTCAGGCTGGCTTTACCATCTTCCTGCTTCAGTACTGCTACTGAAATACGTATATTTTCATGTGGCCACCACTTACCTTCACAATGACTGTAAGATATGACCCAAACATCATGGTGCAGATTATAATATGATTAGCACTCTTTGAATTGTGCAGTACAGTTTACTCAAATGTACATGAAATAAGCTTAATTTCATGTGGCAATAGATACTTGAACAGTAAGCATGTGAAAAAATACATTACAATTCATAGTATACACTAGAATATGATTGGCACACCTTAAATTGTGTAACACACTTCAAAGAAACATGAAATAAATCTCCTTTTTGGTGGTACAGGGGTTGAACTCAGGGCCTTGTACTTGTTAGGCAACGCTGAACCACTTGTGCTATGCCTTCATCCCAAAGAACATTTGAAAAGGTAAACTATTAAGTTAGTCTACTGGGGAAATCAAGAATACATAGTTAGCGGGGTGCCAGTGGCTCACACCTGTCCGTAATTCTAGCTACTCAGGAGGCAGAGATAAGGAGGATTGCAGTTCTAAGCCAGCCCAGGGAAATAGTTCATGAGACCTTGTCTTAAAAAAACTCTATGAAAATATGCTGGCAGAGTGGCTCGAGTGGTAAGAATGCCTGCATTGTAAGTGTGAGGTCTTGAGTTCGAACCCAAGTGCCACCAAAAAAAAAAGGAATATATATTTAAGAAAAAACAAAGCCATCAACTTTTCTAATATTTTGTGAATGAGTATTGAGCTTTGGGATAAGAATTCCAGAGATAGCATTGAGAAGGTGAAAAATGACCCAGCTGACAGCTAGCCAGCTGACTGCTAGCTAGACAATGATAGTCCCAGTTAAACATGATAACCACATAGAGAAAATAAATTAGAGACAAAGTCACTCCATGACCAGGTTTAGGACAGTACAGAGACAAAGGCCCTCTGCCATTACAAAATGACTAAGATGAGGCACTGCTGCTCCTTTAACAATGACATGGTCTCATCCTGATTTAATCTCCTCACCTTCTAGATAAAAGTTGTGAGGATACCTCATCACCACACTGACTCTGTTTCATGACTACATCTAATCCAGACATGCCTTCCACTTCCCTACTTTGTCCTTTGAATCACCCAGTTAGCTGAGCCATGCCCCCAGCCTATATATATACTTATGTGTTTATGTGTACATTTCTTATAGGTCTAGCTTCCACATATGAGGAAAAACATGCGACCTTTGGTCTTCTGAACCTGACTGACTTTGCTTAACATGATGATCTCCATCCACCCATTTGCCTGCAAGCAACATAATTTCTTCTTTATGTCTGAGTAATGCTCCATTGTTTGTCTACATCACATTTTCTTTATACATTCATCAGTTGTAGGGCATCTGGACTGTTTCCAAAAGCTTAGCTATTATGAATAGTGTTGTAATAAACATGAGTGTGCAAGTGGCTGTATTGTATCCTGGCACAAATTTCTTTAGGTATATGCCCAGGAGTGGTACTCCTGGATTGTACAGTAGTTTTATTTTTAGCTTATTTTTATTTTCTTGGCAGTACTGGGGGGTTGAACTCAGGGCCTTGAGCTTGCTAGGCAGGAGCTTTAACACTTGAGCCACTCTGCCAGTTCCTCTAGTGTTAGGTGTTTTTTTTTTTTTTTTTTTGATAGCTGGCACTGGGGTTTGAACTCAGGGCTGACTTCGAACCACAATCCTCCTGATCTCTGCCTTCTGAGTGGCTAGGATTACAGGTGTGAGCCATCAGCACATGGCTACTTTTAGTTTTTTGAGGAGCCTCCATACTACTTTCCATAGCAGTTGCAAATATGTCTACTTCTATATGGCTATTACTTAGCTCCATATGAATATATAAGGATAACAAAAAAGTCTATGGGATGAATTATGATACGAATGACACCTCTTACTTTCATGTGGCCATCATTCTTGTCTTCATTAATCATAGAAGGACAAAGATCCATGGCTTAGAAAGTAATGTGAATGGTATTCATTGAGTAGATACTGGCATGAAATGTACATGGATAAAACCTACTTTTCACTTGGACTTCACTAATCTTCACATTTATCATATACATAGTCTTAAAATATTCATGGTATAGACTATGATGAAACTGGAACTTCTAGAGCATACAGTTCCTTAAATCACACATACAGAAGTTGAATGTGGTAATGCATATCTGTGATCCCAGCACTTGGGTAGGAGGCTCACAAATTCAAGGCCAGCTTGCACTACAAGTGAGTAAAAGGCCAGCTGGAGCTACAGAGGGAGATCCTGTCTCAAGGGAAAAGAAAATCACATAGAGAATAAGTACACTTTCACTGGCTATTACTTACCTTCACATTGACAATACAACAAGTTTGTAAGGTTGTATGGAATAATCTAGAGTATTAATTGTACTCCTTCATTTATGCAATGTATCTTAACAAACATGGAATAATTTAACTTTTATATGATGATCCCTCAATTTCACATTAAGCATATAATCATCCATAGAAACCTATGGTGTAAGGGATGAGGGTAGGTTCAAGTGGTAGAGCACCTACCTAGCAAGCACAAGGCCCTGAGTTCAAATGCCAGTACCACAAAAAAACCTGTGGTGTAGATTCTAGCATGAATGGCACCCTTTGAGTTGTGCAGTGTACTCAGTTGTACTTGGAATAATTCCACTGTTTCATGGCCTTCATTTGTGTATGCATTCAATCATTAGAAAGTTCAAGGAAACAATGAGGCTGTACGGGGTACCATTTCAGTTGTCCAGTGCACCCAAATTTATACCAAATGGTTTCATTTTTTCCCCTAGTGCTAGGGATGGAACATGTTAAGCAAACACTTTACTACTGAGCTACATCCCCAGCCCAACATTCTACTTTATTTTTTTTGGCGGCACTGGGGTTTTGAACTCAGGGCTTCACACTTGCTAGGCAGGCACTCTTACCACTTGAGCCACTCTGCCAGCCCTTTTTTTGTGAAGGAATTTCCTGAGATAAGGTCTCTTGAACTATTTGCCCGGGGTTGATTTTGAACTGTGATTCTCCTGTTCTCTGCCTCCTGAGTAGCTAGGATTACAGGCATGAGTCACCAGAGCCCGGCCTGAATTCTACTTTCACATGACAATACTTCAAAATTCACTTGTAATCCTAGCAACTGAAATTGAATCCAATCCTGAATTCAAGGCCAGCATAGTTTGTCTCTAAAATCAAAGAAAACAAGTACATGGACTATGTCTACTTTCATGTAACTGTTACCTTCACAATGAGCATGGACATATCTACACACATTGAATATACAAAGAGTTAAGAAAGATCCATGGCTAAATAATAGGTTATTAACAATGTACACATCTTTTCATAGCATTCGCTTTCCTTACTGTGACATTCACTGACTTCTTTATTAGGCTTATAAGGAGTGCAGAAAGATCTATGTCACAAATTAGGATGTGACTGTTACACTTAAGTTTTGCATTGCACCCCAACTTACACAAATCTACCTAAGTCAGCACTTATAATCACATTAAGTACATGGATTCAGAACTCATCATGTGTGTGACACCCCTTTAGTTCTGCAGTGCAGAACATATATGTAGGAAGTCTGATTTCATGTGGCTATCATTAACTTTTATATTGACCATATGAAATATCCATGACATAGACTAATTTGGTTGTCACTCCTTGAATAGTGCGATATATACATCTGTAATTGAAATAAATCTACATGCAGATGACCATCATTTCTTACCACATTAGCATATGAGAAGTCCAGAAAGAAGTACAGAATTTACCAGAGAGTGAATGAGAATTTTTCAAATATGCAGTGCTTCCAAATGTACATGGATAAATTTACTTCCATTGGGTCATCAATTACTTCTACACTGAACATATTAAAAATTAAGAAAGATCCATGGCATAGACGGTGAAGTGATTAGTGTTCCCTTGACTTGTGTAGTCAATCATATATGGGCTAAATCTACTTTCATGTGATCCTCACTAATTCACATTCACATATGATTAATTCAAAATAATTTGTGGCTAGTACCATAGTATAAATGGTAGCCCCTCAGTTGTCCAGGATAGCAATCTCTACATGTCAGACCTATTCTTAATATCTATTCATTCTTTTTTCTTCCTTAAATTTTGAAGTACAGGTTCCCTGATTTTAGCTGTGACCATCAAACTAAAATGTTTCAGCCAGGCATGGTGGCACATGCTATAGAGTGAGACCCTATTTCAAAAAATAAACAATAACAAAAAAACTGCCCCACAAAACAAAACAACAAAAAGCAAAGGCTGGGATGTAACTTAACAATAGAATGCTCTCCTAGCATGTGAAAGGCCCCAGGTTCCATCCCCAGTAATTCTACCCCCCAAAAGATATTTTCTCAGCCTCCTGTGGCTATATAACTAAATTCTAGATCATGTGTGTAAGACATGTGAAACTTCCAGAAAGTGATTTTGTTATTATTTTTGAGGCAGGGTCTTGCTATGTATCCCAGGCTGGGCTTGAACTCATGATCTTTCTATCTCAGTCTCCAGAATGCTGTGATTATAGACATGTGTCACCATGCCCATCTCAGAAAGTGCTTTTATTCAACCTCTATACTGAACAAAAAAGAATGTGCTTTTAAAGTGAGAGAAGTGTTCTTCTCTTCCCAACAAACTTGAGTAAAGTAGTGATAGTTGAGGCTAAACAGTCATTTTGGGATATGAGACAGAAGCTATATGTTGAAAAGCATAGAAGACCAAAGTGGAATGGGCCTGGACCTTTAATGCTTATGCAGTTAATATACCAGTCCTGGATTGCTGCCCTTGACTACTTACTTGCAATTACATTGTTTAACCTGCTGTAATGTGTGTTGTCTAAATTCCAATTGTTATGGTTAATTTTATGCATCAACTTGCCTAGGCTGTGATGCCCAATTGTTTGGTCAACTACTGGACAAGATTTTGCTGTGAGGATATTTTTAGATGTGATTAAGATTTAAATCAGTAGATTTTAAGTAACACCAATTATCCTCCATAATATGAGTGGGCCTCATTTAAATTAAAGTCCTTAAGAGATTGGCTGTAGGTCCACTGAAGAGGAAGGAATTCTGTCTCCAGACAGCTTTTGGACTCAAGACATCAATTTGTTGGAATTTTCAGTTTTCTAGTACATCAGCCTGTCCTATCTTATGAGCTTAGCTCTTTCTAGCACCTATAATCACATGAGGCAATTCCTTAAAATCCCATATTCTCTCTCTCTTGTTCTTCTCCCTTTTCCTCCCTCTCCACTGCCCCCTTTTCTCTTCCCTTTCTCGCTCTCCTTCTCCATATATGTATATATATGTATATGTATATATAAATATATATATGTATATATATATATATTTATGTGTGTGTGACACACAGTCTGCTTCTCTAGAGAACCCTGACTAAAACACCAAGTCATTCAATTTTCAATTATTTTAGTTAAGTGTATTTTATTGCATTTCAAAGACCACCTTCTAAAAACTATAAATAAATGTTGCAGAGCCAACATTTATGAGCTCAACTTTAAGCCAACAGTGAGAATTTTAGGCAAGTGACTTGATGCCTCTAAAATTAGGTACAAACAGGTAATGGTTAGGTAATTATTTTTTACATTTGTCACAGAACCGTTTTGGGAATAAAGCATTTCTGTTTGTTTGGAAAACAAAGGCATTTATCAAAGTACTTTTAAAAATTGTTAAGTGCTCAACAAATATGAGAAACTATTATTTTTAATACTCAGAGCAAGTTATTTGCCAATAAGTTAAACAACTTACAAAACGGCTGGAAAGAACATACTTTGCAGCTTGAAAAGACAGATGACTGCATTTTTAAATCAAGTGCTTTAAACAGAACTTGACATAAAATATTTGCAAAGTGCCTCTCATGGCTGTGGTATATTATATGTTTATTGGGCCTAGTAGAATGAGTAGAATGGAGAATTTCTATACTAGATTCTTATGTCCAGAAGCCCACTCCAGAGTTTGAAAGGGGTTTGGAGGGTCTATAGAATTTGCATACAAAGAGACATACCTTCTCTACCTCTACCTGTGTAGCTGGACCTTAGTTCTTGTCCTTGATTCAGATGGTAGCCTAAGTTTTAAGACTACACTGATCAGTTGTCTTTGTTATGAAGAAACTCCTTATTTTATTTATTTATTGATAAATTGAAACAGGGTATCATATGTAAGCCCAGGCTGGCCTCAAACTCACTATGTCACCTAGGCTAGCCTCTCTCTCTCTCTCTCTCTCTCTCTCTCTCTCTCTGTCTCTCTTTCTCTCTTTGAACTCTTGAGTTTGAACTCTGAGCTTTGCACTTGCTAGGTAGGTGCTCTACCAGTTGAGCCATGCCTCTAGCCCAGGCCTCCATTTCTTGATTTTCTTGCCTCAGCCTATGAGCTGCTGGGATTACAGGCATGTAGTATCACATCTGGCCTTAAAAACTCCTTAAACTGGGCACCAGTGACTCATGTTTGTAATTCTAGCTACTCAGGAGGCAGAGAGCAGGAGGATCTCAGTTCAAGGCCAGCCATCCTGAGAAAATAGTTTGCAATACTCTATCTTGAAAATACCCAACACAAAAAACCCCAAAAAAATTTAAAAAGAAAAATAGAAAAACAAAAAACAGCAAAACAAAACAAAAACCCAAAAATACCAAATACAAAACATATCTGCAGGTATGTCTTAAGTGATAAAGTGCCTGCCTAGCAGTTGTGAGGCCCTGAGTTCAAACCCTAGTACTGCCCAAACAAACAAACAAACAACTCATTCACACACAAAACAAAGAATCCTTCTCTTATAAGATGTACATGATTATGACTATTTGGAGTTTGGCCTTATTATCTTTGTGGCAGACTCAAGCTTCTTTTATTATGAGGCTTTGATTACTTCTGTCTATGTAGACTACAGGGGACCACAAGATATACCATCTCCAACTACTCTATTAGCCCCATTTTTTTCTGTCACATAAATGTCCTCATCCCTGCTCAGTAACAAGTCTTCCTCCCTTTGGCACTATTCCATCCCTAATGCTGACTATGTACTCATCATCACAAAATCTATTATTGTCTGGGATACCTTTTCTCTCTCTCTCTCTCTCTCTCTCTCTCTCTCTCTCTCTCTCTCTCTCGATGTGTGTGTGTGTGTGTGTGTGTGTGTGTGTGTGTGTGTGATTACACATGTAATACCTCCTAAGCAGGAATCTCTTTTGCAGGGGACAGCAGAGTTCCAGCTTGCCTAGTTTTAGGTGAGTAATTATTACCCTTGCCATGGGGAAAAGGTCAAAAGGTATTTCTTGAAAAAGAGATGTTTGGAACAAAACTAAACATTTTTAAAATTGATATTTTTGGAGAATAGGTAATACAGATATATTTTACAAAAAGGTAATTTCCTAGGTACCTTCCTAGGCACTTCTCTTGGGAGCTAATCAAAATTACTAGGTCAATGTGAATGCTTTTTTTTTTTTTGGAGTGCTGGGGATCAAATCCAGGAACTTGCACATGCTAGTGAACACTGTATTGCTTAGCTATAACCCCAGTCCACAAATTCTTCTAGAAATATTCTAGCATTTAAAAGATGCACACATACATACAAACATTATGTAACTTCTTTTTTTTCACTTAATACATCTTCAGAAATTTTTTTATGGTGATATTGGGGTTTAGACTTATAACTTCACGCTTGCCAGGCATGTGCTCTGCTGCTTGAGCCACACCCCCAGACCAAGACATTTTATTTTTCTATAGCTGCGTTATGCATCATTATATAGAAGAACCATATTTATTTATCCAATTCCTTATTCAGAAATTACTTGAGTAATTTCTGTTGTTTTTTTAATGGTGCTGGGGATGGAACCAAGGGCCTTGTGCATGCTAGGTGAGTTTCTATCACTGAGATACATACCCCAGCCTGACATTCTAATCTCTTGTTATAATAAAAAAAACTGCAATGGATATCTTTCTATATACATCATTTCCCACACATGTGATGATATCTTTTTGATAAATAACTAAGGGTTAAAATTCCCTAGTCAGAGGATTTGTGAATTTAGTTTTTTGTTATGTATATTCTTGACCGTTTGTGTAAGGGAAAAATGCAGTTCTTTGATTACAGTGAAGTTGAGTATGTTATCCCAGAAAATGTTCTAAGGACTCCTCACTGATTGCCTTGTCTATATACGAGCTGCGGGCTTTTCCACTCTGAACAAATTCTCTAATATTCTTTTCTATTCAATGTCTGCTTAGGGAAGTGTAAAGAGGCTGAGTGTTCTTAGGCTCAGGGTCTTTATTGGTGAGATCCTAGATGGCATAGCTCCACATTGCTCCTGTATTCTGCATATCCTGACTTCTGATTTGCTGATGGTGTCTGTTTTTTCCCCATAGGAGGAATAAAGTACTTTGAAGTCCTTGTGGGAGGAGGCCACCAGAAGTTCTGTCTACTCATCTGGGCTAACCAGGCTTTTCAGGCTCTCTGTATTGTTTAAGGTGTTAGTCAGCTTTCTGTTACTATAATGGGACAATCAACCAAATAAGGAAAAAAGTTTATTTTGGCTCACTGCTTCAGAGGTTTCAGTCCATGCTTGCTTAGCTCTTTCTTTTGGTCTATGGCAGCACAGTACATCATGATGGAAGCACATGGAAGAGGAGGACTGATCATATCATGGAGGTAGAAGCTGGGAAGCAAAGAGAAAGACAGGAAGGGGCCAGGGTCATAATATCCCCTTCAAGGGAACGCCATCAATGACCTAACTTCCTCTCACTAGGCACCACCTCTTAAAAGTTCCATTACCTCCCAGTAGTGCCACAGGCTGGTTGACCAAGCCTTGAAAACATGGGCCTTTGGAGGACACTTCATATCCAAACTTTATCACTCAGAATTCTATCAGTGAAACATAACATATTCCTAATATTTTATTTTACATAATATTGCTTATATATACAATTTATATACTATACATTGTACTATATATTTTTTTGTTTTGGTGGGACTGCGGCTTGAACTCAGGGTTTCACACTTGCAAATCAGGCAGTCTACCAGTTGAGCCACACCTCCAGTCCTGAATTTTTTATTTCTTACAGGAATTTGATCAATCCAGTTGTGGGAGTTACTTAAAAGTCTGTGTTTCTAAGGCTATTGGTTCTGGAGAATGAAGGCTCAAAGCAGGAAGTCAGGAAAGAAATATAACCATGGAGTAGGTGAAACAAGAATGAGCTGAAACTCGAGGCTGAGCTGGAACTCAGGAAGAGGTACTGGAATTCTTGTCAGTATGTAACAACTTTTAAGCTTCCAGCCTTTAGGACATGAGAATGTCCTAAAGAGCTTGCACTTAGCCTGGGAGTTAGTAAAGCTGGAGGATGAGCTGATAAGCTGGAAGAGTTATTATTCTTTTTCTTTGTGGGACTGAGGTTTGAACTCAGGGCTTTTGTGCTTGCAAAGTAGGCACTCTACCATTTGAGCCATATGACCAGTCCAATTTGATCTGCTTATTATTTTTTATTGCTGTGTTGGGGGTGCATTGTGGCATTTACAAAAGTTCTTACAATATATCAAATATGGAATTCACTCCCTCCATCATTCTCCTTTTGGTCTGGTTACTTTGGAGATGAGGTCTTGTGGACTATTTGCCTGGGCTGGCCTGGAACCTCTATTCTCCCAATCTCGGCCTCCCATGTAGCTAGGATTGCAAGTATGAGCCACTGATGCATGGCTGAGCTATGATCTTTGTTGCTTCACAGCAAACCAAGCAGGCCAGCAGATAAATGAAACGTGTGTAAGTTTCAACAGTACCTCATGCCCCTTCTCCAACTGTCTGAATTAAGAATAAAATGGCTGATGTTCTACTTGTGACTTCTGAATGGTGTGCAGAATGTCTCATGAGTCTAGCTAACCTGAAATTATGTAGAGAAAGAAGTTTTGGGAAATGCAGTTTTAAGTTAGCCAAATGGACACAAAATAAGCCCACTACACCCTCTAAAAATAGCCTTGGTCATTTAGGTTTGTTCCCTTCATTTGGGAAACTTGATCAAGCTGTCTTCCGTACTTAAGTAACTTTTCCAACAATTTCTTATATTGGGACTTTATCAAGCAGTTTTATTGTGTAACAAACCATTTTAATACCTAGTGGTTTAAAACAAGATACATTGATTTGTGATTATTTCTCATGATTCTGTGTGCTAGTCTGGCAGTTATTTATTATTATTATTTTTTTGGTGGCACAGGGGCAGTTGTTCAGGTGCTGATGGAGGCTGAATGGTGTAGGATCTCTTCACTTACAGACAGTGGTCAGGCTATTGGTCTCACGTGGCTTAGTTGGGATGGCTTGTCTCTGCACCACTATGAATTTTCTCCTTTTACAAGGTACTGGGTCTGCTCTTTTCTGCATAGCAAAGGCCCCTAGCATACTGCCTACTCCTAAATGCATATCCAAGTATTCATGTTTTGAGTGTGGGTTGGTGTCTCACATAAGATCACTGCTTTTCAACTCAAGTATTTTCTCTTCAGTTTTCTCATGGGTATCTACTTTACACAAAGACACTGCAAGTTGGCATCTACACTCTACCACAGCTGATATTTTCACTCCATGAAAACACTGTTATTGGTGTCACAGGAGCTCTCATCTTAGGTTTTTTTTTTTTTTTAGGTAGAAAGGATGATTTATTGTTGAGTATGACTAAGGTGATTAAGAAAGGGACAGCATAGTGGGAAACCCTCATGAGTGCAGGGCACACCATTTGTCCAAGGATTGTGGATATATTTGACTCCACAGCCGTCGGGGAAGAGCCACTTCTCTGCTATCATGTGTTCAAATTCATCTGCATTAAACTAGCAAGCTCCACTTCTTTGAGATGTGGATCTTCTGGCAGCTAAGAAACTTAATCTTGGCCCTACATGGGGCCTCAATCACATTTTTTTAAAGGTACTGGGGTTTGAACTTAGGTCCTCATGCTTGCTAATCAGGCGTTCTACTGCTTGAACCACCCCACAAGCTCACATGTTCTTTATTCTGCAACTTCATGCAGATGGACATGATTGCCTGGCCAATGCAAACTCTGGCCACTGTGCCCTGGGGCTTCCCAAAGGCACCCTGCATACCTGACTGGAGCTTGTTAACCCCAGCACAGGATAACATCTTGTTGGTGTGAATGATGTGGAAAGGGTGCAGCCATACTCAAATACGAAAGCCATCTTTGTCACAGCTTTTTCTTATGTACTTCTTGACACAAATATGGGCAGCCTCTAGGGCTTCAGAGGAGAGCTACTCATATTCATCAGATACCATGTGACCACAAAGTGGGAGGTTGTCCACTTTTGCCTTCTTCTCCACCAGGTCAAAGATGCAGATCTTGACATCATGGACACCTAAGTAGAAGTGAGACTTTGTGTTCAGCTTGTTCTTATAATACGGTTAACACTGAGTGGGGCAGCTGCCCATGAGGACACCAGGATATTTGGTGGTACAATGAAGGAAAATGTCATCTTAGGTTCTTAATGCTGCAAAATCCTCCAAGTATCAACATACCAAAACTAGGTGCTTTTTACATATAGAAGTGGGGAGAATGACCACCCTCTTTTAATTGTGTGCTTTTTCTGTTGGGCATTTACCTAGGACTGCTTGTGCCATCAATTTCTTTTAAAATCAGCTCTTCAGCTTCTTCCTATAGGCCATATCCCCAGTGGCAAGTCATGAGTCTAAAGGTGGAGAATCCATACTTGGGACAGATATCAGGCTGCCTTCTTGCTCTGAAGTTATCCTTGCGCTAATTGTCTCCTCCTGACCTTACTCATCAGAATATCACATAGGACCAAATTCTAACTCAGGTGAAAGCTGGAGTCACAGGTCTACAAAGCATGCTAGGTTCCTTCCAGTGTGGGTACCTCCCTTGTGCTCCTTGTTCTTCTTCAGTTATCTTTACCTCCTGCCTTACCCCCACCTCCCATGTCTAATCCCTGTGCGATAACTATAGTGAATTATTGACTAGTCCCTCAATGTGCATCGACTTTCATATCTAATTTTACCCATGCTGGTTTCTCTTCCTGCAATCTTCTTTCACCAATTTCTACTTAAAGACTTTTTCTTCATTCTTTATGACCCATGAAAGTGTTTATTCTCCTTCAAGTTTCTTGGTTTTAACTTCTTATTCTAGTAGCACTTTTTACGTAATTTCCCTACTGAAGTATGTATAATATTCTGATTTAGTCAAGGTTGGCAGTCTCTGACTGGGAAGTCAAACACAGAGAGTTGATTGGTAGTAAGAGCTATTTCCCAGAAGCTAGAAATGAGGTTTTGGTCAAAAAGAATTTACCATGTGAATTACTAAGTGATTGAATATAGAAGAAGTAATGTGGGCGATCAGGTAAGTGACAGTGCTACAGCTTGAGGACATGTGAAAATGACAAGTGTTGCCCTACTTCTGGGAGTGACAAATTACTTCAGAAGACTAAGAAGGTCGGACACAGGTGACTCACACCTAAATCCTAGCTTACTCTGGAGGGAGAGATCAGGAGGATCATGGTTTGAAGCCAGCCCTGGGAAACAGTTCAGAAACCCTATCTCAAAAATACCCATCACAATAAAGGACTGGTGGAGTGGTTCAAGTGGTAGAGTGCCTGCCTAACAAGCGGTGAGGCCCTGAATTCAAACCCCAGTACCAAACCCAGTACAAACACACACACACACAAAATAAAACAAACAAACAAGGGAGGAGGAGTCAGAGATCCTGAATCAGAACTTGACCTAATCTGGGCAGTGGGCCAAAAGTATTTATATACTAGCTACTCTTGGAAAGGGATGTTCTGAACTGAGAGTATTTTGAGGAAGGGGGCTCTCAGATCTCCAGTCTCTTGGAGGTTTGAGAATGTCTGGATAGACATAATTGTGTGTGCAGTTATAGTTTTTTTTTAAGGAGGAACCCTGTGAGCATGCCTGCATGGTGGACGGTTTTTTCATGTGTCTGAGGCCCAACTGCGGGTCTCTCCCAGAGAGCAGAGTCCTAGCTGCAGTGATGAGACTCATGGCAGGAAAAGCATTTAGAAAGTTTCTTCTGTTTGACCGAAAGGAATGCAGCTGAAACTGTAACCAAAGGTGGCATTATGTTTCCAGAAAAATTTCAGGGAAAAGTGTTGCAAGGAAAGCATGGAGAGATTCAATCAGTTAACATGCAAGTCGGAGGCTGAGTTCTTCTGTTAGAATATGGAGGCATCAAAGTAGTTTATTTCTTATTTAGAGATGGCGACATTCTTGGAAAATATGTGGACTGAAATAAATCACTGGTCAGATGGCATCACATGAAACTGCCCATTCCACTGACGTTCTAAAACCTTTCATCATGTAAATAATTTCCATGCGTCTCCTTTTATAATAAACTGTTAGAATATGACATTCATGGTCTCTAATGTTTAGTTTCCAAATAAAATATATAAGTGAAAAAAGGAGGCATTCAGTATATTTAGTAGATGAATATTCAAAAGCAACTTTATAGCTTTAAACTGGGAAACTATTAGGAAGAAGTGTATGGAAAAGTATATGGTATTTCTGTGAATGGCCTCCCACTTTTCCTTGTGTTTTTCTTTTTTCTTGTTCTTCAATTTTCTATATATGTTTTGCGTTTTCTGCTTATTTACTTATTTATTTTTGTGGTGCAGGGGTTTGAACTCAGTGCCTTGTTCATGCTACACAGGTGCTCTAACACTGGAGTCATGCCCTCATACTTAACCTTGTTTATATATGGCAATTTTCCAATCATTTTATTTTCCATTTTATTTGTTTGTTTTCTTGTGGTACTGGGGATTGATCCTAGAGCATTGTGCATGCTAGACAAGCACTCTACCACTGAGCTACACCCCTAGCCCTCTGCTTTAATTTTTAAATTTTTTTCACTTTATTTTTAACATACAAGTAAAGCATATTTTTTTGACACAGGGTCTCACTCTGTAGCCTAGCCTGGCCTGAAATTGGTGATCCTCTTGCCTCAGTCTCCCAAATGTGGGGATTACTGACATATACTACCACACTTGAAATCATATTTATTATAAAAATATATTTATTATAAAATATATTTATTATAAAAATATCTCTCAGAGAGAACCAGAGTTAAATTTTGGTGGCTACCCTTATAGAGATAAATATTTCTCTTATAATCCTGCTTAAAACCCAGTTGAATGGAAAATGACTACATTATAATTTTATTTATTTTTTTAACATTTAATTTTTTGTGGAAAAGGCAATGCTTGAACATAAGTTTCAAAAATTGTCAAAAGGTATACAATTTCTTTTTTTGTGATACTAGGGTTTGAACTCAGGGCCTACACCTTGAGCCACTCCACCAGCCCTTTTTTGTGATGGGCTTATTTGAGATAGGGTCGTGTAAACTATTTGCCCAGGCTGCTTTGAACCACAATCCTCCTGATCTCTGCCTTCTGAGTAGGTAGGATTACAGACATGAGCCGCAGGTACCCGGCAGGTATACGATTTCTTTAATACCTTCTCAGGGATAGTATAAGTATTTAGAATTTTGTGTACACCACATAAATTGATAGCACACTCAAAACATTATTCAACACCTTGTCAGTTTGTTTTTTGCTTATGGACACTAGACCTTGGAGATTTATTTCATTTTAGTTCACTGAAATTTTCAACACTTTCGTTAGGTAGAAAGAACTGTGAAAGTGGAAGACACCTTTTTTGAGTGAGACTAATTAAAACAAACAATTTAATAAAACATAATGCCTTATTGCTGTTATATTTTTAAGACAGGGTCTCACTATGTAGCCCAGGCTGGCCTCCATCTTCAGATCCTCCTTCCTCAGTTTTCAGAGTGCTAAGATAACAGGTGTGCACCACCACAGCCAGCAAAGGAACTGGTTCTATTGTAACACCCTAATTGTTCCAGTGCCCTGGTCTTCTCCAAGAACAGGTGTGCTCTTCAATGGGTGTTTGTCATATCTGTTCAGTGTGACATAGACCACATCATTTTCTCATCTGCAGACTCAGTCACCACATCCTGATCTCAAACATTTAAAAGTGTAAACTGAACTATGCCCATTTTAGGATTCTATTCTTAGTGATTCCTGTGAATTAACTTCTTGTTTAAAATTCAACACATTTAAGAAGACTTTTTTCACAAAGTTTTGCCTCTCCTTAAGAAAATGAAACAAATAAACCAACATCTTTTGATCACATGGCATTTTAGGTGCAAATAAGTGAAAACATTTGTTTCCAGCATTTAAGTAGTTCATTTATTCAGGTAATAATTGCAAGTATGAGTCAGGTGTGGTGGTGCATGGCTTCAATCCCAGCACTCAGGAGATGGAGATAGAAGGATCATTAGTTCAAGATCAGCCTGGACTACATGACAAGACCCTATCTCAAAACATACACACACACACACACACACACACACACACACACACACACACACACACACAATCTGGAGTAATATACACCTTAAAATGTTCCCCGGGATGCTACTTTTAATGTGAGACTTTGTTGCAGAAGTGACTTTAAGACTCAAAGGAGCTGGATGTGGTGGTATATGCCTGTAATCCCAAGACTTGGGAGGCTGAGACAGGAGGATCAGGAATTTGAGGTCAGCCTTGGCTACCTAATTGAGACCCTGTCTTAAAAATAAAAACAAACAAAAAATTTCACCCCTCCTCAAAAAAAAAACCTCCTTGAAGGAATAAAGATAGAGTTAGTTTAATTGTTTGTGTAATTACTCTTTTGTGGAGGGACTCCTCTCTCAGTTTCAAACAGATTTGAAGGAGGCATTTTTACAAATTTGACTTGGATGAATGAATTCTGCAGCTGACTCCTTAGCTCAAGTGTTCAGAGGGACCTATGTCAGAGGACCAGAAAGAACCAACTTTTCTTCATTTGATCATCTTTTCAAGGATAAAAGCTTTGTAAATACAGTATCATTTTGCTTATGAGATGTAAGCAGGCAAATAGATACAAGCAGGGGTTCAAACAGATTACGATGGAATGAAAACTAGAAAGTGGGAATTCACTGTGGCAATGTGAAACTTGCCTGAAGAATATACACCCTTAAATTCCATGATCTCTTTTCCCCTGGTTAAGGATGTGTAGAAGTCACTCAACTACTAGTTTTTTGGTCGTAGGAATTGAGCTTTTAAATGCCTAATGCCTGGCTCATACTCAATAAGTATTTTCTGTTTGAATGTAATAATGATCAAGTCTAGATCTCAATGCTAAAAGTGTACAGAATATTAATAATTCTAATATTTCTGTGTAGAACATTTTTTAAAGTAACTTGTTTTTAACAAGGTTTCACTGAGCTATACCTCTGGTCCCTTACAAGTTTAAATTTTGAATCAAATAACCACACATGTAGAAACCTTGAAAGGACCCTGGAGAAGTCTCTCTCCTTTCTCTTCCCCAGCCCCAACTCTCAGTACTTCACTCTCTCCAACTTCTTCTTCACTATTATCTATAAATGGCAGTTGTTAGAATACCCACAGTTGCACACTTCTTCCATCAAGAGATAGATCTGACCAGGAAGTAATGAAGAGGTCAACTAGAGATGAACCAATGTGGGTTGTAATACACACGTGCATGGAAGCAACACTAGGAATCTCTCTGTATAGCTATCATTATCCAACTAGCAAAAATGCTATGTCTTTCTTATTAAAAAAAGGAGATAGCTCTGGTCTGGTGCTTGGTAGCCATGCTGAGGCCCTGGATTCTATCTCCAGCACTATGGGGGATAAAAGGTAGAATCTTTTGAACATAGGTGACTGTATGATTTATTTTGATTAATAAATTTGATTATTGTGGTATAAGTAGAAACTTGGAAAACACTTAATTGGGGCCTGCCTCCTTAGTGCTCTTGTCCCTTGACTAACCTGTTGGACAAGTGGTTCATTTTCTCTCATTGCTCTGGTCAACCATGAACTATGTGAATGAGGCCACCTGAGGCCCATCAGCCCCCAT
This sequence comes from Castor canadensis, assembly GCF_047511655.1. Classification (NCBI taxonomy): domain Eukaryota; kingdom Metazoa; phylum Chordata; class Mammalia; order Rodentia; family Castoridae; genus Castor; species Castor canadensis. The sequence goes on from NC_133405.1 coordinate 115,111,369, forward strand.
CTGACTCTCCTATTAATGAATCATGCCAGGTGAGATCAGACCAGCCTGACCCAGAGTAGAAGAAGCCTCCTACAGAACTGTGAACTAAATAAATGGCCATTATTTTAAAGCACCAAGTTTTGGAATGGTTTGTTGGGCAACAAGTGGTAGCTGATACACTTTGCAAATTACGGCATTTTCTGCTCTAGTCAGATGGGTCCATTCAATTTCTACATGACACCACAACTCATATACCTTTGCTCATACCCTTCCTGTTACTCCTTATTGATATCTTTTCTTTTAAGGTGTCCTCAATTCTTCTACCTCTTAATAGATAAAAGCTTTCTTTCCTATTTTTTTATTGGTTTGTTTGTTCCTTTGAGTCCAGAGTCTTGCTATGTAACCCATGCTGACCTCAAACTTCCAGTCCTTCTGCCTCCCAAATTCTGGGATTATAGACATATATCACAGGGCCCAGCTTTGTTTCCTAAATTCTTGAAAGATGCTTTATGTCTCTTAAGCATTCCAGTGCAAATTTCTGTAAACACAAGAGATTAATGAAAGTTAAACCAAAATAATTTTACAGAAATATAGTGCTAGTTAATTTGATCATTTCCTATTTTATTACTGCTTAACTCAGTATATACTTCTTCTTTGATATTTGTACAACACTTTAAAAAACTGTAATTTAAGCTGAGCGCTGGTGGCTTATGCCTATATTCCTAGCTACTCAGGAGGCAGAGATCAGGAGAATTGCAGTTCGAAGTCAGCCTGGACAAATAGCTCACAAGAACCTATCTCAAAAAAAACTCATCACGATAAAGGGCTGGTGGAGTGGCTCAAGGTGTAGGCCCTGAGTTCAAACCGCAGTACCCCCCAAAAAGAAAAAGAAGCTAGCATATTGTCCCATTAAGCACAGAAAATCATGTTACCATCCAGCATATTTTTTCTTCTAGATTTTGTGGTTCGAAGCCAGCCCAGGCAAACAGTTCATGAGACCCTATCTAAAAAAATAAAAACCATCACAAAAAAACGGCTGGTGGAGTGGTTCAAAATGTAGGCCCTGAGTTCAAACCCCAGTACCTCAAAAACAAAAAACAAAATAAACAAAAAACTGTAATTTACCTTCTACCATTATACGATTGATTCTGATAGAAACTCTTCATCATTTCAATGTCAAATGTTCTGTACAAGACCTTATATATAGGATTGGTGGAGTGGCTCAAGTGGTAGAGTGCTTGCCTAGCAAGCGTGAGGCCCTGAGTTCAAACCCCAGTACCACTAAAAAAAAAAAAGACCTTATATACAATGCATAGACTATATTATACAAAGTGACACATGATTATGGCTTTAGAGTTCAAAAAACATGGGTCCAAACCCCTGGCACCAACTTGCTAGTAACCTTGGGTAAAATAATTAATCTCTCTGAAAGCCAAACTTAATTAAAAAAAATAATCATACTGAATATAAATGGGGGACTACTTGGGGAGGGGGAGAAACCAGTGTGAGGTGGCAGGGGAAAAGGGCGTGGGGGAGTATAAGATCAAAGTACATTGTATGTATGTATGAAAAGATTATGATGAAACACAGAAATAATCCTACTGGGCTAGATATGTAGCTCAGTGAGAGTACTTTCCTAATATGCCCAAGGCTCTGGGTTCCATCCCCGGCATTGCAAAAGATTAATTATATGATTATCTTGAGGATTAAATTACCCAAATCAAATATTTTAGTCTATGCTACACATGTAACAGGCATTCTCCAAATAAAAACTTTTACTATGAATAAAGCCTCATGTTGAGATGCAGAAAGCAAGTACCTTAAAACCTCATTACCTCTTTTTCTTCATTTTCTCTTGCTCTCTTACTCCCTTCTTCCTCCTTCTCCTACTTCTTTCTTTTTTTCGGTGCTGGGGATCAAACCCAGGGCCTCTTGCATACTAGGCAAGTGATGTACCATTGAGCTACATCCCCAGCCTCTCTTTCTGTTTTGGTAGTAAGAGTTTCTAAAATATAAAAAAAAGCCCTTGAAGACAAGCCAAGAGATCTAGAAATTGATTTGAAATGATATGTGTGCAATTAAGCACTTTACTGGATTAGATTCTTATCTAATAACATTACTTGATGGGAATTTCTGATAATGAGCCTTCATAAGAAAGGTTACATCACAGTAATTCCTTGAAGAGAGTTAATAGAAAGGATTTCCTTCTCCTATAAGCTTCACAACTAATTAATTGATTTCTACTAAATGTGAATTTAAAATTGATCTTGAAAGGTGATTTTTGTTTTGTTAGCTTCAAATATCTTTCTTCTTATTCCCTGGAATTCAGGGAAATAGTTGCAAAAAATGGGAATTCCTTTGTTTTTGTAATGAGGTAACTATTAATAGATGTTTAAACAAAGCTAGCTCTTGAATCTGTAATCCAGCATATACATTAGCTTGAGTTTTACTCATAGAGGTACAGACCAGAAGGAGGGTTTGATGTGGGCAACTGGAGACAGATGGAAAATTTCTGCCCCAGAAGTTTCTCCACAAAGAGAAGAAATATGGAAACTTAAGAGCTCGCTTGAGGACACTATTTTCACTTCTCCATTGCTTTGTGAGATTATGTTATTTGGTCTGAAGTTTCAGTTTGTCCTCCATAGACTCACGTGTCTCTGGCTGCCTTTATCAACAGGAGCCAGTCCTATGACATGGTAAAAATAGAATCAAGGGGAAAAAATTAAGAAGCATCCCAAAGAGAATGTCAATTTTTAAAATCTGAAACTTTCTCCGGGGGTGTAGAAACCTCTGTTTGTCTTCAGATTGTGTTGTTGCTCTTCTGTAAGAAATTTAACCAAGTCAGATGAGATGGTTCACTCCTGTAATCCCTTCTATTAAGGAGGAGAAAGCAGGAGGAGGCCAGACCAAGCAAAAAGTTAGTGAGATCCTATCACAACCAATAAGCCAGGAGTGGTGGTGTGCTTCTGTCATCCAGCTATGTGGGAGGTGTAAGGAGAATCATAGTTCAGGCTGGCCTGGGTTAAAATGTGAGACCCTATTAAAAAAATAGAGCAAAAAGGGCTGGGAACTCGGCTCAAGTGGAAGAGTACTTGCCTAGCAAGTGTGAGGAGGCCCTGAGTTCAAAATCCCAGTACCTACAAAAACCAAAACAGAAAAAGAAAAGAAAAAAAAATCCACAAAATGCTATGCAATCTGGTGAAGTCAGAACACACAGAGAATATGCAGGTTTAATTTTTCCTAGGCCTTTCTACTTCTGGGCTAATGTTTCAGAACTGCTCAGTCAGCTATTTATTTATTTATTTATTACAAAGAAGCCTATGACCTTCTATCAAGTACTTAATCAAAGAAATTGAAATTTTCATTAGAAGTCTGGATATAGAGCAATATTTAAACTGCTTGGAACCTTTGCTCTTGAAAGCCACTGTCCTAAAACAGTCAAGCTGAAAGAGAGCTATGAATTGCAGGAGCTCACTATCTTTTGGATTCAAAGGATTACCATGCTCATTCTTTTTATCACAGTTCAGATTATCAAACTTTTTTTTGTGGGACTGGGATTTGAACTCTGGGCTTTGTATTTACAAAGCAGACATTCTATCACTTACACCATGCCTCCAGCCTAGTTCAGATTATCTAAAAATGCAGAGGCACTGGGCTGGGAGCATAGTTTAAGTGGTACAGCACCTGCCTAGCAAGTGCAAGGCCCTGAGTTCAAACCCCAGTACCACTTAAAAAAAAGCAGAGGCAAGTATATTAAAGAGAATGGAATGCATATCTTATCTCAAAATACGATTTTAACTTATTGGCTCAATGTGTCCTTTTCATTTAATTCTGTCCTTTATAAGACACTAACAAGAACAGATATCAACAGATTCAATCTTCCCTTTTCCTTTTCCTTTTCAAAAGTATGAAAAGGGACAATGATAGACTTGAGGTTATGTATAAAAAAGCAATGCACAAAAATTGAGATTCTCTACTGATTTGGCTGAGTCTTTTGTTTCCTAGTCTTAGCAGAGATAAATTATTATGAGGCCAAAGTAGAGTTCATGCAAATACTCACTTGGGAGACCCTCAAAGAATAAGTAAATAGTAGCAGTAAAGTAGAAATCCTCAGTTGTGTAACTACAGAACAGAACAATTTTTTTCTTTAAGACCAATTTGTGGAAGAGGAAGTATGGCATTATCTTGCAGAGGAACATATAAAAGCTAGAAAAGAGAGGCAGAAGTTTCAGGACCTGAAAATCAGACTGGAGCGAAGGATAAGGGGCTCACAGAGAAACATATAAAAGCTAGAAAAGAGGGGCAGAAGTTTCTCAAAATAGGCTTACAAGAAGCAAGTACTTGTAGCAAACAAGCATCCAGGGGTACTTTAATGTGGAGTTAATGATAGAGATTTGTTAGGGGTATTTGTTAGATCATTAAGGCAACTAGTGTCAAGTAAAGGCAAAGGATGAAAATTAGAAAGCAGAAACCAAAATACTTCATGGGATTGCTAATCCTTTAACATTCAGATACTTGCCTTGCTACCTCTGATAGATGCCAACTAAAGGGCAATAGCCAATAAGGATGAGCTATTCTGAGCACTGTATGTAGCTTTAAAATTAAATATATGGGATTGAATTCAATTTGCCCCTTTAATTTATACCATATTTCATTTACAATCATTTTTCAACTAAAAGAATTTCAAAATGCTTCAGAAACTTTACAAATGCAGTAATCATATTATTTGATGTTGAAATGAAAATCTCTCTGAGGTGGAAAATGGGAGTTATTCAAGAGCAAACAGTATACATTACAATCAATTATATCTTAACAAAATCTCTAGTGCACAACAAGCTATTACAGCTTCAGAGGAATTCAGAATGTTATACTTAATAAAGCAATTATAATCTGTCATCCCGTCCCCAAGATAAGCAGGACTGTCCTAGAGCTTACCTTATGGATTTCTTTGGTATAAATTAAGCCTACTGAAGTATAACTAAGGATTTTTAAATGTCATATTAATTGTACTCTATGGGATATGTGACATATTCCTAAATCCTAAAATGTTCATGTTAACTTTATAGAATGTCAATTAAAATTAATCTTCTGTAGAGGAAGTGCACTAAAACCTTATATAGAATATTGTAATTATATCTGTAGGAAATAGCAATGATCAAAGTTACTAAGATAAACTGTGAGAATGACTAGGAGAAGATAGGATTATGTTTTTGGAGATATTATTTTATGCATTATTATGACAAAGTTTATTTCTATACTATTAGGTACTGTCATATGGTTTACTTTTCTTAGAGGTACAAATCAAATTCATTTGAAAATGACTCTGGTTTGTTGTATGGACTTGGTAGGCATTGGTGATTAATTGTAGAGATCAGGGATATGGTGAAATTAGAAAGGAATTCAAGGTACTGAGCACTGGATAATTCTATAAAGGTAAGGGAGATCTGGTCATTTTATGTGAAGTAGTCAAGTGCCTATAAATGAAATTCTTTTGATCAAAAGACAGAAACATCAAAACAGGAGATACAGATATGTAGGTCATCCAAGGAAGAGGACTGGGGGCATGGCTCAAGTGGTAAAGTACCTGCCTAGCAAGCATGGGGGGCGTAAGTTCAAGTCCCAGTACTACCAAAAAATTTTTTTAAAAGTTTCTTAGCTAGAGCAAGTTCAAACCCTGAGTACATACCCTAGTACCACCAAAGAAGGTAATGGAAGGTGTGGCAAGTGACAAGTATGCTAAAATAAGATACTAAAAAAAAAAGAAAGACCAGGAACTTCAATTCTAGGAAATAGATTATTGATAGGCAACCATTGAAAGAGAATAGAAAAGAAAAATTGGGGAGGTCAGAGAATAACAAGCAGTGTTCAGTGACACAAAATCAACCTAGTGATGGCAGGAAGACCTTCCTAAAGGAAGGGCTGCATCAATAAAGTATTGGTTACATACATAATTATTGGACCATCAAAAGGAAGTCAATGTAGTTGTTAAAAAGGATGAGGTCAGTCTGCATGTACTGCCAATGAAAATTTTCTACAAAAAAGGTAAGAGGGACAGTAGTTTATGTAACATCCTTCCATTAGAATGCAAAGGAGGATATGAGTTATCTTTGGAGTTTGGAATGGATACGCAAGAAGCTAACAATAATGGTTGCCTGTGGGGAAGGGGAACTGAGAGCTAGAGATCAAACAGGGAGAAATGTTTAAATTTAAATTTCACTGTGTCTTTTTGTACCATTTATAGTTTTTTTAAAAAAATCATGTACAGTATATAAAAACAAACTATTTAAGAGTTAATAAATAGTATCAAATATAGAAAAGTCACAAAGGGTACAGACTGAGATAAAAGCTGTTAAACTAGATAATTGAGGGGCTTTGGTAACTGAGAAAGCAGGTTAAGGCAAGTAGTTGGAGTATCAAGAGATAAAACTGTATTGTAAGTGGTCAAGAAGCATATGTCAGGAAGATAAAGAATTTAACAAGATAGTTGAGGTTTGATGGAATATATTTGTCAAATGGTCAGTTGTGTGTGTGTGTGTATGTGCACAGATACATATATATTTGATATATACTTATATGTATACTTTCTCTACTTAGGGACAGGCAATGGATATATTTTATTTGGGACTAGAAATTGGCAAATAGGATATGACAGACCCACTGTGGGAGAATTTAGAGTGCTTTTATAGTAAGAGTGCTTAGAAGTTAGTACAGGGTGGCCAAGTGGAGCAAACCTGGTGAGGATTGAGGATTGAGGATTGAGAGTGAACTATATGTGGAGGATATCATAATGGAAATTACTTGGAGGACATGTTTTCCACCAGCAGAGGTAATTGGATAATAGGAATAATATCCATTTAGAGAAACAGAAATCAAGGCAATAACTTTTACCTATCATTCAGCAGACTGATGGAAAATCATATTATAAAGTTTCAGCTAAAAGAATGTAATTTTGTTTTATTGTAGTCAGCAAAGAGAAAGCAGTTGAAGCCAATTTCATATACTCAGGTTTTATCAAACGAGAAATGGTAAGCCAAGTTGACATAGTTCCAACTTTTTGATTACAGAAAATTTCTTTCTGGAAAGAACAATTTTCATAAAAGGAGGGACATATGAGACAAAATCAAGAGTGAGTGCAATCAAAATTCTGCAATTTGTATTTGAATAAAACAATGGATGTGACTTAAGCCAAACTGGAGCAGCTGTAATCGCTCTACATTGGTTATTTCATGGCACTGCAGGTGAGTTCTTAGGGAACGCACCAGAGAACGTTTCTGGAGTTAGGTAAGATTCACTCTAGGGTATTCACATGGTTGTAGTTAAACCCACACTAAGGTTAAATAAAACAGTGTTTGGCCCTAAAGGCACTATGACTACTTGATCATAGCTGTATCCTTGATGGTCTACCAATGCCTGAAGACATCCCTGAACCTGATGTTATAGGATTACATTGCAGCTGATCTTGCCTCTGGGGTCATGAGTCTGGTGTTTCTTGTGGTGGCAGCTCAAGTCAGATTTGAAACTAGATGAGACACTTACTGTGCTTATTATGACTTATATGGCAGAAACTGCCTTTTCTCCAGTATCTAAGTAATGTTCCATGACATAGTACACAAAATCACAGAACACTCTAACAAAGATAAAAAGTGCTAGTACAGTTTTAAAGATATGACTTCTTAAGTTAAGTCATCAAACAAAAGTAAAAAAAAAAAAATCAAGCTGGGCCCAAGTGGCTCATGCCTGTAATCCTAACTACTCAGGAGGCAGAGATCAAGAGGATCAGAGTTCGAAGCCAGCCCAAGACAATAGTTGTCAAAACCCTATCTTGAAAAATACCCAACCAAAATAGGGCTGGTGGAGCAACTCAAGTGGTAGACCACCTGCAAGTGAGAGGCCTTGAGTTCAAACCCCAGTACTGTCCATTCCCCAACAAAAAGGAAAAATAAAATCAAATTCACTAAGTGAAAATGTTCACAAATTAAGGATTTAGAAACTAGTTTTGATCTAAGTTAGGTAGAAAAAGACAATGAAATGGCTATCATTTAGGCAGGGTTAATCTTTGTCAGTTAACTTGAAGCAGTTAGGGTAAACTAGTCAAATGATTTTGAAAACCTTAATTTTTCCATTTTGGGACAAGAAGTGTGAACCATTTGTAGATAGACTTTTCTGTTTTCCAGAAAAGACATGGACTGTAAAATCAACTAAAGTTAAATATGACTAGTTTCTAAAAATGAAAAAGTAATACATATATTAGGAATTTCCAATGGCTATAGAATGAAAAGTAGTTGCATTCTGAAAAGACAATTGCTTGTTTCTAATTTGGGGTGCATCCATATAGAAAAAGAAATATGCTATTAAATAAACAAGTGTATTTATGCACATATATATACACATATGCATATCCTTATATTGCCTTTAAAATACAAGTTGGAACATAAGTTCTTGCTAAACAACATAACTTAGAGGTCCTTTTCTACCATTAAGATATAAATCCATCTCGCTCTAACAATTGCATAATACTCTAGAGTAGGGATATGCTCTAATATTTTTTAGTGTGCAGCAATAAACTTTTTTTTAAAAAGAGACAGTTTCATAGATAGGTTTCATTTTTTGAAAAAGGGGAAGAAACACCATTCTGTGACTCAATGTGGGTTGTCAGTTAATACCTCCTCATTTCCTGGGACTTCCCACTGCTTCTTTAGCACAAACTAGTCTTGAGTGAAACAACTGTTTTTTCCATAGGATCAGTTATAAAAAGAATGGCAAGGCAAGGAACAGCTTAGTCTCCTGGTCTCATCAGCGAAGGGCTTACGATCATTTCTGGAAAGAGTGCTGGCTGGCTTCTTCACCTCTATTTGGTCAATCCCTGTTTCTGCAGAACCAAAGGAGCAGACTGGTTAGTGAAGGTAAGAAAAAGGAGGCACCAGGTTCTAGAATTCTGTTAACCTTTCCTCTCTGTTCTCTTCTCATACCTTCTTAGCTCTTTGCCATCAGAACTCAGATCCAGTCTTACGACATCTGAAATGGTTTCTAGCTTACTAAATCAGAGGTGAGTGGCAATAAGCAAACATTCAGTGGAGTTGGTCAATACAGAGAAATTAAGCTAAACGCTTCTTTCTCTTACCTCCTTATGTCCACATTTTGTACACTTCTACAATGTGTTTAAGTTTTATTATACTTTTTATGTTTTGACTTGTTGAGTCAGGGTCTTCCTATGTATCCCAGGCTGGACTTGAACTTGAGATCCTCCTGCCACAGCCTCTTGAGTGCTGGGATTATGGGTGTGTACCATCACTCCCAGCTCTGATCAAATTCTTAATTGTATTATTTATTCAGTCCTCTTTCACTAATTGCTACACTTTTTAGCGTCTGCATTTTTAAAAGAAGCTCTAAAAACTTAAGCAGAATTTGCAGGAACAATACAGTTTTTGATAGTGTTAAAGTTTGTAGACAAGTATAATCACAATATATTCTAATTGGATTTCACTCTCAATTATTCAGTTCACTGAGCTTGTCTTGTTCTAGGTGACAGGATATAGTCAAAGTGAATACAATCTATAGTGATGATGCTTTTCAAACTATTATCTGGGTGATTCAAGGAAACCCTGTGTTTTGGTGTTCAAGAAAGGACATGCATGGGTAGACTTGAGTTTGAATTATCTTTAGTCCTGCTCAAACATTCTTTCTCTTGTGGCCATCTATCCATGTTTGAAAATAGACCTGCTTTGGTCAGAATATTCATATTGATATTTTTATAATGTTCCTTGCATAGGCCAGCCTGAGACAATGGTTTCTGAGCCTGAGCAACTTCTTATAGGCATGAAGAATATTTGAAGTCTATGTTAAACATTTAGGATATTTACAAAGGTAGTACACTAATTCTATTATCTCCCTGCAAAGCAATATTTAAAATTCTTGTATCAAGTCACTGAAATATTTTCCATCACACATGAAATGATTAGTTTAGATATAGAATACATTGTCCCTCTAAGTTCTTTTTTAGTTAATTGTACAAAATAATGGGTTTCATTATATTATTCTCATACATGTATATAATGTACTTTGATAATATTTACTCCCCATTACCTTCTCTTACTCCTCCCCCCTCACTGATCCTCTTCCTTTTCCCAATACCTTCTAGGCTCTTAACAAATGTTACACAGCATAAAATGTAACTTCTTTGATGAAATAAAGCTATTTTCCCCTAAATTTTTATTTTGAAGCTGTAAACCTATTTAAAAATTGAGAGATTGGTACAACAACCCCTCCATATTTCCATCATGTAGATTGCTTTTTTTTTTTATCATTTTGCGATATTTATTTTCTCTCTCACTGTCTGCTTCTCTCAGTTTCTTTTTCTGTACTATTTGAGAGTATGTTGCTGACTTTAGGACACGTCACCCCTAATTTCTTGAACATGTTATCCCCTAAGAATAAGGGTAATCTTTCACATAATTACAATACAATTATGACACTAAAGAAATTTAACATCAGCACAATACTATCCTCTAACATAAGACTCACATTCAAATGACCCCATTATTCACATGTCCTTTAGGACTTTATTTTATTTTGAGACAAAGTCTCACTACATAGACCATGTTGGCCTCAAACTCATGATCCTCCTGCCTCTGCCTTCTGAGTGCTCAGCTTTGTTAGATCTTTTTATTCTTTAAGTTTAAGATCAAATCAAGGATCTTGCATTGCATTTGTTTGTTATGCCTACAATTATGCAGATGTTAATGGTAATGGGAATACTTAACATAATTTATAATGATAACATCAAGGAATTTTAACTTCAATACAATAAGGTTATGATCAGTTTTCTTATTTTTTAGTACCCTACTTTGTGTCAAAACATATTAAGTGATTTGAGGAAGTCTCATAAGATTTGATTTTTCAATATGTGAGATGACATGAAAGAATATGAACAAAAAAATCCAAACTATGATAAAACTATATTTACTAATAGTTCAACACTAAATTTTATATCTTCTGAAATAAGAAATTTCACACATCAGGTAAAGCCCCTGGAAGTCGCTGTTACCTTTGAACATAAGAATCTAAGCAGAACCAAACACAAAATTATTTATTTACTTGGCAAGGTTAATATGGGAAAAAGAGGATTTTTTAATTTACATTTGTATTATCTTAGCCATTAAATTAGATTTTCAGAAATTAATTTGTTTATAATCACTGTACATTTGGTAGAGGAGTGGATAATCCCAAATTATATGTTTTATAACAGGAATTGAAATATGGATGAGTAAGAGTTGAACTATTAGAGATATAACTAAGGTATGTGATTAAGTGATTGGTTATTTCTACCTCTAAAGAACAGGTATTTTAAAAGAAAAGAGCACGATTTAAAAATAAGAGAAAGATTTAGAAATGCCCATGCTATCTTACAGAGGGAGGGCCTTTCTAAAAAAGTCCTTGTATTGGGTAAAATTCTTGTACCATTCACTGAAAACAACTTAAAACATATAATACAGATTTGCTTACATTATCAAAATTGGATTGTGAGCAAATTAATATCCATTTTCTTCTTTTTTCATTGTTTTGCTGGGTGGGGGTGCATTGTAATATTTAAAAAGTTCTTACAATGTATCAAATATATTATACTTGAATTCACCCCCTCCACCACTCTCCTTTATCCCCCCTCCCACCATTCCTGGAATAGTTGCAACAGGTATCACTTTTCCATTTACATGCATGTGTACACAGTTTTGCAATATATTCACCCTCCTACACCCTTTCCCCACCTCTTCCCCCCTCCTACTGATACCAAGCCCCCAGGCAGGACCTGTTCCATCCTCCTGTTCTCTGATTTTGTAAAAGAAAAAAAATGACATTTTTGTTTGTTTAAGGTAGCTACACAGGGAGTTTCCTTGTGGCACTTCCATGTATATATGTATTATAGCCCAAATTGGGTCATCTCCGCTGTTTTTCAAAATTTCAAATGATGCCAGGCACTGGTGACTCACTCCTATAATCTTAGCTACTCAGGAGGCAGAGATCAGGAGGATCTCAGTTCAAAGCTAGTCCCAGGCAAATAGTTCCAAAGACCCTATCTCAAAAATACCCAACACAGAGCAGGGCTGATAGAGTGGCTCAAGTGGTTGAGTGCTTGCATAACAAGCATGAGACCCTGAGTTCAAACCCCAGTACAGCCCAAAAAAAAGTCAATGATAACTTTTCAGCAATTTATCCGAAAGTCCCTCAAGTTTAGATTGGAATCATGGAATCTAGAACTTATAGCATAGGAGAAATAGAAAAGTAAAGAGATGAAATTAAGGATTTTGAGGTTTGGGGGTATTAAAAATAACATCACTGTTATGTGACCTACAAATAGACTTAATGAAACAGTTTGCTTCAATCATAAATTTAAGGTAAACATACATTTCCTCATCTAACTAGAAAATCAAAAAAATAATGTGTTGAAGAATGACAGTGAAAATAATCTTAAACATTGCTGATGATAGAATAAGTTGGCCCAAGCTCCTTGAAAAGTAATTCAGTAATAGCTGTGATCTACTTATTGTGCTGCTCAAATCTGGCCTGAGGAAACCATGGAGGCATATGCAATGATTACACACAGCAAAAAAGCATGAAAACCTCAGTGTTCACTATGAGAAATGATTTACTAAAATAAGATGTGACAATAGATGTATTATTTCATAACTGTCTAAAAGATGGACCTATATCAACAGACATTCTGACAGATGGGATCCAAACTGCACTCTAGCTGCTTTGGCCTGAGACATTCTATGAAATAGTATTTTCTTTGTATTTAATACCATGAGGTTATATCCCATGATGCTGGGTTACAGTTCTAGCCCACTGCCTCCATTTGAGTTTTTAAAATTCTTTGTTTCTTTTGGTAGTATTGGGGTTTGAACTCAGAGTCTCACACTTGCTAAGCAGGCACTCTACCGCTTGAGCCATTCCAGCAGCTACTGCCTCCCATTTGTGTGTGGCTGGGGGAGGTCTCCTTTGCACCTATCTCAATCTAGCCTCTTCGTGTGTTTTAGTTTACCCTTGCCCAAAATATTCAAGAGGCAGGATCTTTCCTAGCTCCTTATCACCTCAAACTTCCCCATTCCCCACCAATCTCCAATCTTCTCACTTTCCTTTTGCTATCACCGGTCACTCTTTCATTCCAAAGATTGTTTCAATGATTTGTTTTGCTGTTATGGATTTTTATTAAAGTTCCATGCAATCCTTATGAATACTTTGGTATAAAGGAGGAAAGACCCTAGACTACTTTTCTAACTTAGGGATAAAGATTCTGAATGGGCGGCCAAGGGCTCTGAAATGTTCATATTGGAGATGACACCTGAAGGTTATGTGTGGCAGGAATGATGTATATGGAATCAAAGTTCTCAGGACAGGAAAAAAATCAACAAATTCCTGGGATAGGAGTGAGATTTGAAGGAACTGGAGAGGCCCAGCATAGCTAGAGTTCTCTGTCCTGTGGTTAATAGGACAGAGATGGGGTTAGGAAGACAGGCAAGGACTACACACCATGAGAGCCTAACATTTGTGAATGTTTTCCTGGAGGTGATAGGGAGTGGTTGATATTTAAACAGGACATATGTATTATTTAAACATATGGAAGGTGGTTGTAAAGTTAAGTGTGATATAATTCTAGGCTTTATCAGTGGAGGTTGTTATGGCAAATGCTCATATATTTATATAAAATGGAAGATAAATTATTTGTATACCTCAAAGACATATGCGCATTGATACTCAATTGAGATGTGGGGTAAATACTGACATGTGCAGTAAATACCCTTCTTTCTATACTTCACTGCATCTTCTTTTTTTTATTTGGTGAATGCTGTTATTAAATGGATTCAGGACTGATGTCCTTTTCCAGAAGAACTGCTTGTTGTCACGAATGTGTGATATTAACTGTCCTCAACTATGCAGTGGGGCAATGTGTTCTAAGATCAGAACACATACTTTGGAGTTTGCAAACTTGAGTTTGAATCTTGCCTCAAGTAGTTAGTGGTTGTGTAACCTTGGGAAGGACATTTGTCATAGTTGAATCTCAGTTTTCTCTTTGGAAAATCTGGATTATGATAATACTTAATGAGAAGTATTGTTGGAAGATTAGGAATAATTTATGGAAAGTGCCCAAAGCACAGAAGTTATTATGGTGCCTAATCCAACTTCATACATTAACTTTGTAAAATTTTATTTTTGAATTAGCATACATTAATAATAAGAGAGGATTTCATTGTGGTATTCCACACATGCTTACAGTGTTCCTTGAACATGTTCACTACCTCCATTATATTTCCATTCTCCCCTCCCACCTCCCTACATCTACTTTTTCATTGAGATAAAGAGTAGGTAACCCATGGTCCAGGACAAAATTGGCTCCCTGTTTTTATAAATAAAGTTTTATTCAAACATGGCCATAATATTTGTTCACATATTGCCTATGGCTGCTTTCCTGCTATAATGGTCAAGTTGCAACAGACTCTGATCTGCAAAGCCTCAAATATTTACTATTCCTATGTTAGATTTTTATTCAAATGTCCCCTCGTATAAACTTCTTTCTTATTAAGTTTTTCTTTTTGATTCCATGTTTGTGTTGTCTGGGTATAAATTAAAAGTTTGTCTATGTTCAGAAGTTATAACAACAGTTTTCTGAGAACCTGTACATGCTAATCTAGAAGGAAGAATTTATATTGCAGTTTCTTCAGAAAACCAAGTAAATGATTTAACAAAGTGCTGTACTTTAGCACATACTTTTAACTTATGAATTTGCACACAAGGTTAATTTTGGTATCCCCTTGTCTGGTAATGATTAATGTAGGCTAAATTTGCCTAGAATATCTCATCTACAAATGTCCTTGGGTATCTTTTTCTTCACACTTAACCAGTCATGGAGAATTATATATATATAGCTTCTCTAAGATAATACACAGAAATTCGTTAGAGGCATGGCTCAAGTGGGAAAGTACTTGCCTAGCAAGGTCAAAGCCTTAAGTTCAAACCCCAGTACCACCATGGAAAAAAGGAAACAAATATTCAAATGATAAAATATCTTTGAACAATTTAAGTAATCCATTAGGTTAAATTTTAGAGTCTCAGGTGAAATTAAGCCTAAAAGATATGTTAATATTTATTTGAAGTACACCATTTGTAATACTTTTGAAGGGAATCCAGCGATAGTTTCTTAAAATTTTACAGATAATATAAAATTATTTGAAATAAAGGCCAGCCAGACATGGTGATTCATGCCTATAATCTCAGCACTTGGGAAGCTGATGCAGCAGAATCTTAAGTTCAAGGCCAGCCTGGGCTACATATTGAGACCTTGTCTCAAAACAACAACAACAAAAGAAATATGCTACCAATTAATCAAAATAGATTCAAATACCTTTTCATTGTCTAATTTTAAATTTTTAGATATAATGATGTGCAACACTATTTTCATTCTAGTGGTGAATTAAAGGGTGGTTAAAAGATTAAATGTTTTAGTATGCATATCATTTTTCGATATAATTTTTATGCAGTATTAGTCCTTGTACAGCTTTAAAACTTTTTCAAAAGTCTCCTTAGCATGCTTTCTGCTGCCCTCTACTGCTTATTTTCATAAATATCAGATTTGGAGTACTCTCACTAAATCTTCTTCATAAACTCATTAATGTTTGAAGGTACTCTAGAGGTAATTTGACCCCACATTCTCAATTTCAGATGGGAAACTGAGTTAAACAATGTCAGCGTGGGCCCCGTGTTCTGATGGACTGTTTGAATGCCTCCTGACTATGAGCACATTACTCATTTTTGTCAACTATAATATATGAACATAACAGCAGTACCTATATCTTACAGTCTTTGTGAGGATCAAGTTATTTATTTATTTAGTATTTATAATGGTATCTGTGTTGTATCTAGAATCACAGTGATGTTAGTTGTCATATAAACTTTGCATGAACTAGTGACAAGGTCAGAACTAGGACTGCTTCATTAACTACTGGCTTAATGAATTATTTTTTGGTGTTAGTGAGTCTGAACAGATAACTAAATTTTACCTTCAAATACAGATTTTAGAAATGCAGTTCCTAGTGGGCCACTTTTGGTAAGCAGAACTGGTGCTGCGGAATGAACCGAACGCCGGGTTAAGGTGCCTGATGCCTGGAATGTGAGTGCCTAGAAATATGATCTAGCCCTGGGGATGTAGTTCAGTGGTAGAGCTGTTGCTTAGCATGCACAAGACCCAGGGTTCCATTCCTATTACAGCAAAAAAAAAGTGATTTAACCAGGTGTGGTGGCAAACACCTGTAACCTCAGCACTGAAGAGCCTAAGGCAGGAGGATTATGAGTTTGAGGCCAGCTGGGGCTAAAGAGAGTGACTTTATCTCAAAAAACATGTGATCTATTCAATGTATCTGAGGCTCTTGCAGTCTTCACAAAGCTATGAGATGTTGCAGCCCTTGTTGCTGCTTTTTCCTCCTTGTACTCTTTTAGGTGAGCTCCTCACTGAAGTTATCACACTCAAATGCTCCTCAAGCCCCAATATAAACTCCTGCTTCCTACACGTGGCACATGATTTCAGTGGTGACTTTAAGTAACTTCTCTCATAAGCTCCCAGTCTGAATCTCTAATGGACCATTACACACTTGCACCCAGACAGTTTATCTTGTGTCAGGCTCAAGAGGAACTAAACTAAAACTGTCAGCCCCCCTCTCAACTCCTCCTCCTAAAGTTCCCATTTTGGACAGTGGTGGTGCCATTTCCCAACATATCCAGACTCAGTTATTTTTGGCTCTTCTCTCTTCTTCATTTCCATGTCTGAGAGTTTTGGTCACTCTTAATCATTCCTTCTTTTCCTTTCCTGTTCTTATTCCATCAGAATTAAAGCACATTAAAACCCCTCTGAGCATGAAAAATAGGGAGTAAGGCTCATTACTGAAAACAAAAATCGTAGGCTTTCATCATTGTTGTGAAGGAGTGGAGATGATCTGGAGTTCTCATAAACATCATCCACATACAGTGAAAGGAGACTCCATTGGGCTGGCTGACTAATATGAAGAGAAGATGACAAATAGTGGGCAATTTGGGATACAGCTGAATGGGAACAGGGGCCATAAAGGGGGATTCTGCACATTGTGACACTTCAAGAAAGGCTCGTAAGTGAACATAATTCTGAAAAATAACACTGGCATCCCACCTAGACTAGTATCATATGAAACTGACCCACATGAAAGTGACAAAACAGACCTCTTCACCTATATGGCCTTTCTCCCCTTGGTCTGCTACATTTTCGCCCTGTTCACTGCATCTTCAAATCCTTCCTGTTCTGCAGTTTCTCTCTTCTTCACCCTTAGAATATCTTTAACCACAATTCAGCTGTACAGGAAGTGCCACCTTCTTTTTTGTCCCTCTTAGCTACTCTAAAATATTTTTCTTTAGTTTGTTTTTCGACTGTGTGTGTGGTGCTAGGGATGGCATCAGAGCCTTGCCCATGCTAGGCAAACTCTCTACCACTGAGCTATACCCTCAGCTTCAGTTTTTAATTTCAATTAAAAAATTGAATCAAAGTTACACATGAACATAGTTTGGGTCATATAATTCTAAGATATTTGCTATGATAAACAACACTCCTTACCTCTCTTCTCCAGAAACAACTACTTTCATCTCCTTTAATTGATTATTTGGTATTTACCCCATTTCTTTCAAAGGCATGTTTGTGTTGTAACTTTTCTTTTGTTTGGGTCATTATTTATTGACTTGTTGCTATGAAGAGGAAGATCTATCTCTCTTTCTTCCTGATTTCCACCGAGTATATGTGACTTTAACTCATTCCTCTCACTATGGAGTAGTCACCTAGTCTGGACACATAGGCAAATGCCTAGTATATACTTTATTGGTATTGCATTAATATGTATGATAACATAGTATTTATTTCCTGACTTTATGGTTGCCCTATTGTTACTTTTTAAATTTTGTTAGATCAATTTTCAATGCCTTATATAATGTTATGACTGTTAAGTCAGTGATGTAGTCAGTGATGTAATTTTTGTTTGTTTGCTACATAACTTTTGATCATAAAATTCTATGTTGAAAACAACTTTCATTCAATACTTTTTTGACACTGTTTGTTTCATTGTCTTATTGCTTCTCATGTTGCTGTTTCAAAGTCTGAAGATTCTGGTTCTTGGTCTTCTTTGTGAGTAACTTTTTTACCATTCTGGAAACTTATAGAATCTTCTCTTTGTCCTAAGTGTTCTCCCATTTCACAATAATGAGAGATGGTGTAGGTCTATTTTTACTCAGTATTTTGGGAACTGATGTCCCTCAGTTCTGGGAAATATTCTTGAGTTTCTTATTTGAATTCCTTCCCTATTTTTTTTGTCCTCTCTTTCTGAAACTTCTATTTATTCAGATAATGGATCTCCTGGGCTGCTTCTCTAGTTTTATCTTTTCTTTTTTTTAAACTACTTTATGTCTTGTAATTTTGTTCTACTTTCAAAATAAAAATGCCTCAACTTTACCTTTCAATCATCCCATTGGCTTTTAAAATTACCGTTTTAAATTTCCAGTACCCTCAGAATACTGCTTTTAAAATGACATCCCCTTTGTAATTCAAGATTGTCACGTTAGCTTTTAACTCTTTGAGAACATTGATGGTAGAACTTCCCCTGTAGAGAGTTTTTTTCCTTTAAATGCCTGTTTTGGTTTCTATCATAGCAAGTTTTTCTTCAGATGCTTCAAAATTCTAGTTGTATTTGAAGACAGGAATCTAAAAAGCTCAGTGGGTTCTATTCATCATGGGCTTGAATAAAGGGTGATAGTCCAGTTGCATTGGGGAACCCCTGATCTCAGGTGCTCTTCACAGACTACAGTTGTCAGATTCCTCATTACAGTTTTCACAATATCCTGTCTAAAAGGGCCTATGTTTATTCAATCTATTATCAATTCAGCAAATGTTTTGCAGTGCTGGGACTTGAACTCAGAGCCTACACATTGAGCCACTCCACCAGTCCTTTTTTGTGATGGGTTTTTTTTTGAGACAGGGTCTCACAAAACTATTTGCCTGGGCTGGCTTCAAAACTTGGTATTCCTGATCTGTGTCTCCTGAATAGCTAGGATTACAGGTGTAAGCCACTGGCACCCGGCTTCATAGTATTTATTTCCTGACTTTATGTTCAGGAATGTAGCAATTCTATCTTTAATTGGTATTCCTTAGTTTAGGGAAATTCTGTTTTATTCTTCAGGTACTAATTCTCAAGTTTTCCTTCAGGATTGAGGATGGGAGATAGTACCTTGGATGCATGGAATGAGAAAGAGGATCTGGGTCTCTGCCTTTTATTTATTTTTGTTAGCCTATGTTAATTGTACAAAATACTGGTTTTCATTAAGACATTTTCATACATGCATATAATACACTTTGATCATATTAACAACCTTTATTACCCTTGCTTATCCCCCCTTCCCTTTTCCCTTTCCTCATCCCTAATAGTCCCACTTTCACTTTCTTGTCCTTTTATTTCTCAACAACTGGATTCTACATATGAGAGAGAATATGGACTATTTGTCTTTCTGAGTCTGGTTCATTTCAGTTAACATGATGATCTATCTCTACTTCTATTCATTTTCCTTCAAATGACATAATTTCTTTTTTCTTTATGGCTGAATAATACTCCATTGCATATATACCACATGCTCCTTCCTTCGTTCCTTCATTCCTTCGTTCCTTTGTTCCTTCCTTCCTTCCTTCCTTCCTTCCTTCCTTCCTTTCTTAGGTTTTTGATGGTACTGGAGTTTGAACTCAGGGTCTTATGCTTGCCAGCAGATGATCTACCACTTGAGCCATGTGCCCACCCCTTTTTGCTTTAGTTATTTTTCCAGTAGGGTCTTGCATTTATACCCAGGCTGGCCTAGAATGCAGTCCTCCTATTTAGGCTTCCCACATAGCTGAGATAATAGGCATTCACTATTATGCCTAGCTTTTTATTGGTTAGATGGGGTCTTGCGAACTTTTTGCCTGGGGTTGCCCTTGAGCCATGATCTTCTTAATCTCTGCCTCCCAAGTAACTAGGATTACAGGTGTAAGCCATTTTGCCCGGCCATACCACATTTTATTTATCTATTCATTTGTTGATGAGCACCTTGGATGATTCCATAACTTGGCTATTGTAATTGTGTCACCATAAACATGAGTGTTCAGGGATTGCCATTGTATGCTGATAGACTCCTTCAGGTATATACCCAGGAGTACAATAGTTGAATCACAGGGAAGTTCTATTTTTAATATTTTGAGGAGCTTCCATAGGGATTTTCATTGTGGTTTCAATAATTTATATTTCCAACAAATGTGTATAAGGGTTCCCTTTTTTTTACATCCTTGCCAACATTTGTTGTTTGTTTTCTTGATGATTGACATTCCAAATTGTGTGAGGTGGAATGATTTACATTTCTCTGATGGCTAAAGATGTTGAACATTTTTCATATGTTTTTTGGTCACTTGTACTTCTTTTGAGAACTGTCTATTCTATTCACTTGTCCATTTATTGATTAGATCATTGGATCTTTTGGTGTTTTATTTTTTTGAGTTCCTTTTTTTTTTGAGTTCCTTATATATTCTACATATGAATTCCCTATTGGTTGAATAGATGGCAAAGATTTTCTCCCATTCTGTGGGCTGAGAGGCTGTTAGACTTCCAATGAATCTTTTTTCTTTAGGTATCCCCTCTTTGCCCTTACATCCAAAAGGTATGCAGTGCTATCTCAACATTTAGGAAAATTTAAATCAAATTGACTCTTGGCTTTTCCCATCGCTCTTATAAAATTCAATTTTCTCAGTCTCCTGTCATTAACCCTTAGTCTCAGTTTAACAGCTTCTAAAACATCATTGTTCTTACTTCATCTTCTGTTTTCCTTTTCCTTTGGGTTGGGTATATCTTTAAAAACTCATTTACTGGGGCAGGAGAAAAATACATTCATATGCCTATTCTGCTATCTTTCCTGGAAGTCTTTGCCTTTATCTCAATTTGATCTCTTTTGAGTTCACATTCTTCTGAGTGATTGGAAAGTACTTGCTGTCAATCAGGATTTCCTCAATCACTTCAGTGCTCCCTCCTCCTTGGATTTGCCTCTAAATTCCAGGTGGCTTATATAGAACCATAAGATTGATATGGGAGTAAGCGGGAATATTTTTGGTTTTCACCGTGTAGTCACACTGATACCCATAACTACTTGTCGGTCACCTAGCCCTTTGTTAGCACTCTATGGGCATCACATCTACAATCTCTCTTTTTAAATTTTTTTTTGTGGTACTGGGGTTTGAACTCAGGGACTACAGCTTCAGCTGCTCTACCAGCCCTTTTTCATGATGAGTATTTTTGAGATAGGTTCTGGCAAGCTATTTTTCCAGGCTGTCTTTGAACCACAATCCTCCTGATCCCAGCCTCCTGAGTAGCTAGAATTACAGGCGTGAGCCACCATCCCTTTTTTGAACTGGGGACTTTTCATGTGTTAGGCAAATGTGATAACCACTACAGTACAGAAACGTGGTACATCTATAATCTTTCTATCCCAACTGTAGGTATTCATCAGGTTTGTAGGCTCTCAGTAGCATGCTGGTGTGTAAGGAGGTTTGATGAGGTGGCACCACACCTATCCATGCAAGCAAACCAAGTGGCTGTCTCTCCTGTTTCCACACCATGCTAGGCATGAGTTTTGTGACTTCCTGTCTCCTCAGATTCCACATGGGAGGGAGGGCACAGACTTCAAGCTCTTCAAGTCTCTTAGGAGCCATACTGTTTCCCTCCACAGGAAGCTCAGTGTATTGGAGTCTATGGCTGATGCATTAATATTATGCCCTAAGTCCTTCATACTTCTGGATTATGAAATTTAAAAGCTCATGTTAAACCAGGCTTGGTGGTGGGTGCCTATAATCACAGCTTATGGAAGTGGAGGCAGGAGAATCATGATTTGAGGCTACCCTGGCCTGCACAGTGAGTTCTAGGCCAGCCTATGCTACACAGCAAAGCTCTGTCTACAAGATAAAAGAGTTCAGGCTATGGTATCTCTCAAAAGCCATTTCTCCAAAACTATTATTTCTGTCAAGAGTTTCTTTTTTGTTTTGTTTTGGGGACAGGGTATCACTATGTTTCTTGGGGTGGTCTTTACCAAGAGTTTCCAGAGCTTATTTAGAAATTCAAAAGTCAATAGTACATTTTCCCCTTCATTCCCCACCACGATATTCTGAGGCCTTGAAAGTGGAATTCCCTACCTGCAACCTGGTAGGGTTAAGGTCATCACTAGTAGGCCTTTGTGCTAATCCCTTTTCTCTGTTAATTACTTTCTTATATATGTAATTTGCCTTTTTTTACTTGAATGCTAGGTTTGTTGAAGTCAGAACTACACTTAGAAATTATTTTTTAGGAAAGCACAACATTTTCTTTATCTTTATAAGTGTATTTAGCATATAATAATTATCCACAGATTTGTTGAAGACCTTTAGCTATGTATCTTTATGGCATATTAATGTGCCTGGAGTATAGAAAATATTTAAATAATTGACAAATTTGATGAATATACCTTGGAATAATTCTAAAAGAGAAAATTAACACAATGTTATCTTTGCACAATTAAAAAAGAATATATTATATTTACTTAGAGAATAATAACTACATGAATATAAAAGTCAAGAGGCTAAAATTTTTTTTTAAAAGGACCTTTATGTATAATTAGAAATAATCCTTCTTTTCTAATTTGACTTTTCAATTTCAGGGTCTAGTTGACAGTTCTGTTTTAGAAGCCCAGCTCTTGAGGCCAAATAGGACTCATTTTCCTCACTGTTGCCTGCTGCTCCAGTGCCAAGAATGCTAGTATGTTCCCTTTTTTAGAAAGGTGGGGAGGGGAGGCTGGTGTGGGGAAAGCCCACTGTTAGGAAAGGTCTTTGGTAACTAGGGTAGAGGTAAACATATCAAGTGAGTGCAGATATTTCTAGGATATATTCTGAGAAGTTGGAGGGGTAGTAAGAAAAATCTATTCTGGGCTGCAAACATAGGGGAAACTGTGGTCTTTCAGGATGTGTCAAGCATAAATTAATTTTATACCAGGCATTGCTGTCAATTGTTTCATTCAGATTAACAAATGCCCCTTGAGTCTTACCTAAATACAAATAACTGTCTAGCCCCCAGGTAAAATACAAAAATGAGTAAGATACAGCTCTTGATTTTAGTAGAATTTGCCACAGATTTCCTCATTATTTTTCTCATAACCCACTAGCCATGTGATTCTGCAAACTACATTTCTCAATCACTCTCCATTTCCTATGGGGCAGAACACAAATCCCTTTCCTGACTTCCAAGTTCTTTCATGATCCAATTCAAAATGATTGTCTGAGTCCCTTTTGCATGTGTTGAATAGGCCACTACCATGTTCTCTTATAATTCTGTGAAAATGGTTGAAATGCCTACTTACTCTTTACCATTGAGCTGAAATGTGACATTCTGTATGACATATTCTGTGGCTCCCTTTTTGCCCCAGGCTATGTTAGAGTCCCCTTCATTATACTTCCTTTCTGCCTATCACTATTATAATACTCAGTGATATAATTTTGGAATTATTTGTACTCAGTTTATGTTTCCCCATAGTGAGAAATGTCCTGAAGTGATGGGATTTTCTCCTTTTTATCTCTATATCTCCAGCACATGTCATAGTCCTGGTATACAGCAGGCACAGAATTAGTAATGGCTTGATGAGTGAATGAAATGAATTCATTCATCATTGTTTACTTTTTTGATATGTTAACTGCCAATTTTTAAGATTCCAGTTCTCTTTTCCCCATTGTTACTTTTCAATTCTCTTTCCAGAATGCTGTCAGAAGGGTATCTCAGTGGACTTGCCTATTGGAATGACATCCACTGGAATTATGCATCTTATAATGAGCAGGTGGCTGGGGAACAGGAAGAAGAGACAGATTCTGTTGCTGCTCTTTCCTATTCTTCTGTGGATGAAACACAAGTCAGAAGTCTCTATGTGAGCTGCAAGTCCTCTGGAAAGTTCATTTCTTCAGTACATTCAAGAGAGAGCCAACACAGCAGAAGTCAGAGAGTCACGGTGCTGCAGACAAACCCAAATCCTATGTTTGAGAGCCCCAACTTGGCTGCAGTTGAAATATGCAGAGACCCCAGAAGAGGGACCTACTTGGTTCCACCTTCCTGCAAAAGTATTTGCAAGAATTACAATGACTTACATATTGCAGGGGGCCAGGTGATGGCCATTAACTCAGTGTCAACAGATTTTCCATCTGAGGGCAGTTTTGAATATGGTCCTTTGCTGAAGTCATCTGAAATTCCCTTGCCCATGGAGGATTCCATTTCTACTCAGCCCAATGACTTTTCCCAAAAGCCTATCCAGAGGTACTCATCCTATTGGAGAATAACCAGCATCAAAGAGAAAAGTAGCCTACAAATGCAGAAGCCTATTTCAAATGCAGTGCTGAATGAGTACCTGGAGCAGAAAGTGGTAGAGTTATACAAGCAGTACATTATGGACACCATGTTTCATGACAGTTCTCCTACTCAGATATTGGCATCTGAACTCATCATGACAAGTGTGGACCAAATAAGTCTTCAAGTGTCTAGAGAGAAGAACCTGGAGTCCTCAAAAGCCAGGGATATAGTCATTAGCCGCCTCTTACAATTGGTGTCAACTGAGATCAGCACTCCGAGTCTCCATATTTCTCAGTATAGCAATGTGAATCCCTAGAGAGGACGCTTCCATCCTCCCAATTACTTGAACTCAAAGCAACACTTTACTCCTTTATTCAGAGAATGTGCGGGGTTGGGGGGGAGGTTGTGAAAAGAAGTTAAGATTTAGAGAAGTGAAGGTTAGGTGGGAGTCAGGTGTGAATGAAGTTTGAGAAATATAATATTATATATGATGATGGAATACTGGAAAAGGAGCCATACGATGATTTTAAAGATAGTTTTCTACAGCAGCAAAGCAAAAATAAAAAAAATTACTGAAAAGGAAAAGCTTATGATTGATTTATGGGAACATAGAAATTAGAAAAGACATGCCTAATAAAAAAGGAAACACCATGGCAAAACTAAAAAGCCAAATGGTATCAGAATAGAGTTAAAAATATGTTTGTTGCCCAAATAAAGTCCTCTCAAGTTGTTTCTTCTTGAGGGAAATGGATTGCAGAAGGCAGCCCTATTTGGGTAGAAAGATATGTTAAAACATTTTTCAAAGTATATGTTTATACTTCTTTTCTCTAATCTGTATCAGTATACCATTTAGATATATTCTTTGTAAATATTAAACATACAGCAAATTGCAACTGTGCTTTTATTTTTGAATGACTACTTAGTTACAGTCACAAATTCTCTAATTCTTTTTACTGGTGAAGATGACATTTTCTTTTCTTTTTTGTTTTGGTCTACATGCTTTTTAAAATTGGTGTATACTAATTGTACAAAGACATTTTGTTGTGATATTTCCATACATGCATATAATGTACTTTGATCTAATTCACCCCCATTACTCTTTCTTATCCCCCTTTCCTTCTTTTAAAATAATTTTAGCAAGTTTCATTATGCCATTTTCATACGTTCGTATGAAGTACATCAATCATATTCACCCCTCATCACCTTTTCCTTTAACTCTCTCTTCTCCCAAAGAGTCTCTTTAGTTTAGATTCTGCATATGAGAGAAAATGTGATATTTATCTGAGTCTGGCTTATTTTGCTTAATATGATGATCTCCAGTTCTATTTTCCTGCAAATGACATAATTTAATTCTTCTTTTTAACTGAATGTGTCTTTATTACTCTAATGTGTATAAATTAGATATAGATTATATATATCACATTTTATTTATCTACACTGTTTTTTGAGCACCTAGACTGATTCCACAGTTTGACTATTGTAAATAGTGTTGAAATAAACATGGTATCTCTATTGTATGCTGACTTACATTCCTTTGAATGTAACCACCCAAGAGTGGTGCAGTTGGATCATATGGTAGATCTATTTTTATTTCTTTGAAGAACCTCCATGCTACTGATTTCTGTAGTGGTTGCACTAATTTACATTCCCACCAACACTGTATAAGGATTTCTTTCCCCCATATCCTTTTCAGCATTTGCAGTTTGTTTTCTTGATGATTACCATTCTGATTGGAGTGAGATGTAATCTCAGTGCCATTTTAATTTGCAGAGATGACATTTTGTAGGTAGAAAACACCATAGAGTGAACATTAAACCATTTAGTTTTATTTTGCTATGTATGATTTTCTTTATTGCACCAAGCTTCTAAAGAAATTATGAATACTCTTTTCCCCATTTTCCTCTTCCTTTTTATACATCCTCTTAACCTGTAGCCACTAAAGGGTCTTCTGTATCTTCAAAACAAGGTTATAAGAACCAGAGTTCCACTATATAAATTTCTCATTTCCTAGAATGATAGCTTCATGAGGGTTTCACTGTTCTAACCCCTTTCTTAGCTCAAGAGTTGGCCAAATCAATCTTGCTGCCAGTTTTTAACTGCTGTGAACTAAGAATGTTTTTTCCATTTTTAAATAGTTAAAAAGCCAAAATAAGAATAGTACGCTTTGTCATATGAAATTATATGTCTATAAAATAAATTTTACTAGAAAAAAAGCCATGCCCATTCATTTATGTATTCTCTATGGATGCTTTCACATGAGAATGGCAGAGTTGAGCAGATGTGACAGAGAACATATGGCCCAAGAAAGCCTAAAACACTTACCATCTGGCCCTTTACAAAAGTTTGCCAATCATGCTCAACAGCAAGGCGTTGTACAATGATGGTTGCTTGACTTCATTCACGTTTGCAGAGGAAGCAAAATCTGGAATGGAAATGGGGAACACATTTACTGAAGACTGGCCTGGAAACAGTCTCTGTGAAGGAATGAGGGAAGTAGAAGAGGTTTCCACAAAGAGCTAGGGTGAGCCTTCAAAATATTTGGTTCCAAATTGAAACCAGAGGATTGACTTTTGTACACCAGCATCTACCAGAAGGGGGTGAAACTGAAGCTGAGCAGTTTAATGGACCACAATTTCCAAACTGGGAATCCACCTGGAGTCTTCAGCACCAAACTCGAGGCAGCTGCAGGGGGAATGAGTTCATCATCCCAAAGGAGGGGTCTGGATGGAAGAATCCTTTACATGTCTCCATATTTGTATTTGAAGGGTGTGTGTGAAACTTTCACAGCATATACTGCTGTGTAATGAATTTCAATTTTGATGATTATTCAGAAATGTTATTCACTATTTTAAACATATCACAATAATAGCTGCTATGTATTAATTGCTTGCATTGTATGTAGCACCATGTTAAGGCATTTTCTTTTGGGTGGTCCAGGGATTTGAACTCAGGGCCTCATGCTTGTGACTCAGGTCACATCCCCAGTTGTTTTTGCTTTAGTTATTTTTCAGGTAGGGTCTCATTTTTTTTTTCTGCCTGAGTCTTCCTGGATCCCGATCATCCTTAATATGCTACCCACATAGGTAGGAACAGGTGCACACCACCACAACCAGCTTATTGATTGAGATGGGGTCTTGCTAACTTTTTTCCCAGGCTGGCCTCGAGCTATGATCCTCTTGATCTCTGTCTCCTGAGTACCTTGGATTACAGGTGTGAGCCATTGCACCTGGCCACATGTTAAGCATTTTGATGAATTATTTTACATAATTCTCATAATAACCTTAGAACTGAGAGGGTGTTTGTTATCTCTTTTTACAAATGAGCCAGCTGGGCTCAGAAAAGTTAAGCAAATTGTTCAACAGCACACACTAAGTGGGAGAACTGAATTTCAATTGAGTTCCACTTAACTTTAAAGTCTTGTTCACCACCCTGCCAGAGACAGGGTCTCATTATATAGCTCAGGCTAGCCTCAAACTGGAGATCCTCCTGCCTCAGTCTCCCAAGGACTGGAATTACAGACATGTACCACCACACCTAGCTTAAAGTCCTTGTTTTAGCCACTGTCATCTGCTCTCTCCCATTAACCATTGTAAGTCTTTAAAAAATTATTAGTGCATATTAATTGTACAAATTTGTTTCATCGTAATATTTTCATACATGCATATAATGGGTTCTGATAAGGTTCATTTCTCTCCACCATCACACTCTCCCTTCACCCTTAAAATCTGGTTTTCTACTCCAAGGGAGTCAAGTTGTAAATCTGTTTGTTATTATGTTACTTATTTTTCCTTTATATACTGCTTAGTTTTATATCATCCTCTCCCCAGAATATAAGCTTTGACTTATTTATAAGTGTCTCTACATTGCAAGCATTACTTACACATAGTAGAGATCCAGTTCATATTTGTCAAATGGATAAATATGTATTGGCCATATTGACACTTCATCTGGTATCCAAAATGAAAGACCATCAATATACAAACCAGATAATTCTGACTAGGAAAGTGCTATGGAGGTTTCCTCCTCAACAAGTAAAACTAATTGAATAAATGAACTCAATTTATCAAAACAGGTTAGCATATAGTATAATAAAATGCATTATAATAAAATATTGTCATGGATATTATCCTTTGCTTGCTGAGAAATAATTTGTTATAAAGTAGACTGGTTCATTTTTTTTCACTAAGTATTTATTTGATGCTATGTTTTTGGGTTTGCTTTTGGGGTTGGAGCACTGTGTATTAAACATATGGAGGGAAGACACAATGTGTGTGCACACCAACAGAGTAGCAGATCTTATCCTCTGAACTCTTACTGTATTGTTGAATAGTCCTAGAAGATAACTAGGGAACAACTGACAAAGCCAGTTATTACGTTTGAATGTAGCAAATGGTACAAGCATGAATAAGCTTATCAATGATGGTAAGAAAGTGTGATGAGTGCTGAAAAGAAGATGTATTAGTGGATACTGAACAGTGGAGGATTCTAGTGTAGGCAAGCTTCCAAGGGAAAGTGATGGTTTAAATTACTTTTGAAGAACAAGATAGGATCTAGGTAGATGGATAAGAGAGGTGTTCCAGGTAGAGGTGTGAGTGTTTGCTGCAAGACAACTTCAAGTAGATGAAGCTAAATGAATGCATGAATATGGAGTAGATTAGTTTGCTATCACTATCATAACAAACTAATGCAAGTTTAATGGCTTAAAACACATAAATTTATTATCTTACACTTCTGGAGATCAGAAGTCCAAAATCATTCTCACTTCAACCAAGTTGGAAGACAGTAAAGAAAAAAAAGAGGTGTAAAATCAAAATAGTACAAATACAAGTATGAAACAGGTTTTGTCCTGTTAAAGTAGTTTTTCATCATTTTGATAAACATGTATTGAGTACAATCATCTGTGGAGAGCAGATTATGGAAAGCCTATGAGAACTGGACACAGCAAGGCGAGATGTAGCTTGGTTGCTTTCATCTGATGGCTGAGCCCTGGCTCAGCCCCGGCCATGAAACAGAAAAAAGCAGAACAGCTGCATCTCCTAAGTTGTTTCCATTCAGAGAAGCAGGAATGCAGGTTTCTCCTGTTACAATGTCACAGCCCTCCCAGATAGCCACAGCTCCACCCTGTTTAAGGCTATTCATAAAAGACCCCTGAAGGAGGAAGAGAGGCTTTTGCTTTTGGCTCTTGCTTTTGGATTGGGCTTTTTGCCTTTGGTTTTTACTTTGGGCTTTTGCCTTTGGCTTTGGCTTTGGCTTTGGCTTGGGTTTTTCACTTTGGGCTTTGGGCTTTTTGGTGTAGGAAGCTTTTGGAAGGGAAAAGAATTACTGAAGGGAAAACAATTGCTAAAGGGACATTGCTGAAGGGAAAAGAATGGCTAAAGAGGGGTTGATAGAAAGTCTGCATCTAGGACTTTAATGTAAGCCTTAGAAAGCTAAGCTAAAGAAAAGCCAAAGAGAACATAGGACAGTGCAAGATAGAGGACCGAGACTTTAAGAGTTATGCATATGCAGTTTGTTAGGTGTAGCTGTTGCAAGTCTGAGCACCAAGGCTTTAAGAAAGCTAAAGAGAGATGGGACAGTGCAAGCCTGGGGGCAAAAGACTTTAAGAGCAATTAAGAGAAAACATGGGACAGAGCAAGTCTAAGGAAAGAGGTTTTAAAGATTTGCAAGGAGTAAGGCTTTAAAGAATAAAGATAGAGAAAAGAAGCAATGAGGGTTGGGTGTCTCCATCCAAGTGTCCAACACACTTGACACCATTTTCTGTCTGTCTGTCTATTCTGTGTCTTCTCTGCATGTCCAGTCGCCCCCAGTTAGCCCCAGTTAGGTTGAGTAATAACCAAGGAGTGAGGGAGAAACCTCGCTCTAACAAAGGAAGGAGCAAAAAAACAGTGCCCCCTCCAATCATCCCTCAGCATTCATGGAGTATTGATTGCAAGATGCCCCAAGGACACCAAAATCCATGGATGCTAAAGTTCCTTATAACCTGTGCATATTCTCTTGTATTCTTTAAGTCATCTCTAGAATAATGTGATGTAAATAATTGTTACACTCTATTGTTGATGGAATAAACAGATGCAAGGACTATTCAGGGTGTGTTGAATTTTTAAATTCTAATTCCTTATTTTTTGGTGAGACTAGGGTTTGAACTCAGGGCATCATGTTTGCAAAGCAGGCACCATACTGCTTGAGCCACATCTCTGGTTATTTTGGAGATTGGATCTCATGAACTATTTTCCCAGGCTGCCCTCAAACCATGATCCTCCTGATCTCAGCCTCCCAATTAACTAAGATTACAGGCATGAGCCACTGGCACCCATCTGTATTGAATTTTCTTTTTGAAGTTTATTCTAATTCAGCATCTGTAGCCATTACTCCTTTCCTTTCTTTTCCTTTCTCTTTCCCTTTCCTCTTCTCCTTCTTCCTTCCTTCCTTTTCTTTTTATACTAAGGATTGAACTCAGGGCCTCATGATTACTAGGTATTTATTTTCTTAGTTTTCACCCCCAGTCACTATTATAGCTTTAAGACTGGCACCTTCCAGATGACTTTTCCCTGAGGCAGGGAAGGAGTTGGGGTGGAGATCCTTCAGTACAAACTTTAGTAATCAACCCTGCCTTTGACCTGGGCTTGGTTTCTATCCAGTCATGACGCCTGGCCATTGGACATTAGGCACTGAAACTTCTCTACTCTTTCACACGCACCTAATCTCAGTCCTTTTGTGCCCAATGGCTTGTCAGGAACAATCCAGATATTGGAAAGAATAAAGTGGAGTAGAGATCATCTCAACATTCACTGGAAATCTGTAGAGAATACTTGTTAAAGTTGCTTTGTCATTTACTAAATTTGGGTATCGTGAACATGAAAAAGACCAAGGCAAATGTGTGACTAGTTTTTAGCAGTCTAAGTCTAGTTTTATTGTCATTTGCAGAATATAATTAATTTTTCTTCTTCTAGAAAATAGAGGTAAAGGTTGGGGTTTAGGGAATGAATATTTCAGTTCCAATTGCAGGATAAGTTAAAAGATTTTTTTTCTCCTCTCAGTACATCCCAAGGAGAAGACTGTTTTTCTTTATCATACTATGTTCTTAAAGAAGATAAAGATTGAAGGAAGAAGAAAGAATGATCTCTGAATTCTAGAAAATCAAGTCTTTTTAAAAAAAATTCATTTATTCACATGTGCATACATTGTTTGGGTCATTTCTCCCCCCTGCCTTCCTCCCCCACCCTCTCCCTCTTCTTCCTCAGTTCCAGGCAGGTCCTGTTCTGCCTTTATCTCTAATTTTGTTGAAGAAAAGACACAAGCATAATAAGGAAGACAAAGTGATTTTGCTAGTTGAGTTGAGGATAGCTATACAGAAATATTCCTAGCATTGCTTTTGTGTACACATGTTATGACCCATGTTGATTCATCTCTAACTGATCTTTACCCTGGTTATTGATCCCCTTCTCATGATAACCTCTGTCGCTTTAAGGTTCCTGTATTAGTTCCTCTGGAGTGGGGACATCAAACGCTTTCATGTTTTGGGTTTTCTACCTATTTCTATATCTCCAGTATGTGCTCTCCCCTTGTCGTGTGATCCAAGTCCAACCACATTGCTACATTTGCCCTAGATCTATTGTCCACATATGACGGAGAACATACGATTTTTGGTCTTCTGAGCCTGACTGACCTCGCTCAGAATGATGTTCTCCAGTTTCATCCATTTACCTGCAAATAATAAGATTTCATTCTTTCTTCATGGCTGAGTAAACTTCCATTGTGTACAAGTACCACATTTTCTTGATCCATTCATCAGTAGTGGGGCATCTTGGTTGTTTCCATAATTGGCTATTGTGAATAGCGCTGCAATAAACATGGGTGTGCAGGTGCCTCTGGAGTAATCTGTGTTGCAATCCTTTGGGTATATCCCCAGGAGTGGGATTGCTGGATAATATGGCAGGTCTATGTTTAGATTTTTAAGAAATCTCCAAATTTTTTTCCAGAGTGGTTGCACCAGCTTGCATTCCCACCAGCAGTGGACTAGGGTTCCTTTTTCCCCACATCCTCACCAACACATGTTCTTGGTGGTGTTTTTGATGATGGCTATTCTAACAGGGGTGAGGTGGAATCTTAGTGAGGTTTTGATTTGTATTTCCTTTATGGCTAGAGATGGTGAGCATTTTTTCATGTGTTTTTTGGCCATTTGAATTTCTTCTTTTGAGAAAGTTCTGTTTAGTTCAGTTGCCCTTTCTTAATTGGTTCATTGAGTTTAGGAGAATTTAGTTTCTTAAGTTCCCTGTATATTCTGGTTAACAGTCCATTGGGAGATGTATAGCTGGCAAATATTTTCTCCCACTCTGTGGGTGGTCTCTTCAGTTTAGAGACCATTTCTTTTGTTGTTTAGAAGCTTTTAAATTTTATGAAGTCCCATTTATTCATCCTTTCTCTTAGTTGCTTGGCTGTTGGGGTTCTATTGAGGAAGTCTTTGCCTATACCTATTAGTTCCAGAGTGTTTCCTGCTCCTTCCTGTAGTAACTTCAGAGTTTCAGGTCTGATATTTAGGTACTTGATCCATTTTGAGTTGATACTAGTACAGGGTGATAGACATGGATCTAGTTTCAGTTTCTTGCAAGATGGGTAACCACTTTTCCCAACAACATTTGTTAAAGAAGCTGTCTTTTCTTCATTGTATTTTTTTGGCACCTTTGTCAAAAATGAGGTGGGTATAGTGTAGATTCATATCTGGGCCTTCTATTCTGTTCCATTGGTCTTCATGTCTGTTTTTGTGCCAATACCATGCTGTTTTTATTGCTATTGCTTTGTAATATAGATTGAAGTCAGGTATTGTGATACCTCCAGCATTGATTGCTCTTTTTGCTGAGTATTGCCTTGGCTATTCACAGTCTCTTGTGTTTCCAAATGAACTTTAGGATAGATTTTTCAATCTCTGTGATGAAAGTCATTGGGATTTTTATGGGAATTGCATTAAATATGTAGATTGCTTTCAGTAGTATAGCCATTTTTACTATGTTGATTTTACCAATCCATGAGCATGGGAAAATTTTCCACCTTCTGTAGTCTTCCTAGATCTCTTTCTTCAGGAGTTTGTAATTCTCCTTGTAGAGGTCATTCACATCCTTTGTTAAATTTACTCCTAGGTATTTTATTTTTTTTGAGGCTATTGTGAGTGGAATTGTTTCCATATATTCCTTCTCAGTTTGTTTGTTGTTGGTATATAGAAAAGCTAGTGATTTTTGTAAGTTGATTTTGTATCCTGCCATCTTACTGTAGCTGTTTATGGTGTCTAAGAGATTTTGGGTAGAGTTTTTTGAGTCTTTAAGGTATAGGATCGTATTGTCTGCAAATAATGATATTTTGACAGTTTCTTTACCTATTTGTATTCCTTTTATTTCTTCTTCTTGCCTAAATGCTCTGGCTAGAAATTCCAGTGCTATGTTGAATAGGAGTGGGGATAGTGGGCACCCTTGCCTCGTTCCTGATTTTAGGGGGAATGGTTTCAGTTTTTCACCATTAAGTATGATGTTGGCTGTAGGTTTGTCATATATAGCCTTTACAATCTTGAGGTACATTCCTTCTATTTCTAGTTTTCTTAGAGTTTTTATCATGAAGCAGTGTTGGATCTTGTTGAAGGCTTTTTCTGCATCTATTGAGATGATCAGGTGGTTTTTGTCTTTGCTTCTATTGATGTACTGTATTACATTTATAGATTTGTGTATGTTGAACCACCCCTGCATCTCTGGGATGAAGTCAACTTGGTCATGGTGTATGATCTTTCTGATGTGTTGTTGGATTTGGTTTGCCATTATTTTATTAAGGATTTGTGCATCGATATTCATTAAGGAAATTGGCTTGTAGTTCTCTTTTTTGGAGGTGTCTTTGTCTAGTTTTGGGATGAGAGTAATACTGGCTTCATAAAATGAGTTAGGCAGTGTTCCTTCCCTTTATATTTCATGGAACAGTTTTAAGGAGAGTTGATATTAGTTCTTTAAATGTCTGATAGAATTCAGCAGTGAATCCATCAGGTCCTGGACTTTTCTTTTTGGGAGGATCTTGATAGCTGCTTCAATTTCTTTTTGTGTTATAGATCTATTCAAGTGATTAATATCCTCTTGGTTCAGTTTCGGATGATCATATGTATCTAGAAATGTGTCCATTTCTTTAAGATTTTCAAATTTATTTGAATATAGGTTCTCGAAGTAGTCTCTGGTGATTTCCTGGACTTCCATGGTGTTTCTTGTTATCTCCCCTTTTGCATTCCTGATTCTACTAATTTGTTTTTTTTCTCCCCTCATTTTAGTCAGGTCTGTCAATCTTATTTATTTTTTCAAAGAACCAGCTTTTTGTTTCATTGATTCTTTGTATGTTTTTTTTTTTGTTTCTATCTCATTGATTACAGTCCTTATTTTAATTATTTCTTTCCTTCTGCTTGTTTTGGGATTTGCTTTTTCTTGTTTTTCTAGGAGTTTGAGTTGTAGTATTAGGTCATTGATTTGAGATCTTTCTCTTCGTTTAATATATGCACTCATGGTTATAAACTTTCCTCTTAGGACAGCCTTTGTCCTAACTTCCAGGAACCTTTTAATTTCCTCTTTTATTTCATCAATGACCCTTTTATCTTTGAGCAATGTTTTGTTCAGCTTCCAACTGTTTGCATGTTTTTTACTGCTGTTTTTGTTGCTGATTTCTAGTTTTAATGCATTGTGGTCAGATAGAATACATGGAATTATTTCTATTTTCTTATATTTGCTATGGCTTGCTTTGTGCCCTAAGATATGATAAATTTTGGTGACGTTTCATAGGCTGCTGAGAAGAATGTATATTGTGCAAAAGTTGAATGAAATATTCTGTAGACATCAGCTAGGTCCATTTGATTTATAGTGTGATTTAGTTCTAGGATTTCTTTATTGATTTTTTTGTTTGGATGACCTATCTATTGGTGATCTATTGGGGTATTATGGTCTCCCACTACCACTGTGTTGGAATTTATATATGTTTTTGGTCCTTCAGAGTATGTTTGATGAAATTGAGTGCATTGACATTGGGTGCATATACGTTGATAATTGTTATTTCCTTTTGGTGTATTTCCCCTTTCATTAGTATAGAGTGTCCTTCTTTATCTCGTTTGATCAACATAGGTTTGAAGTCTACTTTGTCTGAGATAAGTATTGCTACCCCTGCCTGTTTTTGGGGACCATTAGCTTTGTAAATCTTCTTCCATCCTTTCACTCTCAGCCAGTGCTTATTTCTGTCAATGAGGTGGGTGTCCTGTAGGCAGAAGACTATTGGATCTTCCTTTTAAATCCAGCTTGCCAATCGGTGTCTTTTATTGGGGGAATTTAGTCCATTAACTTTCAGTGTT
Organism: Castor canadensis; assembly: GCF_047511655.1. NCBI lineage: Eukaryota > Metazoa > Chordata > Mammalia > Rodentia > Castoridae > Castor > Castor canadensis. Next base: position 115,147,129 of record NC_133405.1, read on the forward strand.
AGTATTGATAAATACGTGGTGATCCCTGTCATTTAGTTGTCTTTGTTGATTAAGGGTTTGATTGTGTGCAGCTTAATCAGTGTTACTCTTTACTTTCTTGCCTTTTCTTCTCCTGTGGTTTGGTATTGCCTGCCCTTTCATGGTTTTGTTTGCTTTCATTTTCTGAGTGCAGAATTCCTTGGAGAATCTTTTGTAGTGGTGGCTTGGTGGTCATATATTGTTTTAGTTTCTGCTTATCATGGAAGACTTTTATTGTTCTGTGTATTTTGAATGATAGTTTTGCTGGGTAGAGTATCCTAGGGTTGAAACTATTTTCATTCAGTGCTTGGAAGAACTCAGTCCATGCTCTTCTTGCTTTTAATGTTTCTGTGAGAAGTCTGCTGTGATTTTGATGGGTTTACCTTTGTATGTTACTTGTTTTTTCTCTCTTACAGCCTTCAATATTCTTTCTCTAGTCTCTGTACTTGTTGTTTTAATGATAATATGTCATGGGTAGTTCTATTTTGGTCAGGTCTGTTCAGTGTTCTGGAGGCTTCCTGTACCTGAATGAGCATGGTTTTCTCTAGATTTGGGAAATTTTCTGTTATTATTTTGTTGAATATATTATGCATTCCTTTTGCTTGGACCTCTTTTCCTTCTTCAATGCCATGAATCTCAGGTTTGGTCTTTTGATGGAGTCAGTGAGTTCCTGCATTTTCTTTTCACAGGTCTTGAGTTGTTTAAGTAATATTTCTTCAGTCTTTCCTTTAATTGCCATTTCATCTTCAAGTTCAAGATTCTGTCTTCTGTTTATTCTATTCTGCTGGAATGGCCTTCCATTTTGTTTTGTTTTTCTGTTCCATTCTTTTTCTTGAGTTTTTCCATATCATGGGTTACTTCCTCTTTAATATTGTCAATTTTTGCCCTTAATTCATTTATCTGTCTGTTTATGGTGATCTCTGTTTCAGTTTGGTATTTATATAGGGTTCCTATGATTTCATTTATTTGTTTCTGTGTTTTCTCATATTCTTTAATTTTGTTGTCTTGGAATTTCTTGACTGCCTCCTGTATATTCTGGTTGACCATGTCTAGAAACATCTCTATGAAATTCTCATTAATTAGTTGTAGGAGTTCTTCTTTCAGGATGTACTTGTGGGCTTCTTTGGGTTCCTTGGTGTAGTTTATCTTTGTTTTATTGGATCTGGATCTGGGTATCCGTTTTCTTCATTTCACTCTAAATCCTGTACTTCTTTATTTTTGGGGGGAGAATGGTTTCCATCCCTTTTTCTTCTTCCCATATTTCCATTAGGTTCCATTTCTATCCCTGGACTATGTGTAATTTAGTATTAGCTAGGTACAATATTAATACTAACAAAACCAAGAGAGAAGGATAAAAAAGAGAAAGAGACAGAAAGATAAAAGGAAGAGAGAAGAGAGGAAAAAAATGGGAGGGATGGTGCATGATCAAACAGCAAACCAGGCAGCAGAACACTTAAAGAAGGGGAAAAAAAAATCACCAGTTCTGGAACAATAGAATTGCATTCTTAGTGTTCTGATGTTACTCCTTTAGCATCCGGACTTGTCTGTGTGTGTCTCTTAGGCAGGTTTGGAGACCTCCTGGGGTGGGTGGCAGGTGGGTGGGGTCCCACAGGCCTATGGGTGGAGGCCTTTCATTGAGGTGAACTAGCGGGCCTTTGGAGCTTGGGCCTGGCATGCCTGAAGGGTGTGGGTCTGGTGGAGTGGAGATTGTGCATGTCTGTGGATTTTCAGCTTGGTATGCTTTAGGGGCATGGTCCTGGTGGAAATCGTGCAGGCCTGTGGAGGCATGAGGGGTGCAGCCTGGTGGAGATTGTGAATGTCTGTATATCACTGGCTTGGCAGGCCTGAGAGGTGCAGGTTGGCAAAGCAGAGATCATGCAGGCCTGTGAAGTATATTGTGGCATGGAGAAGCCTTCCATGAGCTAGGGGTTCAGAGTGCTGATGTTTCAGCTCTCCCTGGTACTTTCCCTCAGCCAAGGATGTCTCTAGCCTCTCAGCAAAGTCTCTGGATCACAGAGCTCAGGAGGTCTGCAGCTGTGTCCTGGTCACCATCTTGGATCTCTCCTTGAAAAATCAAGTCTTTTAAAACATTTTTTTATTATTCATATGTGCATACAATGCTTGGGTCATTTCTCCCCCCTGCCCCCACCTCCTCCCTTACCCCCCCACCTCCTCCCTCTTCCCCCCACCCCCTCGATACCCAGCAGAAACTATTTTGCCCTTGTCTCTAATTTTGTTGAAAAGAGAGTATAAGCAATAATAGGAAGGAACAAGGGTTTTTGCTAGTTGAGATAAGGATAGATATACAGGGAGTTGACTCACATTAATTTCCTGGCATGTTTGCTACCTTCTAGGTAGATCAAAAAAGAATTACTTTTTGATCTAACCCTTTCCCTAGTTCCTGGTCCCCTTCTCCTACTGGCCTCAGTTGCTTTTAAGGTATCTGCTTTAGTTTCTCTGTGTTGAGGGCAAAAATGCTAGCTAATTTTTTAGGTGTCTTACCTATCCTCATATCTCTCTTGTGGGCTCTAGCTTTTATCTTGTGATCAAAGTTCAATCCCCTTGTTGTGTTTGCCCTTGATCTAATGTCTGCATATGAGGGAGAACATACGATTTTTGGTCTTTTGGGCCAGGCTAACCTCATTCAGAATGATGTTCTCCCATTCCATCCATTTACCAGTGAATGATAACATTTCGTTCTTCTTCATGGCTGCATAAAATTCCATTGTGTATAGATACCACAGAAAATGAAGACTTGATCCGCTTTCTTACAGTTCTCCAAAAATCCTACCCCTAAAACTGGGAAGGTGGCATAGCTTGATGAAAGACTGACTGGTGACAAATGGAGCCATAGGAAGCCCTGAAAAAGATTCATGGGTTCCATTTATAATCTAGAAGCACCAGATACCTGAGGACCTAATGGGGCCATACAGACAGAACAATGGGTATTTTGGCTGTGACCTGTAGTAACATGTCCACTGATGACCAAAAGTCTGTGACTTAAAGGTCATCCACACACTCCTGCCTTAGCTGCTATTATTCCTTAGAGTTGTGTGAGATTTCACAATGATGACACAATCTTGAGAAGGACTGGACAATTCAAGATCTACTTAAGTGAAATTTTTTGTTGCCAAGGGAAAATAGAAGTTCAGATTCAGAAATTTAGTTGTAGGAAGGAAGGAAGGAGGGAGGGAGGCAGGGAAAGAGACAAGAAGACAGAAAGACTTGTGAATTAAACAAGTTTGCAAAGAATTTGAAGTTGTAGAAATTAGATTCTTACTTCTCTGCCCTGTCTTAGAAAGATATAACCCAAAGACAGAAATCTTCAACTTTTAAAGTAATAATATGCATAGGACCAGTGAGAATCTGGGTTTACCTCTAGTCTAATGGACAGGAGCTGAGGGAAGGAGGCAATGGAGATAAGAAAACTTCCTCCTTCTTTTCTCTTCACCTTCTTCTGCTTTTCTTTATCCCTCTGTTTTCTTCATTCTTTCATAGCTTTTTTGTTCCTTCTTTTTATTCTGCTCTCTCTCCCACTCTTCTTATACTTTCCTTTCCTTTTCTGCTCCCCTTCTCACCTTTCCCTTCATCCAATAAGTTGAAGGCTTACATTAACAAAATGGATGAGCAGCAGCTGTGACATTCATGGTTGCTCAGCTGTCCATTGCTTCCCTCAGCAGTGTTTTTGCCTATCCTGATCTCTTGTCTCAGTAAATTCTTTTACCAATTCACAGCCCCCAAATCCACATTTTAGTGACCTGTATGGGGCTTTATCTTTCCTTTTTCACATCACAACAGTCTGTAAGGATGAAGAGTCTGTCTGTTTTCTCCTTTTCTGTCCCTACTTCCAACATGGTACCAGAGGCAGAAGAAGCTTAACATGGGCAAATTCACATACACCATGGATGACTCCTTCCTTAACATCTTTACTTTTACATTGAAATCCCTTCTGACCTTCCTCAGGGATGCCATCTCATTGGTATAGTGCTGGCAGTGAGTTTCCCTTCCCCCATTGCTTTCCCTGGTCAGGACTGATCACCCTAACCCCACGTTTAGGAGTCAGCTCTGAAAGTTGCATTTGGTCCTTTGCGAGTGGCCATAGATCCTTCTGATTTCAGGAGTGTTGCTTCACAGATCCTTGTAGATACTTTTTATGGAGATTCTTTTGTTAAGGTGGGATGCTCCTATCAAAAATGATACGTCAGTCCCTTGTGGACACCTCTGGCCCAGTGGGAATTCCTGACAAGACTTAGAGTGCTGAAAACCCACTCCTGACATGGGTCAAACTGCTTAAATCCCCTCAGTATTTTTCAACACTAGGAAAAATTTGATCCTCCAAATTTCAAAAAGAAATTCCTGGATTTTTTTTGCAATGTGGCCTGGCTGGCTTATAAACTGCCAGAACAGGAAGTGTGGCCTCTAAACAGCACCCTTAGTTATAATACCATCTTCCAACTTGACCTTTTTTGTCACAATTCATCCAAGTGATCTGAGGTCTACTGTGCCCTGTCCTTCATGTCCCTCTCATATGACTTGGACCTGCAGGATTGATGCTAGAAGTGTCTGGCTTGCTTTCAAAAACCTCTAGATTCTTAGGACATTCTAGGTTATCCCTAGCTCTCTTCTGTCCCACCTTTCCACCTTATTTCACCCCCAAATTCTTCTTCCTGTTTAAATGTAAAGCAAATGTCTATGTGGGGAAGATGGATTGAATGTATACCTTTCCTCTTCTTGTGGCTGCCTGTGCCACATAATAAACTTCCATTTTTGCCCTTTACTATTACTCATCTTTTTACTATCATCACTTTAAAATCAATTTGAAATGAAGCTGCCTAAAACTGCCTGATTAGATGTGAACAGGTGATCTTAATCTGTCTCATTCTATTATAATAATTTGTATGCAACTTTCTTAAAATATACTTAGGTCAATTAACCAATGTACTTTTGTTAATTGTTATTATATAGAGAAATAATTTAAGATTGCTTTCCTCCTGAGTCTCCAACTGTTAGGGCAAACAAAAGGACCATACTCCCTCCCCATCACCTAGCAGCTTACTAGAAATACCCTACCACTTACTGGAAAAATCACACCTGGCCCCAGATAATAATAGAAATCGACCTTACTCCATTGTCACCAGGGGCAAGAGTTGGTTGAGTAACCAACTGACCTAATCACTTATCTCCCTTAGCTACCCTTAGCAGCAAGCCAATCACAAAAATTTGCCTGGCCTAACCAATTTTCCCACACTTTCCTATTATTCTCCTATAACTACCCCGGCCTATAAATGACAGTGGGCTCTAGTTTCTGCTAGAGACCCCCTCCTCAGGTTTCTTCTCCCAAATAAAGCTTGTTTTGACATTGTGCCGCTTCCTACCTATCCTTCCACACCTCTTTTCCACCAAGAATATTTTATTTTATTGGAAAAAGAAACAATTTTGTTGATATTTAAAAATTTTGTGAAACTTATTTTGAAGCAGATTCAAAGGAAAAAGGAGTGAAAAAATCAGAAAGTAGAAAAGAATATAAGAAGGCATGCAATTTTTGAGGAGAGGAGAAGAAATTTAAAGGGGAAAGGAAATGCTTTTGGATGAGAAAGGATTTTATAGAGTAAGGGTTGTCCTAAAGGATTGTTCCAAAATGAAAAAGGATTGGAACAAAACCCTGAAAGTTCAAGAAGTTGCAAAATGTGTAAGTCTTTAAAAGTATATATAAAAGAAGGAGTTTACAAAGAATTTATGTGTATGATTGAGTTGGCTGTGATTAAAAGGTTATGTAAAGGATTTTCTTAAGTCAATGTTTTATGCACGTAGGTGAAACTAGCATTTAATTTTCTATGTCTAAACAATAAGGATCTCTTAAGAATACTGTTCTATTCTTCATAATATTTGCAAAAAACTGGCTTAAAGGAAAGATTTTGCATTTTATCAAGGTAATTGTTAGTGTTTTCTGCAGGCTTTTGACTTCTTAGGAAGCTGAGCCTTAATGCAATCAGAATTCATTTGAATATCTATCAAAGCCTTTTTTGTGGTACTGGGGTTTGACCTCAGGGCCTACACCTTGAGCCAGAGCACCAGTCCTTTTTGTGAAGGGATTTTTTGTTTTGTTTTGTTTTGTTTTTGAGATAGGGTCTCACAAACTATTTGCCCAGGTTGGCATCAAACCACAATCCTTCTAATCTCTGCCTCCTGAGTAACTAGGATTACTGGCATGAGCCACTGGCATCTGGCTATCAAAGCCTTTTAAATGACTATAGTTAAACCCTAGTAGCAAGGGGGTAGAGGGGAGAGGGAGGAGACAGGGGGTTAGGGAGGGGGTGGGGGAAGGGGGGAGAAATGACCCAAACATTGTATGCACATTTGAATAAAAGAAAAAAAACAAAAACAAGTCATTATTATTTAAAGATTTTTATACATTTAGTGGCCTATATGTTTGTGACTAAAAGTATGTAGAACTGTGTGTCTGAACTTTAAACACTGTGAAAATGTTTGCATAATTAAAAATGTGTAAGTCTTTTACTAAAATACATTATATTGAAACCTTCTACATATAGAAATTGTCAATGAAACTTTTGGCATTTGTAATCAGTACCATTCAGATAAAAAGAACCTATCATTTGGCTAGTCATACTATTTAAAACCTGGCCTACATCTATTTGTCTTAACTAAATGAGCATTACTGTATAGATAATAAATAGTTACATTAAAAAATAAGGCTATTGGAGTCACTAGCACTGTTCCCTAATGTATAAATTCTCATGGCCTCCACAAGATCATCCTAGTAACCTAAATGGGAGCCATGGGAAATTAAGAAAGGACAAAAGACAGAAGACAAACAAGCAGAAAACTGGGATCAGGCAGGCTGGGTGCTCTGATGAAGGCACACAACAGCCTTGTCCACCTCCAGTGAGTTTATTATACACAGTGGCAAACAAGGAGGTGGAGCAACAGTTCTTGGGGGGGCATGACATTGCAATTATTGGGAACAGGAAGAACCTGTGGAAGAACAGGAAGAACTACTCTCTGAATGTAAACATCTTAGGAAAAGCAGCTATGCTGCATTTTGCCCTCACCTCCTTTCTGTGGCTGGGGCTGTGCCAACTCAGCCTGCAGATTATTGGGTATAGCTGTGCTTATGTCAAGTTCTCATAGGCTTCTCATATTCTGTTCACCATAATAAATGATGCAAAGTTTTGATTTTTGTCAGTGCTGTACACTACTATCACTATTAAAATTTGTACCTCTAAGGTGAAAACAAAATATGTATATATGACATTTGTTTAGCTATGATGCTAATTGCTACTAGCTAGCTCCTGTGCAGGTTAAATGTATTTATATTCTTCAAATATATAAATCTTGTAAAATGCAAAGCTTAGGGAAATATTTTACCAAGTTGGTGTCCTCCAAATTTAAATTGTAGTGCAGCCTTATGTCCATAGGTTCCTAGTTGTAACAAGAAGAGCTTGAGAGTCCAAACATAAAGCTGCTAATCATATTTATTATCTTAAAATTCTGTATACAATGAAAATAACTAAATTGTTCTGTCAATTGCTAAGCTGTTATTCAAAATTTTAACAATGGTTCTTTTGTCATTGCAGTTTTGATCCTCTTCTGAAACGTTTGCAGTTGAGCTCATAGAAGGTGACTCCTACAAGTAATTATTTGTCAAAAGAATTAGCTTTCAGTATTTGCTTTTGTTGGGTTTTGCTTTGTATTTTCCTTGCAAAACTTTGTAAATGTTGTCTGTTGACATCCTGCAAAACTACAACTTCTAACAATAGCAACCTGAGCAACAATTTAAGATACTAGGACATTACTTAAAAAACAAACAGAATTAAACTTAATGGATTTCAGGCAAGACTAGCCTAAGATACCCTTTTAAAAAATTATTATTCATTTATTCACATGTGTATACATTGTTTGGATCATTTCTCCCCCTGTCCCCCGCCCCCACCTTTTGCCCCCTCCCTCCTCGCTTCCAGGCAGAACCTGTTCTGTGCTTTTCTCCAGTTCCCTTGAAGAGTAGAAATAAGCAATAATAAGAAAGACATAGAGTTTTTGCTAGTTGAGATAAGGACAGCTATGCAGAGAGATTCCTAGCATTGCTTTCATGTACAAATGTGTTACAACCCAGGTTGATTCATCTCTAACTGATCTTTACACTGGTTTCTGATCCCCTCTAAGGGACCATTTTTATAAATGTCTTTGTTACTTAAATTTGGCCAAATGGGCCTTATTGCTACTAATTCTCACCTGACTTGCCTGTCATTTCCACCCATGATGGGGGATCAGATCAGACCAGCTGGGGCATCTCATTCTGGCAGCAAGAGAAGACCTACAGGACAAAGCTCATCCCAGTGATGAAGGGCAACTAAAGTCAAAGCACAGTTTAGCTGATCAGAGGATATCTTCAGAGAAAACTATTCAGAGACAGTTTGGAGGAAACTACTCAGAAAATAGGTATTGTCAGAATCCAGATAGAGTCACTTGTGCTGCTGACCCTTCCAAAAGTAGCTAAAGCTGAGAGATGATTTAAAAAATGGTTCATAAGCATGACTTCCTGATGCTAACTAAAGTCCAAGCCCGTCTACTTTCCAACTAGACAGGAATTTTTACCCTTGCCTTTCTATCACCTGCTATTTCTACAGCTCCAGGAGAATCTCAGCTGCTCCTCCTTATGTATGGACATTCACAATGTCTATGAACAGGAAGGTTATCTAATTCATACTTAGAGATTTGGCCACTCAAGGATGGCTCTCAAGGGAAAATACCTGGTCATGGCTTCCCTGGCTCCTCTCCTTCTTGGGACTTTTAATTTTCCTATTACTTTTCTTCCTTACTAGATCATTAATTATTAATATTCATCATTCATCATTAATATCCTCACCAAGTTTGTTTCCTCTTGTCTCCAGGCCATAAAGCTAGAAGTGATATTTTAGCATGGATCCCATTGCCCTTAAGCTCCCTGGACCAGGTTTCCATACAATTTTATTCTGGTACTCAATTAGATCCTGTGTGTACCCACAGACTGCCCCCAAACCCTCTGTAGGACAACAAATAAATAGAGGGGACCTCTGCTCCACTTAAATCAGGATTATCTTTTTTCTTCTCTCTGGGAGGAATATAGAGGAGAGCACTCCTTGAGTCATGGTGGGAACAAAATACCAACAGTCAGATGGAATGAGGAAGTAGGGGCTGACCTTACAAAATGTTCTTGCATGCATGAATTTCAAAACATGTTCTGAGGAAGAAGCAACCAATCAAAAAGGCCCATGGGAAAGAAACAGCTAATCAGGAAAAGATCATTAAATCCTTAAAAGCCTGTCCCTCAGCCCCATATCCATGCAGCAGCAGTGGCATTTCCTTGTCACTTGGCTGCTTGTTGGTTCCCTTAGCAGTGTTCTGATAAACCTCTTTTTTTTCCTAAAGAAAAAACAGGTATGAGTCCTTCCCTCCCCAAATAAGAGAATTCCTCTTGCCTGACTTTGAACTGATACACTGATTTTTTTCCTGTCTTTTTTTTTTCTTGGCTGTACTGGAGTTTGAACTCAGGGCCTTGTAATTGCTAGGCAAGGTGCTCTATCACTTGAGTCACATTCACAGACCCTTTTAATTAAATTATGTTTTTTTGGATAGTCTTGCATTTTTGTCTGGAACCAGCCTGGTATGGTGATCCTTTTACCTATGCTTCCCAGTAGCTAGGATTACTGGTGTGCATCCCCATACCTACCTTATTGGTTGAAATGGGGTCTTTCTAACGTTTATGCCCAGGTTAACCTTAACCTGTGATCCTCCTGATCTCTGCCTCCTGTGTAGCTGGTATTATAGATATAATCCCCATATCCAGCCTTTTTTTCTGAACTTTGAACTTAAACACTGGCTCTTCCTGGTTTTTGAGCCTACTGTCCTTCAGACTAGAACTATACCACCAAATCTACTTGTTCTCGGGTCTCAGACTCATACTGAAGCTACACAGTCAGCTCTTTTTGCTGACTCTGCCTGCAGAACTCGGAACTTGTCAGCCTCTTAAATCAATCATGTGAGCCAGTTCTTGAAAATAAGTCTGTGTATGTGTAATATTTGCACCCTATTGATTTGTTTCTCTAGAAAACCATGAAAAATTTTCCAGAAGGCTTCCTAAAAACAAGATACACTAAGTCTATTAGGCTAGTATACAATGAGCTTGATCTGAATTAACTGGTTTTTGGTGGACCTATAGTGTCACTCAGTGATGAATCTCTGTAGGCACTTGTCCAACATCCTCTAAATAGCTTTTTAGCCTTTTTCCTTGATTAATGCCAAATTAAGGACATTTAGTTCTGCTAAACTTATGATATTCTCCTCATTCTTCTTTATGTATGGGGGAAGACTGAAGTGGGTTTCAGATGTAATATAATATTTCCACTCATTTGAAAGCATGCTACCTCTTCACAGTTATTGTATATATTATAGAGAATGATTTCATTTGTTAATGACAAATGGTAGAATTAAAATATTGTTATTTTGCATCCCCAATGAATTGAATGGAGCTAGGAAGTGAGCATAGATGTCCTCTAACATTAGAAAAAAAATCAGTATTCACAGAAAGTTCATATATTGCAATTAGTTGATATGTCTCCTAAGTATCTTTTTTTGGTGGTACTGGAGTTTGAACTCAGGGCCTTGTATACATGCTAGGCAAGATGCTCTACTGCTTGAACAATGTCCCTAGCACTTTTTACTTTAGTTATTTTTCAGACACAGTCTCACATTTTGCCTGGGGATGGCCTTAAACCATGATCCTCCTACCTAGTAGCTGGGATCACAGGGATGAATCACAAAGCCAAGCTAGTACCTTTTAACCTCTGGCTCTGGCTTATTTTGCTTAACATGATGATCTCCAGTTCCATTCATTTTCCTGAAAATGACATAATTTCATTTTTCTTTATGGCTGAATAATTTTCTATGTGCGTGTATATATCCATTGATTGATTAATGAGCATGTAGGCTGATTCCATAGCTTGGCTACTATGAATAGTGTGATAAATATGGGTGTGCAGGTATCTCTACTTTATGCTGATTTAGATTCCTTTGGGTATATATCCAGAAGTGGTATCGCTGGATCAGATTGTATTTCTATTTTTAGTTTTGAGTAGCCTCTATACTGATTTCCACAGTGCTGTACTAATTTACATTCCCATCAACAGTGAATAAGGGTTCCTTTTCCATTTGCATCCTCACTAGCATTTGTTGTTGTTTCTTTTCTTTCTTTTTTTGTGACAGGGTCTTGCTATGTAGCACATGCTTGCCTCAAATTTGCTATACAGCCAGGCTGGCCTCCAACTTGAGATCTTCCTACTTCTACCTCCCAAGTGGTAGGATTAAAGCATGCCTGGGTGTTGTTTGTTTCTCTTTTTTTTTTTTTTTTTTTTTTGCGGTCCTCTGGCTTGAACTCAGAGTCTACATGTTGAGCCACTCCACAGCCCATTTTTGTGATGGGTGTTTTTGAGATAGGGTCTCTGGAACTATTTGCCAGGGCTGCCTTCAAACAGCGATCCTCCTGATCTCTGCCTCCTGAGTAGCTAGGATTACAGATGTGAGCCACCGGCGCCCAGCTTATTGTTTGTTTTCTTAATGATAGCTATTCTGACTCAGGTGAGATGAGATTTCAAAGTAATTTTGGTTTGTATTTCCTTGATGACTAAAGATATTGAACATTTTCATGCACTTATTGTCCATTTGTACTTCTTTTGAGAGCTGTCTGTTCAGTTCATGTGCTCATTTGTTGATTGGATCATTTTTCTTTTACTGTTAATTGTTGGAGTTCTTTATATATTTGAGATATTAATCACTTGTCATATGAATAGCTGGCTATAGGCTGTCTCATCACTCTAGCGGTTATTTCCTTTGCTGTGCAGAAGCAATTTACTTTGTGGTAATCCCACTTGTCTGTTTTATATTTGTAGTGTGTGCTTTTGGTGTCATATACAAAAAAGTGTTGCCAACACCAATGTGAAAAAGTTTTTTCTTGCCAGGCATGGTGGTGCACTCCAGTAATCCCAGCACTCAGGTGCCTGAGGCAGGAGGTTCACAAGTTCAAGATCAGCCTGGGCTATATAGCAGACCCTTTCTCAAAAAATCAAAAATTTAGAAAATTCTTTTTTTATCTTTCTTTCTTCTTCCCCTTCTTTCTTTACTTTTTTTTCTTGAGGTATGTTCTAACTATGTAGCCCAGGCTGGCCTTGAACTCACAATCCTACTGCCTCAGTTTCCTGAGTGCTGATTTTAAAGGTGTGGGCCACCACTCCTAGCAAGGAGCTTTTTCTTGATGTCTCCTTTTAAATTAAATTCCATAATAACTTGTTACTGATGTATAGAAGGGTGGTTGACTTTTGTGTAATAAGGTATGTCGTCTGACTTTCTAAACTCTGCTATTATTTCTAATAGATTTTGGTAGATTCCTTTTGGTCTCCTATATTAACAGCACACAACCTACATGATTTTCTGTTCTTTTTCTTTTTAGTGTCTCTAATTTCTTTTTATCATTTTATTGTGATAGATGGTGCCTCATTTGAATATAAGAAGTGATAGTATATGTCTTTGTCTTATTCTTACTTTTAATGGGGATAAATTTACTGCTTTTCCATTTGGGATAATATGCTATACTTTTGTTTTATTATATTTGTTATCAAGTTAAGAACATTTCATTGCAAAGTTGTTAGGCATTGTTAAAAAACTTATATCAAATTGTATTACTTGCCCTTTCTGTTTTAAATAATAGGAATTTTCAAGCCTATTCTTTTACTGTAGCAAATTAAATTTACAGGTATTTTCTAATATTAAACCATCCTTATAAGCATGGGGTAAAACTAACTTAGTCTTGGTGTAGTACTATCTTTTTTATTCATTGTCAGACTGATATTCTAGCAAACACGTAGAAATTTATGTCTCTATTAACAACTAAGATAGTTTTGTTATGCTTTTTTTTGTATTGTTCCTATGTAGTTTTAAAGTAGCTACTTTTAAATTAATTTAACTAATTAGTTAATTAATTTTATAGTGCTGGAGATTGAACCTATTGCCACTTTCATGACCAGCATATGCTGTACCACGGAACTACACCTCTAGCTTTAATGTAGAGGAAATCTTTTTCTTTGTGCATCAGCCTATGATAATTTGAATGAGATTGGGATGATCTGTTCTGGGCTTGGTGTTGCTTTGAGAAAGGTTTTAAATTACTGCTTTAGTTCCTTTAATATTAACAGGACTATTCAAGCCTGTTTGTAGATCTATTCTGTTCAGTTATTTTTTTTTCTAGGAACTTTTCCACTTTTCCTGATTTGTTAAAGTTAATCTGTGATAATGATCTATATAATGTCTGTTTTATCTAAGTTAGGTGCCTGTTTCTCATTTATCTGTTTTGATTTTGGTATCTCTCTCTCTGCAAATTTTTTCCCAAAGAAATAATTTTTACCTCTGTTGTGCCATTGCTTTCTATTTCATTGATTTGCGCTATTTTTAGTATGTTTCTACTTTCTTTAGATTTAGTCTAATGCTCTGTTTCAAACACCTTTCTAGCTTTCTTCCCTAGGATAATTATTTAAGAATATAAAATTCACTTCAAAGCACCACTTTTGCTATATTTGTTAATTTTTTTTTCTGGCATGGGGTTTGAACTCAGGGTCTCATAATTGTGAGGCAGGCGCTTTACCACTTGAGCCAATTTGTTAGTCCTTTTTTTTGGTGTGTTGAGTATTTTCAAGATAGGGTTTTGTGAACTATCTGCCCAGGCTGGCTTTGAACCATGATCCTCCTGATCTCTGCCTCTAACTAGGTAGGATTACAGGCCTGAGCCACCAGTGCCCAGCTATAACCCTTAATTTTGTATGGATTATTATTATTTACTTTGAGACACAGTAGAATGTTCATTATGAGTTGCTTAGCAGTTTTTTCTTTTTAAATTGGCATTAGTAATTGTATAATATAATGGATTTAATTATCACATTTTCATACATGTATATAATGTACCTTGGTCATATTCACCCCTCTTTACCCTATCTTATCCTCCCTCCCCCACCCACTGTCCTCCAATTGTGGATGCAAAATTTTGTATAGGCCAATTACATAAGCATTTTTCTTTTTTTTTTGTTGGGATTAAGATTTGAACTCAGGGCTTCACACTTGCAATGGAGACACTTACAAAGCAGGCACTATACTGCTTGAGCCACAACTCAGTACATTTAGCTCTGATTATTTTGGAGATGGGATTTTGTGAACTGATTGCCTTGAACTGCAATCCTCCTGATTTGAGTGTCTCAAGTAGCTAGGGTTACAGGCATGAGCCACCAGTGCCCAGTTTAAGATTTTTCTTTTTTGAGACAGGGTCTTGCTATGTAGCTCAGGCTGGCTTCAAACTCTCAGTCCTCCTGCCTTAGACTCATGAGTGCTGACTAGATCAAGCTTTTTAATTATGTTTTTAGATCTTCTGTATCCTTGCTAAATATTATGTCTTTATTGATAATTGAGAGAGCTGTAATGAAATCTCCCACCATGATGGCATAAATTTCTGTTTTGTTTTTGTAGTTTTATCAATTTTAACTACATATTTTGAGGCTATTTTGTAAGTTCATCTATAGCTAGAATTAAAACATGTACATGTATATATATATATATAATTTTGGCAGCCACTGAGTTATTGTTTTTTTAAACATTTTTATTAGCATATATTAGTCGTGCAGGGGAGTTTCATTGTTACATTTACATATATGCTTACAATAGAATCTGACCTTGGTTAGATTCATCCCCTCCCTCATTCTTGCTCATCCTTCTCCCCCTACATGAAACAATTTGAATAGGTTTCATACAAGTATATAAAGTACATCAACCATATTCACCCTCCTTTACCTTCTCCAGTCACCTTCCCCCTCCCACTATTATCTACTCCCTAAAGGGAACTGTTTTACATTCCTGTTCATTTTTTGTGTGTATTCATTGTTCAAAGGAATTTCACTATTGTATTTCACCCATGAATATATTGTACTTTAATCTGATTAACCCTCTTTACTACTTTCCCTTCCCCTTCTCCCTAACCCTTGTTAGTCAACAGCTTTCAGTGTTTCATTATGCCTTCTTCTTACATAGATGCAATGTATTTTGATATTATTCACTCTCTGTCACTCTCTTTTCTTCTCCCTAGTCCCATTTTTATCATCTTGTGTTGATTTTTTCTCACTGCAATAATGCTTTGATGTTAAAAATGTATCTTGTATGATAATAACAGAGATTAGAGTTCTCTTGGTTCATATTTGCCTTATGTGACTTCTAATTTTTTTAGTATACTGGGATTTGAACTCAGGGCCTCATACTTGCTAGGCAGGCACTCTACAGCTTGAGTCATCCTCCACCCCAACTTCTTCTCTAACTTTATATTAAACCTATGCATGTCCTTGATGCTTCAGGTGGGTCTCTCATAAGAAAGATATGTTGTATTATGTTTATTATTCTTATTTTAAAATTGTTGCTGTAATGTTTCTTTCAGTTTAAGAAAGACTCTTTTCAAACAGTCTTCTGAAATAGCTCTGTTGTTCAGATATCTTGATGCATTGGCTTGCTGGTTGCTATTTCTTGGAATACAGGCTCCCCCAACCCCCATATTTGCTGTGGGGAAAGGTTCAGAGACCAGGTCTCAGTCTGTGTCAGCTCAAATGAGTTAAAGGAATCGCTTTTGGAGGAATAGGTCCATTATGAATTTCCACATTTAATCACCCCTCACTCCACAAAGCTATTTGTTCATGTCAAGGTTTTTCCTTCAACCACCCCTCATTCACCTATAGACATTTAAGAAGACACCAGGTCTGGAGTTTAGGGTACAATTTGGAAATGACTGCTGGAGAATTGTCAGTCTCCTCAGCTCCTCAGCACTATTTATGAACTGTCTTGATTTTACTTCTGAAAACACCCATATCAAAATCTTCAGCAGCAGATGCCAGCAGAATATCCAGGATGGGACCAGATCAACATCATCTTGTGGGCCATCTTCTTCTCCCAGTGCCATGAGGAAGAGGAAACCCTATAGAATTCTTAGAAACAAAGAAAAACAAACATATAAGTTCATCCAAATAAAACTCAGTTTAAATTACTTAAGTTAAGAAAAGATAGAGCTTACCAGCCTGGACTGAAGTTTAATTTTGATTCCATTTATAGGTAAAGAAAAATGTACAAGTTATGCAAAACAGAAGAGTTAGTGCAAATGACGTTACATAGGCAGGATCAAATTTTTGCAAAATGATCTTATTATTATTATTTTTGGTGGGATTGGGGTTTGAACTCAGGGCTTTGCACTTGCCAAGCAGGCACTCTACCACTTGGACCACACCTCCACTCCATTTTGCTCTGGTTATTTTTGGGAATGGGAGTCTTACAAACTATTTGCCTGGACTGACCTCAAACTGTATCCCCCTGATCTCAGCCTCTCAAGTAGCTAAGATTATAGGTGTGAGCCACCAGTGCCCAGCAATTATCTTATTTTTATTGTTCTTAAATTTATTAGTTTGGTGTAATTTCTGACCATGAAATTAAACACCAATTAAGAGAAGGATGTTTAAGTAATCTATAACATATTATTAAATCAATTATTTTGCAACTTAATGTAAAATGATATTTGTGAATATTAGGCAATAGTGCAGAAAACACTGATGCTATAATACTAAGTGAAAAATTATTGCATAATATCATATCTCCACTATGACTTACTGTTATGTTTTTAAAAACCAAGTCACTTTGGCACAGAAAACAATTTGAAAGTGCTAAGTGTGGTGGTGAATAATTATAATCCTGGCACTTGGGAGGCTGAGGCAGGATTATCTAGATTTCAAGGCCAGTCTGTCTGGGCTACATAGGGAATTCAAGACCACTCTGTCTCAAAAACCCCACAAAAATAGTAACCTGGAAGGAAGAACACATAATAGTCCAAGTGATTGCATTAGGCAATGGAATGAGACATGGTTTTCCCATCTTTAATGATAATGAACTGGGTTTATAGTGTTGATTTTGAAAATTTACATTCTACTATATGATTTTTAAAGTGTCTTCTAGGTTTAAAGTTCAGTGATTTTAAGAACTTCAAGCTGTTCATTGAAAAATGGCTTAAAGACATACATTTATGTGATAATTTCTATCATCTTTGTTTACTATATCTGGTGTCTAATAAATATATGTTGCTCATTTGCAGTCCAGTAAAAAATAATTTGGGGCAGAATAGTTTACATTCTTACAATTATTCTTCCATTTCTGGGTCATAAATTTTTCTGTTTCCCACTTGTTAAACATATGTAGACTTACAACAGGGGTAAGCATGTCTAGGAGGGGAGAAAAAGTGTCTTCCAAGAATTGAAGCCATATAAAAGACACTCTAGTTTTCCAAGAACCAAAGATTTGCATTCAACTGCTTTTTTTTCAATTCTCCCCAAATTTATTCATTTTGGGGGGAAGGCTTTGTAGAAGTTTTTTGTTGCAAGAGAATTATGAAGAACAATGTGATACTATTGTTATGGATTTGTTTATTTATTATTTTTTAGAATCATACCATTTTTCATGTTAGCTGTGAGTTTTAAAAAATATTTTGGGCTGATAGCATGGCTTAAGTGGTAGAGCATCTATCTAGTATGTGTGAGGCCCTGAGTTAAAATCTCAGTATTACAAAAAAAGAAAATATTTCAAGGGAAATGGAATAATAGAAGAAGCTAGCTCATTTCCCTTATCTCACATAGGATAAGATAGTTGGAAAGAATGATTTGGAAAACCTATGCCTCTTAGACATTCAGTGCAGCAACACAGAGAAGTTCATTGAATGGTGTGTGAAAGAACAGATCACTTATCTCCAAATTCAGTGTTGCTCAAATTGTGGTCCACATGGCTCTTCTGGTCTATGAATTATTTTTAGTCAATGTAGTTGTATATAATTCACGTACAGACTTTTGCATAATTTGTTTTAATTGGTTTGTGTTTATTTGTTCTCATTGGTAGTTGTATGTTAACGTTATTTCCCAAGCTGACATATACACTCATTGATTCTGAGATGCTCTCTTACCAACCTTTGTATTTTACCCCAATTACTCTCCATATGTTCCTGGAGCCTTTGAAGTATCAATATGTTTTGGTGCTTTGTGACCTCCATGTTGTGTGTTGCTTTTGTTAGAGGAATTCTAAAGCAAGTTTCAGATGCCTTGATGTTTTCCAGGCTTTAAAAAAAGTCATGTAGATTTTCATAATGTTTTTTTTTCTTGGCAGTACTGGGGCTTAAACTCAGGGTCTCGTGCTTGCTAGGCAGGCACTTGAGCCACAAAGGATTGAAAATCCCTTAGATTTTCAATACTGTAAACTTTTCTTCTTAAGAACCTAAAAATCCTTAAGATGGAGGGGCAAGTTCAAATGATTGCCATCACTCTGTCCTCAGAGTCACCACTGTCTTTCAGTGACCACAGCTTTTGGAATCATTTGCAGATCTTCATGATTGATGTTAGGTTTCTCCAGTGTCCAGCTGCTGCAACATTAATTAGTCATCTTCAGTAACTTTGTCACTATGTCAAATTCTCAGAGCTTCTTTCTATCTTCAAAATGAGCTATTTCCCAGGAGCTCCTCAGTATCTTATGCAAATAAACCTCTGACCACCTGTTCTAACAATTAGCTAGACAAATCTGTATTTTGATTGGTTTTTGTCTGGTGCTAGGAATACAGCTTACAGCTGGTATGGCTGCTGCTATGGCTATTATCAGTATGAGGATACTTATGTGTGTATAGTGCTCTACAATTTACAAAAGACTTTTCAATCTGCAAGCTCACCAGATGCTCTCTAAAACCTGGGAAAGGAGGTATTATTGTCACTTTTAGATAGGCACTTTACCACTTGAGCCATGCCCCCAACCCTTATTGTCACTTTTATGAGAATTTTTGGTTGCCTCTTTCAAGGATATTGTGATGGTCATAGACATAAAGAAATGATTAGAAGAGTGAGAAGAGACATACATACAGAAAGTGGAAAAGATACAGACATATGTATATATGTCATATATATCATATATTCCATTTCTCTTGAGAGTCCTCACAAATAAAAGCCAATATCTCAAATGAAAATAAATACATAATGTTTGGTGGCTAATGCTTTTTTCAGATTATATTTGATTATTATTATAAAATTATTACTTTAATCGAGTGAAAAATTTATCTTTCTGTGAATTCTAGCCATGGTAGATGTTTAGAAAAGAATCACTTTGAGAGTGATGAATATGTGTATTAAAATTCAGCAAAATGTACATTTTGAATATATTCAATTTATGCAATGTCAATTAAACTTCAGTAGAAATGTTCTTAAGAAAGGAATTATGAAAAATTCTACAAAATAAAAGGACTCCTTTATATTATCATTGACTCACATAACTATTGGGAAACCACCCTGTTCATGTCTTCAGGCAATACCACATTGAAACAACTCATGTAATTGTCGAGCCATTTCTTGAAACACCTCAAAGCAACTTCTAATATCTTTGACCTTTAACATATGTTTTCCTAATATGTAACTACTGAAAACTTCTACTATAGGCCAATTGCCTCTTGTTTGCACTAAGCAAACTAGGAGAACAGTTGCTCTTTTTGTTACTTTTTTGTGGCACTGGGGTTTAAACTCAGGGCCTCACACTTGCTAAGCAGGCACTCTTACCACCTGAGCCACTCCACTAGCCCCAGTCGTTCATTCTTATTGGAGTCTCCTTACTCTTCACACAGTGACTGTCATTGAGGCTCTTGAGAAATATGTCAAGGAAATATACTCATTTTATTCTGAAGAAGTATCTCTTTTCTATATTGTGATTCTAGGAAATAATTCTAAAGATCCCCTTTGCACAGCCAGAGGACCAAATAGCTAGTTTTTAAATGTCTCCCTTCTGGATCTCATCACACCTTGTGCTTTCCAGAGGCATGTGGAGTTTCAAGCGTATTGATTGACACCCAAGACAATAATGAAAACTCCATCTTTCCTGGTTTACAATACTTTACTATATCTTTCAGTGGCTCCTTTCTTCTCATGTTTTGCTAACCAGAGTCCTATGATATGTCCATCTAAGTAGAAAGAGCAGAGGGAAGGAGAGAGGCTGTCTGTCACTATTTTGAGTTCATGGGATCAACCATCAATAACCATCAGGGTTTCTAAAATGGCTTCTTAGTTCTGTCTCTCTCTCTCTCTCTCTTTCAATTTACCTGTTGTAAAATATTGATTTATACTAGGTTCTTTCTTTGAGATATTGGCCCAATTTATATTTCATAGGTTGGCACAATAGTTTTGAAGGATTGAGTTCATTTATTTGTTCATTACTCTATTTATTCATTTGTTTAATAAATTTGGAATGAATGATTCCCAGATGTTATACACTCTGTTATATATAGTGTTGATAAGGTATACTGAATAGGTGTGTGAGACAGCTAATGAGTAGACAAAAGGGAAATAAAAATATAAATCCTAAGTGTTATGAAGGACAGAAGAGGGATGTTATAACAAATAATGAGTACTCTATTAAGGCTGCTTTAAATGCGGTAGCTATTTTGTCTAACAGGAAGACAATTGACTCCTAAATGTGAGAAGCCTTTTAGGGTAGGTGTGTGTTTATTAAGGAGTATTCTGAGTCAGGCATGGTGGCATCTTAGCTCTCAGGAGGCACAGACAGGAGCACAAGTTCAATCTCGGCCTGGGCTACATAGTGAGTTCAAGATTAGCCTAGTGAGACCCTGTCTTGAACGAACAAAGAAGCAAACAAAAATAGTATTCTGGAAAAATTACCTTCTCACGGAAAAGCAATATGATGCATTGGGCTTTGGAAGAAGCTTGAGATTTGCAATTAAATGAGGCTGTTTGAATACTTGCTTAGCAAAATATTTGCTATGTGGCCATAAAAAATTTAGAAACACTTAATGAAATTTGGTTGATAACAACATTTATTAATATTATTTTGGGGACTAACTGGATGATTCTGGAAACACATTTTTTTTTGCAGTCCTGGGGATCGAACCTAGGGCCTCATGAATGCTAGGAAAGCAGTCTACCACTGAGCCATACCCTAAGCCCTATTGTTTTCTGTAAACAAC
Organism: Castor canadensis; assembly: GCF_047511655.1. Classification (NCBI taxonomy): domain Eukaryota; kingdom Metazoa; phylum Chordata; class Mammalia; order Rodentia; family Castoridae; genus Castor; species Castor canadensis. The sequence goes on from NC_133405.1 coordinate 115,168,256, forward strand.
AATTGGTTTTCTAAATATTCCTAAATAAATAAAGGAATTATCTCTTAACATAAGTTTAAATTAATTTGTGATTTCTTTATCCATCTATAATATGCTTTATAAGTTCTGGGTATGGAAATATTTAATACCTTAATTCTATATGTGGAAGATTGAAGGTTAGATAAGTTTAATGATTTACCAGTGCTACACTGACAGCCCAGGAAGTGAGCATTACTTGGCTGATGGTTCAGCATATCAGCTCCCCAGTAACCTTAACACAATATATCAGTTGAGAGCAGTTGAGTTCTAAGGCAGTGTCATAGGCATCTTCCATTGCATCATGATTAGTTTTGCACATAAGAGAACTTAATCAGTGTTTGGAAACTAGCAGTGTGAATATCTTTCTTCTACTCTTGGAAATATTAAAAAGAGGAAAATATGTCTCATGAACCCCTTCTGACTGAAATCAGGAAACAAATAGTTCTTGGACTCCAAAATACATTGTATTTATATATGGACCATATTTATATGAATATTTATAAGGCTTATAAAAGAAGACGAGGTTGATATAAGCTGTACAGAGGAAGTGAACAGAAAGAGAATGGTGAGCAGGACTAATAGTGGAACTCAGAAAAATTTAGGAAAAATATAAATAAGGAAAGTGAGGGTCTTACTTAGATGTGCTAAAGCTATATCCATCATTTGTAACCATAGGTGCAGAAGGTGGGTTAATTGATCTGGTGGCAGAAACTCTCAGAGCCCATTTGGGGTCAGAGCAGTAGAAAAGTTGGGGTTATGCATAGAATCACACAAATGAGTTATAATTGCCGGAAGCATTTTGTCTCTATGGTAGTGGAGACTGAACCATTGTGAGGATGTCCTTGTTTATATCTTATCCATAACCCATGGTATAGGTATAGTAATGTCTTAGAAATAACTGACCCGGGAGAATGTAACTTATTTAATGATGACTATTAGAAAAGGTACAGACAGAAAGGCACTATACAAAAAAAAGAGTGATAGAGTAGTAAATACAACACAAGAAGTACATGCTCCCCAAGAATGTTGCCTTAGAGCCACTGAAAACTGTTACTGACAGCCATAACTGGTGTGAGTTCCATCTGGTTTTAACTCAAAGCTCCTGAACATGTCTTTTGCTGCAAGCCCCTGTGACTTCTTCACGGTAGCTTTCTCTGGTTATTTTCTCCACATGCCAACCAACTAGAAGTACCATGGAATTTACATCATTAGCAACAGCCTTCGACCAATAAAAAGTAGGAATTCTGGAAGCATGAAGGCCAGTCCTGATAGGAGTTCTATTATGAGTTCTGCATCCCTGTTACTTGTCATCACATTGGATCTTGTTAGAAATGCAGAATCTCAAATTGAACATGGTGGCACACTCCAGTAATCCCAGCACTCAAGAAGATTGTGCATTCGAAACCAGCCTGGACTGTGGAATGAGAGCCTGCCCCTCTCCCCAAAAAAGAAAAAAGAAGCATAGAACCTCAACCCCTATCTCCAATGTACTGAATGAGAACTTCAAGTGATTTGCATACACATTAAAGTATAAGAATCCCTATTAAACATGATCTTCTACAGGACTTCATCAGGGTTTTGAGTCCACTTATCCACATTAGTAACCTTCATTAATGCACCCTGTAATGGCTGCCATCCATTCCTTGTCTTGGCTTATCATCCTCACACCAGTGTTTCTAGAGACCATGTCCCAAATAATCAACTTGCCCTCACATCTTTGTGTTAGGGTGTTCTGAGGAAACCCAGCCTGTGATAGTGACCAAGTATTTCATGACCAAACATTGGCAAACTTGTGATGAACAGTATACTGAAAAATAATTATGAAAGTGATTGCCTCTCTGAAGAAAAGTCACAAAGGAGGAATGTAAGAACTCAAGGAAAAGATGAAAAGATAACAGGAAGATAAAAACATGAGTTTACAGGACATGGTAGACTATTAAAAGGCAAATGGCAGAATCATGGAAATAAAGGTGAAATTGGGAGGAAGAGATCGATCATAAACATGATTGCAGACATTATAATAGTAGATAAGCAGTAGGAAAACAAAAATAAATGAACATAATAAACTTAATGAAGCAAAAGTTAAAAGAGATTGGAGAGAAAAATAATAGTATAGAAGACAGGGGACATCCAATAATGCTTAAGTGAAGTCCCTGGAGAAGAAAAATAAAACAGAATGGGACAAATACTTAAATGTGTAATTAAAAAAAACTTTCTTGAAAGAGAAGACAGTCTTTACTCTGTGAGCCAAGGGAAAATGACTTAGGATTGTCTACACTAAGGCATGTACTAGTAAAGTTATTGGACTTTAATGATAAAGAAAGAGTACATTGTGCATCAAGTAAAAAGATCAAGTCCCTCAGGCTGCCTCAGATGTCTCCATAGTATCAGTGCAGACCACAAGACACTAGAGAGCTTCCTATGAAATACTCAAAGAATAGAAGAATAAACCAATGATTTTTATATCTAGCCAAGTTGTCTTTCATGAATAAGGGCAACATAAATTATTCAAATTATTATAAATGGAATATAATCTGAATATGCAAATGCAAAGGGATATTGTTATTATGATCTTTTCTTGAGAAAACTATAAGAAGATTATAAGAATATGAACTTCAGCCAATAAATAGGTGACCAGAGAAAAGACTAGTGATGAGCATCAAAAGTATTTTAATTGTAGAACTAAGACTAAAACACAGATATGGGGATTACAATGACAGATAAATGTATTTGTCTAGACAATATTTGAAATGACACATTTAAATATGCTGTTAGGAAAACAGAAGAAAAGTAAGATTTGTGATTGCTTTAACTGAGAAACAAAATGCATTATTTTGGACTTTCAAATAAAATTAAAAGCATAAAAGTGTGAACCTATATACTGTAGTGTACAGAGAAAACACTAAGAAAGAAAATATTACTTAAGAAAGAAGTTGAGCTCAGAAAAGGAGAGATTACAATGGTGCAGGGGCTGGAGACAGGGGAAGTTGGGGGGAGATTTTTGTCAAAGGATGTTAAAATTTCAGTTAAATAAGAGGAATAAGTTCAGATGTACTACACATTCTGGTGATGATAGTTAATGATAATATATTGTATAGTGGAAAATTGCTTACAATGTAGATTTTAAATGTTATTACCACAAAAAATAAGTATGTGAGACAGTGTATGTATTAATTTGATTTAGTCATTCAACAATGTATGTGTATTTTATAAATATATATCAGAACATCATGTTGTACACCATAAATATATGCAATTTTTATTTGCCAAATAAATAAAATTTAAAAAGTAAAAAAATGGTAAAGGACAGGGAGGAAAGGGAAATTTAAAAAGCAAATAAATTTGTATTGTTGCTTTGCAAGTGTCATTTGAGTTATTGTTGAATAACCAACAATAAAAGTTGAATAACCAACTTTTTTTGAGATAGGTCTTGCTATGTACCTAACCCAGGATGGTCTGGAACTTTTCTTTCTTCTGCCTCTGCTTCCTGGGTGCTAGGATTACAGGTGTGACCACCATTCCCAACATATACAACAATTCTGTTTTAGTTAAAATGTATCAGAAAATTCTTTAATAACAAACCAAATTACCAGAAATGACCTATTCAGTTACAACTTGTTAGGGAGAGGGTTTGGGGAGGATCTAAAAATGTATTAAGGAGTGATTGAGGCCATAGTTTGGTTTGATGAACAGAGAAGAGTCTGTTAACTGGTGTAACATAATACAAGATTTAAGCCACAGGGCTTCACATTGTTGAAAGAATGAGTGATTAAAATAGGCTTTCTTATTCAAGTACTTACTTTCATAAAAACTTATGCATAAAGTAATTGTGAAGTGGTCTTTAATGACACTGTAGATTTTTCTTACATGGAAGGATGAGCATCCAGGTAACTAGAAGGGTACAGGAGTGGGAAGCTCTTGTCATTCACAAGTACAATATGATTCCAACAATTGTGCATATTAGTGTGCATCATAATAATTAACCTAAATAAAAATGCTTTGTGTTGAGCTATCTTATGTGAGGAAGTGTTAAGAGAGTGAAGGCCTTCATACGCAGAATGCATAACTGATTTCAGATTAGCACCAAAGAAATACATAAACACATTCTGTAAGCAGCTAACCTAGATACCTCAGATTATTCAGTAATAAACTCTTCAATTGAAAGAAAATTCTTGTTGAAAATGTGCTTTCTGAGATTTTCTTTTCACACTGCTTCCAGCTCCCTAGAGAAGGCAATGCTTTATAGAGCTACCTAATAGACCAGGAAAACTCACTGAGCTAGTGACTACAGCACAAGAAGTGCCAAAGAAGACATTTCAGGTATCATATTCTCTACACTAATCTAAGTGGCAGTCAGAAACTTTAGATACTCATTCATGTATTTGATCTATATTAGTCCATACACTCCTAAAGGAAAAGAATTGACTCATGATTCATAAATTTTTCAAATGTGGGAATCCTTTTTAAAATAATATTTTTACAATTTTTTGTTGTGGTTTATAGACATAATTAATTTTTAAATATTGATCTTACTAAATTCACTTATTAATTCTAACAATTTATTGAATATTTTTAAAGAAAATTTGTGGCAAACTTTTTTTTAACCATCAAAACATTTAGGCCAGGTGTGGTAGCTCATGTTAGTAATCCCAGCTACTCAGGAAGTGAAGATCTAATGGATCATGGTTCAGGGGAAAATGTCAGTGAGACCCTCATCTCAACAAACAAGCCAGATGTGGTGGCATGTGCCTGTCAACCCAGCTATTCAGGAGGGGTAAGTAGGAGGAGCATGGTCTGAGGCTGGCCCGGACAAAAAAACATGAACCACTTCCTGAAAAATTTGCTTTAGTTAAAGCAAAAAGCAAAACAAACAAACAAACAAACAAAACCCGGGGGTGGGAGCAGGACTCCAGTGGTAGCACTTACCTAGCAAGTGAGAGGCCTTGACTGATCACTATTCCACAATGCTATAATGACCATCATATTTTTGCTGGTCAACACCCCTTATTGAAGCACTCGTACCCCAATTTTCTATGGTGAACCATTCTTCCTTTTTCTACTCAGTCCATTCATGTTGTGTGATTTTGACTTTACCCTTGACTCCAGTGGTAGGCATGTTTCTCAGTTCTGGCCTATCAGAATATCCCACCTCCTTGACCACAGTAATTACATCCAAGATGGGCATGGGTTACCCAATTTGAGATAGTCTTATGACCTTTTCTGGGACTGTTGAGAGTGGGACAGTGCTTTTGTCTTGGACTGTTAGGATATGCCTATGTACCTATAGCTGCTGGCAACTATCTTAAATGGTAAAGTATCCATGAAAATAAAGTCTCCAAACAAGAGATAAAGCTTTGAGGAAATGGATGCCATTTTCATAGTTTGGGCCACTAGATCTGTTCTTGCCTAAATTTATCTATTTTCTTTTCAGATATATGAGCTCATAAATTTCATTTTTAGTTCATATTGGGTTTTTTTTTGCTTGTTTTTTGCAGTACTGGGGTTTGAACGCAGGGCCTACACCTTGAGCCACTCCACCAGCCCTTTTCTGTGAAGGGTTTTTTCAAGATAGGGTCTCACAAACTATGTGCCTAGACTGGCTTTGAACCACGATCTTCCTGATCTCTGTCTCCTCAGTGGCTAGGATTACGGGTGTGAGCCACTGGTGCCCTGCTTGTATTGGGTTTCTATTACTTGAAAGCAAGGTAATTTTGATATAAATTATTTGTGATGATATTGCATTTTTATTAATTATAGTAGCATTATTTAAAACATTATCATTAATATTTGTGAGACATATTATTTAGTTTCTGTGGAATTAACACTATGTATATATGGGCAAGTAGACCTTTTGCAATTAACTACCACAAGGGTCAGAGATCCATAGGTTTGGAACCATTTAAGTTCAAATTTTGGAGGTCACTACACACAGATTAAGGTCATGCTTACTATTTTATTTAATTTTTTTGGTGGGACTGGGGTTTGAACTCAGTGCTTTACACTTGCAAAGCAGGCGCTCTACTGCTCTAGCCACATCCCTAGTCCATTTTGCTCTGTTATTTTGGACATGGAATCTTGAGAGCTATTTTCCTGGGCTGGCCCCAAACTGCGATCCTCCCAATCTCACCCTCCCAAATAGCAAGGATGACAGGTGTGAGCCACCACTACCTGGTTTAAGGCCATGGTTACATATGCAAAATGTGGAGTAGGAGGTAACTATATTGAAAATCTAGTGGAGCTTAGAAAGCTAATCAACACTGCATTTTTCCCTCTCAGCCAGCATAGTTTCAAGTCAAATATGGCTTGCATCTAAAAAATATGCACTGCAGTAAGATGGTATTTTATAGCAGTTGAAAATACTTCAGGGAATTCTCAGATGTAGAATATTTAGAACTTCAATAAAGCCACCAAAGTTTTATTCAGTAGAATAAGTTTATTATTCCCAATGCTGACTTAAAAAGAATAAGGAGGATATGTACATAGCTAAAGCTATTTCTCAAACATTATTTTATTATTTTGTTAGTTTGTTGAGCTAGTCTACTATTTTCCAGGTGCCTCCAAACACATTATTTCATTTAATTTTAACAGTAATTATGTAAGGAAGTGAACTACAAGGTATTGAGACTGTGTTGAACACACACATGTTTGTATTTCAATTTTATAAGGTGAGTGTTATTAGAACCATTCAAGGAAGGCAAAAGTGTTAAATACATTGGCCTGCTCAGTTCACATATCGACACAAAGGTGAAGCTCAAATTATTACAAATTTTTCTGTATTCAAGATTCTGTCTATTTTCTACCTTTTTTTTGGTGGTACTAGGGTTTGAACTCAGGGCCTCACACTTGCTAGGTAGGCACTCTACCACTTGAGCCACTCCACCAGTCCTCTTTGTGTTGGGTATTTTCAAGATAGAGTCTTGTGAACTATTTGCCTGTGCTGGCTTTGAACCAAGATCCTCTTGATCTCTGCCTCCTGAGTAGCTAGGATTACAAGTGTGACCCATCAGCACCCAGCTATTTTCTACCATTTCAAAACTTCCAATAGATCTGTGTAGGACATATATGTCTGAAACAGAATTGAGTGAAGATTTGCTTTGTCAGATGGATATTGAAGACTAGGTATATCTGTATTTTTTGCTTTCATATGATTTGAATTATTGAAAAAAGTCATGTTTTCTCAATTATTCAGTGGATTCAATTCAATCAAAACATCCCTTCTTCCTTCCCTCCTTTCTTGTCTTCCTTCCCTTTTTGTTTGTGTTCTTCTTTCTCCTTCCCTTCTCTCCTTACTCTTCTTTTTCTTCCTTCTCCTCCGCTGATTCCTCCCCTATTCCCTTTCCTTTTCTGTGGTGGAGATGTAGTGGAAGGGAAGTCTTCCTTTCCCTAATGTGCCAAATTTTTACTCCATTCCCTAGATTGACTAAAATAACCTTTTCTAAAGTGCACTTTAAATATTGCATATTGGAAACACTAACTCAATTATAACACTCAAGGCTGAGGCAGGAAGATGAAGGTTCAAGGCCAGCCTGGGCTACATAGCAAGACCCATCCTGGCTCAAAACACGAACAGCAATAAGAATTATGAATAAGAATTGTGAATTATGAATAAGAATTATGGCACTCTATGGGTATATTGATCTACAATGGCGAGGGCCAAAGTGAAAGTCTAGTGTAGACCTGATAGTCTTGAAGTAAGAGAAGGTCAAGGTATGCAAAATAGCATGTATGTAGGATGAGCAAATCTAAAGTTTTAATGTACATAATGAGGGATATTATAATAATATCCCTATTATAAATAGTAATGTATTGCGTTAGGATTTTTATTAAATGAGTAGGATATACCTGGTTTTACCATGGGGGCAAGGAATGAGTAACCATGTGAGAGGATAAACATGTTAATGTGTTTTACTAATAGTAACTATTTTATTAAAATTCATCTTATAACATGTTGTATACTTTAAATATGTATAATAAAAGTTGATGAAAAAAATATAAAAAACAAAATACAGGGATTATAGGTAACAAAGAAAAAGACATGAAAGTCAGGGTGAGTAGGGAGAGTTGATATAGGGGGAAAAACGGGTGACAAGACCAGCTCTTTAAATACCATTGTTGCTAGTAATTTGAAATGTTCATCTTCCTTGACCTCATTGCAGGTGGACTTGACAATACCCAGCCTGTGTTAAACTCTACTGTCTATTTTCTGCTCATACACAAGATGAAATCACAAAACTAAAAAGGTCTACTTGAAGTTCACACCATTCAACTTAAGCAAAACTTCCTGATGGTTTCATTGGGCTTCAAATGCAACATATTTTTAGCTTGAACTAATTTATCTCTCCCTTTTCCATATGTTCTAATATTTGGCTTCCTAATTTGTGTCAATGCCACACCATTTTCTAGTCACACAGATGTCACAGCTAATTCATACTTTTCTGTACATATTTAGTGTTCACATACCAGCATTTACACAATCCTGGAGATTATGGGTCTTTCCACTCCCCCTACCAGGGTCCCAGTTTGAGATATCATTACTGGGTTATTATTATTATTTTCCATTACTGGGGTTTGAACTCAGGACTTACACCTTGAGCCACTCTACCAGCCTTTTTTATTGTGATGGATTTTTTTGAGATAGGGTCTTGAAAACTATTTGCCCAGGGCTGGCTTCGAACCATGGATCCTCCTAATCTCTGCTTCTGAGTAGCTAGGATTACAGGTGTGAGCAGTGCCTGGTTTACTGGGGCATTATTATAACAGGCATCTTGTTATAGTGTTTATCTCAGTCTTACATCACTTCCAAACTAATCTGAATGGCAGTCGACATCATAGTATGTCCTCACTTCGAATTGTTCTCATTGTTTATCTTATAAAATCCGTACTCATTGTAATGGTACTCAAAGTCACCCCTTATTTATTTCACACTTAATTTGTCTGAATTTTTCCCATTGCTTTCTTGACTCCTAGAAATACCAGACCCTTCAAGACCCTTGAAGACCCCTGGCATTATGTTTGTCCCAATTCCTTGAACTAGAATGTCATTAGATTCCTAGTTCTGGTTAGTTCTGAAGTTATCTTTTCTTACTTTGAGTGTTGCCAGCACATTTCTAAGACAAGAATCTTATTATTCTGTACATTGTAGATATTTATTTAATCTCTTATCATGTCTGTTAGATTGGGAGCTCATTGAGGAAAAGATTGTTCAAACTCGCCTTCCTCACAAGGGCCTTTTATATGTACTTTACGCATTTTTAAAATGAAAAGTGACTAAACTTTGGGTTTGTATTCTTTCTCAAATGGTGACTAGAAACATCCAGTACAGTTGTGTGTATGTTCACATGTTCATTTTGACCTCTGTTCTGAACCTCTTTCTAAAGACTAATTTCATTTAAGGTTGTAGGTAGTTAAGGAATAGAAATAATGCCTTTGTTCTTTGTGCTATTAAGGCACTGTGGGGAGCTGTTTTAAAAGCATGGAGATGGATAAAAGGCAGAGTTCTCTAATATTTTAAAATTTAGATGGATGCAGTATAAATCATTTCTGGAGGTGACACAGTACCCCACTGTAGTACTGTAGCTGAGAGGACTGTTAGATGAAAGTAATCTTTTCTAAACTCAAACTGACATGGGAACAGTTAAGTCTGATTTGTGAGCTACTGAAGTGTCATCCTTTATTCTTTTCAAAGACCTTAACAACTTGAAGGTGAGAACAAAGGGAAGGAAGGAAATGGAGACTGATTTATTTTTCTTGATGTAGAAATTGATGTTCATCAAAATCTTCTTCCTAATGACTTGCAATGATACAATTGATGGGCTGTAAAAATGTTCACTGAATTTTGACATATTGGGTCACATTTTTATTTCATTTTGAGAGAATTTGGGGATTCAGCTCTCTATGTGTGAATAGCATTGTGTCCCACTACTTAACAGTGGTAGTATTTATGATCAATCATCTGCACTATGACTTGCCACAATTTCCCAGGTTTTCTTCAACTTATTTTATTCTGAGTATATGAATCTAATTCTACATTTTGTTTATTCATAAAATCTTTTTTCTCCAGTAAGTTACAAAAAGGGAAAAGAAGTTAATTCATGTGCTCTTCTAAGGATTAAATAGTTGTTTGAATCGAAGAGGGAAACAATAAGTACAGAATATGACAAAAATGTTTACCGTGTTTTTTAATTCCAACCATATGAGTGAGGTCATTAGTATTTTCTTATCATTTTAGAGAGAAGTCATTCATATTTTCTTGATATCTGCACTTTCTTTTTCATTCATTTATTCATCAAATGTTCTATGACAGCTAGAGTTCTAGGTGATGACATCCTAATTGTGGGTTCTGTTTGCTTTGGGGGGCACGCTTTAAGGGGACTGGCTGTACTGATGTTTGAACTTAGGGCCTTGCACTTGCTAGGTAGGAAATCTACCACTTGAGCCACATCCTCAGATCTATTTTGCTTTTGTTATTTTTCAGATAGTCTCCCACTTTTGCCTAGGGCTGGCCTTGGACTGAGATCCTCTTACCTCGGCCTCCTGTGTACATGGGACTATAGGCATGTCCCACCATGATTGACTTATTTTTGAGATAGGGTCTCACTAATTTTCCCATTGTTATCCTTGAACCACAATCCTCCCATCTCCACCTTATACATAGTTAGGATCATAATCATGTACCACCATGTCTGGCTCAATAGTGTGTTCTTAATTTATGGGATAACATCCTCCATCCTACTACCATCTCTATTTACTACATGGTGTCCAGAACTGATCAGGCACCCTAATATTTTATTTTCTACCCATTTTTGTAATCATTTCTATAATATATGTGGGACAAAATGATTCTCAAAAATATACCATGCTGTTAAGATACTTAGTCCCAATGCCAACTTGAGTTTCTTTTAAAAAAATTTTTTAATTTTATGGTGGGAGGGGGTACATTGCATCATTTAGAAAAGTTCTTAAAATATATCAAATATATCACACTTGAATTCCCCCCTCCACCATTCTCCTCTATTCTTCCCTCCCACCACTCCTGGAATAGTTTCAACAGGTATCATTTTCCCATTTACATACATGTATACATAGTATTAGGTCTATATTCCACATATGAGAGAGAACCTGCAGCTTTTGACCTTCTGAACCTAGCTTACTTCACTTAAGATGATATTCTTCAGTTCCATCCATTTACCTGCAAACACCAAAATTTCATTCTTCTCTGTGGCTGAATAGAATTCCTTGTATATAAATACCATTTTCTCTTAATCTATTCATCAGTAGGGGGGACATCTTGGCTGTTTCCATAGCTAAGCTATTGTGAATAATGCTGCAATAAACATGGGTGTGCAGGCACATTTGCTATAATCTCACATTCCTTCAAGTATATCCCTAAGAGTGGTATAACTGGCTAATATAACAGTTCTAATTTTAGTTTTATGAGGAGCCTCCCTACTGTTTTACATAGTGGTTGTACTAATTATATTTATGTGAGGGTTCCTTTCTTCCCACATCCTTGCCAACATTTGTTGGTGTTTGTGTTCTTAATGGTAGCCATTCTAACAGTGAGGTGGAATCTTAACTTGGTTTTGATTTGCATTTCTTTTATGGCCAGGGATGTTGAGCATTTTTTCAAGTGTATTTTGGCCATTTGGACTTCTTCTTTTGAAAAAGCTCTATTAGTTCATTTCCCCATTTCTTCATTGTGTCATTGATTTTTAGTGGGAGTTTACCAACTTGAGTTTCTTTTAGGCATGCTAGGAAGGCAGCTATTATATACTGAGGTTTCCATGAAGGACAGATCGGAATTCTGTTTTGAATGAGAATGTGAGTCTCCCTATGACTGGAATCCTGTTCTAAGAAAGGGCTTCCGGTTTCTAATTTAGAGAGTACAGGTGTCAGCATCACCACTACTGTAATGAACCATGGAAATAAGAAACTATTAGTTTATTTTTTTTACACATGTGAACAAATGATTGTCTTTTATGTGCCATAATAATAATAATTATGACATAAGGGAGATATATTTAATTCTTGTTTCCAATTTTTTACCCTTTCTTGTATCCATGCCCTTTGCCAAGTAACTGCTTGTTTTTTCATTAAAAGAAGAATATACTTCCTTATTCTTAAATTTAGGGCTTGGCATCTCACTTTCTTTGGCCAATGGGATGTAATGGCTACAATACTGTGCCACATCCAAGCTTAAACCTTCTGAGGCCTTGTACTTTCCCCTTTGATCCTTTGCACTTATGTCATCACCATGAGAATCCATGATCCAGTTAGTCTGCTGATCCAAGGAGCTTAAGAGACATGTGGGGCAGAGCTGGATTCCACTGACCTGGGCCTTTCAGCTGAGCCATTTCAGCTTTTGTGCAGTCCTATGAGAAATAAATGTTTAGAGTTATTTGCCATTGAGATTTTGTTCTTATTCGTTATGCAACAATAGCTGGCTGATACCATATATAAGAGCTTGAGTTTGCTACTAGACAGACCTGAATTTGGACAACCCCCTAGAGATTCAGTATTAGCATATGTAATCATAATAATGCATTAAGCATAATGATGTATGCAATCCTAATAACTGTAACTGTATCACAGTATTAGAGGCAGTGCATGAAATAATGTATGTACAATATTAGGCAGAATGCCTTACTATTAATATTATTATTCTTACAGATACAAAGATACTTTGGGATTTAGAAACAATGAAATACAATTTGAAGATAAGGATTAGATTTTAGAATATACGGTGGTTTAGAAAGGGCATTTATTTTTTTGAAACTTGGGGCACATAAATCCTTTTTCTTTAACTTAATGACTGTTTAACTTCATAAATTTACTATTCAATTCAAGGGAGATGAATAATTGGTTTGGAGTTTTTTTTCTTTTAAAGGGAAATAAAAACATGACTTTACCAGCATCAGTTAGTTGATAAAGTACAGTTACTCACATGGTGTAGTTAGCATGTTTGACTTGTTTGTGACCAAGATTTTGGAAGAATACATCAGAGATTTATTTTGTAATTTTCTACATGCCAACAGAAAACAGCTTGCCCTCCCCTCCCTCATTGCTATCAAGTCAGAATAAATTGACTCCTGATGCAAAGTTGTGGCTAGAAGTTGAAATTTACATGTGATTGATGGTCAAAGTGCTTACTAGCTGTACCTCCCTTTCTTGTATATTACCTCCTTGGCTGGGGTCTATTCTGTGTAAAATATTGAGTAGTCACTTTTTTCTTTGCTCCTCACATGCCCTTGAAAGTGAATAAAAATAATTAGCTAAATTGATTTTTTAAAAAAGAAAAGAAAACTCATGGATAAATATGTTTTGCAAAAATATATTTTTAATTCTTAAGTTTTCAAGTATACTATCTTAATGTGTTATTTCTTCACCAATTGGTGAGTCAATTGTCAATTGGTTCAACCAGCTCTTAGCAGCAAGTTCAAGTTTTCTTGATGGAATTTTAGAATGAATACCAAATCCCTGAAGTGGAGGAGCCCTATTTCCATAGTGCAAAAGTTTCCCGATGTTCAATTTGTATCTCTATAAAGAGAAGCCCACAGGGGAATGTCAGGGCTGCAGTTGTAAAAGGCTTTATGGTTGCAGTAAATCCAAAATATGCTAGATTTGCCTTTGCTCTTTTCATTTTGATATGTTGCTAATGAAATTAGTGCAGATGCTTAGATCTCAGGTTTTGTTTCTTTGAAATACATGCACATGAATTTATATAACACAGGTAGACCACTGTTTTCATTTTGACTCCTCCAAAAGTTGACCTCAGGCTATGATTTGGGTGTACATAGTTTATTCAATCGTGACACCAGAAAACATGTAGAGGAAGCTAGGAATACAGAAAAGGCAGTTACTACTGTGGGCAACTGGAATTTCATTTAGAATTATCCTACCAAGGGGAGAGGGAGCTGATGTATTCATCTCTTTGTATTATGCCTTGTTTGTTGAGAGCGGCTTATGGGGGTGTTAACTTCCAGGTATTTCTAGTCTGCCCTGCACAGGCAGGACTCATTTCTGTAGCCACAGGTAGACCTCAGTCATAAAGAAGGTGTGTAATGTATAATTGTCCACCCAAGCTGTAGGTGACTTCTGGGGTTAGCACAGGGGACAATGTGTTTCTTTTACTTTTATTTGAAAATAAAAAAAATTAAATCAAATTTCTCATGTTAAATGCATTTCAACAGCAAACATTTCTGTTCTAAATAATGAGTCGATGGAATGAAATATTTGCAGTGCCCTGCTCTATTTCCATGAGGGTTTTTATTTTCTAAAATTAAATTCCTTTGTTCCTATTGGTGTACGGAATATACTATAATTCAGAAACTCAGATTTTTTTCTCATAGATAAAAGTCAAAATTAGAAAAATTAATTTGACCTAAAAATCCCCAAGTTTATTAATTTGTTGATTTTCCCCATCTGTTTTGGTTTCTATACCTTGACTTTCCCTAACTTTAGGGATTTTTGTTACTGATTCTTGCCACTAGATGTCAGTATACAACTAGAATAATATCTAAATGCTTTTCTACAAAAGTTTCAAACTATCTCCTTTGCTGAGGTTTCAATAACTTAATTTTTTGCGGTACTAGGGTTTGAACTCAGGGCCTCATGGTTGTTAAGCAAGCACTCTACCACTTGAGCCACTCCACCAGGCTTTTATTGTGCTGGGTTTTTCAAGATAGGGTCTCCTAAACTATTTGCTCAGGCTGGCTTCAGACCAGGGGAGCCTCCTGATCTTGCCTGCTGAGTAGGTAGGATTACAGGCAAGAACCACTGGCGCCTGAGTCAATAACTTACTGATATACACTGAAATTGCCAAAGTTTCTCTGGTAGCAGTTAGATTTCACTGCAATAAAGAGCAAATTACAAAAGATCTGGTCATCTCCCACAGAATCCAGAACCTTCCAAGGATTTTGAAATAATAACCCCTCTACCACATATACATTGGGTGGATATAATTTTCAGGGTTAAATAAAATATTTAAAATTTTTCATCATTTGATTTAGTATATGCTTTTACTATTTCCAATGCCATCTTTTAATTGAGCACTTCTCAAATATTACAAAATAAAACTGCTAAGACCTTGCAAATATTTGATCAAATTCAACTCATTGTTTAGAACAAGATGGCTGGGGATGTACCTCTGTGGTAGAGTGCTTGCCTAGTATGTGCAAGGCACTGGGTTCAATTCTCAGCATAGAAAAAAAGTTTATGTTCCCTTTGAAATGCATGTAACAGGTGACATTTTGATTTGCTTCTTTTAATTTATAAATAGAAAAAAAACCATTTTGGTACAATACATGGTGAGATGGGCCTTAATGGTGCACATGAACTAGTATGATAAAGAAGAATGGTCTGTGGGTTTCAAGTCATACCTAGATGCTTGACTTGTCTGTAACTGTGTGCATTTGCTTAGTTCCCATTTTTACCTCTCTTCCTGTTTCACTTTCTTCATCTGATAAGTGTGCACATTTGTGTGTATTTAGTAATAGTACTGTCCTTCTAGAGTAGTTTTGAAATTAGAAATTTTGTTAATATACTATTGCTGCTGTAACAAATTACCATATGCTCAGTGGCTTAAAACAGCTCAAATTTATTATCTTGCAGTTCTGCAGGCCAGAAGTAAAGAAACAGTTTCACTGGGCTGAGGTCAAGGTGTTGTCTGGACTGATTCCTTCTGAAAGCTCTAGAAGAAAATCTGTTCCTCACCTCTTTCAGCTTCTAGAGGTTTTCAGAACTTACTGTCTTTTTCTGGCTCACAGACTCTTCTTCCTTCATCTTTAAAATCAGCAGTGAGGCATCTTCAGCTATCTCTAGTTACATCTTTCCATAGCCTTTTCTTTAATAAGGACCCTTTTGATCACATTGGGCCCACCCAGATAACCCAAGATAATGTACCTATCTCAGGATCCTTAACATCACACCTGCCATGTCCCTTTTGCCACATAAAGTTCCATTCACAAGTTCCAGGAATTAGATCATAGGGGAGCTATTACTCAGCCTACAAGAGCAGTGTTACAGTAAAGGCCTCACCAACTATGTTTATTGGGATAGAACATGAAATGTTAATTTAATGGTGCAATGCTGTGTTAGTGAATGACCCAATGGTAAAACAGCATTTTTTCCATATTTTGGATTTAGTGAAGAGACTGGTATTTAATTTTTCAATATCTACTTAGGCAAGAAGTCCATTTATAAGGAAAACAGTTAACTAAGTCAGCCTTTGAGTACAGTGTGTAGAATAAGTTGTGTATTTTCTTCATAAAGTTGAATCATTTTGCTTTTCCCCTTTGCTATTAAAATAAAAAGAAGCCAGTGTATTTTGCAGATCAGCATCTGTATCTTTATATGTCTGGCTTTTCTTAAATACTTTCACTTGTTCTTCAAATAGGCTGAAAACGCTGCGGGATATGGGGAGTTTATAACCTGATTTTATAAGGAAAAATAGTTTATAAATCCATAAGGAAAATTAGATAAAGACAGAAAGTTTTAATCTCATTATTTTCAGTTCATATTTGTCATATCTTGTTGACATTCTGTTATCCAATCTTGAACATACTTGAAGCTATTATTTAAAAAAATAAAGCGCAACATTTTGTCAGCACTCCAACTTATGTGGAATAATTATATTGAAGAGACTATCATTTTTTGCTGAAGTTTAAATTATACAATTCCCAAATATGCAATTAATTGAAGTAGAGACACCTGCAAACTAATGTCATCAAATCAAGTGTGTAAGTAGAATGTACACTTAAGTGAAGTGGCTTATTTTCTCACATTCACATATGGTAAGTGTAAGATGGCAGCAGAATTAAATTCTGCTGTTTAATTAAGAACAGACCACTTAAAGGATTGCAGCCTTCCGAAGACATAGGCAACATTTATTCCAGATGGATGACAATGGTATATTCTACTCAATCTGAATAGTGCATGTGTCTCTTTCTCTACTTCTCTTCTAGCTAAGGTTGTCTAATGAAAAATAAGTACAAGATTGTTGGTGGGACTTTGAGTTTCCTTAAGAAAATTTAGACAGGAAGCATGTGCTTTGTCCTTTTTACCTTTCCATTATTTCTTCTTTTCGTTGTCTGGAGTGCAGATGTAATAGATGTCACTCCAGCAGTCATTTTTGAACTTTTTAAGTGTCAAGTAATTACATTACTTCTAAAAAACTTAAGCCAGGCATGGCGGTACATGCTTGTAATTGAAGCACTCAGGGTGTCAAAGCAGAATTGTGAGTTCAAGGCCAACCTGGGGTATATAGTGAAACTCTGTCTCAAAAAACCAAAAAAAAGATTTTTGTATTAAGGTTGAATATATATATATATATATATATATATATATATGCTCATAAGTATACTGTTCAATCCATTTGCACAAATGCATTTTAAGACCTACAGTATTTCCATCACTCAACGAAGATACCTCATCTCTTTCCCAGTTAATTTCCATACCCCACCTAGTAATCACTAATCTGATTTATATTACAATAGGTTAATTTTGTCCATTTAGGATTTCATATAAATGGATCCCATATTACGTGCTCTTCTTTTGCATCTGGCTTCTTACATTTAACCTAATATTTCTGGCATTCATCCATGTAGTTGTATGTTCCTTTCTTTTCTATTGCTGAGTTCTAATTTTTTTGGCAGTACAAGGGTTTGAACTTAGTACTTTTTGCTTGCTAGGCAGGCAGTCTACTATATGAGCTATACACTCAGCCCATTGTTGGGTACTATTTTATGAAGTGAATATACCACTTTTGTTTGTACATTCTCTTGTTGATAAATACCTGTGATAGTTCTAATTTCTGATTACTATGAATAAAGCTCCAACGAACATGTCTGTTCAAGTGTTTATGTGGACCTCTAGGTCTAATTTCTCTTGGATAAATAATAGGGATGCCATTGCAGGATCATAGGGTAGATACATAAAGATAACTACAAAAATCTGTTAAACATTTTTCTAAAGTGGCTGTAAAGTTTTACATGCATATTGGCAATGTCCTCACTAACATTTGATATTATCAATCTTGTAATTTTAGTCACTTTAGTAAGCATGTAGCGGCATCTGATTGAATTTTTAATTTGTGATTCCCTGATTTTTAATGATATAGAGCACTTTTTCATGTGATTATTAGACATTGTATTTTTAATGCAATATTGGAATAGAAGGAAAGACCTTTCATGCAATGGTCAATTTCATGTGGCAAATTGACTGGGCTAAATGATGCCTAGATACCAAGTAAAACATTTTTTTCTGGATGTTTCTACGAGGGTGTTTCTGGATGATATCACTATTTAAATGGTTAGACTGAGTAAAGAAGATCTGTCTATATCAGTGTGGGCAGGCTTTTAATCCACTGAGGGCTGTAATAAAACAAAAAGGCTGATAAAGGGCAAATTCACTGTCTCTATTTGAGCTGAGACATTCATCTTCTGCCTTCAGACATTGTGTGTTCTGGTTCTCAAGTCTTTGATTTGAACTGAGAGTTGCATCATTGGTTCCCTGAGTTATCAGGCTTTCTGCCTCAGACTGAACTGATCCATAGGATTTCCTTGTTCTCTAAATTGCAGGGTACAGTTTGTAGGACTTGTCAGCCTCCATAATTGTGCGAACCAGTTCCTACAATAAAATCTCTCTCTCTCTCTCTTTCTCTCTTTCCTCTCCCTTTTTCTCCCTCTGTCATATCTATCTATCTATCTATATCTACTTATATCTATCTATCTATCTATATCTACTTATATATATATATAATCTCCTAAAAGTCCCATTTTTCTGGATAATATTGGTGAATACAGACACACTCCAATAACAATAGTACTCGCTTAAACTGATTTTAAAGGTATTGTTAAGTGTTTAATGGGGCCTGCAACTGTTGAACAAGAATTGAATACTCTGGAAATATCCAGGTCTTTGAAAAATTTGTAGTAGAAAGGGAAAGAGAATAGAGATGGGCGATAGACTTTGGGGAAAAGAAATGAGAATTTCAATGGGGGCTTTAATTGAGTTTTTCTGTGAAGTATGTGATGTAAACCCTCTTCTCCATTCATCATAGAAATGTCAAGAAAAATTACATTATTTACCAGTGCAGGAGTGGGCAAATTACAACTTGCAGGCCAAATCTGGGCCACCACCTTTTTTTGGATTAGAGTTTAATGGAACACAATTATGCTCATCCATTTATTTATTTGTTGACTGTGGCTGCTTTCATGTTACAACAGCAGTATTGACTAGTTGCAGCTTAGATTACATAACCTGCAAAGCTGAAAGTGATTACTATGTGGTCCTTTAAAGAAAAAAATTTGTCAACCCCTGTTCCACTAAACTGGGGTGTTTGGGGGAAGGAAAGCTGCAATGTGGTGTTGATACTGGTCAAGGTGGGAGAGGGGTGTGATAATCTGCAAACTTTGGTTCCCTGCATTCCAACCTTAGGGAAAGGACATTTGCAGGTTCTCCTATCTTAGCAACAAAGTATTTGAAGGTGTACCAAGTGATGCTTCTAGGTAATGATCAAACAGTCATTGAGCCACTTTTTTTTGGCTACTATGCTTGGCTGTACACAATAATTTAAATTGACATAGTCCTTACCTCCTAAACTGGATGATATTGGTGCTAGAGTCATGGAAAATCACATGGCCAACAGAATAAGAATGTTAAATGACTTTCAGTATTGAAATATCTTCACAGACTATTCAATTCCCTTTCCCCTGAATTCATGTTAACTGAGCTTTTTAAAAATCCAATTTCTAGAACTCATTTATGTATAAAGAGCAAATGTTAAGTACATGCTCTTCGACCAACTGTAAGTGCCTCTATGAAATAAAAACATTGACTTCCCGATTCAAGTGGTTTCATGTGACCTTGGAGGTATGAGCTGCCTTCTTTGGGCTTGGTCACTTTTTCAAAAGCTCAGTAGTAACTATCGGAGTTTAGAAAGGCCCTGTGGGTCTCAGAAAGATTACCTCACTGGAGTCAAATGGTATAAGGGTTTGAATCTCTGCAAAGTTTACTAGTTTTGCTACTTGGAATAAGTTGTTTCACATCTATGATATTTACAATGTGGTCTGTACTACTAAATAAAATAATGTGATAATGCCCTTTGCCCAGAATCGAACAAGGGCTTTTAAACAAAGTTCTGTTCTTCATCTTATATGTGTAGGATAAAGAGATCAGACTTTGAACAATAAGAATATAGGCTGAGTTGTGTCCCCTGAAAATTTTCATGTTGGAGCCCTTATTTTCAACATGATGATATCTAGAGATAGATCTTTGGGAGGTACTTATGATTAGGTAATGTCATAAGGTTCCTTCTGATGGGATAGGGCCCTTATAAGAGAGAATCAGAGAACTTGCTCTTTCTTTCTGTCTGCCTGCACAAGGAAGAGATCATGTGAGAACACAGTGAGATGATAGCCAACCACGAGTCAAGAGAATGAGCCTTGGAATGAAATCTATCATGCCAGCATCTTGATCTTAGACTTTCCAGTCTCCTGAACTGTGAGAAATAAATGTCTGCTGTTTAAGTCACCCAGTCTCTGGTATCCTGTAATGGTAGCTCAAACTAAGGGAAACAGTGACCCAAGGAACCCCAGTTTTGGAAAGCTCTCTTTATTCTCAGGGATTTTATGGTGGATCTGATAAATTAAGGAGCTATCTTACTATTTAGTACCTTTTTGGATAGTAATTGAGTTTTGAACACAGAACCTCACAAATTTTGGTACTTTTGCATTTCTGAAAATCAGAGCACCCACCAGCTATTCATTTCTGTGTGATTCTCTACTGATATATCATTTTATTTATCATTTGAGATATTTCAAGCCATTAGGAAAAAATTAAGTTTCAAGGATTTGAATTGGGCCTGTGATATAAGAGGAGAAATCCTCAAATTGTGTTTTATTTAATGTACACCTAAAGATGGGAGCAAGGCATGGGCTAAGGATTGAGAGGGTTATGTGGGCCTTGTTTTTGTGGGAAAAGTTTAGGAATTCTAATTCAGGTATGCCTGTTTGAATGCAGGCTTTTAAATTCTCAGACTACCAGTTCTGAATGTATCTCCTACTTTTGCCATTTAGTGTTTGTGCTCAATGAAAAAGCTTTAGCCTTTTTTTGCTCCTTTTTTCTCTTTTGTTTTATCAAGGTCTACATATAACATTGATGCTTATTCAATATGGTAGACATTCACTGAGATAAGTGTAAAAGTTGCTAAAAACTCTGATTATTTATCAATCAATGAGCTAGCTATGTGGAAAGATATTTTTCATCATATCTCAATGATTCACATTAGTTATATAAAATCATAAAAAGCACAGAAAGGCTGTATTATTAGACTATGGCTTTTCCATCTTACTTCTACTATGCAGTAACATAAAATTTGAAAATTTTATTTGCCTCTTTTTAGGCACATTAGTATCTGGTGCAGGAAAGGCCTGAAAACATTGTCAGTTTTTAGGAAAGCTGAAAGCTTCTTTGCAAAGGCTAGGAAATTCATTATAGCTCCCCCAACTGATGATCAACTCCATGAGGTAAGAGACCTTTACTCTGTTCACCTGTTCAATAATGGATCCCATCAGAGACTGGTGACTCAACAAGCATTTGTAAATGAAGGAATGAACAGTGAAAAAAGTATATGCATTTGTTTGAAAAGAAACATTTTCTGTAGTAAGTTTTAGAATTCTTTTCTACTTTTTTAAATAAAAGAAATTGAATGCACAAGTTAACGCATTTGTCATATTGGACCTTGCTTAAAAATAATCCAAGAAAGAACACAGAATTAAAATATTTTAATGCAATAGAAATATACCTAGGAAACCTAGAAGGGCTGGCTTCATGGGCATGAGACCTGTGCAGCTGCATGGGGCCCTGTGTTTAGAAAGATTTGGTTTATTGTTCTGCTGTTGCCATCTTGAAATTTTTAGTAATTTTGGAACAATGAGTCCCACAGTTTCATTTTGTATTGGGCACTACAAATTATGTAGCCAGTCCTAGAACTGAGTTAATATAGTCTAAGGCTATTACATACTAACTTGTTGTTAAGTTGTTATTATTAAGAGTTCTTACTTGTATAGCTACTTGTCATTAAGAGTTTAGAGGAGCTATAGCGATAGAGCTGGGCATGGTGGTATATACCTGTATTTCCAGCACTCTGGAGGCTGAGACAGAAAGATCAGGAGTTCGAGGCCAGCCTGACCCTGCCCCATAACTCCCCTCCTCTCCAAATGTAGAACACCACTAACAGGTTCCTCAGTTGGGGTTTTTCAATTATCAGTTTTATAAACTGTACGTTAGGCAGGAACAGGTAGCTGTCATCTTAAAATTGGACTTTCTAAAGAGTGTGTGAAATTGCTGATTGAAGATACCAGCTGTATTAGCAAAGGTAATATTTGTTGAGAAAATGAAGGAGTCTGACTTGATTTCTGCCTTAGACTGACTTGATTTTTGCCTTAGACAGAAGGGTCATTTCAGAGGAATCGATGATATGGCTAAGTGCTACAGAACAGAGTTGGATATGTGGCAAATCTGGTTCATTTTTTTGTCATTTTCATCATCATTTCATTCTCTATAATATGGGACAGTGTATTTTTTATGCTGGCTTGAGAATGTAGGGCTTTGTACAGGTTTTGTAATATATTCCCAGTTAATTTTCAGGTAGTCTGTCATCCTGTATTGGGTGTAAGACTGCCAACCTCTGAGACTGAAGCACATTTGAACTGAAAGAGTTCAATAACTTGTGGTGGTGCGACCTCACTGTGAACTTCAGTCTCCTTATCTTTACATTAATAATAGCAGTAGCTACCACACAGATTTTTTTGACAGGGTCTCACTATGTAGCTCAAACACAGGCCTCGAACTCATGATCTTTCTGTTTCTGCCCCCACCATGTCCTGGGATTACAGGTGTGTGCCACCTGGCTCAATCCATACATATTTTGTATGATGATTACGTAAATAAGATATATAACTGATATATGTTTCTATATAAAGTTTTTGATAGGACAGTATGTGCAAAATAAATACTTATTTCCTTCCCAATCTACTTTTTCTGAAGTATTATTTCTCATGCTGCTTCTCCTTTTATAACATATCTTCTGGTATTCTTTTTGCTAAAATTAGAGCCAATAAGTTTAATTTTAATATTTGGCAACACTCTGGAAACTTCATTAACACGATTTTCAGTTGAATCACATATATTTTCCCATGAATTAGCTTTTTATCATTCTTGTATATGAAGGCATTGTTTCATTGTGTTACCAGTGTGGGTTCAGGAGTTATATCTCTTTGGTTTAGAGCTGTGTGATTTTGAGCAAGTCACTTAACCTTGTTCTGCCTACATGGGTAATGGGCACATCATCTTCATATAACTAATTTTGAGGTCATATGAATTTACACATGTATACTTTTTTTCTGGCACTGGGCTTTGAACTCAGGGCCTACACCTTGAACCACTCCACTAGACCTTTTTGTGATAGGTTTTTTTGAGACAGTGTCTCACGAACTATTTACCCTGCTGGATTCAAACCATGATCCTCCTGATCTCTTCCTCCTGAATAGTTAGGATTAAAGTTGTAAGCCCCTGGTGCCTGGCACATGTATACTCTTTAGAACAGTTTCTGGCATAGAGTGGCTTTTCATTAAACATTAACAATTATTTTTATATTAGTTAATAAGAAAATGCAAGTCTAAACGTTTCACCTTCAGAGCGCTTGTGTCCCTTTGAAACTCATATGTTGGAGTCTTAATCTGCAATGTGATGGCATTAGGAAGTGGGGCCTTTGGGAGATGATTAGAATGTAGGAAGGGAACCTTCATGAATAGGATTAGTGCCTTAATAAAAAGATACGAGAAACAGGGCACTGATGACTCATGCCTATAATCCTGGCTACTTTGGAGGTTGAGATTGGGAGGATCTCAGTTCAAGGCCAGTCTGGGGAAATAGTTTGTAAGACACCATCACAACCAATAGCTGGGTGCAGTGGAACATTTCTGTCATCCCAGTGATGGTGGGATGCTTAAAATAGGATTGCAGTCCAGGCAAGCCTGGGCAGAAAGAAAGACCCTATCTCCAAAATAACCCTACAAAAATAAATAAAAAAAAGGACTGGAGGCATGGATCAAGTAGTAGAGGGCCTGCCTAACATGTGCAAAGCCCTGAGTTCAAACACCAGTACTGCCAAAAAAAAAAAAGAAGAAGAAGAATTCAAACTCTGGTTTGTCTGACTTCAAAGCCAAGGTTCCACTGGTTCAATGTTAGGAAGTTAGGAGCAATGGTAGTTCTTGAGATACTTTACCCTGAGTTCAAGCCCCGGTGCTGCCCTCTTCTCCCCTCCCCAAAAAAGATATGACAGCCAGACGTGGTGGTACATGCCTATAATTCCAGCATTCAGGAGGCTAAGAGAGGAAGATTGTAAGTTCAAGGCCAGCCTAGACTACATAGGAAGACATGGCTCAAAAACAAAAGCAAAAATAAAAAACAAACAACAAAAAGCAAAGGGAGAAAGCAGGATATGGGAGAGCTTGCTTACTCTCTCTGTTTTCCATCACTTGTAATATAATGAGAAGACACCTACCTGCAAACCAGGAAGTGGGCCTTCACCAGACAACTGAACTACTGACACATCCATCTTGGACTTCTCAGACTTCAAAATTATGAGCAATTAAGTTTCTGCTTCTTAAGCTACCCAGGGCCAGCTGACCTAATACAAATATACTCTGTCCTTCATATATTAGTATATTGGCTAGGTATTTAAATAATTTAATGTCAAGATGCCATAATCAAATGGGGTAATTTGTGGGTAGCATAATAAATAAATTTTCAAACAAGTTATCAGAGTATACGGAAACCACAAAAGTTTGGTGTACCCCAGAGGGAGTAACTATTGAATGCAGTCACCATCCTAAAGTGGTGAGAGGAGGGAACTCCCACTGGGAGCAAGGGTCAGAGAAGGCAGTGTGGAGATGGTAGAAAGGTCACAAAAGTGATAGCTTTTGATGGAAGATGCCTAGAGCAATAAATCGTTTTGATTCATTTTTTTCTTTTATTTGTGTTGATTCTTGAACTGAAAAAGGTCTGGCAGTTTCAGAAAGTTATATCTGATTCTTTAGCAATGAGCATATTTGCTATTTTTGGAAAGAAAAGTCTTTTAAATAAGCCAGCATCTATTAAAATGGATGATATTTCTATGAGCTACATGTGAGGGATTTTTGTTAACTTTATGATTTCTACTGGAGTTAATAAGTCTCTTAATGGAAGAATTAAATATCATGGAAAAATATTATTTTAAACCACAGCAAATCATTTAATCAATATCAGCTCTTGGCCCCAAATTTCCTGAATTCTGTTGAACTCAGATCATTCTACCTCCAAAAATGTAAAACTCCATGTATATGTCCCATAAACTGGTGAATTAGTTGCATATCCATATAGCTGAAGACCTATGAGATGAGCAAAACGATAAAGGTAAAATTTGATCCTTCAAAACTTGAATATGCTTCTAACACCATACACACCAGACAACCTCTATTCTTTATTCTATTGCTTCTTGCTCATAAAGACATCCCTTCTAGCTCTACTTACACATTCTTTTAAACTGAAAAGCCTTGATTATCATTTTAAATTCAGCCTCCCTTTCTCCTCTAGCAGGTTTTGGCACAAACTCAGCTCCCATTAGGGACAGTCTTGATAGATCTCTCCCTTTCTTCTGCTAACAAAGATTATCCAGTGGGTTCCTAAATTTGAGTTCACTGACAGCCCTCTTTCCCTGCCCCCTTTACTGCTTGTAATTATACCAATAGGGAGCAAGATGATGTCTCTTTTTAAAAAATATTATTCATTAATTATTTACCTTTATTTCTGTACTTATTTGGATCTCTGGGGTTCAGAGAAAATTTGCTCTTACACACTCTGTTAGTCATCCCCTGATCCACCCAATTGTTTTCTAAACTCTATGGAATCAATTAAAAAGATTACTCAATTTCCCGTTCTTTATGTCTCTGACAAAATAATGGAACTCGGAACCTATAAAGTTCCATTAAAAGAGTATAAATCCCTTTCTGGCTCCCACTAAAAGCATTTCCCATGTTTCTCTTTATCTAGTGGATTATTGTTGTTGTTTTTATACCAGGCTGTTGGAAGTTTAATGTTAAGTGCTTCATTAATAATGTTTTGTGCTTTAGAAAAATTTGAAACAGATAAATCTTGACAGTGAACAGAACTTATTTATTTTATTCTTTGTGTTTAGCATCACAGGGAACAGTATAAAACAGTTTTGTTTGTATCTTAAGATATAAAACGCAGTACTTTACAAACCACAGGCTCAGAAATAGAATTAATTACTGGAAGGATAATAATGGCTTTACAATTTAAAAATAAATGTTTATTTTTATCAGTAATAAAAGGATAAAAATCATTGCATTTAAAGAAGAGGAAAAATCCCCAAAAAACATACATTTTCCTGGAATCATAGGGCAAGCTCATGAGTATGTTAACAATAGAATTTGTACAGAAAAATAATTAAAATAGAAAATTTCTAGTTTCACTTTCTTTATTTGAAAACAATTTGTGATTCTCATTTGGCAACAAATTTCAGTAATTCAGTTTCCAGTAAAAAGTAACCTTGACTTAGTCTTCTATTCAGTTTGCTACTCTGCACATTATTATTCTAAGTAATTCATATGCAAGTGAAAATGGTTTGCTCTGACATTCCCAATAGCTCTTTCTCCCCAAATCTGTCTCCTTTCCTCCCCATACCCAGAAAGCATCAGGTATAACCTTGAATCTGGTAAAGGACTTAAATGGCACTGGATCAACCTCGTTGCAAATTTAAAAAGTTTCTGCAACATCTCTGAGAGATGGCTAAGCATTGTTTGCTTGAACACTTTCAATGAGGTTAGTTACTCATTACTAAGTGCTCCATTTTATTTGTTCCTAATTTTTAGGCCTTTTGTTTTAGTCCACTTCTCATTACTACAAAAAGTACCTGAGATGATCAACTTAGATTTTTGGCTTCCTAAAATAAGGTTTGTTTTTGAGGTCTCAGTTCATGATCTTTTGACCCTGTTTGTTTGGACCCATGGCATAAGCATGTGGTGAAACATAACTACTCACCTCATGGTCAGGGAGGGAGCAAGAGACAGGAGAAAGATACCCTTTGAGGGTCACCCCTGTGGTATCTGAAAATTTGAAAAGCATGCCCTTGGTATTAACTTGATGTGGATTGTACATCATTAGAGAGCTCACTATGAGAGAGGTCAGTACTAATTGTATGTCAATAATAGCTTGGAAGATTTTGAATGCCCATAATTGACAACAAAATATAGTAGTCAAATCATCAATATTTAATTATTAACTGAAATTACTGAGTGTCTGCTATATGGCAGGAACTGTGCTGTGTAACACATGCAGTACCATACCCTAATTTATTCACATTCTCTATATGCGTGTCCTTGTGTAATCTGCATCTGGGCAGGTGCTATGACTTGCTTTAGTAAATGGGATAATAGCAAGTGTGGCACAAGCAGAAGCATTAGTGCATTTTCTTCCTTGTTTGTCTCAGAACTCTTGAACCTCTATGCTGTGGTTTGGATAAATGTCCTTTAAAGGTCCATATATCCAAGACTTAGTTCCCAGAGTAGAGCTATTGAGAGGTGATGAGACTCTTTAGGAGGTAAAGTCTTGTGGGAGGTCCTTAGGTCACTGGGTTTGTGCTCTTGTAAGGAATTGTGGAACCCTAGTTTTTACTTCTTCCTTTCTTCTTCTTTCTATTTCCTGGTTCAGGAGATGAGGTATTTGCTCTACTACATGCTCCCACCATGATGTACTTGCTGCTTTTGCAGAGGTTTAAAGTCCACTCAATTATGGACTGGAACTTCCAACTGAGAGCTAAATAAACTTGTCTCTTGTAAATTAATTACCTCAGGTTTTCCAGTTCAGTGAGAAAAAACTGAGTAATACAATCTAGTGTGTGAGTAAGCTCATACTAGTGTGTTGATGATATATGGCCCTGCCACGTTTGCCCCTGAAGCCAACAGTCTAGCACCAGCTCATGGCTGGTACTAGTTGCCAAGCATGTGAGTGAGGTTATCTTAGATCAATTAGTCTATAGGAAACCATGAGCAGATTACAAATGTATGAGTAAGTGCAGATGAGACCAGCAGAAAAACTACTCAGCTGAAACCAGTCCAAAAATTCAAATCAATAATCCTAAACCAATAAATGGTCACTACTTTACTCCATTAAGTTTTAAGGAAGCTGTTTGCGTGGAAAAAGCTGCAGTGGAGCTTTTATATCATACATAGCACTAGGCCTCATGGATTTTTTTTCTAATAAGGTTCATTTTTATTTTTTTGGTGGTAGTGGTAGCAATACTGGATTTTGAACTCAGGGCCTCACGCTTGCCAGTCACTCTGGCAGTTGAGCCACACCTTCAACATTTTAATAAGATTCTTAACAGACACAAATTTTTCAATTTTCCATTCCTACTCATACCCATTCCCTTTTATGTGAAACTTTACAGTCATTCCTACTAAATGCAATGGGCTTGGCCATGTCACTTGCCATGGCCCTGGATATGTGGGGAGAAATGGCAGTGTGTCAGTTTTGAACTTAACCTTTAAGAGGCATCATGTGTGTCCATTAGCTCTTGTGTGCTTCTGTATCATGAGAAAAGGAGGTCAAAGAACCATGGAGCTCACCCAATGCAATCTGCAGTGTGGCACCAAGTCCATCTGAACCCATTACTGGCCAGTCAGTCCTCAGTCAAATGCAGATGTGTGAGCAGGGAGAAAAGATTGTTGTTTCATGCAACCATGTATCAGGGCAGTTTATTATGCTGCATTTTGTTATGATATCTAGCTGGTAAAAATGGAGACTCTTAAAGATAATGCTATGTCAACAGCATTCTTTAAAAATACAAAGCATATGTCACAGTAAACTGTGGGTTGAATTAGAGCTACTGATAAATTTTTTACACTAGGAAAAATTAAAATAATAGATATCCAATTACTACTCACACAGTTAGAAATCATGAGTTGTTGCAACATCTGGGGACTGAGCAGTAGTGGCAGATTTTAATATTGCAGATGTTATATTTCTGGGTCCTGACACTGGAAACCACTACTGGAACTATTACTGTTACTAAAGGTTGTTTTTAGGCATCCTTGGTAGCAGTTGTCTTGTCCTCTTTCCTTTTTATTATGCCAATGTGGGAGGTGATTAAAGTATTGAAAGTTATTGGATATAAACAAGATTTCCATTAGAAGTATTTGCAATTAGTAGGAGGCTTCTTAAATACCACAGGCTTCAATACTCAAAGCAGTTAG
This sequence comes from Castor canadensis, assembly GCF_047511655.1. Lineage (NCBI taxonomy): Eukaryota > Metazoa > Chordata > Mammalia > Rodentia > Castoridae > Castor > Castor canadensis. Next base: position 115,197,589 of record NC_133405.1, read on the forward strand.
GCTATCAGAATGGTCTGGCAGGAAGTATGGTTTATGCTGGGGATGGACAGCTTTCTTAGCTGTGTCACAAAAAAACCAGATTGATCCAACATAGACTATTTTTAACACTGGCACTGTTGTTTCTCAAGAACTAGTAAGACTGTGTTTTCATTTTAAATTTGTAAATCATCAAGGTTTGACGTTTTTGAAAATTACAATAAAAATGAATTCCTAGATGTTGATGCATTATAAAATAGCCGTAAAAGCTTTTATTTGCTTACTCCTCTGTTTCTGTGCTTAATCTGGTGGTGGACAGGCAACAAAGCATTTGCACCCCAGGATCATCCTGCAAACTACTCTGTGCTGCAGTGAGATATTTTGGAGGGTGGGGATGTTAGAGATATGCTCTCTTGTATTCCCTCCTACTCCATCAAAACCACAGCCACCTTATTGTTCCAGAAAAGCAGAAAGTTGAAAACATGAAGTTATCATTGCATAGAGAATATCACTGATATATATATATATATATATATATATATATATATATATATATATGACAGAATTCAGTAATGAGTAATAATGGAATGATGCAATAATTACCACCGGCCAACCAATATGATTTTCAGTTTTTGGTATGGTAATGAATGAAGAAAGTTAATTAAAATATCAAATATATACTGAACACCTTCTATATGCACAACTGTGTCCTAAGAGTTAGTGATACATCATTGTATAAAACAGATAAACATAACATTGGCCCTTGCAAAACTAATGTGGTTACCACCTTCCTAGCAAACACTAGACCCTGAGTTCAAGCTCTATACCACCAAAAGTAAAAGAAGAAGAAGAAGAAAGAAGAAGAAGAAGAAGAAGAAGAAGAAGAAGAAGAAGAAGAAGAAGAAGAAGAAGAAGAAGAAGAAGAAAGAAGAAGCAGCAGCTTATGGGTAATAGGAAGTTTCCAAAATATAGAATGAGTTTAGAATGGCTTCTTATTTTCCCTACTGCTGTTAGAACAAATGCTTGATAAACCTCATTAATTTTTTATCATAATTAATTCTTGGCTTCTTTCTTTCATGACAATTTTTAAACTAGCTTCAATGATTTGTGTTTATTTCTTGACCTACAGGTATAATTTTGGAGTAGTCCTCACTTACCCTTTTCAGAGCAAATTCTTTTTAAAAAATTAAAAGTTGCAATGAGAAGTTTCCTCTGATCAATTCTTTCACTTCATATTAAGATGCTCAGGCAATAGACCATAGCCCCCAAGGAAAAACGAGGAATAGAGAGAGGATTATTGATTTCCAGCAGTACATGCTTGCAAATGAAAATTGCACATCAGGAAATCCAGCTCACTATTTTCAACATGCAAACATTCACCACAATAATTACCTCCTAATATAAACCTACATTATGGATTTTGGAGAATAAATTTATAAAACTGAGGGCTACTAGTGAATAATAATTTGAAATAGAAATGGAAATGACCTATTTTCAACCATTGTCAGCATGGCAGACATCATCATTCAAATCCCAGGTTAATCATCTACAAAGAAATTGACTGCTGACTATTAATGCTGTGTGACTTGGAGCAAGTTACTTAACTGCTCTGTGTTTAATTCCTCTTCTGAAAAATGGTGATGAAATAGTACCTATCACATAGGGTTGTGATGAGCATTAATATGCTGTCCTGTATAAGCTACTTAGCACAGTACCTGTTACATATTCAGGGTTCAGTATGTGTTAATTATGATGAAAGGGAATCAGGCTAGTGAGTGGATCTAAGTTTTTGAACATTTGGGAAACAGCTATTAGAAAGAAATTCCTCTGCTCTGTCTGGGTACCAAGTGAACCAGTGTGACAATTTTTAAATTCCCATGGGCGGGCATTTCTATTTGGCTTTCTTGATAGACTTATTTCAGGAGATACAAAGACATTAAAAATAAGCTCAAATTTTAGAAGTCTATCAAATATTAGTAGCAGTCTTCTCAGAAGTTAACAAAGTAGTGGATTCAGAGCACACAATGGAAGATAGCAGAATTCTAAGAAGCTGAGTCTAAAGGTCATGGATAATTGGCCAGAGAAAGCTGACTCCCTTCCTTTTTCCAGAGCAGAATGTTCTCTGAAGTCATTTCTTCCTAACCTGTTCGGCTATTTCCTCCCCCTTTACTGCTACAATCTGCTACTTCCAATACAGCTAAGCAGGGTCACCTTGGTATCACAACCTGTCAGCCCAAGAGACCACAACTTAGAAGAAACTGTTCCTTTCTTGTCACTGACTAAGATAACTTGAACCTTCCCCTCTCTTCCAAAACGTTTTGTGGGGAAGTCTCACTTCTGTAGTGGTTGCAATTCTAAAAGACTCACCTTCTTGAATACTGCTTGAAATCCAGAATTATGTTTATTTTAATAAAAATTTGTTTGGTACCATTAACCACACAGTAGAAATAAAACTGTCCCATCATTGCTATGAACAAAATGATCCCATGGAATATCATAGTAGTGCATAGGGTGTATCAATTTAAAAATAAATACATGATCTCTTTTTATTTTTAGCAGTGGGAAATTTTACTGTTTCCATTCATCCTTAAATTACATTTTTCAATATTGTATACAACATGATATATTGAAATATGTATACATTGTAGATTTGTTCAGTCAAGCTAATTAAGATATGCATTACCTCACATACTTATCAGAAATTGCATCACTATTCTTCAATGGCACAATTTTGTGCCATATTTCTTCACTATAATCACATGTATATGAACAGAAATTAATTTTTTTCATGATCTTTAGGCTTAAAAATTTCATCTGCACTGGGTATCTGTGCAATTATTATTAGGGAACCACTGACCAAAATTGATCTATATTACACATTTTGATAAATATAATTATTAAACATTCAAAGTAAAGAATTTATTTGAAATGCACTGTTTTTTGTTTTTGTTTTTTTGCAATGCTAGAGATGGAACCCAGGGCCTCAAGCACTCTAGGCAAGTGCTCTACATTGAGCTACAGTACCAGCCAAAATGCACGTCTTAATGAGATGGCTAGGGATTTTTTTTTCTAACTTATTTGTATTCCTCAATGAATCTTAATGCTATGAAGAGGTAGAGTTCAACATCAAATATATACCTATCCTTTGGTCTTTTAGATGTAAGTACTGATAAACCTTCAAATAAATAAGTACATAGGAACAGAAATTACATGCAAAATACAAAGTAGTCAAAAATAAGTTTTAATAATGTATTAGCTAGACACTTCATTAAGTATTTTGTTCAATGCCAGAAAGCTCTGGAAATTACCTGTCATGCTACAGGATTTGTTACCTAGTTATTAAAGTTATTTATTTTTGAAGAGCAAAACTAAGTATTTCTAATTATTCTCTTTTGGGCATCACAGAGATTTTAATGCTCTGGGGGAAATATACTGTGGTAATATTTAGGATGGAGAAGTAAAGCAACAGAAGTCAATTTCTACAAAAGCAGGCTAAAAAAGGGTAAGTATAACCACTTTTAGATAATAGTACATGGAAGATGAGGATCTAGAAATAGATTTACTTAAAATTCTTTGTGATTATATACCCTTTGGGAAAGCTTTGTGCATTCTCAGTCCCAAACTCTTTTTGAAGACTGCTAGACAATATGGCAGTGACAAAGCCCATGTAATAAATTTATTTTTTGTTTGCTTATTTTAGATAGTGTATTGCCATGTAGTCCAGGTTGGCCTTGAACTCTAAATTCTCTTGCCTCAGCCTCCCAAGTCCTGGGATTATAGGCATGCACCATCACACCCAGTCCATGTAATAAATTATTATTTTTGTTTTGGTGGGACTGGGGTTTTAACTCAGGGCTTCGCTCTTGCAAAGCAGGTACGCTATTGCACATCTCCAGACCATTTTGTGCTGGTTATTTTGGAGATGGGTTCTCATGTACTATTTGCCCAGGCTGGCCTCAAACTGTAATCCTCCTGATCTCAGCCTCCCAAGTACCTAGGATTACAGGCATGAACCACTGGCACCTGGTCCATGTAATAAATTCTTAATGTCTTTTACTAATATTTATAAGATTTGAACTCATGCTTGCTCTAAAAATTTCAGACAATATCAAAGTAAGAAGAATAAAAAGTACAAATCCCTCTTTACTTCTCCTCAACCCTAAATCTCTGGGACATTTGTTTTATAACCATATGCTGTGTAACCTCACAGGCATTTTGGTCACCTCCTGTTTGCACAAGGGAATGTTTCATTCAACAGGGGAGAGATTGCGCAGGGTCCGTGCAGTAGCCCATAAAGGTAAAGTGTGGAGATTTCCCTTTTATTCCACCATACCACTGTGGGAGTCTCTTTTAGGTTGATTAGTCCAGGAACAGACCTTGAAATGGATATTCATATGTAAGTGATTTATTAAGGAACTGTTCTGGGGGAAACTGATAAGGTACTGAGGGAAACAGGGCAAAGAAGGGAAAGAAACTAAACATAAAATATAATCTTTTTTGTTTTTTTAAACTGTATCTGGGAGTGATTCCCATCCTATTACATGGGGTTCTTAATCTTCTGAATAATTACACAGTTTTCCAGTGTTCCGTGCCATGGTTATGTCAGAGTTTCTTTAATCTTTTTTGATGTTCCTAAATAGGTAAATTACACATTTTTCACTTTTGAAAGCAATCAAGAAAACATACATATTTCTTTGGGCCCATATGTGATCATTCTGTAGGAAGCATTATTAGGACTGAATTTTCTGAGTCGAATTTATTTATTTCAAAATTTTAATACTGCTACTAAATTGTCCTTAAAAGGATGTAACATCACCCCACCAGCAACATGTAAGAATCCCCTGTCCATCAACCATTGAAAACCATCAAGTATTTACAATATTTCAAGAAAGTCATATTTTCATGTTCATGATTATTAGTTAGGTGATAAATTTTCTCACATACTTTCCAGCCATTTGAATTTCTTTTGTAAGAATAGATGTTCAAGTCCCTAGTCTATTTTTTAATTGCATGATTTTCATTATCTTACAATTTTTAGAATTTAAAAGCTATAATGAATAGCAATTCTTTGCCTGATAGATGGCCTGAAAATATTTTCCCATAGTCTTTTGTTCATCTTTTAATGCTGCTTCTGCTCTTTTTTGTGATATACAAGTTTTAAATTCTTAATTAGCAAATTTCACCCACCATTTCTGAGTGGTTTCTGTGTCTCTTGGTCAAGAAAGCTCTCTTATATTAAGAATATAAAGATTTTTGCTACATTTTCTCCAGGTACTTTTGTAGTTTTACTTAAATTGTAAGATATTTCACCTATTTGGAATTTATTTTTGTGTGTGGTGTGAAGGATATCATATTAATTTCCAAATGATAGAAACTTGCAGTACCATTTTAAAAATAATTCACTTTCCCCCATTGATTTGAAACGTCATCTTCTTTGTATTAAAAATAATTCCCCTATGCAATAGGTGTAAGCTGTATTCTTTTTCAGCATTATGTGTATTGTTTATTCTCATGCCATTGCCACATTGCTTCTGATATTTTTAAAGCAGTATTGTACTATGTAGCCCAAGCTGGCCTTGAACTTGGGATCTTTCTGTTTTAGCCTATTGAGTGTTGGAATTATAGGCATGTACCACCATGACTAGCTATGTTTTATATAGTTTCATATGTTTTATATTTAAAAAGCAAATTTCTATCACTCAAAAATATTCTTTTAATTTTTGTACATATTTATTCCTAATGAACTTCAGAATAAGATTCTTTGGTAAACTATAAGATTCATTTAACATTCTGTTGGGACAATGGTTGTGATGTACTGAACTTAGAGATTAATTTAGGAAGAAGTAATCCTTTTATTGTGTGGAGTCTTACCTTCAGTCACATGTTATCTAGAACCATTTATTCATATTTTTTCATGTTTTCAGTGAATTTATATAATTTTCTCCTTTTAAATCTTACATATTTTATTCTCTGTTTAGCCATAAGCTATTTTGCAGGTGTGAATATAACTTTTTGTATTATGTTTCCCAACTGATTATATTGGTATATTAGAAAAGTTTTTATTTTTGTGTGATTATATTATTTCTATTAACTTACAGAATTTTAACAAATCATTTTTTTATTATCTAATTTTCTTGAACTTTAAGGAAGAAAACTTACCCAGTGAAAATCATGGCTGTTTGATTTCTCCTTTCCAGCATGTATGTCTTACATATCCCTTCAAATTTTTTTAAAAAAGACATTGGCTGAGAGCTGCCAATTCAGGGTTGAATTGTAATGCTGATAGAGGCCATTTGTTGTCTTGTTCTTAACTGATCAGAGATTGTGTTTTTCATAAGTTTAAAATGTTTTCACAGATTTAGGAAAGTCTTGTATTTCTAGATGGCCGCTTTTATTTTTTTCTAAAAACAAGGATAGTTGTTGAATTTCATCATGTCTTCAATATCTAATATATTATATTTAATTCTTACACTTTTTAGGGGGGTTGGTCTGATGGTTTGAACTTAGGGCCTCATACTTGCTAGGCAGGCACTTTAACATTTGAGCCATGTCCCTAACCCTTCATTCTTACACTTTTTAATGTTGAATCATTTTGTTCTTGGGGTAAACTTTGAATAGTCCAAACGTATTATTATTTTGCACATTGATTTGATAACCTTTTTATATTTTTTGCATCTATATTGACTGATGGATGTTCTTTCTCTGTGCCTGTGATATCTTGCCTGAGTTTAAAGCTTGCCTTATTGTAGACTTTTAGAATAATTTGGGAAGCTTTCCATGTACTAAATATTATATTACCTTGTTGAAGATATTCTTAACTTCTTCTTGAAAGCCATGTTGGTTATTATTTAGCTCAGTTATAATAATATGATTTAGAAAGTTTCTCAGTCTACAGCTGATTAAAGCTCCAAATTAAACTATGAAGTATAGCGAATAAGGGCTGCTGAGGGAGAGCAGAAGAGATGGATAGATTCTGAAACACTGAAGCAACAAGAAATGACCTGAATGCCATAATTTCTTGGACTTGGTAGTGATATCTGAAAAAAAGTAGAGAGAACCAGCAATGAATCATAGTTTGCAGCTATTTGATACGTGAGTTAGGTGCCTCCCCATAGCAATAATGCCTAATAGCAGTTTCTATATATTATATATATTCTCAAATGCTCATAATTATGGTTCTGAATCACAAGGGAACATTTGCATTATGTTCACTATGAAAAGAATAACATTTAAAGGATTTACTTGAAAATGTTTAAAATTTAATAAAAGGTATAGTGTTTGCAGAACATATCAATCTATCTAGGTTTTAAATTTAAATACAACCTATATTTGCAGCTCTCTTGAGCTTTGCTATTTAGAAAATAGCCATGGTTTTATTTCCCAAAATTCTGGTCTAATGGGCAAGGGATGAGGGTAGATCATGAATGTGATTGAAAAGTTTTCCAGGTGATTCTGACATGGAACAAAGGCTGAAAAACACTGTCATTGGAATAAACTAGAGGTTCTTAAGCAGAGGCTATTGTGCTCCTTCAGAGGACATTTGGCAATGTTTGGAGAGTTTTTGGTTGTCATCCAGAGGAGAGAGGTTCTGTTAATCAATGGGAAGGTGCCAGGGATGCTGCTTAACAGCCTTCAATACACAGGACAGCCCCTGCAGTAAAGAATGAACTGATCTAAAATGTCAATAGTGCCAAGGTGGAGAAACCCTGGTATAGAAATATCTTACCATTACTTTCCATGTACAGCCAATCACTGGTCTTGCTGATTCCATCAACTAATTGCCTCTCCAATCAGATCACATTCTGTCCATCACAACTGACACCATTTTAGTTCAGGCCCTTACATTTTGACACCTTGACTATCTTGTCACCTTCTTTTCAGTATCTCTGTTCTCCATTACATTTTCCACCCCTTGGGCAGAGAGATCCTTTCAAGACACAAATCTTAATCACCATCCCTTCTTTATGACCTTGATAACTTGTGGTTGCCCTCAGGTCTTCCAGATCCTTAGCAGAACTCACAGGGGCTCAGGCCCCTGCAAGTTCCTGCTCACCTTACAGAAGTTTATCTCTCAGTATTTTTTTCTTCAAATGTTAAACTGCAGACACAACTAAACAAATTCTAATCTTTCCAAGGTCTTTTTCTTAACTGCTACTTCTAATTCCACTAATTTTCTTTAGCTTGGCAGCTCCGTTCCTCTCTTTTGAGTATTGATTTAGAGGTCACCTTCTCTAGCAACACTTCCTGAACTCCTATTCTGTATTGTATGGCCTTCTTATATTTTCCCACAGCAAGGAGTTCTTACTTCTGTGGGAGAAGTGATTGAGCTTCCTTACTATAATATCCAAAATTACATGAGGGCAGGAATGATGGACATTTTGATCATTGTTGTACCTTTAGAACCTTACTCAATTCCTGGAGTCAGTTTTCAGTAAATGTCTGTGCAATGAAGGAATGAATTATATAAAGTATTTGATTTCTTAACATTCTAGGAGAGTGAAATATTACTGTATTCATTATGTTTTTGAATTAGAAGAGTCTGTATTTTTATAGGACCATGATACTACGTATGTATTAGCATTGTATAGAATTTCTTCCTGAAAACAACTTCTAAATTTCAGTTTAAGGCAAATATCTTTAAGGTAACAAGTCAACGAAGCATTCAAACAAGCAGTTAAATGCTTTAATTGTAAGCTTACTATAAATAAGTTAAGTACTGTGTCAGATGTTTTAGAAAAATGTCTAAATAATTTTTATTTGTAGTAAGTTTGTTGCACAATATTTGACACATAATAGATGCTCTGGTGTAAAATATTTGGTCAACCAGGTACTAGAGAAAAGGTTAGATCAAAAAGAATTAACCTAGAAGGTAACACACACTCACAGGAAATCAATGTGAGTCAATGCCCTGTATAGCTATCCTTATCTCAACCAGCAAAAACCCTTGTTCCTTCCTATTATTGCTTATACTCTCTCTACAACAAAATTAGAGATAAGGGCAAAATAGTTTCTGCTGGGTATTGAGGGGGGGAGCGGGAGGGGGTGGAGTGGGTGGTAAGGGAGGGGGTGGGGGCAGGGGGGAGAAATGAACCAAGCCTTGTATGCACATATGAATAATAAAAGAAAAATGAAAAAAAAAAGATTTACAACATAAAAAAAAAAAAGAATGGTCAGAATAAGTAAACTATGACTTTGAAACAAATTAGCTTTCATCTACAAGTTTTGAATTTAAGGAGGAGAAATGTTTCATATGTGAATCATTCTGATGTGAATTGTTATATTTTGTACCTGAAGATAGACACCCTTTGAAAAACATTCTTTGTCTTAAGTTACTTATAAGATATTGAAATCCAATGAAACACATTGTCAAAAAAGATTCATTTTTTTGTGGTGCTGGGGATTGAACCCAGGACCTCACACATGTTGGCCAAGTGCTCTACCACTGACCTACACCCCAGCTGTAGATTCAGATTTTAATTGAAATAGTTAACTCTGAAACTTTAGACTTCTTCAAGGGCAACCTTGACTACAACAATAATTTGGAAAGGTATTGTAATAGAAACTATTTTTTTCCTAAACTCACTCAGCTCCAGAATTTATATTTTAATGTATCTTAAAGTATGTTTATACACATATAGTGACAAGCATAATATCGCTAAGTAAATTTTTCTATTAGCTATTTACAGGCAAAATTGTATGTGTATATTTGTGCTTATGTACATATATTTATTTTTTCCTGTTTCTATTTTTCTAGAAATGATTAATTAGTGCTCTAGCTGTAAAGCTTCTATTTTCCTTGTCAATGACAATCTCAAGGCCTCTGAGCTGCCTCTCGCTTGACCTTGGTTTAAAAGCACAAAGAACAGCAACCTTGAAACTGGCATCAACAAGATTCATTTTACAGAAACCAGATGCAGCACAATAGAGAAAAGCTACACATTTAATTTTAAGGTTTTACAGAAATTGCTCTCAGTATTTCTGTTTCTTAAAGACTTTTAAGTGCAAGTGTCCTTCATCTCACAAAGGGAAACGTTGCTATTCTGCCACTTAACACTGGCCAAAGCAGTCATTTGGAGAGCCCTCTGCATTGTTCCCTCTGATGGACACATGGCAGCAGGGTCCACACAACCCTGGGAGAATGACACAGCTGTATGCAATGGTTCAGCAGTAAAGCTTTTATTGAGTGGATTCCGACTATGAAAGCGTGCTGGCAAGCATTTCATTAACATTTGAACAAGAAGGTTATGAAGCTGTAATAGAATCATACAGTTCCACTGGAGATGCATATATTATTTTGTACTCCAGGGGAGGTGTTTTCCATTGTCTTATGCCAGTGTTCATTTGAAGGTGCACTTCCACGGCTGTCCTTTGCCCACAGAATTGTTTCACTCTTCCGATGTGAGAAAACCCTCATTAACAAAAGGAAACTGGTGGAGTGGGGTGGAAGGGTACAAGATGATGGAGTTAAGAACCTTCTTTAGCTGTTAATTCTTTTTCTGTGTTGTTATTAACTAACTCCCTAAAATTAAATCACACTTTGTTAAATTGTCATTTGATTGTCATTTTAAGATATCTGTAAGTACCTTTAAAAATAAACTAAAATGTCTTCTCAAATATATGCATGTATACATCCTCCATTCTGTCATACATTCTTGTCATTTCCATATGGTTAAATTATTCAGATTTGGAAATACACATTAAGAAAAGTCATATGCAAAATATAGATAACATATGTGCAATAAGGTTTAATTGCTGAATATGAACTTGCAAAAATGAAAAAAAATGTAAAGCCTTTCATTTTCCTTAGAGCAATGGTATACGAGTAAATGTTTAGCAACTTCTTCTCTGGGGGAAAACAGTCTAGATTCATAGTGTTTGTAGACTTCTGTGGTATTACCATTACTACCATGGCCTATTTCGAGCTGCTGATGAGATATCACTAAAATCCTGGTCTTGGAGGAGATGGTAAGAGATATGCAGTCAGTGCCCTGGAACTGGAACAGGCAGCTCCAGAACCCATTTTTCATGGTTGTGTCTGCCCCTTCCCTTCTGTTTTCACACTGAATTCAGACCTTTATGACTTCTTGCCTAAAGCATTATATTGTTAGAAAGGCATAATCTCCTTGTCCCTTCTTCCCCAGCATTCACTTGTTGCTTTTATTAGTCAATTAATAAAAATCACACTGAGACCCTGTAAGCATCTCCTGAATACATAAAAACATGATTTGTGTTGACTTGGGGATGTAGGTCTGTGGTAGAGCACTTGCCCAGCATGAGCAAGGCAAGTGGAATGGAACCCAGCTCTGCAAGAAAAGGAAAACCAAAACAAATAAAAGAAACACGGCAGTCGCTGCCTACACACTGCTACACTCCAACTAGAGAGACAAATACATGCCTCTGGATATTCAAAGATGAATATGAAAGAGTGGTTCCAAACCACATTGCTGTAGGGTTTCAGAGGAAGAAAGTGTGAAGTTAGTGTGTGAATTGTAAAAAAAAGAGGAGTGGGGCAGGGGAGAGTATTTCTGTTTTGACTACTAGCTTCTAATCTACTTTCTGTTCTTAGAGACTTCTTTGTCTTATGGGTGGGAAATGGAGCCTATTACCCAGTATAAATAATCCTTATAATACTAGGCAATGAATGATACTTCCAGAGACTTTAATTTCCTAGTAGCCCCTGCAGCTAGGATATGGAAGGTGACCTCTGCTCAACTAGTTACGTACACTCATCACCAAGTTTAGATCTGAAGCAAGCACACAGTAGAACCTTAGATGAGCAGCAGCTGAAGAATCAGCAGTAGTGGCAGTCTTATTGAGGGGCCATAGAGACAGTGATGCTGATTTGAAGACCTGGAGTTTTGTTGCAGTGGTGATGGTATAAGCTCTGAATCCCATTTTTAAAACATTTTATTAGTATGTATTAGTTGTACAGGGATGTTTCATTGTCACATTTCCATGTATGCTTATAATGTACTGTAGTCAGACTCACCACCTCCATCATTTTCCCCCGTCCCCTCCCCCTTACTTAAAAGGGTTTCATCGTTCTATTTTCATACAAGTATATAAAGTACATTGACCATATTCACCTCCACCCTTTCTGTTTACCTTCCCACCCACACCCACCCCCTAACATTGCTGTGTGTAGGAAGATAACATAATGGAACACATTAAAAGTTGTTGAATAATAGGGGTTATAATAAGGGTAAAAAAGAGTAAAAGAGGGGGTTAGTCCAACTAAAGTACAATATATTCATGGGTTAAATACCATGGCAAATCCCTTTGAACAATGAATATACACTTAAAAACGAATCCTAGTTTTAATTATATACATGCTTCTTCTGCTAGTACTATGGGATGGGATATGACTGTGGCCATGTCTTCCACACAACCTCCATTGCCCTTCATAAAACCTTCCTTGTTATTGTGTTATTCTTAAGCCAGCCAAAACTAGGAATACTGACTGTTATTTGGAGACAGGGAGGTTGTGTGAGCAAAATGAGCAAAGAAGTAGAGAGGAGCATGCCACGTAATTGCTCTATGTACTTCCATAACTAAACAAATGCTGAAAGATTTGTAGACAACATCTGTTGCCTACCCTTCAGATCCTCTTTTAATTGCACTCATCTGATCTTAAGCACACAGTGGACTGCACTCTGCATATCCCTTCCTTTCTACCTCTGCTCATTCAATTTCTCCCATCTGGAATGCAACTTTGTTTCCATTTAGCCTACCTACATTTCACCTACTTTTTATGGACTAGCTCAAATGTTTTGTTTGTCAGATTTTCCTAAACTTATCTAATTGGAATCTTTCTCTGACCTGCACATTCAGGTAACTTAGTGACATCTCCAAGCATTTAGAATGGATATTTGAATATACCTCATAATAATTTAGAGCATCTAACATGTATTCATTCCCTACCTCTTCCACTGTGGGTGGGGGATACTTCCTTCCCCTTTCATGTTATTCTTCCCTCCTGACTTATCTTGACCAGTGGAATGTGAACAGAAGGCTAAGTGTGCATTCCCAAACATCTTGGCTTGCCTCTTGTGCTCCAGCAATGTACCATGAGAAGTCATGTTCTAACTAATGCTGGGAAGGCAAACCTAAACCTACCCTGCAGCCAGGAACTGGGCCTGATGATGATCATGACAGCAGCAGGCCTTAGAATGAAAAAAACTGCTTGTTGTTTTAGATCACTAAGATTTCGAGGTTGTTTATGATGTAGCTTATTGCAGCAATTGCTGACACACTGTCTTTCACTTCTACATTTTCATGCATTTGTGCCTTCCTGTTCTAATTGCAGTATACATTCTTGAGTGTGCCAATCATGCTTTATCTTTGTTTGGTTTCCTCCCTAAGCAATGAGGAATGGTGTGCTTGGTAGATATGTTTATTCATTTATTCATAAATGTTTGTTGAACTTTTATCTTGTTCTATGAAACTATTTTTCCAGATGCAGGGAAAAAGGTAAAAGTTATAGTTCTTTTTAAAAAAATTTTTATTGTTGTGCTAGGTGGAGGTACATTGTGGCATTTACAAAAGTTCTTACATCAAATATATCATACTTGAATTTACCCAGTGTTACAATTCTTACATTGAAAATGCATAGGCTGATGATGGAAGGATATAAGAAAATAATGTAAAGACAGTGGGTACATGCAATGCAAAGGGTACACAGAGACCTGGAAGGAAAGTGACAGCTAGCTTACTCAGTTTATTACTGAGTTGGCTGGTAAAGACAGTGGGCAGTAGCACATTAGCAAAACCTTTTTAGAGAAGGCAATGTTTAAACTCTGTCTTAAGGGATAAGTAGGAGTTATCCAGATGGAGAAGGATGAAGGAAATCCCAGAAGGAGCAGCACATAGAAAGCCACAGAGGAATGAGAGCCTATGTTTTCAGGAAACTGCAAGTAATTAAGTGAGCCTGCAACCTCACTTAGTGTGAGGAAACATTCCAGCTTTCAAAGTATTTCCCAAATATTTTCTGTTTCAAATGGTTAACACACTGTGCCAGAAAACAGTGTTTCCTGGCAAGCATGATTTCATCCACTAGGCACACAAATCTCATGAAATGATGTAGAGAGAGAGATTCTTAGAACCACCGTACAGAATAAGGAAGCTTCAAGTAAAGGTTTCAGCAGTTTTTTTTTATTTGTAGGTACTGTTTCATTTTATTTATTTATTTATTTTTATTAGAATATGTTCCTTGCACAGGGGGATTCATTGTGGCAATTCCAAATAGGCTTATATTGTACATTGATTAGAGCCACTCCCACCATCTCTCCCTTGACCCCCTCCCCGCCCCACTTAAAGCAATTGCATGAGGCTTCTTTGTTCTATTTCATGTAAGTATCTGAAGTTCATCCACCATATATCCTTACCTTAATCTCCTTCATTCCCCCTCCCCCTCCCAAAAATATACCCCTCACACACACTGTACCTATTTTACAGTCCTACTTTTCTTTATTAATATCAGCAGTTTTGATTGAGCCTATGGGAGGAATATGTCACTGAAGAATAATAATTGCTAACACCATGAAGTTCTTCCTGCATTCTTGACATTGTTCTTAGTACACTCTCTCTATTAGTCCATTTAGTCACTATGACAACTCTATAAAATAGATGCTATTAATATTCTCATTTAACAGACAAACTGAGGCAAAAGACTAAGGAATTTTCTTAAGGTCACCTGGCTAGTAATTGTTAAGACAGATTTAAACCAAGCAGTTTGATGTAACCATCTATATGTTTAACCTCTACTCTTTATTGCCTCCAGAATAAGGGTAAATTGGACCTGAAAAGAGCTATTAAAATGAATGAAAGGAATGCACATGTTGAAAACATGGATATTATCAACATAATATCATTTATAATAATATTCAAATTGCTGGATATCCATTTTAAGGGCAAAACCAAAACTTTATTGTCTCTCAGAAGCCATGAGAGTAATGTAGACCTGAACATGACCAATTAAATCCCTATTACTTTATAATAAGTGAAGGGTCTGTTCTAATAGCATTGAAAATGGCTATACACTAAGGAGGTAGTGACTGAGAGGCCATGATGCTTACACAAGTGAAAAACTGCTCTGAAATACTTAATAGGAATCAATTCCAGTGTTAGTCTAGTCAAGAGGCCAAATTAAGATTAATCTGAAGTCACACATTTTGGCAGGATTTCAAATTATCTCATTTCCAAGATCCAAAATATCCTTCTAGGGATGGTGAACAGATTTTGTGCTCTCGTGTTTAAAGAATGGCTATTACCTTTGATTTATTATGATTAATATATCTCAAGGACATGATGCTATGGATCTGGAGTAAAAAACTTGAAGAAGTATTTCCAGATCATCTAGTCCGATTGTGCTCAACATTTATTTTCCTCCTCTACAATGGTCTCATTAGTAAGCATATTTCCATGTGAATTTCTATCTTACTGTGACATCATGCCATTCTTTACCCACTAAGGATGATGGTAACAAAAGAATACATTGGAAGCTCCTTCTTATATTACTAAGAAAGTTCCTCACTTGTGGGCAATGTTTTTTGTTAGTGTATACACTATGACCTTCTGAACTTTCTCCTGTATTTCCAGGATGGAAGCTTAGAAACTACATTTCCCAGAATCCCTTGCAAACAAGGTATTGATTAGATTTCACCAATAAGAACTACCTGGTGATATTTGGAAGCTGGAGGAGAAAGGAAGGAAAGTCCTTAGTCTATGATGGTACAGGTAGTAGCTGAAGTTCTTGGTAGTGACTTTGACTTTCAGAGGTCATCATGAGGCTCATCCACTGCAGCGCTGGAATTGACTGGAATCACTGGTAGCAGGTTCCCTGCTATTCCTCCACTTCCAGATTTTCCGAAAGCCAACTTCCTGACCTTATTTTCCCCAGCCATTTCAATAATCATGTCAATCTCTTCTTTCTCAAGTATCCTTATTTCAATTTATCTGATTGAATTCTGACTAATATACTTCTTAAAATATAGTAGCTTAACAATTTTAATAATAAGTTACAGGTACTTAGGCTATATACTTAATACCAAATTGCTACTTTTTTTCTTCATAAAGATCTCATATTTCTGTTTATTTATTTATTGTCTTGCTGGGGGTACATTGTGGCATTTACAAAAGTTCTCACAATATGGCAAATATATCGTACTTGAATTCACCCTCTCTATTATTCTCCTTTATCCTCTCTCCCCCCATTCCTGGAATAGTTTCAACAGGTCTCATTTTTCCTTTTTCCATTTACATCCATGCTTACACAGTATTTGCAGCATATTTACCCTCCCACAACCTCTCTCTACTCCCCCCCACACACTGGTACCAATCCCTCAGACAGGACCTGTTGTGTCCTCCTGTTCTCCGATTTTGTAAAAGAAAAAAATGATATATATATATTTTTGTTTAAGATAGCTGCACAGGGAGTTTCCCTGTGACATTTCCATGTATATACGTATTATAACCCAAGTTGTTTCATCTCCTCTATTTTTCGCCTTTCTATCTTAGTCCCCTTCTTGTGGTGATTTCAACAGGTTTAAAAAAATTCTGTATTCATTCTTGTATAGAGAGTACATCAACCATATTCACCTTCTCAACTTCCTTCTTTTATCCTCCCTTTCTCACATGTTACCTCCCCTTAGTGTGACCTATTTTTCATAGTATTGCTGTATTTGTATTAGGTCTGTATTCCACATATGAGAGAAAACATGTGACTTTTGGCTTTCTGCACCTGGCTAACTTCACTTAAGATGATGTTCTCCAGTTCCATCCATTTACCTGCAAATGACAAAATTTCATTCTTCTTTGTGGCTGAATAAAATTCCATTGTATATAAATATGACAATTTTCTTAATTTATTTATCATTAGTAGGGCATCCTGGCTATTTCCACAGCTCAGCTATTGTGAATAATGCTGCAATAAACATGGTGTACAGGTGCCTTTATTATAACCAGACTTACATTCTTTCAGGTATATCCCTAGGAGTGGTATTGCCAGATCATATGGCAGTTCTATTTTTAGTTTTTTGAGGAGTCTCCATATTGTTTTAAATAGTGGATTCATATCTGGGTCTTCTACTCTGTTCCACTGGTCTTCATATCTGTTTTGGTGCCAGTACCATGCTGTTTTTATTACTATGACTCTGTAGTATTGTTTGAAGTCGGGTATTGTGATACCTCCAGCATGCTCTTTTTGCTCAGTATTGCCTTGGCTATCTATTCCTGGTCTTTTATGCTTCCAAATGAACTTCAGGGTTTATTTTTCAATCTTTCTTATCAATGTCATTTGAATTTTGATGGGGATGGCATTGAACATGTAGATCGCTTTTGATAATATAGCCATTTTCACAATATTGATTCTACCAACCCATGGGCATGGAAGATATTTCCATATTCTGTAGTCTTCTTTGATTTCTTTCTTCAATGGTTTATAGTTTTCCTTGTAGACGTCTTTCACATCCTTTGTTAAGTTTATTCCTAGGTATTTTATTTTTTTGAGGTTATTATAAATGGAATTATTTTCCTACATTCTTTCTCAGTCTGTTCATTGTTGTGTATAGAAAGGCTACTGTTTTTTGTAAATTGATTTTGTATCCTGCTACTTTGCTGAAGTTGTTTATGATGCTTAGATGTTTTTTGGTGGAGTTTTTCAGGTCTTTTAGGTATAAGATAATGTCTGAAAATAAGGATAATTTGACTTCTTCCTTTCCAATTTGTATTCCTTTTATTTCTTCTTTCTGTCTTATTGTTCTAGTTAAGAATTCCAAAACTATGTTGAATAAGAGTGGGGAGAGTGGGCACCTTTGTCTCATTCCTGACTTACAAATTGCTACTTTTGTGTCATAATGTTATAGTTCAGATTTGATGCTATAATTAACAAAAATAACCTACTGTGTTAAATAAATATGGCTTCAGAAAGGATTCTGACCTGAGTAAATAAGTTAGTCTGAAGGCAAATGCAATAAAGATGAGTAGAAACAGGAAAAAGTGAGATGGAAAAAGCAAAGGTTAAAAGATAAAAAGTAAAGAATTTGCTTGAGACCTCAGCCAAGCCTTTCAGGGACTTTTTTTTCAATCATATAAACATGCAAGGACATGGACTTGTTTATTTTTATTATTTATTCATGTATTTATTTATTTTGTGCTGGAGATTGAATCCAGGGCATTGTATTTCCTAGGAAAGTTCTCTACCACTGAGATACACCACCAGCCCTTCAAATGATACATTTTTGTATGTTGTTTTTTTGTTTTTTAAGATGGGGATTATCTATATTGCATTGGTTGGCCTCAACTTTTTGGATTTAAAAGGTTTTCCTGCCTCAGCTTCTTGAATGCTGAGACTACAGATGCACAACATCACACCTGGTTAGGACAGTAACTTGTAACCATCAGAGATCCCTCAGAAAAGACATGGTATTCTCAGATTGGGTAATTTCAGAAGAATTTGCTAAGGGCCCTATTTTTTTTTTAAGATGACGTCCATTTATTAGATCAGTTTGGTATGTCAGACTGGCAAAACTCGGCTAGGCTCTCTGTTCAGGCTATCCTCAGTCTGCAATCAAAATATTGGCCAACATGTGCATTTACCTGTTCTGAGTTCATTCTTGTTGGAGAATTTAGTTTCTTTCAGCTGTAGGATGGATGTCCCCATTTTCTTTCTGCTTGTCAGGACCAGGGTGATTCTCAGCTTCTGGATGTTCCTTTTAAGTTAAGGGCCCTATTTATAAGATGGTTGACCTTCCTCAGGACTAAACGTTCAAGGAAAAGAAGACGGAAAGCTTTTAGGGGTAGGGACTGCCAATATGAGCTACAACTTTTGATCAAAAATGATAGCCATCCAATGATAATCCTCTTGGGAACAAGTCTGAGGAAGATATCCTAATCGGACTCTTCTATTTCCTCTTTCTTTTTGGTGGTGGGACTGAGATTTACTCAGGGTCTCAGGGTCTCATGCTTGCTTAGTAGGCACTCTACCACTTAAGCCACACACCCAGCTCTTTTTGCTTTAGTTTATTTTTCAAATAGAATCTGTCTTTTGCCTAGGCTGGCTTTGGACCATGATCCTTCAACCTACTTCTCACTGCTGTGTAGTTGGGATTACAAACATGCACCACTATATAAGCTTGTTATTGAGACGAGCTCTCACTATTTTTGCCTAGGTTGGTCTGGGGCCTCTATCCTCCTGATTCTTACTTCCCAATTAGCTAGGATTATAGGCGTGTGTCATTGCTCCTAGCTCTTCTATTACCTTCTAATACCAGTTTGATCTCCCTAGTAGCTATACCCAGCCAGGATCCAGAGGACAGGAGAGTCTGTGGAGAAAAAAGTATAAGAGTGGATTTGGTAGGGCAGGTGGAACTTAATCCAGCACAGGGATGGAATCTGTTTTGCTTAACATTGTATTTACTTGCAGGGTTCAGCACAGAGACTGAGAGTGTTGTTGACATGGGAGCTGATGCCTAAGTCTAAATAAAGCTCAATTGCTACTCAGCTCTGCCCAGTTGTTACCATGTAAGAATATTGGTTCAATGTTGGCAGGATTTGTCATTTTCAAAAGAAGATGAAAATATGGATGTCTTTTTAAGTGAGATATCCTGATTTTTGAAGGCTAAAAATGAATTTAGACACTTGAAAAATGTGTAGCCCACATAAAACATACTTAGGATGAATACAACTCTTTTTTTTAAAGAAAAGGAAGTTTATTGGGTCATTAATTTATTTCCTTCCCCCCTTTTTGTGGTACTGGGATTTGAACTTGGGGCTTTGCACTTGATAAGCAGGCACTCTATCACTGGAGCCACACCTCCAGTCTTGTATACAACTCTTGTGCCACCAAATTGCAACCACTATTAGAACACTTAATAAGTATTTAAAAAAATGAATGAATAATCCCATTCCCTTGTAGCCAAAAAGGCAGTGGTACTGTGTTAACTCTGTTGTTAAAATACATTTTAGGTAGGATAGAAAACAATTTAATATTCGAATCTCAGTGACTTACTTAAGCGCATGTTCTAGCTGCAGGTCATGATTCTCCATGGCAGCTCCCTTCCAGGTATAACTCAAGTATCCAGAGTACTGTTATCTTGTTATACCAGATCACCATAAGAGAAGATGAGAATGCTGAGGGGATCATAGCAATTTATTATTGCCTTATCCTATAAATAACCACTTCTACTCACTCCATAGCTTAGAAGTAGTCAAGTTTATCTCTGTTCAGTTACAAGGAGACCAGGTAAATACATGTGAAAACATGGATATTTTGTGTTACATGTCTGTGACACAGGGACAATACATTATATATGACTTAATTGTATTCATGATATTTGGATCACTATTGGGTTCATAAGGAAGTACAAAGGTGTGGGTTGGAGTGCACATGAACCCCTGAATACAGTCAGTCAGTCAGGTAACAACAGTGGGTAAAAGAATGGGTACTGTTGTGGGGAGGGTATGAGCTAGGATGGTGTAATTGCTCCAGGGGAGTCCAAGAAGTTAATGATAGTTGGCTGAAAGTAAGAAAAAGTGGGTGGAATGGATCTTGTGAATAAATCTTAGCTGATGATCTGAACTGATGAGACTATCTGTCACAATCACTGATTTATGTGCAGTTGTAAAACAAGATATGTTTTTAAATGGCCATGACAAATTGGAATGATGGTCCTTAAAATAATATTTCTTTTTTCAAAAAGGAAAGGCCTTTTCTCATTTTTATTAGGGTATATTTGTTGTACAGGGGGATTCATTGTGACAATTTTGAGTAGACTTACATTGGACATTGTTTAGATCACCCTCACCATCTCCCCCCCTTGACTTCCTCCCCAGAAAGGCCTTTTTTAAAACAGTAGTCAAATGATTATTTTTAATTTAAAAATCTAATAAAATATAAGAATGTGATGTAGAAAGAAATAATTTCCCATATAATCTTAACCCCAAATAAATTTATCAATGATTGATTTTTTTCATCTCAAGTCTAAGTAAATAGACATTATCTAAATATATACCACATATCTGTTCTCTAATCTTATTAAAATACATCATTAATTCTTCCTTACCATTAAATATGGTTCTTTCTCATGCTTTACTAAAATTGCAGGGTATTACGCTCTAAGGATGTATCACATTGACTTAGCAAATCCCTGTGAAAACAATCATGTTTTATTCTCTTGCTATTAAGGAAATGTTGCAACACACAATTCTGAGCATATATCTTTGTGTACATATGGAAATATATTTTAGTACATTTCAAGGAGAAGCCAAGATAGTAGATTAGGAACATTACTGTTTTGACCTAGGGAATAAGAAAAGATTGGAGAGATTGTATTTTGAAGAGAGAGAGGAAGAGCATCAAGAACCACGAGAGAAGTGACAGAACAGAAGAAAAGCATGGTGAAACTGAGGCAACAGATAAAAGCAATTAAGCGGTTCCAAACCCACCCCCAGCTCCTCAGGAGGGGGAGAGAAACTTGAAGACATGATCATAGGGTAATGGCCCTGGTGACTGGCAATTCTACTGGCAAGATAAACCCATATTTCCTGTAAGCCTTAAACCCTTGGTGGTGATTTGGTGCAACACTGACTGCTCTTGTGTGGAAAGCTAGTCTTGGTGAAGAAAGACATTCTGTCACTCCCTTCACCTCTGAGAACAATAGCAAAATATCTTGAGAGAGGACAAGACCTTTGGAGCTTGAAAACAAGGAATGATCACAGCTCAGAGAGTCTTGGGACACCCTGCCATGATATCTCAGTGGGAGATGGCTATGAGAGATGGTGGAGGAGAATGAAAGGGTCTGAGGTGGTTCCACAGACAAGTTCAAACTCTGACAGTGAAATGCACAGTGGTTAGAGACTCTGTTCTCCCTGATGAGGAGTGGAGTCCCATTGCCTGGGATTCCAGGCAGAAGCAAAACACTAGACCGTTGGTTGGCATAGTATTTGGCCTCAAGATCCTGCCTCCTTGCTGAAGGCAAGGTGGGCAGAGATCTGAGCCCAGACCTTTTGAATCATGTGATACCCACAGCCTCTTCCCCCAACCAAAGGGAGGTGAAGAGATCATCTCAATAGATGCAGAGAGAGACTGACAAAATTCAGCATCCTTTTCTGATAAAAGCCCTGAATAGAAGGAATGTACCTCAACATAATAAAGGCTATATGCAGAAAACCTATAGCCAACACAGAACTAAATGGGGAAAAACCCAAATCATTGTCAGGAATGAGACAAGGGGTCTCCACTTTCTTCACTTTTATTCAATATAGTGCTAAAATTCTTAGTAACAGCAGTAAGATAAGAGAAAGAAATAAAAGGGATACAAATAGGAGAGGAAGAAGTCATATTATCTCCATTTGCAGATGATATGATCCTATACTTAAAATATCTCAAATACTCTACCAAAACATCTTATATCTGACAAACACGTAGCACAATACACAATCAACATACAAAATCAGTAGCTTTTGTATATACCAATAATGAACAGGCTGAGAATGAAATCAGGGAAACAATTCTATTCACAATTGGCTCAAAAAAGTAAAACACCTAGGTGTAAACTTAACATTGTAGAAGTGAAAGTCCTCTACAATGAAAACTATAAAACATTGAAGAAAGAAATTAAAGAAGACACCTGAGGATGGAAAAACCTCCCGTGTTCATGGACTGGAGGAGTTAATATTGTGAAAATGGCTATACTGAAAGCAATCTACAGATTTAATGCAATCCATATCAAAATCCCAATGTCATTTTCACAGAAACAGAAAAACCAATCCTAAAATTCATATGGAATCGCAAAAGACCCCAAATAACCAAATAATCTTGAGCAAAACGAGTGATGCTGAAGATACCACAAAGCCTGACTTCAAATTATACAACAGAGCCATAGTTCAAAAAAAATAGTATGATCCTGGCATGAAAACAGACATGCAGGCGAATGGAATAGAATAGAAGACCTAGAAATAAGTGCACATAGCTACAGCCATCTAAATTTTGATGTAGGTGCCAAAAACATATGTTGGAGAAACAACAGCCTCTTCAACAAATGGTGGGAAAATTGAATATTCACATATGGAAGACTGAAGCTAGATTTCTGTCTCTCACCCTGCACAAAAATGAATTCAAATGGATTAAAGATCTGAAAATAAGACCTGGGGGGATAAGGGAGAATGATGGTGGGGATGAACATAACCAAGGTACATTGTAAGAATATATGGAAATGTCATAATGAAACAACCAACATATGCTAACAAAAATGTTAATAAAATACTAAAAAAAAACTTTAAACTACTAGAAGAAAACATAAGGAAAACCCTTGAAGATTATCAGCAGAGATAAACTCCCTTCTGAATAGGACTCCAATTGCTCAGGAAATAAGAGCAAGAATTGACAAATGGAATATATTTTACAGAATTAAAAATATTCTGCACAGTAAAGGAAACAATTATTGTAATCAATCCTTGCCAGCTATTCATTGGATAAAAGATTAATATCCAAAATATATAAAAAGCTTCAAAAATTAAACACTAAAAGAACACACAATCCAATTAATAAATGGGCAAATGAATTAAACAGCTCTCAAAAGAAGTACAAATGGCCAATAAATACATGAAGAAATGTTTAACAATCTTAGCCATAAAGAAAATACAAATCAAAATGACACTGAGATTCCATAGCACCTCAGTAAAAATGGTGATCGTCAAGAAAAAAAATGTTGGCCAAGATGCTGGGGACAAAGAACCATTAAGTACTGTTGGCAGGAATGTAAATTAGTACAGCAAGTATGGAAATCAGTATGAAGGTTCCTCAAAAAAATTAAAAATAGAACTGCCATATGATCTTGCCATATTGATGTAGGGGTCCAGAACATATAGGGTTACTGTGAAGACTGGCAGGGGATACAAGATCCAAACCTCCCCTGGACGGCTCAGAAACACCTCTTTTGAGGTTAACACTGCAGTTCTTGTAGTCCCTTGCATCCTGTAAAGTGGTGAAGGGGAGATAACCAGTTCCAACCAGTTCTGAAGGCATGCACAGTGTAGCTTACCTGTCAGCTGTAGTAATCTTTTAGGTATTTGTCCTTACTTAAGGCTTCATGAATATTACTTTCATCTCATGCATACAATTAGAGTAAATTATGGGGAGGAACATGCACAGTCAGAAATCAGTTATATAACATCTGACTGTCACTCAAATCTGCTAACAACCCTACTCCCACCTACAGAAATGCCCGTTTCTCCCACCAGCCTGACTCAAACCACATAAAAGCCAGACAGACTCCAGACAATGGGTGCTTTTGAGCTGTGCAATTTGAGCCCACTGTTCTCCCTTGATGGCATTACTTTCACTTTCTGCTTTCAATAAACTTTGCTGTTTTGCCATGCACTCCTTGTCTCTCAGATCAATTCTTTGATCGCCACTCAGACAAAAACCTGACATGATCTACAGACCCCTGGTAACAATACCACTCATGAACATCTATCCAAAGGAATGTAAGTCTGCATATAGTAGAGTTACTTGAACACCCATGTTTATAGCAACACTATTCACAATAGCCAAACTATAGAAACAGCCTAGGTACCCATCAACCAACGAATGAATAAAGAAAATGTGAATATATATACATATAATATATATATGGGTATTATTCCATAAATTATGTATGTAGGAAAATGGATGAAACTGGAAATCATCAAGTTAAATGAAATAAATCAGACTGAGAAAGACAACAACTGCATTTTCACTTTCATATGAGGAATCTAAACCTAAAAAGAAACGTATGACATGAATGTAAAACAGGGGGACTGCTAAGTGTATGGGGAACACTGAGAAGGGGAAGAGTGAAAGGAGAGGGTCGGGGGGGTGAATGTGATTGAAGTATATCAAACACATGTATGAGAATAGATGTTAAAACATTAAAAACATTTAAAACATTAAAATTGTTTTAAAAGGGAGGAGGGGAGATAAGAAACAGTAATAGAGGGAATGAATTTGATCATGTATGAAATATAATGAAAGTTCTTTGGACAATTAATATGCAATAATAAAAAGGAAAGTATATCTCAGGATAAATTTCTAGAAATAGAACTAAGGGAGAAAAGAATAAGTGCATTTAAATTTTGTTGTATATTACTGCTCTTTAGAAATGTTGCAAAAATTTATATTTTCACGTTCTGTTGAAATCCTCTTCTTGAGTATGAAATCCAAGTATTATTAGATATTTAAAACTTTAATATACTTTATACAAGCTTTACATACATTTAAAAGTTATTCTGGCTTCTGCAATTTTCTGAGAGGTGTTATAGGCTTTCTTCCCTTTAAAAATTAGGAACTTGAACCTACAAGTGAAAACAGCTTCTAAGATTTTATCAAAATTTCCAAATTTGTGATATTCAAATAGGTTCTAAACTAAGTACACGCCATCTCCCGATAGGCTTTCTTTGACATCTGTTTATCATCATGTATTTTTCTGTTTCTCATTTTCCCATAGCTCATCTGGTGGCAAAGGTGATTAATAATATCTTCTTGATATTTTCAAACATCCACTCTTTTCAGTCTTTTTCAAAACAAAACAGACTTTCTCTTCATTTTGCCTTTTTTGTATTTCTTATTCTTTGTTTCTCCCGCATTTTTTCTTTGCTGTATTAAACTTATCTAAGGAATGGCCCTGGCATTATGATTTTGCTTCTTTAGGTAATGTCACTAACTCATTTAAAATCATTAGTAACTTTGTAAAGTCAATTTGTTATTATTCCTAGATGCAGTGTATTCCTTTAGAAAGAATATCTGACTGGAGTCAGACAGATCTTACATTGCCTTGTGTTTCTCAGTGGGGAAACTGCTGGTATTTTGGGTGGGAATATTCATTGTGACAACCAAATATATCTCATGCATTTTAAAGTCCTTTAAAACAGAACCTCTATGCTGTGCTGTGAGCAACTTGAAGGAGTGGATTCATTACTGGATTCCAAGTCTAAAATAATGCCAGTCACTTTATAAGAAATCTAAAAATATTTATTGAATGAATGTAGTTCCTTTATCTTTGTATAGCTCCTCCTGTAAATTAATGGTTCCACATTCTTTGGCACATATTTGAACTGCTACTTTACCTGTTGTGATCTTAGTCATTATTTTATATTGTTTTTAGAGTACTTACTGAGATATACGTTTTGTCCATTTATCCTACTGACCCAGAATTTCCATTATTAGGCTCTATTCAACAGGAATGAACAAGAGTGTATATAAAAGTGCTCATAAAAACTTTCTTTGTCTTAACCTCAAACTGAAAACTACAAAAATTCATTATTGTGGCAAGTTACAATGCAATACTTAAAAGCAATGTACATGAGTAGTTATACATACTACTAATGTATACATACTAATATTGGGAAACTAACCAAAGCAAAGGCTAAGTACTGTGAGGGTTCATTTATATAAAGCTTTAAACTTTTTTAAAAGGTAAATTTAAATGATAGCACTAGAAATCAGAATACTTGTTACTTTTTGGAAAAATACCTTAAGTTAGGGGCTGTGAGTGGGTGTGGAGAAAGCTTGTGATGAACAGATAATGGCCTTTTTCCTGACTTGAGCGGTATTTACATAGGTGTATTTTCATAACCATTTATAATTAAGATATATGCATTTTATGTTTATGTGCTATTCCTCCATAAAAACTTATTTTGAAGTTCAATATAAAATGTTAGGGGCATGGTCCAAGATCTATAGCACCTGCCTAGCAAGCAGAAGACCCTGAATTCAAACCCCACTACTGCCAAAAAAATTCAATACATTTGTATGAGTGTATAAAGATATTGCAAGTATCTGAAAGGTTAGGTATCTTGGGAAGAGTTGGACAGGATAGAAAAGGAAGATGGAAAATTAAATGTCAATAGCCAAACTAGCAGAATCTAAAAGATTGTTGGATATGAAATCAACACTGAAAAACAGTTTTGTTGATTATATTGTGAAATGATTCTTAGCAGCAAACAGAACATAGAATGAATATGTACAATTTATAATAGAATTAAAAGTTATTTAATATCCAGGAATAAATCTAATCTGGTATGAAATCTCCATTTCTCTCATTAAATGGAAACATTAAAGAAGTCCAGATGAATTAAATGATACACTCTTTGTGAAGTAATTACTAAGAAAAAGAAGTTGAACAAAATTGTGCTGAAGTCACACAAGAGGTTTAACTCCAAAGTACATGTACTTAATATGCTTTATTCTACTGTCTATTCATCTATATATGAGCCTTATTTATCTTTGTGTTCCTCATAATATTTGATAGTACTTTGCATTTAGTTAGCTCTTGATTCATCTATATTTTGTAAAATATTGTTGCAAACTAATCAGGTCAGGTAAAGCATTCATTTGCTTGCTCTTGCCTTTCTCTCTCTCTCTCTCTCTCTCTCTCTCTCTCTCTCTCTCTCTCTCTCTCGACAAGTGTTCTACCATTTAAGTAGATCCCCAAACCCATCAACTTGAAATTTTTACATTTACTAATTTGAATCTTAAATAAGCTATGGATTCTCTTTCTTTTAGCAAAGTAAAATTTCAGTACAGAGAAACAAATTTGTAGAAACTAATGAAAGCATCTTGAGAATAAGTTTTTGCATTTCAATAGCTGCTCTTCATGATGAAAACATAAACAAACAGCAAAACTTAGATGGAGACCATTACAAAGGACAATATTAACTATTCAATAATTCCCTTTTAATAGTGTTTTCTAAAGGTCTTTGGTCCTTTCTCAAAGAAGGTAAATTTATTGTCAAAGACTGAAAGTATATTTTGTTAATGGTACTCAAATTGTGAAATGTTAATTTTCCCAAAAGAAGTCATCAAAAACATTCTTAGTTTTAACAATTCCTTTCTTCATTATCTTATTGTAAAGTGATGGTATAATTCTTAATAATCAGAGATGGAAGTGTATCATCATAAAAAAGTAGCAAGAATGCAAATATGAAATATAAATTTTCCTTGTTAAATAAAAATTATTCCATTACCATTGTGACAAATAGTTATTGAGCATTTACTTTGCTCCAGGTACTTCTCTAGGTGTTAGAATTTATTACCAAATGTACATGTTTGTTGGGGGAGACATAAAATGAATAGCTAAAGTTATATTATAGAATGTCAGGTAGTAACAAATATTAGGAAGAAACATGAAGTGAAGTAAAGGGAAGTGAAGAGTGGGTGAAAATGTACTGGTCAAGGAAGGCCCCTCTGAGGATGTAGCATTTGGGCAGAGATCTGAATGGAGTGAGGAGAGAGTCAGAGATATCTTTGGAGGAAGTAGGTTTCTGTAGAGAGGATGAGTCCTTGGGGTAGGCTGATAGTGAGGGAGGGGAGTTCTAGGAAATAAAGCAAGTGAATGTGTTAGTCAGCTTTTTGCTGTGGTGATGAATACCTAAGAGAAACAATTTAAAAGGAGGAAAGATTTATCTTAGCTCATGGTTTCACAGATTTCTAAGGTCAGCTGGATCCATTGCTTTGGGTCTCAGGTAAGGTAGAATATCAAGGTGGTGGAAATGTGTGGTGGAGTAGGCTGCTCACCTCATGGTTGCTAGGAAGGAAGAGAGAGAAAAAGAGAGAGGGCAGAAGAGGGAGGAGCAATGGACAAGACATGCCCCCACTGATTTATTTCCTCCACTTAAGCCTCACCTCCGAATATTCTGTTCAACTTTGAACTCATCAATGAATTAATCCACTGATAAAGTTAGTGCTCTTCAACCACCTCTCAATGTGTCACAACCTGAGCATTGGGTCTTCCACCCATGAGCCTGTGGGGAACATTTCATAATCAAACCATCATCTGAAGTCTCATGTTCATCTCATAATACAAAATATATTTAGTCCATCACCAAGAGTCCCCATAGTTTCTGTGGTTCCAGCACTGTTTAAAAGTCCTACTTCAAAGTCTACTTAAGGACTCAAGGCAAAACAGACATGATTCCCTGTAAAATTCTAAAAGCAAGTTACATACTTCTAACAAACAATGGCTCAGCATACACATCCCTATCCAAAAGGGGCAAATAGAGACAAAGAAAGAAGGGATATGACCAAAGCAAGACTGAAACCCAGAAGGACAAACATTAAATCCTGTGGTTCCATGTCCAGCATATGGGGCACATGGTGGCATGATGTGAGCTCCAAAGAGCTTAAGCAGCCTCTCTCCTGTGACTGTGCTGGTTGCATCCCACATAGCTCCTTTCTTTGGTTGGTTTGGTTCATTGCCTGTGCCATTCCCTAGCAAATATTCCAAATTTCTGGCATCTCCAACTTCTTGAGGTCTCCATTGAATCTTTAGCTTTGCTGTCACAGTTTCATGCATCACTATCTCAGGGGCTCCCTGCAGAGGTCCTGACTCTGAAACACATCACCTAGCCTCCCAGGCTTTCCTTTGAAATTTGGTTGGAAACCTCTATGACCCCATAACTCTTGTATTTTGCATGAGTGCCAAGCCAGTACCACATAAATGATGCCAAGGTCTGCTACCAGCCAGAACAGTAGCCAAGCCCCCTTGAACCATGGCTGCAGTGGCTTCTGGGTGACTTGGCAGTTAAGCATGGTGAAATTAATACTGGGGTTACAACACCTCTGTGGTGGTACTCTCTTCTGAACGGACAGTCTTTCAAATGAATTTATACCTTTATACCCTCAGCCTGTGATGGGTGGGGTTGTGCTGTTTCCTAAGATGCCTTCAGGCATTTTTCCCGTTGTCCTGGTACAAAGTAATTGGCTTCTTTTTGTGGTGCTAATCTTATGAGAAATTATGCCTTCCTTAGCCCAAACTCTGACACAGGCTTTTCTGACCAATCTGAAAGTTTACAAATCTTTCTTTGCTTTTTGCTCTGAATTCTCACTGTTAACCTGGCTAAAGCAGCTAATAATACCTATGCAATAACCTGAAATCCTAGACTGCCTTCAAATTTCCTCTGGCAAATTAATTGCTTTATTTCCTTTAACTGAACCTTCTATATGGTCTCAGGGTATGGATAAAATGTGGCAAATGTTCTTTGCCACTATGTAAAATGAATGTCCTCTAGTCTCATTCCAATACAGTCCTTGTTCCCATCTGAAATCTCATGAGCCCAGTGTTTACTGTCCAAATTTGTGTCAGCATTCTGGTTTCTGAGCTCTCACCAGAATCACCCACTAAGCTCTGTTTACAGCATTCTAGATTTTCTCTAGCATACTTCTCTAAAATCTTCTCATAAATGGTTTCCAAAGGTTTCTGAACCCCATGGTCAGGTAGTTACAGTAACAACCGTCATTATCAATACAATTTTTCTGTGTTAGTCAGGTTTTCATCACTTATGAAATACCTGAGCAAGAAATTTAAAAGCTCATTGTTTCAGAGGTTTCAGTCTGTATGGCTTGGCTCCATTGTTACTGAGCCTGTGGTGAGGCAGAGCATTATAGTGGAAGGACATATTGGAGGAGATCTACTTACCTCATGGTGGCCAGGAAATGGAGAGTGAGAAGAAGGGGCCAGGGACAAAATGTATCTTACCAAAGCATTTCACCAGTGACCTACTTTCTCTAACTAGGCCCAACATCCTAAATTCCACCACTTCCCAATAATACCATCAAATTAAGAATCCATCAAAGGATTAATTCATTGACAAAGTCAGAGCCCTCATGATCCAATTCTATCTCAATATTGGATCCACCAGCTGATCAAGCCTTCAAATCGTGAGACCTATGAGGGGTGCTTCATATTTATACCATAACAATGAGGTAGCCAAGGTTCAGTGCTATAGAATGAGTATTATGTATGGAATACAGCATACATGTACATACCTTCAGTTATGTACATAACATCTTAGGATAAAGTTTTGGTGGTAATATTTATTCAATATGGTGAATGGAAGAGTAGTTTCAATAGCTACCACATTTCTGCTGAGTTTTTCAAGTATCATATTGGGACTTGTAGTAGAGAGCTTCTTCTGATCATGGCTCCCCATGACTCTGCTTCCTGGTATTCACACCCTGGTAATCTTCCTTTGAGTATGAACCAGACCTAGTGATAGGATTCTAGCAAGTATAATATGGCAAAATTGGTGGAATGCCATGTCTATGATTAGATTACAAAGGCTGTGAATTGTCTCATGCTAGTACTCCTTTTCTTGATAGTATTTGTTTATTTACCCTCTCATTTGCTCATGTTGGTGAAGCCAGTTGCCATGCTGTGATATAATCTATAGAGAGGCCTGTGTAGCAAGGAATCAAGGGAAGCCTCCAGCCAGCATATTGGGAAGAACTAAGGCCTCAGTACAAAAGCCCATGATGAACTAAATCCTGTTTCCACCCATGTGAGTAAATTAGCAAGCAAATGTTTCTCAATGAGAGCCTTGGGATAATTTCAAGTTTTTAGCAATCTGGACCTTTAGCTGGTTTCAGAGCTAGAAGACCCAGTTAAGTTGGAGGTGTGGCTCAAGTGGTAGACTGCTTGCCTAGCAAGCACAAGACCCTGAGTTCATACCCCAATACTGCCAGAAACAATACCATAAACTCAAAAAAATACCAAAGAGAACCCAGATAAACCATGCTTCTTCCTGACCCCCAACAACTATGAGACAGCAAAAAATTTATGACAGTTTTGACATAATTATTAGATAGTAATAGATACCTACTACAGAGCCACAGTTCTAGCTTTAAACTTAGCAGTTATAAGCAAGTAATATTCACTAATATTAACATTTCCTTGATTCATTCATTAGTTTTTAAAACAAATGTAGAAGACATATTTTAATGTTAAGAGGTTATTCAAATACATATTTAAAGATATTTGGTATTGAGTATGCAAAGGGAGAGACTTCTCATTAATTTCTATGTAGAAAACAATGCTTATTAAAATTGAAATGTGCCAAATTGAAGCTAAGGTATATATTTTTAACACTCAGCAGCATCCACAGCAATTGCTTGGCACTCAGGACAACATAAAGCTTTGGTTTTGTATAGAATTGTGGCACATATTGATGAAAAGAAGCAGATCTTCTATTTCACTTGACTTTGAAACTGTTTTAGATTCTCTTCAGATAAGCAATTCATTTTGCTACCACACAGTACTCCCACCACCTTGCCCTTGCTGTATTCACCAGAGCATGAGCTCACCAAGTAACTGTTTTATGGAATGGGCCCAAATAAACCCAGAGAATGCCATTGCACTGTGTTGTTTAACCAAAATAAAATAAATCTAGAAAAATATATGTTGAAATAAACCCTATTGGTTTAGTCAGAATGAAAATTTAATATAAAAATTGCATTCAGTAGAGTGGAAGCATCAAAAAGTCAAGTCATACCTAGTTTAAATTAGTCTCTGCAATTCAATTTCCAATAAAGCAGGTGTTTATATTGCAAAGTTAGCTAGGGTCACAAACAAGTGAGCCATCAGGTATCAACTTTGTTAATTTTATAAATTCACTTGTAAGCAATAAGAAGTGGGCTGGCTGCCAGTGGCTTACACCTGTAATCCTAGCAACTTGGGGGACAGACAGAGATTGAGAGGATCACAATTTGAGACAAGACTGGGGAAAAAGTTAAAAAGTTAGTGAGACCCCATTTCAGCTAATAGCTGGGCACAACTGTGAGCATCTGTCATTGCAACTCTGGTGGGAAGCATCAATAGGAGGATTGCTGTCCAGATTGGCCTGGATAAAAAGTAAGACCCTATTAATAGAAAAATAACCATGGCAAAAAGGGCAAGAGGTATGACTTAACTGGTAGAGTAGTACCTGCATAGCAAGCACAAAACCCCAAGTTTATTTTATTATTATTTTTTTAGCCCCAAGTTTAAATCCCAGTACTGAAAAGATAAAAAGAAAAGAGAGAGAAATGGTAGTGGCAATTTTTGAACAAATATCATTTGGCTCAAAGACATTTTGATTTTGTCTCCTCAGTTACCCATCTTAGAAGAACAGATAAAATGAACATAGTGATTAAAGAGAAACTTAGCAAAGATGAAGTATTTAGTAAGTCAGTTGTGCTGCTGTTGGAATTTTCCTTCTGTTTTGCATCTTGTTTAATTTAAGGATAGCTATGTTTTAGGAATAGAAAAATAGAACAATATTTATTGTGAATGCCTGTAACCAGTGAGTAACAATCACTTAAGATCCATCCCAAGTCTAATACATAAAATGTTTTCATTTATACTGTTTGCTTACTTTTCATAAGCCAGTCATAATCACTGGCTTAAGTTCTAAAACTAAGCATATTTATGCTGAGGTTTCCATGGGATACTCATAAGACACGGTATTGTACAGGAATAATTAAATATAAGTAATAAGTAGGGGTTCTGTGAAAGATTTTTAAAGAAGACTGACTCAGATGACATAGGTAGTTTTCACCTTTTCACTTACCTTAGTTTTTCTTGAAATTTAAACATAATGACCAGAGCCCCAGCAACCATCTATAGAGCATAAGGATTGGGGCCACATCCTAAAGATGACAAAGCTAGGAAGAACCTGGGTTGTTGATATCATGGAGATGCCATGCAGTCCTGGCACTTTCAGACTTCCTTTTTTTAAATTCATTTATTCACATGTGCATACATTGTTTGGGTCATTTGTCCCCCCACCCCTGCCCCACCTTTTTGCTCCTCTCCCCTCAGTTCCAAGCAGGTCCTGTTCTGCCTTTATCTCTAATTTTGCTGAAGAAAAGACACAAGCGTAATAAGGAAGACAAAGTGTTTTTGCTAGTTGAGTTAAGGATAGTTCCATCTATTTACCTGCAAATGATAAGATTTCATTCTTCTTCATGGCTGAGTAAAATTCCATTGTGTACAAGTACCACATTTCTTGATCCATTCATCAACAGTGGGGCATCTTGGTTGTTTCCATAACTTGACTATTGTGAATAGAGCTGCCATAAACATGGGTGTGCAGGTGCCTCTGGAGTAACCTGTGTTGCATTCCTTTGGGACTATCCCCAGGAATGGGATTGCTGGATCATATGGCAAATCTATGCTTAGATTTTTAAGAAGTCTCCAAATTTTTTTCCAGAGTGGCTTGCATTCACACCAGCGTGTACTTGGGTTCCTTTTCTCCACATCTTCGCCAACACCTGTTGTTGGTAGTGTTTTGATGATGGCTAGTCTAACAGGGGTGAGGTGGAATCTTAGTGAGGTTTTGATTTGCATTTCCTTTATGGTTAAAGATGGTGAGCATTTTTTTATGTGTTTTTGGCCATTTGAATTTCTTCTTTTGAGAAAATTCTGTTTAGTTCCGTTGCCCATTTCTTAATTGGTTCATTGATTTTAGGAGAGTTTAGTTTCTTAAGTTCCCTGTATATTCTAGGTCCGTTGTCTGAGGTATAGCTGGCAAATATTTTCTCCCACTCTGTGGGTGGTCTCTTCAGTTTAGAGACCATTTCTTTTGTTGTGCAGAAGCTTTTAATTTTATGAAGTACCATTTATTCATCCTTTCTCTTAGTTGCTGGGCTGCTGGGGTTCTATTGAGGAAGTCTTTGCCTATATATATTAGTTCCAGAAGGTTTCCTGCTCTTTCCTGTAGTAATTTCAGAGTTTCAGGTCTGATATTTAGGTCCTTGATCCACTTTGAGTTGATACTAGAACAGGGTGATAGACATGGATCTAGTTTCAGTTTCTTGCAGAAGGGTAACCAGTTTTCCCAGCAACATTTATTGAAGAGGCTGTCTTTTCTCCATCATATATTTTTGGCATCTTTATCAAAAATGAGGTGGGTATAGTTGTGTGGATTCATATCCGGGTCCTCTACTCTGTTCCACTGGTCTTCATGTTTGTTTTTGTGCCAGTACCATGCTGCTTTTATTGCTATTGCTTTGTAATATAGTTTGAAGTCAGGTATTGTGATACCTCCAGCATTGCTCTTTTTGCTGAGTATTGCCTTGACTTTTCATGGTCTCTTGTGTTTCCAGATGAACTGCGGGGTAGATTTTTTAATCTCTGTGATGAAAGTCATTGGGATTTTGATGGGAATTGCATTAAACATGTAGATTGCTTTCAGTAGTATAGCCATTTTTACTGTTGATTCTACTGATCCATGAGCACCGGAGATCTTTCCATATTCTGTAGTCTTCCTCGATCTCTTTCTTCAAGAGTTTGTAATTCTTCTTGTAGAGGTCATTCACATCTTTTGTTAAATTTACTCCTAGTTATTTGATTTTTTTTGAGGCTATTGTGAATGGAATTGTTTCCATATATTCCTTCTCAGTTTGTTCATTGTTGGTGTATAGAAAAGCTGATGATTTTTTTAAGTTGATTTTGTATTCTGACACCTTACTGTAGCTGTTTATGGTGTCTAAGAGTTTTTTGGGTCTTTAAGGTATAGGATCATATTGTCTACAAATAAGGATATTTTGACAGTTTCCTTACCTATTTGTATTTGTTTTATTTCTTCTTCTTGCCTAATTGGTCTGGCTAGGAATTCCAGTACTATGTTGAATAGGAGAGGGGATAATGATACATTCCTTCTATTCCTAGTTTTCTTAGGGCTTTTATCATGAAGTGGTGTTGGACCTTGTCAAAGGATTTTTCTGCATTTATTGAGATGATCAAGTATTTTTTTGTCTTTGCTTCTATTGATGTGCTGTATTACATTTATAGATTAGCATATGTTGAACCACCACTGCATCCCTGGGATGAAGTCAACTTGGTCATGGTGTATGATCTTTCTGATGTGTTGTTGGATTTGGTTTGCCATTATCTTATTAAGGATTTGTGCGTCGATATTCATTAAGGAAATTGGCTTGTAGTTCTCCTTTTTGGAGGTGTCTTTGTCTGGTTTTGGGATGAGAGTAATATTGGCTTCATAAAACGAGTTAGGCAGTGTTCATTCCCTTTCTATTTCATGAAACAGTTTAAGGAGGGTTGGTATTAGTTCTTTAAACGTCTGATAGAATTCAGCAGTGAATCCATCAGGTCCTGGACTTTTCTTTTTTGGGAGACTCTTGATAGCTGCTTCAATTTCTTTTTGTGTTATAGATCTATTCAGGTGATTAATATCCTCTTGGTTTAGTTTTGGTAGTTGTAAGTTTCTAGAAATCTGTCCATTTCTTCAAGATTTTAAAATTTATTGGAGTGTAGACTCTCAAGGTAGTCTCTGATGATTTCCTGGATTTCTGTGGTGTTTGTTGTTATCTCTGCTTTTGCATTTCTGATTTTACTGATTTGGGTTTTTTCTCTCCTCATTTTACTCAGGTTTTCCAGGGGTCTGTCAATCTAATTTATTTTTTCAAAGAGACAGCTTTTTATTTCATTGATTCTTTGTATGGTTTTTCTTGTTTCTATTTCATTAATTTCAGCCCTTATTTTAATTATTTCTTTCCTTCTGTTTGTTTTGGGATTTGCTTTTTCTTGTTTTTCTAGGAGTTTGAGCTGCAGTATTTGGTCATTGATTTGAGATCTTTCTGTCCTTTTAATATATACATTCATGGCTATAAACTTTCCTCTTAGGACAGCCTTTGCTGTGTCCCATAGGTTCCAGTAGGTCATGTTTTCATTTTCATTAACTTCCAGCAAACTTTTAATTTCTTCTTTTACTCCATCAATGATCCATTTGTCATTGAGCAATGTGTTGTTCAGCTTCCAATTGTTTGCATGTTTTTTACTGCTGTTTTTGTTGTTGATTTCTAGTTTTGATGCATTGTGGTCAGATAGAATGCATGGGATTATTTTCATTTTCTTATATTTGCTGGGGCTTGCTTTGTGCCCTAGGATATGATCAATTTTGGAGAAAGTTCCAAGGGCTACTGAGAAGAATGTGTATTGTGCAAAAGTTGGGTGAAGTACTCTGTAGACATCAGCTAGGTCCATTTGATCTATGGTGTGATTTAGTTCTAGGATTTCTTTATTGATTTTTTGTTTGGATGACCTATCTATTGGTGATAGGGGAGTATTAAGGTCTCCCACTACCACTGTGTTGCAGTTTATATATGCTTTTAGGTCCTTCAGAGTATGTTTGATGAAATTGGATGCATTGACATTGGGTGCATATAGGTTGATAGTTGTTATTTCCTTTTGGTGTGTTTCCCCTTTCATTAGTATGGAGTGTCCTTCTTTATCTCATTTGATCAATGTATGTTTGAAGTCTACTTTATCTGAGATAAATATTGCTACCCCTGCCTGTTTTTGGGGACCATTGGCTTGGTAAATCTTCTTCCACCTTTTCACTTTCAGCCAGTGCTTATTTCTATTGATGAGGTGGGTCTCCTGTAGGCAGAGATTGTTGGATATTCCTTTTTAATCCAGTTTGCCAATCAGTGTCTTTTGATGGAGGAATTTAGTCCATTAACATTCAGTGTTAGTGTTGATAGGTATGTGGTAATTCCTGTCATTTAGTTGTCTTTGTTGATTAAGGGTTTGATTGTGTGTAGCTTAATCAGTGTTACTCTTTACTTTCTTGCCTTTTCTTCTCTTGTGGTTTGGTTTTGCCTGCCCTTTCATGGTTTTGTTTGCTTTCATTTTCTGAGTGCAGAATTCCTTGGAGAATCTTTTGTAGTGGTGGCTTGGTGGTCATATATTGTTTTAGTTTCTGCATATCATGGAAGACTTTTATTGTTCTGTGTATTTTGAATGATAGTTTTGCTGGGTAGAGTATCCTACGGTTTGAAGTTATTTTCATTCAGTGCTTGGAAGAACTCAGTCCATGCTCTTCTTGCTTTTAATGTTTCTGTGAGAAGTCTGCTGTGATTTTGATGGATTTACCTTTGCAAGTTATTTGTTTTTTCTCTCTTACAGCCTTCAATATTCTTTCTCTAGTCTCTGTACTTGTTGTTTTAATGATACTATGTCGTGGGTAGATCTATTTTGGTCTGGTCTGTTCAGTGTTCTGGAGGCTTCCTGTACCTGAATGGGCATAGTTTTCTCTAGATTTGGGAAATTTTCTGTTATCATTTTGTTGAATATATCATGTGTTCCTTTTGCTTGCACTCCTCCCCTTCCTCAATGCCCATGATTCTCAGGTTTGGTCTTTTGATGGAGTCAGTGAGTTCTTGCATTTTCTTTTCACAGGTCTTGAGCTGTTTAACTAATAGTTCTTTGGTTTTTCTTTTAATTACCATTTCATCTTTGAGTTCTGAGATTCTGTCTTCTGTTTATTCTATTCTTCTGGAATGGCCTTCCATGTTGTTTTGTATTTCTGTTTCATTCTTTTTTCGGAGGTTTCCCATATCATGGGTTACTTCCTCTTTAATATTGTCAATTTTTGCCCTTAATTCGTTTATCTGTCTGTTTATGGTGATCTCTGTTTCAGTTTGGTATTTATTTAGGGTTCCTATTATTTCATTTATTTGTTTCTGTGTTTTCTCATATTCTTTAATTTTGTTGTCTTGGAATTTCTTGACTGCCTCCTGTACATTTTGGTTGACCATGTCTAGTTACATCTCTATGAAATTCTCATTAATTACTTGTAGGATTTCTTCTTTCAGAATGTTCTTGTGGGCTTCATTGGGTTCCTTGGTATAGTTTATCTTTGTTTTGTTGGAGTCTGGATCTGGGTATTTGTTTTCTTCATTTCACTCTAAATCCTGTACTTCTTTATTTTGGAGGGGAGAATGGTTTCCATCCCTTTTTCTTCTTCCCATATTTCCACTAGGTTAATGTTTTTATCCCTGGACTATGTGTAATTTAGTATTAGCTGGGATATAATATTAGTACTAATAAAACCAAGAAAGAAGGATAAAAAGAGAAAAGGACGGAAAGAGAAAAGGAAGAGAGAAGAGAGGAAAAAAATGAGAGAAATGGCAGGTGATCAAACAGCAAACCAGGCATCAAAACCCTTAAGGAAGGGGAAAAAAAAAATCACCAGTTCTGGAATAGTAGAATTTTAGTTTTAGCTGTTCTGATGTTACTCCTTTAGCATCTAGACCTGTCTGTGTGTGTCTCTTAGGCAGGTTAGGAGCCTTCCTGGGGCAGGTGGTAGGTGGTTGGGGTCCCATGGGCCTACAGGCAGAGGCTTTTTGTTGAAGTAAACTAGAGGGCCTTTGGAGCATGGGCCTGATGGAGTAGAGATCATGTATATCTGTGGATTGGCTGCTTGGTAGGCTTTTGGGGCATGGTCCCGGCAGAGATCATGCAGGCCCATGCAGGTCTGAGGGGCGTGGCCTGGTGGAGATTGTGTATGTCTGTGGATCACCGGCTTGGCAGCCTGATGGTACAGCCCGGTGGAGATTGTGCTTGTGTGGATCGCCAGCTTGGCAGGCCTTAGGGGCATGGCCGGGCAGAGCAGAGATTGTGCAGGCTTGTGCAGGCCTTAGAGGGGCAGGCTGGTGGAGCAGAGATTGTGAATGCTTGGCAGGCTTTAGGGGTGCAAGTTGGCAGAGTGGAGATCATTCAGGTCTTTGCAGGCCTGAGGTGTGTGGCCCAGCAGAACGGAGATTGTGTGTGTGTGTATTGCTGGCTTGGGAGGTCTTAAGGGCAGGGCTTGGAGGAGCAGAGATCATGCAGGCCTGATGGGCGCAGCCCAGCAGAGATCATGAATGTCTGTGGATCGCTGGCTTGGCAGGCCTTAGGGGCTAGGTCCAGTGGAGATCATGTGGGTCTGAGGGGTGGGAGTTTGAGGGAGCGGAGGCCCTGTTCTGGTCGCCATCTTGGATCTCTTCCACACTTCCTTTTAAATTCTTGATTTGGTTAGTTATTTTCATCTGCATTTAATTCCTAATCAAAGTGGCTATCCACATAATGTCCCATGTTATTTAACTGCATTATACTTCAACTGGGAATTAGACTGCATGATCTATAGTAAGTAGAACAGCTTGCTTTTGCAGTGCTCTCAGCCCTTTTTAATGCAACACCTTGCCATTCATCTTCCTTAGCTCTCCCAGCTCGCCATTACACTCACACTTCCCAAATCTTTTCTTTCTATTTAGTTAAACTGTCCATCATCCTAGGTTCAGAAGAAGTAATATCAATTTTTGCAAAGAACTGGGCATTTACTGTAATAACCCAACATTTTTGGACTAATTTTAAATAGAAAAGTGAAAATTTGAGAGTTTTAAGAGGAAAATTGAACAAACTTATTTCTGTAAATTCAAAAATTATATTTAAAATATATTTACTCCATATATCATATTTTATACACATACTGAGAGCCATTTATTCTGCATTCTCTTGTTAATATATTTTAGGAATATGTAATATCTTATTACTATATTAAAATAAAATATTTCACTACAAGTCTTCAGTCTTATTTTATCTTATTGTTTTGTCAGTACTTGGCTTTGAACTCAACCTCACACTTGCTAGGCAGGCACTCTACCACTTATGTCTTTAACCTTAAAAAAATGAATGCAATAAACCACACAGATGATTCTAATATTTTGCAATTTTTCTCTACAGAAAAATTCCTGCTTTGTGGTAGCCCAAAAGCTATGGGTTCCTTATAACTAGATACTAGTCTTGACATAATAATGAGCAAAATATTTGAGTAGGGAGCAGAAACAATAACTCCATTTGTGTTTTTAGCAACTTTACTTTCCTAGTAATGTCAGAAGGCAGATGACAGACATTAGAAAATAATGTCTTCTTTAGAACTGGACTTTTTGTCAAGTAAGCATTCATGTGCCAAGTAAACAGAGATCAATTATATAAATGTATACATATATAGGTGAAACAATTACATGTATATCTGTATAATGTATATATTTAGAGATATATATTATATACAATTTTAATGGCACTCTTTTAAACATTTTTCATAAATAAAAAGTACTTAGGACCACATTTATTTAAGTATGATTGTTAAAATGAAAATAGATATTAAAAGTTAATGGTCAAATAAGATTTGATTTTCCATCTTTAACATTATCAGCAGTTTCTGGTAGCTATTATGCTTTGAATGTTCCCTCCCAAAGTGATGTTGAAATTTAAGTTCCATTGTAATGGTATTAAGAGTTGGGACCTTTTTAAGGTTTTTATATCATAAGGGCTCTGTCTTCATGAATGAGTTAATGCTTATTTCATGGGAGTGGGCTCCTGATAAAAGGGTGAGTTTGATTCAATTTTCCTCTCTGTCTTGTGAGTGTTCACTTGCTCTTCCACCATGTTACGATGCAACACAAAGGCCCTTGCCAAATGCCTTGCACTTTCCAGGTTCTAGAACTGTAAGCCAAATAAACTTCTAGTCTTTTTTTTTTTTGGTGGTGCTGGGGTTTGAACTCAAGGTCTCAGTTTTCCTAGGCAGGTGTGCTACCGGTTGGGCCACTCCACCAACAAATAAACTTCTATTATTTACAAAATACCCAGCCTGTAGTATTCTGTTACAGAAGCAGAAAGTACACTAGGACAGTGTTAAGACTAATGATTTAACAAATACTTAAACTTGAACTAAATCCTGTAATGGTCTAGTAAAGTGAATAAAGAATATAGCTTCAATTGCAATTTGTTTACTTAAATATTTGCCATTTCCTTGTTCCATGTAATTATCCTAGTGTGCTGTTTTCTAGCTAGTTTTATAGATTTTATTAATGTACCACTGTCACTCTGTACTTTCTAAGTGATTGATGAGACACTAGCTAAAAATTAAATAATACAACTGGTAAACATGTTCCTTAGCCATCAATTTTCATAATTTATTGTTAAATATTTATATATAACATGAAGTCAAAAAGAAAAAATAAATCCATACTGAATTAAATATTAATGCATAATCATGCACTATTATGTGACATTTTTATTTTCTGGCTGTATATATGAAATCAGATGATTAAATGAAATTATGAGACACCAATAAATTATATTTAAAAACTCAAAGCAAACCAAAGATATCATGCTATTTTAAGAGATCTCTAATTTCTATTATCCAAAGGAAATACATAAAGTAGTGTTTCTCAAAATTTGCTGTACATGACAAATCAACGGAACTTTATTTTTTTGGTAGTATTGGGATTTGAACTCTGGGCCTTAACTTACTAAGCAAGTGGCTCTTCCACTTGAGTCATGCCCCCAGCTCCATCTGGAACATTTTAAAGATATTAATGCCCAAGTTGGATGACAAACCAAAGTAAGTCAGAATGTCCTGAGGCACATACATTTTTAAAAAGACTTCAGGTAGCTCCAGGTATGCACTAAAATTTGGCATAAGTTGATATAATGTATACAAATTTTAGCACATAACTTTTATAATACTAGATTCCTTGACAAAATTAAGTGTAAGAGTGAGGAACTCAAGCCTGGGAAACATTTTCATGTGAGAGGGAACAAGGAATGGAAAGAACAATGTGTCCTGGAATCTGAATTCCCAGAGTAAACAATCCTCTGTTTTTCCCACTTGTAGATTTGCTGTTGGGCAATTTAGTGTCTGGAACCTCAATGTCCTTGTCTACAAAATGCGAGACTATTATCAATTTTTTTTTCTGGATTTAGCATTGGGAAGTTCATGGGAGTGCTTAGATGTGAGTGTTTCTTAGAGGTTAGGGCTCCTGTAGCATGGGGTAAGGAGGAGATCTTCTTACATCCTACTATTTTCAATCTTAACTGAATCCATGCCCTAGTTTTCCAAGTCTGTAGCTTTGGAAACTTTCTGGATATCCATAGGAGCAATCCAATTAACTTTTGTATTCTGTTACTCACTGCCTGGTCTTCTGAGCCACTATTCCTCATGATCTGCTTTCTAGCTTCAAAAACTTAGATATTGTCTCTTATTTGTTATTGTTTCCCGACGTAATGGGAATACATAAAATAATGGAAGCCATTGATGACCTCACCAGAGGGATTCAGGTAGAGAGATGGGATCACAGATTGATGGAATGGGGAGGAGAGAGTAGGAGATGAAAATGTGAGAAGCAAGTGCACATAACTCTGTTGAGAGGTTTGGCTGTGAGGGAGGGCAGAGATAGGACAGTAACTAGAAAGCAGAACTGAAAGAAGAAAAAGGGTGTATTTACCATCAAAGAAAATTTTAAATGTGAATAATCAATTCATATAGCTATCAATCTGTCCTGGAAATTATCATTTCTCCTCCAAAGCAGGAAACACCTGACTTTTATACTGGTTATTATCATAAATTCTGCCACTCTGAGCCTCTCACTTGTGTACTTTATAATAATTAAAATTGTATGAGACACCAAAGATTGTGAATTTGCATACTTACACATTGCTGATTGTGCAATTAGATGTCGTTAGATGTTACAGGTTGTAGGATGCTAATGGCAGGATGGTGTTCTCTGGAGTGGCATATTAAATACCATGGAGCTATGCCATTTACATTCACTTTCCTAAAACTTAACCACTTCAAGAAACCTAAATGCCTTTGCTTTTTCACTTGTAGTGTATAGATTGTAATATAAATATATTTTGCTTTGTTTTATAGTATCTCACAATTTTGCAACCTTAAAAAACATGACTTGAATTCCAAGTAAATTTTCAGATAAGTGATATTTATTTGAATACTTTGACTCTCAAGCCAAAATCATAGCTATAACTATAACTGTAGTAAGGAAGAAACATTTTAGAGTCATTTTCTTTTTCTATTTGCATATCTCACTAATTTGATGCTAAAATCTATTTTTTATTGTATTACCTGTAAAACATTCAGCATGAAACATTTTTAAGTAGGTAAGGCATTACTTCTGGAACTGCAAGAATACCTGAACATAGTTAATATCTCATGAGATGTGAAGTCTGTGCTTGCACTAGTCATAAATTAAGCAAGTAAAAGTCAGATGCAGCAGTATATAGCCTGTTTGAAATGAATCAGATTCTATCTTAGAAGATCATGAGAATTTTATATTCAAATAATGTGAATCATCTTTAGCTCTGTTTTGAGTTCATTCACCTCTGTCACTTTTTCAAAGGATATATTCTTCAAACATTTTCCTCTGCAATTAATCATGACTAGCAAACTCTAAGGTGAACAGAATAATGGCTATATGCTCAGACTGTTTTCAACTTCACTTAGATTATTTTGTGAAATGCTTATGTATCCTGTCAGCCATGACTGTTCCACTTCAAATC
The DNA here is from genome assembly GCF_047511655.1 of Castor canadensis. Classification (NCBI taxonomy): domain Eukaryota; kingdom Metazoa; phylum Chordata; class Mammalia; order Rodentia; family Castoridae; genus Castor; species Castor canadensis. The sequence continues at coordinate 115,241,493 of NC_133405.1, forward strand.
TGATTATTATTATACTTTCTGTTTTCAGGGAATGGAGATAATTAAAGTCACAGATACTATTATAGCAACAATTTTAGCAAATATATTCAACTTTCAATCTAAGATTTGAGAAAAATGAATCTCAATTTTACATTTTCTTTCTTTCTTCTGCTTCCTCTGATGGTGTATAGTTCAAAGACTATGAGATTATGTACACATATGTCCTTGAGCAAGTTACTCCTCTGAACTTTATTCCCTAAAACTGAGATAATGATCTTGACCCCGTGGACTTTCTATGATGACTACATAAAACAATGCAAATAAGATAATTAGAACTTGGATCCTGAGAAGTATCAGAAATTTCATAAGCATGTAACTATAGATGAATTGTTTCCTGAGAAGTAACAGACATGTGCATAACTGTTTTACTGATTCCTAAATAGTATATAGGAATCAGTAAAACTTAGTAAATAAAAAATACAAATTAAGACAATCTGTAGTCACCAGACTGATGTAATCACTATTAACATATGTTTGTGCTAAATAAAAAATTATACAAAGATCCAATTCTCAGAACCTAGCACCTATGTGCTCAAAAATGCCTACATATGTACATATATGTACACACAGACACATATATTCTGCTCAGATAAATGTAATTGGTATCCATATATCAGTACCATTTATCATCTACATATCCATAGTGGTCTAAGGTGATAAAACTGACACTTTAAAATATGTACATTTTTATCTATAGGTATATCTATACCTATAAATACATCTTTACTTGTGTTTCTAGGATACTATAAACTACCAGAGAAACCTTTTTGCAGGGATTGAAGGGTTTTGTATTGTCAGGAGTACTGATTTATTTAACTTAATGTCAGAGAGTACTACTCAAAACATCACACAAGGTGATTGTTAGGCCAATATCTGAATAACAGATTCTTGACAACTTAGAGAAATGAAAGTGCTTTCTTACTGGAGTTTTTTTTTTTGTTCAAAGGTGTTTTTATAGCACTTATAACACTAAGGCTGGGAAGTATAGTGTTAAGAGTATAACTAACTCCTGGAGTTAGTTAGTTCAAGCTTGCAGTGGGAACAACAACCAGAAGTGGCTCTCAGCACACTCTAAGCAGTGCTGACAGTCCTCACATCTGCTGAGCTTGCTTTGTGGTGATAGGAATAGTATATGCCCCAGCTACAAGTAGGAACCTGGAGTTTCAGAAATCTGTTCTAGGGCACCAGATTAGTGACATCAATCATTCATGCTTTTGGCAATATTGACCATTCATTTTTTTTTAAGTTTTCAATCAAGGTTTTAATGTAAAGATCATAAAACAAGTTTGTCATCACTGTACATTCTGACTGCACGCTTCTAAATGGAGAGATTGGTTGTCAGTCAATCGCTTTTCTGTGACACTGGAGGTCTGCATACCTGCAATCTGACCTGAATTTATTTAAAATCCGAGGGAAGTGAACTCAATGTGATGAGTGACAATGATGGTGGTCAGTACAGAAGTATGATCTTAGTGTCCCTTCTTTTCTGTAGTAAGGGCATAAAGTAGGACATGATCTCTCTTCTAATTCCAATTAAACAAAACAGCTATAACCCCATCCATTCCCCTCTCCCTTGAGGTATTTGTGAATGGGTCACAGCCCAACCTGGTGACTCCCCTTGGAGAGGCAGGGGGAAGCAAGTAATGGGTGGGGTACAGAGAAACTTCCCTCAGCACCTGGCCCCATGGGATCCTGTCAAGTGTGTGTGTGGGGACTCTGGGGACCCTCCCTGCCCCAAGTGAAGTCTGTTATGCAGCATTTTGGAGGTCAAAAAATTACAGCAATAAATAGCAAGGTGAGGTAGGGGGAGGGGGTTCCTGTAGAAAATTAAAGTGGGGTGACTGAAGCTCCTAGGAAGAAGATCCTGGGCAATCTTAATTCCCACAGCTTGCACCCATCCCCACTTTGGAATGTCAGACTTAGGCTCTGGTCAGGTCCTTCTCCATTCCTTCATTCCTGGCATCTGCTTCAAGGGTTAGGTAACATGGGCCTCAAGGTGACTGGGGAATAGGAGGACCTTGGTCTCTTCACAGGGCACAGCAGAGCTGAGTGCCCAACTGCTCATCTCAGGCGTGGCATCTTAAGCTTCTGTTCCCCAGGCCAGGGGCTGGCCATTCATTTTGCTGTATGATGTCACCTCCTTGAGTTTCAGTTTCTTTAAATCAAGACCTTTGCTTATGGAAGCAGCCAAGATGCCCCACTACTGATGAATGGATAAAGAAAATGTGGTATTTACATACAATGGAATTGTATTCAGCCAAAAAGAAGAATGAAATTTTGTTGTTTGCAGGTAAATGGATGGACCTGGAGAACATCACCTTAAATAAAGTTAGCCAGGTGCAGAAAGCCAAAAGTCACATGTTTTCTCTCATATGTGGAATATAGACCTAATACAAATACAGCAATTCATGATAAGGGAGGTCACATATAAGAGGGGGAGGGTAAAGAAAGAAGTTAAGAAGGTGAATATGGTTGATATACTCTCTATACAAGAATGGATATAAAATTTTTAAACTGGTTGAAACCACCACAAGAAAGGGACTAAAGTAGAAAGAAGGAAATAGAGGAGATGAACAAGTTGGGCTATAACACATATAAACATGGAAGTGCTGCAAGAAAACTCCCTGTGTAACTACCTTAAACAACCAAAAATGTCATTTTTTCTTCTTTTCTTATACAAACTCGGAGAACAGGAAGGTAGAACAGGTTCTGTTTGGGGGGAGTTGGTACCAATAGGAGGGAGGAAGAGGTGGGGAAATGGTGAAGGAGGTGAATACTGTGTACCCATGTATGTAAATGGAAAAATGATATCTGTTGAAACTATTCCAGGCATGGGGGGAGGGAGTATGAAGGAGAATAGTGGAAGAGGTGCATTTAAGTATGATATATTGTAAGAACGTCTATAAATGCCACAATGGACCCTCACCCAGCACAATAATAAAAAAGGGGAAAAAAAGGCCCTTGCTTGCAAATGATGACAACGGAATGTAAATTTATGTGCTGAAATGGAATTTATTGCCTTTAAGATAATATGAGGGTAGCTAACATCTGCTGAGAATTTTTGGTTTACTGATATCTATTCTATAGCTGGGTGTGGTGGAGTACCCAGTAGTCCCATGACTCAGAAGGCTGAGTTCAGGAGGTCAAGACTAGCATGCTCAAGAGTCTCAAAAAATCTATTCCAAGTGATTTACATAGTACCTGCGGTTCTATACAGCAGGTACTACTATTATTGTTCTTTTACAGATAAGGAAACTGAGGCACAGAATGGTGTTCAAGGATATGCAATTATTAAGTATGAAGCTGGGATTAAAATTGATAGCAGATCTCAATAAATAGCTGTTGCACAAATACCTGAATTGACCAGAAAATAACCAGTGTAAGGTCACTTGGTTGTAAGTAATAAAAGATTCATGAAGCTAAAAGCACGATTTTATTTTCATATGATTTGCTGAATTTATTTGTTTCATAGTAACAGTGGCATCCTTATCCTTACTTATTTTTCACTCAATGAGCCAATGTATGAAATCTCTATTGAGACTGACACTTTAAGCAGGCTTTAGAGATTGGAGATCAATAGCCTAATCTCATACATGAAATGGCCAGACCAGGAATTATTAAATTGCCTTTCAAAATGTATTCAGAGTTTAACACCTTTGAATGAAGGCAAAAATATGTACTGACTTAAAAATAACCAGGAGGATCTGTCTTTCCTTTTAAAGAGATCTCTATTTTATTCATATGTATAAACATATATACCCCGTTTATACTCTGCCTCCTTTCAAAAGGAATTTAGGGTGATTTTGAGACCTATTAAAAGTTTTAAGTGTTTTCTCAGAAGCTCACTTTATAGATTCCCCATGTAGAATATAAGATCACAGAAAATTACCATAAACCTATGTTAAAAGTGAAAACAATAAAAAGCAAGCAATATAATAAAAGCATACAATTTCAAATAAACAGATTGAACAACCAGAAAAGGAGATATAAACTTCTTTATTTAAATATTGTTGTGAGCATCAGTATACAATTCCCTAAGGTTCAATGTTGCTATAATTTATTGACTATTTACTGTATATAACTTATCATTTATGCATTCAACAATTTTCTGAATATTTTCCTCCCAGGAAGGACCCAGGAGTTCTTTCTTTTTTCTTTTTCTTTTTTAAATTTTATCATTTTTACATTTCTCACGAGTATACATTTTTTTGGCCACCTTCCCCCCCCACAACCTGTTCCACCCTTTTATTCTTCAATTTTGTTGAAAACATAAGAGATAATAAGAGAGATACAGAATTTTTGCTAGTTTGAGATAAAGATAGCTATACAGAGAGATTCCTAGTGTTGCTTCCATGCACTTGTGTATTACAATCCACATTAGTTCATCTCTACCAGACCTCTTCACTACTTCCTAGTCCCCTTCCCATAATGGCCTCTATCAGTTTAAGTTTACTATATTTGCTCCTCCACACTGAGCACATCAACCACATTCAAGTTTTAGGTTTCCTTCCTTTTCCCTATTCTTCCTGTGCACATTGTCCCCTAGTGTGTGACCCATATCCAATAATAGTGCTGCATTTGTTTTAAGTCAATAATCTGCATATGAGGGAGAACATGCGATTTTTGGCCTTCTGAGTCTGGCTAACTTCACTTAAGATGATGTTCTCCACTTCCATCCATTTACTTGTGAATGGCAAAATTTCATTTCTTTTGTTGTGCAGATGCTTTTTAATTTCATGTAGTCCCATTTGTCCATTCTTTCTCTTAGTTGCTGGGCTGATGGAGTGTTAATGAGGAAGTCCTTGCCTATACTTATTGCTTCCAGAGTATTCCCTTCTCTTTTGTGTACTAATTGCAGGGTTTTGGGTTTGATATCAAGGTCTTTAATCCACTTTAAATTGATACTTGTACAGGGTCATAGACATGGATCTAGTTTCAGTTTCTACAGGCAGATAACCACTTGTTCCCAGCAACATTTGTTGAAGAGATTGTCTATTCTCCATCATATATTTTTGGTGACTTTGTCAAAATAAGGTGGGTATAGCTGTGTGGATTCATATCTGGGTCCTCTATTCTGTTCCACTGGTCTTTATGTCTATTTTTGTGCCAGTACCATGCTGTTTTTATTGCTATGGCTCTGTAATATAGTTTGAAGTCTGGTATTGTGATACCTCCAGAATTGCTCTTTTTGCTCAGTATTGCCTTGGCTATTCATGGTCTTTTGTGTTTCCAGATGAACTGCAGGGTACATTTTTCAATCTCTGTGATGAATGTCATGGGATTTTGATGGGAATTATGTTGAACATGTAGATTTCTTTTGGTAGTATAGCCATTTTTACTATGTTGATTCTGCCAATCCATGAGCATAGGAGATCTTTCCACCTTCTGTAATCTTCTTCCATCTCTTTCTTCAGTGGTTTGTAGTTCTGCTTGTAGAGCTCATTTACATCCTTTGTTAAGTTTATTCCTAGGTATTTGATGTTTTTGAGGCTATTGTAACTGTAATTGTTTTCCTAAATTCTTCCTCAATTTGTTCATTGTTGGTGTACAGAAAGGCTGCTGATTTTTGTGAGTTGATTTTGTATCATGCTACATTGCTGAAGCTGTTTATGGTGTCTAGGAGTTTTTAGGTAGAGTTTTTTGAGTCTTTGTGGTATAGGATCATATTGTTTGCTTTGACAATTTCTTTACTTATTTGTATTTCTTTTATTTCTTCTTCTTGCTTTATTGCTCTGGCTAGGAATTCCAGGACTAGCATTCAATAATTTTTTTATGCACCGGGCCCAGTTCTAAGTGCTAGAGATACAATAATGAACCAAACCAGTAAAATTCCCTACCTTCAGAGAGTTTATGTTTTAGTGGAGATGCAGAAAAGAAAAAAGATGAATGAGTGAGATATATAATATGTCAAGTAGTGATAATCCTCACAATACTCATATAAAATGGAAGTTATTACCCCACATTTCAGAGGAAAAACATATGAACTAGAATAGCTATAACTTTGTCACCTTCTCCCTTCCTGAAAAGGAATGTCTATCTCTTTGCCACTCTGATGAGAAAGAGCATGAGATATGCCCCATCAGGTGAGGTTAGGCCTACTACAGGGCTATGGTGGGCCATGATGTACTTCCTACCTCTGCATATACAACAACCTATGACCTAGAGAGTAGAGGTAATGTTCAAATATTCTACAACTTAAAACCAGAATAGCAAGTCTGAAGTGAGTCTTCACATAAAGGACCAGACAGACAATGGTAAGAGAATCTTTAAATGAGGGAATGGGAAAAATATCAGAGGGATTGAAAAAATTTCTACTAGTCTTGGCAAGTAGGAGAGTGTGACTGTCTTTTGCAGGCTAGGCATAGTGGTATAGAACAAACAGAAACCAGAACACAGTAGTTTGTGCAGTGGCAGAAAAGTATGTAAAGCTAGTTATCGCATAGTAGAACAATAGATAAATATACAGAGCCATGGAATAAAAAATTTAATTACAATTAAAGGAACTATAGAGCTTTCTAGGAAAGAGTAGATGTTGAAAAGTGGTAAGAATTCAGGGCTGGGATGTAGCTTAGTGGTAGAGTGCTTGCCTAGGTTGCGTGAGGCCCTGGGTTCCATTCCTAGAACTGCAAAAAAAAAAAGTGGTGAGGATCCAAATGATTAGAAATGGGAGAGAAAAAAATAGTATGAGAGAAACAGAGTATGCAGATATGGAAGTAGAAAGGTCAAAAGCATCAGTATTTCAATTTGTCTGTAGGGTAGAGAATACATTTGGGATTAGGGGCCAATAAGATTGGGACTATGAATAGACTATGAAACTCCTAGAGTACCACAATAATTGTGACAAAATTAATAGTATTTAGTCTTGAAGAATTAGGCATTCTGGCAAGTTTTATTCATTTGGGGATTATTATCATTAAAAGTTAAGAAATAATATATGTGAGCTTTATAGCAGAAAATATTTTGGTTAATCATTCCCAAATAGGAGCCACATTTAAGGGCTGGGGTTCTACTCAGTGTTAGCAAGATCTACCTAGCTGGTGCAACACCCTGTATTCCACTCCCAGCACTGCGAAAAAGTACATTTAAATGGAACTTGATGGATTTACAAGCATTTTTATACAGCATATGAGCTACCTAGTGAGGTTATATGAATTATACCAACTATTACAAGAAACTGCCATATATATTTCTGTGACTCTTGCTGCCTATTTTATTTTCAATCTAGAGTATTTTAACACATGCATACTACTTCTTAAACATTTCCTTGGAACTTAAATGAAAGGTGGCCTTATTTATATTGGAAATGTCACCTATATGCAGTTCAATCGGACTTTTTTCTAAAGGGCATGGAGGGCTAATTAACTAACCAAGCATAGTTCATTAAGTAGAAACCTAGTACATCTTATCTTATTCAGTATGTCACCTTGGTCTAACAACAGGAAAGTGGGGCACTCAACTGGAAAAACTATTAGATTTCCTCTTGTGAGTTCTAGAAAGTTAAATAATTTTATTATATTTTTCAAACATGCTGTGGCTTTATCCAATTTTAATTATATTTGAGGGACAGATCACTAGAAACAGGTTAACTTTAAGAAGGCAAGCTAACTTTAAGTATACTACTTAAAGCTTCAAAATTGTCTCTAATTTTTTTGCTTGATATCTCTACTATGATGGATACTGCTACTTACATGCTTATCACCTGGCTTCCTGGTCAATGTTCATTGATGGCAAAGCACAAATTACATAACAGAAGTTAATAGTGTCAGGTACTCATGTTCTTATTTTTCCTTGCAGTGAGGAGTAACCATGTGACTAAGTTCTAACCAATGAGGAGTAATGAGATGTCTCCTGGGCTGTTGGAAAATTATTGCTCACTTCTTCAATGAAAATAGAAACATGATGAATGGTAAGCATTGTCTTTGGCTAATCTAGTCATCTTTTTTTCTGGATAGTTTTGTGAGGATTTGAGCTGGATATTACTGGAGCTGCAGCAGCATTCTTTTGACCATAGGGTTCAAACCTGTATATGAAAAAACATCATATTGAATTGATGGGTCAGAAGGACATAAATAAGTTTTTGATGATACTACTGAGCCAAATCTCAATTCTGAAACTACCTCCAGACTGCGAGTTATGTGAGATAATTAAATTTGATTTTGGTTTAAGGCAATGTTATTTAAGAATTTTTTATTTGAAAGCTGAAAACAAATGAACTGACCCATCTACATTGTCATTTTCTAGCTATTCATAATTTAGTAATTCAACAAGTATTTATTAATGATCTACTATGTGCTAGATACTATTTTAGTGAACAAGATAGACACTGTTGTCACCTTTATGGAGCTTAAACTCCTACTGAGTTACTTGATAAAACAAATTAATTGAAACTTTGTTTTTGTGTCCTCGTTACTTTTGGGAGTGAGGTGAACATTTTTTGAGTCACATTTTTATCCCCAGTGGTTTGTATGAATTAGGCGTTCAATAAATGCTTCATAAACTAGTGAATTCCTTGGTTTGGCATATATGACTCTGTATCATGTACTTATTGTCCTAATCGTCCTATATAACAAGCTACTCTAAAAAATCCCCACTTATTGCTCATGGGCTCATGGGTAGGCCAGGAATTTCTTCTGGTGTCCACTAGGCTCAGTCATGTATTTATGGTCAGCTGCAGATAGATTGAGTAGGTGCCTCTGATGATCTTAGGTGAGACCTCATGTGTGTTTGGGGATCTTGTGGCTCTTGGCTGGCATAGAGTGGCCCAGCTGGGTTGACTAGATTCTCTTTCACTTACTGTTCACATCCCTCCAGCAGGCTATCCAAGGCATGTTTTCAAGGTGGTCACAAAATACAATAAAAGAAAAAGTCCAAGGACTTTTCAAAACTTTGACTGTGTTAAGTTTGCTAATGACCCATTGGTCAAAACAAGTCACATGGCCAAACTCAACATAATTATGGGAATGGGATTGCTAGATAAAATTACAGGACATCAAATTAAATTAAATTTGAATTTCTGATTCATAGCTAGTAATTGTTTTGGTGTAATTTTGTCTGGTAACCTTATGTAGAATGGTACTACCAAAATCTTGGATACACGGAATGTGAAAAATTTAAGCCACTATTGCAATCTATTAATCAACCTCAGGCTTTTTAAAATTTGAATCTCATCTTCTGTTCCTTCTCATTTTGTCTATATTCTAGCCATAATGAACCTCTTGAATTTCTTGAATTATGTCACATTGTTTTATGTCTCATTGTGTCTTTTGGTGCCATTTTCTCTACACGGAAGATGTTTTTCCTACATTTTAACTTGGCTGAACCTTAAACATCTTCAAGACTCACCTCACACTTTCAGTATGTCAAGTTGGGATGGGTTATTCCACATTGTGTTCCTCCACTTCCCTGGGCATAACCCTCTTCTGGCAAGTAGTTTATTAACAAAGATGCATTTATCACATTATATGTCAAGCACTGCTCTAAGCTCTTCATAACTCAGTTTTTATAATCCTTTTAGTAACCTTGTGAGGTATAGTCTATCTAATAAGCACACTGTTCTATAACTACTGTCATATTGGGTTGACCTTCTCCATTCTATTGGAGAACACCGTTTGTATTACAGTCATTTATGTGGGTAGAACAGTGCCATGCACATAGAAACTATTCAATAAAGGCTTGATGAATGCAAACATTTGTTTATTAGATATCTAAAAAGTTATTCAGCATTAAGGTTGGGTTTAGATGGGATTGGGATAGAGGATAAAGATAGAGAGCTAGCATAAGGGGTTCTGAAGGAATAAGGAGGGAAGATAGAGAAGGATTCCTACCACAAGACCCTCTGTTAACAAAGGGCAGCATAAGAAACTGGCTTCCCAAAGGACAACAGAAAGGATGAGGGAGTAGCATGCACAAACAACAGAAGAAACACAAACTTTCCTTAGTTTACCGTTTTGTTCAACATCATCTCTGAGGACAAGGCTGAGGAATCCAAGGCTAAGGAGTTATATTTCCTAGGTACCAGAGAATCCAAAGAACTTCATTTGCAACAAATAAAGAATTTTTAGGTCAACATACCACTTCCAATGGTTTAATAAAATGGTAGCTAACTTGCCCCAAACTTGCACATCTTCCCAGCCATTAAAGGCCTCTGGGAAGGCTGATGTATACCTCACATAACACACTGTTTCAGAGTTTGCTCTTCCTAATAGCTACCTCAAGTTTCTGATCATTTTTTGAGATAATGTCTTTAAATATCTTTTTGTAGAGGTGGAAAACAAATTATCAAAATGTTCAATAAGTTCTCCATATTTACAGAGGATGATTTCTTTTTTTATTAGCATATTATAGTTATAAGGGGAATACATTGTGACATTTTCATATGTGCTTACAATTTATCTTAATTAGATTCATCCCTCCATCTTTCCCCCTCATCCTTGCTCTCTCCCTTGTAGAACAATTTCAGCAGGTTTTATTGTTCTATTTTTATACATGAATACAAAATACATCTGCCATATTTACTCTCATTCACCTTTTCTATATGTCCACTCCCCACACTGACACCCACCCCCAAACAGGACCTGTTTTACCTTGCTATTCTTCAATTATTTTAAAACATTTTTGTTAGAGGATGATTTCTTAAATTCTTATAATAAATAGAACTCCTTATGACTCATCCTGTAAGTTAATAGTAGCTAACACTTATTTTCAGTTAGGCACTGCATCTCACGGCAGTGTGAATTAGGTACTATTATTAACTTGTTTTGTAGAAAAGAAAACTGAGTTTCAAAGAAGATAAGAAAGTTGAACAACTTTTCAAATAAATGCATGAGTAATTTTCTAATTCTTTTTTGTGTTTTTTTTGTAGTACTAGAGTTTGAACTCAGGGCTTCAGACTTGTGGTGCTCTACCTCTTGAGCCACACTTCCAGCCATTTTTTTACTTTTGTTGTTTTGGAGATAGGTTCTCCCTTTATGCCCAGGCTAGCATGGGCAGTGATCCTCCTATTTTAAGCTTACTGAGATAATAGACACACACCACCATATCCAGCTTGTTTCTAATGAGATGGGGGTCTCTAAAACTGTGTTGCTTAGGCTAGCTTGGAACTGTGATCCTCCTGATCTTAGCCTCTCATGTAACTTAAGATAACAGGCAAACACCACTGCACCCAACTATATTGGCTGAGATGGGTGTCTCATGTACTTTTTCTCCCCGCTGGCTTTGAACCATGGTCCACCTGATCTCAGCCTCCCAAGTATCTAGAATTATAGGTATATGCCACTAGTGCCTGGAAATTTTCTAATTTTTACTACCTCTATCCAGCAAAAAATAGAATAATTGATTAGTGCTAAATCTTGGATTGGCTCTGCAGATTTAATTACTTAAAATGATTTCTGAATCCCAAACACAGAGGCTCTTTGGTGAAATGCAATCTTGTTCCATAAAGACTGGGCATGAGTTGTCTGTTTTAAATTTTAGCAGCTTCTCTTGACATGGTCTGTGTAGGAATTAAATGAACATAAATATTCACTTTTTACCTGGGGTGATTTAAAGATACCTTAAGAGTGCTTATTTTCAGAAATGTAAATCCAAACCATGAGATACAACTTCCTGCTCACTAGGATAACTACAATAAAACATATAGTAACAAGTGTTGTTGAGGCTGTGGAAAAATGGGAAACTTCAATGTATTGCTATACATGGTTCAGATACTTTGGAAGATAGCTGGTGGTTCTTCCAACAGTTAAACATAGAATTATCATACCATTCAGAAATTCCACCCCTAGGTATACATGAAAGAAAATTGAAAACATGTATCATAAACAATAACTTGTGCAAAAAAATTCATCACAAAATTTCCTATTATAGCCAAAAAGTCAAGACCACCAAAATGTCCATCAGCTGACAAATGTGGCATACCCATACAGTGGAACATTATTCAGCTCTAAGAAGGAATGAAGCTATGTTATAACACATGGATGAATTTTGAAAGCATTATGTTAAGTGAAAGAAGCCTGTCATAAAATATCACATATTCTACTTATAGAATTATAGAGAATATCCAGAAAAGGCACGTCTACATAGATGAAAAGTTAGATTAGTGCTTGCTTATGGCTAGGCACATGGGGAGAATGGAAGTGGCTGGTTTCTTTTTGGAGTAATGAAAAATTTCAAAAACTGGTTGTGGTGATAGATGTATAGCTTGTTGAATATGCTAAAAATATTGAATCATGCACTTTAAATGGGTGATTTTACAGTATGTGAATTAAATATCAATAAGGCTGTTTTAAAGAGTGTTTATCTGCCTTGCACCTAATAAAAGTTATTAGTATTAGATAATTCCACAGATTACCATAGAAGTCATGCAAGGTATATTTGTGTTCTATTTTTCCTCAGCACATTTCACCTCGGATAATTGCTAGATATGAAACAAAAAGTTAAAATAATTCTAACTGGGGGGCAAAAGGATTTATGTTCTGCTTGGATTGCAGAAGCGTTACCCTTTTATTCGGTGATTCAGAGGGCTGCTGGGGCCACCACAACAATCGCCATTAAGAATTTACACAAAAGGAAGAAATTGAAAATTTTTCTCTCTTCCATTTTCCAACTCATTTGACAGCTTCAATGCCTTAGAGTCTTTGGCTTAGAAGCTTAAAGCATTTTTCCTTGACCCAATGGCAGTAAAGTAATAAGTAATGTGGGGAACTGAATTTAAAAGGAAACTACATCTCTAGGGAATTAGATCACAGAACTGGCCTAACAAACTCCTTTGCCCCTCAGTGTACATCCCAGACCTTTCCCAAGTATGGGAAACTATTCTTATGACTTATCTTATCAGGCCAGCAACATCCCCAAGAATACTAAGTCCTTCTCTGGTTATTAAGAATGTAAGCTATTTTGAATGTCAAATGTCAAAAAGATATGGGAAATATGTTTATAACCACACTTTCAGGAAACTCAACTTCAATCAGAGAAAATACATTATCCAGGGACCATTCTCACTTACCTTTTACGTCACAGCTGGATAATTGATGAGCTTAGCTCCATCTCAACATCTGATACAGAGGGAGGAAAATTTGAAACAGTGGGAAGAGTTATCTAGTTTCAGGTGGGCATGAGAAGAAAGGAAATAAACATTGCATTTTGAATGTGTGCAGAACATTCCAGATTTTCCAGAGGGTTGAGTCAGAATCGAAGGAAATGGGTCATAGTCTGGCAAGAAATGGATTACCCATTTTATGGTACCCTAGAAGGTGGTACCCTATTGAGCATTAGTGCTTCTTGAAGCCAAAACAGTAACTCTTAATTAATAAAATGTAGCCAGAACTGCCATTTTCAGAGTGTGTACTGTCTCACTAAATACTATAGTGAATGTTGAAATTTTGGCTTGCTTTCTGTGTTTATTGACCGTTCTTCTTCTTCTCCTGAGATGTTTGAATGGTGATTTGAGAAAGGTACAATGAAAGAAGTACTTGGAAGGTGAATTCATCAGAATTATTGATTGTATAGATACAGGGTGAGAGAAAAGGTGAACAGTTATTTTAAAAATCCTCAGATTTTAGTGGAGAGACTACCGTGTGCAAAGAAGATGAGATTAATTTTACAAGATTAGTTTCCTAGAAGATGCCAGTGGGTGGAGCATATGAGGGAAAGGGAAGAGATTTAGCATTTCTAGAATGCCCTTTCTACCCGTGCTGATCTCTAAGTTCATGCTTAAGCATATCAGTTTCCACCTAAAAAATAAAGGTGTTTCTTTAAAAAGCACAATTGTTTGAAAATAAAATGTGTCATCCTAGATGGGCAAAGAATCTTACCAATGAAAGGATTCATGGAAAGGCTATTTGACCACTGTTTTCTGGATGCTACAGAACAATACTTCCCAAACTTTAAGGTGCTGGGCATCCCCTGGGAGAATTGTGAAAATGCTTATGCTGATACAATAGGTCTGAGTCTCTAAGAAACTTCCAGATGCTATTGCTGCTGGAATACACTTTGAATATCAAAGCAAGACACAGAGGAAGTCTCAATTCATTAATGATCATGAAATCAATTTAATGAGTTACTACAAAGATGATCAATGGAAATAAACTAGAAATAAAAACAAACTTTTATGGAAATCCTGTTTACATTGTGATTCAGTTTGTATAGTACTAGATCATGATGTATTTTACCTATATTTTGTATTATTCTGGATCACAAGTAAAAAAGTTGAAAAGTTATGATTGTGGAGCTATGTGCTTAGACTTCTTCCTACTTTCAAATCCTATGCTTTTGTGTAATCTTGTGTCTCTTATTCAAATCTCTCACTCTGGTGTTCAGACAATACTCAGGTGCCTAGGCATCATTATGTTCATTAACTTCATTCTCAAACTGGGAACTCAGGCAATGTGTAATACAAGATGCATCATTTTCCTGTGGTTAATGTTTTGAAAAAGCCCTGAGGTAGTCTTTCTGCTTCTAGGAGAGATATTTTGTTATTTTTGATGCCGGAGTCATTAGTTTAATTATAAGGGGGTGGTTAATATTAATTTGTTAATTATTATAGATAAAGCTATTTGAAAGTAAAATAAGAACCTAAAATAGTTAATGCCATCTCCAAAGTTACCTTATTTACAAGGTCGTAACTCAGATTCTAAGTAAATCTGGTTTATTATTTTTTAACTGAATGAAGATTGTATTTAAAAATCAATCAAGACACAGCGTCACTTTTATTATTGCTTTAATTTGTAATTTGTAGAAAAATATATTAGTCTGAAAGATTATGAGCCTCCCAAAAAGTACCAGTGTGTCTAGGAACACACCAGCACACACACAAACACATATACACACATATAGTGTAAATTTACTGTGGGAGCAGAGTACCCAAGGGCAAGGAGAAACAGCTGCAAATGTAAAGAATGTTTTAATGAGGTATTCAGTTGGAGTTTTACTACAATAGTCAGAGAAACAAGTTTGCTTTCTCAGGACTAGTTACTAACATATGTCTTCTTTTGTTAGCATTTGAATTGATGGAGTTAGATCTCACCACTTCAGTTCATGTAACTGCTTATAAACATTTGGCACCATTTGAATTACATTAATTATAAAAGTAGTAGATGTCATGTTTAAAAAACATATAAAGTGTTTACTCTTTATAAATTTTTCAGTCATTGTCTTACATTACCAGACAATTGTTCATTTAAAAGCACAAACTGTTATTTCAAATAACCCATTGGGTATGTTCATTTAAAAGCATGAACTATAATTTCAAATAACCTGTTGGGTAAAATCAACAAAAGATTGCTTTTTTCTGGTTAAATAAAAATAACTTGAAATCAAGTCTAAAGTAATGACTACCAATGCCAGGAACATCTAACTTGATCTTAGTGCCTTTCTACAACATTTGGACGTTTTGATGAAGAAAATGAAATTTGGAAATGGTAGCCACTGAAGCTCAAAAGAAAAAATCAACTTTGGAGAGAAATACAAATAATTTAATACCCTGGATAACATCTAAGTGAAATTCAGAAACTTACTTCTGTTGATTCCTTCTCATTCAACTATGTATTTATCTTCTCCTACTAGTCATAGCTCAGCAATGTGCTATGTATGTTAGAAAATACTGGGGAAACAAGAAATTCCTTTCAGCTAGCTTTCCTGACTTGCTAGAATTGCAGAGAAAGAAGGTCAAATGGACATATATTCCATTCAATTAAACAAATTTGTGTTTAGTTAGTGGTAAAGGCTGACCTTCTGTTCTTATTCTCAGTTACATTACTGTTTAGCATATCCCTAATCTGGCTAAAAATCAAATTATAGTCTATGTTCTAAGGGTCTAGCAACCAGGTGATAAACTGACTTTTGTTGTTAACCTCAAGCTAATTGTTTACATGCCAGGCTGTGCATTGATTACAGGTCAGTAAGAACCCTTATTAGCAAAACAAAACAAAACAACCAAACAACTGAAGTAAGACATCAATAACATGGTTGAATTTCACTAGTTTCACAGTTTGTATCTGTGAGCTAAAACACTAGATGTCACACTGTCTTTTTTGAACATATAGCTCATTGGAACTATTTAGAGTTGGCCTTTGGGTGGAAGGATACTTCACAAACATCTTAGTTGCCTATCCTACCTCAGGTAATGTCTAATTTTTGGATATATGTATCTGTTTCATAGCTATAGTATTTGCCTTCAGATGATATATCTTTAATTTCCTTTGTTATTTGATTTCCAAAAAGAAATGGAGACCTTGAATAAACATAGATAGTTATCATTAATCCCTCTCTCTTTAATATATAACTAAGATGGTTTTGTGATTATAGGTGGACCAAGATTAATTTCAAGAAGACTGCTTATCAATAAAACTAAGCCTTCCTTTGAGTTGAGTGAACAACAATAAGGTTAAAATAAAATCATCTGGTCTCATTTACCAATGCTGAAAGTCTAAGATTCCATGAAGATCTATAATCCAAGAAATGTTACACCTGTCTAGCTAATTCATGTTAGAACTGTTGAGTAATAATGAGCTATGCATCTCAAATGCTATTTACCATATAATAATATTTCAGTAACACTACAATTGTGTGAAAGTGTTAGAAATTTCAGGTATTGGAAGAGACTGGTGGTAGAGACAGTTGGGGCCCTGAGTCCATTCAAATAATATATTGATAAATTTCTAGAAAAGAGAGTCCCTGTAATATAAAGGAAATAACAAAAGATAGGAAATGTATAACCCAAATTTAACATGTCACTGTTAATATCCAATTATTTTACATACTTGTCATATAATCACTGCAATATGTCACATATGTATATGGATGATTGCTAAATACATAAAATGTTTCTTCTTGTTATTTTTTTTCTTTTTCTTTTCTCACCATCATCTTAGCAAATAAAAACTACACATGCACCATATATGTAAAAACAATGATTTTTGTCTTCTCCAAATTTCATTTCTAAGATGTTTTTAGTTCTAAGTCATGTGAAGGAGAGAGAGAAAGAAATGTAGAATCTTCTATTATGTTTAAATTTTCCAATCACAATTAATTGGAGAAGTGCTGCTTTAATCATCTCTCACAAATATGGGGCAGTAAGAAAATAAAAATGGTTTATGTCTATCATTGCAACTTCCCAGCTGTTATAAAAGAAGCATTTTATTCACATAAAGGGTACATACACAAATTAAATTGTTACTTTGACTTCTAGTCAGCACAACAGTGAAACATAGTTCAATAAAATGTCACAATAAAATCTCTTAATCAGATTCAAGTGCTAAGCAGGTATGAATTCAGCTATGGTTCATTAATCTTTTGTGGAAATACAAGAGCAAAAGATAAATCAGGACCCACCCTAAACCATAAGGTTTCATAAGTTTCTAACTTTGAAATGACAGAATATAAAAGTGACATTTTAAAATGTGTCCAAATATGCACCTTCTGAATTAGTTTATTTTGTTATTTGTTCCAGATGAAGAAATTGAGGCACAGGGACTACTAGTGAGGTCGCAGGGCCTGAGCAAGGTCAAGTACTGACTTCAAGGTTAGTGCTTTTTCTCCCAGGATCATAGCAATGCAAGAACCCAGGAATTAGAGATGGTATGAGGAAGAATACAATTCTGTGTAAGACATTGCACTTTAGGCAATAGTTCTGGAGTTTGTGTTAATGCCTTTTACAAAAAAATAAGGATATGAAAAGATTAAGAAATATTTTTAATGGTTGAGATGTTCTCTGAAATTTGAGGTGGGTATAAGGGAAGCAAAAAAAGCAGAAACCAAACCTGGCAAAATTTCTCTGTGTTGAAATTGTATCCTGTAATGTGAAGTACATAAAACAGAAAATAAAAAGACCTTGGTCATCCTTGGCCTGTTATCTGAAATGAGTTCATTACTTGTTATCATTTACACAAATTAATTCACATCCCTAGCTTTTTCTGGATAAAGAAGATTGTCACATTTACCATGCTTTTCCAGAGAGCTGGCAACACAAAGCAAATAGTTTTACTCTATTTTCCATTAGAAGATAATTATGAACTTTGAACATCTCTCTCCATTTGTATTCTTTTAAAAGTTAACCTTAGCCGTGTACATGTTGTTTTGTTTAGTGTCCTTGTGCCTGGTTTTAATCTTAAATAAAAGGATAAGAAAAAATATTTTTCCCCAAAGGGGGAAAATCTGAAAAGCCACTTCAACAAACCCAAATACTGCAGTAGTTTTATTCTACTTCAATAACCTTTTCTACTTGTTAGGAGCTTTGATTTGTGCTAACAAGGTTATCGGATTGTATGTCTATTGTCCTGTTATGACTTCCTTGGCTGGGTTCCTGCAGTAAACACTGCTGGATGTGATGTTTTGTTCAAGCGGCAGCACAAGAGGGAGCAGGAGGAGGAGGGTCTGTGGAGAGGGACAGGGTCACAGAGCTGTCAAGGTCTTCCCAGTGGTGGAGCTGTAGCAACTGCTACCTATGGTCGATTCTAATCAGTGCTTCAATGTGCTGACCTTAGGGCCAGGTCCCCTTCAGTGCCCCGGAAATCGAGACTGAAACTATGTATGCTTTATTCTTTTGAAGCGAATGCAGGGAGTAGCCAACAGAAGAAACAGAACAAAAGAAGTAGCAAGAAAAAGAAAAAGAAGTGGCAAGAGAAACACTGAATCTGGTCAAGGTGAAAAGAGCTTGAGACTCAATTCAGTACAGATCTATTTTTTAAATTAATCATCAATTCACAACTCATCAAATTGTTCCAGATAAATTCTTCCAGGTATGAAGGTGATTGTATTTAGCAGAGGTGTTTAAATAAAACAGTGTATGAAATCTTATCTAATCAGCTAATGAAAAATAAAAGGCATATATTTTCATATCACTCCAAGGTTCCTTAGTGTCTTCTTCTGTCCCTACTGTTTTTGTCAAAAATGTAGTCACTATGGTATGAAAAAGTTGGATTAATAAATCTAAGTGTTTTAGGTACTTCTTTATGTGGTGATGTCTCATCTTAGCTAAAAATCCCAAAAGACAACCATTACATACATGATATATTGATTTCTCATTGCTGCTGTAACAAATTACTACAAACTTAGTGACTTGTTTTAAAAATACAAAATTTTCCTTTACAGTTTTGGAGGTCAGAAGTCCAAAATCGATTTCACTGGGCTAAAAACAAGGTGTTCATTCATTCTTTTATTTTAATGGCATTCCTTGTGGATGCCCCAGAGGAGAACCCAATTTCTTGCTTTTTCTAGGTTGTGGAGATTGCTCCCAATCCCTAGCTGCTGTCCTGTTCTATCTTGAAAACCAGAAATGTTAGCTGAGTTTCATGATGCCATCTCTCTAGTTCTGATTCTTCTGCCTCTAGCATCCATGTTTTAAGGACCCTTGTGATTACATTGTGTCCATCAGAATAATCCAGGGTAATATCTTTATCTTAAAAGTCAGCTGATTGGAAATCTTTACTTTCATCTGTAACTTTAATTATGTCTCGACAGGTTAGGGGATTAGAATGTGGGCATCTTTGGGGTGCTCAGTATTCTATCTACAATACAAGCAGAAGTGAAGAATATTAGAAAGTTTGTAGAGCATGAACTATAATTAAATTAACACTATGAAATAATAATCACTAGAGTAGATGTTAATAAACAAATTCAGGCACATTTCAAACGCTCATGTATTAATACAGACATTATTCTCTTTTGTCCTTTGGTCTGGGATCTTCATAAAACAGTATCTCACACAAATATTAGAACCTTGTTAATTTCATCAATGTTTATCAAACTAAAAAGCTTTTGACAAAGAGGAATCTATTTACAAGCATGGTGGAACATGTCTGTAAACCCAGCACTTGCAAGTTAGAGGCAGCAGGATTGTGTGTTTGAGGCCAGTCTGGGCTACCCAGCAAGACCTTGTCTCTAAAAATGTGATTATGAATCTATTTACAGAAATCAGTTTCAAAATACAAACATAGCCTACATACCATCAAGATGCTGGATGTGGGAGAGGTGCTATAATCATGAAAAATAGTTATATGCCTTCAGTGATTATATGTTGGATCTACTCATAAGTAGAAAAGTAATCCTTTGTTTAGAACTATGCTCCTTTTATCTTTATTCAAAATAGCTAGAAAGGTAGTCTTTTTTTTCTAGGACACATTATAAACCAAATGGTTTGGTTATATAACCAAGAGATTTAAGAAGCAGTCTTAAAATCTTTTATTCCACCAACTGTTCCAAAGTACAATGGAATTTATTCATTTACTGAATTTTTGGTGCAATTTTTACCTCAGCTTAATTAAAGATTGAATTCTAAGGCAATGTGTTTATCTTCATTTTTGAGATAGCTCATGACAAATATCATTGAAATATTATGAGACAAATTAATGCTGACAATTTTGAGGTAGAAACTCCTGCCTTGAAACAACTGTAGATTCCTAAGAAACAACTGTAATTCTTTGTTATTTAAAAAAAATTTATTAAGGTATATTTATTATATGGGGGGATTCATTGTGACAATTCTGAATAGGCTTACATTGTACATTGACAACTATAATTCTTGTCTTGTACTCTTCAAATTTATTTTCTATACTGAGTGAGTTAGCAAAACATAACTTCTTAGCATGATATACCTTCTGCATGATTCATTCTTTGCTGGAAATTTCTCTGTGGACTTATTTCCCACCACTTCTCATTTGATACTTAATGTTTCCTGAATTCATACCAGACTTCCAATAATTCTCTGTACAGATCATGTTGTGCCCAGTCTCTGAGCCTTTTCTTTTTCTGTTTCTTCTGTTTGGTTCATCTCTAGTCATGCCTCAAAACTTTATTTAGGTATGGCTTCTCCTGAAAAAAATTTCTTCTAACTTCACACTCAACCCATTTTTAGTGTTTAAACTCTTCTTTACTTTGTGAATGGTACTTTAGTCTCTAGTTTTTCTTTTGTTGTTGTTGTTTTGGTAAAGTCTACATTACTAAAGGGAAAGTCTACAGGAAAATATTCAAGATTCTGGGGATAACTTATCAAGGCAAATCCTGCACTCTTGACTAGAGAAAAACTGAAGAATCGTGATATCCTATAGCTGGACCAGAGCCATGAGTGTTCAGTCTGGTCTTCAGCCTTGAATGGGATTATGCCTGTCCTCTCCAACACCAGAAAGGTCAGGGAACCAACCTTCAGATTTTCAGCCTATACTACTTCTCTCAAATTTTTTTGTGCTATGCAAACTGGGAATATTGCTTTTACTATTATTGAACTATATCTTTCAAATTTTAAGTGGGCTTTACTATATTAGAATCAGGCCAATAAATTTATCCTCACAGTTGTTTGAAAATTGTATCATATCTTTTCTTTCAATTTATTTTAAAGTTGATAATACTACTCATCAACTTAAATATTCCCCAGTAATTTATAAATATTTGTCAATATAAAATGTTAATGACAAGTAGGAGTCATTTCCAAATTCTTCTATTTAAACTCACCTCCTTCAATAAGTGGTGTGTTTTATGGGAGACTGTCACTGGAACATCTCTCTGGTCTTGCAACTTTCACATGATCTTAACTCGAATCTTATAATAAGACTCCTCTGAAGTGGTCACCAGACTACTGACTAAACTAGACAATAATGCAAATATTGGCTTGAAGATTAGGACTGAGTAGAAAAAGGATAAGCTGGATATATCCCATTCAATTGAAAAAATCATAGTTAATCTTAGCTTCACTAAAATTCTTTGTCTAAACAGATACTCTCATACCTGTTGAGGACAGCTGATAAAATTTCTCATGATCAACTCAGCTTCTGAGAGGAACTAAGATACTGAAGAAAGCATTTATTCACCTATTTTATCATGTACCAAACCTGTTAGCAAGATGGTAGGACAATATTGGAGCCAAGGTCTTCCTTTCTTCTGCCTTCTCAGCCAATTAGTGGGAGAAATAACTACTGTGTGTGTGTATGTGTGTGTGTGTGTGTGTGTGTATTTATGTAAATATTTTTAAAATGTAAAACCTGAAGTAAAAGAATCTGAAAGACATTTATAGGCAGCCCTACAACCTAAATAATAGTTTTTATTTATATAAAAATAAGATAAAATTAGGAAAACTGATTTACAGTAGGGCTAGCATATAATAAATTGGTTTATATTGAAGAAAACAAGTAAAAAGTACATGCGGCTGAAACTATTTTTATGAAATTGAATTTTGCAGCACTTTTTCAAATCAAGATTGGATGTGTATGGGAATGAAGGTTATAAGAAATGTCTTCAATTATTAAAAATATAATTCTATAATTCATTATTTTCAGTCATACCTATAATGTTTTTGCTGCAACTGTGTGAGGAATTTTATAGTCATGAGTGGTAGGAACAGTTAGTCCAAATCCAGAATAAAAGCTTTTATTTAGTGGAAGCATTAAACCCTGCTGGACAGCTGAATGTTCCAAAGCTCTTTTTTACCCTTTGGCAATGAAACAGGAGAGCTTTAGAAGGACTGAAATTATCACTATGGACCTAAGAGATGTCTCTTTCATTCAAACCTGGGGTCAACTTCAATCATCTTGGGAGACTTTAAAGACTTTTCTCTTTACAGAATGGACCATGGGGAAAAGATGAGGCAAATAATTTTGAATACCAAGAATTAACCTCATGATACAATCAGAGACTTTTAAATGTAAAGGCCAACAGGCCAACTTCCAGTTACTTCAATGAAAAATAACTGTAATAAAACACAGCAAAATCTAGTTTTTCTGGTATTCTGTCAATAAGAAATTCCTATTAATGGGTTCTTCATATTATTGAAAACCAACACTCACTAGTTACTCTGAGGCTCTGAAACATTCTGAAAGCTTTTAAAAATTGGTAAAGAAAAATGGAACAAGTTCATTTGAGTGCTAAGTATATTTCATATACTTTAAATGCTTTAAAAATTGAGGACCCAAGTATAGCATAAAAATATAATGTATTCAATTTAACAGATCACTTGATTAAATATGATTTTTTGGTGGGATTGGAGTTTGAACTCAGGACTTTGAGTATGCAAATCAAGTGATCCACCACTGGAGCCACACCTCCAGTCCATTTTGCTCTGGTAATTTTGGAGATGAGGTCTCTTGAACTATTTGCTTGGGCTGGCCTTGAATCTTGATCCTCCTGACCTCAGCCTCCCAAGTAGTTAGGATTATAGTTGTGCACCACTGGTACCTGGCAATATAAATATTTTTAAGTTATAAGCAGAATTAATGTAGAATTTCCCCTCAGAATTTAATGTAGATTTTCTGAGTATCTACAAAGAATGGTGCTTGGTTATTTATAAGCCACAAAGAAAAAGACATGATCTTTTATGCCTTTCCAATCTAGGATAGAAAAACATGTGCATAGCTAGCCACAATCAAAGATATCTTTAGAAAAATGTCTTGAAATATGTATAAACCAGTGCTACAGAATATCAGAAATGAATTATAAAGAATATTTAAAAATCACTAGTGAGTATACACAATGGTGGTGATGTTGTAATACTTCATACAAATAGCACTGTCTTACCTACCCAGGGCTTCAATTTTGTCCTGATTTATAGGCTAAAAAAACCCTCAGCTTGATAATTCATTTTCTCTTTAATAATTATTAACCAGGTATTTTTATGCATATGTACTTGTGGCCAATAACATCTGATTTATTACCAAGGTTATTTTTCTGATTGTCTATGCAGATATTTACCCTCTCTGTGAACCACTAAATTCTTCCAAAGTTGTAAATTATATAAGAACAGCTTTTATGGGACTAAGGTAGAAAGAAGAAATTAGAGGAGATGAAGCCCTTTGGGTTATAATACACGTATACATGGAAATGTCACAAGGAAACTCCCAGTGTAGTTATCTTAGACAAACTGAAATTCATTTTTTTCTTTTACAAAATCAGAGAACAAGAGGGAAGAACAGGTTCTGCCTGGTGGGAGGGTTTGTACTAGTGGGAGGAGAGAGGAGATGGGGAAAGGGTGTGGAGGGTGAATATGGTGCAAATAGTGTGTACACATGTATGTAAATGGAAAAATGATACCCTTTGAAACTTCTAGAAATGATGAGGTAAGGGATAAAGGAGAATGATGGAGGGGATGAATTCAAGTATGATATATTTGATATACTGTAAGAACTTTTATAAATGCCACAATGTACCCCCACCCAGCACAACAATAAAAAAAATAAAAAAGAAAAGAAAAAGAACAGCCTTCATTCCCAGTTGAAGGATGAACTATCTCAGTCACTAGCACTACTTGTTCTCCGTCTTCAGAATGTTGCTATAAGCACTCAAGGAGCATCTCTTAGTTAACTCTACAAACCTACATCCAGCAAATTAAATACTTCACTTAGCTATATTTCTTAAGAGTTTTTAATTTTGTTAGGCCTAAGATGAATAATTGGAAATTTATGAAAGGTTTGAGTAAGTTTAGAAAAATTTGACATCTGGGCTGTATCTGCCTTCTAATTTTGGTTTATTTTATTTATTTTTTTTTCATTTTTCTTTTATTATTCATATGTGCATACAAGGCTTGGTTATTTTTAATTAGTGTATATTAATTGTACAAAAGGTATTCACTGTGATATCTCCATAATGCATGTAATGTACTTTGATCAAATTCACCTCCTCTGTTACTCTTTCTTATTCTCCCTCAGCTTTAAGTATCCTCACTTTGTCAAGTGTTAACTTCTTCTCCCATTAAAAATTCTTTTGATGAAAAATTTCTGAATTTTCTGTTGGTTTGGTCCATGGAAAGAAGGTTCTTATCATCAATGGATAGGTTACATACTTTAACATTTTCTCTAAGTCTTCATTTGGTTTTGGTCTCTAAACTGAAGAGAACACCCACAGAGTGGGAGAAAATATTTGCCAATTATACATCAGACAAAGGACTGATAACCAGAATATACAGGGAACTTAAAAAACTAAATTCTCCCAAAACTAATGAACCAATAAAGAAATGGGCATGTGAACTAAACAGAACTTTCTCAAAAGAAGAAATTCAAATGGCCAGAAAACACATGAAAAAATGCTCACCATCTCTAGCAATAAAGGAAATGCAAATTAAAACCACACTAAGATTCCACCTCACCCCTGTTAGAATAGCCATCATCAGCAACACCACCAACAACAGGTGTTGGCGAGGATGCGGGGAAAAAGGAACCCTCTTACACTGTTGGTGGGAATGTAGACTAGTACAACCACTCTGGAAAAAAATTTGGAGGCTACTTAAAAAGCTGGACATCGATCTACCATTTGATCCAGCAATACCACTCTTGGGGATATACCCAAAAGACTGTTACTCCAGAGGCACCTGCACATCCATGTTTATTGTGGCACTATTCACAATAGCCAAGTTATGGAAACAGCCAAGATGCCCCAGCACTGAAGAATGGATTAAGAAAATGTGGTATCTATACACAATGGAATTTTATGCAGCCATGAAGAAGAACGAAATGTTATCATTCGCTGGTAAATGGATGGAATTGGAGAACATCATTCTGAGTGAGGTTAGCCTGGCTCAAAAGACCAAAAATCGTATGTTCTCCCTCATATGTGGACATTAGATCAAGGGCAAACACAACAAGGGGATTGGACTATGAGCACATGATAAAAGCGAGAGCACACAAGGGAAGGGTGAGGATAGGTAAGACACCTAAAAAACTAGCTAGCATTTGTTGCCCTTAATGCAGAGAAACTAAAGCAGATACCTTAAAGCAACTGAGGCCAATAGGAAAAGGGGACCAGGAACTAGAGAAAAGGTTAGATTAAAAAGAATTAACCTAGAAGGTAACACCCATGCACAGGAAATCAATGTGAGTCAATGCCCTGTATAGCTATCCTTATCTCAACCAGCAAAACCCCTTGTTCCTTCCTATTATTGCTTATACTCTCTCTACAACAAAATTAGAGATAAGGGCAAAATAGTTTCTGCTGGGTATTGAGGGGGGGAGCGGGAGGGGGTGGAGTGGATGGTAAGGGAGGGGGTGGGGGCAGGGGGGAGAAATAAACCAAGCCTTGTATGCACATATGAATAATAAAAGAAAAATGAAAAAAAAAACAAAAAAAAAAACAAAATGTACTTAAAATTTTAAAACTCCAAGCGCTGTCATTGTCCAAAAAACAAGTTTAATTGTAATTGTTATAACATTGAACTGCTGAATCTTGATCACTGAAACATTCTGACTTGCACTAATGTTTTCTATCCCTGCATTTATATTAAAATCCACAAATGAAAATGGAAAAACAGTCAAAAAAAAAAATAAAATGTTGATGGATTTTTTGCCTAAGATATTTTGGCTACAATATTGTGTTCATCTGTAGGTTTGTTATTCTCAGTTGTTTCTCAACTCCATTCTTTATCCTTCACTGTCCTACTTTGTGCTCTCAGGAACCTAACCATTGTGAATGAATCTCCTGGGCTTCCTTATTGGATGATTTCAGGTTGGGATGGGCCAGTGGGAGTCATTAGCAGGAGATCAGAGGATGGAAGAAGGAAGAAAAAAAAGTGAGGGTATTTCTTTTCTGCTTCATCCATGCATTAAGCCCTAGTGCTGACATCCCTCCACATCTATTGACAGGATCAATTCCGATCAGTTTTCATTGGGTTTTGTTTCTTCCCTTTGTCCCTTCAGCTGTAGAAGTGGCAATGTCTTTTCACCATTGCAAGTCTCTGGGTGTCTCATCATGCCTAATTTCCCCTTAACCCTATGTTAAAATGCTTTAATTAGGCTTTAAAATATTTATAAGAATATTATTTTCTTTTTAAAAACCCTTTAATGTGATTGCTTAGTACTGAAATGCAAATTATTGTTGTAAGCAGGCGTAGTAATGAACTTCCTGGAGACTTTGGAAGTCAAAAATAAGCATACAGGCTTTCTTAAATTACCATCTCTTAGTTAACTCTACATACCTACATCTCTGATCAAATTCAGTTCTTTATGATTCTTTCTTAACTCCCATCTCTCTTTTTAAAACAATTTAATTGTCTTTATTACTCTATTTTCATACATGCATAGAAAATTCCTTGATCATCTTCACCATCACCCACACCCCCCTCATAATCCTCTTAGAGTTTTGTTATAGACTTTGTTTAGTCTTTCTGTATTTGGTTTCCCTGGGGCCATTAGATCTATACCAATACCAAATGGACATGAATTTAGAGATGGAGATAATCATGACATTTCTCTGCTCAAAATTTTTCAAGGGGTGCACACCATTCACAATACCTACAAGGTTCCTCAGGACCTGACTTATTGCCTACGTGTCCAGCATTACTTTCAGACACTTTCCTTGCCACACTAAGTAGAATCACTTGAAGTTTTCTTAACACCCTACATCTGCATTGTACCTATCCCTGGGATGTTCACCTTATTTGTCAGAAAGGCTAACTCTTTGAGATGGGTGCCCTGAGTTCTTCAGACAGACTTAAGGGGTCCTTTCCCCATGCTTCCACAATCCTTTAACTTCCATTATGGTCTTCTCTTACATTATTGAAATTGATAATTCTGTCCCCAAGTAAAATCCTTGAGGGACTTTGTGGGGTTGTTTTTCATTGCATTTCCACACTAAGCAATGTCTGACATATCATAGAAGCCTAATCAATTAGTAGTTCTTACTCTTGGCTGCACATTAAGGAGAATGATGAAGGGGGTGAAACTAACTATGATATACTGTAAGAACTTTTGTAAATGTCACAATGTACCCCCAGTACAACAATAATAAAAAATAAATAAACATAAACAACAAAAAAGAAGAAAAACTGTAGACGGTTAAAGACATTGCTTTACTTGGGATATTGGTTCCTTTTAACAGTCTTTTGTCAAGACTCAAAATTTTTTTTTGCTTTTTGAGAATTTATTCTCAACAATTTCTGAGTTGAAACATAATTTATATCCTGGGTTAAGCAAAACATTTACTCCTTTCCTCCAGTTTCCAACTTTAGGTCCTTAATGACAAGAACTTTTGATATTTCTTGGCAACTTCTTTAGTTCAAAAAATATTTTTTAAATTCCCCAGGTGATTCTAACGTGTAGCCTAGGATGATAAATAGTTATTGAATTACTGAGCAAATGAATCAATAAATGTTAAAGGAAATCTAGAAGAAAAAATATGCTGGAATGATAACATGATTTTCTGTGCTTAATGGGACAATATATTAGCTTTCATTTTTTTTTGTGGGGCTGGGGCTTGAACTCAGGGCCTACACCTTGAGCCACTCCACCAGCCCCCCTTTTTTTGGTGATGAGCTTTTTCAAGATAGAGTCTCATGAACTATTTGCCCGGGCTGGCTCCGAACCGCAATTCTCCTGATCTCTGCCTCCTGATTAGCTAGAATTACAGGCGAGAGCCACCAGTGCCCAGCAAACTTTCCATTCCATATATTTTCTGCATTTCCATATTTCCTACAATGAATATATATATAATTTTATAATTAAAAACAAACATTAGTGTCAAATGAGTTTAAACTAGTAGCACTGTAAAAGCTAAAAGTTTCACAAATCATGATATTTTGAGGGATTAAACCAAAGATTTTACTTAGAAACTTTAGGCATGTCACCTGATATGTGTGTGCCTGTGTATTCAAGAGATTTAAGGGACAAATCCCTGCACTCAGCAACCTGGTATTGTTTCATTTGGTATATTTACTATTCAGGTCTCATTGATCCTTTACAAAAGAAACATTCCAGGGCTAAGAAGAAAGTTATTAAATAATGACACCATCTCACCACTTCTATTTTACTTTATAAATCAAAGATAGTAAATACATAAAATTATTCTTTTCAGTGTCCTTTGCTAGGCAGGACTGCAGGTCTTGGGCAAAGGTATTATATGCTACAAAACAAGGAAGTAAATCATTGTAACAATAGTGACAACATTTTACAGGCATTTAGAGCAAAATTAACTGCAAATATCAATGTTTTTTCTAAGAAAGGGAACCTTGTTTAAATGGTGCTAGAGCTGAAGATTGCTGTGTCTTTATGAGGTAGAGACAACTAGTCTTTGGTGATGTGCTCCAGAGTCACCAACTTTTGAAGAAGGATTATGATAGAGTTCATAGAGTTCATTCATTGGTTACAGGATATGGTAGTCGAATGCAGGGCCACTTTTTGCTTTCTTAAATCTGTCTGCATTAATAAGTCTGTTGTCTGACAGATCCTTTTTTTGATTGGGACCAGTTCAGATGTTATGGTGGTAGTAACAGTGATGTATTTAGTGAAACAGTTCTCTGAGTTATATTCATGGATTTCTTTGGATTGAAGAGAAACTTATGCTGATCATTTTGTTTTATACGTGAAGAAACTATGGCCCCAGGAAAGGCAGCCAACAATCCTAAGCTCACCCATTAAGTTTGTGGCAGCACTCTGAATGCTGAAGTGCCTGTTCAGGCTGTCTCTACAAGAATAACAGTCTTCCCCCAGGAAGGAAGTGATGCCACTGGGTGTCACATGCCCTCTAGGGATGCTATAGTAAACACAAGGATGGTGTGTGAGTGTGCCCTTTGGCTAAAGTGTGTAAGGAAGCCAGCCAGCCATGTAAGGCTCTATCTGTCTCTTCCCCACGGTGTCTGCTTTATAGTAATTCCTTCCCAGTTTCAATACTGTAGCTTTTAAGTGTATAATCTTCCATGGAACATCATCTTAATGCTAGAATAAAGAGAAAAATTGAGGTCTAAAACCACTGGTGAGAACAAATGGGAAGATTTCTTTCCCATCTATACTTAATTGAATATGTATGGTCTGCTTCATATTTGGACAAGAAAATAAAATGAATTATAGAGGAACTGACTGCTTCTTATTCTCAAGTCCTTCAGGATTCTCACAGATCTGGCT
Organism: Castor canadensis; assembly: GCF_047511655.1. Taxonomy (NCBI): domain Eukaryota; kingdom Metazoa; phylum Chordata; class Mammalia; order Rodentia; family Castoridae; genus Castor; species Castor canadensis. Next base: position 115,271,330 of record NC_133405.1, read on the forward strand.
AGATAACCTGTTGCAGAAGCAATGACTACATACTTATTTTGAAAGAAATAATTTTTATATTATTAAGTAACATATAAAATAACTAATATTGTACTTAGGCATGCAACTATGATAGCTATTCCTGATAATTTTACAATTAATCAATGTTTTTTGACTATTAACTGGTGGAAGTGAATTGGTTTTCTTACAGATTGTAAACAAGTACTGGCATACAGTCAATACTCATGCTGGCATTTCCAGGAAAGTCTAAAAAAAATTAGGGGGTTGATTTCAGGGATGCATATCAATAAAGGAAAGTCAGTGTGAAGGATTTCACCTGAGTGTAGATATAAAAAACTAAAATTAAATCACAGGCTCCAAGACACATGCTCAGTCAACCAGATTCCTTTAGAGTTCAGAAATTTGAGTGGATCGGGGGGCTGCAGGTCAAGGGCAATCGTCTTCCTATATCTCTGAGTTGAATATATTAAAGAGCTTTTCCCCCCAGAGCCTTAAGAAATCATAGTTGTTTTTTCTTATAATCTGTAGAATCAATCAGAATTAGGCAAATGAGCATTATTTTCTCCCTCCTCCACTATGATTCTTAGAGGCTTGAAATGGTTTATGGCTAAAATTATATACCATTCCCCCCTAAATCTCTAATAGTAAAAAACTGAAATAATGAACTATTTGGAAATTGGCCAACTAAAAAACAGTGTGTGCTTCTCATAATTTGAACCAAGAATCTTGATTAATTAATACTAAAATTGGCTTGACTCAAGGGTGGAAACTAAATACAAAGTGCTTTTATTTTATTGTTAATATTTTAAATTGAGAAGAAACAGTTTATTTATTTATCGTGTATAACATGATGTTTTGAAGTACATGGTATACATTATTCAATGGCTAGTTTGAGTTCATTTAAAATATCTTCTCAGTATTTTTCAATAATACAATATATTGATATTAATGTAGCTATTGTGTGGTGCAGTAGACCGCTTGTGATTCTTTTTCTTTTTTTAATTCATATTTGCATACAATGTTTGGGTCATTTCTCCCCCCTTCCCCCACCCCCTCCCTTACCTGCCCCCACCCCATCCCCTCCCTCTCCCCCCACCCCCTCAATACCCAGCAGAAACTATTTTGCCCTTATCTCTAATTTTGTTAAAGAGAGAGTATAAGCAATAATAGGAAGGAACAAGGATTTTTGCTGGTTGAGATAAGGATAGCTATACAGGGAGTTGACTCATGTTGATTTCCTGTGCATGTGTGTTACCTTCTAGGTTAATTCTTCTTGAACTAACCTTTTCTCTAGTTTGTGATCCCCTTCTCCTATTGGCCTCAGTTGCTTTAAAGTATTTGCTTTAGTTTCTCTGAGTAGAGGGCAACAAATGCTATCTAGTTTTTTAGGTGTCTTACCTATCCTCATACCTCCCTTGTGTGCTCTTGCTTTATCATGTGATCAAAGTCCAATCCCCTTGTTGTGTTTGCCCTTGATCTAAAGTCTGCATATGAGGGAGAACATATGATTTTTGGTCTTCTGGGTCTGGCTAACTTTGCTCAGGATGATGTTCTCCAATTCCATCCATTTACCAGCGAATGATAACATTTCATTCTTCTTCATGGCTGCATAAAATTCCATTGTGTATAGATACCACATTTTCTTAATCCATTCACCAGTAGTGGGGCATCTTGGCTGTTTCCATAACTTGGCTATTGTGAATAGGGCTGCAATAAACATGGGTGTGCAGGTGCCTCTGGAGTAACCTGTGTCACATTCTTTTGGGTATATCCCCAAGAGTGGTATTGCTGGATCATATGGTAAATCAATGTTTAGCTTTTTAAGTAGCCTCCAAATTTTTTTCCAGAGTGATTGTACTAGTTTACATTCCCACCAACAGTGTAAGAGGGTTCCTTTTTCCCCACGTCCTCTCCAATACCTGTTGTTAGTGGTGTTGCTAATGATGGCTATTCTAAACAGGGGTGAGGTGGAATCTTAGTGTGGTTTTAATTTGCATTTCCTTCATTGCTAAAGATGGTGAGCTGAAAGTTTGTATCCTTTGACAAACATCTTCCTAAATTCCCTTCTACAGTTCCAGCCCTGACAATCACCATTCTACTCTGTACTTCATTGAATTTAAGCTTTTAGTTTCCACATACATGTGAGATCATGCAGTATTTGTCTTCCTGTGTCAGGCTTATTTCATTTAATATAATGCCCTCCAGTTCCATCTATGTTGTTACAAATGACAGCATTTCATTCTTTTTGGGGAATTGAACTCACTGCTTGCCTAGCATCTATCCACATCCCCAGACAGTTACATACAGCTCAGAGATGGAGAAAACAAAACTCTGAGTGTATCACCACTCCAATAATACTCAACAAGTAAAAAACCAATCTTTTTTAGTCTCTGAAAATATCTCAATTCTGTTATAAGACTTATAAAGCAGCTTATTCGTGGACAATCTAAGTGAATTTTAAAGCTGGTTTTTAAAAACAAAAGCTGATTCTGTATCTTGGCTGTTGTAGCAATGAACATGGGCATGCAGATGTCTCTTCAACATATTGATTTCAATTGCTTTAGATAAATATCCACAATTGTGATTGCTCATTCATTGGTAGTTCTATTTTCAGCTTTTTGAGGAAACTTCATACTGCTGGCCACAGTTAATAATAGTGCATTGACACTTTTAAATTGCTAAAAGAATCAATTTTTAACATACCACAAAAAGACAAGTTGGTGATGTGATGGGTATTAATTGGCTTGATTGAATCGTTCTACAATGCATACACAAATAAAAGGATCATATGATACCCCCTATGTATGCACATTTACTATTTGTCAATTAAAAATAAGTTAATAAAAAGCAAAGGATTGGTTGGTGAGCTAAAGCTCCTTTTCACTGGAGAGGGCCATTTTAGAATTTCATTAACATAGTAAGACAAAACAAACTATAAATAAGCAAGAAAACCATTAAAACAGGGAGAAAGTACAAGGAAGTTATTTTTAGATAGACAAACCTGAATAAACAGCTATGCAAAATACATCGCTTGTTTTTCTTCAGTGGTACTGGGGTTTGAACTCCAGTCCTGATGCTTGCTAGGCAGGTGCTCTACCAGTTGAGCCATGTCCTCAGCCCAATTCTTTATATTAAAGCTTCTTCTTCCATTTTCAAACTATGTTTCTTCACAATGATTTTAAATTCACAAAATATTTCTCAGGAAGTATTATGACATAAAGTAACCCTCAATTTCTAATCTCACAGTATTCATTATTTTTCATAAAGTATCATGAAAATTTCCATCCTTATAATCATGAATAAAGAAATGGAGCATTTAATAATTTTGAAATTCCAGTGACAAGTTTTTCTGCAGTAAGCAAAATATGTCACTTGCTTCCCAACACTTTCAAATTAACTAGTACATAATTGGATGCTAATAATTGAGTGCAAAATATGCACACAGTGGAAAATTTCTCTGCTCTCCAGACAAGGGTTAGATTGCTACAGGGAAGTACCAAAAATTATCTTTAATAAAGCAAATTTTAAATGGAGAGTTGCACAAGTAAATGAAACAAACCACTGAATTAATTGAAAGGCTTAGTTTTGCATCTTAACTATTACAGGGATTTCAAACCTTGTATGTAGCCTGATGATCTGTGCAAAGACAATTACTAAAATATTTTTCAAGGTCTCCAATTATGCCATATAACTGAAAAATGTTTACTTCTTAACTATTACAGGGATGTAGTCAATATTTGCTAAATTTAATAGAGGGATATCACTTTAGAGAAAATATTTTATTCTAAGTCAATTTTATTAACTCATCTGATCAATTCAATATGACCTTGACATAATTGACAGTGAACAAAAATAATTATTTTTATATTATATAAGTAAATAAGCTCAATTTAAGGTTGCCTGAAAATGAACTAAATTGAAAGTAAATAGGTATACTTAAGAGTTCATAAGAGCTGTCAAATATATATAAGAACTTGAAAAACTTTAGAAGAGTGAGTAATTTACCACCCACAAATGAGGCTGATTTGTGTGAAAGGTTTGCAAATAGGACTACTATGATTTGATAGTCAGGCATTTTTTAGGTCAGATTTATTACATGCAAATTATCTCAATTTTTCTTAAATGTATACTTGCTAAGCAGAAAAAATAATGCTCTGTCAGTATATTTGATTCTGTCAATGCTTAATATACTTATTCAAATTCACATTTATCTAAATTTACCATTACTTTGTGCCATTTTTAGAAAAGACTGTTGGAAAATTCTAATGAGTTCTATGTTTATCTCTACTATATCTTGTTTGCTTTGATTTCACAGTTATACCTTTATGGGGCTATAAAGGTAAACCAAAGGATGTTTTCTTTTTTGAGGACTATTTGGATGACTACATGAATTTTGACCATACTGTGAGTAAACTTCTCAAGAATCAAAAGAATGGTTTAATGCAAGTATCAACGGAGATATCTGACTTTTACTTCCATATTATTTTAAAAACAGAATATATAGTAGCTGAGTTGAAGGAAAGTGTTGCGAAAGTCACCATTTCAAGAAAAAACAAAGATTAAAATGACAAAAAATTCATTCAAGCGATCATTGTTCTTTTGTGAAAAGGACAAGTTTGAGGTTAATGTGACATCTATGAAAAACTGTAAAACCTCTTGGCCTTGGAAGGTATGTCAACATGCTGCCAGCTTTGGGTTACCTTAGTAACTAATAGAATCAGACCTTGTGAGTATTTAGTGACCAAGGAAAGTAGAAAGCCACTTGGATGTTCTAAGTGGAACTGAAATAATTTTTTTCATTGCACTAAACCACTTTTTCTTTCTTTTCCTCATTTCTGAGCTTTCAAAATAGTTAAAAAGGTTTTTACAAATAATTTGCTTAAAAATAAAAGTGAAATTAGTATCAGAAAACCCAGGGTAAATAATTGTGTTTCAGACATAATGGTAGCTATTTGTTATTGTGAAGTTTGTACAAAATCCTGACCTTAACTCAGCATTAAAATTGAGAATAAATAACACAGACAAAGTGACAGGAAATTCTTGAGGTCACTTTGGGTTCTAGTTTCGAACTAAGATAAGTCTTTTGGTTTAAATCAATCAAGATAAGAACACTTTTCTCTGATATCTTGGTATAATTGGAGACTTTGAAAGTTATTTTAGTGATTATCTTTGCACAAATTGTCAGGCTACATAGGTTTTAAATTGTTAGTGACTTGGAAGCTATAACAGTTCAATCCCTCCTTTTTCCCAGGGAATATGAAAGGTCAGAGATGTCACCAACCTAGTTAGGAGGAAGCAAGAATAAGAAAAGTGACTGCTTAAGTAGATGCTCTGTCTCCTTCCACTCTTACTTCACTAACATCAGAGTCACTTAAGTTAGGCCAATCAGCAGTTTGACCTTACTTTTGGGTCTTATTTACATAGATCACTTGCTTTCTCAGTATGGTGCAAGCAAAACTAGGATTTTTTGTTTTTTTAAACAGCTTAAGTGAAATATAGCTTTATTTACTACAAAATTTACTCATTTTAATTGTATAATTCAGTGTTTTTTGCATATTCACAGAATTGTGAATTGTCACTACAATGTAATTTTAGAATATTGCTGTTCCCCCAGAAGAATCCCTATACTTTTAGCAGTCACTGTGTATTCCCAGCCCCTGTCTAAAGCAAGCCCTAATCTACTTTCTGTCTGCATGGATTTGCTTATTCAGAACTTTTAATAGAAAAACAGAATAACAAAATATGTGGGTTTTTTGGTGACAGGCTTCTTTTACTTAGTATATGTTGGTATGCATTCTCATTCCTTTATATTTTTGAATAATATTTCATCGTATCGATAGACTACAACTTATTTATCTATTCCTTAGTTGATGGACATTTGAATTGTTTCATATTGCTCAGAACATTCATGTACAAGTTGTTCTGTGGAGATATGTTCTTGTTTTTTGCTTTGGTTTTTTTTGCTAGGCAGACACTCCAGCACTTGAGCCACTCCACCAGCCCTGGATATGTTTTTAACTCCTGTAAGATAGATGCCTAGGAATGGTATTATTGGGTCAGTTTAATCATTTTAAAGTTCTTCTAAGCATTAGCTAAAGTAGCTGTGCCTTTTTACATTCCCAACAGCAATGGATGAGGGTCCTGATTTCTTTATCTCCTCACAAACACACATTATTGTCCTTTTAAAAATTATAGCTATCTTACTGAATATAAAGTGAATCTCACTGAGCTTTGGATTATTAATGAGCTCCCAGATAAGTAATAATGTTTTGTATCTTTCTATGTGCTTATTGGTCACTTATATGTCTTCTTTGGGGAAATGTCTACTTAGGTCCTTTGTGCACTTTTATTGGATTGTTTGTCTGTATATTATTGAGTTGTAATCATTCTTTAAATATTCTGGATAAAATCTATTATTGGCTATATAATTTGTAAATATTTTCTGCCAGGTTTTAGACTGCCTTTTCAATTTTTTTAAACATTTTTATTAGTATATGGTAGCTATACAGGGGGTTTTGTGACATTTCCATATATGCATACAATGTACCCTGATTTGGTTCATCCCCTCCATTATTCTCCCTCCTCCTTAAAATGACTTTGACAGGTTTCAGTGTTCTATATTCATACATGTCTAGAAAGTACCTCACTTTTTCATTTTCTTAATGGTGTCTGACCATTCAGTTTCTAGGAAAAATTTATTTATAAGTTATATATTGCTACCTCACAAATGCTCACAAAATTAGTAAACATAAAACATCACAAATTCATTATTTCATAGTGTCAGGAATACTATTGGTCAGGAATTTGGGAACATTTTAGCTGGGGTTCTCTGCTTAGAGTCTCAAGACTGAAATCAAATCTTGGCCACCTATGTCCTCCTATGGAGTCATAAACAATGAGAACCTGACCTCAGTAACCCTGCTTCAGAACTCAGCTTACTAGATTGGAATGATCTCCTATGAGAATATGGTGTTCCTGGGAGAGTCTTGTGATAACCTGGATGTGAACTTGCTCTTGAGTACTTCAGACACTCTTGGGGTTTCCTAAACATCCTGCAAATGTAGGTCAGGGTTAGAAAATCTGTTACTATTGTCAAGGCAACCGCATTTCCACACACTGGCAAGGCCTGGGAACATGACTTAATGAAACATTTAGAGCAGCCTCATTATTTACCTGCTTCTTTTCTCCGCCTGTTGTGCTGTGTTTATAATCTTTTATATCATTTGGATTAGATTCAAAATAATATAGCTAAAACTAACACTAAGGCCATTTATGAGATCTGTGATCAGAAACCATCAAATAGAAAAGAGACTGTCTGTCTACTCACAGACTCATCTAATAATCTTTTCAAAAATACAAAATTCATGGCTTTATTGTTGCTTTTTGTTTTAAATTTCTTTTGAATTTTTGGTATTATGTGGCTCAGCTGGAGAGATCATTTATCTCTTAGTCTCAACTGTTAATGTATTTGCCATGGTACCTCGGGTTGTACTTCATGCTGCATACAAATATCTGAGAAGATTTTAGAGATTCTTTATCCTCCATTTCCACCCTTATAGTCTCTCAATCGTGAATCCATTCTTTTCATTGCAATGTCCCTTTCAGAAAGCTTTGTTACTCAAGGTCCTTGCTGATGTCCATGGCCTTGGCATTTGCTGTCTAGCCTCCATAGATTCTGGGAACCATCCTCTGCACTTGGGCCACTGTGGAGAACAACCTAGAGGGCTTTTGAAAACTACCTTATTCTTATCGGGGTAAGGTGAGTCCAAACTTTAAGGAAATCACATTTACACTCTTTAAGGTTGGGGCGTATACTGGAAAAAAAAGAAAAAACATATTTTTGCTTTTATATGACAGTTCCTTGTAGAAAGCAGACACGTTAAACCTTACAAAGTTAATCTGTAAGGCAAATTTTACAGATTAACAGATTTTGCCTTTTTTACAGAGGCAAATTTTAATCTTTCCATTATATAGATTCAGAAAGTGAGACCAGGAGAGGTGACATGACTCCACCCAGTTTGCCCATCCAGGAAGGAACAGAGCTAAGATGAGAAATAAAGACTAAGAGCAAAGTCCATAATTTTTTTTGCACTATTCTGTCCAATTTCTCCCAACTAACAGCTAGCCATATCTTTACAAAGATTTTTTTGGATACAAGTATTTCTGTATTTTGAAGCTATTAAAGTTTATGACTTGGATATGCTATGACCTTAAGTAAGGAAAAAATAACGTGACAAGTACTAACAACTAGTTCTTAGGGAGACATATGTAAAATGAACAAGCAAAAATAGCTGTCCTGTTTTTAACCACTATGAGGAGAGAGAGATCAATAAGGAACCACATCCATGACTCTGGGTTTGAGACATTGCTGGTCAATTGCTATAGAAAATCAGATCATTTGTTGACGATATCCTTCAACCCACAAGAAAGATTACATTGACAATGAATGCTTTTGGGACACAGAGTAAAATTAACTTCTAAGTTATCCCCGTCAAGGACCATTAAGTCCTGAACTATGAGGGACACTGTGAACAAGTCATATTTTAACCTCCCATGAGCACACGGCCGGCAGGTTTCACCCCCTCTCCTCCCTTCAACAAATCTGACCTTCACTGAAATTTATGTGAAAATGAAAAGGGAAAAGAAAGCTGTGGCCCTGCCAAATTCTGATGATGTTACTCATTTTAATTACTGGTATTTGGAAATTAAATGGTCTAGGGCTTGTTCGGCAATTTGTTTCAGGCAAAAAAAAAATGATTTAAGCAAGCCACAGAGTCCCAGCATCTTTTTACAGCAGGTGCTGAACAAGGCGTTCATTTTTCTTTTTACAGAGTGTCCTTGTAAGCATAATAACAATTAGGAAGCAAGGCCTTCACATCAAAACCTCAGGCTTGTTCTGACATTCTTCCTTTGGCTACTTCATTGCTTATAGTTTCCTCAGCCAGCTTTGCAAATGCATGCACTTGAAAATTGCCTTTAAATAATGTCACACGTTGAAAACTTTTTTTTTTTGTGAAGGTAAAGATTTTAAAGGACAATACGAAGAGTACTTTAAAGTTAGTTCAACTGCTTTTCTGTCCTCATGTTCTGTTCTCTTGCTCTGAGTTCAGTTAAAATGCCATTAATGCAATAAATTAAGACAGTTTAAAAGAAAAGTTTGATTTGAATATGTGTTTCTGTCCATTGAAACTGACCATTAGCTCATAGTTTCATGTGTAATGGATCACACCTGAAATATACTTTAAAAACAGCAGTTTTAAACTTTTATATTTTATTGTGGTAAGAACACTTGACATGAGATTTACTATCTTAAATTTTAAGTAAAATACAGTATTATCAACTATAGGTATAATCTGTGCAGCAGATGTTTAGCGTTTATCCATCTTGCTTAAATGAAACTTTATCCTCAGTGGTATTAAATTCCTATTTCCAACTCACCTTACCCTCCTGGAAACCACCATTCCACTCTGATGTTATGAATTTCACTATTATAGATATTCCATATTAGTTAAATTATGCAGTGTTTGTCCTTCTGTGACCCATGTATTTCACCTAGCAAAATGTTCTCACCCTGTCCTTCATCCAGGTTGTCACATATTGTAGAATTTCTTTCTTTTTAAAGGCTAAATAGTATTCCTTTATATATATGTAACACATTTTCTTTTCCTGTTGATGGACATTTAGGTTGTTTCATCATCTTAGTTATTATGAGTAGTGCTTGGAAAGATATCAGCAAAATCCCCCCGAACACCAGTTAGTTTCAGATCCCCCTTTTAATTACTTTTCTTATTCACTCTAAAGAGGTGACAACTTAACTGAAAATTCTGGAGTTTGATGTCTTGTTTGGCTTAATGTTTAGTAATATAAAATTGTACATTTCCCATATGAAACATGAACAGTTTCATACTCCCAGTTAAATGGGAGTAAATTAACCTTAATCCAATATCAGCTAAAATAATGTCTTTGTTTAATATTACTGTATATTTACTCATAGAAATTCTCAAGGTAAGATGAAAATAGTTTCATTTTGTGTAGGTAGTTTATCTGGAATTGCATATAGTCCTGTACAGTTTCATATAAAATTATGATACAGTGGTGGTGGCCAATGGAAACCAATCAGGAAAAATTATTAGCACAATATGGTATCCAGTCATATGGTAAGAATAATTTCTTTATCAGAAGAGATGGTAAAGAGGTTCAATACTGTGAGGATTCTTATGTCTTGGCCTTGACTTTCCTGACTGCCAGTTGAAATTAAGTTGCCAATCTTAGATCCTTTAGTTGAATTTTTGCAGAAAAATAGGTAAATCAAAATCATACTAGCATCTTTTGTATCAAATTTATGATTAATTTTTCAGTTCCGTGATAATCTCTGCATAGTTTTTAAAAATCTGGCATGTAAATCAATTTTAATGAATATTACGTTTGCTATTTGAAAGTTCATAACAGTATTTGAATGTGTCATTGGTCCTGATTTACTACATTAATGTTTCTGCTCTATTAGATTCACAAGAGTGGCTTAAATGAACAGGAACGTTTTGGTTTTGGAGATCTGTAGTATTTTTCTGGAGGGCTTTTGAAGAACTTGTGAGAATCAAATATATTAAATTTGTAAATGTAGATTAGAATTAGAATTCTTAAGGGGATTTAATTAATAAATATGAGGTAAATTGTTTAAGACAATTTAATCAGTTAAATGGGAGTAAATTAACCTTAATCCAAGAATAAATATAAATAATTACTTTTAATTTTAGATTTAAATTCCTATTTCTGTAAGCAATGTAACATGATATATAATTAAACTTAAATGTTTGAGAAAAATTTCGGGTTTTAATTTTGTAACTTTACCAAAAACATTCATTAAAACATATGTGGCAGCAAACATTTTTTTATGGGAACAAAAACCACTTCAGATGTTTTTTAAAAAAGCTCAATAAAGTGAGTTCCTGTTTGATGAGCACTGATTTTTCTATTAATAATTACACTGAATGTTTTATAAGGACATGGGCTATATCCAAAATTTTCTGTAATCTTCCTCTTTATTCTTGATACCTACCTCCTACTATGAGAAAATGGAGGTGTTCAGTGTCAATATTTGCTGAGACTGATATTAGTCAAGTGCTTAAAGAGCAGTGGTAATTTTTGTATTGTATAATGGAGAACATAAGCTCAGTTGAATAGCTATTTTTTTAAATAAAATTTGAGATAAAATTAAAGCACTGAAATTTTTCACAGGTTTCTTATAGGGAACAAAGCTCTCATAAGAGCTTTGAAGGTGACTCTCCCTCTTCATTCTGAGATTGTTACTAACAGTAAAAAAGCCACATAAAATTAAGAAAGAATAGAGGACACAAGACAGAAAGACAGTGTACATTCTCTGAAGTTATTTATAACTCTGATGTATATTAATGTCAAGGAAAAAGATGGGACCGAAACCTTAAGAAGTAGATGATGAGGAAATTGAGGCACTGAAAGTTTATGCAAGATGCCCAAAGTCACCCAGCTAGTCAGGCACAACACGGATTCAAACCCATGCAGGTTATCCATATACCTCTCAATATTTGATTAATAAGAGAGTTATTGAATAGCTACTGTGGAACAAATGTCAGAAAGTTCTCTCAAAAAAGATAAAAGCAAACTAAGTTATAGAGAAGACAAGGTGTGGGGGACAAGTTTAGATATACTGGTCTTGGAAGACCTCTCGGAGGAGAAGGAATATCTGTAAGAAGAAAAGGAGATGGCCATGTTGAGATCAGGTGAAAAACATCTTGGTAGATGGAGCTGCCAGTGCCAGGTTCCTAACGTGGGAGCAGGCAGAAAGTGTTTGGGGAATTGCAAAGCCAGTGTAGCTAACTGTTTAATGAAAGTGAACAGTGAAGGACAAGGAAATGAAGTCTCAGAAGTGGCCAGGGATCAAATCATATTGAACCCATAGGCCAAGATAAAGATTTCATTTCAAATTAGTGATGGCATGTGTAGCAATTCGTTTGTGACTATATATTTTAAGGTAAGTGAATGACATTACTAGTTAGTCTATAAATATTTGGAGAGGAATGTAACAGGAAAATTTTTGGAGTCAATGCTGTGTGAGGACAGGGTGAGATCAGGTGTGGCAGCAGAGCTGTAGTTTTGGGGGAAATTTGAACAAATTATATTTACTGAGAAAATCAAAGGCAATGATAGGAAATTGCCAGTTCATGAATAAAATTAATGATTCATTTGTAAACTAAACTGTTATTTTATCATAAATAACTGAAAATGATAAAATAAGAATTATTAGGTAGTTGGCTTCAACAGCAGCTATTCATCTGTAAATATAATATGAACTACTATTAAAATGACTTTCTTCTCCTTAGAAAGTGCAGAGCCCTGAGTTCAAACCCCAGTAACATCCCGGAATGGTTTTTCATAAAATTACTTTCTTCACTGCTATTGAAATTGCATTTGTTTGTAATTTTATGGCAACTTTTATGTATATTCTAGCTCATTTATGGTAAGTCTAGACTTCTTTCCAACCTCAACGTGGAAAAATTTCTTTTCATCAGGTCTTTATGGTGAGTTATTTCTATTCCTAAAATGGGTTGTCACAATGGCTATAGGTCACTAGAAGGTAAGGACCTAGATTCTAAATGTCCTGCTCTCTGACAGACAGAAAGTTCCTTACAATGAATTGTCTTCCCCCAAATGACAATACTCCCCTGGTCAAAGCACTATACACACTTGACATTTCTTTTGATTTATTAGTATTATTCACTTAATGAATTTCTAGAGATGAAGATTTCCTGCCCAACATTTAATATACATTAATTTTCCTACAGTCCATTTCAAGCTGTATGACCTCAGTAATTTCTTTTAGTCCTCTAGCTTACCAGTTAGAAATTATAGTGAATTTTCTGGACCAGATAATATGGATAATATTATTGAAAGTATTTGCTTGAATGGCCATTTTTACATATGTATATCATACAGCTCTATATAGAAAGGTAAATCCATCTGTTTCAAAACTCCAAGCAACTATTTACAATGTGAATCCATCTCAGGCAATATATTTTCATCAAAAATGAAGGATTCAGGTGCACTAGGTAGTTAAATATGTGTGGTCATTTATTTTCTAATGGCTGGAACTATGTGCTTTCAGTCTGATTGATTAGTAGCAGAAACAGATTGGCAGGTATGAAATGGATGATTAGGCAAATTCTATACAGAGTTTAATCTTTAATATCCTCCAGCATCTAACCATTAATGTAATTAACCAACATGGCTCCCTCAGGTTTTACAACATATAGGACAATAATGGGTACCATTTTCATTTATTAATGTTCAGAAGAATAACTCGTGAACATATTTTCTTGACCTTGATTTTTTTTCTTTCAAAAGTTGCCAGTGGTCACAAAATAAATTATAGAGAGATATTTCTTGCCAAGAGAAGTAGCAAAGCTGAAAACGTAGCAGAATGTACTCCCATTTGTTAGTTGCTCTCAATAATGTCTTTTATTTGAGAATTTTGGTTTTAGAAAGCACTTTCACATATACTGCTTTCTTTGCTTCCCAGTACAACCTGCAAGCTAGGTAGGGTATCATTGCTACTAAATATCATTTTGACATATAATGTACAACTGATATACAAGTAGGTTAAGCAACTTCCCAGAGGTCACCTGGTTGGTGAGGATGAGCTCGAAGTAAGATTTCCTGATTTCTAGATCATTCCCTTCTCTGTTTTTGATTTCAATATTAAACAAAATAAAGCCAGGAGTAGAGCCCTATACATTCCTTGTATTTGCTACTTGAATGAGAGTTTATGCACTCCAAGATGTCAATTACTGGTGGTTTCCCTGAGTAAAAATGTTTGAGTAAACTTCCTTACTGTATTTGACCATTTAATACCATCAGATTTGTTTTAAATAAAAATGAAAGATCATTGAGGCATAGTTCAGAAAATGTTAAAAACCCTCTAAAGTTTTATGATCTGGAGAGATATAAAAATTACAGGCCATAAAAGAGTTAATGATTTCAGATGGGTTGATAAATTAATCTAAGAGGCTAGTAAAAGTCTGCAGAAGGGTTCCTTGGATCAAAAATGTTCTGCAAAAAAGATGGCCTTACATTCAGCCTGAGTCAATTAATTCATTAGACAACACAGCAACAAAACAAAGTTATATTACTTTCCCCAACTGATGGTAAGTAGGTTTCTTTTTTCCCATTTTTTTTCAGTTGGCAGTTTGAAAAAAAAGTAGACCTAGTAAACCCTTAGCACATAAATTCATAGTTTGACTAAATCATTTATTTGTAGATATTCTAGTTCAGAATACCAAGCTCAATTCTTTTAGCTAAAAGAATTATATAAACGTGTCCCTTGAAAATAAATGCTAGTTTCTAAGTGTGAGTCTCTTCACATGTAAAAAGGGAACAAATTTAAGTTTAAAAGAAATACATAAAAAGAGTACACTTGCTGTGAATACACAGTCAAAGGGCAAGGACAGGTGTAATTTTAAGAATGAGAACCTTTCACTGATATTTCATTTTTCTGAACATTAAAGCATGGATTTTGGCTGGGGGGGCCTTGCACAAGTGGTAGAAGTGTTAGAGTGCCTATCAAGCTTGAGGCAGTGGGTTCAACCTTCACCCCCAGCAAAAGTAGATGGATTTTGTTAGATATAAAATCTCAGAAGAGAGCATTACCTAGGGAAATTATTGGCCATGTAAAGTTAATGAAGCTCTTTTTTGCTTTGGGCTATGAAACCTTTTGGCTAGTCATCCACCAATTCCCAAAAATACTTATGTTAGAATCATTAATACGTAAGAAAGTTGAGAAAGGAGTGATATTGGAATAGATATAAACAGGACACATACTTTACATTTAAGGAGTCATCACTAGGAATTTTTACAGAATCTTTTTTAGCTATCAAGCCTGTGCTCATATTAATATCACTTTTTATTTATATTTATCTGTATGTATAAGTATACATAACCTTTCTCTATAGAGAGTAGATTTACTATTTTTATAAATACTCTATATGTCCTTATATATTCTTTATATATATATATATATATATATATATATATATATATATATATATATATATATATACATATACTCTCATGGATTCTCTCTATATATTTATGTATATATACAAAGCACTCATAATAACTTCATTTTTTGTATCTTTGAGACCTATACTAATTCAGAAAAAGCATTCCAGGAGAAATCACTTTTTAAAAAAGTGATTTTCACTTTACCAAAGTACAAAAGAAATTATTTAGATTAGATTAGTTTTAAGAAATATTCTGATACCTGTGTGGGTAAGAGTGCAAGGGAAAGGAGAAAGACTTGGAAAAGAAATGTGGCTCTTTTAAAAGGAAGCATCAAGCTGGCCTCACAGTCTAGCCAACACCATATAAGAGCTATTTGCCTGTCACTATGTTGTTTCAGCAATGCATTTGACATTAGTATTTAAAGGTGCTAATCCTGTATTGCCAACTGCAGTTTTCTGGATTTAAAAGATCTGTGTCTTTTTCCAGCACTACTGAGGTATAATTGAAAGATGGAGACTGCCTATATTTAAGGTGCACAACATGATGAGTTGCTATACATGTACATTGTGAAATTATTCCACAATGTTAATTAACACATTTCTCACCGCACTTAATTACTTGTGTGTGTGTGTGTGTGTGTGTGTGTGTGTGGTGAGAGTACCTAAGGTCCACTCTCTTCAAAAATTTTAAGTAAACAACACAATATTTCTAACTGTAGTCACCATATCATTCACTAGATCACCAAAATTTGTGCATTTTATGTGTATTTTTAAATAAATTATTTAAATATTTAATATTTTTAGATATTAAATATTTAATATCATTTAGATATGATATTTAAATAAATTATTTTACTTAAGGAGAATGCCTTTAAGTCATAACAATGCTTGACACTCATGTTTTCAAATTATTTATTCAGGTCAGTTAAATATTCCAAATGTCACTTAGAATACTTCTGTAAGTAATCTGTTATTTGCTATGTCTTACAACCATTAGTTTATGCTGAATGAAAAAATTAAAGTAATAAAAAATCACGTATTATATTGCAAAACAGAGTAATTATAAGCTAAAGTTCAACCAACAAATTCTGTTTTACTTCCATTGAGGAAAGGCCTCAAAGGAAATAGGTCATTTAAAACAAAAGTAACAGTTTAATAGCCAACATTTATTGTCACTTACAATGACTGTGCTAAGGTATACTGAAGCCATATAAAGGATGGTACTTGTCTTCTGGTTGTCTTCTGGCATTTCACAATTCAGTTGGTAAGTCTGTTGATTATCCACAAAGTAAATGATGACAGTATATTAATTTGGGAGTTGCATGATATGTTACAAAATTTGAAAAGAAAGGAGGATCAATTGAAAAGAAAGGAAAACAGAGGAGGTAGGGCTTGTGTTGCCCTGGAAGATGGGTGGAATTTGAATCCTCTAAAGGAAGAATTGGCTGGGAGTGATAGGTGTAAGATATAATGGTAGGCACTAAGTTGTACAGTATTTCAGTATTTTCAGATCAACATAACCTATAATAGTAATAACAGCTTCAAAGTCTGGTAGAAAATGAGAATTATGAAAGAAAAATATGCTTGATCATAGAGATAGTATTTACTGGTATAGTGTAATACATGCCAGTATTTATGGCACTAGTCATGAATAATTTTATTTTATTAAGCATTAGTCAGGTGCTATCATTTCACTAATCATCAATGGTCAACCAGTACATCAATTACTACCTAATGAAACTACAAAAGGCAGTGATTATGTGCTTTCTTAGAAATACACAATGGTGAAGTTTGCTTAAAGGAACACTTGCTTTTATACTGAGTCATGATATATGTTTAAGAATAACTAGTCACATTAGAGAACGTTTATACTCTAGTCCCATTTAGCACTCCCAGTTTATATCACTATTGCTAAAGTACAATGGATAATTAAAGTACATTTTGAGGTTTTGAGTCTTAAAAATCATCAGATTTGGAATCAGAAGACTAGTGGTCAAGTCCTGGTTCCACCATTTATTGGTTCTGTGACTTTCTGTGATTGAGAGTTTTATTTCCTAGAGAGCAAATATTTTGTTTAAGGATCATGAGTCAGATAAGTAAGACCACCCATAGCCTTGAAATATTCTCATTCTCTTTAAGTATCTAGGTATTTATCCAAATTTCCCTTTTTAGAATTATATTCATTTGTTGGGACTGCCATAAGGAAGTATCACAGAAAATTTCTTTTCTTACAATTCTGGAGGCTGCTATGAGTGCAAGATCAAGGGTTAGTTGAATATTTTTGAGTGAGAATACTTGGATACATGCAAGATTCTACTTAGATTCATCCTCTAGCACTTTTCCACCACTGATAGATGTGTTCTAGTGGTTGTGGTGGGAAGGCTGACTCCTATTGAGTCTGAGAATCTGTAATGCTGTATCTGACTGGGTTTGTCCAATCAGTGAGAGGTTCCACTAAATGATCACAGAACATGAGGACAAAGAGGGAGAAGAAGGACAGAGAGAGAGAGAGAGAGAGAAAGAGAGAGAGAGAGAGAGAGAGAGAGAGAAAGAGAGAGAGAGAGAGAGAGAGAGAGAGAGAGAGAGAGAGAGAGAGAGAGAGAGAATTAAATCCTGCTTCTATCTGCAGTTAGGTTCCTATATGACAAAATTTGTAACAGGCCTATTGCCTCTTTCTTCCCTAGCAATAGCTCTCAAGTGGCTACAATAAATCTAGGGATGTAACAGCTTTCCTGGTGTTATTGGTTCCTGGGTGTTTCAACAATCCTTATTAGAGCCTTAAATACTTTGCACATTCTATAAAGAGTCCATTCATTCCAGTGTCTTCACTTTTCTGACTTAGTGTGCCTCCTGCTCCCTGCTGGAAGTCCAACTGACACTGAAGATAAGGTAGCATATCTGTATAACAGGATGGGAATTTTGGCTGTAGGGTGGAGGAATGACTAAAGTAGGAAAAAGTAGAGAAAGGGAGGCCAGTTAGGACACTCTGGCAAGAGTTAAATGAATTGATGGTGGGAATGGAAAAGAAAGGTTAGGGAGGAAGATAAGGGCAGTGAACTGGGTGTTAGGAGAAAAGCAAAGCATGGAGTCCAGAATGATTCTCAGTTGTTTTTTCTCCATGCATTTGCATGATGCTATTCAACTTAGTAAAGAGTATAGGAAGTATAAAGGGTTGGCAGATATAACTAACTGGAATATACTATTTATAATACCATACTATACGTAGAGAGGAAGTAGAATATATAGGTATGAAGGTGAATGTAAAGGTTAGAACTAGGTATATTTGAGTTATATAGAGAGATGTAGGCCAAAGATTAAAATGAGGGAGTGAAGTAGATGAAGCAGGCTGAAATGAAAATAATCCAGAAACAACATGGATGTTGAAAAAAGAAGTGACCAAGTGTCCTTGGAGACAATATTTATGGTTCAGGGAAGGAGGAAAAGCCAATAAAAGAAGATTACGAATTGTTTAGTAGTGAGAGTTGCTACAGGTAGCTTTATCTAAAAAGGACTGTGGGTCACTTATTAGCTTTGTCAAAGCAGATTCCATAAATGAATAGGGCAAAAATCTGAACAAAATCATTTTAGGAAGGAACACAAATATCTGTTAAGAAATTCCATTATGGAGAAAAGGCACATATGAGATCTACAGATGTTCAAAAGGTTAAATAAGCAATACTATACAAGCACAGACTATTCCTTTCTTATCCAGTTGAAAGAAAGATAAAAAGAAAACTTCTGATTTCTCAGAGAATTAGTCACTTAAGGACCATAAGAAAAATTTCTTTTTAATTTTATGAAATTTATTTTAATTAAATTCAGAAAATTTGGACACATCAGAAAAAGTACAAAAATAATTATTGAATTGACTGAGAGTAACTTTTTTATAAAGAGCCCAGTATTAAACATTTTAGGATTTCTGAGCAGTAGAGGCTCTGTCTCTATTCAACACTGTGATTATAACAAAAGTCGCCAGAATGAGAATGGCTGTGTTCCAATAAAACTTCATTTTAAAACATTTAAATACAATTTCACATAATATCCATGGTTTCCAAAACATTTATTTTGCCTTTCTTCTAACCTACAAATCTGCAGAGCTAATTTAGTGACATTTGTGGTTTTTATCTTTTACTTATATCACAAAATACGTACATATGTATGCTTTATAGTTTGTACACATATATACTAGCTTCCTTTGTATAATATCATGATAATATGTCACTAACGTACTCTCGCTAACAAGTGATTTTGTGCATTGTTGTTAGTGGTTCATACAACTATCAGCAGCAGCAGCATTATTAAAATTTTCTCATGTTATAGATAAGAAAACTGGGGCTCAGGCAAAATTTGAGTTCCAAGTTCTGATCCTCTGTTTGAATGGTACAAAAATTGAAGTAGAAAAATAAAATTTAAATATAATAACATGCACAGACCTTGTTGATTCCTTAGAATCACTTTGGGAACCACTGTGTTAGAAATAATAAGACATAGAAAAAAACCTAAATAATAATAAGTAAAATTTTACATAAGGCACAGAGAAGACAAAGGAATCATAAGTTTTCCATGGGGAAAGGAAAGTATAGTTCATCAATATGGCAATATTAACAATAATTGATTTTTTGGGGATTCAAAGTTTATCTCATATGGACAGAGGTAAACACTGTCAATCCTTTTTTTATTATTCATTTATTCACATGTACATACATTGTTTGGGACATTTCTCCCCTCTACCCCCCTGTCCCCTTCCTCTCTCCCCCACCCCTCCTCAGTTCCTGGCAGAACCTATTCTGCCCTTGTCTCTAATTTTGTTGAAGAGAAGACATAAGCATAATAAGAAAGATAAAGTGTTTTTGCTAGTTGAGTTAAGGATAGCTATACAGAGATTCCTAACATTGCTTCTATGTACAAATGTGTTACAACACAAGTTGATTCATCTCTACCTGATCTTTTCACTAGTTCCTGATCCCCTTCCCATATTGACCTCTGTTGCTTTAAGGTTTCTGTATTAGCTCCTCTGGAGTGGGGACATCAAATACTATCATGTTTTGGGTTTTCTACCTATCCCCATACCTGCCGTATGTGCTCTCCCCTTGTCATGTAACCCAAGTCCAACAACATCGCTGTATTTGCCCTATATCTAAAGTCTACATATGAGGGAGAACATACGAATTTTGGTTTTCTGAGCCTGGCTAACCTCGCTCAGAATGATGTTCTCCAGTTCCATCCATTTACTTGCAAATGATAAGATTTTATTCTTCTTCATGGCTGAGTAAAATTCCATTGTGTATAAATACCACATTTTCTTGTCGGATTCCTTTGGGTACATCCCTAGGAATGGGATTGCTGGATCATATGGAAGATCTATGTTTAGAATTTTAAGAAGTCTCCACATTTTTTTCCAGAGTGGTTGCACTAGGTTGCATTCTCACCAGCAGTGTTACGAGGGTTTCTTTTTCCCCACATCCTGGCCAACACCTGTTGTTGGTGGTGTTTTTGATGATGGCTATTCTAACAGGGGTGAAGTGGAATCTTAAACATGTCAATCTTAATCTCTTGGTGCTTTATGTTTCTTAATCCATGTTAACCATCAAACTGAGTAAGAAAAAAATTTAAAAGAGAAGGATAAGGAGCATATAAAACTCATGATTTATTTGAAGTAAAATTGTGCTCTTTTAATAACAATAAACCCCAACCTGATGTGTTTTTCTTCTTTTTAGTTTTGAAAAACTCTTCCTTTTATTTTTAGTTGCAGTTCTTATTTTACCAAATCTTACTTTCTCCAGACTGATTTTCAATATCACATCTTATAATTCACAATTCCTACCACTGTCATTATTTTATTTATTTATTTTGCCAGTACTGAGGACTGAACTCAGGGGTCATTGCCTTTAAACTTCATTTAAAATATTAAATTTCCTAATTTATCCAAACAGCAAGCAGTTTGAACACAAACACAAACACAACTTCAGTAACAAAAGAGTCTGTCTATTTGCCATAAATGAATGCAAATGTAGGACTATGGGATAAAACTGTCACCTTTCTGATAAAGTTTGTTCTACTTGTGAGAAAACACCAAAAAAACCCCCTACATTAGAATATGTAAATTCAAAATTTATTATGTTAAAGGGAAAACATTGTAGGCTGATGCCTTAACTGGGTCATTTATAAAGAGTGTGAATGCGTGGGAGAGAGAGAATCCTGTCACACTTGCCTCGTAGATTACACATCACCATTCTGTCAAGTCAAATCTAATAAAAATGAATCACATTAATCACAAAATGTGAATTTTTACATGACAAGCTAAAGGGGCATGCCATTTCCAATTAGATTAGTGATCTAAAATTAGCTACTGACACAAGCAAGTATACATGGTCAATTTGCCTGCCTGAAACCGAAAATTAAATAAGACATATTGGATAATAGATAGCCCTGGAGAGGACATGCAGCTTTAATTTACTCAAGTTGCTCAGTTGATGTCACAAGCTACCAAAGAAAATTCAATCTTTTGCTCATTTTGAGATACTTGGATTTTAAATCAAGAAAATACTTGGATCATTTATCTATTGATTTGGTTCTGTGAATGGTAGAGGGTATTTAGAGAGAAGGCAGTCACTGATGTTTCAATCAAGAAGTAAATTGAGATGCTAAATGAGAATGGTTCATGAGATCAATAATTCATTATTGATATGCATCAGTAGTCTTGAAATAAAGAAGCATGTCTTTATATAGCATCACTTAAGCTATTTGTACCTTATTTTTTTCAATTTTCCATTGTAAATAATATTCCCACCTCAGTCTTCTCATAGGTCCTTGCCAGTAATGGTAAAAATAACCTAGACAAATAGGCTTGAAGGAATCAGAAGTGTTTCTCATGTCGTTATTAACACTGTTATCACTTTAAAATGTACATATGGGTCATTTTGTGTAGTTTACTTTGTACATTGTAATATTTGCACCTTGCATACATTTGGTGAGGTAAAGAATGTGCCATTAATAAAGTTATATGGCAGAGTTTACTTGTTCTAATGTGAATAATGATGAATTGCCAAAAGTCCTATGTTTTAATCCCAGGCACTGGAAATAAAATGCAATATACATGAAGTTATGGGAAATATAGTTCACTTTTACAATGGCACAGCAGGCTTTTAGTAAAAAAAGAACAAACAATTGATAATGCCACTTGTTCAACAAATTATTTTAGGTGGTACACATACTCTCATGTTCTTACTCACACATATACATTCAAATTTGCTGTAAAAGAAACTGATGTAGCTCAGCAAATTTGCCATAAAGTGAATGTATTTCAAGTTAATTTTGTTTTCCCATTAACCTTCATACTTTTGAGGAAAACCTGTATTATCAATGTAATAAAACACATTTGCAAATACTGTGTACATATGTTTGTAAATGGAAAGAATATACCTGTTGAAACTATTCCAGGAATAGGGGAGAGGGGATAAAGGAAAATGGTGGAGGGGGTGATTTCATATATGATATATTCGATATCTTGTAAGAACTTTTGCTACAATGTACTCCTAGCACAACAATAAATAAAAGAAAGTCACAAATCAGAAAATGGGCAACAGATTTAAATTATTACTTTACAAAAAGGAGATATCCAAATAGGTAATATGCTTTTGCCAAAAATTCTAAGTATGATTATTCTGAAAGAAATGCAAATTGAAACCTTAATGAAATCCTATTAAATTAAAGACACTAACAATACTCAGTCTTGGCAGGAATGTGGAACACTAGAACTGTCACACATTGCTGCAAGGAATATAAATTGACACAACAACCACTTTGCAAAAATGTTTGACAATATCTATTAAAGCCAAACATGATGCAGTCTAGCAATTGTACTCTTACATTTATACCTAAGAAAGTGAGTGAAAAAAGTCAGTATCAAGAATATTCTTATCAGCTTGTTTCATAATAGCCTCAAATTAGATGCAACTCAAAAGTCCATCAAGACTAAAATGAATAAACACGTTATGATATATTCATTAAGTGTAATATTACTCTGTAATAAAAATTATGAACTACTGCTATAAACAACAATGCAGATTACTGTTATAAACATAACGAAGAGCCAAGAAACCTAGACACAAAACAATTATGGTTGTGCTTTTATGAGCTTCCACAGTGGGTGAACTAATAGGAGAAGCCAGAGCTGTGGGAGTATGGAACCAGCAGCAAGGTCAAGAGAGAGCCCTCTGGGGGTGTTGAAAATGTTTAGTAGCTTGATTTGAGTATTGTATTTCCTGGTGTGTGTGTGTGTGTGTGTGTGTGTGTGTGTGCAAATGTTCATAGTTGCAAATTTAACATTTGCACACTTCAACTTCAGTGTATGTACCTTATACCTCAATGAAGATTTTTAAAAAGAATGAACAAATCTGTAAAATCACATAGTGCAAGAAAAAGTAAATCTCCGGCAAACTAGAAAATGTTAACAAAGAATTAAAATTTTTACAAATATCATTGAGCCATACTAAAATGGCAAAGGAATACTCAAAATGATAAGGTAGTGTAGTTTTTAGAACTCTGCCAGCATAACTATTCCATCTTGACACATATTTTCCCATGAAAGCCTTCATCAATTCAAATTGGCTTGCCAACTACTTCTGACATCCTTGAAACACTTCAGTTCTCATTCAGCATCATTTAAAAAATATTTTCGTGCACATCTTATATTGGTGAATATACTGGCTTCTCTCCAAACATACTTTCACTGTTTATGTATTCAATTATGTAAGCATGTGAGACTATTTGCAGGATTGTTGAATGGAAAAGGAGAGCTGTAAACACATCTACAAAGTGAAGAAACCGCTTTGTATACTGGAGATCTGAAGCTATTTGGGACATAGCTTCATCTGAAAACTAATAAATGGCCAAATGCACAATAGGTTGACTATTTGCAGATGGTGCTAATTTGTTTGCCTCCATATCTATTGGCCTATCAACTGATAACTTGGAAATTCAAAGCAATGCAACCTGAGCTTTAAAAAATATAAGCCATTTCTTGAGACCTAAAATAAAATGTTAGCTGGGCATCGTGGTATGTGCCTGTGATCCCAGCACTCAGGAGACTGAAGCAGGAGGATGATTTTGAGGCCACCTAGGCTATACAGGGAGACTCTGTTTTAAAGTGAAATACAATAACATAGAGTAAAATAAAGTGGTACATATTCTCAAGATATCAACCCTCTAGCTGTGACAGCACTGGGGAACAAATGTGTGGACAAAATAAAGGCAACAGCCCTTTCAAATACTAAATGTTTATGGGCAGTGTTCCTTATTTTAGTTAGACCACTAATTCATTATGTTTAGAATTATGTTGAAGAATTTCTCTTAAGGAAGGGTTTCCTGTATTTCACATAACTCTTTTTTTTTATTCATATGTGCATACAAGGCTTGGGTCATTTCTCCCCCCAGCCCCCACCCCCTCCCTTACCACCCACTCCGCCCCCTCCCTTTCCTCCCCACCCCCTCAATACCCAGCAGAAACTATTTTGCCCTTATCTCTAATTTCGTTGTAGAGAGAGTATAAGCAATAATAGGAAGGAACAAGGGTTTTTGCTGGTTGAGATAAGGATAGCTATACAGGGCATTGACTCACATTGATTTCCTGTGCATGGGTGTTACCTTCTAGGTTAATTCTTTTTGATCTAACCTTTTCTCTAGTTCCTGGTCCCCTTTTCCTATTGGCCTCAGTTGCTTTTAAGGTATCTGCTTTAGTTTCTCTGCGTTAAGGGTAACAAATGCTAGCTAATTTTTTAGGTGTCTTACCTATCCTCACCCCTCCCTTGTGTGCTCTCGCTTTTATCATGTGCTCAAAGTCCAATCCCATTGTTGTGTTTGCCCTTGATCTAATGTCCACATATGAGGGAGAACATACGATTTTTGGTCTTTTGGGCCAGGCTAACCTCACTCAGAATGATGTTCTCCAATTCCATCCATTTACCAGCGAATGATAACATTTCGTTCTTCTTCATGGCTGCATAAAACATAACTCTTGCTCTTTTTTTTTTACAGGTAAATTAAGGCCCTGTTGCCCAGCTTCTAAACGTCTCAAAATTCATCCCCACACATAAAATTTGAAGCCTAGGGATGAACACCTTGAAGGTAGTAGAGGCTCTTCATATTGTGGATGACTGGTGTTTGGGAGGTCTGGAATGAGGAAGGATTATGCATAGCAAATCTGTGGATAAATTTAATTAAGTGCAGAGAGAAAGAAGAGGAAACAGAGGATCATGTCTAGTGATTTGCCTTGTGGGAGAAGCACTTTCATCACAAAAGATTGGAATTTTCTCTATTCACCTATTATGCCAATGACCTTCCAAAAATGCCAAGTGGCCAAGAAATAACTACTTAATTATAAGACTAAGAACCTGAAACACATTGAAAATAAGTATTCAACAACACTTAACTCATAAAACTGAGTCCCTGAAAATTCTAAGTGTTTTAGTTATTACTCTACCTGAGGTTGTAGATAGAATCAAATTTTTAAAATGTACTTTAAAATATAGAATACATTTCCTTGTTTCAAAAATTAAATGATTTTAAAAGTCTATGTCACTCTCTTTTCTGTCTTTGTCCCCCAGCCATCCTATTCACCTCCCTAGAGGAAATCAATGTTACCATTTTCTTCATACATTTTCTGGAGATATTTAATGCTCATGAGAGAAAATATACAAACACACATGCACAAGCACGCATACAGAAAGCTTTTTAAACTTTTAAATAAATAGTGGTATGATACAGTTATTACTCTTGTATCTTGTTTCTTAGATTTTGTCTGAGTATATTGTGAACATTATTCCATAGAAGTATTTGATAAAGCTTTTATATTTGCTATTGATCTGCCAACAGCAGTATCAATTTTTCTCTTGTAGAAGAATGGTAAGGTGACTTGAAAACATATGGAAGGTGAATATACACAGATTATGGATCCATCACCTACTGAAACATTGAGACATAAGCAAGATAGCTAGTCCTCATGATGCTGATAATACCTTCCTCAGAAGATTTTTGTGTTGATTATAAGAGTTTGGGAGTGGAGGATGTAGATTAGTGGTAGAGTGTTTGCCTAGCATGTGTAAAGCCATAGGTTCCATCCCCAGCACCACAAACACAAAAAAAGAGAGTTTAAAATTAGAGTGGTCTGACTAGTAATTTACCACTTATATATTCTGGAGAATATATAAGTGATTATTTAATCTCTCTGAGCCTTAGTTTCTGTTGTTTGATATACATTGTTATTGCTCACTACAAACAAAAATGTTGCCAACTATGAATAACTTTTGAATATTTTTTGGTAGCACTGGGGTTTGAACTTAGGGCTTTGTGCTGTGAGGCAGGTACTCTACCACTTGAGCCAGGCCTTCAGCCATGAGCACTTTTTGAATAACTGAAAAGAAAACTCATCACATAATTGCCTTGCAGTTCAGATAATAGAATATTATCAGCAACCTGGAAGCTTCCACTATGTATGTGCCCCTCCAAGTTACTAATGTGCCTTCTCCAAGGGTGACATTACTCTGATGTGTAGGGTCATAATATAATCATGCATGTTTTCTACTTTTATGTAAACAGAAATAATAGCTAAGTATTTTTGTTGTCTAGCTTCTTTTGTACAACATTTGATTTGGGAGACTCATCCATATTGTTGAAATGACAGTAGTTCCTCATTTTCATTGTTGTATTGTATTCTGATATAAGAATTTGCCATAATTTATGTGTTCATTTTATATAATGAACAAATGCTGAAATACATAAAACTGGAACCAGTTTTATGACAATGCTGCTGTAAACATCTTAGGACATCTATGTATTTCTCTTGGGTTTATAACTAGACATAGAATTGCTGGGTCACTAAGTATGCTTAAGCTCAGAATATTCAGTACTTTATGGTAATTATTATAACTTTTCTAAAAGATTCAATCAAGGTTTATGGTTACAAGCAGCAGAAAATAACTCTGGTCAATTTAAGAGAGAATGATGATTATTTTAACTGTTTTTTAATTAGCATATATTAACTGCACAAAACAATGAGTTTCATTATAACACTTTCATATGTGTTTATACCATGTTTTGATCACATGAAACAAAGAACTTCATTGGAAGACCATTTAGTAAGTCATAAAATCACTAGGAGGATTTGTAAATAATCTCAGAAAAAGATGAGGAGAAAGGAAAGCTGCATTGCAGTTAACTAGCTGGAATGTAGCTAACATCACACTGCAGAACTAGCATCAGGAGGGCAATACTGCAGCTGTACTATATATACATCCCATAGTTTGCATAGCCAAGATTGAGTTCTTGCTCTTGGGACTCATAGCACCATATTACATTGGTTATTACTGCCAGAATATAATGCCTCTGTCTTGGCTTCTTTGCCTTCCTGGCTCTTGATTCAGAGTCTGGTATGTTTCGCAGTTGATAGGCCAGACTTGGGTCACATGCCCAGGCTGGAGCTGCAAGAAAACCTTGAAAAGTGGTTCATAATATAGGTACTCCTCAAATAGAATAAGTAAGGTTCAGGTCAGATATTGGGCATAAAAATGATAGAGCTGGGCATAGCAACTCACGTATACAGAATCCCAGCACTTGGGAGACTGAGGTAGGAGGACTGCTAGTTTAAGCCCAACCTGGGCTACAAACTGAGACCCCCATCTTTTTTTTAAGTGACAAACAACCACTGCAGTGCTCAACAAACTGGTTTCTTCTCTGTTTCTACAATTGACTAATTCTTTCTAGGTTAAATATTGGAAATATTGATCTCCTTCCATCAGGAAGTAAAACAAATTAAATTAAAGCAACATTTTAAATTCACCTTTTTCTTGACTACATATCCAATAAATATGACATGAGATTTGTTTTAAACACAAAATTGAAGTGTGTATAATTTAAAACATTTGTATAGCTATTAGAAAGTAGGAATACAACATTGGAATATACTACAGATTTTTATAAAATGTAGAAAATGTTGCCATTTTCTATGTTTTATGATAGTCTTTGAATATGCATACTTGGCCTTGCTCATCAGCTCTTTGAGGCACATACTGCCTGAAAATTACCCAGTTCTGCCCTACAAACCACTTAGTACAAATGTAGGGCACCTGAGACCAATTTTTTACCACTGTGTACTTTTTTGATCAATTCCTGAAAATAAGTCTGTTTTATTCTCTTTCCCTCCTACCATTGTGTTTTCTTCCCCTGGTTCCTCTAACTACCGCCCTCATTGAACAGTGGATCCTATTAATAACTACATTCTGTTGTTTACAAATTCCTCTCTGTCTTACATTTTTTAGGAGAAAGCTCTCTCTTCTTGAGTTAATTATATAACTAGCTTCTTCCCCAGCTTCCAATTTCCTCTCTTTTGGTTCATGTTAGTGGAGACTGCCAAGCCAGGTCTTCTACACAATGAGAAATGAATCCAAGATGTGAGTTAGCATTTTAATGCATTAACAATGCTGCTTCTGAACATTTCTCCGATCACCTTGTAAAATCTCATTCTCTTGTTGGAAATGCCCTACAGTTGAATTCCAGCTCCAATTCCTTCTAATCATGGTCAATCCATCTGCCACCTGATCATCCATTCCCTCACTCAGGACTATCTCCCAGTCTTTCTCACATGGTCTAATTCTAGATTTTAATATTCATGGAAATATCTTAATTAACTTAAGGGCCTTGCTATTCCTTTAGCTCCTAATCATAAGCCAACAATCTATAACCTCTATGGCTCCCTGCTTCCTAACCACAGTTGGCTATCCCTTATCCTTTTCACTACCTTATAGCCACATGATGCTTTCATTCTATGAGAGATATTTTAAAATATTCACACACAGTGGTTTCATGTACATGTGTGGTCTTCAAATTTAGTTGAGTTCCCAGTACACCATTCCAGTTATTTTATCTAGTGTTAGATCTCTCTTCCATTCCTCTCAGTTACTTTTGCCAAACTCCACATCTTCCCTCAAGTCCTTCCTTCTCCAAAGAACTGCTGATTTCATTCTCAACAGGGACCTTGCCTTTAAATCAATGGAAAACTGAGGTCATCAGGGAGGTGCCACTTGATTTCTCTGTAAACATATCTATATGTATTGGTTTTTCCTTTCTTTTTTTGTGGTGCTGGGGATGGAACTCAGGGCCTTGTGTATGCAAGGCAAGTGCTATACAGCTGAACTACATCTTTAGTCTTGGTGTCTTTCTTTCTTTTTTTTATGTTTTTTACTTTCTTTCCCTCACTCTAGAAATTGCCAATGTCCATGAAATTTCAATGTCAATTCATAAATATGATGCATGTCAGTCTCCTCTGTATCTGTCCCATCCTTGCTCTCTCAGTCTTTTATTAACATATATTAACTTATATATTAACATATATTTAGTTAACATATATTAGTTGTACAGGGGGTACATTGTGACATTTATGTATGTGCTTACAATGTATCTTAATTAGATTCACCCACCCCCTCAATTATTCTCCTTCCTCCCCCTTCCCGTTCTTCCTAGAACAATTTCAACACTTTTCATTGTTTTTTCATACAGGTATAAAAAGTACATAAATTATACTCACCCTCCTTCACAATCTCCATTTGCCCTCCCCTTCCCACTGCTACCCACCCCTGGGACAGGACTTGTTTGCCATCTCTTCCTCAATCTATTTGATCTCCTTCTCAACCCATAAGCATCTAAAGATCCTTTCATTGTAAAGGTCTCTTAGACTTGTACCACATTTGACTGTCATCCATTTTCCTCTCTACTTACTTTCAGATCTATTTTTTTAATATACAACTTTTGTTATAATAAAGTAGCTCTCCTTCCACTTTAGGTTCCAAACAGTTTTTTTTCTTTCTTTATTTATTCGTATGTGCATACATTGTTTAGGCCATTTCTCCCCCCTGCCTTCCTCTCCCTTTCTCTGCCTCCTCACCGTCTGGCTTCCAGGCAGAACCTGTTCTGCCCTTTTCTCTAATTTTATTGAAGACAGACATAAGCAATAATAAGAAAGACCTAGCATTTTTGCTAGTTGAGATAAGGATACCTATACAGAGAGATTCCTAGCATTGCTTCCATGCACAAGTGTATTACAACCCAAATTGGTTCATCTCCACCAGATCTCTTCACTACTTCCCAGTCACCTTCCCATATTGACCTCTGTCATTTTAAGGATACTGTATTAGCTCTTCTGCAGTGGGGACATCAAACACTTTCAAGTTTGAAAGTGCTCTCCCCTTAGTGTGGGACCCAAGTCTAATAATATTACTACATTTGTTTTAGAACTAAAGTCCACATATGAGGGAGAACATACAATTTTTGGTATTCTGCGCCTGGCTAACTTTGCTTAAGACGATGTTCTCCAGTTCCATCCATTTACTTGCAATTGATAAGATTTCATTCTTCTTCATGGCTGAGTAGAATTTCATTGTGTTTAAATATCACATTTTCTTAATCCACTCATCAGTAGTGGGATATCTTGGCTGTTTCCATAACTTGGCTATTGTGAATAGCACTGCAATAAACATGGGTGTGCAGGTGCCTCTGGAGTGGGATTGCTGGATCATATGGCAGATCTATGTTTAGTTTTTTAGGAAGCCCCATGTTGTTTTCCATAATGGTTGTACTAGCTTACATTCCCACCAGCAATGTACTAGGGTTCCTTTGTCCGCACATCCTTGCCAACACCTGTTGTTGGTGGTGTTTTTGATGATAGCTATTCTAACAGGGGTTAGGTGGAATCTTAGTGTGGTTTTGATTTGCATTTCTTTTATGGCCAGAGATGGGGAACACTTTTTCATGTGTTTTTTGGCCATTTGAATTTCTTCTTTTGAAAAAGTTCTGTTTAGTTCAGTTGCCCATCTTTACTGGTTCATTGATTTGGGGGAAGTTTAGTCTTTTGTGCTCCCTGTATATTCTGGTTATCAGTACTTTGTCTGATGTATAGCTGGCAAATATTTTCTCCCACTCTGTGGGTAGTCTCTTCAGTTTAGAGACCATTTCTTTTGTTGTGCAGAAGTTTTTAATTTCATGTTGTCCCATTTGTCCATCCTTTATCTTAGTTGCTGAGCTGCTGGGGCTCTATTGAGGAAGTCCTTGCCTATACCTATTGCTTCCAGAGTATTCCCTGCTCTTTCCTGTACTAACTTCAGTTTCTGGTCTGATATTAAGATCCTGGATCCATTTTGAGTTGATACTAGTACAAGGCAATAAACATGGATCTAGTTTCAGTTTTCTGCAGGCACATGACCACTTTTCCCAGCAACATTTGTTGAAGAGGCTGTCTTTTCTCCATTGTATGTTTTTGGTGCCTTGTCAAGAATAAGGTGGGCATAGCTGTGTGGATTCATATCTGGGTCATCTATTCTGTTCCACTGGTCTTCATATCAGTTTTTGTGCCAGTACCATACGTTTTTATTGTTATTGCTTTGTAATATAGTTTGAAGTCGGGTTTTGTGATACCTCCAGCATTGATCTTTTTGCTAATTGCCTTGGCTATTAGCAGTCGTTTGTGTTTCCAAATGAACTTTAGTATAGATTTTTCAATCTTTGTGATGAATGTCATTGGGATTTTGATGAGAATTGCATTAAACATGTAGATTACTTTTGGTAGTATAGCCATTTTTACTATGTTGATTCTACCAATCCATGAGCACGGGAGATTTTTCCATCTTCTGTAGTCTTCCTTGATCTCTTTCTTCAGGAGTTTGTAATTCTCCTTGTAGAGGTCATTCATATCCTTTGTTAAGTTTACTCCTAGGTATTTGATTTTTTTGAGGCTATTGTAAATGGAATTGTTTTCATATATTCTTTCTCAATTTGTTTGTTGATGGTGTACAGAAAAGCTAATGATTTTTGTAAGTCATTTTGTATCCTGCCACCTTGCTGAAGCTGTTTATGGTGTCTACGAGTTTTGGGTCTTTGAGGTATAGGATCATGTCATCTGCAAATAGGGATTCTTTGACAGTTTCTTTACCTGTTTGTATTCCTTTTATTTCTTCTTCTTGCATAATTGCTCTGGCTAGGAATTCCAGGACTATGTTGAATTGGAGTGGTGATAGTGGGCACCCTTGTCTCCTTCCTAATTTTAGGGGAAATGGTTTCAGTTTTTCACCATTAAGTATGATGTTGGCTGTAGGTTTGTCATATATAGCCTTTACAATCTTGAGGTACATTCCTTCTATTCCTAGTTTTCTTAGAACTTTTATCATGAAGTAATGTTGGATCTTATCAAAGCTTTTTCTGCATCTATTGAGATGATCAAGTGGTTTTTGTCTTTGCTTTATTAATGTGCTGTATTACATTTATAGATTTGTGTATGTTGAACCACCCCTGCATCCCTGGGATGAAGCCAACTTGGTCATGGTGTATGATCTTTCTGATGTGTTGCTGGATTTGCTTTGCCATTATTTTATTGAGGATTTTTGCATCAATGTTCATTAAGGAGATTGGCCTATAGTTCTCCTTTTTGGATGTGTCTTTGTTTGGTTTTGTGATGAGTGTAATACTGGCTTCATAGAATGAGTTAGGCAGTGTTCCTTCCCTTTCTATTTCAAGAAACAGCTTAAGGAGAGTTGGTATCAGTTCTCCTTTAAAGGTCTGACACAATTCAGCAGAGAACTGTCAGGTCCTGGACTTTTCTTTTTTGAGAAACTCTTTATTGCTACTTCAATTTCATTTTGTGTTGTAGATTTATTTAGGTGGTTAATATCCTCTTGGTTCAATTTTGGATGGTCTTAAGTATCTAGAAATTTGTTCATTTCTTCAAGATTTTCAAATTTATTGTAATATATGTTCTCAAAGTTCTCTGATGATTTCCTGGATTTCTGTGGTGTTCATTGTATCACCCCTTTTGCATTTCTGATTTTACTAATTTGGGTTTTTTCTTTCCTCATTTTAGTCAGGTTTGCCAGGGGTCTATCACTCTTCTGTATTTTTTCAAAAAGCCAGCTTTTTGTTTCATTGATTCTTTGTAGTTTTTTTTGTTTCTATTTCATTAATTTCTGCCCTTATTTTTTATTATTGCTGTCCTTCTGCTTGTTTGGGATTCTTGTTTTTCTAGGAGTTTAAGATGTAGCATTAGGTCATTGATTTGAGACCTCTCTGTCCTTTTTAATATATGCACTCATGGCTATAAACTGTCCTCTTAGGGCTGCCTTTGCTGTGTCCTACAGGTTCCGGTAGGTCATGTTTTCATTTTCTTTAACTTCCAGGAAACTTTTAATTTCCTCTTTTATTTCATCAATGACCCACTGATCATTGAACAATGTGTTGTTCAGTTTCCAATTGTTTACCTATTTTCTGCTGTTGTTTTTGTTGTTGACTTCTAGTTTTCATGCATTGTGATCAGATAGAATGTATGGGATTAGTTCTATTTTCTTATATTTGCTGAAGCTTGCTTTGTGCCCTAGGATATGATCGATTTTGGAGAAGGTTCCATGGGCTGCTGAGAAGAATGTATAGTATGCAGATGTTGGATGAAATATTCTGTAGACTTCAGCTAGGTGTATTTGATCTATGGTGTGATTTAGTTCTAGAATTTCTTTATTGATTTTTTGTTTGGATGACCTATCTATTGATGATGGGGGGTATTAAAGTCTCCCACTACCATTGTGTTGGAGCCTATATGTGCTTTTAAGTCCCTCAAAGTATGTTTGATGAAATTGTGTGCACTGATGTTGGGTGCATATAGATTGATAATTGTTATTTCCTTTTGGTGTATTTCTCCTTTTATCAGTATGGAGTGTCCTTCTTTATCTTGTTTGATCAATGTAAGTTTGAAGTCTACTTTGTCTGAGATAAATATTGCAAATCCTGCCTATTTTTTAAGGGCCACTGGCTTGGTAAATCTTCTTCCAGCCTTTCACCCTAAGCCAGTGCTTATTTCTGTCAATGAGATGGGGCTCCTGTAAACACAGACTGTTGGATCTTCCTTTTTAATCCAGTTTGCCAAACAGTGTCTTTTGATGAGGAAGTTGAGTCCATTGACATTCAGTGTTAATATTGATTGATATGAGGTGATTACTGCCATTTATTTGTTTATGTTCTTTCAGGGTTTGATTGTGTGCAGCTGAATCAATGTTATTCTCTGTTTCCTTGTCTTTTCTTCTTCTGTGTTTTGGTACTGCCTGTCCTCTCATGGTTTTGTTTGCTTTCATTTTCTGTGTGCAGAATTTCTTGGAGAATCTTTCATAGTGGTGGCTTGGTGGTCATATATTTTTTAGTTTCTGTTTATCGTGGAAGTCTTTTATTGCTTCATCAATTTTGTATGATAGTTTTGCTGGGTAGAGTATCCTAGGGTTGAAGTTATTTTCAGTCAGTGCCCGAAATACTTCACTCCCTGCCCTTTTTGCTTCTGAGGTTTCCATTGAGAAATCTGTGATTTTGATGGGTTTACCTTTGCATATTATTTGTTTTTTCTCTCTTACAGCCTTCAATATTCTTTCTCTGTTCTCTGTGCTTGTGGTTTTAATGATAATATGTTGTAAGGAAATTCTATTTTGGCCAAGTCTGTTTGGTGTCCTGGAAGCTTCCTGTACCTGAATGGGCATAACTTTCTCTAGATTTGGGAAATTTTCTGTTATATTTTATTGAATATATCATGAATCCCTTTGCTTGTACCACTTCTCCTTCAATGCCCACGATTCTCATGTTTGGTCTTTTGATGGAGTCTGTGAATTCTTGCATGTTCCTTTTGCAGGCCTTGAGTTGTTTGATTAATAGCTTCTCAGTTTTTCCTTTAATTTCCATTTTATCTTCAAGTTCTGAGATTCTGTCTTCCACTTGTTCTAGTCTGCTGGAGTGGCCTTCCACTGTGTTTTGCGTTTCTTTTTTTTTTTTTCTTCATTTTTCTTTTATTATTCATATGTGCATACAAGGCTTGGTTCATTTCTCCCCCCTGCCCCCACCCCCTCCCTTACCACCCACTCCACCCCCTCCCGCTCCCCCCCCTCAATACCCAGCAGAAACTATTTTGCCCTTATCTCTAATTTTGTTGTAGAGAGAGTATAAGCAATAATAGGGTTTTTGCTGGTTGAGATAAGGATAGCTATACAGGGCATTGACTCACATTGATTTCCTGTGAGTGTGTGTTACCTTCTAGGTTAATTCTTTTTGATCTAACCTTTTCTCTAGTACCTGGTCCCCTTTTCCTATTGGCCTCAGTTGCTTTTAAGGTATCTGCTTTAGTTTCTCTGTGTTAAGGGCAACAAATGCTAGCTAGATTTTTAGGTGTCTTACCTATCCTCACCCCTCCCTTGTGTGCTCTCACTTTTATTCTTTCATTCTTTTTTCTGAGGTTTTCCATGTCATGGGTCACTTCCTCTTTAATATTGTCTATTTTCATCTTTAATTCATTTATCTCTCTATTTATAGTGTTTTCTTTCATTTTGTTGTTTATTTAGGGCTCTTATGAGTTCATTTATTTGTTTCTGTGTCTTCTTGTATTCTTTATTTTTGGTGTCTTGAAATTTCTTGAGAAATTTGGTACATTTTGGTTAACCATATCTTGTACATTTTGGTTAACCATATCTAATATCATCTCCATGAAATTCTCAGTGATTACTAGCACAATTTCTTCTTTGAGGTTGTTCTTGCGGACATCATTGGGTTCCTTGGCATCATTTATCTTTGTTCTGTTGGAATCCAGAACTTGGTATCCATTTTCTTCATTTCCATTTGAATCCTGTATTAAATTACTTTTTTGGGGAGAATGGTTTCCATCCCTTTTCTTCTTCCCATTGCTCCACTTGGTATTGTGAAACTATGTTCTTGATGGGCTAGTTGGTGGTTTCAGTGACCTGTTTTCTTTCCCTTGATTTAATTTTTGTTTTGTGGCTGTCTTGAGATTTTAGCTAAGTGTGTGTGTGTGCTATTTCTGTCCCTGGTCTGGGTGTAACTTAGTATTAACTAATTCACAGGTTTAATACTTACCAGTAGTTTATGTGTTATATACAAGAGCCCTTGGTGGTAATATCTATAAGCAGTGGGAGTTGGAGGGTTAATGTTTGTAATGCTAGCTATCGAAACTTGGGCAGTTGGATAGGGTGGCACTAAAGGTGGAGATGGGATGTGGGGTGCATTTGTGGGGAAAGCAGTGTGGGGGCTGCTGTTTTTGTGGTCCTTGTGTGTGTTTGGGTATCTTTCTGTTGTAGAAGAGGGTGTTTGTGTTAGGGATTACAAGGGTTTGGGGTTGTATAAAGTTGGTATAGTAAGTTATTCAATGGATGATGAGTGTGAAGGAGGGAGGGGTAGTCTGGTGACAGGTTAGGGGAGAATGGGAGGGAAAAGTCAGGGCTGGGAGAAGAGAGTGGGTGAGAGGGAGCAGAATGAGTTGTTGGATGGGGGCACTGGGTTTTAGCACAGGGGAAGGATGGAGCATGAAGGGGGTGAGAGTAAGGATGAGAGGTTGATGATGGTTAAGTTGATAGTATAGAAAGAGAAAAGAAAAAAGATAATAGAAGTAAAAGTAAAAATAGAAAACCCACAATAATAAAACTAACAAGAAACAAGCAAACAAAAAACAAAGAAATCAACAAGGAGAGATGGAGAAACAAACAAGAAAGAAAAGAAACAAAGTAACAAACGTACAAAAAAACCTCCGGGTTCAGGAACAATAGAATTTTAGTCTTAGTTTAAGTTCTGGTATTACTCCTCCAGCATCCAGTCCTGGTGTTGGTATTTAAGCAGAAGCTCTGTCATCTTGCCAGGTGGTTGGCCTGTGGGTAGTGTTTTTTTCTTCTGTCTTTCAGTGGCAGCTGCTTGGTCAGCTCTTCCCTCAGTGAGGTATGGCAGTTTAAGTTTGCATGCTGTCCCAGGCTCAGATCAGCTCTGTAGTCCACCAGCTGTGTTGCTTTGGAGGTAGGTGACTTTTCACTGTGCTTGTTTACTGGGGGCTTGTTTCTTTTCCTTGTCCCCTTTCTCTGGAGCAAGATCAGTGATCCGTCCACTGCACCCCCTGCCCACCTTCCCCCTTCCCCACTGTCAGCATGTTGTGATGGTTAGCTGTTTGTTTTTAAATTTTGCGGAGCTGTTTGACTTTGAGTGTTGCTCACTGGCTCAGGAGATGAGTTTTGTGGTCTGTTACCTGCCCTGCTTCAGGCAGTGGCTTATCACCTGCCTGCTGTCAGCCTTCCTGCCTTTCTAGCTGTTTGTTTACTGATAGTTTGCACAGAGATTAGCTCCTTTCCCCTCCCCACTTCTCTGGTGCACTTTCAGCATTCCCACTCCTTCCACTGTGTGCTAATTTTTGGTTCTTTGTTTATCATTCAGTTTTTTTTTTTTGTGGGGCGGTCAGTCTGCCCAGGGAACTATGCTAGTTTATCCCAAGGGTGTCTAGGAGAATACTGCATGACGCTTGGTGCTCACTTGCCGAATGTCTCCCAGGCAGGTTTGGAGCCGCTGGTGGCAGTGGTAATGGTGGTGGCAATGGCAGCCCACCTGTTTTCTCAGTGTAATGTGGTGTGGAGAAGCTTTCTACAGGCTAGGGGTTGAGGGTGTCAAAGTTTTGATTCTCCTTGGTGCTTTATTTCTGCCAAGTGTTACCTCCAGCATCTCAGCAAGGTTTTGGAATCATGGAGCTCACGGTTTCTTGTTCTGCACCCTAGTCGCCATCTTCGTTCCTTTTACTTTCAGATCTTTTGAAAGCTCAGCAAAACTGGCTGTCTTGGACTTTTCATTTCAAGTTTACTTCTTCATTTCTGAAATTTGCCTTCCTCATTCCTTTCCTGAAACTATTTCCCCTAAGATACCTCCTGATCTAGTTGCAATTCTAATGTACATTTCTCAGTCTTTTATAAATGAACTTGTCACTGTTTTTGACACTGCTAATTGCTTTCTCTATTTAAAATGTAATATCATTTTATGATTATAAGAGCAGTACTTGTTCACTATAGAATATTTAGAAAATACAGAAAAATATTATCTGTAATAACATTAATTGGTGACAATTGATGTTAACAGTATGTAATGCATACATATATTCATCAGTACTTAGAGATATTAGTGTAGACATAGATATATGCTATTCTGTACAGTAAATTTACCTTCTCCACCCTCCTTTTGTTGGCAGTACTGAGATTTTAACTCAGGCCCTCACACTTGCTAGGCAGGTGCTCTTTCACTTGAACCACACTCCCTGTGTGTTCAGTTATTTTTCAGATATTGTACAGCATTTTTGTCAAGGATGGTCTTAAACTTCCACCCTCCTGATCTCTACTTTCTAAGTATATGGGATTACAGGCATGTGCCACTTCACCTGGTTTACCTGCTCTTTCATATGTTATATTGTGAATACGTTCCCATCTCCTCAAATATTTTTTGAAGATGCTTATAACTACTGCATGATAAATGGATGATTGGATGAATTGTTATCAATTTAGTCGTTTGCCTACTATTGGATATTTGATCTGCTTTATCTTCTCTACTATAAATAATAGTGCTATATACATCCTTGTACATAAATCTTTGACAATTTCCTTGGGAATATTTGTTTAGAAAAAAAGTATTATAGAAGAATTATTGAACCCTAGTAAATAAATCTTTTTTAGGTTTTACCACACAATGCTGAATTGACTCTCAGGAAAGTTGTTGTGATTCATAATCCCATTTACAATGAATATGAGTGCCTGTTTTTCTTTTTTTGTCTTAAAACTTTCTACTCTATTTCCATTATAATGTCACTTATTTCCATAATAATATCCTTTTTGTTTTCCTCATTCTTACTTTGTCCCCCCTTTTGAGTTTATATTCCTACTTGTTAAAAGTTGATACTTTCCATAGTTTATATTCTTAGTCCAATGCCCCTTTCACTTTCTTATTCCCTAGGGTTAATTCTTCTACTTTAATAGTTTCAATTTCTTCCATTTATGCTGAAAATTTCCAAATGTAAAACAGTAGACCTGGCCAATCTCCTGAACTTTAACTCATGGATAGAACCATCTATAAGGCATCACTTTTCTGGTATCCTACAAAAAATCAGCAACTCAGTCTAGCAAAAAATATGTGTTAGGAGCATAACCTGTCAAGGGCTTGCTCAAACTTAAGACCTGGGATAGAGGGCACATATTTACCTTTTCTCTCTTAGCCAACTCCACCGCCGCAGTCCATGCCACAATCACATGGAGAGAAGACTCAGTTTAATGTTCACCTAGCTGAGAAGAGAATATATTAAAGATTGGAATATTCTCAAGTTGATTGTTTTTTCTCATTTGAGAAAGAAATATTTGATGGATTTGGTTGTTGGTCAAAGTTAGTTAAGGATAAAAGTGGGGCTGGGGGAATAGCTCAGTGGTAGAGTGTGAGCAGAGAATGCACATAACCTTTGCTTTTCTTGGCTTGATGTCCAGCACCAAAAAAGTAGGGTTGAAATTTTATTTCTTCTAGCTCATAATAGTGCTCTTTCCCTTGAAATTTATGTTTAGCCTATATCTTTGCATATGCTTGAAAAAAATCAGCAAACTATATAAAAATTATAAAATTTAAAATCAAATTACCTTTAAG
The DNA here is from genome assembly GCF_047511655.1 of Castor canadensis. Taxonomy (NCBI): domain Eukaryota; kingdom Metazoa; phylum Chordata; class Mammalia; order Rodentia; family Castoridae; genus Castor; species Castor canadensis. The sequence goes on from NC_133405.1 coordinate 115,310,860, forward strand.
CTGGAAGGCATACTTTACACAACCAGTTGGATGCCTTCATTTTGTTAGTTAATCATCTGGAACCTAGAAATGTTGCATGACTAAGTCAAGAAGCATGGTTAGTTGGCAGCAGAGATTACTAAAATTCAAATCTTCTACCTCTTGTTCTAGTATGCATTTCACTACATGGATGTTTCCACATGTTCTTAACCCTGGGGCTCTGAGAAATATCTACAAAAAGATCCTTAAACACAAGTAAATTTTGGAAAATCTTGTATCCCTAGTATCATAACTTTTAGAGAATCATAGGATTTCATTATGGCATTCATGTACTCCAGGCACTTTTACCTTTGTGGGCCACTTCTTCCACAGAAAAATAGTTATATATATGTATATAGATAGATAGATAGATAGATATATGAGTGTGTGTGTGTGTGTGTGTGTATCGCTGATATAAAGACTAATAAAATCCAGGCTAGGCTAGATTTGTTATATCATCACTATTATTTTTATTATTTTCATTTTAAAATACACTATTTTGAGGACTCCTAGAAGTGTTCTGGGCCACAGGCACTGTGCCTGTTGTGATTAGTGGACAAGTCACATTCACAAGTCCTATTCATAATGCATGATAAAGAAGTCTTGCAAAGAAAGAACCTTTTTAGTTTTGTTTTATTTATCACTTCCCAAATTTTTACTCACAAGGTCCTATTACCATATCAAAGCACACTGGTGTTCTATAGAACCTGATTTAGAAAAACATTCTGTCTTCTCAAACTGCAGTGATAATCACTCAGCAAAAACGTACATAGTGATACAAAATCAAGTTATTCTGGATTTGGCTGTGGTTGAGATCTCTGAATTAGCTGTAAAATACTCATAAAAGCCTCTTTAAGATGTTTTATAGACCATGCAAGCACATCAAATTCTCACAAATAGTTCATATTAATATATGGAATATTTGACAATTATATTTTATTAACACATCTTTCTAGTACATGGGAATGGTAATGCTATACCATTAACTCATGCTTTTGCTTCTTAAGATAATGAAATAAAATTAGAGTGCCTATAAAACTAGATTTTCAGCTAATTTTTAGAAGATGGTAATAGAAATTTCATGAATTAGAAATGACAGTATTCATTGCATATAGTGACTAGTTTAAGAAGTAGCCCCATTTTCTGTGTTTTTATGATTCTTTTGACACATTAATGTGGAACAATCAATTAGTATCTGAAATGCTTTTGATAACTGTTAACATTTCTTTTAAGAAGGTCTTAACTATTTGTTATGAGGTATAAAAGATCAGTTATTAACTTATAATAATCAAATACATTTTAGAACCGTACTTTGATAGAGATCCTGTGGTATATTGCCAGGTGATGAGTCTGGACAATACCACAGTGACAAATAAACAAATAAATAACCCAGTATTTAACATGATATTTATGTTTCACTCACAAAGGTGCCATGCGTCTAAAACTCTGATGCAGGTTGTTATGATCTTGCATCTCCATCAACTCAACATGAGAACACTTCCACAATTACTATGAAGAGAACCCTGGGAGGTCAAATACTGATTATTAAGTACTTTGGTCTGGAAGTGACAGCTAATATTTCTACCCACAATCTATTGGCCAGACCTAATTATAGTCCTCCCAAGGTGTAAAACTCCCATGTATCTGGAGGGAGGACAGAAGTGGATATGGGGAACACAGTTGTCTCTATCACAGCAGTCTTTAGATAGAAGCATTGCCTTTTTGCTTGCTCAAAGACTCAACTTTGGTGCTCTTTCAAAAAAATATTTTTAAAATAGAGTAAGAGCATTTACGTTTTCTACATGAATTTTGAAGCAATTAATTAACTGTATATGCATAATTTTAGGCTTAAAATCAATGGTCACCTTTATGTGACCATATTATTATGAAAAAGTTAAGGTTAATAACCACTATGAGTACCTAAATTTATTTTCCTAGTATAATATCATATTCAGCATTTTTATGGTAATCTAGATTTCTAGATCTAGACTTCTCGAAATGGAACATTTTCACCAAGATCAACTGGGGTGCCTGGTAAAAATGAAAATATTTATCCCAACCTATATAATTAGACTCTGTGGAGGTAGGAAATTACATGCTGTCTTTGGAATTACTATGCACACTGGTGCTTAAGAATGTTTGACAAAGAAGGACCATTGATGAAGAGGTGGTCAGTACTGGGGAAAGGAAAATAATAGGCTTTCTTTAAATCCATCTGTAGAGTAGAGTTTGCCTGGTTGAAAACAAGATCTGATTTGACTCTTGTTAGTCTTGATCAGCAGAAATCTCCAAGAGCAGGCTTCTCATGGGAATACCCAATTGTCAGTTTAAAAGGCAGATCCATTCACTTTCATAATCCTTGGATCTACATTGAGCAAAAAGCTAATTCAAGGATCTTCAGTTTACTTTGATGTTTTTATTTTTGCCTATTACCTTTTCTAGATACCTTTGTTCCCTAGATGGTCTCATCCCATCTCATTATTTCAATACATTCTGATTCTAACTATAAATGCATTCCTCCACTGAATATCTTTGCTAACCCCAAACAATTCCCTGTTCAACATTTCATTCATCTGGCTAGTAGGATTTTTGATATTAACATGTTTAAAATTGATCTCCTGATGTTTTTCCCAAAAACTTGTTCTTCCCATGAATTCTCTCCCTATCTCAGTTTATGGAAACTTCATTCTATTATTGGTTCAGGCTAAAGTTCTTAGAACCATAGTTGACTTCCATTTCTCCCACATATCTACCAACAAATTATCTCAGCTTTGCTTTTAAAATATACCCAGAATGTGATCATTTCTCATCTACCTTCACAGTTACTGCTCCAGTCTAAGCTGCCAGCATTTCTTGTCTGCCTAATTGCAATAGTCACCTAAATGGTGACTAAATTCCCTTTAGTCTATTCTCAACACGACAGCCACCATGATGCTGTTAAAACATTCAGACAGATTATAGCTACTGTTACTCCCAAAACTCCCCACATGATGCAGAAGAAAAGCCAAAGTTCTTCAAATGGCCTGCAAGCTCTTGCATGATCTGGCCCTTCTTTCAAAAAATTTCCTTCTATACTTTTTCTTATTCACTAATTTAAGACATCAATTTTTTTTCATTTCCTTAAACACACAACTCATGGTGTCTCCTTGGAATGTCCGTATGTTCTATTGCATCAGCTTGGATGATTTCTCATAGGTAGTTGGTGGTTTACCTTATGATCTTTGTTCAAAGAGTATCTTCTCAATGATATCTTCCTTGTATACCATGCCTAAATGTCATCCTCTTCCCAAACACATATTCCTTTTCTGCTTTTCTTTCTCCTTAGCACTTGTCACTATGAAATACACTGCATTTTATTTAAATCATGTTTATTATCTGCCTCTGTGTCATCACATTTAGTGGTTCATGAAAGCTTTTGAAGGGGATTTGTAAACTGATGTATATCAGTGTTGAGAACAGTGCTTAGCAATGCGGTCAGTCATTCAACAGATATCTTTTGAAAGAATGAATATTTATCTTCTAATGATACCCAGTCATAGATTCACACAGCTCTCATATCTACATTTTATTGATGTGTTCATGAGCTGCTGTTTGCAATGGATTTCTGTACATCTTAAGACTGAAAATTGGCCAGGCGCTGCTGGTTCACGCCTGTAAGCCTAGCTACTCAGGAGGCAGAGATTAGGAGGATCACAGTACAAAGCTGGCCCGAGAAAATAGTTCACAAGACCCTATATTGAAAAACCCTTCACAAAAGTAGGACTGGTAGAATGGCTCAAGGTGAAGGCCCTGAGCTCAAACCCCAGTACCACACAAAAAAACCCAGAAACTTTTCACTCAAAATTGTCAAAAATAATTCAGAGCTAAGTGCCAGAAGGTGAACATAATGACCAGAGTTTTAACTGCCAAGAACAGAAAATTCCAAGGAATGAGATAAACAACTTATGAAAACACAGAGATATTTGGTTGTGGTAAGCAGTCTTTAAAATGGTGCCCACTTATCTTTGCCTCCTGATAGTCAAGAGAAATATCCTTCCTTTCAATGTGGGCTCAACCTAATGACTAACTTCTAACAAAGAATATGGCAAAAGTAAAAGCATGTCATTTCTGAGATTAGGCTACAAAATGAGACCAGTTTTGTGTTGCTTGCTTTCTCTCATTTTCTCATTCCGATTATACAAAATTTCAAGTTATGAGCTACCCTATGAGAAAGAAAAGCTCATATGGCAAGGAACTAAGGATCACCTTGGCCAATAAATACTGAAGGACTGGGACCATCAGAGAAACTGCCTGTGAATAGCTGAATCTTCCAACAATCAGAAGGAACTACAGAGCACATTCCTCCCCTTCAAAGTTTTTAGATGCCTGGTATCCTAATACTTCAATTGAAACCTGAGGGAACTTGAGTGAGAGAAAATCCATTCCCAGTTTCTTGACCCACAAAAACTATGAGATAGTAAATATTTGCTGTTTTAAGCTGGTAAGTTTTTGAGTAAATCATAGATAACTAATACAGTGGCCATAGAGAAAAATTTATAATCACATACCAAAATATCTTTTAAAGAAATATGAGTGTGTGGTGATAAATGGGTGATAATTTTGAGGGAGGAACTATGCTCATAGTATTTATCAAACTGGTTATAATTTATTAAGTTCACAAGTAGTTTATTGAGAACCAATGTAGCAACAGTAGAGTTCAAGAAGTGATAGAGTGATGAATAAGTATGTACTGTAGTAGAATTTATAATGCAGTGTGGGGTGAGGATAATGGGCACATTATTAATAATTTCAGGCAAAGAATAAAACTATCTGGGTGATGTTTTATAGACAGACTGGCCATTGGAGTTGGGACACCTCCATTGAAGGTCTCTTTGTGTTTGCAACTATTGATTTGAATTCTGACTGACAAGAAAAACCCAGCAATGGGAAAATTTCTGTACAGAACACTACAGGCAAAGGAATGGAAAATGCTGAACTGGCAATAAATGTGTCTAAGAGTTAAATCATGTAACTTGTTTAGATGCAGTAAAAAGCTCTTAGACAGTTTAAATAGGGAAAAGCAATTTATCATTTTAAGTATCTGGTCATTCTGGCTTCTGTGTGGAAAATGTGGTGAATGAGGGATTAGGGAAAAAGACACAGTTATCTGGCAATGACATTGAGAATGGTATCTCATGGAAACAATAAGTAGTTGGTTTATTCACCAGGATTCAGGTACTTTTATCAACAATGGAGCACACACTACCAACTTCTTGGCTGAGGAGAGATTGAGACAATGAAAGTCTCCTAAGTAAGTCTTATGTACTTATCGGTATAACTTGACTGATGGACAAATTGATTTGTGCAAAGGGTGATATTAGGGGAATACAAAGAAGCCAAATTTGTTGTCAGCCCATTTGTTGTTAGGACAGTCAGGTTTACTTCTTTTATTAGCCAAAAGAACATTTAGAGATATATTAGACTTAATGTTTTGTACAACTTCTCATTGCTCAAGAAGAAAATGTGATTGCAATGGTTTTAAAACAGCTGTTAGAATTTTCTTTTTGCATTCATAAGTAAGATTTTTATGACCTTGAAGACTAGCTTCACAGCACTATAAGCCAATTAATGTTAAGCATCGTCTCGTTTAACCTTGGTAATAAGTATTCCACATAGAAATGGTTCTTCAACTCCCGTATATGCTGATTAGGACTCTAAGTCAAAATAACTTACAAGAAGTGATATACTTTGTTGATTGGACTTATCAATTTCAATAAGAAAGATAATGATGAAACGAATCGTGGGATGAGAAAGTTGAAATGCTTCTTCGACAAACTGCTAGCTTGATGCTGACTCATTGTCTGAAGGTCTCGTGGGAAGTGAGGTGAGAGAGAAGTGGATTAGGAAGTAGACACAGACTTTCCAAGTCACCAGAGTACTTTAAGTATTGTAAAAACAAAAAAGTCTGGAAACATAACTTTTTGTAATTTTAGCACTCAGGTGGGGAACATCAATACTAAAACAGTATACCTTTGAGTATGTGTGTGAGGAGGGATGGTATATTAGATTCCTATAGCTGCTCTAACAAATTACCACAAATTGGTGACTTAAAGCAATAGAAACTTATTCTCTCACAATGCCAGAGTTCAGAAATCTGAACTCAGGGTATCAGAAGAATTGGTATATCCTGAAAGTTCTGAAGGAGAATCTGTTCCATGCTTCTTTTCTAATTTCTGGTAGAAGCAGCAAACCTTATAGACACATAACTCCAATTTCTAATTCTGAAATCATATGGCATTCTTCCTTGTGTATCTTTGAGTCTCAGCTTTCCCTCTTTTGTTTTAATGGACACAACCACTCTGGATCTAGGGACTACTTCAAGTCCAGGTTGACCTCATCTTGAGATCCGTTACTTAATTGCATCTGCAAAGACTCTATTTCCAAGTAAAGTCACATTCACAGGTATTAGGGTCTTTGGGGATGAGATACAATTCAGTCCCCCTAATGATGGCATATAAGTATGGTTAAGTTTAAGATGCAAAATGTAGAAGAATAATTTGGGAGGTGAGTTAATGAACTTTTTCTAATCACAAAATAAGTTAGTTTTTATTTTAGCATATTCACAAATAGAAGTAAACAGAAAATAAACATTTAATTTAAAAAAGATTATATCTTGGTCCAATAGAAAAGAGTTATTTTTATGTGACCACTAAATAGAACTAATTTAAGGTTGTTTTCAAAGACAAAAATGAAAGAATAACATATATGGCACATGTCTATAATTTGTAATTGCACTGCTTGATAAATTTTCACAAAGTGCTACATGCACATGGTGAACAAAGTGAACATACTTCATGTAAATATAACATATACAAGGTAATGAACGTTAACAGCACCCCCAAAGTCTTTCTTGTGATCCCAGTCATTATTTGCATCCCTGAGTGTAACCACAATCCTGATTTGTAACCCTTTATAGAACATTGCTCTCTGTTATATATGCATATATATACATGCACATATATACATATATGAATACATAACAAAGAAATGTATATATATGTGTGTGTATGTATATAATTTTAGACAGAATCTCACTATGCATCTGAGGCTGGCCTTAAACTCATAACCCTCCTGCCTCAGCCATGGGATTAGCAGTATGTACCACCACACTTAGTGATAATATACTCTATTTTCTTTTATTTATTTATTTTTATTTTTGCATTGCTGGAGATCAAGCCCAGAGCCTTTGCATGCTAGACAAGTGCTCTACCACTGAGTTACATCCCCAACATATTTCTTCCCATTCAAAAATTCTGTATAAATGAATCATACAGTATATTGCTCTTTGTAACTACTTATTTTTGTCATATACAATTTTGCTATATTATTATATCACAATTTATTAATCAAATCTACTACTGATGAATATTTGAATTGCTTTCAGATTTAATTATTACAAATAGTGCTACTATGGGCATTACTGTATATGTTTTTGATATATATGTTCCCATTTACTTTGGGTATTTATGTGAGAGGAGAAAAATTGGCTCATAGGGTATGCACATGTTTGGTTTTAGTAGAAACAGCCAAACTTTTTTTCCAAAATGGTTGTACCAGCTATCATTCTCATCAACATTGTTTGAAAATTCCAGTTCTTCCATATCCTTGATAGCATATGATATTAGCACTTTCATTAAAATTTTAGTCAATATGGCAAGAAACTAAATTATTATATGTTTTGAATCAACTAATGAGCTATACAAATGAGAATGTATTTGACATTGATGCTAGGAACAAGAGTTACAGGGATAATGGTATTCAATCTATAGAAAAGTAATACTAGTTGAACCTGGAATGAATGATATTTTCACTATCATAGTAGCATTCTTGGTAGCTATACTTAACAATCTTTAGATAAAAGATATAAACTGAATATTAGATGGAAAACACTCGCAGCCTTGACAATGTAATATAAAGAAAAATTGATAAAAGGTGGGAGGTGGAAGGAAGAAATGGAAGAATTTTATATCTCCATCTCACAAGGTGGGTAGTAGAGAGATAACAGTTAAAAGTTGATAGAATATGAAATAGAGTTTAATTATATTCTTTAAAGTCAAGCAATAGAAAAATCCTGAAGGTAATATACTTAAGAAAATAGAATAGATGCATAAACATACTAAGTTATCTATAATTACCGAGGTAAACATCCAAAGAACTAGAGAATGTTAAAAGAGGTTGTCACTGGAGAATGCTCTCAAGGATGGGATTGGTGAGGCCTAGTGGTAGTTGCCTTTCATTATGATCCTTTCTATAATACTTGTTCACTATGTGCATGTAGTACTTTGATATAACACAATGAAGTTTTTAAAGTAACAATTAATTGGAGAGATGATCATCTTTAATCCTAGTGTCAGTGATTTCAGATCTTATTTTGGAAAGAAGGAAGAGAGAGAAAAGAGAGAATCATGAGTGACAATGAAAATATACTATGCTATTAAAAAACTGTGATACCAGAAAAGAAAATTAGGAAAGATAAATGATGGGAAAAAAAATCAATGCCATGTTGAAAGTAAATCTTAAATTAAAACTCTTATTTTATTTACTTAGGACATTTCCTTCAAAATTCCATCTGGATTGAATTAGTTTATAGCTTGAATACTTGGACAACAGACATATGCTCCCTGTATGGGAGAATATGATGGTTGCCCCATCTTTTAACTTTCTAGGTCAATCCACTGTTTTCAGATAAATCTTACTATCATACTGATCTTATTATTCCCTGCTTATAATTTTCAACTGGGCCCCTCATTACCTATTCAATTAAGTATTAAATCCTCATTTTGGCATTCTATGCACTGAATAATATGGCTTCAACATACAGATTTCATGTCATTGTGCTACTGGCAAGTATTATGATGGAAATTTGAACTGAGGCATGTCTTTGAGCCTTGTGCACTTTTACTCTATACTCATGTGAAACTTATATGTGCATATAGAGATAAGCATAATAGTCATTGCAGCATTGCTTGTCAGAATAAAAAATTGGAAGTAACCTAGATGTCTAATAGGAGGAGGTGTTAATAAATTGGGTTAAGGTTCATATAATATAAGAATAGGAAATAATTAAAATAAATGAAGTAGGTCTCTACCTCTCAATGCAAATGAACGGGTAAAACAAAATCTTGATTGAAAATAGCAAGGTTGCATACAATCCAATTCTGTTTACAAAATGTTCAATAATATGCATATGTTACAACCCACCCCAAGAAACTATCAGTAAAATTTAGATCAAAATAAGGAAGGTGGTTATTTCTATGGAGAAGGGAAAATAATTGAATCGAGAAGGATAACAAACAGGCATCAATTCTAGTTAAACTGTACTTCTTTAAAATGAAAAGTCCACCAAGCACTGGTGGCTCATGCCTGTAATCCCAGCTACTCAAGGGGCAGAGATCAGGAGGATGATCATGGTTCAAGACTAGTCCAGAAAAATAGCTCATGAGACCCTATCTCAAAAACACTTAACACAAAGAAGGACTGGCAGAGTGACTCCTGCCTAGTAAGTGTGAGGCCCTAAGTTCAAGCATGAGTTCCACCAAAAGACAAAAAGAAAAGACCAGCTGGGCATAGTGGCTCAAGCCTGCAATCCCAGCTACTTGGGAGGGGAAGATCAGGAAAATCACAGTTGAAAGCCAGCTCAGGCAAAAAATTCTTGAGATCCCATCTCAACTGATGATTGCATATGGTGACATAACCCCTTTCATTCCAACTATGTGTAGAAGCACATATAGGAAGATCACAGTTCAGGATGGCCTGGGCATAAAGCAAGACCCTATCTCAAAAATAACAAAACCAAAAAGGACTGGTGATGTGGCTCAAGTGGTAAAGCATCTGCCTAGCAACCACCAATACTGGGAAAAAAAAGAACAAGAAAACAAGGTGGCAAAGAATTAAAATTGGTAATTATAGCATCCTCTTATGTCTCCTCTGCATATTTAAAATGCAAAAAACTGTAAAAATACATATGTAGAAAAACAATAGAAAATACATAATATTCAAATATTTTCTTGCAGTAATGGTATGATAGGTGATTTTGTTCTCTTTTGCTTATATATTTTTTCATAATTAAAATACTTTTGATTTCTAGTTTATACAGTCTAACATGGAATGAGTTTTGGAAGTTATCCCTTCCATTTTCACAAAAAGAAGAAAATCTTATAAACAAACTGAAAACCTGTAAGTCTCACTAGGTCCATCAGAAATTTGTGGTCACATGGCAAATCACTTTCTCATAACCTGGAGACACATATGATACAGAGAATCACAGTTTATCAAGAAGAGAAGCTGTTGCTGTATCTTAGTAGGAACACTTAAGGGATGACAGTCTAATTACTGCAACTTGTGTGTGGGTTGGATTGAGAGAAAAAAATCCCTTGTGGCCGCTATATTAGAAGAACTCCCATATATTGATGATTATTACCTCTGGAATCTTGTCCAAGTTCTTAGGCTGAAACCTGGAGAAAATCCACTTGTGCTTCTGGTATGGGTAATGGTGGTAGGAGTAACTATAATCAAAGAGCCCAGAGCATTTTGTTCTTAATCCTTCAAGGAGATTAGCTTGCCAAAACCAAACCCACTTTTGTTTTCCCATAGCCTAATGGAGGAAGGTAAATATCCAAGCAGCCACTCTACAGTTCCTATATTTCACCTCATGGGAGAGGAAAACAGAAAAGCACTTTTGAAGGTCACAGACCAGAGACACAGGCTTACTGAAAGATTGACAGAATACTTCCCTTCTCCTCACAGCTAATCACCACTTCAATCTGGTCCCTGAATTATAATAGGGCACTATAGCTGAAAATACTAAAGGCCTCACTCTATTTCAGGACTCTAGGCAAAGGTCACACACACACACACACACACACACACACACACGTGGACATTTTAATCTATGATGCCACAGCTACAGAAAACAGTAAACAGAGCCTAACTCCTACCTAAACATAAAATCTTGCACTAATGCTTATTTACCTCAGTTACTTCTACCCAATATATCATGTCTGCCTTTTAAAAAAGTTACAAGGCATGCTATGAGTCTGAAATCACAATCTAAATATGCAAAGCAAGCATCAAAACCAGACTCAGATATGGAGGAGATTTAGAATTATCTGACTGAGAGTTTAAAATGACTACGTTTTTAAAAATATTATTTTTGACTGAATTATGTTCCCACAAAATTATTATATTGAAGTCCTAACACTCAGTGCCTCAGAATGTATTTGGAGATAGAGTCTCTAAAGAGGTAATTAAGTTAAAATGAGATCATGAAATTGAGTCCTAATGTAATATAACTGATATTCTGAAAGAAGAGGAAATGAAGACACAGCCACAAATGATGAGAAGACCACGTAAAGACACAGGGACAAGGTAGCCATCTACAAGCCTGGGAGAGAGGCCTCAGAACTACCTTAATCCCCTGCAAAGGCAGGGCCCCCAATCCCCAACAACTTCTCCCTAAACCCCAACTCTTATTTAACGATTCTGTCACCTCTTAATATCACTACATTGGAGACCAAGATGCCAACACATGAACAAACAACAATAATAAAAGCAAACAAACAGGAATGAAGAATAGCCTTGATAGCATCATGAGCAGAGAGGACACAACAGAGAAAAACATCAGTGTTGAAAGGAAAACTCACCAACCTAGACTTCTGTACTCTGCAAAATTATTATGCAAAAGTAAAAGAAATAATTTTTCAGACAAGCAAAACTTGAAGGAATATTCCAACAACAGACCTGCCTTGTAAGAAATGTTAAAAGAAACTTCATAAAGAAGGAAAATGATGTAAGCCAGAATCTCAGGTCCACCTAAAGAAAATATGAGCCTTAGAATAGAAATAAATGGGGCTCCAGGTGTAGCTGGAGATATAGAGTACTTGCTTAGCCTATTGAAGACCCTGGGCTTGATCCCCAATACCATCAAAAAGGGGTGGGATAAGTGAAAGTAAAATAAAATACTATATGTTTTCTATTCATAATTGATCCAACAGGTAACAGTTTGTTCATAATAATAGTAATAAAGTATTTGGTGATTATATCTTGTCAATATGTGAAATGACTAATAGCAATATAATAATGAATGGGATGGAAAAATTGGGTATTCTCTGTTATAAGCTAGCTGCACAATTCATGAACTAGTATAGTGTTAGTTGAGAATGTGTTATATTATATGTAAGTGCATATTGCAAACTCTAGGGCAAACACTAAAAAATTAAAAAAAGAAGTATAGAGAAATAGAATTATATAATATGCTCAATTAAAACCTGAGAACTAGTGGAATACAAAAGAAAAGAAACAAAGAACAAAGGCAAAGAAAATAATTGAAATTATGAAAGATAATCTATATCAATAATTATGCCAAATTGGAATAGTCTGAATACATGAATTAAAAGAGAGAGCTGTCTGAATGGGTTGAAAAAAACAAGACTAAAGTAGATGTTGTTTATAAGAATCCACCTGAAATATAAAGACATAGAGGGGAAAATACATATCATGCTAACACTAATTGAGAGAAAGCTGCAGAAGCTAAATTAATTTTAAACTTAGCCATCTTTGAGCAAGAAAAATGATCAGATATAAAAAAGAGCGTTATATAACTGTAATGGGGTCAATTCTCTAAGAAGACATCACAATCGTTAATTTTTCTGTTCCTAACCAAAGGGCATCAAAATACCTAAGGCTAAAACTGATGGAACTATAAGAAGAAATTGACAAACTTATTATTATAGTTGGAGACTTCAACACTCCTCTTTCAGTAATTGACAGATCCAGCAGGTTGAAAATCAGTAAGGATATAATAGAATTGAACAGCAACATCAGTTAGACCCAATTAATATTTATAGACTACTTATGCAACAAAGCAGACTACATGTTATTCTCAAGCTGATATTAGATGTTTGCCAAGATAAGACTACAATCTGGGTCATAAAACACACCTTAACAAACTTAAAAGAATAGAAATCATGCATGTATACTCTCAGACGACTATGGAATTACAATAAAAACAAAAACCAGAAAGCTAGATGGAAAATCCCAAAAATATTAGGAGTTAAATAGCATGTTTCTAAAAATGAACATTCTTATTTTGTAACAAGAAAATAAATAACAATACTTAAACCTATAAACCCATGCTTTAATTCCTTAGGAGTAAAACATAAATTTTCCTCTAACCATCGAGAAGTATTTTCTACTTCCTCGGCAGAAGAAGTTAAAAGCCATAATTTAACTTTCTCTAAGCCTATATTGTAAATCACTATTTTCAGTTTCTCATAATTTTATGGAAATTTCTTCTTTGAGGCTTAACTATTTTCACTTGACCTTATCCCAGAGGTGATACACAATTTGGAAGAGTTCACATTTCTAGGGAAACACTACCTTTTCATTTTCAAACTTATATGTAAATTGGTAAACTGACCTAGTGAATCTACATTTAAAATACTTGCAATGTGCCTCTGGATAAAATATGAGACATTATCTTTAATAGTGTGACGTGCCTCTTTAATCTTTCTTCCTATTCACCTATAAAGGAGGTAGCAGTGTTGGAACATGAATCCTGGAGATAAGTTTCACTATGTTTCCTTAATGCTCCAAATCTAACCATTTCAAAATCTGATTGTATGGTCAAATCAGTTGTCACATGAATTTGAATTATCAAGTTCCTTCATTTAGAAAAGAAATAAAATAAGGCAAAAGACTTATTTTTGGCCAATTGCAGAATGGAGTGGAACATATTATTTAGAATAGGTCTAATTCCTTTAAGAATAACCCCAAGTATCAGTTCTTGATAATGTAAACTTTACAGCAATTATTTCAGGCCAAGCAGCTTTTATGGGCAACCTCCTATAATTAGTGACTCTAGTATTAAGACATTTCCTTCTCATGTATTAGCTTAGGGATCTTCTGCTGGCTGCTCTCTATTGAGCCAGGAGACAAGGGAAGCTAGATTTGATTGGTGTGTGATGTATTGAAATATCCACACAGAACCCCATTAATATGTACAATTAATACATATTAATCAAAAACAACTTTTTAAAAAGGGCAAAAAAAGAACTTAGAAAACCTTATGGGAGATTTTAATGGCCTACCCTCCAACTGAGAGTATATAAAGTGTCTACCACTCATTGTACAGAAGAAGATATTTATAGTCTTTCTTTTTTTTCCAGGAAGAAAACGAAATGGATGCATGAATATGCACAATTGTTTCTGCCACAGGAGGAAAATATAGAGAGCTAAAATGATGTCTTCTTGTTTGTGTTTCTGTTATGCTTAATGGGCTGCAGAATCTCATACTAGGGTTGGGCATGTTTTCCTTGCTTTAAGTTGAAACCAGAATGTCAGTCTTCTATAAAAATTCCAGAGGGAAAATCAAGAGAGAGGAAGGCACAGCTCTGTCACTTACAGATAGTCAGATGATGAATACCCAATGAAGACCAGTCTCTACAATCTTCACTCTATACTTACTAGTTAAGAAATTGAAAGTCAGTGGTTATGGACCACAATAAAAAGCACATGTTGAGACATTGGTAGATATATACTAGAGTACAAGCTTTCCATCTCCTAGCCCAATAATTGACTTTTCACTCATCCAGCTTCCCAAGATGTTCACACAAAGCTCAATAAACAACTTTGCTAGGAGGATAGAAGTGGCTTCTCCATACATTTCTAACAATACCCAAATTAGGTCAGTCATTTTTATTCCACATTATTATTACCATATCTTGAAATGATAACATTGACTATAATTCCTAAAACAAGGATTTCAACAAGCAAACTAAACTTTAAATGACAAACTGAAGAATTAAATAAGAAAATGTTTAAGTCTTGTCCCTCAAAGTCCTTAAGCACACCTGGCATCTTATTGTCAAAATGTAGGCTTCTACTTAAAACACATGGAAATTTAAAAGAGAATTCATCAAATTTAAATAGTGTCTAAGAAAAAGTGAAAATTGTTATGTTTATTATATTTTTGAACAGTCCATGAATATTTCATAATTTAATAATTACATTGATTTAGTTTGCTCTTTTCTCCTGATCTTCAATGCTTCTATTATTTTCAAAGAAAAATATCCCTTACCAATTAAACATGCTATTATCATAGGATATTCTACTATTTGCCCATCTCTTTTTTTTAATCATGGAAAATGTTATTATGTTAATGTTAGCTTCTCCAGTAACATAGATCTAAAATATTTATCAATAACTTAAAATAGAACAAAACTGTCATTTAACGCATTTTCCATGAATTGTATAACCAGAAAGGACCTAGACCTTGTTACCCCAACCCCTCAATCTACACACTCTTTCAAATCATTCAGTAAGATAGCACTGACTTCCATGTGTCATGCTCTAGATATAGCAGGGTGGGCCAGGTGCTGTGGCTTACATCTGTAATCCTAGCTACTCAGGAGACTGACAGCAGGGGGATCGTGATTCAAGGTCAGGGTCAGTCTGGGGAAAAAGTTAGCAAGATACCCCCCCAACCAATAAAGCTGAGGGTGGTGGTGCATGCCTGTCATCCCAGATATGTGGGACATATAAGCAGGAGAATCACAGTCTGAGGCTGGCCTTGGGCAAAAACACAACATCCTGTCTGAAAAATAGCTAAAACAAAAAAGTGGGGGAGACCACGGAGCATGGCTCAAGTAGTAGAGCATTTGCCTAGCAAGCAAGAGGCCCTGAATTCAGACTCTAGTACTAAAAAAAAGCAGAAAAGGAGCAGGGTGCCCAATAAACAAAATCTCTTCTTTCATGAGGTTTATATTATAAAGGGGTAAGCAAAATAGAAACTAAATCAAATAGTAAAAGAAAGAAAACAGCATGGCAGATAATAAGCTATCTAGAATTCCAGGGAAGAGAGGGTTTGCAAATTTAAATAGGTATTCTGGCTTTGAAGAATGCAAGAGAGTAAGCCATGTGAATTTTGAAGGGAAAGCATCTTGCTATGTGTGTTCATGCCTCTGTGTGTGTGTTTGTGTGTGTGGAACTCAATGCTATAGAGACTAAACTCATTTAACGCCAAAGAGTATTGGGGTTAGAACCCAGATATCCTAAATCTGAGTTTGATTTTCTTTATAAGATGCTATGTTATCAATGTCAAATTAATTTTCATCAAACAATTAATCATATGTTGGCATTTATTTTATTTCTCAGCTCATGTTTATTTATTACCCTCTGTGCATGGAGCATTGAACCAGATGCTTTGGCAGAGAAAGGGCAACTTTCTACTTTTTTATGAATTTTCACTTATAGATTCTCATTTAATCCCTAACATGGCCCTTTGAGGCAGCCATTATTATCACTTACAGACAAGAAAATGGGGTCAATGACATTAGCTAACCTGCACAAAAAACCTCCTAGCTAATAAGTGACAATTAGAATTTGAACCCAGTTGACTTACTCCCAAACACATACAGTTTCTACCACATCATGCTGATTGTGCATATATATGTGTGTTTTATTGGTTTTGTCTATTATTTGTTTTACAAAGGAAAAATTTCTTAAGAATAACTATGACTCAGTAATTTCACATTCACATCACTTTCAAACTGAAGTTAAACGTATCAGTTATTTGGTGATTAATAAACATGCATGGAATTTAGTTAGACCTAGAATCATTCAATTCAGCACCAGAAAACTGTATACAGAATTCTAAAATGTAGTTCAGCTTGCTTCATCTTGAGTCTTTCCTCCTCCTTAGCTGAGTGTTTATTTCTTATTTAATTTGAATTGCATCATTAGTTTGTAAATTAATAATACATTCACATGACTCAAAATTCAAAAGTTTCAAAGGGAATGGGATAAAACATCTCTCTGCCATTCTGCTCTCCAGCCTTCCAGTTTCCCACAGAGGAAATCAGTTTGTCCTCCAGTTCCTCATGCAACCTTACAGATAAACATTATGTGTACATCTAACTTCTTGGATGAAACTGGAATTTCCAAGAGCAGATCAGAGTGAAGCCAAGAGAAATAGGATGTGACTAAAATTCCTGTCAACCCATAGAAAAAAGTTACTCAAAGAGAACATAGCACATATTATTTAATTTGGAACATCTCTGTCTTACATTCTACATCATACTCTCAAACTACTCTTTCCTAAAGTGCATCTCCAGTCATGTCAGCTACCTCTCAGTCTTCCAGTGATTTCTCATTTCATACCGGCCCCACAGAGGCCCCCGCCCTATTGTCCTGTTTTGTACATAATCTTTGGTTTTTATTTTTTCTCTGCTTTCGAGTAGTTTCAGTAAGGTTTGCTTGGCATTGACCATGAATTAGTATGACAATACCTAAAGGCTTCCAAATTTTTTTGATGCAGACAATTGATTTTTTTACCTTATGGGCCATCAAGGGGATGGAAATTATCCTGCGGGGTCAAGTGTTCATGACTGAGGGATTTCTGAAGATGTGAGAAACTCCCAGGCAAACCAGGCAAGTAAGCTACCCCACCCAGGATACTGGCAGGTGTGCTCTTTTAGGGTTTTCCAAGGCACTGGAGAGCACTATGAACCTTTTCGCTCCCATGCTTAAAGAAGACAAGAGGAGGTACAGCAGGTGTGGAGTACAGTTTTAGTCCTGGAAGCGCTGATATCGCCATGCTTTCTCTGTGAAATAATGTGGAGTTTTACTGCCATGGGTGATGTTCTTACTCCCTGTCTGCTCACCAAGAATTATCTACTTCTCATTTCCTCTAAAGTCAGGAAAAAGACAAGGGTGTCCACTATCTCCACTGTTATTCAATATAGTGCTTGAATTCCTAGTCATAGAGATAAGACAAGAGAAAGAAATGAAATGAATGCAAATGGGAAAGGAAAAATTCAAATTACCCCTATCTGCAGATAATATGATCCTATGCTTAAATGACCCTACAGACTCCGCGAAAAGCTATTAGATCTGATAAACACTTTTGGCATAGTAGCAAGATACAAAATCAACATACAAAGGTCAGTAGCTTTTATATATGCCAATAATGAATAGGCTAGAAAAGAAATCAGGAAAATAATTTTATTTATAATGACCTCAAAAATACCTAGGAATAAACATAACAAAAGAGGTACACAGCTTCATAAGAGGAGTACAGACAGGATTTCATCCTCCACTCACCAGCTAGGTTTGGTGCCTTTGTAAAATGCACACAATGAATACTTGGCAATCTTGGAGTAAAAGGTACCTCTACATCTTCTTTCTCTGCCACACAAACAATAACATGAGGACCCTTTCAAATCTGCAAAAGTATTGAATTTTGCTTGGGTTCTGCTTTACAAAAAAAGATGAAACAAAGACATAGACAATTCATCATTTCAGGAGAAAACCAGTGTAGGAAAGCCAGGGTAATCACCTATTTTCTAGATATGAGAGCATAAATCGTGCTCTTGATTTCTCCCAGGAAGCTTCAAAACTTTTAAAGTTCCTGTGATCCATCTTCTATAAAGTATGAGTTAGAGCCACTTATTTGACACATCTGGAATTGCTACCATCACTTGGAAGGGAGGCTTTCAAAAAAACCATAATCAAGTTACAAATGTTTGACACCAAATTGACAGCACAGAGCTGCTACCAATTCTCATAAAATGTTTGGCTTGCACGGAGAAATAAGACATGTTTTAAAACTACCAATTTCAAGCACTCAAATAATCCTAACATAATTAGCTCATCCCTAAAGTGGAATCAGATTGAGAACTATCTCACTGTAACATATTAACTTGCTCCAATAAATCTTCATGAATTCTAGTATAGGGCTCTAAGTTATGGAGAAAGGTGATTTTTCTTTTATACTTTTTGGGATATGGTCCATAGGAATGGGACAAAAAAGACATCCTTTAAAGCAACAAAAAGTTAATGACCCAGGAGTGATCAAGACCATGGGAGGAGTGAACTTTGCCTTATTTCCAGTTGAGCTTTACAGAAAGAGTTAGTCTTTGCCAAATGCCTTTCAAAGCTCTGTGTTCAGCCCATGTCCAATAATACTGTAACTGGGTCATTACCCACACACTGCCAGACCAGTGTTTCAAAAAGAACTGATACAATCTCATAGACAGTTAGTCAAAACTCCTCTCCTGACATCTCCAAAATCCATACTGGTTGTCAGGAGTTATTTTACTTGTGGAGGTGGAGTGGGGAGAACTGACTTAAGAATTAACTGTTCAGTGAGTCAGGAAACAGTAGCAGAATTAGATGTGTTGGAGAAATATAAAGGAACTACAAGAGGAGGATGCTCTTGGAAGCTGAACGTGGTAAACAGGGCATGTGCATTCACAGAAAATGAAACTATTGCTCATGCAACATCCAGGTGGACATTGTATAACTCATTTCTCCCAACTTCTGGATACTTTAGTATTCCAAAGAATTTTTGCCAGGAAAATTAACTGCAGAGAAAAACTAAAAGCAAAGCAGAGCTTCAGTTATTTCAGCTTTCTCATATCTAGAAGATTGTATTCTAGAAGATGGCTGTTCATCCTGCCTTTTCTCAGCAAAACCCACCCAGTTAATAAATACCTTTCAGTGTATTTTGCTTGAGATCATTTCCTTGATGAGAACTTAGAAACTGAGGCTGACTTTTACCTGTGATGCTTCCCACTCTCCCAGTTGCTTGCCTCATGGTGTATAGTGGGAAATAAAACAAATAATCAGAAAATTTACAGCTCGGGGGAGGTCTAATAGTTTCTGGGATCAGGAAATAGGGTATATTAACTTAGACATGATAGTTTTTATCTCATGCTTAGCACATAACCTAGTATACAAAGGGCAGTCAACAAATGTTTGGGGAATAAATGAAATGTTTTTGCTAAATTCACACAGAATTTACACTTTCCTCATGCAAGTCATTCAATCTCAACTCATATATTAAAAATGTTGTCTGACAGAAAAGATGGGTTTTATTTATTTATTATTTTTTAATATCCAGAATAGCTTTCAGTAACAATCACAGGAAGCTAAAAATAAAGAAATAGTCAATATCAAATCAAAGTTTTCAATTTTATCAAATAAGGAAGATAATGCTACTTCTAAAACATCAGAAAGAAAGGAAAAATAAATTTCAATTAAGGTATCACTTTTATAATGCATTTCAGCTTGATACCTTTTATTTCCTCAGAAGAATGGGAAGCTCTCTAGAGGAGCCACACTGATATAATTCTGTAATGTACATGGTAGGCATAACCAGCAAGTGAATGATCTGGTGGATAATGACTTTTGTTGCTTAACAATAAGTGTGGGCACATAAGGCACTGAAGTC
Organism: Castor canadensis; assembly: GCF_047511655.1. Taxonomy (NCBI): domain Eukaryota; kingdom Metazoa; phylum Chordata; class Mammalia; order Rodentia; family Castoridae; genus Castor; species Castor canadensis. Next base: position 115,331,147 of record NC_133405.1, read on the forward strand.
CAGTGGCAAAGTGTCTGAATTTTGGAATCTGGTATCCTGAACTTGATTCCTGAAAACCTCTGCTAGCTGGATTCCTAATTCTAAACGTTTAAAATGAGATAAGGCAAGTGACATGTCAATACCCTGCCTCACATGCAATAAATGTGTGCTCATGCTTGATACCATCATTATTTGCTACATGAATCATGAAGAAATGAAATGGGACTATTTTAACCACTAGGTGATTTTTTTCTGTGACAATAGAGTCCAATCTTTAAATCTAATTGTAATTTCTAGGAGTGTTAGTTTCCTTCAAGAAGCCATAGCTTGTGCAATAATAAAATAATAGGCATTAGGTATAATGCAAGTCCAAATAATTCATAATCTGAACAATTACTACTTTCCATCTGCCTTTTTATTTTCATTTTCAACTAAGTGCCACTTTCTTTTCATGCTGTTATCTGAATAAACACTTAAATAAAAATAAATGAAAGAGAAATTCTCAGGGCAACAGTCATGCCCAGGATTAATGCAGTATTGTGTTTGCCCTTTAACATAGGTGGAGACATCTCTGAAAGCAAGGATTGATGGCTGCAGGAAACAGAAGATGCACTTCAACTGTACACGTTTCCTGACTGATCAGCTTTGAATGACCTTCATATAAAACCCAAAGGTATTTATTGGCCTTGTGCACTAACACATCTCAAGTGAAGACAGCTGCCTTTCCTCACGGCACAAGTGAAAGGTTTTAGATTAGGAAGCAGATGAGGTTAAACTACTTCATTATTTACTCATTGGGGGAAAAATCAATTTCTGGAATATAATCCTATGGACCTGACTGGCACCAACAAGGAGCATAAGTAATCACAACCCTAAAATAAATATTCGTTCATGCCTCAAAAAGACTCTTACACTAACTATTCACCTTTATGCATTAAGGTATCAAATAACCATGCAAACCAAACTCAAGGTTAATGGGCCTCTTTTTTGAATATGTCACTGAAATGGGATGGTGAAAATTCTGCTTATATTTTTCTGACCTTGCAAAATTCATACATTATATGATCAAGGCTATATATTTCTTATCTCCAGTTAATACTAAAATTTTTATGTATCAGAAAATATTGAAACAATAAACACCACAGAGCAAAATAAAAACCAATTACAATAAGGAATTCTCATGTTGAAATTCAATCAGCCACAAATTATGGTACAGTATAATATGTATATGAAATTTTAACCCTATCTCCAGAGCTGGAATCCATAATGACCCAATCCTACTTTCCTTCTCATGGAAATTTGAAATACTTTTCCTTCCAGGTTTGCCCTTTAGCAAGGATGTCCTAAGCTTCCATCATGTCGAATTTAGCCTTGCGAGGATTTTTAATTAACAGCGATGATCCACAAGCCATGATTTATATGCAAGAAAGATGCCCTATTTTATCTTCTTTTCCCAGGCTATGATATATAGATGCTTCTAATAAGCTAAAGATAAAAGTGGTTTGGACCAAAAAGCACCTATTTTCTCAAAGATGCACATTAAGACTACAGCTGTCAACAAGAGAATAAAGTAGAACCCAAATGACAGAAAATATAAAGGAAGTAGAAAATGATCAAGGTTTAGTTTATATATTTATGATAACACTTTTTTTCTTGAATTACTTAATTTGCATTCCACATAAAGCACTGTATTTAAAAACTTGGGTGAGGGGTTATATGAGGTATTTCTGAAGAAATATTCTATCTTAAAGAAAGATTCTTAAATTCACTTATTCAAGTTCATACTTCTCATGAGGCTGTCCACTTACTGCAATCATATTGCTCTAATTGAAAATATGGTAGCATTATCTTTTCTGGTATAACCATCAGAGACCATGGCATATTCTTTTGAATATCATATTGGGAAATCATATTTTGTGGATAGACTGAGAATATGAAAATCTATCCTCTAGTCCTAGCTCTGCTACAAATTAGCTTATAGCACTTACCTTGTGCTGTCACTTAATTTCTCTGGGGTCATGGATTACTTTAATATATGAAGGTGTGATTGTACTATATTACTGCTATGGGCCTTTCCAACTATAAAATTATACAATTTTGTGAATTGATATTTAGAAATAGCCAGAAAGTAGTGTTGAAACTGGAGAAATATTAATTTCTATATTCACAAAGATAAATTCTTATGAAGTCATTCATTCATTCAACAAATATTTTTTCATTGTCTTGTGTGTCAGGCTCTCCACTTCGTGTTGGAGATACATCAGTGACCCAAATAACAAGCACTGTCTTTACAGAACTTTAATTCTATCTGGAAAACACATATGATAGACAGTGACTGCAGTAAATAAATCAACTATGATATATTGTAGAGTAAATACAATGGCAAAACTAAAAGTAGAGTGAAATAAGGAGAATGGGGAGTGTGGTGGTTGGGGACTGGGAAGGGATGGGTAGGTGGCAGTATTAAGTAGAGTGATCAGAGACATGCTCATTTAAGAAAGTGAGTTCCAAGACATGGAGACCAGGGAATTAACAAAATAATATCTAGTTGAAAATGATGCATACTGTATAGCTAAGGCCAAATCCCTCAGATAGAGTCATGCATGTCTTATTTGAGAAGGAGAAAAGACATCAGCTTAGCTGCTTAGCTGGAGCAGATGGTGCCTAGAGCAAGTGGTAGTGGAGGAGGAGAGATAGCTATCAGGCATGATCATGGAGGACCTAGTGGGCCTCTGTAAGGACTTTGGAATGTATTCCAAGTGAGACGGGAGCCATGCCAAGGCTTTGAGTGGAGGAGTGCTATAATCTGACTTATATTTATAGTGGATCACCCTAACTGCTATGTTGAGAATATTTATGAGAGAACAAGGTAAAACCAATGAGGACATATTTGTGCTTATGTATTCTGTAGAATGTCTATGAAGCTGATACCAAAAGGGTTGCAGCAGTACTTTGTGGAAGACATGTTGGAAAAGTAATTTCAAATACTAGCTAGATTCATAAATTCTCAAGAATTTGCAACAAAATCAATTATAAAAGCTACACCCCATACATTTCTATTCTCTATATTCCCATGATATTCTGTTTAGGCTAATGATAAAAACTTTCAGAAGTGAAGACAATGATCACTATTTAAAACTATTCTTGGGTAAGTAGTCAAATCTTCCAGCTCTGTGAGAGCATTTCAGTGGGCAGGAGGCCACTTGTTCATAATAGAATGATAACTGTTCCTTGCATTCTCATGTATTTGAAGTATAAAGAACCCTTTCCAATTCTTCAAAGTGCTTTCTATTGTCTCACCTTGCTCTTTCATTTAATAACAAATTCCCTTTCTTTAATCTTGTTTAATAGGTATTAAAGCACATTTATTCTTGTCCTTGGAGAAAATTAATAAGACCTCTGCATATCTTAGTAAAGTCATGGTTCTGGCTTTAATAAACACCTTGAAACTGTTGCCCTATTGGTCATTGTCAGAGCATACCTTGAATAGAAGATTGTTCTGTGATTATTACAAGCTTGGCTGAGACAAGTTTGCTTAGAAAACAGTCAGCACATCTGTTTTGCTTTGTTTTGAAAAATCGAGATCAGCACTGTCCAATGGAACTTCCCGTAGTGATGGAAACATTTTTTAATCTATGCTGTTTAAAACTGTGGGACCAGCAACAAGTAGCTACCTAGAACTTGAAATGTGGCAATGAATTTTTGATTATATTCAATTTTAATTTAAGTGGTCTCATAAGGCTATTGGCTACTGTATTGATTAGCTTGGTCCTAAATCATTATTATAGATTATGGCAGACTAGCCAAGAGACATTCCTATCCCATATTATTTCAGTATCTCTTAGAAATTCTTCTATTGAGTGGTGTTTGATATTATTTCACAGTGACTCATTTAAGAACATTTTAAAAAGTAAGTAGTTGTATAAAATCCATTGCTATATTCTCCAAAAGGAAGGTGTTGAGGTCATTGGTAACCATGTAATATACTATTACTCAGTACTAGGAAAATATGTGGTTGTGCTAAAAACCTTGTTTTTATCATGTAACTTACTGTGTTACATTTTTACATTAGCCAATCCATCTCTAGCAAGTATCTACTATACAGAGCCTCTTGAGCTACTTTCCTGTGCTTATTTTACTCTTAACCTTTTTGCCTTGTTTCTGACCTTATATCCTTTTTGCCTACTCATGTTTATTTTAAATGGCACATGGTAGTATTGTATTCATTTCTATATTACACAAACAAGTATGATAAAAAAAAATTAAAATTCTGTTCTTTTGGAAAATGTATTCAGTCTCCTCAAAGTGCTAACTTCCCAAATCTTTAATTTTTACCATTTTTGTTTTCTCTAAATTATTTTGAACTTTTACATATGATGTGCCAATTGTTGATCCAAAACTGAAGCTATGACACTCACAACATCTTAAAGATGAAAATGAGAATAAAAAAGAATTATCATATATGTAAGTCAAGTTAGATCACAATGCATTCATTTCAATATCATGCTTTCTATGTTAGTAAGACATTTTGAAATTATAAAACTTTCATGTGTATTCATTTTTGTGAAGATCTTGAGCTATAATAAGAAGGTAGCATTTTCATCAGGATTGAGAGCATGTTTTGTTTAAGAAAATCGACATGTCAGAAAATGGACAAGAGTGGTTTAGTAATGTGTTTTTACAACATGTGTGAGTGGGTGACATAGTAATCATTAAATAAAATTAACCATTATTCATCTGTCTTGGATTGGGCTTGCTTTATGATTTTTCAATACAATGATATATGACTGTTTTCAGAGCCAAATTGCAAACAACTTGATAAAATTCATGATGTAGTTTCTGTCATCAGAGTTTCAGATAATTTGCAAAAGTTTGACTCAGTTCCTTATTCCTCGGCTTAAAGAAAATTCTATCACTTGGAAAAATATCCATCACTTGCTATGCTTACAGCTTGCTGAGGAGTTACAGAGTCTTTATCTAACTGCTTATCATCACAACATGAATTGGGCATTTCAGTTCATCACTAAGAAATCAATTCACAAGATGAGAGAGTGTTTGTGTATCCAGATGTGTTCAAGTGTTCTAAAGGGCCATGGACTGATGAAATACAAGAGCTAAAGATTTGAAGCAGGTGAATATTCTAGAGTTTGAGAGGCAGAGACAATGGTATGCACTTACTCAACAATTTAACTTCTTTTTAGGCACAAATCACATTTTCAAATCTCCTTGCATATACGTTGGTACCATTCATGCCATAAAATTTGATTAACTATTTTTTATCTCATAGAATTTCTAATCAAAAGCAATTCTGTCTCTCACTGAATTAATCTACTTAATTTGAGTATACTCTGAAATTTTAGTCATAAATTTATCTTTGCTTTCCCCAAATGCCATATTTTCTATCTTGATTTTTTACAGATGTTTCTAAAATGAACACATTATTTTCTTTTTGTCTCTATTGTAATAAAGTTGTTGCACCCTTTCTGCACTATGTTCTGTCATTTTCCTAGGATGGCCCAGGCACACAACACTCCATTGATGTGCTGGAGTGAGCTTCTGGTTCCTGATAGCTGAGGGTGTGCATCTCTTCTCAACATTATGTTCAGTGATGTGAAGTTGATAATTTAAAATAACTCATAGTATTTACACCATAGGAACTGGCAAAACTCTACAAATCAGAATACTTATTTTACAGAGAGCCCACTACACACTATTGATGATAGCCCAAAGACATGCTACAGCAGCTGAAGGTACAAGCAACACAAATTTGGTGTTACTGAATAGGGGCCTGTGAGGTAGACAGCAGCAATAGCTAATAACGTGCTAATACTTAAGAGACCAAGTCAGTGTTTGACAAAGGGAGAGTGGGTGCATTTTGTTCTAGTGAAATTCTTGCTTTTTTTCTTTGTTTTTTTAAATTGGGATATACTCATTATACAGGGGAGGACTCATAGTGACAATTTTAATTAGACTTATATTGTACATTATTTACATTGCCCCCATAATCTCTTCCCCTCTAACCCCTCCCCACCCCACTTAAAGCAATTATAAGACATTTCTTAGTTCTGTTTCATATAGGTATATGAAGTCCATCTGCCATATACCATCACCTTAATCTCCTTCCTTCACCCTCCCCCCTCCCACTAGTACCCTCCACACACACTGTACCTAATTTACAGTCCTGGTTTTTGGTATTAGTATTTAAGTTGATGTTCAAAGGGGTGTCTCAATGTATGCCTACTGTGGGTGTGCTTTACTTTGATCTGTTCAACACTTTCCATTACTCTCCCTTATCCCTTTACCTCCCACCCCCTATTTTTCAACAGCTTTCAATACACATCCTTATATCCTCTACCTTTTCATCTGATGTTATACAATATTACTGATGCTCTATCATTTACTTTTCCTTTCCTTCTTTGCCTGAATTCCATAGAGTAGTTCCACAGTTACAAACATGTTCTACATCTGAGTTTGTATATGATCATGCTTGTTTTTGTGTATATGTTTATCTTGGGATCTATCTTCCACATATGAGAAAAAATATGCAGCTTTTGTGTTTCTGATCCTGGCTTAGTTCACTTAGCATGATGTCCTCCAAACCACATGTCAATATTCCTTATGGAATAAGGAATTTCTTGATCCATTGATCAGTCGTAGGGCATGTGGGTTGTTTCCAGAGCTTGGTTATAATGAATAGTGGTGCAATTAACATTATTGTACAGGTGTCTCTACTGTATGCTGTCTTGCGTTCCTTTGGTTAGATGCTCAGGAGTGGTATCACTGGATCATTTGGCAGTACTATCTCTAGTTTTTTGAGGAATCTCCATACTACTTTCTAAAATGGTTGTACTAATTTGCATTCCCATCAACAGTGTATAAGAGTTCCTGTTTCACCACATCCTCACCATCATTTGTTGTTCTTATTACCCTTGATTATGGCCATTCTAACTGGGATGAGATGAAATCTAAGTGTTGTTTTGATTTGAATCTCTTTTATCACCAGGGAAGTTGAGCACTTCTTCATGTATTTACTGGCCATTTATTCCTCTTCTTTTGAGAATTCCCTATTTAGTTCATGTGCCCATTTCTTCACTGGGGCATTGATTCTTTGGGGGCTGAGTTTTTTTTGAGTTCCCTGTAGATTCTGGATATTAGTCCCTTATCAGATGAGTAGCTAGCAAAGATTTTCTCCCATTCTGCTGTGGACTGTCTCTTGAGTCTGGTGACTATTTCCTTTGCTGTGCAGAAGCTCTTTAGTTTGATACAGTCCCATTTGTTTATTGTTTCTCTTAGATGCTGAGCCTTTTGAGTTCTGTTTAGGAAGTTGTTCCCTATACCTATCTGTTCCATTGTATTTCCTACTGCTTCCTGGAGTTGTTTAAAAGTTTCAGGCCTTATGTTAAGATCTTTGATATACTTTGAGTTGATTTTGGTAGAGGGTGAAAGACAAGGATCTAGTTTCAGTCTTCTATATGTGGATATCCAGTTTTCCCAGCAACATTTGTTGAAGAGACTGTCTTTTCTCCATCATGTGTTTTGGGCTCCTTTGTTGAAGATCAGTCAGCTGTAGATGTGCAAGTTTATGTCTAGATCTTCTATTCTGATCCATTGGGTCTTCCTGTCTGTTTTTGTGCCAATATCATGCTGTTTTTATTATTATGGCTTTGTAGTATTGTTTGAAGTTAGGAATTGTGATGCCTCCAGCATTGGATTTTTTGCTCAGAATTACTTTGGCTGTTTGACATCTTTAGTGTTTCCCTATGTAGTTCATGATTGATTTTCTATTTCAGTGCAGAATGTCATTGGTATTTTGATAAGGATTGCATTGAACATGTAGATTGCTTTTGGTAGAATGGCCATTTTCGTAATGTTGATTCTACCAATCCTTGAGAATAAAAGCTCTTTCCATCTTCTGATGTGTTCTTCAATTTCTCTCTGCAGTCGTTCATAGTTTTAATTAAAAACCTTGGTTTCTTTTGTTAAGTTTATCCCAAGGTACTTTACTGTTTTTGAGGTTATTGTAAATGGGGTTGTTTCCCTGGTTTCTTTCTCAGTCTGCTCATTGTTGGTATATAGAAAAGCTGCTGATTTCCGTATGTTAATTTTGTATCCTGCTACTTTGCTGAAAGAGTTTATGATTTCTAATAGTTTTTTGGTAGAGTTTTTGGGGTCTCTTAGGTATAGAATCATGTCATCTGCAAATAGGGATAGTTTGACTTCTTTCTTCCCTATTTAATTCCCTTTTATTTCTTGCTCTTTTCTTACTGCTTTGGCTAAGAATTTCAAAACTATATTGAAAGGGCATAAGAAAGCATGAAAGAATGAGCCCTGTCTCATTCCTGACTTTAATGGGAATGGTCTCAGTTGCTCTCCATTTAGTATGATGTTGGCTCTAAGTTTGTCATAGATAGCCTTTATTATGTTGAGGAACATTCCTTCTATTCCTAGTTCCTTTTGGGTTTTCATCATGAAACAGTGTTGGATTTTGTCAAAGGCTTTTTTTGTATCTATTGAGGGGAGCATGTGGTTTTTATCCTTGCTTCTGTTTATGTGCTGTATTATGTTTATGGATTTATGTCTGTTGAAGCATCCTTGCATCCCTGGAATGAAACTGACCTGGTCATAGTGTATAATCTTTTTGATATGTTGTTGAATTCTGTTTGCCAGTATTATGTTGAGAATCTTTGCATATATATTCATGTATTGATTTATATATATATATATATATATATATATATATATATATATAAAATTATATTGGTCTATAATTCTTTTTTCTTGTTATGTCTTTATTGGGTTTTAGAATGAGTGTAATGCTGGCTTCATAGAATGAGTTTGGCTGTGTTCCCTCCTTTTTTATTTCCTGGAAAAGTTTGAGGAGTATGGGTGTTAATTCTTCTTTATAAAGATTTGGTAAAATATGGTCATGAATCCATCAGGTCTTGGGCTCTTTTTGTGGGGATAGGACTATTTGAGTGTTTAATATCTTCTTGATTCCATTTTGGTTAGTTATATGCATTTAGGAATTTATCCATTTCATCTAGATTTTCCAGTTTACTTGAATATACATTTTCAAAGTCCTCTCTAATGATTCTCTGGATTTCATTAGTATTTGTGATTATGTCCCCTTTTCATCTCTGATTTTATTAATATGGGTCTTCTGCCTCCATTTTGTCATGTTGGCTAAGGTTTTTCCAGTCTTGTTAATCTTTTCAAAGAAATATCTTTTCATTTTATTAATTCTTTGTATAGTTTGTTTGGTTTCAATATCTCATTAATCTCAGCCCTGATCTTTATTATTTCTCTCATCTGCTGGTTTGGGGTTTGGTTTGTTCTTGTTTTTCTAGGAGCTTAAGGCACATCATTAAGGTTATTTATTTGAGAGGTCTTTATTTTTTTAATGTAGGCACTTATAACTATAAACTTTCTCCTTAGCATGGCCTTTGCTTTGTCCCACAGATTCTGGTAGGTGGTTCTTTCATTTTCATTGGATTCTAGGAACTTTTTGATTTATTCCCTTATTTCTTTAGCCACCTATTGGTTTTTCAGCAGTGTGTTGTTCAGTCTCCATGTGTTTGAATATTTCTAGGATATCTTTTGTGATCTGATGTGATTCAGGGGGTTATTTCTATTTTCTTGAATGTGTTGAGACTTGCTTTGGGTCCTAAAATATGATCTATTTCAGAGAAAGTTCCATGAGCTGCAGAAAATAATTTGTATTGCCTGGTTGTTGGGTGAAATACTCTGTACATATAAACCATGTCTATTTGGTCTAATGTGTGGAGTAGCTCTGAAGTTTCTTTGTTGATCTTTTGCCTGAATGACCCATCTGTTGATGACTCTGAGGTATTCAGGTCTCCCACTGTCACTGTGTTAGGGTCTATCTATGCTCTTTGGACCATTAGAGTTTTTTTAATGTAGATGGGTGCCCCTGTGTTTGGTGCATATATGTTAACATTTGATATGTCCTCTTGATGAAATTCTTGCTTTAGTCCCAGATTGGGCAGTGAACCAAGAGGCTGATCATCTTGAGTATAATGGGGAAAGAAATCAGGCTTTTAATATGAAAAGCATAATACCTAACATCATCTAGGAGAATTGGATAAGTAACAAAGTTCAGCTTTTGCTATACATGGGAAAGGCGATTCTCCTGTCATTTCAACCTCAAAATGACTTTATATTACTGAGAGAAATTAAAATGAGAGACACATCAATCTTCACAATTTTCTGTGTATGTTCTAGATGTGAATTAGTACTCAGAAGTAAATAGCTAGGAAGCTAAGCTGTTTAACATTAAAAATTTAGAAGCATAATAATCAAATGGTAATATAAATTCTTCATACTGGAAAAAAATCAATGTTTTACATATCTTTTGATTTACTTATATATTATTTGCAACAGATCTCTTTGTTATATGAATCCTGTAATTTTGACTTAAAAAGTACAACAAATTGGAGTCCTGTTCTTCACATTGCAAGGACAAGATTCAGCTAACAGCTAACTCTTAAATAATTGAAGAGGAAAGTAGGTCAATGCCATGTATTAAATGACTAGTGCTGAAGATAGCTATATCAGCTATTGTGATTTTAGAGATGCATCTCAAAGATGTAAAGTTATAAGCTACCTTTGGAGCTAGTCTTTTGCTTCATTTAAATGTATGGAATTGACCTCAAAGATTATCCTCATATTGAATTAAATATTAACTTGGTTCTGCTTCATCATTTAATACATGGCATTTATGTTTCAAGACAGAAAATAACTTTTATTGATTTTAAAACTCTAATTACAATAGAGCTCCCTAACAGTCTGTCCTTGGAACATGATAATTACCCAGACACTTTTACCAACTGTGCACTATATTACACTTGGACCTAATTAAAAGTCACTCACATGAAGTCATGCCCCTCTTATTCCACCACTCATGAACAAGAACAATCATGAAAGAATCTACACATTATCACCTACTACTCTCAGGCTTTTAGTTCCTCTACTCTGAAAAGGGTCATGCCATGGTCACCAGTAACCTACATCAAACCAATCCCTATGATCATCAGTTCCTACCTTCCTTGACTTCTTGAAAACTTTTCTTCCCTTGGGTTTCCAGATTTTCTTCCCACCTCCCTGGTTGCTCCTTCTCAATTTCCTTTGCTAACCCATCCTCCTCTTCCTGACCTCTAAATGACAGAGTATCCTAGAGTAGTCTTTGTCCCTCCTTGAAGGTATGAAATTGTCTTTATCTGTAAATGACAAAATTTTATACATAGAAAACCTTAAGGCATCTCCAAAATCTACTAGACTGATGAGTTAGTTCAACAAATTTGCAGAGTACCTGGTCAACATATGAAAATGTTTTGTATTTTTGTATGTAGTAATGAAAAACAATTGGAAATTGAAATTTATATCATTTAAAGCAGCATCCAAAAATAGGTTTGTCCCTCTGTTTTAATCCACAATCTATTCTTTGGTGATAGTACAAGTTTGTAACTTTAATATTATCTTTAAGATGATAGCTCCAAAATTTACATCTCTTGCCCTGGTCTCTTTCCAGAATACCACACTCATTTATGAAACTGCTTGCTTCATATTTCTACTGAGATTAAAAAGCATAACTTCTTTTTTTTTTCAGAGTAATTTGTCTTTTATTTTTTAATGTATTTATTTTTCTCTTTTACTATAAGAAAGCTTTACACAATAAGATGACTGTCCCACATGGACTCAAATGTATTTCCTCTTCATGTGATTCTAAAATTCTGCTTAAAAAGCATAACTTCTTAATTCCTCTCTCAAACTTGTTGTTCATCAGTGTTTCCTACCTTATGTAGTAACTCTGCTTGTCCATATGTTCAGATTCAAAACCTGTGAGTCATCTTTAATTCTTTTCTTTTCCACCCCTCTTCCAATCTATTAAATCATGTTTTCTCTTTCTTCAAAATATAGCTTCAACTTGATCACTTCTCACTGCTTCTACTTCATTGAGATAAGACTTTTACAGTGTGAGCACAGAGCTTGAAAAACATGTTTTCTCACAGACTCTTTATCTCATCCATCAGCATATCTTGTCAAGCCTATTTTAAAATATATTGTCAATCTCTGCTTCTAATAACTACATAGCTAGCATTTAGCCCAAGTCACTGGCATCACTGGCCTGGAAACCATCCATAACTTCTTACCCCTACTTTCACACTTACCTCCCTTTATATAGGGTGAAAAACATGAATCAGATGAATTATTTCCCTACTTAGAATTCTTCATAGGTTTTACAATATTGCATACTTCAAATAAAATCTAAAGTTCCCATTATGAATTCAAGAGCTCTATATGATCTAGGATTGTCTACTTTTCTGAGTTGTTTATCTCACCACTCTCCCTTTCATTCTCTTTGCTCAGTCACACTGGCCCTCTTGCTACTCTGTGAACACACAGATCTGCTCTTGCCTCAAATGCTGTGCTGCATGTTTCTTACACTTATCTAGCATATTTCCACTGAAATTCACCTGGTTTACTTCTTCCTTTCATGTTGGCCTGAAATGATAACTCCTCAGAGAGTTGTAAACCTCTGCCATGTAGGTTCAGTCCTTACCACATATATAAGTGGAGAATAAAATTAGAGTAGATATTATTGCTGTTACAGAGTTCAAAAATAAGATAGCCAAACCTTTAATCATTCAACTTGGAACACTTTAAGTTTTCTCTGTGTTTTATTTTATTTTTTAAATTTACCATAAATTTAACTTTTTCATTGTTATACAACTGTGTGAATTTTCCTTTTTTTTTTTTTTGGTGGTTATACTGTGGTTTGAACTCAGGGCCTCATGCTTGCTAGGCCGGTGTTTTACCACTTGAGTCATGCCTTCAGCTCCAAGCCTATGAATTTAATAATTTGTATTACCAGCATGACAACCATTACATAAAACACTGCCGTAATCTCCCTTGTGCTTGCCCTTATAGTTATATTGTCTCCCACATCTACTCCTGACAACAACTGATCTGCTCTCTATCAATACAGTTTTTAGGGAATGACATATAAATGGAATCATACAGCTTTAGTAATGGCTTTTTCACATTGAGCACAATTCCCTTGTCATTCACCCAAGTTTTGTTTATCACCAGTTACTTCTTTCATTGCTGACTACTAGTGCATTGAATGAATATACTACAGTTTATCCATTCACCCAGTGAAGTGTAGTAGAGAAGGGGGCCGGAAAAGAAGCAAGTCTGTGTTCTGATAATGTAGCAGGGGAAGGGGGTGGCAAATCAGGGAGATAAAACTTAATCTAAACGTGAAGAAGGTGTGGGGGGGAGATGAAGTAGCCCATAGAGTTGCATGCAACCACGTATGGGTTAAACCTTGCTTTTTGTTTCTGTAACCTGCTTGCAAAGGTATATGAGGTAAGGCCCCTTTGTTCTTGGGGCTTAGCTTTTGGGCTCAAGTCTGCTGAGTCTGTGCCAGCACAATAAAATGTTCCTTCCTGTGAACTGCCTCTATGTCCGTTTCCCTGCTTGAATGTCCTGCAACAAAAGTACATTAAGGTTGTTTCCAGTGTTTGGCAGTTTATGAGTAAAACTTCTATGGACAGTTACGTACAGGTTTTTGTGTGAACATAGTTTCTATTTCTATAGGGCAAGGATCAGCAAACAAAATACAGTACTCAGGCCAAATCTGACCCATCATCTGTTTTTATAAATGTTTCATTGGAGTTCAGCCATATCCATTCATTTTCGTATTGCCTTTGGTTGCTTTTACTCTATAACAACATAATATAGTAATTGCTACAAAGGCCATGTGGCTTACAAAGTTTAAAGGATTGACTATCTACCTCTTAACAGAAAAAAAGTTTGCGAACTACTGCTCTGGGATAAATACACAAGAGTGTAATTGCTGTGTGTCATATGGTAAGTGTGTGCTTAATTTTAAAAAGAAATTGTTAACAATGGAATTCTATGCAGCCATGAAGAAGAACGAAATGTTATCATTCGCTGGCAAATGGATGGAATTGGAGAATATCATTCTGAGTGAGGTTAGCCTGGCCCAAAAGACCAAAAATCGTATGTGCTCCCTCATATGTGGACATTAGATCAAGGGCAAACACAACAAAGGGATTGGACTATGAGCACATGATAAAAGCGAGAGCACACAAGGAAGGGGTGAGGATAGGTAAGACACCTAAAAAACTAGCTAGCATTTGTTGCCCTTAATGCAGAGAAACTAAAGCAGATACCTTAAAGCAACTGAGGCCAATAGGAAAAGGGGAACAGGTACTAGAGAAAAGGTTAGATCAAAAAGAATTAACCTAGAAGGTAAAACCCACGCGCAGGAAATCAATATGAGTCAATGCCCTGTATAGCTATCCTTATCTCAACCAGCAAAAATCCTTGTTCCTTCCTATTATTGCTTATACTCTCTCTACAACAAAATTAGAAATAAGGGCAAAATAGTTTCTGCTGGGTACTGGGGGGGGAGAGGGAGGGGGCGGAGTGGGTGGTAAGGGAGGGGGTGGGGGCAGGGGGGAGAAATGAACCAAGCCTTGTATGCACATATGAATAATAAAAGAAAAATGGAAAAAAAAAGAAATTGTTAAACTATTTTTCAGAGTGACTGTACTATTTGCATTCCCATGGGAAATGTGTGAAAGTACTTGTTTTGCACACTTACTTGGTATAGTCAGTATTTCTAAAATTTTTCTCATTCTAATAGTTGTACAGTTGTATCACATTGTGGTTGTAATTTGAAATCCATGAGAATTAATGACATTATGCCTTGTTTCTTCATAGTCATATTGTCCCCCACATCTACCCATGATAACCACCAATCTGTTCTCCATCACTATAGTTTTGGATATTTTTGGATGTCATAAATGGGCTTATACACTATGCAACATTGATAATAGCTTTTTTACACTGAGCATAATTCCCCTGCCATCAATCTATATTGTGTTATTAGCAGATAGTACTTTTATTTATAAAAATTATTTTCCATTCCTACATTGTCTTCGGTGAAGTGTCTGCTCAAGTCCTTTGCTTATTTCTTACTAAGGTTTTTTTTTTTCCATTTTTTAAGTTGAGTTTTGAGAGGTCTTTATATATTCTGGATACGTGTAATTTTTGTAAGCTTGTACTCATCAATGTTTTTCTTTTATACATCATATGTTTGGTGTTAAGAAATCTTCACCTATACTCAAGTCACAAAAATATTCTCCTATGTTTTTTCCTAAAAACTTTATAAGTAAATTTTTTAAAAATTTAAGTGTACAATTCATTTTAAGATAAACCTTGTATAAAATATAAGGTAGATTGAGGCTAAATTTTTAAATTTTTTTATTATTATAGTTGTGCTGGGTGGGGATACATTGTAGCATTTACTGTTTTTTGCACATGGATTATCAATTGTTCCAAAATCATTATCTTTTGTTGATAAGGGTATATTTTCTCTATTGAATTCTTTTGTACTTTTGTCAAAAATTAAATTGCCATATTTGTCAGTTTCTTAACTATTTCTGTCCATTGATCTATGTGTCTATACATCACCTAAGGCCACACTTACTTGATTTCTGTTGCTTTACAGTAAAACTTATTATTGATTACAGTGATTGTTTCCCACTTACTCTTCTTTTTCAGAATTATTTAAGCTATTCTACTTCATTTTTACTTCTATAGAAATTTTAGAAAGTTTGCCTATATGTACAAAATTATTTTAGTTGATATTATTTTAAAACTATCAGGAGAATCAACATTCTTAACATGTTATTTTCCCAATCCATGAACACAGTATGTATCTCCATTTATTTATGTCTTTGATTTCCATGTTGTTGCTATTGGGGTTTTTTTGGCAGTACTAGGGTTTGAACTCAGGGTTTTGCATTTGCTAGACAAGTGCTCTTCCTTTTGAGCCATACCTCCAGCTATCTTTGATTTCTGTTTTAACTTTTTGTAGTTTTCAACATGCAGATCATGTACATATTTTCTTAGATTCATTTAAAAGTTATAGGGATATTCAGATTCTCTAGTTGACATTGGATGAGTGTTGGTGATTTTTTAGTTTACAAGGAATTTCTCCATTTCATCCAAGTTACTGGAATTTATGTTCATAGAATTCTTAACAATGTTATCGCATTATTCTTTTCTTGTGCATGGAGTCTTTAGTGATACTACCTTTTCATTTCCAATATTGGTTAATTTGTTTCTTTCCTCTTTCTATTTCTTTATAAGACTTGCTAGCAATCTATTTTTACTTTTGTCAAAAGCCAGATTTTGTTTTCATTTTTCTCTGTTGGTTTTGGTTTTAATTTTATTGGTAGTGCTCTTATATCTGTTATTGCCTTTTTCTGCTTACTTTGATTTTTCTCTTCCTTGTCTAATTTCTTAAGATGGCAAATTAGGTTATCCATTTGAAAACTCCCTTCTAATATAAATATTTAATAGCATAAATTTCCCTCCAAGCACTGATTTAACTGTATTCCATAAATTTCAATATGCTGTATTTTCACTTCAAATTATTTTCTAATTTTTCTTAAAACTTCCTTTTGGATGCATGGTGAAGCCTGTTTTTTAATTTCTAAGTGTTTAGCTATTTTCTAGTTTTTCAACTGTTATTGATTTCTAGCTTAAATGCATTATGATTAGAGAACATACATTGGATTATTTCTATTCTTTTAAATTTAAGGAACTATTTATGACTTTAGATGTAATCTATGTTAAATGTTCCATGTGTATTCTGCTGTTATTGGGATGAGTGTTTTATAAATGTCAATTAGATCTAGATTTTGTTTAGCTTTTCCATATCATTGCTGATTTTCCATTAGTCTTATCTATTGAGTGATGAGTGTTGAAATTTCCACTGTAATTCCAAATTTGCCTATTTCT
The DNA here is from genome assembly GCF_047511655.1 of Castor canadensis. Taxonomy (NCBI): domain Eukaryota; kingdom Metazoa; phylum Chordata; class Mammalia; order Rodentia; family Castoridae; genus Castor; species Castor canadensis. The sequence goes on from NC_133405.1 coordinate 115,347,986, forward strand.
CCTTTATGTACTGTTAGTTCAAATGTTTGAATCATTAATGTTATGTTCATAAACATTTAAAGTTATTACATCTTTTTGGAAAATTGGCTCTTATTGCTATGTATTGTCAGTCTTTGTCCTTGGGATGTTGTTTTGCTCTGAAGTCGATTTTTCTGACATTATTATTGCTTCTTCTGCTTTATTTGCTTCATTTTTATATGGCATGGGATTTTTCTATCCTTTTGGTTTTATCTTGCCTATATTCTTGTATTTAAAACAAATTTCTTATAGATATTTGTATCTATAAGAAATATCATGGATATATATATATATATAAATGTGTCATAATGAAATTCATTATTTTGTACAACTAATATATACTAATTTATAAAAAGAAGATGGAGAGTGAAAGGAATCCTTGTACACTGCTGATGTAAATGTAAATTAATCCAGCCACTATAGAAATCAGTTTGGAAGTTCCTCAACAAACTAAAAGTACAACTACTACATGATCCTGGTATAAGACAAGTATAGCATGTTTTTTCTCATATGTGCAATCTTGAGAAGGGAAGGACATGAAACCATAAAGGGGACTGTTAGAGATGCAGAAAGGGAAAAGTGGGGATAAGAAAAGGTAATGGGAGCTGGGTACCAGTGATTCACACCTGTAATCCTAGCTACTCAGGAGGCAAAGATCAGGAGAACTGCAGTTCAAAGCCAGCCTGGGCAAATAGTTCTCGAACCCCTATCTCGAGAAAACCCATCACAAAAATGGGCTGGTGGAGAGGCTCAAGGTGTAGGCTCTGAGTTCAAACCTCAGGACTGAAACAAAAAAAAGAAAGAAAGAAAGGGTAATAGGGGCTGAATATGATCCATGTACATTGCATTCATGTAATCAGAATGTCATAATAAAACTCCATACTTAGGACAATTAAAGTAACAAAAATGCAATTCTCCTGGTACAAAAAAAAATAGCATGGAGCTAGGTCAAGATCTTTTGTATCCATTACATCAAATGTTGTCTTTCGTGTATTTAGAATATTTATATGCATGTACTTTAGTGATATAATTTACCATTTTTTTATTTTTTTATTTTTCCATCTTAATATGAAAAAAATTAATTGGGTGGCACTGAAATTTGAACTCAGGGTTTCTCACTCACAGGCAAGAGCTGTCCTGCTTCAACCATGCTTCCAGCCCTATGCTATGTAATTTTAGATTGCTTTTGGACATTTTGAATATCACATTATGAGATTCTGGGTCTTGTTTAAATTTTATAGATGATGTTAATACTTTTGTTTTAGCAGGTATTTGAACTGGTTAAGATATTTTTGTGATAGCATTTACTTTGCCTGGTGAGATTCAGGTTGCAGTTTTTAACCTATTTTCTCTTGGATGTGGTACCAATATCATTCCAGGTGTTAATTTCACAGGCTTTGGGAACTGTCTCACATTTTCATCACCCACTGGTTAGTTGGGGACTTAGGTGAAGGTCTATTAGTTCCGTTCTTAAAGTCTTTGATATCTAAGATCAGACACATGTATGCATAGGTTGAGGGTGAACCTGGGAGTTTATAAACAGCTTTATTGAGTCTCTTTCTCAAATTCTCTTCTATTACCTTTGTGCTTCCTGATTCCCTGCAGTTCCAGGAAGGAGGTGGTTTTAATTATTATGCTAGAACAGGTATAAATTGGGACTGTCCCAGCAAATTTCGTCATATGTTTATTATGAACATGGAATTGGAATCAAAATCAGCTAAGCTACTCTATGGCTATCAAGGAGAAAAGACTTTCAGGTGTGAACCAGCTAAATTTTGCCTTCTTCCTAAAATATTTGTCCTTGTTCTCTGTGGGAACAAATGTTAGTGCTTTCTCTAGTGAGAGCAAGTTTCTTCTTAAGTGGATTGTGAAGTTCTCACTGGTGGGGATGCTTAATCTAGGAGATGAGTATCGGGACACCTGCTCTATCATTCATCACACAGAACCAGAAACATATGTCTTCTCTAAACTATAAGGTAGAGCAGAAAGTAAGAGACAGGGAAGGACTGAGGCATGTCACGTTTTCCTCATATGGGAAAGGGTTAAGTTTCCTGGGGATTCTGGAAGGAGAATGGGGCAATTATGAAGTGACAGTTGTACTTAATAGGAATGTGGGTCTTCCTTTTTTCATGGTCATAGGGAAGGTGAGTCAGATAAAGGCATAAACTCTTCCTGTGGCACTGTTATGATCTGTGAGAGCTACCCCACTCTTCAGTAAAATACCCATTAATGTTTGCATCCTAAACCACAATAAGAAGCACTAGAGTTGAGTAAAGGAGTACCCCTTGAGAAGTATGTAGGATGGATGTTCTTATATATACGATACTTAAGGGACACCAGATTTTTGGGACATACTAGAATGTAAACAATGGGCATTATAATGTCCACAGAAGAACAATACATGTGTATTTTCTATCATCATACCTTTAAAACATATAAATTTCATGTATCATAATGAAAAAAGAAATTCAGTAAAGCTGCTATCTTTCTGGGAGTAAAATCTCACAAAACACCAAAGATGATTAATTTTGATTTTTATTACACATATCTAGGCCCAGTGATGTTTGAATGAATAAGAAAAGAATGCATATTTCTTTCATAAGTCATATGCTTTTTCAAAAATTATCTTGTTTGTTTTCATTTCAGTAAAATCATTAATTTTGTTATTGGAATTGAGATTTTCACATAGTGTACCAATTGATAGAAATGGTTAAGGGAGGGGGATCCAAGATGGTGACTAGGTAAGGAAGCAGAAAGCCTAAGTTCCATGACTCCAAAAACCTCCCTGAGATGTTGGGGCCATACTTGGGTAATTCTGAATGCTTCTAGCCAAAATAACTGCCATCACATTAGGTGCAAATAAGCACCTAATTTAATTGTATCTAACAGCTATGACCCATGGTACAGCCAGCAAGGCAGGTCCAGTCCCGGGGAAACCCTCCTCCCCCACAGTGATTTCTCCTTTTTCTTTTTTTTCTCTCTTCTCCTTCCTCCAAAAAGCAGAAATAGAGCATCAACCAGAATCAAACTTGACATCCTGAATCCCTAGCCTGTGGAAAGCATCCCAATGCCACACTGCACTAGGAAAAGTTGGCACAATTTCTCTCCACTGCTGGCTCCAAACTTGCCTGTGCATTGATTAACAGAAATAACAGGTGAGCACCACACTACGTGGGACTCCCTTATCCATCCCTGGGAACATAAACCAGCACAGCCACTGAGCAGACTGATACCCCCAACAAAACTGAAAAACAAACAGTGAACTGTAATCAAACATAGACAGTGGAGGGGGTGGGGTGGAACACTGAACCTGCACTGGAGAAAGGAGGTGGGGCACAGAGCTAAACTCAACACCAAACTCTCAATAAATAAACACAGGAAAGGCTGAGAATGGGTGGGCAATAAACCATTCCCTGAAGCAGGGAAAGTAGCGGATTGCAGAGCTGATTTCCTGAGCCAGAGAACAGCATCCCAAACTGAACTGCCCCAAAAAACTGAAAAACAAACAGCAAAAACTGTCATCAAACACTGACAGCAGAGGGGATGGGTGGCACGCTGAACCTGTCCCAGAGAAAGGGGACAGGGCAAGGAGCTAAACTCAGCACTGAATTCTCAGTAAAAAACACAAGAAAGGCAGCTAAGGCTGAGAGCTGGCAGGTGATAAGCCACTCTCTGAAGCAGGGAAAGTAGCAGATTGAAGAGCTGATCTCCTGAGCCAAAGGGCAGCATTCAAAACTGAACTGTCCCACCTCACTGTGGGAAAAGCAGACCAAACAGCTGAAGCTGAAGGATAACACAGCTGTCAGCTAGGGAAAACAATAGCTCTGACCACCCTGCATGATCTGGCAAACATACCTCACCTCACAATTTCAATTAAACTAGTACAGAAGAACAAAACACTACTCACAAGCCAATCACCTGGGGAGACCACATCAGAGCTTCTGCTTATATGCCAACACCAGGGCTGGATGCTGGAGGAATATCTCCAGAACTTAAATTAAGACTGAAATTCTATTTTTCCTGAATCTGGTGGGTGTTTTTCTTGTTTTAATTTGTTTGTTTGTTTGTTATATTATTGTGGGTTTTTAAATTTTTATTTTTATTTCTATTTTCTTTTTTTTCTTTCTGTACTATCAACTTCACCATCACTATCTTCTCGTCCTTACTCTCACCCCCTTCACCCTTCCTCCTTCTCCTGTGCTGCAGTCCATTGCTCTCCTTCCCAACTACTCTTTCTGCCCCTTCTTATTCACTCTCACCCCCCTCAAATTTCCCCTCCCATCCTTCCTTAACCTGTCACCACACTACCCTTCCCTCCTACACATTCACCACTTACTGACTAACCTACTGTACCAATTTTACACAACCCTACCCCCTACAATCCCTGACACAAGCACCCTTCACTACAACAGAAATATACCCAAACATACACAAGGGCCACAAAACCCAGCAGCCCACACATTGCATCCTCCACTCACCCACCCCACTTCCCACCTCCCCTTTTAGTGCCACCCTAACCAATTTCCCAAATTTCTATAGATATCCTAACAAACATTAACCCCCCCAACTCCCACTGTTTTTAGATAATAACACCAAGGGGTCTTCTATATAATATATAAACAACTAGTCAGGCATTGAACCTATGAATTAGTTATTGCTAAAGTACTCCTCCAGGACAGGGATGGAAATAGCAAACCAACTGAGCTAACAACCAAGACAGTCACAACACAAAAATTAAATGAAGGGAAAGAAAACAGGTGACTAAAACCACCACTTAGCCTATCAAGAACACAGTTGTAGAGCATCAAGAGGAGTGATGGGAAAAAGAAGAATGGATGGAAACCACTCTCCTCAAAAAAAAATAATTCAATTCAAGACTCAGAGGGAAATGGAGAAAATGGATATCCAGTTCCTGACCCCAACAAAACAATGATAAACAACATTAAGGAACCCAATGATGCCCACAAAAACACCATTATAGAAGAAATCTTGCAAGAAATCATTGAGAATTTCATGGAGCAGATTCTAGACATGGTTAACCAAAATGTACAAGATGCACTCAAGAAATTTCAAGACACCAAAAATAACATGAGAAGACACAGAAACAAATAAATGAACTCAGAGGCACCCTAAATAAACACAAAAGTGAAACAGAGAACACTGTAAATAGAGAGGTAAATGAATTAAAGATGAAAATAAAAAACATTAAAGAGGAGGTGACCAAAGATAAGGAAAACCTCAGGAAAAAAAATCAAACAGAAACACAAAACACAGTGGAAGTCCACTCCAACGTACTAGAACAAGTGGAAGACAGAATCTCAGAATTCGAAAGTAAATAGAAATTAAAGAAAAAACTGAAGAAATGGTAGTCAAAAAACTCAAGAGCTGTGAAAGGAATATGCAAGAACTCACTGACTCCACCAAAAGACCAAACCTGAGAATCTTGGGCATTGAAGAAAGAGAAGAGGTCCAAACAAAAGGGATTCATAATATATTCAATAAAATAATAACAGAAAATTTCCCAAATCTAGAGAAAACTATGCCCATTCAGGTACAGGAAGCCTCCAGAAAACTGAACAGACTTGACCAAAATAGAACCTCCCATGGCATATTATCATTAAGACAACAAGCACAGAGAATAGAGAAAAAATACTGAAGGCTGTAAGAGAGAAAAAACAAATAACATATAAAGGTAAACCCATCAAAATCCCAGCAGATTTCTCAATGGAAACCTTACAAGCAAGAAGGGCATGGAGTGATGTATTTTGGGCACTGAATGAAAATAACTTCAACCCTAAGATACTCTACCCAGCAAAACTATCATTCAAAATAGATGGAGCAATAAAAGTCTTCCATGATAAGCAGAAACTAAAACAATATATGACCTTCAAGCCACCACTACAAAAAATTCTCCAAGGAATTCTGTCTACAGAATATTTAATTCAACATCTGCGCAATACACATTTTTCTCAGAAGCCCATGGAGCTTTCTCCAACATTGATCATATCTTAGGGCACAAAGCAAGATTCAGCAAATATAAGAAAATAGAAATAATCCCATCCATTCTATCTGATCACAATGCACTAAAAGTAGAACTCAACAACAAAAACAACAGCAGAAAATATGCAAACAACTGGAAGCTCAATGACACATTGCTCAATGATCAGTGGGTCATAGATGAAATAAAAGAGGAAACTAAAAGGTTCCTGGAAGTTAATGAAAATGAAAACATGACCTACCAGAAACTATGGGACACAGCAAAGGCAGTTCTAAGAGGAAAGTTTATAGCTGTGAGTGCATATATTAAAAAGACAAAAAGATCTCAAATAAATGACCTAATGATACATCTTAAACCCCTAGAAAAACAAGAACAAGCAAATACCAAAACAAATAGAAGGTGAGAAATAATAAAAAAAGGGCCCATATTAATGAAATAGAGGCCAAAAAACCATACAAAGAATCAATGAAACAAAAAGCTAGTTCTTTGAAAAAATATACAAGATTGACAAACCCATGGCAAATCTGACTAAAATGAGGAAGGAAAAGATCCATATCAGTAAAATCAGAAATGAAAAAGGGGAGGTAACAACCAACACCAAGGAAATCCAGGGAGTCATCAGAGACTACCTTGAGAACCTATAGTCCAATAAATTTGAAAATCTTGAAGAAATGGACAAATTTCTACATACTTATGACCATCCTAAACTTAAACATGAGGATATTCACCACCTAAACAGACCTATAACACAAAATGAAATTGAAGCAGCAATAAAGAGTCTCCCAAAAATGAAAAGTCCAGGACCTGGAGTTCTCTGCTGAATTGTATCAGACCTTTAAAGGAGAACTAATACCAACTCTCCTTAAACTTTTCCATGAAATAGAAAGGGAAGGAACACTGCCTAACTCATTCTATGAAGCCAGTATTACACTCATCTGAAAACCAGACTAAGACACCTCCAAAAAGGAGAACTATAGGCCAATCTCTTTAATGAACATTGATGCAAAAATCCTCAATAAAATAATGGAAAACCACAAATCCAACAACACATCAGAAAGATCATTCACCATGACCAAGTTGGCTTCATCCCACAGATGCAGGGGTGGTTCAACATATGAAAATCAGTAAATGTAATACAGCATGTTAATAGAAGCAAAGACAAAAACTACTTAATTATCTCAATAGATGCAGAAAAAGCATTTGATAAGATTCAATACAACTTCATGATAAAAGCTCTAAGAAAACTAGGAATAGAAGGAATATACATCAACATTATAAAGGCTATATATAAGAAACCTACAGCCAACATCATACTTAATGGAGAGAGAATGAAACCATTTCTCCTAAAATCAGGAACAAAACAAGGGTGCCCACTCTCCCCACTTCTATTCAACATAGCCCTGGAATTCCAAGCCAGAGCAATGAGGCCAGAAGAAGTAGCAAAAAGAATACAAATGGGCAAAGAAACTGTCAAAGTATCCCTATTTGCAGAGGACATGATCCTATACCTCAAACACTCAAAAAACTCTACCCAAAAACTAGACATCACTAACAGCTTTAGCAATGTAAGAGGATACAAAGCCAACTTACAAAAATTGGTAGCCTTTCTATACACCAACACTGAACAAATTGAGAAAGAATATATGAGAACAATTCCATTTACAATAGCCTCAAAAAAATCAAATACCTAGGAGTAAACTTAACAAAGGATGTGAATGACCTCTGCAAGGAGAATTACAAACCTCTGAAGAAAGGGACTGAGAAAGACTACAGCAGGTGGAGAGATCTCCCGTGCTCATGGATTGGTAGAATCAACATAGTAAAAATGGCTATACTACCAAAAGCAATCTACGTGTTCAACACAATTCCCATCAAAATTCTAATGACATTCATCACAGACATTGAAAAATCTACCCTACAGTTCATCTGGAAACACAAAAGACTGTGAATAGCCAAGGCAATATTGAGCAAAAAGATCAATGCTGGAGGTATCACAGTACCCAACTTCAACCTATATTACAGAGCCATACCAATAAAAACGTATGGTACTGGCACAAAAACAGATATGAAGACCAATGGAACAGAATAGAGGACCTGGATATGAATCCACACAGCTATGCCCACTTTATTTTTGACAAATGTGCCAAAAACGTACAATGGAGAAATGGCAATCTCCTCAATAAATGTTGCTAGGAACAGTGGTAATCTACCTACAGAAAACTTAAACTTGACCCATACCTAGCACCCTGTATTAGTATCAACTCAAAATGGATTAAAGACCTTAATATCAGACCCAAAATTTTGAAGTTAGTACAGAAAAGAGCAGGGAATACTCTGGAAGCAATAGATATAGGCAAAGAATTCCTCAGTAGCACTCCAGCAGCCCAGCAACTACAGAAAAGATTGACAAATGGCACTACGTGAAATTAAAAGGCTTCTGCACAACAAAAGAAATGGTCTCTAAATTGAAGAGACCCCCCACAGAGAGGGAGAAAATATTTGCTAGCTATACATCAGACAAAGGACTGATAACCAGAATATACAGGGAGCTCTAAAAACGAAACTCCTCCCAAATCAATGAAACAATAAAGAAGTAGACAACTGAATTAAACAGAACTTTTTCAAAGGAAGAAATCCAAATGGCCAAATATATACATGGAAAAATGCTCACCATCCCTGGCCATAAAGGAAATGCAAATCAAAACCTCACTAAGTTTCCACCTTACTCCTGTTAGAATAGCCATCATCAAAAACACCACCAAGAAATGTTGGTGAGGATTCTGGGAAAAAGGAACCCTTATACACTGCTCTTGGGAATATAAACTAGTAAAACCACATTGGAAAACAATATGTAGGCTTCTTAAAAAACTAAACATAGATCTGCCATATGATCCAGTAGTCTCACTCCTAGGGATACACCCAGTGGAATGCTACTCAGGTTACTCCAAAGGCACTGTACACCCATGTTTTTTGCAACACTGTTCACAGTAGCCAAGTTGTGGAAACAGCCAAAGTGCCCCACTACCGAAGAATGGATTAAGAAAAATGTGGTATTTATACACAATGGAATTTTATTCTGCCACAAAGAATGATATTTTGTCATTTGATTGTAAATGGATGGAACTGGAGGACATCATTTTAAGCCAGGCTCAGGACAAAAATCGTATGTTCTCCCTCATATGTCGATTATAGACCTAAAACAAATGCAGTAATATTATTGGACATGGGTCACAAGCTAAAGGGAGAGGAATATGGAAAGGGAAGGAAACCTAAAACTTGAAAATGTTTCATGTGCTCACTGTAGAAGAGCAAATATAGTAACCTTAAACTGGCAGAGGCCACTATGAGAAGGTGACTGGGAAGTAGTGAAGAAGTCTGGTAGAGATGAACCAATTCAGGTTGTAATACACATGTGCATGGAAGCAAGGCTAGGAATCTCTCTGTACAGCTGTCCTTATCTCAACTAGCAAAAACACTATGTCTTTCTTATTATCTCTTATGTTTTCTCTTCAACAAAATTGGAAAACAGGGCAGAACAGGTTCTGCCTGGAAGTGAGGAGTGGGGGGGTTGGGGGCAAGGGGGAGAGATGGCCCAACAATGTGTACACATATGATTAAATGTATAAACAATTTTTAAAAAGAAATGGTTAAGGCAAATCTGTTCAGTAGAGATATGGTCCCCTTTGTGAGTTCAAATGTTCTAGTAGCCACATTAAAAAAGTAAACAAAACAAGTGAAATTAATTTTAATACTATATTTTATTTAAAACCCAATATATCAAAATAGTATAATCCCAATATGTAATCAAAATATTAATGAACTATTCAATATCATTTTTCTATATTAAATCTTAAAATTTCAATGTGTATTTTACACTTATGGCATATCTCAATTTGGAATAACCACATGTAAAGTGTGCAATAGCACTTCTGTGGCTAGTGGCCATTATATTAGACTAACAAATCAACTTTTTTCAAATATATAAGACTTCTTTTTCTTTTTTTTATTTTATTATGGCTGTACTGGTGGTACATTGTGACATTACAAATATCCTTATAATATATCATAGTTGAATTCACCTTCTCCATCATTCTTCTTTATTCTCCCTCCCCCCAATCCTGGAATAGTTTCAACATGTCTCATTTTTCCATTTACACACGTAAGTACATAACATTCAGCTTCCCTCACCTTTTCTTTATATCCTCTCCCCTTCCACTAGTACCAACCTCTAGGCAGGACCTGTTTTATCTTCCTGTTCTCCATTTTTGAAAAAAGGTAACAAATGTACTTCTTTTTAAAGGTGTACAAGTTTGTATGTACTTTCCTTGAAATATAAATTAAAATAAATGCAAAACAAAAATTTTAATCGTGTTTCACATGTTTTCAGAAAGGCCTTCTCTTCAAAATGTTTAAATTTATCTAAGATTAAAATACAAATATAGCTTCTAATTAGTGTCAAAATTTTGTCAAGTCTTTTAAAACAAAACTGATATTTTCTATAATTTTTGAAATTTCAATTAAAACTTATGAAATATCTTCAAAAAAGTAAAAAGCTCTGTGTTTCTACAATTCAATGTTCATCTAGTTGTCAAAAACTGGTATCATAGTTCATACATACTTCATCTTATTTTAGATATATAGAAAATTATGTAATATGACTCGATTAATATTGAGAAACAGCTCCTGAGACTATGTTCTAATTTATGAGGACCTCCAGATCTACAATTTGAATGGAAATAAAAGTGAGGAATAGAACAGTTAGACACTATTGGGAAATATTTTGCAATGCAAAAATTTATTTCATTCAGGCAGAAAGAAAGGATATACTTTGTAAATTACTTTGTCTTTCTTGCCTAAGTTCTTCTATCACTCAAATCATCCCTGAAGTCTGAAGCAGGACACAAACTCCATCTCCAATGATAGCCGTGGGATAACACATATGGCATCCAGACAGCATAAGGCAAGAGATATTTCTCTGGGATTTGATGGTTTTTGTCAGGAAAGTGCATGTTTATAATGAATGCTGGGGCTCTGCCAGATTACTGAATTCTTTATCTTTTTGTTATTTAAGGGTGTCTGTGTGTGTGTGTGTGTGTGTGTGTGTGTATAAGAGACAAAAAGAGAGAGAGGAAGGGGGGAGGGAGAGACAGAGAGAAACAGAGAGATATACGTGGGTGAAGGCAAACATTCCCTGTTGTTTGGGTCTAAGAGCAGCAGTACTGCTCTCAAGCCATCAAGCAAGATAACACAGATAGCTTATTATGAAGTCATGCTGGTTAAAAAGCATGCTTTTTATCTTTGTTTTCACTCCCTGCCTCATTACCTCTTTCTTGAGACTGCATGACTCAATAAAGTATCATCAATAAGCATTTGCCTTTGGATTTATTTTGTGCAGAACTCAGACCAAATTTACTCTTCAAAGATTACTGGAGTCTCATGATCGCATTGATAGATTTTTTTCAGCAACTTGAGAAGAATTTATTTGAACCCAATGATTAAAATAAATTTAAACACCTACTGTCATATCTATTTTTTTAAAAACCAAGCCAACTATCATTGCTTTCAGCTAATTCTCACTGTCAATGTCTCTGTTTTTTGGTAAGCATTTACTGGGGACTTACTATAAATTAGCCATTATCTGCTAAGCACTTTGCTTGCATTACCTCATTTGATTCAAATAACAAGCTTATGAAATAGATACTATTATATTTGTATGATAGATAAGATTGAGAATTGACTAGGTCAGGTAATTTGCTCAAGGTTACTTGTATAAGATCATATACCTGGTGAACGATGTATGTGAATCAATTCCTATTTCTGAATACAGTCTGTATCCTTAATCATTGTACCATGATATCTATCTGGGACAGAAACTTCTGTCATTTTCTTTAGTGTTTGGATAACAGTAATAATTTCTACCTTAGTCACTACCCTTTCATCAATCATTCAGTATCATTGATTATTGCTCTGCATGGTCTCCATGTATCTTTAATTGACTCTGAAATAGTCATAAACTGAGGCTTATCACCTAGAATGACTCCTCTTCCAATTTTGACTAGAGACCACTCTCATTCTACTATTTCCCACCCACGATCCTACCAAATGTGTATCTTTCTCTGCCACTGGAACCCTAACTTATCTAAAAATTTTAGTTCTACTTGCTTCACCTTCATTTGGGCCCACTTTGAAAATTATCAAGCACCATAGGTACTCTTGCCTCTGTTTCTAAAGGCTCTGTAGAAGGGAAAGCACAAATATCTCATTACCTGGGCTTTGAGAGCTCTTGAATAATTTGTTTTCAAAACATTTTTTTAAGTTTTTACAAAATCATACTAATTCTAATCATGATTTTTAATCATCCATTAAGTGATAGCAAATGCAAAGAAATCTTTTTTTATTTTTGGTGTTGCTGGGGTTTGATCTCAGGGCCTTGTGCTTGCTAGGCAGGTGCTATATCACTTGAGCCACTCTACCAACCCTTTGTGTGTGTGTGTATGTGTGTGTGTGTGTGTGTGTGTGTGTGTGTGTGTGTAGGAGATATGGATATATTTGTTGGGGAAGAAGGATCATAAAGATGTGGGAAGCTATATATTTTGGGTTCAGTATTTTCAGTGGCAGTGAAAGAATAAGCTGGTAAAGACTGCCACCTTGTCAACTCGATTAAATCTTTCTTTTTCTTTCCTTTCCCCTTCCTTCCTTCCTTCCCTCCCTCCCTCCTTCCTTTCTTTCTTCCTTCCTTCCTTCTTTACTTCCAATTAAATCTTTCTTTCATTTATTTCTTTCTTCCTCTCTTTCTTTCTTTCCTTTTCAAGAGACAGTCTTGCTATGTAGCTCAGGTAGGCCCAGAACATGTTATTCTCCTGCCTTCACCTCCTGAGTGCTGAGATTATACAGGCATGTAGCCCCATGCCCAGATCGATTCAATTTCTTGACAGCAAATATTTCACAAATTTTATTTTCACATTTCCAAAAACTAAAGTAAAGCTTTACCCAGATCTTCCAGAAAAGGAAAACATAATTGTTTCTTATAAGATGACAGAAAAAATATAGTAGTTCATCAAGAGAAATAAATCTGACCTTAGCTGTGAACTTTGGAGAAATCTTAGTCGTGTTGGTCTTCATTAGAGCCTGACCTTTGGTGAGGGATTGGACATAGGTCTGTGATGAAGGCATTCAAGTTGGCAAGCCACTGGTATCAGAGACAACTGCCAATAAGATTTTAACCTTAGAACTGAAATTCAGATATTGGTCCAGGCTGGAGTAAGTTGACAAAAATAGATTTTTGCCTGTGGAGTTATTAATGCCACATGATACAGTTACCAGAGTGGTTGAATAAGGGAGGTAATCGTTTCCAGGAAAAAGCAAAAATCCAGTTACCAAGACAAAGCCAGAATTAGAACTAGTGACTTGATGTTGAGTATTAAAGTAGAACATATTAAATGTTTTATGAATATAACTCAGGGGTTCTAAATCAGAGGTTCACATTGGGATTACCTGGAGAGCTTATAAAACCAACTAAGCCTAGCTACTACCCCTGGAAAATCTGATTTAGTTGACCTGGAGAGGGGTGTGGACATCACAATGTATACAGGGCCACTCCTGATGGATAGCTAATTGAGAACCATGACTTAAATTAGAGTCTATCACAGAGTTGGAAATGAGACTGGAGAGAGAGTGTTCTTAATGTTCTTATATTTCTAGACTAATTGGATAAAATCTAATTTCATCATTTACCTGCACACCCCTCCAGAAACTACATGCTCTCTGGCTTTCTATGAATTTCCAAATGTTTTAGGCTCAAACTGTTTAAGCTATTTACTTAAAACGGTATGTTTCTAGCTTCCCATTACTTCTCAGCCTTCATCTTACCTGATGATCCAACAAATTATAACTGGACATGTTTTTCTGAATATATTTCCAAAACATTTCTTCTCTCCACTCCCACTGTGATCAACTATACCCACAGCACAAGTAATTCAAAACCATGATTACCTATCGCATAAATTATATCAATAGTCCCACATGTGATCACCCTGATCTCTAGTTTTTAATCCTTTAATATCCTAAAAATATTATTAGGAAGATGGTATTCTATATGTATCTTCCTAATACTTCTGTCTTCATAACACAAAATTTCTCAGTTTTAGGAGCTCCATCATATACTGAAAAAATCCTCAGCTTAACATTAAAGACCTTTGTTAAAGAGTCTGTTGAATCCCCTACCATACATTCTCAGCTCATCTGAGTTCACCTAATGTGCAGGTGGAAAGTTTCCAAAATGTCAGATTTTTATCTCAAGTACCTGTTTTTCCATTATTATCCGAGGGATTTCTCCATCAACCTGGGAGCTTGACTAGCTGCCTGTATTTGCAACCTAGAGGCATATTGGTGTAGTAGCACTTATTCCTCAAGTTTCAACCAATGGGAAATGAGACTTGCCAAATGATTATCCGAACTTCCTCATCCTCTTTCTCTGTGTTCCTTATGGCGTGTCAGAGAGTTTCCTACAGGGATAGTGGTTGGCTACCAGTTTCCACAGAGGCTACTTACTCATCAGTGAACCATGTTTTTTTTCTTTTCTCCTTTCATGGTTTCACTCCCTCATTTTCCCTTCCTAGATTAGATCCTGAGTAAACTACCTGCACCTATGTCCTTGCCTCAGGGTCAGTCAACACAGACCAGAACCCTTGTGCCTTTCACCACATCTGATCCTTATTAACCTTAAACCCCACTCTGTGCTAAGCTGGATGACTTGAAATTCCCAAAGGATTTTTCTCTTATCAGTCTATTATTCACATCACTCCCTTCCTTAGAAAATCTTTCCCGCCTTTTAAAGAGTACCACCTTCCTTATCCACCTCACAGGCAACCTCCATGAAATCATGCCCAGTGTTCCAAGACCAAAGAGATTTCTGGAATGTTTGAACTTTCATAACTCTCATAGCACTCAGTATAATTCTCTTATTGGATGTGCCATTGTGTAGCTGCCTAATATCCTCATAAACACACACACAGGCATATGTACACATTACAATATACATTGCTGTTCAAACTGTGGATAGAAACAAAGCTTTTTTCAGTCTTTAGACAAGCAGGTTTGAAGATAATTTTTCAACTATTAAACATAAAACAAATACAAACTCTTATCTAATGTTTTGTGGCCCACAGACATGGCTCTTCAAAAACAGAGAGAAAAAAGGAAAGGTTATCATTATTATCTGACTTGATTGTTTTCCAGCCTCTATGACAGGAAACTTTTTATAATAAAAACTGGTACAGGTTGAATACAGCTATTATAACTTTAATTGTTAAATGCCAAGTGATAAGGATGAATAATATTATAATTCTCCAGTTTAGTAGACACATTTAGATTGGTGCAAGTTTTATATTGGTAGAAAAATAAGACATGGCCAAGACATAATTTTAAAGCATTCAATAAAGGATAGGGCATTATTTCACTAAATCTATATGAGAATTCACTTTTCCTTTGAAGTAAAGAGTGTGGTTTTGTCTCTTAAGATTGATTATCCACTAGCTGTTGGGAAAGCATTAAAATGACATACACAATTCCAGGTACAGTTAAGATCAACATTTCTCTCATTGTATAATATACTCAATCTTTTATATAGTGCTCTCAAAGTTCTTTTTCAAATAGGATTCAATCTAACAAATATTTATTGAAACTCATATATATAAGGCCTTGTGTTAAGTTGTAAAGGGTACAAATGAGGATGAAACAAGATCCTTGCCCTCAAGGAGTTTTCAGATACCCTGGACCAATTTATTAATGGTCATCTTTTGCATGAAACTACCTTTTTAGTGGTGTGAAGGATTTAAAAACACATGGCATAGCTGCTAGAGGCAAAGCTTGATTAACCCGAATGTTTTATGTCTCCAAAGAGTCAATGAACAAGACAAGAAAAGGAAATCCTAGACTTTTATGATCTAGTCAATTAAAAGAGAATTTAAATTTAACCAAAAGAGTTGAAATTACTTTGTCATTTTGCTTTTATACTAAGGAGTACCTTTAAAGATTTAATGTTACTGTAAACCAAACAAATTCTCAATTATGTATGACAGTCAACAGATGGCTAGAATATATATCCTGAAATAGTAAAATCCTGTCTGAGATTAAAAAAATAAAAGATGCCTTGGACTGAACCAGAAAAAGCACTGTCATTAATCATGCTAGGAGGACAATGACTATTAATTGCAAAATTAACAAGAAACTTTGGTTCTCCCAAGCTATATAGCAGTTTTTAAATGCCGTAACAGTCATCCTTCCACCTGCTGCCCAATTTGAGTGTTTACTGCTTTCTTACTGATAATGTACTTAGGCACACTGTTATTCTTATCTATTATTGGGAGTACCCAATTGCTAAACTGCTGTTCATTCACAGCAGTATTTAATCTCTAGCTAATACTCACTACTTCTTCTGATCCCACCTCAGAAACAATAACCAGTCTCCAATTGATCCCCAATTCCCTGAGACCCCTGCCTTCACAAAATCCTTCAGCAGGAACCCAAACATCACAAAACATGTATTCATCCTTCTTTATGTTTACAGCAGCAATGAACAGTCCCTCTGGGTTGTGTCCCTCATTTTGGTGATTCAATAAATATGATTCCGTCTGACTACAGATTTGGCTGCGGAGATCTTTGGATTAGGTTATAATAGCACATATGCCTAGGTAGCATAGCAAATAATGGGCTGGAGACATGGCTCAAATGCCCAGCAAGTGCATAAGCCCTGAGTTCAAATCCCAGTACTTCCCCCCAAAATAATACTTTAACTCCAACAACTTAACTCAACATACTATTCATAGATGACCAAAAAGATAAAATACATTTTAATTGTTCAAAAATCTTGCATAGTACCTGACTTCAAATTGTATTATAGAGATAAAGCAAAAAAGGCAGCATGGGTCCTGGCACAGAAATAGATATGTAGACCAGTGGACTAGAGGATCCAGAAATATGCCCATGCAGTTAATCACCTGATTCTCGATGAAGACAGCAAAAACATGTCAGAGAAAAGATAGCTTCTTCTACAAATAGTTCTGGGAAAACCGTATCCACATGTAGAACACTGAAACTAGATCCCTAATTCACTCTGTACCAAAATGTATTCAAAATGGGCTAGGAAATAATAGCAAGAATTTACAAGTGAGATTGCATCAAATTAAAAAGTTTCTGCAACAAAAACAAATACCAGAGTGAAAAGACAGCCTACAGAATGGGAGAAAATCTTTGTCAGCTATTCATTGCACAAGGGATTAATATCCAGAAAATATAAAGAACTCAAAAATTAAGCACCAAAAGAACAAATAATCCAATCAATAGATGGACAAATGAATTGACCAGACAGTTCTCAAAAGGACAAATGACCAACAAATGCATGAAAAATTGTTCAACATCCTTAGTTATAGAGAAAATGCAAATCATAATTACACTAAAATTCCATTTCACCCCAGTCAGAATGCATATTATCAAGAAAACAAACAACAACAAATGCTGGTGGGATGTGGGAGGGGAAAGAAAGGGACCCTTATACACTATTAGTGGGAATGTAAAATAGTGCAGGCACTATGGAAATTAGTGTGGAAGTTTCTCAAAAAACTGATAGTGGAACTAACATATGATCCTGCTATACCACTCCAGGGTATACATCAAAGAAATGTAAGTCAGCTTACAATAGAGACACTTGCACACTCATGTTGTACTATTCACAAGAACCAAATCATGGAATAAGCTTCGGTGTCCACTAACAGATGACTAGACAAAGAAAGTGTGGTGTATATTCAATATGGAGTACTACTCACCATAAAGAAGAATGAAATTATTTCATTTTCAGGAAAATGGATAGAACTAGAGATCATCATGTTAAGTAAAATAAGCCAGACTCAGAAAGACAAATATCACATGTTTTCTCTGATATGTAGAATCTAGATATTTTTAAAAAGACATGAAAGCAGAGAGACTACTTTTGTGGGGGGCATGGGGGAGATCAGCAGGAGGAGAAAGGAGGACAAGAGAAGGTGGTGGGAGGTGAATATAATCCAAGTTTGTGAGTATGAAAATGTCATGAAGAAATTCACTATTTTGTACAATTAAAAAGATTTTGTAAAATTTGTCTTCATAGATGATGGTTCTTTCCTTCCTTCCTTCCTTCCTTCCTTCCTTCCTTCCTTCCTTCCTTCCTTCCTTCCTTTTCAATCACATTCTTTTCCCCTCCATTTTTAGGTATAATTGACAAATAAAATCATATATATTTAAGGTATATAGTGTGATATTTTGATATATGAACTCATTATGAAATGATTTTCACAATCAAGCTAATTAAGATATTTATCTCCTCACATATTAATCTTTTGTTATGGTGAGAATACTTAAGATCTAATTTCCCAGCAAATTTCAAATATGCAATACAGTATTATTAACTATAGGTGTCATGTTATATATTATACCCCTAGAACTTCTTCATCTTATAACTAAAGTTTCTACCCTTTGACTAATATCTCCTTATTTTCCCCCAACCTCCTGCCTCTGGCAACCACCATTCTACCCTGTTTCTTTTTCTTTTCTTTCTTTCTCCAGGTGAGCCTCAAACTTACAATCCTCCTGCCCCAGCCTCCCAAGTGCTAGAATTACAGATGTGCATCACCGCACTCAGCTTTACTTTCTGTCTTTGTAAGTTAGGCTTTTCTAGATTACACACATAAATGAGATCTTGCAGGATTTGTCTTTCTGTGACTTACTTATTTCACTTAGTATAATGTCTTCCTGGTTCATTGATGTTATCACCAATGGCAGGAATTTCCTTCTTCTTTTATGGTGAGATAATATTTCCACATATATACATATATAAAACATATACATGTACAAACTCAAAATTTCTTTTTTAGTTGAGCCACATATAACAAAATCATAAAAAGCTTGAACATTTGGAATAAGAGATAGAGAAGGGGTGGCAAGGTAGAGTAGGATATTCAAGACTTAGAAAAAAAGCATAGGTCTTTTCACACATTCTATAAAATAACAGTTATTTTAATATAGTGGGACATATTCTATACAAGAGAAGTCTGTTGACTCCAAAATCCATTTTCTTTTCTCTTTCTTCTCTAGTTTATCAGAGCACACAACTATGTGGAATGAAGATCACTTTTTCCAGTTTTCATTCAGTCAGGTTTGTCTTTGTGACTAGGTTCTGTTCAATGATATATAAAGAAAATGGTGGCATATTACCTTCCTAGTAACCCTGTTAAAAGAGACATTTTACCACTTAATTAGTGATAAAAATTGGCATATCATCCGTATACATGCCGATTGGAATATGGATTTGATGGATGGAGCTAAAGCTGACATCTTGACTGGAAGGTAGTGGCCTAATAATGATGATAGAGAAAGAATAGAGAATGATGTCCAGGCTGGGCTGTTAATGAACACAGAGATGCTTATCAGCCATAGAGTTTCCATCCTTGATAACTACAGATAAGATAGAAATGGACTTCTATGTTGTTCAAGGTACTATTATTTTGGATTGAATGATTGCCATAAACAAGCTTAACCTTAGTCAAATAAAGAAATAATAAGATACATGGAGGGAAATCAAAATGAATTGAACATTCCAAAAGTTTTTAACAGACTTTTAAAAATGAAAAAGAACATGGGTTTCAAAGAACATATATTCAAAAGGGTATATAACACAATGGCCAGACAGATATTCCATAATTGCCTTGGGAAGGAGAGAAAAGATATCAAATACTGTATTTTCACTTAAGACACCATTTGAATGCTTTAAGTACACATTGTCACTGAAGATAATGAGAATTATAACTTAGTCAAAAATATTGTGATGATAGAATACTCCAATAAATATAAAAGCATCTCACTCAGATTAGGTTTACTTGGACTGATTGGTAAAAAGGTGAAAAAATATGGCCTACTTCATAATTTTGTTCTGCCAGATTGTTTTGATGAAGAATACTTAATACAAATTGTTTCTGTCTATAAACATAGGGAAAAGAGGAGTTGGGTTTCTTTTTATTTTATTTTCAAGTAAATATACTTTTAATTTTTTTCATTTTTATTTATGTATTTATTTATTTATTCATTTTTGTTCATTTATTCACATGTGCATATATTTTTTGGGTCATTTCTCCACCCTGCCCCCCTCCCCCACCTTTCTCCTAACCTCAGTTTCAGGCAGGTCCCGTTCTGCTCTTATCACTGATTTTGTTGAAGAGAAGACACAAGCATAATAAGGAAGACAAAGCGTTTTTGCTAGTTGAGTTAAGGGTGGCTATACAGAAAGATTCCTACTATTGCTTTCATGTACCCATGTGTCACGACCCATGTTGAGTCAACGCTAACTGATCTTTACATTGGTTCCTGATCCCCTTCTCATGATAATCTGTCGTTTTAAGGTTTCTGTATTAGTTCCTCTGCAGTGGGGACATCAAACACTTTCATGTTTTGGATTTTCTACCTATTCCTATGTCTCCCGTATGTGCTCTCCCCTTGTCATGTGATCCAAGTCCAACCACATTGCTGCATTTGCCCTTGATCTAATGTCCGCATATGAGGGAGAACATACGATTTTTGGTCTTCTGAACCTGGCTGACCTCACTCAGAATGATGTTCTCCAGTTCCATCCACTTACCTGCAAATGATAAGATTTCATTCTTCTTCATGGCTGAGTAAAATTCCACTGTGTACAAGTTCCACATTTTCTTGATCCATTCACCAATAGTGGGGCATCTTGGTTGTTTCCATAACTTGGCTATTGTGAATAGTGCTGCAATAAACATGGGTGTGCAGGTGCCTCTGGAGTAACCTGTGTTGCATTCCTTTGGGTATATCCCCAGGAGTGGGATTGCTGGATCATATGGCAGGTCTATGTTTAGATTTTTAAGAAATCTCCAAATTTTTTTCCAGAGTGGTTGCACCAGCTTGCATTCCCACCAGCGGTTCCTTTTTTCCCACATCCTCGCCAACACTTGTTGATGGTGGTGTTTTGGATGATGGCTATTCTAACAGGGGTGAGGTAGAATCTTAGTTTGGTTTTGATTTGCATTTCCTTTATGGCCAGAGATGGTGAGCATTTTTTCATGTGTTTTTTGGCCACTTGAATTTCTTCTTTTGAAAAGGTTCTGTTTAGTTCAATTGCCCATTTCTTAATTGGTTCATTGATTTTAGGAGGGTTTAGTTTCTTAAGTTCCCTGTATATTCTGGTTATTAGTCCCTTGTCTGATGTGTAGCTGGCAAATACTGTCTTCCACTCTGTGCATGGTCTCTTCAGTTTAGAGACCATTTCTTTTGTTGTGCAGAAGCTTTTTAATTTTATGAAGTCCCATTTATTCATCCTTTCCCTTAGTTGCTGGGCTGCTGGGGTTCTATTGAGGAAGTCTTTGCCTGTACCTACTTGTTCCAGAGTGTTTCCTGCTCCTTCCTGTAGTAACTTCAGTTTCAGGGGTGATATTTAGGTCCTTGATCCATTTTGAGTTTATACTAGTCCAAGATGGCGACCAGAACATAGCCACAGACCTTCTGACCTCCGTGATCCAGGGACTTT
Organism: Castor canadensis; assembly: GCF_047511655.1. NCBI lineage: Eukaryota > Metazoa > Chordata > Mammalia > Rodentia > Castoridae > Castor > Castor canadensis. The sequence goes on from NC_133405.1 coordinate 115,369,576, forward strand.
GACAAGAAGCTGGAGACTTGCTTGAATGAGGTAAAACACCAGGGAGAGCTGAAACATCAGCACTCTGAACCCCTAGCTCCTGGGAGGCCTCTCCACACCACCATACACTAAAAGAATAGCAGGCCAAGCTATTGCATGCCAAGCCTTGCCCCATAGGCCCACGGAGCCGCTGCTCCATACCCCGTGGGATCTCTGATCCTCCAGCCCTGCTCTTCTGCCCCACCAGGGCTGTGCTACCCCAAACTCCCACCCCTCAGACCTGCAGGGTTTCTTTTTAAATGCATGCAAACTGACACTCATAATTGGATACACAAAATGTGGATTAACTTAACATGTCTGTAAACAACATTGGTATTGTCAATTTTCCCCATTTCTCCCAGTGACATTCATCAATTTTCAGTTCCTTGAACATGTCAAGATTTTCCCACCTTGAGGGCTTTGGCCCAGTTGTACTTTCCAATGGAACAGCTCTCCCTGCTTCAGTTAAATACTATGTACACTTCAGAGCCTGAGTTATGAGTGACTTTCAGATAAAATGTTTCCTAAGACTCTTAAATTGAATGAACTAGTCCACAGTAACTGGGATATATTTGATGCTCAATAAAAAATTCATTGAATCAACTGTCATTCAATGATGCACAATCAAACAATTGTCAAATACTAATAAGGCACATGGAAAGTATTACAATCACACCAAAGAAAGAGAGACAAACTCTATTTGAGGGGTTTGGAGAATGCATTGTGTATGAACTAACACTGAATTTGAGTTTGAAATGCTATGTAACCATGCAAAGATTTTTTTTAAAAAAAGAAAGGGTATTTTAGAAACAAGAAACACCATATTCAAAAGTATAGAGGCATAAAATAAAATAAAATTTTAAAGTAGTAGATGTAGGTGGTGGAATGATGAGAGGCACTGAGACCAGTTGGGAATTCAGTGTTATAAAATAATCAAGATATGATGAGGATTCAGGCTAAGGCAGTCATAATACCTGGCCTTTTTCACCCTTCTTACGACTTCCTTAAATGACAGGTGCATATACTGATGCCCTCAACAGGGGAACAGAGCAAAGAGAGTGACTCTTAGTTTCCTGAAGTCACAATTTTCCAAAGGTGATTTTGATACTGGCCCCTTTCCAACCACACTATTTTATATACTGAATTCTTGCTATTAAAGGCTCTGTATTTTGGTAATTCCCAGTGTCTAGCTTACCTCACACATGTTTCAAGTCTCACCCTTTTCTATCACCACTTCTGTTCCATCTCTTTATCCTTCTGCTAATCTGATAAACTGAAAAATATAAATGTGATCATGAGACAAAATATTTCCATTAATTACAGTTCTAATTTTTTGCTTTGATCTGTGAAGTCTTCTGAAAGCAAAAATGAGACTTCATTACCTTAAATATAACTACTTCTTCACATTGTTATTGCACAGTGAAGATCATGCTGGATTTTATTTTTAAGAGCAATGATTCTTGACCTTAGTTGCTCATTTGACTTACCTGGAAGTTTATCAAACTCTCTATGCCCATGTCATATCTCATACTAAGTAAACAAGGATAGCAATAATTTTTAAACTTTCCTTATACCAAAGTACACCAAATATTTGAGAGGGAGAGCTCTTACAGGATTCTGAAGCTTAAATATGCATACAAATTGTCTGAGGATCTTGCTCAAATGCAGATTCTGAGTCCATAGGTATAGGATGAGGCCAGAGATTTTACATTCCTAAAAAGCTCACAGTTGATCCTGATGCTGTTGACCTGAGGACCACACTTTTTTTATTCATTTATTCACACGTGTGTACATTGTTTGAGTCATTTCTCTCCCAGCCCCTCTCCCCACCTCACTTCCAGGCAGAACCTGTTCTGCCCTTATCTCTAATTTTGTGGAAGAGAAGACATAAGCATAATATGGAAGACAAAGCATTTTTGCTAGTTGAGTTAGGGACAGCTATTCAGAAAATTCCTACTATTGCTTTCACGTACAAATGTGTTACAACCCAAGTTGATTCATCTCTAACTGATCTTTACACTGGTTCCTGATTCCCTTCTCATGTTGACCTCTGTCAATTTAAGGTTTCTGTATTAGTTTGAGAACCACACTTTGTGTAGCCAGGACTTAGTGCACCCTAATGTTCTGCTATGAAATCATTTTAGGATTTTTTTTAATTGACCCATAATAATTATACATTTTATGGAGTAGAGTGTGATGTTTCTATACATGTATGCAATGCATAGTGATCAAACCTGGGTAATTAGCTTTTCCATCTTCTTAAACATTTACCATTTCTTTGTGTTGGGAACCTTAGAACTCCTCTCTTCTAGTTCTTTACAAAATCTATAATAAATTGGGCTGCAGATGTGGCTCAAGAGGTAAAGCACCTGTCTCACAAGTGCAAAGCCCAGAGTTCAAACTCCAGTACCACCAATGGCACCATCCCATTCTTCTAAAATCTATAACAAATTAGTGTGGACTGTACTATCCTACTGTGTTATAGAATATTACAACTTATTCCTTTAATGTAACTGTATTTTGGCCCCTGTTATTTAACTGCCCTGGATTCTTCCTTCTTATCTCCCTTCATAACTTTTAGTGACCAATGTATTTTCTGTTTCCACATATGAGTAAGAACATATGGTATTTGTCTCTCTGTGCCTGCCTTATTTTACTTACCATACAGCCCTCCAGTTCCCTTCATGTTGCCACTAATAACGGAATTTAATTTTTATATGGTTAAAAATATTACATTGTGTGTATATACAAAATTGTCTTAATCTACTTATGTGTTGATTCCATATACTGGCTACAATGAATAGTACTGCAATAAACAAGGATTGTAGATATCTCTTTAATAGACTAATTTTATCTCCTATGGCTACAAAGTCAGTATTGCTGGATCATATGGTAATTCTATTTTTAGATCTTAAGGAACCTCTGTACTATTTCCCATAACAGCTATACTAATTTGCATTGCTACCAACAGTGTACAAGAGTTCCCTTTTCTCAGCATAGGATATTTTAAATGAAATACTATAATCTGTGATTGTCAAGAAACATTTTTTCTTCCTCATTGCCCACAAGGCTACATCTATAGTTTTACTTAAGTATGCATCCCTTGTTTGGCCTTCCCTTTTACATTCTAAGTAATTGATTGAGTGCTAATGAAAAGCCGAATACGCTTTACTTCATGTGCTGAGATTTGCACATGAAGAAGTAATGCATTACATAATTTACCCTTTTAATAGGACTTAATGGCCTTGAAATGTGAAAGTCTATGCTCAACTGACCCTTAATCAAAGAATTTTAAAAGGATACCTAGTAAATTAATGCATAATCATAATAAGAATGTTAAATGAACTTTTAACAGATGCCAAACAAGTTAAGCCCATTTAGAATGACCTTTTCTGTCTAAAAAGCAGGCATTTATTAAGAGATTAAAGTTGATCTACAGAACTAAAAGATGCCAACTGCACACCAGTTACTTCCTTCTCACATACAATTCTAGACACAAGAGAAGGAGAAAACTGTTTACACTGTTTCAAACTAGGGTTGATGGATTTGAACAGAATTGCTATGAAAAGTTTCATTTCTTATTTGTGTGTGTGGCCTTGCTTATATGTGGAATACCTATTTCAAATGCATCAATCTTTAGGATATGGTCCTTAATGACATCTTTGACTTCTATTCATCAGAACTCAAGCTATAAGGAGATAGCATAAGTTTCCCTTTATCAGCCTGTGCACCAGTTTCTACCATCCTTAACTTTGTGAACTTCAGACCTCTTTTGACTCAGTCCCTGGAATAGTCCCTGAAATTGTACAACTACTTTTTTAAAAGTTTAAAATTTGAGACGGGGTTTTGCTATTTTGTTTAAGGTGACATCAAATTTGCTGCATAGTCCAGGGTGGCCTTGAACTTATGATCTTCACTGCTAGGATTACAGGTTTGAGCCACCACGCCTGGCTTTATTGCATGGCTTCTAAATAAACCACCCACTCTCTCTCTCTCTCTCTCTCTCTCTCTCTCGCTCTCTCTCTCACACACACACACAGAGTGAGAGAGAGAGAGAGAGAGATTCATGTTTGATAAACTGTTGTCTAGGAGCTCATGGGTTGAGTTAATAGGTGAAACACACACATTTACCTTCCCTCATAGCATCCTATTGGAATGACAAAGTAAATAGTATAGATGGGATAAATCCAATATAATGATGGGAAAGAGATTTGAATACAGTTTTGAAGATGGAAAGGAGATATAGTTACATTGATAAATGAGGGAAGAGGAAAACATAACTAATAAAATACAAAGGAAAAGCACACAGTTTTTCTCATGCAAAAGCTCCTGAGAGGGTTGGCATTTTCCACCTGGAAAAGCCCTGAAAGACACTTTCAAAGCAGAGAGGGAAGACATGGAGGGAAAGCAGGAGTGGATTCCTGGATAGGTTTTTCAGGCGAGTAACTAAGGGGCTGTCCATGCAATAATTTACTATGCCAACAGGAGAATGAAAAGAAATTCCAGGAAGGCAGTCATGTACAGTAGGCCAAGAGAATAACCAGACCAAATATTCATCACTTTCCATGTTCCAGGCATTGCTCTCAGTTCTAGCAACAACCTGAATGCCTCAGTCTCTAGTTTCATAGAATGTACATTCCCATGGTACAGGCCAACAATAAACAAATAATCCAACATACATGTGGCTAATGATAAGGGACAAGAAGAAAAAGAAAGCAATCAGCAGAAATAAAGAGTAGGGAGGTGATATTCTAGACAAGGAGGTCAGGGAGGATCTCTTTAAGGATGTGGCATCTGAACAAAGGCTTACGGAAGTGAAAAGAAGGAGTCATGTGATACGGAAGACTGCAGGTTTGAGGACTATCAATGAGGTCATGTAGCAAGGCCTAATAAGTGAAGAACAGAGTTGTAGAGAGAGCCAAGAACAGAGCTGGGGCATATAACACTATACGTTTCTAAATGTGATGGAAAGGTGTATCTATCATCTATCTATCTATCCATCTATCATCTATATCTATCTAGCTAGCTAGCTACCTATTCATACATCCATCTATTTATCTATCTGTTATTATTGTTGTACTGGGGGTACATTGTGATATTTACAAAAGTTCTTACAATATATCGTAGTGGAAAGTTATTGATGGAAAGCCTTTAGATAGTGGGCACTCACAATCTCACATATCCTTAAGCATCACTCTTTGTGTGGAGAATCAGTTGTAGGCAAGCAGGAATGGAAGATCAGGAAGGAGGTTATTGTAGGAAGTGAAGTCAGACAAGATTCTGGCCAAGGGTAAGGTGGTAATGATGGTGAAGTATTGGATCTGAGATACATTTTGAAGGAAGAGTTGACAAAATTTGCCACTGGGTTGGTTGGGTGGATTGTAGGATATGAATGAAGTATAACTGACAGAATAAGAGATCAGAAGTCTTCAGGAATCAAGTCTTGGTAATGTTAACTTGAGTACCTCAATCTAGCCATGCCTCAAACCTCAAGAGGAGGCTGGTATAGTTTCATTTTAAAAATTTCTGCCTAATAGCAAAGCATTAAGAAATATGCAAGCAATACAAGGAATGCCACACCCTGACTTTTGCAGAAGTAGTGGCTCATGGCAAAATTATGTTTTTTAAATGGGTAAACAGTGATGTTTACTTCAGTGTCTATAAGAGAATAGCTAGTAACACTGTTGAATAAAAGCTCAATCAGGACAAATTATTATCCAGTGCTGTGTAAATGTTTTTGCCTGCTTTCTCCCTTGCTTATCTAAGGAACTGCATGTCTTAGAACACAATGGCAACATGGTTTTCAAAGATAAACAAGCTCAGCAGAAGACTGCAGAAGTAGTTCTTGCATCATTTCAGCCAACTCTTCCATATCAGGTGGATTGACCTCCTGGAAACCAGTAAGGGGTGAAGGACCATGAGTTTCTTTCTCAGATGTCTCTGATTTCCTGCCTTATACTCTTTTTTTTGATACAGGATGTTACTATGTATCCTAAGCTGACCTGAAATTCACTATTTAGCTGAGGCTGGCCCTTGAACTCTCGATACTCCTACCTCAGCCTCCCTGAGTGCTGGGATTATAGGTATGCACCACCATACCCAGTTCTGCCTCTTTGTATCTTCTTGCCCATACCTTTGATTCCTCATATAGGTATACGGACAGCTGGAGGAAACTCCATGATAACCTTTAATGTTGGCAGATGGAAACCAATGGATAAATGCTGCTGCCACCTCTTTTGGGTGGACAATTGTGGGATGCATTCTATATATGTCTGAGCAGATCCTGATGGAATTGTTCTCTGTTCCTCACAGCAGTGACCATGGTTATTCACTTTAATATTGGCTTTTCCTCATTTCCAGTTTCTTTTCTCCTGCACCCTCACTACTACTTCCAGTCCTCATGTCATGCTCTGCTTCCAAGAACTCAAGCAAAGGAAGCCTCTTTTATGACCCAGCCATACCCACTGTAGCAAAAGCATCAGTTTTGGAAATAGAGGTTCTGATTCTCTTCATTACAAGCATTTTGCATGCTGAAAATAAATTCATTTTTGTTTATTTACATTTTTTGTTCTTCATGTGTTTGTCATTGTGGGTTCAGAGAAAGCAACTGGGTTGAATGGCACTACTAATGTTAAATGCACTTAACTCTGGACCTACTTATTGACTGTGGTGATTCCTTATTTCCAGCACATCTGTCACATATATGTACAGAAAATTTTGAATGGACAAATTTAATTGGGAAATTTATCACTGCAGAAAATCTGATGCTTCTGACTTACAGAAATTATGATCTAGCTCTAATAGCTCAAATTTGTGAGGCACTGTTAATGTTTTTAAAGACATATAACATTATTTCATACATTAAACAACTTTTTGAAGTAAACACAAAATATATTTATTCTCAGATTTGTTAAACTAGAAATTGGAGCGGTTAAGACAGCTGGTATTTGGCAAGAGGGAGGGCTGGCTTAATTGGTAAACCCCACACAATCATAGGAAAGGAGTAAAGGCTGGGTAACTAATGAAGTTAAAAGATAAATAAGTGTGGAAGAAATGTTTCACTCATAGCTCTGCTCAGCAGTTGTTTGTAGAATGCCTTTAATATGCGCCACAATATAGACCGTATGTATAGTGATTGTATAGAGTAAGTTGCTAAGAAAAGTTGGAGGACCAGGCCTGCTGGCACATGTCTGCAATCCCAGCTACTTGGAGATGGAGATCGGGACTGTGGTTTAAGGTCAGGATGGGCATAAAGATAGTGAGACCCCTATCTCAACCCATAAACTGGGTGTGGTGGTGTATGCCTGTAATTCCAGCTAGACAGGAGGTATGAATAGATGGATCAAGGTCCAAGCCAGCCTGGGCAAAACTCACAAGACCCTACCTAAAAAATAACTAAAGCAAAAGGAGCTAGAGGCATAGTTCAAATGGTACAGTACTTGCCTGAGTTCAAACTCTAGTACTACCCCACAAAAGTTGGAGGTTAAAAGGAAGGAGATATTACATCCCCCATATAGGAGAGGGGTCTGTAAGTAAAATTACCATTGTCAAGCATGCAGGACCTTAGAGTAATGATTTTCAAACTGACCAATCAAATCAATGGGCAATAAGTTTTAAACCCGCCAGTGACTTGAATGTATCAATTAGATAATTTGGTCAACATCTGATAACAGTATGGATTCATAATTGGCAGACTTAGTAAAACTAAATCAATTTGGTGAATGCTCTTCCTTAAATGGAGTGGTTTCTTGATTCAGGAAGTTAGTTTTAGAATATTTCAGGATTACTGTGAGCATAAAAGTCATGATTCCATCTCAGCAATCGTGTAACCCCTAAGAGATACTGTTGCCTTCTTTGTAGCTCATATGAATGAAACAAATAATGATGACTTGATCTTCTTTAGGAGTTTCATGAATCAGCAGCTAAAAACTATTGATTCTTCCATAAACGTGGCTTTCAACATTCTAAGTCTTGGAACACAAAGGAGAGGGGCTATCTCTTGGGTTTTATCAACTACAATTGTCTACAATAGTGTTTATACAATATTTTGCCTTGAAAAATAAGGAAAACACTATTGGTACTCCCTGTCATTTCTTTACTGAAGAAACTGAATTCTAAGTCATTCCAGCTCTGCTAAGCCTAGATTGAAAATTCATATCATGTTTCAAATCATCATGCCTTCTCAGGTCAAGTGCAGCTTGCTGTCAAAGGTCAGTTGTACAATTTTATCCAGCTTTATTCCCACCTGGACTTCACTCCTACATCCTTTAGTGTAAACTGCATTACTTTGAAGTTGAAGGTTGCATTCAAGCAGGCAGAACAGCTCACTCCCACCCTGAGTTGGAACAGATAATGGATTCCACAGAGCAGGTGTCCAATTGGCCAAGGTCATCACACAATGAGTCAGTGTAAATATCCAAATTGCAGTTGTGGACAAATTCAGCATATGACAGGTTCGTTTGATGAGTGTCCTTTTGTCTAGCTGTCACAGTGGTTTGTGAACATGGAACAAATCAAATGAGAAAGCACGTGCCAGCTATAGAAGGTTATGCCTTTGTTAATCTTGTAGCACCCAGCAAGCTGGCATTACTTGGTACAAAACACACTGGTGTATCTGGATGATTTTAGTCTTCAGGAGCTATTAAAAAATAGAAAGTAGAAAGATGAAGTCAGTTTTCTCTTGATGTTTCCAAGGATGAATACTTGTGAAGGACAAGCAAGCAAGCTCTCCTTAGAAACAAGGGATCCAAAGAGCCTAGAAAGTCCTTTAGAGTTGCAAATGGAAGATCAGATCACAACTTTAAAGAAAAAAACAAGAAAATCAGAAGACACTGCTATTAGGAAAGAACAGGAGCAATAACAACTATATTACAAGTTTATGTTTCTCAAACAATGCCTAAAATTCAAAGAAATATGTGAAGTATGAATGATTAAGCTCAAACAAAATGGTTTTAGATTCCCATGATATTTTGATGTGTTATTGAGATGAAAGAATTTTAGAAAAATCTTTGAAGGAATTAGGTAAAGTGCACATACTAAAACTAAATTCTAGCAGTTTCTTTTCTGATTTTATAGGCTAATGTAATGTTAAATGCTTTGTTCAATATTAAGTAATTAGAAAGTAAATGATTGTAAATTTAAGTTACTTATGTTTCAATGTAGTAGATGGGCCAGCAAAGATTTTTGTAATTGATTATAATGAGAAAAAATATTATAATCCTTTAAGGATTTAGAACAGGGTGTACATATTAACACTGGTTTATACAATTTTATTATTTCACAAATGAGAAGGCTGAGGTTAGACATGTTTGAGAGTCCATCTTACCCCAGTCAGAATGGTTATCATCAAGAATACAAAAAGCAACAAAAGCTGAGGAGGATTGGGGGAAAAGGAACACTTATCATTGTTGATGGTTATGTAAATTAGTTCAGCTACTATGGAAATCAGTATGAAGGTTCTATGGAATCTAAAAATAGAACTATCATATGATCCAGCCATTACACTCAGGGGTATATATCCAAAGGAATCAAAGTCAGCACACAGTAGAGATAAATATCTGCAATATCCATGCTTATCATGGCACTATTCACAATAGCCACATTGTGGAATCAGCCTAGGTGCCCATAGTGGAGGACTGGATAAAGAAAATGTAGAATATATATACAATGGAGCTTGATTTAACCATAACAAAACAAAATCATGTTGTTTGCAGAAAAATGTTTGGAACTGGAGATCATCATGTTAAGCAAAATAAGCAAGATGCAGAAAGATGAGTGTTACATTTTTCTCTCATATGTAGAGAAAGAGAGAGAGAGAGAGCGAGAGAGACTAGAAGAGGGACTATTAGGGAATTGGAGGGACATCAGGGCAAAGGAGAAGGGGAGGATAAAGGAGGGTAATATGGGGGTGGGCACTTTCAAAATATATGTGTGTATGAGATCGTCACAATGGAACCTTCTACTCAATAATTAATAAGTGCTAATAATATTAACAATAAAAGAACACATTGGGAGGTTGAAGCTTGTTTCCAGGAGTTTGAGATCAGCCTAGCAACGTAACAGGATTTCATCTCAAACACAAACAAGCAAAGAAAGAAAGAGTATACAAAAAAAGTAATGTTATATCTTTAGAATGGAAGAGCCCAAATTGAAGGCCAGGTCTTTTGATTATTAACCCAGTTCTCATGTTACTTTGCCACAGTGCTTGTAGCATTCTGATATCAAAACAGGCTTCCAGAACAATGAGTCTAACAAGGCCTGCTAAGCTTGTTTTTTTTTTACCAGGATAAGTACAGCAGTAACTATGTGGGAATGCTTGGCCTCTGTTTCAAGTCTAGGGTTATAGCCTCCTCCTCAATTTCAAGAGGTAAAGTTGGCCAAGAAATATGTTGTTTGAGTATCTACTATGTATCAGACATTGTACTAATTGCTAGGTACAGAGTGACAGATTCCTTGCCCTCAAGGGATTGTTGCACTGTTTGGGAGAGATAATCCACAAGCATTGAATAACTAACTAAATAAATCTTTAGGTGTTAGGAAGAAAATAATATCATAACTAGCATGATCAACTTAAAATGGAAACTCCTGTTTTTCAGATAGGCTGGTTGGTGGGTTCATTAAACAGGAAGATTGTTAAGTAGAAAAAACAATACCCCAAATAGTAGCTTGAAAACTGGAAATGGCAAATAATGAAGTGGACAATGAGCTAACATCATCAATATATGTTATTGTTGTGGGCCAGGTGACCCATCCAGTATTTTGAGTCTGGGCCAAGAAATGTGTACCTGTAGAAAAAGAGGGTCAAAAGCTTCTAGGCAAAGGGGTGAGCTTCCCTAAGAGAGATTAGAACTGTGGTGGTGTTGGTGCCATACCACCTCTTGACCCAGAAGTTATCCCATGTTGTCCTATTAAAAAATAAGAAGAAAAGAACCTAACAATTATCATGTTTCAAACATTCTTCTAAACTTTTTACATTAGTTAATTAGCTCACATATGAGGATTATCTCATAGATATTATTGTCTACTTTTTGCATATGAAGAAACTGAGGCATAGATGTCTTAAAGTAACTTCCCTGTGATAAGCTGAGTAATGCCTTCTCTGCTAAAGATGTCCACATCCTAATAATAAGAACCTGTGAATTTGTTATCTTACAGAGTAAAAGAGACTTTGCATATGTGATTCAGTTAAAGATTTTGAGATGGTGATACTGTCTTGAGTTATCTGGGTGGGTGTAATACAATCAAAAAGATGCATGAAAGAGTTAGAGAAGGAGATGGAAACAGAAGTTGGTATGATGTGGCCAGAAGCCAAGGAATTCAAGTAGCTTCTAGAACTTGGAAAAGGCAAGGAAATTAGAGTCTACCCAGAGCCTCCAGAAAGAAACGTCACTTCGATTTTAGTGCAGCAAAACTGATTTCAGATTTCTGGCTTCCAAAACTGTAACACGATAAATTTTTGTTGTGTTGCCTTAAGCAACTACATTTGTGGTAATTTTTTTATAGCAGCAATAGGAAAGTAATACATTGCCCAAGGCCACGGAGCTACAAAATAACAGGGCCAGGATCAAAACTGCAGCAAACTGGTGCCTGTGAGAGATTGAACCACTATGCCATAGGACCTCTCACAGGCAGAATAAATTTTTAAGTTGAAAGCAAAATGAGGGTCTCCTTCATTTTCCTCTTATGCTCATGGGCCCCAGAGAACCTAAAAAAGGAAAAAGAAAGAAAGAAAAAAAGAGGATCCTAAATGGACTAGTGTATGCTAATCCCCTTTCCTGCTCTACATCTTCAGTCCTGGATCCAAGACATCACTAACATAATTCCTTCATTTTAGAGAATAGGAATGTGAGGACCAAAGGATTGCGATATTGAACTTACAGGGCTGGTTGGTAAAACAATTAGCTAATTACACAAGGAGCATGCGGTGGTGAGAGGAGACTCACTGATCTCAGTGCTTGTGTGGAAGGACGGAATGTGGCAAATGAAGACCAGGAACCAGGCTTCCAGTTGCTTGTAGGTATCATTATTAGCTTAGGAAGGGTGGCAGCAGAAACAATTACACACTTACCAATATAATTCTTCCACAGGGATCAAAAGGTCTCACTGTAACAATTGTGTTTATTCCAAAGTTTCAGCTATTTTTACATCCTGGTCGCTTCCCCCCAGCTAACACAGCATCTAGGACACAGTGGGTGCTTATAAATATTGATTGAATTAAACAGAATATTTATGAAAGCACACTTCCGCCAGGGCTTTTCAAATGTTAAGGTGCACGTGAATCCCCTGGGGACATCGTTAAAATTCAGGCTAGAAGTTCTTCCTGGGCTTGAGATTGGGCATTTCTACTGAGTTCCCATAAAATGCTGATGCAGCTGGTCTATACTTTTCAAGGTCTCAGAAAATGAGCCCTCCCTATCGATATACAATATATAAGTCCCACAAAGTGTGATAATTTAATGAAAGTTTACAAAGACGGCACAGAAACAGAGTTTTCGCCTTTTAGGTATCCTGCTTCCCCCAATAAAGGGACCAAATTAGATGTCAGGGTTCAATGGAAAGAGTTGGAAAAGTGCCCCAACTCCCTGCTCTAGGCGCTGGGCTCCCTTCTTCCAAAGGCAGGGGACGAGGTAAAGGGAGGAAGGAGGGAAGTGTCCAGGAGCTCCCACGCAGCCGCTCCTCTCCAGTTTCCAGCTTCTAAGGAGTATTTGCCCTTTTGAACCTCCGAGGTCACGGGCGAACACATGGAAGCGCAACGCCGCGCCCCCCTCTGCGCCCTTGCCCAAGCGGAGGAGGCGGACGCGCTTGCGTGCGCGCTCAGTATAAATAAGTCTTAGGCTGCGGCCAGTGGGCAGAACTGGCTGCGGGAGCTGCGGGCCATGGCGGAGGAGGACCACCCGTGGCAGGGCAGCATCCTTTACAATATGCTGATGAGCGCAAAACAAACACATGCTGCTCGCGAGGAGCCCAAGGGGGCTCCGTGTTGGGGCTGCTCTTGCGGTGCCGACCCCCGCGTGGGTAGAGAGGGGCTGCCAGGCGGGCGGTCCGTGGCGCTCCTATACCGCTGCTGCTTTTGCGGTGAAAACCACCCGCGGCAGGGCAGCATCCTCTACAACATGCTCACTAGCGCCAAGCAAACGCACATGGCTCCCGAGGCACCCAAGGCGCGGCTGGGGGCTCCGTGCTGGGGCTGCTCCTGCGGTGCTGAGCCCCAGATGCGTGGAGAGGGTCCGCCTGGCGGGCGAACCGTGGCGCTTCTGTACCGCTGCTGCTTTTGTGGTGAAGACCACCCAAGGCAGGGCAGCATCTTATACAGCTTGCTCACGAGCGCCAAGCAAACGCACGTGGCCCCGGAAGCGCCCGAGGCACAGCCAGGAGGCGCATGGTGGCAACTCTCTTACTGTGCTCAGAGGCTGAGGGGTAGAGAGGGGCTGCCAGGCGGCCAGGCCATGACGCTTCTGTACCACAGCTACTTTTGCGGTGAAGACCACCGTCAGCAGGGCAACACCATCTACTGCATGCCTAGGAGCGCAAATCAAACCCAAGCGGCTCCAGAAGGGCGACTGGGGGCCCCCTGGTGGGACACCTCCTGTGGCGCGCAACGCCTGGTGACCCTCAAGAGTCCACAGATAGTCTGCGAGGCTGCCTCTGCTGGCCTGTTGAAGACGCTGCGCTTTGTGAAGTACTTGCCCTGCTTCCAGGTGCTGCCCCTGGATCAGCAGCTGGTGCTGGTGCGCAGCTGTTGGGCGCCCCTGCTCATGCTAGAGCTCGCCCAGGATGATTTACACTTCGAGACTGTGGAGATTTCAGAGCCCAGTATGCTGCAGAGGATCCTCACCACCAGGCGGCGGGAGACCGAGGGCCAGGAGCCACCGCCCCTATCCACACCGCAGCCACCTTTGGCATTGCCTCGAGAGGCTGGGCAGTTGCCCTCGGCCGCCGCGGTCCGAGCCATCAAGAGCTTCCTGGTCAAGTGCTGGAGCCTGAATATCAGTACCAAGGAGTATGCCTACCTCAAGGGGACTGTACTCTTTAACCCGGGTAAGAGTGCTAGCCTTGGGTGTGGGCTTTTCTCGCGTCAGAAAAGTTTTGGGCAGTGCCTCCAGGACCAGGCACTAAAACAGTTTTCGGTGATGGTGGGGGTGTCGGGGAACAGGTGAACAATCGCGACTAACTCTTGGGGGGCTGATTCTGGGAACCACTCCTAGTGGGTGAGCTGCTGCCGAAAACTCAGCAGGGAAGGGGGTGTTTCTTGATGTTTCTACTTGACTTTCTACGGTGCAGAAACGTTTCTGCCTTCATGGGCCATAGCCATTTCTTTTTCTCTAGCTTTCTTTAAAATTCATCTGCATAACTTTGAAGAAGTTTTTGCTCACTATGAATGTCTTCCTGAAACTCCATTCTTAAATTTACTAGAACCTTTTAGTTGGCGGAAATCTATTAAGTCTGTGAGGAAAGGAAGCGTGGAAAGAACCCCACACACCATCTCTTGGGGATGCTGTCAGGACACTGGACTTAGCGTTTCACGGATCTTCCTTTGGTCATTTGTATGGTCCTAAGCATCACAGACTCTCCCATCCTCCTTGTCTCTGTGAATACCAGGTTGGCAAAGTGCAGGAAAAAGTCACAGTAGAGAGGGAGGGGCAGCACTACTATATTTTAAAGTTTAAAGAAACCTTAGGGACCGCCTAATCAATCCTGCACCCTTCCCCCCACCCATTTTTACCAAGTGTCCCATCGAGTCCCAAATTCCTTTACAACAAAGTAAGTGGCTGATATATTATGGCACCTGAACGTCTTCTCTTCTGGGCCTAGTGAGATGTCAGCTGCACTACATTTTCAAGTTTTCTGTTGGGTGCTGGGCACGGCCCCCACGCAGTACAACTAAATCATAAGAGAACATCTGCAGCCTTCTACTACTACAAGAATCATCTTCAACTAGCATCTTTCTAGGAGAGTCACAAGTAGGGAGGAAGTTCCCAGGCAACTTGATTTTTTTTCCTTATGCTTCTTCTTTATCTTCCCTCCAGACACCAGGAGTCTCTATGTCCCTGCCCTCTGCCTAGCATTTTTTGAGGAGGTATAGAGCAGTATTTGTCAGGATAATAATTCATTCAGACCTTGGACCAAGAGTCCTTAGCTTACCCCAGTTAACTATTACAGTTCACCCTTTTACTTATTCGATTGTTTTCCAAATTTGCCTGTGCATAAGGAGAGCTTGTGTGGGGAGAGGGGCTTACAAGTCTTTCCAGTCTCCTCCCCCAGGAATTTTGATGCAATACCTCTGACCCAAGGTCTGCAAATCTGCCTTTATAATAAGTGTCCCAGGTAATTCTTGGAGTCCTCAGACAGTGTTATTAATCATGTGCTATGTTCTTTTGTCTATTGGGTTACAAAAGTGAGACAGCTTCTTAGCATCCATAAGTTTACACTTCAGATATTCTCCCTCTTCCCTTGATCCTGTTTTGCATAATTCTGTATGCAAACATCCCTCCTCCCTTATTCTTAAACTGTTTTTCCAAATCCTGTTAATATGAGTTCAACCCACTAAATTGGGTGTTTGAAATTAGAAATGCACTTACACTTGGGGAAAAGGTGCTGTCTTTAAGTATGTGGTCTTTGTTGTTGTTTATCCTTTTACATTCCCTTATCTTTATGTTTAAACCCATAAATATATATGCATATATATGCACACACATATACATATATGTACATGTTAAGCATATAGGTTTAAACCTAAAAACATGTATACATGGGTTTAAACATAAGGACATGAATAAAAAATAAAACATTATTATCATGGAGGAATAAAAGAAATTTTTTCCCATTAATACAAAGGGCTTTTTAAAGCAGCCTCCCCTTACCACCTTCTTTATAAAGCTACATGCATGTAATCTTTCCTGCATTGTATTTCATTCACTTTCACTTAAGTATAACACTGCACTGCAAGAAGGCCATGCACTTTTTATTTGAAAAGCTGCTTCTACACCATGTTGTAATCCATGATGTTTTCGTATTCACTTTTTGTCCTTTTAATGGCTGTTTAAGAGAATGCTTTTAAAACATCCTCTTATGTTAGTATTTTTTAAGGAGCCTTTTGGAACACTCATTAGAATCATGATATTTTAAACTTTTTCCCATACAGAAATCATGGTACTGTGAGCTAAGTGGTCAGCATTAGCTTTCAAATTATTATGGGCCTCTTGAATAATATTGGCCCATAGGGGAATAATTAAAATGAAACATATGAGTCACAGTTTGTAGCTGGACAATCAGTTTAATAGTGGGAAAATTTCAAGGAAGAATGGGAAAATTTCAAGGAAGAATAGCTAAATATTTGGCATCTGGCAACATTTCTTGTCCTTATACAATGACCTGTTTCTTACGGGTAAAAGGTAAAGTGCTGACCTCTTGAAATAGCATTCATTTCTTCATATTTGCTTAGAAAGTGAACTGAAGCAATGATTCATTCATCTAGATTCTTTTGTCATTAAATTAAGTGTGTCTTTGTTGACTCAGAGCTAGTGTTTTATAAATATGTATATAAAAACCTAATTACTATTAAATAAAATAATCACATGATACTTCATTCTTAGAAATGCTGCTTCTGAAAACTTAGAACTGCTTTGGCATTTTCTCTTTGTTCCAGAAAGCCCTTTTAATCAGGAAGCTTGAGCACTTGTTTAATGGGGAAGATACAAAAATGAATACATTTTAAAAGCTAGCAAGTCGCTATGGTGAGTGGTTTCTAACCAAGAGATTTTTCTCCCTCCAGATCTGCCAGGCTTGCAGTGCGTGAAGTACATTCAGGGCCTTCAGTGGAGAACTCAGCAGATCCTCAGCGAGCACATCAGGATGACACACAGAGGGTACCACACCAGATTCGCCGAACTGAATAGTGCCCTTTTCCTATTGAGATTCATCAATGCCAATGTCATTGTTGAGCTGTTCTTCAGGCCCATCATTGGCACAGTCAGCATGGATGATTTGATGCTGGAAATGCTCTGTGCAAAGTTGTGAAGGCATGTGAGCCCCCGCAAGCACATTTCACTGTGAAAGAAGTATAAAGAGCTAGCTGTAGGTAGAAGAGTGTGAAATGTTGTGAAAATAAACTTTCTGGTTATTTTTACATGCATAGTATATTTGTACTCAATTAAAGAAATACTTTAGTTACAATGTAAAAATCCTCTGTTCCATACTGTTTCTTGCGAAGGAAAACATTTGCTCACAGGTATCATACCTCTGTACAGCTTTAGCAAAAAAGCAGGGTACTATGCTAATAAGCTATTTTCACAAATATAACCTCTTTCTCCATTGAACTTGCTTAACTAAAATTTGTAATATTAAGTTTTAATAAAATGTAAGCTGTTAACCATTACTTGACTGAAAGAAGTTTCATTGGGATTTAACCTAACAATATAAGCAAAAGTGTGTTCATCAGTAACTTCATGACATTTAATGTTGCAACACACCAGTGTTGATGACAGATGGCTGTGCTCCATCTTCATTTTCCATTTCTGTCAGCTGTGTGGAAAACTGTCTTTGTACCCACTCAGAATCAAGTGGCAGTCAGTGTTCAGAAAGCGACCTGAAAGTGAAATAGAATTTCGCAGTTTTATTTTGGGATATTTATGTACATAATTACAGATTTTAGCTAAAGTTCCACAAGAAATTTACATTTTTATAAGGAGGGGTTATAGTTTCAGAAAGCTCAACATCACTATAAAACCCTAGTTAGATACCATTTTTTAAATTGTCACATTGAACAATCAGTATGAAATTATAAAATGACTTTATTACTGCCTCTTGCTTCCCTTTTAAATAAAATCTATAGAACTAGTTCTTCATTGTCCTGGGATAAAATTTAGGGCTATACATCAATTCACTTACAGGTAATAAATTGCCAGTTAGTAATTAGTAATTAGCAATGGTGAATCCTATGGATGACTTTCATGATCAGGCTCTGAAAATAATATAGCAAATAATATGCTTAGGATTACAAAGAAATGAATTATGTAAAATAATTAAAATGTTAAAATATTTAAAATTACATGGGGCATAGTAATATATGTACTTCTTTATCAACACGTGAAGTAAGATACTATCTGCTGGCAGGTTTAATATCTACCTTCCTTACAAAGCAGTGATCAATATAATTGAAATTTCAAGATACTTGCAACATCTGTAATGTGATAAGAAAATACCAGAGATTTCCAATGGTGGCTGTGTTGGGGAACCCCAATATTACCATCCCATTCAGAGATTTACTAGTTTCATGGAGCTCAGTATATGGTTGTGTTCTGGACTAAATTATTAATTACAGTGACATAGTAAAGATATTTAACTGATGCTAAGGGTAAGACATGGAGAATGTGGAGGAATGGGATTTGTGCAGGCTTCCTATGCTTTCTTCCTCCCATCAGGAGTCACACAGGGTATAATCTTCCCCAGCAATGAAAACTCAGCAATATTTCTGCCCAGAGCAAGCCTTTGAGATTCAGAGTTTAGAATTTTTATTGAGGCTGGTCACACAGGCATTCTCTACCTAACATGATCAAAACCACAAACATAGAAAGTAGGTGCTCAGCATGAGCCTCATTTGTTTTCACAAACAGTCTAGGCATAGTGAGTCACCCTTATGAGTCATGGCAGGGTAAGAACACTTCCTAAATCAAAGTTTCTACTAAAGACAGCAGTCTCAGGTCTGCTATGTTAAGTCTTTTTTTGCACAATCTACATTTTGACCTTTTGCCAAGGTGTCTTTACAGAAGAGTTATTATTGGTAGGACTAACATAGCAGGGTGAAACCAACCAGCAGTATTGATCTAAGTATCTTGGACTTAATCCTTGAAACAAATCCCATTAACCATAGGGCTGTCACAGGCAGCCAGGTAGTTTTCTCCATCAGTTCCTTAAGAAACTTTTTCACCTGGCTCCAGCACAACTCTAACTAGTAAGTTGAAGCTGACCTGAACAGCCTTCAGGACTTATATACAGTGTCCTGATATTCAGGGCACATATGAAGTACAATCTCTAAGGGCTCATGTGGTCCCCTGGAGACAAAGAGCTGGGGGTTTAAGGGCACCCCAAGCAGGAACAGGATATGCTTTGGTCAGATAGCCCCCACACATCCTAGGGTACTTGGTCAGTAGTAGTGATTCAGTATAGTCTGTGGTTCCAGAAGGACTGCCCAAGGCTATCTGTCTCCAACCGTTCTGTCAGTGACAGTAGTTCATCTTTTTTGATGAGTGTGGATGGCATCTGTGGGAACCATGCAGGAGCTGCACCCCTGTCATCTCAGAGTCATACTGACATGTGCCTTCTAGGTTCAGCCACTGCTTGCAAAGGCATTATGGTGAATTTTTCTTCCAGAAGAGAGGGAAGCTTCCAGAAATCGCTAAAATAATCATTAATGCCCTACTCTCTTCCTTGAGCCTCCCTCTGTGCCAGCTTTTTTTCTAATTGTTACAAAACCAGTGAGCCCCATTCAGCAATCCTAACTTTACAATTTTTCCTAATCATTTTTTTCACCCAGACTTTTTGTCTGCAAAGGTTGTGCACAAGAAAGACTAAAGTATTTTTCACCAAATATTTTAATGCAACTTAACCAGTAATACACATCATGTTCAGGAAATTGTCAGGGTAAATTCTGGATTTTTTGATATTTTTTTCAAAATGGGTTAACACACCCCTCCTCATACCAACTCCCTCTTCTTTAGGGGGGTACTGCGATTTGAACTCAGGACTTCATGTTTGCTGGCAGACACTCTATCACTTGAGCCACACTCTGGCCCTTTTTGCTCTGGTTATTTTGGAAACAGGATCTTACTATTTTGCCTAGGCCAACCTGGACCACAATCCTCCTATTTATACTTCCTTCACTAGCTAGGATAACAGACACACACCACAGCACTCAGCTATATGTGGAGATGGGGGTCTCGTAAACCATTTGCCCGGGAAGGCCTGGAATCCACCTAATCTCAGCCTCCAAGTAACTAGGATTCACAGGTATGAGTCAATGGTGCCTGACCTCCTCATACATTTTGTCTTGAACTTTTATCCAATAAGCAACCTACACAAGATTAATTCCATTCTATGGACATCTGCAGTGAGTGACCAAAGTGCCTTACTCTAAGGTGTGTACAACAGAAGAAAGGTGAGGGAAGTAGTGTCTGGCTATGAGTGTTGCAAATGGCAAGGGATCTGAAAAGTGAGACAGAAGGTAACAACAGTGAGAGTGAGGTAACCCTGCTGACCAGGGCGGACAGAGGGGTCGCACTCTAAGATCACAGGACACTGTCTGGCCACAGGACACTCTATGGTGTGTCCTGCCCCAAACGGCAGTTTTAAGCAAGAATCACAAATTAAGAATGCAATTAGGCTTTTATAGCAGAAACATAGATTCCATCAGCAGATCCATTTCAAATAGTCCCATAAGAGAACAAGTTCTTTCCCTACAGAATCCACAAGCAATCCAAATGGTCCAATCAGCATCCATAATGTTTTATGGCTTATGACCCCACAGAGGGGTGTCTTCAATTTGCAACACTCTGAAGATAGTTCTGTTCAGTGAGCCTGTGCCTGCTTTTGGTTTAGCAGGTCTCTGTTGAAATTGAACCAGCCCATAGCAGACAGTATTAAGTTTTGGCTTGCAGTAAGGTCCAGAAAATTAGGATCTGTGAATTCAGAGTTCCAAAAAAGCCAGAGGCTTTTCTTCAGCAGCAGCAAACACAATAGACAGACCCTTGGTGCCAAGTCCAAGTAAAAACAAGGTTTTCCTAAGCACTGTTTACCTGGTCAGCTCGGATTGCCCAAATTGACCCATGTAAAATATGCACATTAGCCAGAAAATCATTAGTCCCTAAGGGCAGAAATCTGATTTTACAGGAACTTATTAACAAAAACAAACAAATAAGCAACAAAAATCTCCCTCAAATCCCACTTTTTAAAACTCCAAAAGCGTATCTCCATCTGGAGATCAGCTCCCTTTTCCCAGAGGCTCCAACAGTCAAAAATATCATCATTTTCAGAGCCTTGATTCCAGTGCCAAGAATTTCAGTTGCAATCTGCCCACCTGTGGCCAAAGGCTGTATCCCATGAACACGTTTTTTGCAGCTTTCTGTGATTGAGATAAATAACCCCTCTAGCATTTATGAAATTATAAGCATATAATATTTTACATCAACTTTTGTCATACATCCAGATGCAATAGCCACAAACACAAAGCTGTGATTCAAAATTCCTTTTCTTTTCTCATTACAAGTTGACTCAAACCCCTAAGCAATACATTTGCCATTTACAGGGATCACATCACAGCTGGAGGAGAACCCAGCTGCAGTGAAAAGGAGGGGAAGGGAGGAAGCTGCAGCAGCAGCTAGGTTGAAGAAATAGCTGGAGTACAGTTTTCCTCCTTCCCTTTCCCTCTGTTTTAACTAATGCCTTGCTGAAGCTTTGGGAGCTGATTTTAGATTCTCTCCCTCATACATGAAGGAGAAAGCAATTGTAAAATGAATTTTATCATTTTTGGCTCATCCAAAGCCTATTGTGAGGAATGTTTTGGTCCTTTGTCCTAGGGGAGACATACAGAGATAGAGATTGAGAGACAGAGATGTGTATGTGTTGAGAGAGAGAGAGAGAGCAAAAAAAGTCATCATCTGCCTGGGTTGTGGTATTTTCCTCTCACTTTAGCAGAGCCACCTGTACATGGCCAAAACATCTTCGGGATCCAGAGAGCCAACTCTTCTGAGGATGAATCCATTCTTTTAAATTCCATAGGTAGCTTGTATCTCTGGCCATAGGCAGCAGTTCAGGTGCTGTTTCATACTATGATTAACTCCATAATCACCAACATACCAGGGTTTCATCATTCCTTGTACCACTCTCTCTTTCTACAAATAATACTGAAGCTATATTTTATTTTATTAATCTTTTTGGTGGGACTGGGTGTTGAACTCAGGTCTTTGAGCTTGCAAAGCAGGCACTCTACCACTTGAGCAACATCTCCAGTCCACTTTGCTCTGGTTAGTTTGGAGATGAGGGTCTCAGAAACTATTTGCCCAGGCTGGCCTGGAACCAAGATCCTCCTGATCTCAGCCTCCTAAGTAGATAGGATTTCAGGCATGAGCCACTGATGCCCAGTTCTGAAGCTATATTTAAGTGAGTTAGGGTCATTATAGCAAACTCCACTATTGCCACAACTGTGTTGGCTGTCCTGAAGTCCACTCTCACATTCAGATATTTGCTAAAAGGTCTCCTAGTACTCCACATGTGGTTGTATCCACAGCTATGATTTATTGCTGAGATGTAGTAAGGATATATTATATTGTGGGTCATATGCAGAAAAGACATGGGCAGAATGTGAAGGAATCTCTACCTTTTGAGATTCGGAGTTTAGGGATTTTCACTGAGTATGGTCACATAGGCACTCTACCTAGCATGTACCACAATTGCAAATACACAGAAATCAAGTAAGTGTTCAGTGTGAACCACCTTGCGTACATAGTCCAGGCACAGTGAGTCACTATTAAGAATTAGGGAAGAGCTGGTTATGGTGGTACACACCTATAATCCCAGCTGCTCCAGAGGCACAGATGGTAAGATTGTGGTTGTGGTCCTGGTAAAAAAAAAGAAAAGTCAGGGAGGTGAAAAATACTCCAGAATTAAGTTCTCAGATGTCAGCCAAACACCAGACTTGCAAATAGACCATTCTATGTTCCGCAGTCTCAGACCTGCTATGGTAACTCTTTTCTGTTCAGATACTGACAGTGCTACTGTGTCATGTTACCTACATTCATAATTAAAGGAGAGACTAAATTTCAGTTAAAGGCTAATGAAAATAAATATGTAACTATTTTTCCCATCCACATCCATTGAACCCTTGATTTCTATCCACTGTTTTCTGGAAGAGATGGGAAGTTCATTGACTATTGAGTTAGATAGAACCTCTGAAAGTTAATAGCCCATTTTTCCCCCAGCCTGACAACTTCTCAAGCTAAATACCTGCAATGAGCATCTCATCTTTCACCACACTTTGCACTTCTGTTCCTACCTTCAACAGCTTGCATTGGCAAATACCCAGAGGGCTGGGAGACATTAAGGAGGAAAAGGCAAGCAGAGCAGAAGAGTTCTTAGTGATTGATGTCAATCTTGTAGTTTTCTCTGGCCATAACAGGGTTCTGACTCTTCTTGTGTGTGTTCATAGATTATTTTGGGAGCTTCTTCCCAACCTCCTGCCCTCTCTCTCTACTACAACTATTTCTATATTCTTTCTAGTTTATACATCTCCTTTGTCAGTCCCCAGATATCTACTTCCCTCTGTAACTTCGTTCTACTAAGTTGTTTTCACTCCTCTCAACAACTTCTTTGGACAGGAGGTAAGATAAACCTATGACAGTGTGTTTGTGCTCTCTCTTGAAAGAGAACAGTTGTTTTTGCTATCATTTTGGAAGTACTGGGCTTTGAACTCAGGGCCTTGTACTTTCAAGGCTCTACTGATGGAGCCTTGCTTCCAGCCCTATTGTTGTTTTGAGACAGGGTCTCTTGATGTAGTTCAGGCTGGCTTCAAACTCTCCATCCTCTTGCCTCTGCTTCCCAAGTGCTGGGATTACAAGTGTGTGCCAATATGCCTGGCAAAACAGTCTTTGGTTTTTTTTTTTGCTTTGGCAAATGATGTGAGTGTACCCATTTCATGTTCTACCATTCTGTGTTCTCCCTAGCCTGTCTGTTGCCCTTTTAGGTTTCCAGGTTTGAGTCAGATACTAACCCATGATGTTCCCCAAATTGCAGAAGATGAAGATTACCTTTTAAAGGTCCTTCTATTGACTTGCGTTAAAAGAGGAAATACCCCTATCACTCCACTTTTGAGGTAGATACCCTCAACACACAAGTGGCTTTCTCAAACATTTCTTTCCTCCCTTTCAATTTCCAGTCTTTTTATATGCTTGATGAAAACTGTATGGTTCCTGCCTCATGAGTTCAAACCTCACTAAGCATCTTATTTTCTTTGTGTCTCAGCAGAAACTTGCAGTTGAATCCTGTTTTCACACCCAGGTCCTATTGTAGATTCATTGTTATTTTCCTAATTATTGGACCTGTGATCAACATGTAAGTCTAATGAGTCTTTTCTTGGCATACATGATGATTTCAGTCTTTGCCTCACTTCTATTAAACTTAACCCTCACCTGCTCTTTCATTGTACCATTTTTAAATCCTTTCTTTTACAACACAATAAGGGCAAAGTATAAGAAACTATTTACATATTTCACAAATACTGATAGGGTATACTAAGATGGCAAAGCTTTGGAAATCAACTGTTAGCTGACAGGCAGCACAGTCATGAGGAAGCATCAAACGTTCTTACCTCAGGTGATGCAGAAAGTTCATATTTAGCACAGAAAAGGTAATTTGGTGGTTCCAGTGTACATTTTCCAAGAGATGACGGTACTAACTTAAGGATTACTTTGATTTATAACATTCTTCATTTAAGCTACTAATACCAACAGAAAGATTCACAGGTTAGTCAAAATTACTAAGTTAGATTTACTTTTTCCTCCCATCTTTCCTTCATTTATTTCAAATAATATTAGTCATAAACAAGCAGTGAATTGAAGAAAAGGAAGATTTTCTCTACTGGGGTTGGAAGAAAACTATGGAATGGTTCTTGGTAGGGAATTTCTATCTGGAAATATGAAGCTGGTAGAATGATGGAGGTGGGAGAGCAGGTAAAAGGGCTTGACAAGTAGGTAGAAAAAAGTCTTTGGAGAAAAGCCTTCAAAACTTAAGTATGCAAGATTGATGTGCAAGATGGAGTGGTTCCAAGAACCTGAAGAATTAAAAATCAGTGGTGCTCAAGTCCCTTATATAACATGGCTTAGTATTTGCAAAGAACTCGCATCCTCTCTAGATGACTTAAAATGTCTAATACAAGTGCTGTGTAAATAATTATGATGTTATATTTTTAAGGAATAATGGCAAGAAAAAAAGTATGTACATGTCCAGTACACACGCAAAGATAATAGGCCTAACTGCAGTTTTAATCTGCCACTGGTTGAAACCAAACATATGGAAGCCATGGATCCTGAGGTCTGGCTGTACTACTTAGAAATGCTGTCTGGGTGGCTGCAGTGGCGCTAATCTTTTTCTATCATTAGTTGACAGTGTCTTCTGTAGAGCTATAATTTCTTTTCCTTTTGCAATTAGATGATGTATGGTGAAATATAGCCACTAAAGTGAAGGTGAGTGAGATATTTCTCTGACAAGAATATGTGCGTATATTCTGTATCATGATTTCAAACCTCACTTGGCATTTTATTTTCCTTGTGGTTTAGAAGAAACATGCAATGGAATCTTATTTTAAACATCCAGTTACTTCTGTGTATTCATTAATGTTATTTTCATAAATAGTAAACATAGGATCAACATGTAAATGTAATTAGTGCTTTCATTATATGTATGAAGCCATTTAAAATTAATTTCATATATATAATGAGACCTTGCATATATATTAGAAAAACTGAATATATATACAAATATATACACACATATATAAAATCACTTAAAATTCTTCAGAATTGTGCATTTAGGCACCATCACACCAGTTAATAAGTTATAGGTATAAACTAAAGATGCTAACATTTAGTGTTTTAAGATAATAATTTCTGGGAATTGGGTAGATATTGTTCATTTAGTTTTATACATGTCCTTCAGATCAACAATGCCAAATTAGACTTTTTTTCTAGCCTGGTCATGGGTTTCTGTATGAGTAAGTGATGACCATTTCTGACCTTAATCCTGATGTTTCAGGTCAGAAAACTTTGTTATTAGACTGTATGCTCAATCTTAGAGCAGAAGGCCAAAAGTTCTGGCAGAGATTTTAAGAGCATTTTAAGTGATTAGAGAAAGATATAGAAAATAATATGTAAAAAATAAGAACAAAAATAAGTAGGTAGAAAAGAACAGAGTGTGGGGGACAAACTAAGCATGAAAAAGAAAAAAAACACTTTATTCTTACATCAAATAAATATCAAATTTCCCTAAAATAGTCTATGTTGTTACATTGCTTTACTTTAGATACTTAGAAAAAAATGTAGTCAATTTCAAGTAGAAAAAGCTAATATTTATTGCGCTATGAACCATTTTGAATGTTTTTCATGAAATGTATCTTTCAATCCTTGCAATAGGTCTACAAGTTAAATCTCTTCCCTGAAGAAGAAATCTAGTTTCAGCAATTGGCATTTTTTAAGACTTCATCAATAGTAGAAGTCACAACTAAAATTTCAAAGTAATCTTGTATGGTGAGAGTTTCTGAGTTCCTCCCATACCACACTGTCTTCCAATTGACCTGTAGAAGATTAATGGGAGTAAGCACATTTCTGACACTTTTTCAAATACAACTCATTTTAAAAAAATCTGGATACCTAAGATCACTTTTGTTTTTTGACTATGGGAAAGTCTGATTTGGCTTCTGAATAGTTTCAATGAACATATCTTCCAAACCAGAAACTGTTACACAAAGTTTTACAGAGAGTTTCATATTTGTATATTTATATTAAAAGTCTGAGAAAGACATAAAATATAATAGGCATTTATTTCAATGTTTAACAACTCACCTTAATTGAAAAGAGAAATAAATTCACATTAAATAAGGTCTCATTTGAATACAAGAAGCATAAGTCTTTAGAAAACACCTTATCTTTTAGAGCCAAATATTTTTGTTGCTTCTAAGTCTAGCCTTTACCTTTGCCAATTTAGTCACAATCCTTATTTAGCTAAGGACTTTGAAACCATTTCATGCTCCAGTGAGTAAAGGTAATTAATGTTAGGATTTTTGACATTTAAAAACACACGTAGAGGATTTAATAACATTGATGTAATTACAATGCTTTAAGTGGTAATTTCTTTTCTTACCTCTACAAAGTAATTGTAATAGAGTCTTATGCTACTATTATCATTGCTGTTTAAATTATAAACAAAAGATTGCCAAAGTGGAAAATGTATCCTAATTCAAATTAGGCATAACATGTAGAATATTAAAATACAAGGAACCTTGCTTCGTTTCATTCCAATACAAAATAAAAGTGATTACTTTTGATTAGCCCCAAGCCCCCTCATCCATATATTTGGTTAAATACTATGAATAATTTATTTGGGAGTCTTACAAGGGACAACATTTAAGCAGTAGATGAATGACAAATCCCTTCCAATCTATTGATGACCTGTTGAATCTGTGATTCCATAATTGACATGATAATGGGAGTTCTCACTGGCCATACCAAAAACACCACAATGAAACAAAATCCTCTGGTTTTTAGACAGTGACATTATCTAGTTTTAAAATTTTAACAAAATATTATGGGGTCTCCATGCATCAGTCACAAAGTAGCTTCCTGTATAACCTGGATCACTTTTAGGAGGCAAGCTAGGTTTCCTCTACCCCACCATAGTTCACATCACTCCTTATAGTCTTATATCTATTCTATTTTACTCCTTTGACTAATCTTCTGAGCTTCCAAGATCATGGGCATTCATTTAGATCATGGAAGACAACATATAAATATGTTGGTCATTACATTAAAACAAACTTGGACACCTAAATCAGATTAATTATATATGTGAGGGCGCCAATTATGAATTTCTCAACTCTCAGGCCTATACTCC
Organism: Castor canadensis; assembly: GCF_047511655.1. Taxonomy (NCBI): domain Eukaryota; kingdom Metazoa; phylum Chordata; class Mammalia; order Rodentia; family Castoridae; genus Castor; species Castor canadensis. The sequence continues at coordinate 115,397,245 of NC_133405.1, forward strand.
TCTTCTTTGCCTTTCTTTGTGATATGAGAAACACATGCTGTAAACATTTCTCTTTTACCACTTACAATGTTGGCTTCAACCAAAGTAAAATCATAGGGGGCACAGCAAGGCAATGACAGCAGGAAGTACTGATCTTCCTTTCTCATCAAGCAACACAGGAGAGGATCAGGTAGAGCCAGCCACACCCCTGGGCAATACTCTACTCACTGGCCTGCCAGTTATGGTCTATTTTCTCTGGTGTCTTTGCCCCTAGAGATTGCCTATTTCTGCTCTCTTTAAAGAGATCTGAACCTCAGTCTTTGCAGGACTGTCTGCTAAATTATTGTTACATTGTTGACTCTCCTCAGCCTAGATGCTTGGTCTGTTTTGAACTTGCTATCTCTTCATCCCCTTAAGTACCTTTAATTTGTTAGTAATTTTTATGTTAATAATATATATTCAAAATATTGGCACTGTTTCTTTTTTCCTCACAAGACCTGGATTGATAACCTGAGCAACTAAAGCATAGAGAATTTTATTTCAGATAAGATGCACCAAAATTTCTTGTGGACAAAGTTAATAAAGATTTATAAGAAACAGAAGCACAAGTTGTTATATACCAGGTTGCACTTCTATGTAAATAAATTAAAGTCCACTTAAAATATTATTTAATATCAGTAAGCTGAAATGAATAGTAGAAAAAAATGGCTAGGTTTCTTACAATGAGGAAGCTCATTGTAGCTGAACAATATTTGGCCTGAGGTAACTGAAACTATTCTGAACAATAATTTGAAGAAGAGTAGATCTCCAGGGATACACACACACAGGTGCATAGAAAACTCTGCAGGTGAGATATTTCCCTTAGTCATCACTTAATCCACATGCCAAAAAAATGCCAGGAAGTTACAATTGGGAGGATTGGGTGTTCTTCATTCTCAAAACATTATTTTTTTTTTGCATATAGGTAAGGATTTCTAGGTCAATAACAATTTTGATTTCAGCATGCAATTACATTCTCTTTGCTTGAGTTCCTCTGAGTTATGTGCAAGGTTTCCTGCTCTGAAGCCACTGTATATTTGTTTTTCTGCTCTGGTTTCATTGCCTGCTGATGGCAAGTTAAATTATGAAAAACCTTAATGTTTAATTCTGTCAAGATGTTGATGTCAGAGAAAGGTAAAGTTACAAATTAAATAGTAGTACGAAACCTGAACCTAGCTTTACAAGAAAGTGCCCTTATAATCTTTTTCTTCTCTCCTTTGATTAGAGTGGAACTTAGTTGAATGATACAAGGATACAAGTAAGGCAGCCCTGTAAACTCATCTGTTAACTGTTAATATGAAGGCTTTAGCTAGAAATTTTTCATTAACAGGAAAAAAAATAAAAATAAAATTTCTCAAACAATAAAACTGGTTTCCATATGATTATCCATTTATACCAGATATTCTCCACCTCAAAATGGTATTAATATTCATAATATATAAAGAACTCAAAATATTAAACATAAAAAGTCCAAATAAATCAATAAATGGCAAATGCTCAGAACAGACACTTCTCAAAAGAAGTACAAATGGCCAATAAATGCATTGAAAATGTTAAACATCTTAAGCCATCAGAAAAATGCAAATCAAAACTACACTGAATGTCAGAATGACTATCAACAAGAATACAGGAAGTAATGAATGCTGGTGAAGATACCAGTAAAAAGAACCCTTATAAATTGCTAGTGGGAATGTTAATTAGTGCAGAAACTATGGAAATCAGTATGAAGATTCTTCAAAAATTAACGATAGAACTACCATATGATCCTGCTATACTACTCCTGAGTATATATGCAAAAGAATCAAAGTCAGTTTACAATAGAGATACCTCTACACCCATGATTACTGCAGCACTATTTACAATAGCCAAGTTATAGTCTAGGTGCTCATTGTTGAATGAATGGATAAAGAAAATGTATATATACACAATAGAGTATTATTCAGTTGTAGAGAAGAACAAAATCATGTCATTTGCAGGAAAATTGTTGGAAACAATAATCGTCATGTTAAGGAAAATAAGTCAGAGTCAGAAAGACAATCATCACATATTTTTAGAACAAAAAGATGATTTGAAAGTACAAAGGGGTCCATTAGAGAAAAGGAAGGAGATGGTAGGGAAAGTAATGGAGGGTGGATATGACCAAAATATGTTGCAAGCATATATGAAAATGTCACAATGAAACCCATTATTCTGTATAATTAGTATCTGTTAATAAAAAAGAATAACTTATGTTTCATCTTTAGAATATCTAAACCCAATTTTTTTTAAAAAACATGTTAAAAAACAAATCAATAGCATTGGGAATCACATGACATTTGCTGCAGTTGAGATCATTTATTTTTTAAAGGAAATAATAATCATCAATCTGTATGCACCCAATGTCAACGCACCCAATTTCATCAAACATACCCTGAAAGACCTAAAAGCGTATATAAACGCCAACAAAGTGGTTGTGGGAGACTTTAACACCCCATTATCATCAATAGATAGGTCATCCAAACAAAAAATCAATAAAGAAATCCAAGATCTAAAATATGCAATAGATCAAATGGACCTAATAGATGTCTACAGAACATTTCATCCAACCTCTACACAATATACATTCTTCTCAGCAGCCCATGGAACCTTCTCCAAAATGGATCATATCTTAGGGCACAAAGCAAGCCTCAGCAAATATAAGAAAATAGAAATAATACCATGCATACTATCTGATCACAATGCAGTAAAAGTAGAACTCAACAACAAAAGTAAAGACAAAAAACATGCAAACAGCTGGAAACTAAATAACTCATTACTAAATGAAGAATGGATCATCGATGAAATAAAAGAGGAAATTAAAAAGTTCCTGGAAGTCAATGAAAATGAAAACACAACCTACCGGAACCTATGGGACACAGCTAAGGCAGTCTTGAGAGGAAAGTTTATAGCCATGAGTGCATATATTAAAAAGACTGAAAGATCCCAAATCAATGACCTAATGATACATCTCAAACTCCTAGAAAAACAAGAACAAGCAAATCCCAAAACAAATAGAAGGAGAGAAATAATAAAAATAAGAGCTGAAATCAACGAAATAGAAACCAAAAAAACCATACAAAGAATTAATGAAACAAAAAGTTGGTTCTTTGAAAAAATAAACAAGATCGATAGACCCCTGGCAAACCTGACTAAAATGAGGAGAGAAAAAACCCAAATTAGTAGAATTAGGAATGCAAAAGGGGAGATAACAACAAACACCATGGAAGTCCAGGAAATCATCAGAGACTACTTTGAGAACCTATATTCAAATAAATTTGAAAATCTAAAAGAAATGGACAGATTTCTAGATACATATGATCATCCAAAACTGAACCAAGAGGAAATTAATCACCTTAATAGACCTATAACACAAAATGAAATTGAAGCAGCAATCAAGAGTCTCCCCAAAAAGAAAGTCCAGGGCCTGATGGATTCTCTGCTGAATTCTATCAGACCTTTAAAGAAGAAGTGATACCAACCCTCCTTAAACTGTCCCATGAAATAGAAAGGGAAGGACAACTGCCAAACACATTTTATAAAGCCACTATTATACTTATCCCAAAACCAGGCAAAGACACCTCCAAAAAGGAGAACTATAGGCCAATCTCCTTAATGGACATTGATGCAAAAATCCTCAACAAAATAATGGCAAACCAAATTCAGCAACACATCAAAAAGATTATTCACCACGACCAAGTAGGTTTCACCCCAGGGATGCAGGGGTGGTTCAACATACGAAAATCAATAAATGTAATAAACCACATTAACAGAAGCAAAGACAAAAACCACTTGATCATCTCAATAGATGCAGAAAAAGCCTTTGATAAGATCCAACATCATTTCATGATAAAAGCTCTAAGAAAACTAGGAATAGAAGGAAAGTTCCTCAACATTATAAAAGCTATATATGACAAACCTACAGCCAGCATTATACTTAATGGAGAAAAATTAAAACCATTCCCTCTAAAATCAGGAACCAGACAAGGATGCCCACTATCTCCACTCCTATTCAACATAGTACTGGAATTCCTAGCCAGAGCAATTACACAAGAAGAAGGAATAAAAGGAATACAAATAGGTAAAGTAACTGTCAAAATATCCCTATTTACAGATGACATGATCCTATACCTTAAAGACCCAAAAAACTCTACTCAGAAGCTTCTAGACATCATCAATAGCTATAGCAAGGTAGCAGGATATAAAATCAACATAGAAAAATCATTAGCATTTCTATACACTAACAATGAGCAAACGGAAAAAGAATGTATGAAAACAATTCCATTTACAATAGCCTCAAAAAAAATCAAATACCTAGTTGTAAACCTAACAAAAGATGTGAAAGACCTCTACAAGGAAAACTATACACTTCTGAAGAAAGAGATTGAGGAAGACTATAGAAAGTGGAGAGATCTCCCATGCTCATGGATTGGTAGAATCAACATAGTAAAAGTGTCGATACTCCCAAAAGTAATCTACAAGTTTAATGCAATTCCCATCAAAATTCCAATGACATTCATTAAAGAGATTGAAAAATCTACTGTTAAATTTATATGGAAACACAAGAGGCCACGAATAGCCAAGGCAATACTCAGTCAAAAGAACAATGCAGGAGGTATCACAATACCTAACTTCAAACTATATTACAAAGCAATAACAATAAAAACAGCATGGAACTGGCACAAAAAAAGACATGAAGACCAGTGGAACAGAATAGAGGACCCAGATATGAAGCCACACAACTATAACCAACTTGTCTTTGACAAAGGAGCTAAAAATATACGATGGAGAAATAGCAGCCTCTTCAACAAAAACTGCTGGGAAAACTGGTTAGCAGTCTGCAAAAAACTGAAACTAGATCCATGTATATCACCCTATACCAAGATTAACTCAAAATGGATCAAGGATCTTAATATCAGACTCCAAACTCTAAAGTTGATACAAGAAAGAGTAGGAAATACTCTGGAGTTAGTAGGTATAGGTAAGAACTTTCTCAATGGAACCCCAGCAGCACAGCAACTAAGAGATAGCGTAGATAAATGGGACCTCATAAAGCTAAAAAGCTTCGGTTCATGAAAAGAAATGGTCTCTAAACTGAAGAGAACACCCACAGAGTGGGAGAAAATATTTGCCAGCTACACATCAGACAAAGGACTGATAATCAGAATATATAGGGAACTTAAAAAACTAAATTCTCCTAAAACTAATGAACCAATAAAGAAATGGGCAAGTGAACTAAACAGAACTTTCTCAAAAGAAGAAATTCAAATGGCCAAAAAACACATGAAAATATGCTTACCATCTCTAGCAATAAAGGAAATGCAAATTAAAACCACACTAAGATTCCACCTCACCCCTGTTAGAATAGCCATCATTAGCAACACCACCAACAACAGGTGTTGGCCAGGATGCGGGGAAAAAGGAACCCTCTTACACTGTTGGTGGGAATGTAAACTAGTACAACCACTCTGGAAAAAAATTTGGAGGCTACTTAAAAAGCTAGACATCGATCTACCATTTGATCCAGCAATACCACTCTGAGGATATACCCAAAAGACTGTGACACAGGTTACTCCAGAGGCACCTGCACACCCATGTTTATTGCGGCACTATTCACAATAGCCAAGTTATGGAAACAGCCAAGATGCCCCACCACTGACAAATGGATTAAGAAAATGTGGTATCTATACACAATGTAATTTTATGCAGCCATGAAGAAGAACGAAATGTTATCATTCGCTGGTAAGTGGATGAAATTGGAGAACATCATTCTGAGTGAGGTTAGCCTGGCCCAAAAGACCAAAAATCATATGTTCTCCCTCATATGTGGACATTAGATCAAGGGCAAACACAACAAGAGGATTGGACTTTGAGCACATGATGAAAGAGAGAGCACACAAGGGAGAGATGAGGATAGGTAAGACACCTAAAAAATTAGCTAGCATTTGTTGCCCTTAACTCAGAGAAACTAAAGCAGATACCTTAAAAGCAACTGAGGCCAATACGAAAAGGGGACCAGGAACTAGAGAAAAGGTTAGATCAAAAAGAATTAACCTAGAAGGTAACACACACGCACAGGAAATCAATGTGAGTCAATGCCCTGTATAGCTATCCTTATCTCAACCAGCAAAAACCCTTGTTCCTTCCTATTATTGCTTATACTCTCTCTACAACAAAATTAGAAATAAGGGCAAAATAGTTTCTGCTAGGTATTGAGGGGGTGGGGAGGAGAGGGAGGGGGCGGAGTGGGTGGTAAGGGAGGGGGTGGGGGCAGGGGGAAGAAATGACCCAAGCCTTGTATGCACATATGAATAATAAAAGAAAAAAAAAGAAAAAAAAATAAAAGATCTACCATTTCTATAAAGAAGAACTCTCCTGTTATTTGAGTCTTTCCTTGTGTTGCCTCCCTCTTTCTAAAATTTAATCTGATAGTTAAAAATCTGTCTTCTTTTCAAATAAATTTATTGAAATAAATTCCAAATAATCCTTTCTCCAGGAAACCATTTTATCTGTCAAACAAGATCATTTCTTCTCCTCCACAATACTTCCTAGGATTTTTTAAAATTTTATAACATCAAGGAGTACCATAGCAGTGAAAAAAATCACCTTCCTGTATATTTTGTGTCTTTTTTACACTAATGTATCAGGAAGATATCATACTGCTTTATTGTCATTAATGAGAACAGGGAAAGGAGGTTAACTTGGATTATATTTCCTAAAAGATAAATATAATTACTTTGAGAATGAAGCCAAAACTAACTTTTTCATTGAAAAATTATGAAAGCTAAAACCCTCAGAGATTTACAGACAAAATTATAGCCTGCCTCCATGCTATGTTTGGAGCACCTGTCTCAAGAATCCATCTCTCCTTATAATATGGAGTTTTGATGGAAGTGCAAAATAAGTAGTCCTTCCCCATTTCTTGTAGACATGATATCCTCCTCTTCTGAATAGTAGCAGCTGCCTGGACCCCTGTGGAAATCTCTTTGCAAATTTCCTCAGAGTGCAGTGGACAAGCAGCAGCTGAAAGCAGTCAGGAGTGGGGAATCCTTGCTTGTCTTCAACAGGGAGAGCAGTTTCTCTGGCTCTAGGCTGCAATCTGTCTGGCATACAGAATTTTTCCTGATGTCCTTATTGTAAGTCCAAGAAGACAAACAAGGTGTGGCAATGCAGGGTGGTTTCCCTCTACTACAAGATATCCTTCAGTAACTCCTCTTAGCTCCCAGGTGAACTTCCCAAGAGAGGCTCTCCACCTCCCAGTTTTGCTTATTCTATGTAAATGTATGTTTTAATATTCAAGGCAAGAGAAATTAAGTCTAAAAGATATAAAATGTAAATAGAAAACACTGTGCATGGGATAATACTATGCTTTTTAAGTCCAAGAGCACAGCAAGCCTTGGTCCCAGTACTGCATAGAGACCTACCTTTCCTTTTCATCCCTCCTCTTTGCTGCAAAGCCATAGGGATGTCAACCATTGGATGTTTACTTCCCAGTAATTTCTTAGAACTTTTACAGTGGCCCTTTCCTAAGTGTTCCTAGACTTGGGTCACACTTGTGTTCTTCAGTACTGGCTTCTGAGGTAGAGGGATGAGCCATCTTCACTCCTGTGTTCATTGCAGCACTATTCACAGTAGCCAAAATGTGGAACCAACCTGAATGTCCACTGAAAGATGAATGGACAGAGAAAATGTGGTATATACATGCAATGGAATAGTATTCAGCCTTTTAAAAATGAATTGTGCAATATGTGACAACATGTGAAACATCCAGGACATCTGCCTAAGTGAAATAAACCAGTCACAGAAAGATAAATTCTCCATGATTCTACTTTCATGAGAATGCCAATGACCTGTGAGCACTATGGTCAATTTCAGTGGCTGCCCTTCAAGTTAATCTGGGATCAGGAAGAAATTATTTGATCTGTATCCCTCCATCCAGTTCCCAGGGAACTCACTAGAACTCACTAGCCTCCTGTGGAGCAGAATATTTACTGATGGGTCTTTCTGGTGTACTATTTTCTCTCCTTAACCCCAATTTGGGCACTCTAAGATGCCAGCAGTCCCTACCCTGACTCAGAATGTCCATCTCAGCATCAATTTTTGCTTCCCATAATAGAGACCACAACGCTCTTAAAGACCTTGTGATGAAATTTCGTGAGGTGCTTTTAGCACCAAATGTCTCCATTTTTGAGATAGGATCTCACTATGTAGCATAGGCTGACGTGGAACTCATGATCTTCAGCCTCCAGAGTGCTGGATTCACAGGTGTGTGCCACTGCACCTAACTTTTAATTTTAAGTTTTAACATGATCGCTAGCCTCATGTCTCTTGTTTACTATCAGGCCTCTTCAGCGGAAGTTCAAAAACTAACACGACTGGGTCAGGAGAATAGGGAGGAACCTCGAGCTTGAGAGGCAATGAATCATCCCATGACTGCTCTCTGCACCCATCAAGATTCTCAACCCTAGAAAGTCAATCCCAGGGATTCACATTAAGTAAGAGTTAAACTTATTGATGAAGAAAAGAAGAAACACTTAGCCTGTTATTACATTGATTAAGGTGTTTAGGAGAATTAAGTAAATGCCAACTTAGTAAAATGCCTTCCATGGTTTTTTTTTTTCAGTTTGAGCAAAACTTTGTTGGGTTTGGCTGGCCAGGATCAACTTCCACCTGCCTAAAAGCACTCAATAATTTTTGGAGTAATTTCTTACTTGTTGAATGCAGTCTGGTAGACTATGAAAAAGGTTCTGTCCTCCACTAACCAAGAAATGGAGAGATAACCCAATCTGAACCAGGGTAAATCTTGGTTCAGGGCAGAGGAACAAAGATTAATAATGGATAGAATTGAATTGTATTCCCACTTGGGGTGGAAATGGGAGGGAGGGAGGGAGAGAAAGAGGGAGAAAGAGAGGGAGGGAGAGAGAAATTGAGATTCTGCGCATCCCAACTGCTGATTCCTGCTTCCCAGTTTGAAAGACAGTCTTGGTTCTGGCCCATTTCAGAGCCTAGCCCCTGTTAGCCTCTGATAGTTTTCCACATGAATGCTATTTAACTTTAGCAAAATAAGATTATTTCTGTTGCTAAAAACTGAAGAGATTTTATTATATAATGATACTACACAGAAAAAGAAGTCATGGAATAAATACTGATATCTCAAGTATATTAGGCCCTTTTTATCTAGTCCATGGTTTGCCTTACAATGTAACAAGATTAAACACCAAATATATCAACATTAAGTATATAAGCGAATCTGCATTTTTTTGTGAACTTCACTGAAAAAAGCCTGCAGCAATTGAAAATATTTTGGACACTTGAAAGAGAGCTGACAAACAGTGCCTTGGAATGGTTCTAAACCTTAGGCATCAACAAACTAAACGATGAAAACATCAACTCCCCCTTTTCCCTTTTAGATAATATTGCTTTCAAACACAAGTGTAATCAGCCACACACTCTCTGAATGGAAAGCTAGGACAATTTGTTCTCATATAAAATTTATACTATTAATTGGAGAATTTGCAGTGCTTTGAAAAGATAATTTCTTTAAAAAAGATTTGGAGGTAAATACTGTGTACACATGTATGTAAATGGAAAACAATACCTGTTGAAACTACTCCAGGAATGGGAGAAAGGGAGAATAAGGGAGAATGATGAAGGGGATGAAATCAACTACGATATATTTGATATATTGTAAGAATCTTTGTAAATGCCACAATGTATCCCCACCCAGCACAACAATAAAAAAAGGAGAGAAAAGAAAACATTTTACATAATTAAAAAAATTTGGAAGTGAAAAAAAATCAAGTAACAATTTTGGAATAAATTCACAAACTGATGTTCTTTATCATGTAGAAATGTGAAGGTCAGGGTGTTTTCCTATATATGGCCCAAATGGTTTATGGTGAAATTTCTTCAAGAAATGTAAGGACCTAAATACACAAAAACCAATAAGCAAACCATGTTGAAAATATGGTGGCATCATAACTATGCCTATAAGATGAAAATCAACAATAGTAAATGTTACCCCATTGGAGATCACTATGGTATTTCTTGTCACTATAATGAATCTAACAGTCAGTGATTTGTTCTCCAATGGAATTGATTGCCCCAGATTAAACAATTATATTTGGCAAAACAAAAAGACACACAAGGAGGCAAGATTTTCCCAGCTGTCAGCTTCTGGGAACAGAGATTGTGAGAAGAAAATTTATCTGTCCCATCTCATGCTAACTACCAGGCTGAAGATAACTGGAATTTTCTACACACTGAAATTGTTTTTTCTCTGTGTTATTTTGGAAAGCTGAAAGATTTTCCCAAAAGTTGAATGCTTGGCTTATATGGCTTTATTGTAGACTAGTGAATGATCCTTTGGACAGACCTCAATTCAACTGAAACCTGCCTCAGTTGCATTTCCTTTGGTTTATAACTTCATCTGTGGTTTACCTTATCAGCTGGAGAAAGCTAGAGGTTGACCGCCATGCAATTTGTTGACTAAACAGTATAGTTACCAGAGCTGGCATCGTAGAAGGCTCTTAACAAGCTTTATCAAATTGAACCTTGAAAGCAATTCTGAAAATTATGTACTAGTACCTACATTTTAGACTTTTTTTTTTAAAAAAAGGAAGATTCAGAAGAGTTATGTAGCCTGTCTGAGATCATACAACTAGTAAGAGATTGAGATCTAACATAAGCCAACACTCCAAAACTTGTGTTCTTAGACCTTTACTGCATTACCTACCTAAAACAACTATCAATCATTTTACTTTAGAGCTGGAAGTGTACTCAGATTCAATAAATTGCAGTAAATATTTGAAGAGTCTTTAGATCCAGGCAGCTTGACCTTCATTCCTACTTTAGTCTCTTACTCAAGTGTGATCTTGGGAAAGTATGGTAATTTCAGCTCTCTGTGACTCAGTATCCTCATCTGCAAAATGGGGATGATAATGCAATGTACCTAATAAAGATTCTGTAAAAATTAAACATATAAAATCCCAGAAAGCTTTTGGGACAGAGTATGGCACACAAGTATTCCATAAATTCCATAATTATCTAACAAAGTTTAGATATTATTATTCCATCATGTGACTGCTAGTGATATGATTACCCTTGGCAGCTTTGAGTAAGGTAAGAATTCTGGGGGTACCAGATTTTAAACTGCACACTGATGTTCTCTTGAGACCTCTCATTGATCACTTAGCATACATTGTGTAGCTACTGTAAATGCTCAATATCAAATTAGGCAGGCACAGGATGAAAAGCAATGTAAGATAGTTTTACTGTCCATGAAGAAGTTCTATCTGGGGTTATGTTTTAAAGGAAAAAAGGCACAGGTAAATGACAGAAGCTAAATAGTTGATTGGCTATCTACCAGGAGTCTTCAAACCATGGAAATAATTTGTAGGGTTTGTCATTTTTCAGCTTCTGGCCCTCTCTAACTTAGGCTCAGAAATCCATGCTCCTCAGTTGGCCTTCTAGTTATATATTCTAGCCTAACAAACCACCTCGCAATTTAGTGGCTTCCACCAATAGTTATGTATAATTTCTCACAGTTTCTGTCCTCCAGGAATTGGGGAAAAGTTTAGGGTCTATCACATGATTGCAGTCAGGTCACAGCTGACATAGGTTGAGGGCAGAGTGGGCAGCTTTTCTCTCACTTCATGTAGTCTCATGCCTTCTCCATGTGGCTTCTCCATATGGCCTCTCAAATCCTGTGGTCTCAGGATAGCCAGACTTCTTACTTGGTGGTCAGGGTTCCAAAGATGAGTTTCCCTAAAGCCTTTTCTCAGCTACCAGAGTTACTTCCACCTCATTCCCTTTGTCAAGGCAGTGACAAAAGCCTGCCTGGTTTCAAATGGAGAGGACATGGACCCCACCACTTGATGAGAAAAAGTCAAAGAACTTGTATTATTGTTTTAAATTACTGTGTCAAAGGGCTGGTTATACCCACAATGTATCTAAAAGTTCATAGAACTATCACATGAATTGGAAAGCAAATTCATAATGAGAAAATTGTCAATCAGACCACATTCTTAAACCAGTGTGATGTACCCATTTTCACCCAGTGGATATATCATGCTGTATCAGAATGCCAATTGTTAAATATGGAATTAGACAATAATAATGAAAAAAAAACTTTGGGGCCAGGCATTGTGGTACATGTCTATAATCCCAGCTACTCAGAGGGTAGAGGTAGGAGTGTTGTAGTAAGGCCAGTCCCAGGCAAAAAGTGCAAGACCCTATCAAAAAAAGTAACAAAACAAAAAAGGGGTGTGGGCATGGTTCAAGTAGTATAGTGCCTGCCTAGTAAATACAAGAACCTGAGTTCAAACCCCAGTTCCACCAAAAAAAGAAGAAAAATGTTTGAGATGTTTAATGTCACCAGAAATTCATCTCCTCATTGCTGGGAGTCATGTTGACATGACTGGGCTTTTGTTGTCCCAGACAATGCTGCATTGATGGTGTCCACATCTGCTTGTTTTTTCTGCCTTTACCTAAAATTTTTGTTGGCAATCATATTTCCTCTAAATTGAACATTTTAAAATATGATAATATCATACCTTCCTTGTTTTGCCATCCATCCTGAAAAAGTGTCTCTTTAATGCATTTTTATAAATTTGCACTTAGAGGACAATATTACCTATGTGGCTGGTATAAATCTAAACCTAAAATTTATCTTAAGAAATATTCAGTTATTTATTTCTTTAAATCAAATCAAAACTGACCTCCAAATGCTAAACCTACAGGGCCTGAGAGATATTCTACTGTAACCATTTTTCAGTCTTCCCCTCTCCTAATATTGTCCCAAACTTCTGGATCTAATTGTGACCTCTGAACTGCTCAGCGTCCTTATGATTCTCTTTGCTGTTCTTTGCTATTCTCGAAACAAGAATCTTTGTCAAGGCTGGAAACTGTGTAGCTTAAGTCCAGCCTCCCCAGAGCACTACTCAAATCCCTGTAAAATTGCCATCAAGTTATGTGTTGATTCTTGTTGTCTCCAGAATCTACCATGCTCTGTTTTCTTCATACTCTCAGCCCCTGTAAGACTAGTCTGTTTGTCCATTTCACTGTGGGCCATCGAGTGTTGTATCTTTAATACACTGAAGCATTTCAAAATACAGACAAAATAATGAGAGCCAAAGGCTTCAGGTAGGTGCTGCAAAATCTCTGAGACCATAAATTAGAGAAGAAATTCTCTTAATTAAGCTCTCCTTATCAACTACCCTCTTGATTAAATGAAGCCCTGCATTCCCTCTGTTAAGCATTTGGACTGACTCCCAGCATGAATTGAACATGCCTGTCCAGGAGGCATATCTAGAATATCCCGCCTCTCTAAGTTCAGACTAGTTGAGTTGTATGTTTACCAAGAATCTGCTGCACTAAATAGCCAATTTAGTTAAGCTTATTTTGTTACTGTAATTTTATGTTGTAAGTAAATACTGTGTAATGAAATAAGTATGAATACAAAATTAAATATTTTGAAAATACCCAGGAGGGGTTGCTAAAATATAAACTACTGTTAAATTAGGTGTGAGCAAGAGAACAAGAAAGTTTTAAAAAATCATAAAAATATAAAGTGATGCTGCACTCTAATTGCTCCCTAAATATCTGCAATGTATCACTATTTTTTATAAAGACAAAAAGTAGATATTGTAAATTAAGCACATGGACAAATATTTTTACAAGAAAATTGATAGGGAAATTTAATCAGTAGACTTGGACCAGGAAATTTTTCCTAGATAGAAGGGATTCAGGGCCTAATCAAGAAATGTCTTACCCCAGCAGGATTTCATAATCTCTGTAAATCAGTGATTGATGAGTATTTTCCATTCCTCTTTGTCCTAAATGATAGTTTTTGTGGTGTTTATCCTGTTTCTTATCACTGCACATCCAGTGGACCTCTGGATCTATGAAAAAGTTTAGAGCAGCTAGAGATCTTGGATGTTCAACTGGATTTGGTGACTACAATGGGCTTAAGTTGTCTTGCCTGAGGAAAGGGAGAATGTGTTCCTTATGCAGGCAAAATCTCAAAGCAGTACTTAGTAATAAGGACAAACTGTGGAAGAAGCTGTTTATTTGTTGTCAAATTGATGTCTTCATCCTGGGGACACAGCTAGGATATACCACTGAGTGTAACTTCTTACCTGGCAGTTGGGAGTGGGCATACAATGGAGCTCTCGACATTGAGATGTGAACAAAAGTGATATGTTCTCTTTTCAAACTGATACATACAAAGTATATATGATGCTCAATGCTTAATGCAGATGAGTACAGTTGTCATGGTAGTCAGTTGTGGAAGATAGGGATTATTATCAGTCTTCGATGCAGATACTTGCAACATAAGGAGTCTTAGGCAGTTTCAGATTTGCCTCCATGTGTGGCAGGTAAGAATCTTATTTAACAAGCTCAAATCTACAAGAAATATTCATTTGCTATTTTATTAGCCTATTTTAACAAACTTAAATCTAAACCCAAATTCAAGCTCCATTCTGCCAGACTGGCAAGAAATGCAATTTCAACTTTATTAAGACTCAGATATGCTTCAGTCTTGTTTGTGACTCCCTTGGTGAGTATGGGAGCCCCTATACCAGATGCAGATTCTGTGAGCACATCACAAGCCATCCTCCTGAGTGCTGTCACCTCTCCGGAAGGCAATCTCTGAGTTATGTACAGATCCTTGCTCTTATCAAGGCTCTTAACTTCTGGTACTTTTCCAACTTCAGCCCTGCATCTTAACCATGTTATTCTTCTTTTCCTCTCCCTTTTAAAAATCATCTCTCTCTCTCTTCCCATGTGTACTATGGGAAAGGTAAAAAATATCATTTAATGGTCAGAGGTTTCACAAAGGGCAGGGAGAGACAATAACTAGCCATCCTATCTATGAGTTCTGTAAGGACACAGGCAAAGTGGCAAACTGACTATTTGAAATGATGGAAGAGAAAAAATATTGCAAAAATCATTACTACTTTAAATGAATGATAATGGCACAAGATATATAAAAACACACTAGAGTTGCTCCTCAAGGTGTATTTGGAGCTAGTTTTCATGGGTAAATCTCAGCTAATACTTCACTGTTATGTAAAATAGAGAATATTAATTTATAAATGACTGATAAGTGATGATTGCTCATATGAATTGAATGACATTCTGAGAAGAGCACTTGCAAAGTAGTTGCTGTACTGCTTGAGTCACACCTCCAGTCTATTTTGGTCTGGTTATTTTGGAGATGGAGTCATACAAACTACTTGCCCAGGCTGATCTCAAACCATGATCCTCCTGATCTCAGCTATCCAAGTAGCTAGGATTACAGGCATGAATCACTGGTGCACAGCCTCAAATGTTACCAGTTTTAAGAAGTATAATAATAGTTTCAACATGTTTCATTTTTCCACTTACATTAATGTGTACATAATATTTCCACCATATTCACCCTTTTGTACCCTGAAGAGGAGGGAGGATAAAGGAGAATGATGGAGGTGGTGAATTCAACTGATATATTGTAAGAACTTTTGTAAATGTCATAATGTACCCCAGTACAACAATAATAAAAAATTAAAAAGAAGTATAATAATGACTACTTTGTGTACAAACTCCGTGAAGCTATAAAAAGTGAATGATACATGAAAAAAGAAATCCATTAATCTGAGAGTGCAAAATAAACTGAGGGAGAACAGAGATAGGCACAGAGCACTAACAATTTTATGATTAGAAAAAAATGAGATGGAAACATCCAACAAATACCAATTACAAATGAAACATAATGAATAATGAAAAATATATGGTGAATATGTGAGTAACAATTGTGAATATTGAGATACGGCATCATGGGAACTGGAATTAAACATGAACAGTAAATACATAGAATGTTGTAATAGTGGAAAATGGTTGAGTTCATTCAGTTTCTGAGATAGATACTTACTCTGTAATGAGAGATGCTGCCTGGAAGATAGGAGACAAAGAACTCCACAAAACATAAATGATTGTACGTATCACAATGGCACTTGTCTCAATGAGTCCCTACATCAAATCTCTGCTTGGAATTGGTTCTTAGTACTTGAATACTCAGTCAGTATAAAATGTGTTCCTGCTTTATTAATAATTCTTAGAACATGCTGAGATGGTGCGTGTTGAGGCAGAATATCTTGGCTCTCATATGTCTAAATTCTCAGGAAATACATTACTCTTACCTGCTCCATCTTACACGCATACACTAATGTGATGAATGAAACAGAGAATAAGATAAAATGTGTAGTTTATCTGGGGAATAAGGTGATATTTATTAATAATTTGTATTTAAATTGTGATCAAGCATTCAATAATCATTTACTGTGAAAACTATCAAAACAATAGTTATAATAAAAGAAAAAAAACAATAGTTATTGGTGCAGGATCTTTGGCTTAAGAGAACTGGTCTTCATAGGGATGATTTTATGGAAGAGATATACCTTAATAGGGCATTTTGAAAATTCTATAGAATATTAGGAAGAAAGGAGTATGTAGTAAAATCCCAGTAATCATTTTGAGTGTGACAGCATTTGTAAATTTGTATATTTTGATCGTTACTGAAAAGGAGAGTTTTTTGGAGCACATAGAAGACATCTCTCAATGCAGCTTAATAATAACATTTTAGGCTTCCAATTTTCAGCTTGCTGGAGGCCAAGCTTCAACTTTCTTCAGTTGTCCTATATCTAGGATTATCCAACACCACCTGCCTCTACTATGCTACTTAAATTTGACCCCAGTGAGATCAAAGAGTACACTGAGATGCATCAATGGGGAAGTTTGTGCCAAGTCTGACCTGAAACCCATCTGTCTCCAAAAACAACATACCAAGGTGTGATGATGACATGTCAAGGCAACTGGTGACTGGACAAGTCTAAGAGTTGCAGTAAAACTGGCCATTCAGGAACGTGCAGAACAGGCCCAAATTGAGGGAATTCCTTCTGCCTCCACCCTGATCATCAAAGCCCTCAAGGAATCGCAGAGAGACAGAAAGAAGCAGAAAAACATTTAATGCTATGGAAATATTACTTTTGTTAAGGTTGTTGACATTGCCCAACAGATGGCAGCACCAATCTTTAGCCTGAGAGCTGTCTGGAATCAGTCTGTGGGCTGCAGTGTTGATGACTGCCATCCTCATGATGTCGTAGATGACATTAATAGCAATGCCTTGGGATGCCCAGCTAGTTAAGAAGTATAAAGGAAAATATTTCAGTAAGGGAACATTTCAATATGTATATTATTTATGCTTAACAAGCATTGCATTAAAATTTACATAAAATCAATATTAAACTTGATCTAGTGTTTGTTTTTATCCCAAAGCAGTTGCATTGAACAAAAAGCTCCAGAGAAATTTAATAATTGACTGCTGTGCAGAACCATATACACATAGTATATAGAAATTTATAACACACACATATATATCATATATATAAAATTATAAATGCACACACATACATATATGTGTGTAAGTCCTCAGAGAAAGTGAAAGTGAATGCAATGGGTAGAAAAGGCAACACAAGAGAAAATGAAATGGTCATACTAATTTCACAGAAGCTTACAAAATGTAATAGTCCACAGAGACTACATTTATCATTTAAATTAGTAGAAATTAGGAATATACAAATATTCACAAACCAGATTTAATTCAAAATATTTCAGGACACATATACCATCACTACTTGCAGACTTACTTCTTTAATAAGCATGAGAAAATGAGCAGGCTTTCATGACTAAGTGCATGTGAATACCATTTCAGAATTGGACCTAAAAAATTACAAATACAACATGTTACCTATACTGACAACAACCAACAAAATAGGCTAACAAACCTATTTATATTAAATATATATTTAGAGTCTGTATAAAATAACTAGGATCTTGGAAGTACAAGAGAGGAACTATTCTCATTCATTGTAGCAATTGGTTTCACAGTATCACTCACAAATGTTCAGACACCTTCTGCTTAAACACATAAAATATCTCACTATTTCTCTAAGAAATGTGTTTGTACAGATGAGATTTACAAGAAACTTTGCATTCTGTTTAACTAGAATTTGCTTCCCTGGCACTTTTATTTTTTGATCCAAGTTTTGCTCTATGACATCTTCAGGAAAATAATTTAATTGAAATTTGCACAAATAAATTATTAAGTTATTAAAATGTTAGGGTAAGTTGAACATAGCGGTGCGGGCCTGAAATCACAATGCTTGGGAGGCAGGGGCAGGAGGATCATGAGTTTGAGACTAGCCTGGTGTACATAGTGAAAACTTGTCTCTAAAAAAAGTTAATGTAAGATATTAATTGCAAATTTTCCTCTCTTAATATCTATATAGGATTTCTTGGGGGTGGTGGGGAGAAAACAATCTAAGTCCCTTAGCTGATTATTCACCTCAAGAATATAAAAGAAGTAAGAGTGACTAGAAAGAAAAATTATTAGTGATCTTTTCTTTGGGAAAAATTGATTGGGTACTAGACATTACTCTGTTTCTGTGCATTTTCACAATTTTCATCTATACAACTGAAGTTAAAGGAAAGGAAAAATTATTGAAGGTCACTTGGAGAAGCTTGAAATGTGTTCCCTGGAGTTAGAACAACTTTTGACAGAAAAGTATAGAGGTAAGAAACTAAAAGTATCTGTTTCTTTCTGTCCATTTGGGGAGAGTGTGCTTTAATGGGAAACGGAATACTTCCATTGATAGTGCAACAAAATGCAAGCGTTCCATGGACCAGAAGGGATGTGCAAATGGAAGCTGAATTTAGGATGTTTTAAAAGAATCCCAACTCAAAGGTCTATTTGCCATGGCTAAGTGAAACCAAAAGAGTTAGGGTGAGTTACCACTGGAAGCAGGATCTAAGGAGACAGTAGTAAGGTGCCAGCTGGAAGGGACATCTCCAATGCTAAGATATACTGTGGTAGGTTCTGGGGAGTTGTCACCAAAGAAGCATCAAAACCCTCATAGCAGATTGATTGTAATAATGTCCCCAATTCCTCATCCTCTAAGAATCCAAGCCATTTGCAACATAACACTGAAGCAACAGAGAAGCATTTCTTCCCCCAACCTTAGAATATACCCTGAGCTTGAGACTTGGTTTGGCCAATAGAATGGATTCTAAAGTGACAGTGTGTCAGTCCTGACTCTAGGCCTCAAGAAACTATGCCTGCTGTTGCTGCTGCTTTCTCTTCCTCTTCTTCTTTCTGTCTTTCTTCTTCTTTGTCAGTCTAAGGTGAAAACAAGAATCCATAAATTGAGTAAAGGATTCAGATTTTGACTTAAATTGTAGTTGACTTTTAATGCCTGAAATTGAGACTGTTCACAATCAAGAATGACTGGAAAAACCCTTTAAATGTGCTCATGTTTGGAAAAGCTCTTCAATTCAAGCAAAAAAGATATGATATACATAGATCTAGGGCAAATACAGCAATGTTGTTGTATTTGGGTCACATGACAAGGGGAGAGCACATACGGGAGGTATGGGGATAGGTAGGAAACCCAAAACATGAAAGTTACTGATGTCCCCACTGCAGAGGAGCTAATACAGAAACCTTAAAGTGACAGAGGTCAACATGAGAAGGGGATCAGGAACCAGTGTGAAGATCAGTTACAGATGAATCAACTTGGGATGTAACACATTTGTACATGGAAGCAATGCTAAGAATCTCTCTGTATAGCTATCCTTAACTCAACTAGCAAAAATGCTTTGTCTTCTTTATTATGCTTATGTCTTCTCTTCCACAAAATTAGAGACAAGGGCAGGTTCTGACTGGAAGTGAGGGGGGAGGGGAGAGAGAGTGGGGACGGGGGCAGGGGGAGAAATGACTCAAACATTGTATGCACATGTGAATAAATGAATAAAATAAAAGATATGATATACAACATTTGAAAGACACAGATATGGAAAAAATGAAGTTTGTCATTTTAATCCATGAAATATAATTTGTTAAAGAAACTGCCTATATGTGTATTTTAGTTATAAATATCATGCTTTTTAATTTTTCCTCTCTTTTAATAACACACATTCATATAGAACTTTACTGCTTCTAAAGCATATCTACATCTGACATTTAAATTTAACACTTCAGCAATCTCTTAGATCAGGATACTAACTAGTTTTATGGATGAAAAATAGGAAAAAGAAAGCAACAGCTCTAAGTTTACTCAAGGTAAATAGCATCATTGGGGCACAAACCAAAGATCTTCTGATTTATAGACCAATTAAATTTCACTACCTCCCTATGCTTTTTTCTTCTCTTGTGTGTGTGACTTATGTCTCTATCCCTATTGGTAAAAGGGCCTTTGATATCAGAATCTCAAATTCAACTATAATACATTGTAAGAACTTTTGTAAATGTCACAATGTACAATTAAAAAAAGAAAAAAAAGAATATTTGATAGAGTGGGCCACAGAAATAACAGAGGTGGGTTGCATCTAATCATACTGGTTTGAACTACATGTAAATAAGCAAAATTTTGCTCTTGATTTCATGCCCCCTGTGCTCATTAATAGCCCTGCAATGTACATTTCACAAATTTTGATTTAAGAGACTTTCTTATAAACTGACTCTTGGATGGAAAAGATCACATGTATTTACCAATATGTTCCTAAATGGTCATACACTGAGTATCATAATATATAATTTACATAATGTATATAAAAAGAATCATCTACTAAACATCATTGTGATTGAGTCATCTTTGACTTTGACAGCTTGGTGAGGAGTCTCAACCATAAATAGACAGTGTAATCTCTGCCCAGGTACCTTGCAGGGAAATCATGAGGATACTTAGAAAACTTAAACATGCATGTGTTTTTATAATTTCTTAAATGGTACACAAATTCAGGAC
Organism: Castor canadensis; assembly: GCF_047511655.1. Classification (NCBI taxonomy): domain Eukaryota; kingdom Metazoa; phylum Chordata; class Mammalia; order Rodentia; family Castoridae; genus Castor; species Castor canadensis. The sequence goes on from NC_133405.1 coordinate 115,418,118, forward strand.
ATCTCACCCATGACTGACACTAAGTTAATTCTTGCTGACTATATTATGTCATTTATAGTTAGGGTAAAAAAATAAGAGAGATTACCTTTATATTTCTGTTTTGGTTTTAAGAAAAAAATAACACTTTTCAACTCCTATACTCTCCTAAAATACTGCATTATAACCCAAGAAAAATTCCCATGTGCTCCCAAATCACAAAAGAAACAGGAAAAAAAGCATTCTGTACTATTACTGGGCTCAAGCATGTCTTCTCTGAGATCAGTCATTCACACCTGTAGTGAACTATCACTTGGGCGTAGTCTTGCTTCTACATGTGTTCTCTCAAGGAAAGTTGTAAACTCCTTGAGAACAGAGTAATGTTTTTTTTACTTCTATTCTTCATGGCACCTATCATAGTATTTTGTAATTTCTAATGAATTAATTTTCATTATTGTTGCTGCTGCTGATTTTTTCCCTACTTGCCAATTCTTCATGGGGAAGAATTTTGCCAAATGTTCTACTTCATCAGTGGAACATCACTCAGTCTAGCAGCTCTGCTGTACCTATAAAAACAACTCCATTTACCTCTCATCCTGTGTATACTGTCCCACTTGGGAGAAAGGAAATAGGAGGACAGAGATCTTTGTATCAAGGCAGAGCAGGAAGCCTTTTGTATGCTTCCTGAATCCTGCCATGTAGGCAGACACCTATGTCCCTCAAGTCTAAAGCCAATTATTCCTGTTAGAGTGAACTGCTCATATTTAATAAGCAGTGAATTATGTTTGCACTTATTTATCCCTGAGAACTTCACCTGGTTGAAAATGTATTTGTGTTATCACTGAGGCTAATGATTTGCCCAGTAATGTGTGCATGGTGTTTTCCACTCCACCTGGACAAAATTAGAAGCTGTTTCAGCTGCAGCCTGGGAAAATATACTTGGCAACTCCTATTGACATCACTAATAAAAGAAAAAACTTGCCTTTACATGCTATTAGTATCTACATTCAAATTTAACATTTCATATTCTGGAGTTTCTAGTTCATCACCTATGAAAAAGTGAGAATGACAACTGTTCTTCCTGCTTAAGATAGGGCTTATATTTTTTATGAGGATCAGATATGGTGCTGAGTGACAAAGTCCTAGAGTAACACAGAATCCATCCTCCACCTTTGATGACAAGTATCAGACTGGACCTGGAAAGAATTTCCTAAAATGTCCCCCGCCCTAATGCTGCCCTTAAATTCTTGGTCCATGGTGGCATGAAGCAGAATTAGATGAAAAAGATACAATATTTCCAGTTTTAAAGATTCTTGTCCACAAGATTTGCATCTGTGCAAATAATGGATTTCTGCACAATCCCAGGAGCAATCTTGCACATTATAATCGGTTCCACTCCATTACCCAGTTATTTTGTACCTTCCCAGGTTGTTAGTCAAATCACTCTACTGCCTAGCAAGTTTCTGATTAATCTGGATTTCACTAATTACCTCACAGTCACATGGATTGGACTGAATTGCTTTTTGTAGTCTTTTGCTGTACGTTTCAAATCAGTTTCCATGGAATCTATTGCAAAGACACTGCCATTTCTTCCCTGACGAGTCTTTCCACAGGAAGAACAGCCAGGAACTATGCTTTAATTCTTGCTCATAGAGTCTCTCAGGCACATTATCATTCCTTCATGGAATCAGGGATGTGTTTAATAAGAAAAAATATTGAAAAAATAATGAGTCAGGCTGTGATACTGCTACAGTGACATGACTGGGGAGAGATGGGTTCAGGTAGATTGGATTCACTAGAATAATAAAATAAATGCTGAGGGTCAAGCCCTAACTCCAGTTCCAAGCCTAGAAACCTCTGATGATTATCTTCCAAGAAGCAACACTGCCACCTGGCTGTATAACATCAAGAAACTGTAGATGTCTTCCTTTTATAACCAAATCATCCTGATATTTAACCTCCTCCCCGATTTCCACATTCTCTAGATTTCTGGCATTCTAAAAGATTCCTATAGTATCCCTAGGAATACAAAGTGCTAGGGCACAGAATCAGAATTAAATCATTGGAAAAGTTCTTAAGAACCATGCAAACCATTATTTAGAGATCATAAACATTAAACCCAAAATGGAATCACACAGTAATGTGATAATGTAGGTCTCTGATGCCCTGATCCATTCTATTTTCAGTTTTCTGTGAAATGCCACCAGAATCCAAATCCACAGTCACAACTACTATTAAAATGCTATATAAACTTTGAGAAAAAGCAAATAAAGGAGTGTGAATGTTTTGGCAATTTGTGAGCTATCAAAATTTGTTGAGAAGAATCAGTCAGGCTTTACTCCCTTGAAATGTTTCAACCCTAAAAGTGCCATTTGCCATAAAACACACCTTCTGTGATTGGCCCATTGAGAATTTTCTTAAGCATCTCTTTAATGTTGCAGTTTTATGCCGGAATTTTGCATGTATTTTCTCTGCAGTCTATAATGGTTCTCAACACAAAATCCTACAGCGGAGGTAGATTTAAAACTCCAGTGGCTTTGTAATGAATGGTTGATTTGGATAAGCTGAATCACATTTTGAAGGATTCTTTTCCTTGTGTGTTTTCATTTAGCATTGGCAACAAGAATGACCTGTGTGAGATTCAGAAGTTTGAAGTGGAAGCAGTAAGATAATTTTCATGTTGGTCTGTTGGTTTGTTTTTGGCAGTGCTGGGGTTGAAATCAGGGTCTCATACTTGCTAGACAGGTGCTCTACTACTTGAGCAATTCTGCCAGTCTTGTGATGGCTTATTTGTTAATATGAGCAAGAGCCAGGCCCACAGCTCCTCTAGCTTTCATTAGAACTTTTGCTCCAGCTTCTTCAGATGCTGAGTTAGAAACAAGTGCAGACTGATGGTAAGAGCACCAACTTTTCTTGCAGATGAGGTTGTAGACCTGGAGATAAGGAGGGGCCAATGTGGGTTCTTGTGATGCAGATGCAGGATCAAGCTTATTCCTTGCAGCTGAGAGTGTTCTGTTTATCTCTACTTGACAGCCATCTTTCCTTCTGACCCCTGTCCTGTGACTCCTGGCTCAGCACCAAACAGAAAAAACAGTTGAGAAAAGCTTGACAATTAGATATGGTCAAATCCTTATAATAAAACTTTTACTTCATTGCCAGAAGTTCTGTTTCTCTGATGAAACCCTGATTGACCCACTTTTCATGTTCCTGTTCTTAATTGACAAAAGGAAAAGTGCAGGTGCTGTTAAGACCCCATAACAGAAATAGGCAAGTTGCCTGATATATGGGAAACCTAAGGTGAGGATTTGAGAGGAAAAAAGACTAAAGAGGGATACACATCCCTGAAGTTAAATGTTTTTAATGTAATTTTTCTTTTTGGTGGTACTTGGGTTTGAACTTAGAGCCCTGCACCTGCTAGGTAAGCACTCTACCATTTGAGCCATGCCCCAAGCCCTTAAATCTGTTTTTGAACTAGTGGAGAATTGTTTCAGTCAAAGTTTTCATTTAAATGACTACTTTCTTATTTCTGATAAGCACCTTGGTTCTTTTTTTTTATTTTTTTAGTTTTTCATTTTTCTTTTATTCATATGTGCATACAAGGCTTGGTTCATTTCTCCCCCCTGCTCCCACCCCCTCCCTTACCACCCACTTCCCCCGCTCTCTCCCCCCCTCAATACCCAGCAGAAACTATTTTGCCCTTATTTCTAATTTTGTTGTAGAAAGAGTATAAGCAATAATAGGAAGGAACAAGGGTTTTTGCTGGTTGAGATAAGGATAGCTATACAGGGCATTGACTCACATTGATTTCCTATGCGTGGGTGTTACCTTCTAGGTTAATTCTTTTTGATCTAACCTTTTCTCTAGTACCTGGTCCCCTTTTCCTATTGGCCTCAGTTGCTTTAAGGTATCTGCTTTAGTTTCTCTGCGTTAAGGGCAACAAATGCTAGCTAGTTTTTTAGGTGTCTTACCTATCCTCACCCCTTCCTTGCAGCACCTTGGTTCTTATTCCTCATTTTATTATAGTGAATCTCTTGACTAATGATGTTAAGTTGGCAGTAAAATTTGTGTAACTTAGACTGTTTCCTCATATTCATAGAAGAACAGGGACATTACTCTGAACATCTGTTCAGCTAGACTGATTAGCAGTGGCCAAATAAATCACATTGAAGTACTACAACTACCTTGTCGGCCCAAATCAAATTTTATTTATTTATTTATTTAAAAAAAAATTCTCTCTGGACAGAATTTATTAATTTTTGCATAGATTTTTTTTCAAGTTGTTTTATTTTTTAATATTTAAAAAAATTTTTATTTTATGCATATGTGCATACAATGTTTGGGTCATTTCTCCCCTCATCCCCCACCCCCTCCCTTACACCCCTGCCTCCTCCCTCTCCCCCACTACCGCCTCGCTACCCGGCAGAAACTATTTTGCCCTTATCTCTAATTTTGTTGAAGAGAGAGTATAAGCAATAATAGGAAGGACCAAGGGTTTTTGCTAGTTGAGATAAGGATAGCTATACAGGGAGTTGACTTGCATTTCTTTCCTGTACATGTGTGTTACCTTCTAAGTTAATTCTTCTTGAACTAAGCTTTCTCTAGTAACTGGTCCCCTTCTCCTATTGGCCTCAGTTGCTTTAAATTATCTGCTTTAGTTTCTCTGTGTTGAAGGCAATAAATACTATCTAGTTTTTTAGGTGTTTTACCTATCCTCATAGCTCCCTTGTGTGCTCTCGCTTAATCATGTGATCAAAGTCCAATCCCCTTGTTTTTTTTTTTTTTTAATTTTATTATTCATATGTGCATACAAGGCATGGGTCATTTCTCTCCCCTGCCCCCACCCCCTCCCTTACCACCCACTCTGCCCCCTCCCTCTCCCCCCCACCCCCTCAATACCCAGCAGAAACTATTTTGCCCTTATTTCTAATTTTGTTGTAGAGAGAGTATAAGAAATAATAGGAAGGAACAAGGGTTTTTGCTGGTTGAGATAAGGATAGCTATACAGGGAGTTGACTCACATTAATTTCCTGTGCGTGTGTGTTACCTTCTTGGTTAATTCTTTTTGATCTAACCTTTTCTCTAGTTCCTGGTCCCCTTTTCCTATTGGCCTCAGTTGCTTTTAAGGTATCTGCTTTAGTTTCTCTGTGTTAAGGGCAACAAATGCTAGCTAATTTTTTAGGTGTCTTACCTATCCTCACCTCTCCTTTGTGTTCTAAAGCTTTTATCATGTGCTCAAAGTCCAATCCCCTTGTTGTGTTTGCCCTTGATCTAATGTCCACATATGAGGGCGAACATACGATTTTTGGTCTTTTGGGCCAGGCTACCCTCACTCAGAATGATGTTCTCCAATTCCATCCATTTACCAGCGAATGATAACATTTCATTCTTCTTCATGGCTGCATAAAATTACATTGTGTATAGATACCACATTTTCTTAATCCATTCGTCAGTGGTGGGGCAACTTGGCTGTTTCCATAACTTGGCTATTGTGAATAGTGCTACAATAAGCATGGGTGTGCAGGTGCTTCTAGAGTAACCTGTGTCACATTCTTTTGGGTATATTCCCAAGAGTGGTATTGCTGGATCAAATGGTAGATCAATGTTTAGCTTTTTAAGTAGCCTCCAAATTTTTTTCCAGAGTGATTTTGCTAGTTTGCATTCCCACCAGCAGTGTAAGAGGGTTCCTTTTTTTCCTGCATCCTTGATAACACCTGTTGTTAGTGGTGTTGCTAATGATGGCTATTCTAACAGGGGTGAGGTGGAATCTTAGTGTGGTTTTAATTTGCATTTCCTTTATTGCTAGAGATGGTGAGCATTTTTTCATGTGTTTTTTTGGCCATTTGAATTTCTTCTTTTGAGAAAGTTCTGTTTACTCCACTTGCCCATTTCTTTATTGCTTCATTAATTTTGGGAGAATTTAGTTTTTTAAGTTCCCTATATATTCTGGTTATCAGTCCTTTGTCTGATGTGTAGCTGGCAAATATTTTCTCCCACTCTGTGGGTGGTGTCTTCAGTTTAGAGACCATTTCTTCTGTTGAGCAGAAGCTTTTTAGTTTTATGAAGTCCCATTTATCTATGCTATCTCTTAGTTGCTGAGCTGCTGGGGTTCCATTGAGAAAGTTCTTGCCTATGCCTATTAATTCCAGAGTATTTTCTACTCTTTCCTGTACCAACGTTAGAGTTTGGGGTCTGATATTAAGATCCTTGATTCATTTTGAGTTAATATTGGTATAGGGTGATATACATGGATCTAGTTTCAGTTTTTTGCAGACTGCTAACCAGTTTTCCCAGTAGTTTTTGTTGAAGAGGCTGTCTTTTCTCCATCGTATATTTTTAGCACCTTTGTCAAAGATAAGTTGGTTATAGTTGTGTGACTTCATATCCAGGTCCTCTGTTCTGTTCCACTGGTCTTCGTGTCTGTTTTTGTGCCAGTACCATGCTGTTTTTATTGCTATTGCTTTGTAATATAGTTTGAAGTCAGGTATTGTAATACCTCCTGCATTGTTCTTTTGACTGAGTATTGCCTTGGCTATTCGTGGCCTCTTGTGTTTCCATATAAATTTAACAGTAGATTTTTCAATCTCTTTAATGAATGTCATTGGGATTTTGATGGGAATTGCGTTAAACATGTAGATTACTTTTGGGAGTATAGATATTTTTACTATGTTGATTCTACCAATCCATGAGCATAGTCTTTCTATAGTCTTCCTCAATCTCTTTCTTCAGAAGTGTATAGTTTTCCTTGTAGAGGTAGTTCACATCCTTTGTTAAGTTTACAACTAGGTATTTGATTTTTTTGAGGCTATTGTAAATGGAATTGTTTTCATACATTCTTTTTCGGTTTGCTCATTGTTAGTGTATAGAAATGCTAACGATTTTTCTATGTTGATTTTATATCCTGCTACCTTGCTATATCTGTTGATGGTGTCTAGGAGCTTTTGAGTAGAGTTTTTTGGGTCTTTAAGGTATAGGATCATATCATCTGCAAATAGGAATATTTTGACAGTTTCTTTACCTATTTGTATTCCTTTTACTCCTTCTTCTTGCCTAATTGCTCTGGCTAAGAATTCCAGTACTATGTTGAATAGGAGTGGAGATAGTGGGCATCCTTGTCTAGTTCCTGATTTTAGAGGGAATGGTTTCAGTTTTTCTCCATTAAGTATAATGCTGGCTGTAGGTTTGTCATATATAGCTTTTATAATGTTGAGGAACTTTCCTTCTATTCCTAGTTTTCTTAGCGCTTTTATCATGAAATGGTGTTGGATCTTATCAAAGGCTTTTTCTGCATCTATTGAGATGATCAAGTGGTTTTTATCTTTGCTTCTGTTAATGTGGTTTATTACCGTTTATTGATTTTCATATGTTGAACCACCCCTGTGAATGGCTATCTACGGCTGTGGCTTATCTGCCCGCTGCTGTCAGCCTGCTGTTGCTGGAGGCTTTATTTATGCAGATCTCAAGAGTGAGCTTAACACTCCCCTGGCCCCTCAGGCTTTGTTTACTTAGAGTTCTCCTGGGCATGTCCACCACTGCTACAATCTTTCTCCTTTACCAGGACACAGGGAAAGTAACACTGCACCTGCTTTCTCATGCCAGTGTGTTTATTTACAGTTCATGTGGGAAGTGGGCCTTTCCCCTTCTCCTGTGGAGTTTTCCTCCCACTGCCACTTTTACAAGCTTTCCTGCTCCTGGTTGCTGGGCGTGGGCTGCTGCTCCTGCCTTCTCCAGCTGGCTTGTTTATTTACAGTTCTGTGAGGGATTCTCCCCCCCTTTGGTGCTCAGGGTGCCCACCCTCTTTGCCACGTGTCTTTTTTGTTGTTATTGCTTATTATTCGGTTTTTTTTCTTTTTTCCCTGGGTGGGGGTCAGTCTGTCCAGGGGGCTATGCTGATCTGGCCCAGGGTTGTCTGTGGGAGTACCGCATTCCGCTTAGCTCACCTTGTGGTCTGCATCTTCCCAAGTGGTCTGGGCACTGGCATCTGGCAGTGTGGAAGCGGTCCTGGTTTCTCCATTTAACGTGATGTGGGGATGCTATGCATGGGCTGGAGGTGTGGAGGAGTCAAAGTTTTGCCTCTTCTCAGTGGTTTTTCCTGTAAGGTGTATTTCCAGCATCTCTCTAAGATTTTACTTTAGGAAGCATGCTTTCTGCTTCCTCCCTCTAGCTGCCATCTTGGAATCTCTCACAACAAGATTTTTAATTAAAGTTTGACAAAGTAATTTTAAAAGCCATCTGATTTTTTTTGATGATACTAAGGCTTGAATTCAGAGCCTCACACTTGCTGAGCAGGTGCTCTACCACTTGAGCTACATTACCAGCCCCTTAAAAGCCATCTGAAAGAACAAGTATAGCAAACAGCTGAGAAATATTGAAAAAGAGTACTGAGAAGGAATGTTTCCTATTATATCTTAAAATATAATTTAAGTATATAATTATGAAAACAATATATTAGTGCCAGACAGATTTATCAATGAAACAGACTCTCATTTGTGTAAAATTTTTTATTATGACAGAGAAATGATTAATCTCATAAAGTTGCATATAAAATACACAATTCAAGATATTAGAAAATATTTAATATATGGTATTACAAAGTATTATTTTTACAATGCACAAATCAGCTTCATGGCACTTTACTGTAATTCTATAATATATATCATTTTCAGAAATGTATACATTTCTAAAAGAAAATGTATCAAATTATTAACAATAATTCTGTTGAAGTGCTTATAATGCTTAACTGATCTTTGGGTGATAGGAATATGGGTGATAGTTTTGTAAAAAGTAAACACATTTTTGAAAAATATACATTGGATTTATATCATTTATAAGATCCCTGGCAGTGGTAGAGATTGGAGTTTGAGTGGGAGTTGGGAAAGATGGACAGATCAAAATGTGTAGAGGAGTGGTAAAAATAAAAGTTGATAGGTTAGTGTTAGTGACTGACTTAATTTACCTCAGCTGTCGGGTTAAAAATCACCTTTAAAAATTTAGTGGTGTCTATCATCAAGAGTAAGTAGAGTAATACCCATTTACCTCAAGAGTCTAACTGGAACCTTACAGTAGAGGGCATAATTAGGCAGAGCCTTTTCAGCAGGCAATGTCCCTGTATCAAAACAAATGTACTTTACTCACAGGACAATCATACAGGTCATCCACAAGAAACTCTTGATTTTTATTGTTATGCTTCTAAAATTTGTGGTTATCTGATTCATTCCTTGACCATAGCAGACAAATTGGAAAGAATTGCTCGAGCTGTGAGAAGCATAAAGATAGTTTAAGAGAAAGTAAGGAGGCAAAGAAAACACATATAGCAGGAAGCAAAAATAATTTCAAGATACACTAGTCAATATCAGAGTTGCAAGCTCAATTAATCAGGATTGAAATGGCAGACTCCTGAATAAGAATTTCAAGTCTGAAATTCATAACACAAGCCACCAGACTGGGAACTAAGGTAAATGTTAATGTGTTAATGTTACAGTTTCAAGTCTGAAATCTGCAGTGCAGATCATAGAGATTGTAAACTCAGGCAGGGTTTCTATGTTGCAGTTGTGCAGTTGAATTCCTTCTTCCAGAAACGTCATTATTTGATCTTCTGACTGGATGAGATCAGCCATACTACAGAGAGTAATCTGCTTTACTTAAAATCTAGTGATTTAAAAGTTAATCACATGTAAAAAATACCTTCACAACAGCATCTTGACTGATGTTTGACCAAATGAATTGTCACCCATAGCCTTATGTCAACAACAAAAGTTAACAGTTGGAAATAATAAAAGCTGGGAGGAGGAATCTAAATTTTGAAATATCATGTTGCCACTAACTGGAAGAAATAAAGAAGTGATGGTAGTTTAATGGAAAATGATGTTTTATGTTTTTTTCACACTGAGATTGAAATAGCCATGAATCAATCAGTTGGATTTGTGTTTAACATTTTGTAGGTTCATCGGGGCTTAGGATAACAGATCTGGAAGTTGGCATTGTATAGTTAGTAGCTAGAACTGCAGGAGTAGATGGAGTTTCTTGAAGACAGTTGTAGAGAGAAAAAATTAGTGGACTCTGGATATGGTAACTAATGTTTAAGGGATGAATTGAGAAGTCTGTTGAGATGAAGAAAAAGACAGCCTGAGAAATAGAAATCCAGGACAGGTTAGTGTTTTAAAAGGCAGCAGACAGTACTATGCTCATCAAATCGAGCTTCATGCTATGTCTTTTTAGGTACAAGGATATCTCCATTTCTCAGACACCTTGCAGCTAAATAGGGTCATAAAATTAGTTCCAACCAATGAAATGGGAAAGAAAGTGACTGGTTTGTTTTAATCAGAAAAAAGTTCCTGAGACTTCTGGCCTCTCTTCCCTGCCTCAGTGAGCAAGGGAGTCCCAGATGGTGGAGCATCTGTCAACCTGAGTTCTGGAGTGACAATGTGGAACAAATTCCTAATGCCCTTCTATCCCTGATAACCACTGAACATATAAGGTCATGAAAAATAGACCTTTTTATGGTAAGATGCTGACATTTCAAGATTCATTTGTCACTCTGCTATTATGTATTCTATTCTTGACTGATACTGAAGCTAAGGAACTAGCAGGTTTAGCAAAGGAGGGAAGAGTCACACAGTGTCATATGCAATGTAGGTCCAGGAAAGAAATTTTTCTATACATTCTCAAATGTGGAATTTTTTGAGTCAACAGGTAAAAGCACTTGAAGGGCTCCAATTATGACAGTTTGATGGAGACTTTCCATTGTTATTTGGCTTTAGCTAGCAAGCGTGTTATTAGATGGGCAAACCAGTTAACTTGAACTGAAAATTGATATCACTACATATATACATAGATATACATACGTTATAATATATCATCCTTATAGTTTTACTTGAAGTCTTGTGGTGAAGATAAAAATGCTGACTGAATATTTTTATTATAAATTTTTATTAAGATATATTCATTATAAAAGGGGGATTCATAGTGATGATTCCAGTTAGACTTATATTGTACATTATTTATATTGCCCCCATTGTCTCTCCCCATCAACCCCCTCCACACCCCACTTAAAGCAATTGCAGGAGGTTTTTTAAATTCTGTTTCATGAAGTCTGTCAGTCATATACCATCACCTTAATCTCTTTACTTCACTCTCCTCCTCCACTAGTACCCCTCCCAGCACATAGTGTGCTTATCTTACAGTCCTGATTTTCACTATTAATATTCAAGTTGACATTCAAAGGAGTGTCTCAATGCATGCCCACTGTGGGTGTGCTTTACTTTGGTATGATCAATTCCTTTGAAAACTCTCCCTTACACCTTTACCTCCAACCCCCAGTTCTTCAACAGTTTTCAAAATACATGCTTATAGCCTCTACCTTTGCATCTGATGGTATACAATATTACTGATGCTCTATCATTCTCTTTTCCTTTCCCTCTTTCCCCGAGTTCCAGAGTAGTTCCACTGTTACAAACATGTTCTACATCTGAGTTTGTGTATGATCATGCTTGTTTTTGTGTATATGTTAATTGTTGGATCTATCTCCCACGTATGTGAGAAAATGTGTCTTTTGTGTTCCTGATCCTGTGATACTAACTTCACTTAGTATGATGTTCTCCAATTGCATCCATTTACCTTCAAACCACATGTCATCATTCCTTGTGACTGAGTAATACTCCATTGTGTGTATGTACCACAAGTTCATGATTTATTCATCTATTGTAGGGCACCTGGGTTGTTTTCAGAGCTTGGCTATTGTGAATAGTGCTGTAAAGAACATCAGTGTGCAGGTGACTCTACTGTGTCCTGTCTTGCATTCTTTTGGGTAGATGCCCAGGAGCAGTATCACTGGATCATATGGCAGTTCTATCTCCAGTTTTTTGAGGAATCTCCATACTGCTTTCCATAGTGGTTGTACTAACTTGCATTTTCACAAGCAGTATATAAGAGTTCCTGTTTCCCCATATCTTTGCCAGCATTTGTTGTTATTACCCTTGATTATGGCCATTCTAACTGGGTGAGATGAAATCTAAGTGTTGTTTTGATTTGCATCTTTTTTATAATCAGAGAAGTTGAACACTTCTTCATGCATTTATTGGCCATTTGTACCTCTTCCTTTGAGAACTTGCTATTTAATTCATTTGCCCACTTCTTCATCAGGGTGTTGAGTCTTTGGGGGCTGAGTTTTTTGAGCTCCCTGTAGATTCTGGTTATTAGTCCCTTATCAGATGAGTAGCTGGCAAAGATTTGCTCCCATTCTGTGGGCTGTCTCTTGAGTCTGGTGACTGTTTCCTTTGTTGTGCAGGAGCTCTTTAATTTGATGCAGTCTTATTTGTTCATTGTTTTACTTAGATGCCAATCCTGCATGTTTATGGGGTCAATTTGCTTGGAAAACTTTTTTCCACCTTTTAACTCTAAGCCAGTGTTTATTTCTTTTCTGTGAGTTGAGTCTCTTGTCAGCAACATATGATTGGGCCTTGTTTTTTGACCCAATTTGCTATTCTATGTCTTTTGGCATTGAGGCCATTTACATTCAGTGTTAATATTGAGAGGTGCCTGTTGTTTCTAGTCATTCTTATTCCCCTATTATTTAGTTTTGCCTATTCCTTGATTACTGGTCTGCTTATTCAAGAGGGTTTATTATTTCTTGAGTCTTCCTGTCTCACTCTAGTTTCTTCTTCTATATGAAAAAGTCCTTTAAGTATCTTCTGTAGTGTTGGCTTGATTGTCACAAATTCATTTAATTTTTCCTTGTTGTGGAAAGTTTTAATTTCTCCTTCAAATAGGAAGGATATTGTTGCTGGGCAGACTAGTCTAGGTTGACAATTGCTTTCTTTCAGGGCCTGAATTATGTCTTTCCATGACCTTCTTGCATTTAAAGTTTGAGTTGAGAAATCTGCTGCTATTCTAATGGGTTTGTCTTTATACATGACTTGTCTTGTCACTTTTGTAGCTTTCGGAATTCTTTCTTTGTTCTCTGTGCTGAATATTTTGATTATGATCTGTCTGGGGTGTCTGTTTTGTGGTCCTGGTGGTTTGATGTTCTGTAAGCTTCCTGTACCTGGGTGACTCTCTCTTCCTTGAGGTTAGGGAAGTTTTCTGCTATTATTCTATTTAATAGTTGTAGATGCCTTTCGTTTGTATCTCTTCTTCTTCTTCTACACCCATGATTCATAGGTTTGATCTTCTCATGGGATCCCAGATAGCTTACATGTCCCATTCATGTTTTCTTAGCATTATTTCATGATCTTTTAGTGTTTGGCCTAATTCCTCTACTTTGTCTTTCATTCTTGATACTCTATTTTCAATTTGCTCCTCTCTGTTCCCAGGCTTCTGATTGTGATATTTATTTGGGATATTGCATTGTTGTTCATTTCAGGTTGATTATTTTTCAGGGTTTCTGTATCTTTATTGATTTCGTCTTTCATATCCTCTTTCATATCCTTCTCAATTGTTCTTATGGTTCTCATTGAAAGTCTAGGGGCCACATTTGGTGAAGATCTTTGTTCTGTCACATTTTAAGCCCCTTACTGAGTCACAACTGTCCAAAGCAAGTCATATCACTGAGCTTGAAGATAATAAATAGAAAAGTACAATTTGCCCATGATGTGGCCTTGACAAAAAAAGAGGGGTGTGTGTGTGTGTGTGTGTGTGTGTATGTGTGTGTGTGTAAGACCTTGGACCAATAATTGAATCAGTCACAGTGTATTTCATTCATTAAAAAAGTCTATCTAGCTGGGTGCAAGGTGACTCATGCTTAGTTACTCAGGAGGCAGACATCAGTAAAATTGTAGTTCAAGTCCAGCCCGGGGAAATAGTTCAGCCTATAATACTCAACACAAAACAGGACTAATGGAGTGGCCCCAGTGGTAGAGTGAATGCCTAACAAGCATGAGGCCTTCAGTTCAAACCCCAGTACCACCAAAAAAAAAAAAAGAAAAAGAAAAAAAATGATCTACAGGTTGATGTGTATGTTGGTGTGTGCGCATTTGCTCGCGTATGCAATCTACATTTCTTCTGAATCACCACCCTATTACTATAAAATGGAGACACATCTACATTTAAATATGTTATGGTAACAGTTATCTTTTCTGCTCAAGCAGGAATCATGGCACTTTCAATATGTCCCCTTATTTCTGTTACCAAAGAAATGATTTATATATTTTCATAGACTATCCTGTCAGTAGCAGTCACCTACTTGCCTTGGCCTTGACTTTGGTTCATGCTTGGCTAGAACAAACATCCTCTATACTAAGCTTTGTGTATTTCTGGTTATTCCCTTAGGCTAAATTTCTAGAAGTAGAATTGCTTGGAAAAAAAGTTAAGGCTAGCCCACCTGCACAAATCTCTTTGTGCCTTAGTGTGAATTCTACCAGACCTTTAAAGAAGAACTAATACCAATAAAGGAAATGCAAATTAAAACACACTAAGATTCCACCTTACCCCTGTTAGAATAGCCATCATTAGCAACACCACTAACAACAGGTGTTGGCAAGGATGTGGGGAGAAAGGAACCCTCTTGCACTGCTGGTGGGAATGTAAACTAGTACAACCACTCTGGAAAAAAATTTGGAGGCTACTTAAAAAGCTAAATATTGATCTACCATATGATCCAGCAATACCACTCTTGGGGATATACCCAAAAGAATGTGACACAGGTTACTCCAGAGGCACCTGCACACCCATGTTTATTGCAGCACTATTCACAATAGCCAAGTTATAGAAACAGCCAAGATGCCCCACTACTGATGAATGGATTAAGAAAATGTGGTATTTATACACAATGGAATTTTATGCAGCCATGAAGAAGAACAAAATGTTATCATTTGCAGGTAAATGGATGGAACTGGAGAACATCATTCTGAGTGAGGTTAGCCTGGCCCCAAAGACCAAAAATCCTATGTTCTCCCTCATATGCAGACATTAGATCAAGGGCAAACACAACAAGGGGATTGGACTTTGATCACATGGTAAAGTGAGAGCACACAAGGGAGGTATGAGGATAGGTAAAACACCTAAAAAACTAGATAGCGTTTGTTGCCCTCAACGCAGAGAAACTAAAACAGATACTTTAAAGCAACTGAGACCAATAGGAGAAAGGGACCAGGAACTAGAGAAAGCTTAGTTCAAGAAGAATTAACTTAGAAGGTAACACACATGTACAGGAAAGAAATGCGAGTCAACTCCCTGTATAGCTATCCTTATCTCAACTAGCAAAAACCCTTGGTCCTTCCTATTATTGCTTATACTCTCTCTTCAACAAAATTAGAGATAAGGGCAAAATAGTTTCTGCCAGGTAGCGAGGGGGTAATGGGGGAGAAGGAGGGGGTGGGGGGGTAAGTGATGAGGTGGGGGGAAGGGGAGAGAAATGACCCAAACATTGTATGCACATATGAATAAAATAAATATTAAAAAAATTAGAGGTAAGGGCAGAACAGGTTCTGCCTGAAAGTTAAAGGAGGTGGGGTGGGGGGAGAGGATGGGGGTGGGCAGGTAGAGGGGAGAAATGGCCCAAATGATGTATGCACATATGAATAAATGAGAAAAAATAGTTCCTGGAACTTAATGAAAATGAAAACATAACCTATCAGAACCTATGGGACAT
This sequence comes from Castor canadensis, assembly GCF_047511655.1. Taxonomy (NCBI): domain Eukaryota; kingdom Metazoa; phylum Chordata; class Mammalia; order Rodentia; family Castoridae; genus Castor; species Castor canadensis. The sequence goes on from NC_133405.1 coordinate 115,433,677, forward strand.
AGCAAAGGCAGTTCTAAGAGGAAAGTTTATATTCATGAATGTGTATATTACAAACACAGATCTCAAATAAACCAACCTAATGCTACATGTCAAACTCCTAGAAAAACAAAAACAAGCTAAACCCAAAACAAGCAGGAGAGAAATAACAAGCAGGAGGGAAATAATAAAAATAAGGGCCAAAATAAATGAAATAGAGACCAAAAAAAACCATACAATCAATGAAACAAAATGCTGTTAATTTGACAAACCCCTGGCAAATCTGACTAAAATGAGGAGGGAAGAGAACCCAAATTAATACAGTTAGAAATGAAAAAGGAGCATAACAACAAACACCAAGGAAATCCAGGGAATCATCAGGGACTACTTTGAGAACCTATATTCAAATAAATTGGAAAGTCTAGAGGAAATAGACAAATTTCTAGATATATACCACAACCCAAAACTAAACCAAGAGGATACTGATCACCTATAAAGATCTATAACATGCAATGAAATTGAAGAAGCAAAAAAGAGTCTCCAAAACAAGAAAAGTCCAGGCCCTGATGGATTCTCCACTGAATTCTACCAGACTCTTAAAGAAGAACTAATACCAACTTCTTTTTTTTTCTTTTATTATTTATATGTGCATACAAGGCTTGGGTCATTTCTCTCCCCTGCCCCCACCCCCTCCTTTACCACCCATTCCGCCCCCTCCCTCTCCTCCCCACCCCCTCAATACCCAGCAGAAACTATTTTGCCCTTATTTCTAATTTTGTTGTAGAGAGAGTATAAGCAATAATAGGAAGGAGCAAGGGTTTTTACTGGTTGAGATAAGGATAGCTATACAGGGAGTTGACTCACATTAATTTCCTGTGCGTGTGTGTTACCTTCTAGGTTAATTCTTTTTGATCTCACCTTTTCTCTAGTTCCTGGTCCCCTTCTCCTATTGGCCTCAGTTGCTTTTAAGATATCTGCTTTAGTTTCTCTGCGTTAAGGGCAACAAATGCTAGCTAATTTTTTAGGTGTCTTACCTATCCTCACCCCTCCCTTGTGTGCTCTCACTTTTATCATGTTCTCAAAGTCCAATCCCATTGTTGTGTTTGCCCTTGATCTAATGTCCACATATGAGGGAGAACATACGATTTTTGGTCTTTTGGGCCAGGCTAACCTCACTCAGAATGATGTTCTTCAATTCCATCCATTTACCAGCGAATGATAACATGTTTAATGCAATTCTCATCAAAATTCCAATGACATTCATTAAAGAGATTGAAAAATCTACCGTTAAATTTATATGGAAATACAAGAGGCCACGAATAGCCAAGGCAATACTCAGTCAAAAGAACAATGCAGGAGGTATCACAATACCTGACTTCAAACTATATTACAAAGCAATAACAATAAAAACAGCATGGTACCAATACTTCTTAAACTTTTCCATGAAATAGAAAGGGAAGAAACACTGCCTACCACATTCTATAAAGCCAGTATTAAACTCATCCCCAAACTGGAACTACAGGCCAATCTCCTTAAGAATTATATAGAAATCCTCAATAAAACAATGGCAAACCTAATCCAACAACATATCAGAAAAATCATCCACCATGACTAAGTCAGCTTTATCCCTGGATACAGGGATGGTTCAACATATGCAAATCAGTAATGTAATACAGCATATTAACAGAAGCAAAGACAAAAACTACCTGATCATCTTGATAGATGTAGAAAAAGCCTTCAATAAAATTCAACACCATTTCCTGATAAAAGCTCTGATGAAACTAGGAATAGAAGGAATGTACCTCAACATAATAAAGACTATCTATGACAAACCTGTAGACAGCATCATACTTAATGGGGAAAAACTGAAACACATTTTAAAGACTAACATCAGGAAGGAGACAAGGGTGCCCACTCACTCCACTTTTATTTAACATAGTCTTGGAATTCCCACCCACAGCAATAAAACAGGAAGAAGAAATAAAAGGAATACAAATAGGTAAAGAAGAAGTCAGACTGTCCCTATTTTCAGACAACATGACCTTATACCTAAAACACCCCCCCCAAAAAAAAACTCATACAAAAACTCCTAGACACCATAAACAGCTTCAGGAAAGTAGCAGGATACAAAATCAATTTATAAAAATTAGTAGCCTTTCTACGCACCAACAATGAACACAATGAGAAAGAATATAGGAAAACAATTCCATTTACAATAGCCTCAAAAATCAAATATCTAGGAATAAACTTAATAAAGTATGTAAATGACCTCTACAAGGAAAACTGCAAACCATTGAAGAAAGAAATCAAAGAAGATTTCAGAAGATGGAAAGATCTCCTCTGCTCATGGATTGGCAGAATCAACATAGTAAAAATGGCTATCTTACCAAAAGAAATCTACATGTTCAATGCAATTCCCATAAAAATCCAATGACATACATCATAGAAACTGAAAAATCAACTGTAAAGTTCATTTAAAAACACAAAAGACCGAGAATAGCCAAGGCAATACTGAGTAAAAAGAGCAATGCTGGAGGTATCACAATACCCACCTTCAAACTATACTACAGAACCATAGCAATAAAAACAGCATGGTACTGGCACAAAAACAGATATGAAGACCAGTGGAACAGAATAGAGGACCTGAATGCACACCTAATTTTTGTCAAAGGTGCCAAAAACATACGATGGAGGAAAAACAGCCTCTTCAACAAATGTTGTGGGGAAAAGTGGATATCTGCCTGCAGAAAACTGAAACTACATCCATGTTTGTCACCCTGTACTAATATCAACACAAAGGATCAGACCTGAAACCTTGAAGCTAGAAGAGGAAAGAGCAGGGAATACACTGGAAGCAATTGGCATAGGCAAGGACTTCCTCAGTAGAAACAAGTGGCTAAGCAACTAAGAGAAAGATCAACAAATGGGACTACAAGAAATTAAAAAGCTTCTTTTTAAATTTTTTTTCTCTTTCTTCTTTTTTTTATTTATTTTTTGTTTGGCTCAAGTCTCTGGAACACATATGATTAAAAATCTTCTGTACAACAAAAGAAATGGTCTCTAAATTAAGAAGCCACCCACAAAATGGGAGGAAATCTTTGCTAGCTATACATCAGACAAGGGACTAATAACCAGAATATATAGGGAGCTCAAAAAAACTAAACTTCCCAGAAATCATGTCTGATGACCCAATAAAGAAATGGCCAACTAAACTGAACAGAACTTTTTCAAAGGAAGAAGTCCAAATGGCTAAAAAACACATGAAAAATTCTCACCATCCCTGAACATGAAGGAAATGCAAATCAAAACCACACTAAGATTCCATCTCACTCCTGTTAGAATAGCTACCATCAAGAGCACCACCACCAACAAATGCTGGCAAGAATGTGGGGGAAAAGGAATGTAAGAGAGTACAACCACTATGGAAAACAGTATGGAATCTCCTTTAAAAACTAGATATAGATCTGCCATAGGATCCAGCAATACCACTCCTAAGGATATACCCGAATGAATGTGACTCAGGTTACAACATAGGCACCTGCACATCCATGTTTATTGCAGCACTATTCACAATAGCTAAGCATTGAAAACAGCCAAGATGCCCCACTACTGATGAATGGATTAAGAAAATGTGGTATTTATACACAACGGAATTTTATTCAGCCACAAAGAAGATTGAAATGTTGTCATTTGCAGGTAAACAGATGGAATTGGAGAATATAATATTAAGTTCAGTTTTCCAGGCTCAGAAGGCCAAAAGCCTCATGTTCTACCTCATATGCAAATTATAGATCTAAAACAATTGCAACAATATAATGGAACATGGGTCATGCTAAGGGGAGGCTGTGCAAGGGAAGGATAGAGCAAGGGAAGGAAACCAAAAACTTGAATGAGATTGATGTGCTCACTGTACTGAAATGAATATAGAAATTTTAAACTGGCCAGAGCCACCATGGGAAGTAGACTAGGGTGGAGTGAAGAGGACTGGAAGAGGTGAACCAATTAGAGCTGTAATACATATATACATGGAAACAACACAAGAAAACTCCTTGTGTAGCTATCTTTATCTAAAACTAGCAAAAACGTCATGTTTCTCATTTTATCTTTTATGACTTTTCTTCTACAAAATTGGAGAACAGGAAGGCAGAACAGGTTATGCCCGGGGAAGGGGGACAACTTGCACTGGTGGGGAGCAGATGGCAGGGAAATGGGTAGGAGGAGGAATATGGTGCAAACTGTATACACATGCATATAAATGCAAAAATGATGCTTGTTGAAACTCTTCCAGGTATCAGTGGAGAGAGGATGGGGGAGAGCACTGGAGGTGGGTGGAATTCAAGTATGATATATTGTAAGAACCTGTGTAAATGCTACAATGTACCCACACCCAGCACAACAATAATTTTTTTAAAGTTAAGGCTATTTCTTAAAAGCTCTTTATAAATACTGGCAATTGCACTTTATCCTTTCACCAATGTTAGATATTATTAATTTTAAAAATTTTTTATATTTTATATGCAAGAAATACTTATTTCATTTTTATTAGTGAAGTTGGACTTTAAAAAATTTGTATTGCCCATTAAATCTGTTAATTCCTAATCAAAAAGAATTAACCTAGAAGGTAACACCCACGCACAGGAAATCAATGTGAGTCAATGCCCTGTATAGCTATCCTTATCTCAACCAGCAAAACCCCTTGTTCCTTCCTATTATTGCTTATACTCTCTCTACAACAAAATTAGAGATAAGGGCAAAATAGTTTCTGCTGGGTATTGAGGGGGGGAGCGGGAGGGGGTGGAGTGGGTGGTAAGGGAGGGGGTGGGGGCAGGGGGGAGAAATGAACCAAGCCTTGTATGCACATATGAATAATAATAAAAAAAAAGAATTTAAGAAGGAATCAAAAAAAAAATAATAATCTTTTAGCTGATGAATAGCTGGCAGCAACTTTCTCTCATTCTCTGGTCACATCTTCATTCAAATAATTGCTTCCTTTGATGTAAAGAAACTTTTTAATTTGATGTATGTCCACTTATCAATTCTGATTCTATTTCCTAGGTGATTAGAAGATTCTAATTAAAAAAATGCTTGCATATGCCTATAAAAAATTTGTATTGCCCATTAAATCTGTTAATTCCTTGCTTTCTTAATTAATTCATTCACCCATACTAAATTGTCCACTTCTTGGAGTTTTACAACTTATGACAATATTTAAATACTAAGATTATACAGAATTAAGACCAGACGGGGCCTTACTAGTCATCCAGCATCCTCTCTCCTTTTGTGCTGATGAGGCAAACTTAGAAGTAACGTATGTACTAACTTACTGTCTGTTATTTCCATAAATGTTCTGATAATTATAAATAATGTTGAGACGTTGTTTTCTTATTCTTTGAGAAAAACCATGTCTAAAATATGTTGAACAAAGAAGGTCTGCTCCAACAACACCCAAAGGAATTTTAAGGCTGGTATAGTGGTTTAAGTGGTAGGGTGCCTGCCTACCAAGCGTGAGACCCTGAGTTCAAATCCCAGTACTGCTAAAAAATGTCCAAAAAATTTAATCTTAAACTTTATAATAGCCACATTATAAAAGAAGAAACAGGTAGAAATAATTTTAATTGCATGTCTTATTTATGGGATCTTGAAGATCTCTAACCTTTTTATATGAACTATTTGAATGGCAAAATGTGTTTTATATTTGGAAGGAAGGAAGGAAGGAAGAGTCCCAGGATAAGGTATACCCTTTCAGGGCACACCCTAGTCACTTACATCCTCCAACTAGGTCAACTTCCTACCTTACACAAATAATATTATAAAGTTCTGAAGTCATCAATCATCAATGGACTAATCTACTGATGAGGCTAGAGCCTGCATGATCCAAGCTCATTCTAAAAGCTCATCAACTGGCAACCAAGCCTTTAACATATGATACTTTAGGGGTCATTTCAGATCATATACTCAAAATCTGAAGGAATTTCAGTAGGAAAAAAGACCATGCATCAATTAGAATTGTGTGCTTTTACAAAATGCGTGTTTTTATAGACAGACAGAGAAGACATTAGAGTGGGTACTCAGCATAAATTTCTTGAATAAACAGCTCTCATGTGAAAATCAATTTGGGTAAAAAATGGCAAAGCATATTTTCTCTTATATGACACTATGAGATTGTGAGATTATGACATTATGAGATGTGTCATTGGCTTACCATTTTTATTTTTTGTCTTGCAGTTCTCAAGGTTTCCCAAACCTTCCCTTTTCTTTTTTTCCCTTATTATTGTGCTGGGAATACATTGTGGCTTTTACAAAGGTTCTTACAATGTATCAAATATATCATACTTGAATTCATCCCCTCCACCACTCTCCTTTATGCCCCTCAACTCCCATGACTGGAATAATCTAAATAGGCATCATTTTTGCACTTACATACATATGTACACATTTTTTGCACTGTATTAACCCTCCTACCCCCTTTCCCCACCACATCCCCCTTTACTATGGTACCCCTGCACCCCCAGCAGGACCTGTTCCACCCTCTTGTTCTCTGCTTTTGTAGAAGAAAAGGAGAAAAAATGATAAAAAGAAAGCCATGACATTTTTGCTTGTTTAATATTTAAAGGTCGCTCACCAAGTTCTCAAAATTTCAAAAATAACATCAAAAAATCTCAAGCAAGATTATTTTAATTCCATTTTCCCTCCACATTTGAGTAGATTGGTAGTCTTGTAAGAAACCTTAGTATGTAAGAAAGGACACACACATGACCAACTTTAAAAGTAATTTATTAATTCCATACTATAAAACTTGTGCATTACAATATGTTAGTGTGTAGCACATTAAAGGACAAATACATTTGTAGAAGCCTGGGATGAGATAGTACTTTTCACTTTTTTTTTACTTTTTCTCAAGGACTTAACCTGTAGTTCAACAAGGAAGAACAGGAAAAGAAGAGTGGAAACATCAAAAGAGTACAAGACCTACTTGTTGCCTTCTGCCTCTCAAACTTGACAAACATTTCACAGACTGAGTAATGGGCTAATGAAGAGACCATTTGGTCAAGAAGTAAACATGGCAGGCCACTGAGCTCTGCCTTGGCAAATATTTGCAAATGCATACCCTTAGAGCCTTAAGATACTAAGTTGATGTCTGTATCATATGTAGTCTCCAATCTAGTGATATTAGCTTTCCTTTGCTTTGCCATCTGGTACAACGGGTTAGATGGAGACACACTGAAAATATGAAAACCAGGAGAAAAAAATTGTGGTAGTTCAGACAACAAGGGCCCAAACTGCTAAGATGGCAATAGGAATAAAAAAGACTCCAAACACTGATTATTAAATAGTGTTCATAAACCTTTAGAATATCATTCTGAACTTCCCACATTCCCTGTGCCCAACACACACCCTACATTTCACACATGAAGTTTAAGAGTGTACTTTATCTCCTGAAAGTGTTAATCTTGAAAAACTTCTTTTGCCAAACAAGATGGAATAAAAGATCAGCTTTGCCCTCACACCAGAACCAACAGTAACAAAAACAGGTATATATGAAAAGAGGTGCTTAAGACATTGGGCATCCAGCAAGAAACCACAGTGATCTATGGGATGTGAGAAAAGAAGCTACCTCTATGTTTACCCCAAATTGGATGAGAGCTATAAACTGACTAGTTCAAGAAGCTGAAAGAGCCCTCAAACACAACAGACTTGAAGAAAACACACAAAGGCACATTATAATCAAATTGCTTAGAGCCAGTGATAAAGAGAATCACTTAAGTAAATGGATGCTTCCAGAAAAGATGGCAGATTTGAAGTTTTTTCCATGTAATGAGAAGAGTCAAGATAACAAAGAAGAGACAATATTCTGAGGAGAGCGAGTAAGAGAGAGAGAGAGAGAGAGAGAGAGAGAGAGAGAGAGAGAGAGAGAGAGAGAGAGGACAGATAAAAAGCATGAGGGAACAGAAAAGCAACAGAGAGAAAAGTAGGAAATAGTCCAGGACCCCCAACCCTGGCTCCTTGCAGATGAAGAGGGGAGACTCACAGTTGCAACCACAAAGGCAAGTCTGGTGTGTGCAGGAAGTCCTGGTGACAATAGACTCAGTCCTAGATGCAGGATAAGCCCACAGTTATAGAAATCCTTAAATCCAGTGGTAGGTTTTGGTGTGTAAATGACTGTTCCTATATGGCAGGCTACCATTGGAGAAGAAATCTATTGCATCATTCCCCATATCTTAGAGGGCTGTAGCCAGGTGCCATCTTGAGAGGTAGCCTACTCTTTGAGACTGAGCTAATCCGAAGACCTGAAAACAAGGAACAACCACGAGTCAGGGAGACTGGGCACACCCTGCCACAGGTGTCTGGGTAGAAGATGATCACCAGTGGTGAGGGAGAGGGTTGAATTCAGACCCCCCCTGAGAATATAAACAGCAGGGAACTTGGTTGTGTAGGGTAGTGGTCAGTGGCCCTGTGCTCTACGGTAAGAAGCAAGCTCTGTCACCTGTGCATGACTGTGGAGAACACTGAAACTCAGCATTCAGTGCTGCCTCTCTGCCATGTGTTTTTTACTGCCAGGTGTGTCTGAGCCCAGGTCTGGTAGATCACTTGAGTTCCATAGTCTCCTCCTTCCTACAGGGTGGCTTACTGCTGAGCAGCACCAACTTGTATAGTAGAAATAGACAGGAACTACAGTAGACTGAAGCTATGAACCACTGCTCCCCACAGACCTAGTGGATTCCAATACTAGAAGACCTGGAAGTAGCTTCTCCAATACTCTTTTTAAACTATTTAAAACTTTTAAACTTTTCTTTTTAGTATTATTTTAGTATGCTTTTGCTTTTAAAAAATATTTTATGCTTTTTATGTTTTATTCCTCTTCTTATTTTAATCTAATTTTATGAGATGATTGGCTAGGAGGAGAGTGTGGATCTGTGTATATCAAGGTGAAAAGAGGTGAGCAATGAGGGGTTGGACGGTAAGATGATTGGCTACTGAGATATGCTGGGGATGCTGGAGTAGGGGAAGCACATTTACCTAGTAATGGAAAGCCAAACAGCAAGATTGAAATGCTGTGTATTGGGTAGGATTAAGTTTACACGGTTTACTTCTGCCTGTTCAGGAGTACAGCAGGTTTAAAGAAGAGATGCCATATAGAATATAAACTACTATATACACAATGTTTGATTTTTACCTCAACCTATATTCTCCTGACAGTCAAACTTGATCACCAGCCCAGATCTCTCTTCTGATATCCAAATTCACATTTTTTACTTTATACTGGACGTCTCCATCTGGACAGCCAGTAGAATATTATCGCTTACATGGCCCTGACTGACCTCATTTGTCATACTCTTGCTCATCTTTACCCCTAACTCAAACCACTGCCAACACTCATCCTCCCTTACCCTCAATCTCACCTCAGAGGAACAGCATCTACCTAGCCAGCAAACCTTCAGAACTGAGTCATTATAGACTCTCTCTCACCCTTTCGTACATTCCCTAACCTTGCCAAGCTCAAATTGTTTCCTTCTCACCATCCTCATACCCACAGCCCATGCCATTTCCTTTACTTTTGTTTCCTTAGGGTTTCACTCAGAATATGTTCAATAACTGTTTGATGAATGAATAAACGGAAAATGTAGACACTGCCTCCTGGTAGGGCTTTTGTCTCCACAATGTTGAGGGAATCTTCACAGATGAGAAACCAAGCAACACTCAGAGGTGTGGAGAACTCAGATTTTATTTTATACCAGGGAGCTCAGATTTGTACCGTGTCTGAGCATCTGAACAAAGGATTAATAGGATATTTAAAAGGCAGTGCAGGACATCAAGTTACAAGAATGTGCTCAGGTTAATTGGGGCTAGCAGTGAGTTAGAGACCTAAGGTTGTTTAGGTTAATTGGGGCTAGTCATGAGTTAGAGACCTTAGATTGTTTAGATAAGGTCAGCAGGGGAGAACTGCTTTGGAAAATTTATTTACAAGTGGAGACAAAGGAAGATGGGAATGGGTGTTTATCTCTGCATGGTGCCCTTTATCCTGGTCCTGAACTTTTTGCATGGCTTTAATGGGCAATTCCTCATGCTTTACATCTCTGGGAGCTTACCATGTTTTATGGCCCTGTTTCAAGGCTATCTTCCTCTTTATTCTCCCCTTCTTGATGCTTTCTCCACTTGTGGGCAAGCATCAACACTAGACTTTAGAAAGCCCATAAGGTTCCTGTTGTCTCAAAGGCCTTTATTGTGTTACGAAGAGCTGCAACTTTATCACCTCCATCCGGGAGCTAATAAAGTGAGTTATGGCGTTAAGAATGCATTGACCAAACACCAGTGCCAATAGAAGCATGAGGATGGGGCCAGATAATGGAATGAGCCATGATGCCCAGTTCCAGATGTTGCTTCATCTGTTCCAAGAATTTGCTAATTCCTGTCTCCTACATGCGACCAGTTCTGCAATTGCTGAGCCATATCTCTGTCTATTCCTGACTGATTCACATAAAAACAACACTCTTCATTTAAGAAAAGGCAAAGCCTTCCCTTTTCAGCAGTGAGTAAATCCAATCCTCTCCAGTTTTGGAAGACCACTGATGCTAGGAGTCCAGTTGGTCCTGCATAGTCATTATGGACCTAGCCACTTGCTCTATGTAATTTGTTAGCTCTGTGGATAATTGATTATAGTAGGCAGCTGATGAGGCAATTCCTCCTATGCCTGTTCCTATCCCAGCTGTTATCCCCAGTCCGATTAATAAAGGTATGAATTGAATAGCTCTCTTTGACTGCGTGTGAGCCACTAAAGGCATGGGGAGGGTTTGATTATTGGACACTATGTTTATCTGGGGGGTGAGGAATGCTAATGTACAAACACCCTTCCAGTTAGCTGGCAAGCACTGATAGGCAAGGGTCCCGCAGACAAAGAGGATTCCTGGGTTGCTGCACCATAGCTTGTCAACTGTACATCTAATGGCGGTAGCTGTACATTTTTGGACTTGAGCACACTGGTCAGCAGCCAGTTTCCCAACGGGATAGTATCCTTTTGAATTGTAGATACAACTAGGGGGCCCTCTGAAATAGCTGTATATTTTTTACTTTGGGTTTGTATTGGGAGAGTTGAGAGGAGTTTCATGCACACTCTGGTTGAGGAGGCTTACCAGGGTTGCTACATATTAGAGAGGACCTAAGGACATTCAGAGCCAGCAATTGCCCGCCAATGGTGGGTTCGTAAGATTAAGGAGGCAGTGGGTTGCATTTAACAAGTTATACTGTTGAGGTTTCAAGTTAAGGTTCCCTGTTCTGGAAGGAAGCCTCAACGGGGGTCGTGGTGGGGGCAGATCAATGTCTTTTGCAGGCTCTTGTCCACCTAGGCAATCACCTTTGGGTGGCCTTCCAGTTCTGTGACTCTCCCCTTAGTAAATTTATATCAGGGTTGGGTGGAGGGGTAAAGTGCCCAGACATAACGAGGTTTATTTCCTCCCCTTGTCATTTCATCATTCCATGCCTTTAAGGGGTCCCATCTTTCTGCCAGCAAACCGTCTGCCCTATAGTGCCCTTGTTCTTGCAGGACCCACTTAGACCTGTCAGCTTTCCTTTATAGTAAATTGTCCCTTCCCTGATGCATTCAGAAATTGATATGCTGCACACAGGTGACAGATATTGAAAAAAGGTGAAGGGATACCACAGTTTTCCCTGGAAGGAAAGTGGCCTTACACAGACTGAGCAGTCATTCTGGCCACTCAATTGAACAACCTCAAAATGTAGCAGAGTTAGAAGGCAATAACACATCAGAGTTGCTTGAGATTGGGATCTGGACTACAGATAACACCGAACAGCAGTTAGGCTTCCAATTATGAGGAGATAACAGAAGGCTACTAGTAATCTCTGGCCTATGTTCCAATCCTGGGGAGCAGTAACAGGCAGTCTTAGAGCAAACAGTATTGCAACAATGCTAATCAGAAGGATGAGGTATGGGTGACAGAAAAGGGGATACATCTGTGTCCTGGTGGACAAATCTTCAGGCTTCTGCCGTGTGTTGACCAAACCAGCTTTCTGGATGTAGCTGGAGCAGGACTGGAGATCTCTCGGTTGATGGCATGCCACTGTGACAATCCTCTGGAACCTTAATCTGAGGAGGTTAGTTGAATCACGGACAGCCTGCCAGTCATTGGGGTCTGTGGGGGCAGCAGCCTTCTTTATTTGGGAGTGATGAATCCAAGGAGTAGTTCCTGTCACTTTAACAGTCATGGGAGTTGCTAATATTACTAGATGGGGGCCTGTCCAACTGGGTTGGGGTGGTTCCTTTTTCCAATATTTTATCCATACCATATCCCCAGGTTGGTGGGGATGGGCCCAGTTACCCATGGAGATTGAAACTCTTTCTAAGACTTCCTGGGAAATGTGGCATAGTGTTTTTCCTAAGGCCTGGAGATGTCGGGACAGGTCCAGATTTCCAATTTGCTCGAGGTCCCCTCTGAGCTTGTTTATTATGGGAGGGGGTCTGCCATAGAGAATCTCAAAAGGTGAGTAGCCAGAGGGTTTAAGGGTACAGCGTGCCCTAAGCAGAGCTAAAGGTAGCATGTCTATCCAGGGAGATTGTGTCACCTGGCAGAGTTTAGCAAAGGTAATTTTAAGGGTTCAATTCATGCACTCTACTTTCCCTGAACTCTGAGGCCTGTATGCTGTATGGAGTTTCCATTTTATTTTTAAAATTTTGGCCAGGCTCTGGACTATTTCTGCTATGAAGGCTGGCCTATTATCTGATCTGATAGAACGGGGAAGCCTGTATCTGGGGATAATTTCTCTTAAGAGAGCATTTATAACCTCTCGTGCTTTTTCTGTGTGTGTGTGGGAGGGGGGTAAGCCTCAACCCACCCTGAGTAAGTACAGACAAGAACCAAGAGGTACCAGTATCCTTCACAGGGCTTGACCTCTGTGAAGTCCATTTCCAGGTTCTCAAAAGGCATGGTGCTTGTTGTTTGTAGCCCAGGGCTTGGCTTAGGCCCTTGACTCTCATTGTTTTGTGCACATGTGATGCACCTAGCTCTCACTTGGGCACACAGGGTGGGGAGCTTGGAAATGAAATAGTATCTGTCCAGTAGTTTCTCCAGGGCCGTTTTCCCTAAGTGTGTTAGTTCGTGTTGTTGTTTTACCAGAGGTGTTGCTACAGCACTGGGGACAGAGTCTCTGGTCAGGCAACTTCTACCAGCCTCCCTTTTCTTTTAGTCCCTCTTTCATCTTTTGCCCATTGTTCTTTCTCCTTGGTATAATTTGGAGTGGAAGGCAGCTCTGGAGCCAGCAGAAGTTTCGCAACTTTCTCTGGCACTTCAGGGGAGCTTAGTTCTTCTGCTGCCATCCTTGCTGTCTGATCTGCCAGGCAGTTTCCTCTACTAACATAGTCCGTGCCCCTTTGGTGGCCTATGCAGTGCATGACAGCCACTCGAGATGGTTCCCAGACTGCTTCCAGCCATTGGAGAATTTCTTCTTTGTTTTTTATCTCTTTTCCCCCTGCTGTCAGTAATCCTCTCTCTTTGTATATTGTTCCATGCACATGCAGGGTGGCAAAGGCATACTTAGAATCTGTACAGATGTTTACCCACTTTCCCTTTGCATATCATAATGCCTGGACCAATGCCCAAAGTTCAGCTCATTGTACAGAACAGCCCTGTGGTAGGGCTTCAGCCTGTATGACATCATTAGCAGTGGTGACTATGAATCCGGCTGCTTCCATCTGTGAAGAGCTTGAGCTCTAATCTGAGAGGGAAACACCCATCAGGTCTGGCCTGCTGGGTCCAAGTGCTTTGACAGGTAAGCCGCTGGCCGCTGCCATGGACCCACCATTTGGGTAAGGACATCCCGAGCTGTGTGATTTTTCTCACAAACGAAGAGAGTGAATGGTCATGTTACATCTGACAACCCTAATTCAGGGGCACAAGTTAACAGTCTTTTTATTTCCTGGAAAGCCTTTTCTTGTTCAAGTCCCCAGTTTAGAGGGTCTTTTCTGGAGCCTGCTGTGGCCTCATAAAGTGGTTTGGCCAGGCTTGAATATCCAGGTATCCAGATGGGACAAAATCCTGCCACTTCTAGAAATTCTTGGACCTCCTTTTTGGTCTTTGGCTGAGGGATGGAGCAGACAACCTGCTTCCTCTCTGGTCCCAGGGCACGTTGTCCCTCTGAGATGACAAATCCAAGGTATCAGACCTCTTGCTGGCAAACTGGGGCTTTTTTCCAGGAGACTCTCCTGTCTTGGAGCATTGAGCTAGCAGTGCCCTTGTCCCCTTCCAGCATTTCTCCTGGTCGCAGCTTGCCAGGAGCAGATCATCCATGTATTGAAGCAAAGTGCAGCTTGGATTTTCTTCTGGGAAAGTTGACAAATCCACTGCTATGGCTTCCCAAACAAGGTGGGTGAGTTTTTGAATCCCTGAGACACCCTGGTCTAGGTCATTTGTGTTTTTCTTCCAGTAGGGGGGGGTCTTCCCATTCAAAGGCAAACAGACGCTGGCTAACTGGGGCCAGGTAAAGGCAGAAAGAAGCATCTTTTAGGTCCAGGCAAGTGAACCAGCTTGCTTGTGGCAGTAGAAGGCTCAAGAGAGTGCAGGAACTGGGGAGTACTGGGTGCAGTGTGATAACGGTGTTGTTGACTGCCCCCAGGTCCTGGATGGGCTGGTAATCATCTCCCCCTGCCTTCTTTATGGGCAACAGTGTGGTGTTCCATGGCGATTGGCAGTCAGTTAATATCCCTGCATCCTTCAGCCACGGTAGGTGGGTCTGAATTCCTAGGTGTGCTTTCCATGGTACTGGATGCTGCCTCTGTCTGACAGGGAGAGCCCCAGGCTTGAGTTCTACCATTACAGGTGCTTTTTTGCGAGCCAGGCCAAGGGGCCTGTTCTCAGCCCAGACATCAGGAAACTCCTCCAGCAGGCAGATGGGCTTTTCTAGGTCCCACTTTTCCTGGTAATGCAGTTGCCATTCATCTTCTGCAGGTATGGTTACTGTCATGATGAGGGTGTTTGGTCCTCTCACAGTAAGATTTGCAGGCCCTCCCTGGTTGAAGGTGATTTGGGCTCTGAGCTTTGTTAATAAGTCCCTTTCTAGCAGAGGAATTGGGCATTCTGATAAATACAAGAATTTGTGAGTCACCTCATGCCCTCCAAGTTGGCAGGTCCAGGGTTGGCAGAACTGCTGGGCAGTTTAGGTGCCAGTGGTTCCAACTATTGTGGTTCTGCGCTGAGTGAGTGGGGCCACCAGCTTAGTGACCATGGAATGCTCAGCACCCGAGTCCACCATGAAGATCATTGCTTGGCCCTCCACTTTCATTTCGAATGTGGGCTCTCGGGGGCCTAGTGGTAATGATCCTGGTCTTTCCTAGTCTGATTCAATTCCTGCTAGGCCCATGAGGTCTTGGGACCCCAGTTCGGTCTGCCATCCTGTCTTCTTTCCTGGAGCAATTTTGTTAGGCTCCAATGTTGCCCCCTTGCAGCGGGCACATTCATTTTTCCAGTGGCCAATCTCCTTGCAATAGGCACACTGGTCTCGCTGGAGTGGGGTTCTCCCATTGGGTCTCCCCTTCCCTGGTGGGACTGACTGCTGAGTTGGGTCTGGCTTCCCCAGTGCTGCAGCCAACAAGGACACCTTGGCTTTCATTCTTTTATCAGCTTCCCGTTTTTCTTCATGCTCTCACTTTACAAAGACTTTATTTGCCACTTCTAACAGCTGGGTGGCATTCATCTCTGTGAAACCTTCAAGTTTTTGAAGTTTTCTGTGAATGTCAGCCTATGATTGAGTCACAAATGCCGTATTGACCATTCGTTGGTTTTCTGCCACTTCCGGGTAGAAGGGAGTGTATATTTGGAAGGCCTCACAGAGTGTCTCATAAAAATCAGTCAGGGTTTCCTCTGGCTTCTGAATAGCTGCTGCAATTTTGGACATTTTAGTAGGTCTCTTAGCTCCAGCCCTAAGCCTGTGTAGGAGAGCAGTGCAATATTGAGTGAGGTCTCCTCATCCCTCTGCTGTATTGAGGTCCCAAGTAGGTCAAGCATCAGGGACCGCCTCTCTTGCCCATGCTTCTGTAACTAGGGTTCCTGCTGGGGTCTGCCCTTGGAGCCAGTGGCAGGCCTCTTTCAGAATTTGCTGCAGCTCTTCCATATTGAAAAATGTCAGGAGGATCTGCCGGCAGTCATCCCAAGTGGGTTGATGGGTCTGGAATATGGATTGTAGGAGGTCGACCATGGCCTGAGGTTTTTCTGAATACGATGGTGTATGATTCCTCCAATTTAAGAGGTCCGCTGAACTGAAAGGCTGATAATAAAGGATAGAGAGTCCTGGCTGGGCCATGCTGTCAGCGTCAACCTGCTGGGGCCCTTGCGTCTCATGGAGAGGTATCTGCAAGGCCCTGGCTTGAGGGGCTGGTGCCTGAGATGAGTGAAGGCGGTGGCTCAGGGGCTGTGGACTCAGACTCCAAGCCAGGGACAGGTGTGGGACATTGCTGGGACTAGGAGGCTGCTGGCGGGGCTGAGGGGGGCTCACTGAGGATGGCAGGCTGTCTGAGAAAGGTGGCACTGGCTGCTCTGATGGTGGGGGTGCACTGGGAACATACAGCGGGGGCACTGGCAACTCATCTTCTGGATCCCCTTGCAGAACAAGTTTGGTCAGATTCTGGTCTTTAGGCTTTATTGTCTGGGCCACGAAAACTCTGCTCTGTCCTTTTTTATTAATGCAGAATCGGACCCAAGAGGGCATGGTCTGAGCCACCTGGAGCCAGGAGTCAATATATGGAAACTGGTTGGGGTACCCAGGGTTTCCTATTATGATCTGATAAATGGCTCTGACCATGGGCAAATCTAGAGTGCCTTCAGGAGGCTAGTTGACTCCAAAAGTGGGCCATTCTAACTCACATAGCATGTGCAGCCTTCAGGGAGACATTTTAATCCCATAACCCCCTGAGAATCCCTTCTTAAAATCTTTAAGCATACACTCTAGGACTGTGGGTTTTGAGGAACTTCCACCCATGGCAGTTAGAAGTATCCCCTATATCCACCCTACGTATTCCCTTCCTGCGTCAGTGGCACAAAGACAAACAAGGGTGGGTGCCCCTTTAGGAGAAGAGACCAATCAGATATCTGTCTGGCCATATCCCAAAGGAACTTCAGTTCCTCTTAGCATTGATAGCATAGTCAGCCTTGTGACTCTGGATTGGGGGTTCCCCTGATGCTACCCTGAGCTGTATGAGGATCACCATGGAATCACAGAACAGACCCACTCAGACCCCATAGCTTTTCAGCCATAAGGCCACAAACTTGAGCCTGAAGCGAGGATGAATCAGGCTGCTCACTCACACACACACTCATACCAAAATTATTACAGTTATCCTTTCCCCCTACTTGGAGAATTCCCTGACCTGTGGAACTCCTCTCAGAGGTTCCTGGGAGTGGATCAAGCTCCCCTTCCGTCCAGTGGGACGGGACCTGACTTAGGGCTGATTTTCCAGGGGTGGTGCTTACCGAGTCCAGAGGAGACTGCCAGATGAGTTAGTCCACTTCTCCTTGGAGTCTGAGAGGGGTCAAGACTGCTCAAAGAGTTGGAACTCCAGGGTGAAGGCGGACCCAGAATACCATCAGGTGGCAAGCCACCTCATTCAGTCCTGTGTCCCTCCCTACTCCAATGCAGCCCAGCCACTGGCAGGTGGCTCAAGGGGCCAGAATGTTGGGATCTCGCTGGGGCCTCCAAATGTTGAGGGAATCTTGATAGACAAGAAACCAAGTGACACTTGGAGGAGTGGAGAACTCAGATTTTATTTTATGCCAGCAGGCCCAGATGTATACTGTGTCTAAACATCTGAACAAAGGATTCACAGGATATTTAAAAGGCAGTGCAGGGCATCAGGTTATAAGAATGTGCTCAGGTTAATTGGGGCTAGCAGTGAGTTAGAGACCTAAGGTTGTTTAGATAAGATCAGCAGGGGAGACCAGTTTTGGAAAGTTCATTTACAAGTGGAGACAAAGGAAGGTGGGAATGAGTGTTTATCTCTTCATTGTGCCCTTTATCTTGGTCCTGAACTTTTTGCATGGCTTTAATGGGCAATTCCTCATGCTTTATATCTCTGGCACATTACTGTGTTTTATGGCCCTGTTTAAAGGCTATCTTCCTCTTCAACAAAAGAATCCCAAAGTGACACATCTGTTCACCTAACTTGAGAATTCTTCTGGAAAACTATCACTAAGAGTGTGATTGTGAATGGCACCTTTAGATCCTAATACCCTCATCTTGAATGTGGAGATGCAGGCAACAGGATGGTATGTGATACTTTCTGCATCAAACTCCACACATATCCATCAGCCTCCATCAAGTTTAACAAGGCTATCTCTATCAGCTCACCATCCACTCCTCAAATTTCTGCACCTTGGGCTAATGCCCTACCCTGGGCAGTATCTGGTGGCAATATGGCCAACAAATACAGAGAGCACCTACCTTCTGGTGTGCCAAGAATTCTAGGACAGCCTAAGGGAACTATGGGAGACAGAGCTGAAGACATCAATCTGGATTGTTTCAGAGGACATGTCCACACCTAGCCTTTTATCTGTAGAGTTATTGAAATAATTAACACCAGTCTATCTCCCTTCCAATTTCTCCCTCCTCATAGATGCACACCCCGTTTTGCTGCTGTTTGGTGTTCTTGGGCAGCCTCAACCACCATCACTACTGAATATCTGTCATCATTCACTAACCCCACACATTCTCATAACTCTAACATCAGTGGAGAAGGCCTACTGCCTCTGAGGGAGCAAAAGCCTATCTCAAGCAGGCATCAAGGTAGTTCTGAGCTCTGGTACCTGGCAAGTATGCACTGGACTTTCAGGGTAGTCATGACAAGTAAGTCTCCCAGCATCCATCAGAGGTGTCCCTGGATGACACACAGGAGCTAGTTAGATTCTGCCTGACAGTAGGTGGGGAAAATGCTAAGAAAGGGTGGGTGTCTGGCAGGCCTCTGCTGCTCTCATCTAATAGAGCTGTCCATTCAGTTCTCCCTGCAATTTCAAGCTGATAATAACTATTCAGAGCTTTCCAAAACCTATTTAAATAAGTTTTCTAGTTTCTCCACCAAATTCTCTGTCCTCTCTCCTTTTGGCTCTCTCTACTTTATGGTGAGCTCTATATCCAGAACCCTGAGCCTTGTGGACTTGTTTAGCATGTGGTTACTCTCATGAGCTCTTGAAGATGATTTCCTTCTAAATCTTCCAGATACTTTCCAGAAGTTTTCCTATCTGGAACCATTTCCTGATACCTGGTAATTCTGACTAAATTCTTGACTCACTAAGTAAAGGGAAATATTTTATTTACATGCTCAGAGGAATTTTGGTACTCAAGACATCACTGCTAGCCAGGTGCCGGTGGCTCACACCTGTAATCCTATCTACTCAGAAGGCAGAGACCAGGAGGATCATGGTTAGAAGCTAGCCTGGGCAAATAGTTTGCAAGACTCTATCTTGAAAAATCCTTCACATAAATAGGGCTGGTGGAGTGGCTCAAGGTGAAGGCCCTGAGTTCAAGCCCCAGTACCACAAAAAAAATCACTGCAGAAATCTCACTTTATATGGGTGAAGGATTAAATTAATTTCTATTCAACATAATTTCATAAAACAAGGAAATATGAGTTAAGAAAACTGTGAGGTAATATTTTTCACCACAAAATTCAACCAAAATTTAAAAGACTGATAAACTTACACAAGTGTGAGAGGGTGGGGTATCTATCTACACACTTGAATTTGTGGTTACAAATGAAAGCATTTGTAACAAAATTTTAGCAATATTTATAAAAATTTATAATTGTCACACCTTCTCTACTGTAGCCCAGTTTTCTCTTTGCTTTGTCTTTCTTATAAGGAACCATACACATTTACCCATAATTTCATGTTCAAAGATATTAATCTCAGTTCTATTAATCGTAACAACAAATGCGACACACTTTTATGTTCATCAGGAGAAGACTGGTTTATTACAGCATTACCAAAAAAGAATGTTGTAAGTGGAAAGATTGTGATTTATCTGTATTTAAAAATCTATAACAACTACAAATATACATATATGTATTACTATTAGTTTTGTTGTTGAAATATTTAAATAGGCCTAACAATAAAATAGTAGATGTATACTACTGAGATAAAGTAACTGTCAACTGATGCAAAAGAAAGAGAAAACTGAAATCTGAATAGCTTAATACTTCAGAAGTTTAATTCTTGTCCACATCAAATCTGATGTGGGTTGGAAGAGGCTACGTTCTATAAGATGGCCCAAGAATCTAGGCTGCTTCTATCATGTGGCTTCATACCTCAACTTGGATTCTCTGTGTTTTCTGCTGAATAGAACATAAAGCTTGGTGGTAGCAGACTAGTTCTTATGTGTCTTGGCCTGGAGGTGACAAACATATTAATGCTCATGTTTCAGTAGCAAGGTGGACTGGGAATGTAGTCTCTCCATGAGACCAGGAAAGAGACCATGACACCAGGTGGATGAGCAACTATCAACAATTTGTTATGACAACAACCCTTTCATTTCTTAGAGGAATTTCTAAGAGGTCCAAATTTGCCAAATTTTCTAGTTCTTATTATGTGAGAGATGTTTTTCAACCATAGGGTCAAAGGCTACTTATGGGAGAGACTTTGGTTTTTCAGCACCTAGGTGGTGTATGTGTTCAATGTACAGTATCAAATAATTAACCCCATTAGAATGTAGCCTCAAATGGTTCCCAAGGTCTCCTCTCTAGCCTTAGGGTTGTAAGCCAAGAACTAGTAGATTCTGTGGCAGATCAGGCTTCATTTGCTTGCAGATCTGAAAACATTTTGAGAGTGTGGTAAGAGCACCCAGGGAGGTAAAGATGGCTCTAAACCTCATTGTCCAAATAGAACTATTGCATGGAAGGGACTCTTTCTGTCAGAGGGGATCCATAATGAGGGATGGGACCTCCAAGGACTTGGAATCCTCTGTGTCAGGGAAAGGGCAGAGGATTCTGGGCTGTTCCTCTGGGAGTGGAGCAAGTACAAACTCCAGAAGAGTGGGGAATGAAGAGCTGGCCACCAGATCAGTTTCAGTCTCCACAGAAAGGCAATGGGGGAAAGATCCAGTGGAAGGGAACTGTAGTGTGGAAAAGGATTGAGACCAGACACAAGAGCTAGCATCAGGACAAAGTTGGCTCTTAAGGAGCCCCAGGGATAGGGGAGGGAGGGTCTCAAGCAAATGAACCCCATAGACAGTTTGATTCTCATTTAACCTTCCTTTTTTAAGGGATTAAAAAAGCATTTTTTGTTAGCATTTTGTCGACAGGGTACATCTCAACACTTAAGAAACATCATGGAGTACTAAGAAGAGAATTAAAAGATGAGAGGCTGGCTTCAGGTTGGTAGAAGTAAAACAGTGGATTCCAGAAAATTTCAGACCTGAGGTCTGGTCCTAGTTCTGTCACTTAATAGCCATGTGAGCTTGAAATTATTTTAGTTCTTTCTCTATCAAGTGAGTTTGATAAGGTCCATCTTGCAGGGTATTTGGAATATATAAAATGGATGTAAAGCACCTTGGCAAAGTGACTTGCAAATATTGGGTCTTTAATGAGTGGAAGTTGTTACTATGATTACATTCACACTAGAAGAGAATGACTCTCATATCTGGGGATTGATTTTTTTACCCAGAAGTCAGAGAATATACAGTACTCAAGAGCAAAGAAAACAGAGTCAGCTAAAATGCTGATAAGCAACTAACACTAAGTGAATTTTCCTTAGTGGAGAATATACCATTTATCATTACTAGAATTCAACTCAAAGCTTGAAAACTTTACCTCAACAACCAGTAATTCCTCTCGCTCTCTGATGTCCCCTCAACAAAAACACGGATATTTTCTTTTATTTTATGACCCACAAAATCTAGCACTACTATGAAGTTTTTGCCTGATTAATCAAATAGACTCTAGCTCCCCCAGCTCAAGGCAGGGAATGCCAACCCAGTAGCTTCTTGGCATCTCACCTCAAGAGAGTATCATTTTGATTTCTCAGAAATTATCTGCAGAGATTATGGACAAACAATGGCTTCTGCACTGTGTTCAACTGCACTGGAAAAGGAGAACAAAGCTTCTTCTATTCCTATACCAGAGAGGTCTCTCTGCTTTATAATCCCAAAGTAAGGATAGTTTCCCATGCTCATTCTCAACGAGGGTGCTCACTACCTGAGGATTTGGCACCTGTTCATGATTATCACAGCCTCATATAAATGGGGCTAACTTAAAATGATTTTCCAAAAGTAACCTGCAATATCCCAAACCACAAAGTTCCTTGGCTCAGGGAATTTACATTTGCCCTGATCTCCCCCATTCAAACTCCCTTTTTAGTTGGTTCATGTTACAGTATGCCACACCATCTTCTTTTTGCAGCAATTCCTCTTACACTCTAATAATCTATGGGCAGGAGAAAGTTCTCCTTTATCTTAGCATCATCATTACTAGCACAGCCTTCCAAAGAGTAGATGCCCAATTAATGAGGAGAATAAATAAGACACTGAGCAAAGAATATAATTTATTACTATTTATTATTATCTGCATTCTCTAATCACTTAAAGATAGCCAGGTATGTATCTTTGAATTTTACACAAGGAAAGACAAAAGTGAATAAGGCAATCTAACAGTTGACTATGTTTTGATGTTTTGCTTTGTTTTCCCTTATTTTAGGGAGTTCGATCACACATTTCCAAGAAAATTTTCATTCCAAAGCCCCATTTTCATGTTCTCTAACACAAAAAAGTTTGAACAGTTTTTAGAATGCATTACAGAACACCAAAATTCTTAACTGAAATATTATAACAACAAGTATGTGATTTATGTCGTTCATAACCATGGATTTTTAATCTAAATAAAGATTCAGTCAAAAAATATTTGAAAGATACTAATGTATAACAAGAATGCAAGATTTGTATTATGATCTTTATAGATCCATCAACCTCTTTCTACTTATAAGGTAGGAAACCCTCCTCAAAAACAAAGTGAATTTGCAATCTCACTAGGGGCAGTAAGAGCTGCCAGGTGTCCCTCTAGCACATGCCTTGGCCTTGACAGTAGTGCCACACCTGTCTGGAACTTTGGCTTTGGCTCTTTCTTCTTCATCTCTCAAAGCCTCTTCGTAATGGGCTGGGAAGTCACTAGGTTCAGTATCATTAACCTTGGCCAAAAACTCCAAGACTTTCATTTTAGTAGTTTCAGCATGAGCTCGGGGACCCCACAGGAATTCATAGCGCGGAGGATCACTGCCACGCATCTGCCGGTATTCTAGATACCTTTCCTGCACCAGTTCTTGGGTGATAAGCTTTCTGGGATCCCCAAAGATTGTATGTGTCTTCCCATCATAGACCCCTAAAATATTCAGAAATTCCCAGACTTCCTCCTCGGTGGCGCAGTTGTCATTTAAGAAGATCACCCCCAGGAGAGGCATCAGAAGCCCATTCTTAGGAAAGCCTAAGCCAGTGATCATATCTTTCTTGCTGCTGAGCTCTACCTTGTTGATAAGTGTATAGGTGTTACCATGGGGCTTGACTTCCTTCAACTCAAGACCAAATACCAGATCCATACGCTCAGCGGCTTTCTTGAGGATCTCAGGGAAATGTTCCTTGAAACTTTTGTTGACAATTTTAAGCATTTCCCCTTTGAAAATGGGCTCTTTCATTTTATATTTATACAACAGGTACTGCATCAACATCCCTGCCTTCTTCAGGAGAAGCTCCTTCTGAGAGCTCTTAGTGGAGTGTGGGGCCCTAGAGTAATGTGTACCTTCAGCCTCCTGGCTCCTGCCACCTTTACCAGATTTTTTGTGTGAACCACCTACAGAAGCAGTGGTGATGGATGTAGCTCCCTGAGACTTATGGGGCAAGCCAGCTGATGAGGTGCTTGGGACAGCATCACCAGAACCATGTGAGGAGCGGGAGATGTACCCTCCTGCTGAAATGGCTTGAGTATCCTTGAGACTCTGTTGTTCATCTCTGGCCTGGCGGCGTTTCTCACGAGCACGGAGCTTGCTCTTCTGTCCCCGTGGCATGATGGCTGTGGTCAGGGACAACAGGCAGGAGTGTGGGCCAAAGAGCAGGTGTTGTTGGGACCTGGAGGAGTGATAGTAAGATGCTGTCAATGCTTTCAGAAGTGAGGCGGCATTTTGGCTTTTAGGAAGTCATCTCTCTAGGTTTCTGTGAGAGTACTGCTCTAGGAACCCACTGGACTCTTGTTCTTAGTCACCCTATTCCCAGTGAAACCAGTGGAGGAAATTATAATGCCCATAGGCTGTAACCTTACCTGGGTTGACTTGGTGACAGCAAAGGCTAGTGACAACAAGAGATATTCTCTTATTTTACTGACCTGAAACCTTTTGTGTTCAAGGGTCTTCTTAGTTGGCACACAGGATCACCTCATCTGCTCTTGGCAGGACATGGAACCTTTTTCCTGTGTTGCACTGAAGTTGAGAACTCAAAGTTCTCCCACTGAAGGTCTCCAGTTTGACTTCTGGAAAAGTCTAAAAATTCTCTCCCTGCTGACCCTTCAGACTAAGACCCTCACTTCTCTATTACTCCTGATTGGCTCTTCTGCCTTACATTTATTCCTAGGGCTTCCCAGGGTTAAAACAGAGAAGGATTCTGTGGGACCCCTGCCAATATGGGGTCGGAGTTCCCTGAAGTTGTCATAGTCTTCTGTGTGCCTCTCAGCACAACTTGGAAATCTTCCTTCTACTGACTGAGGCCTATTTTTATTAACATAAATTAACTGTACAAAGGGTTTCCTTGTGGTATTTCCATACATGCATATAATGAACTTTGATCAAATTCACCCCCTCAATTACTCTTTCTTATCCCATGTCTCCCTTTTAAAAAGTTTTTAGTGGGTTTCTTATGTTATTTTCATATATATGTACATATATGTACTTTTATCATATTGACCCCCGTCACCCTCTTCTTTCCCCTTTCCCCTCCTGCTGGTTCCCCTGAGTCTTCCTTTTACAGTCATGTCATTATTATTATTGTTGTTGCTATTTTACTGACCTGAGACCTTTTGCATCAAATTCAGATCTTTGACTTCTTCAGAAACCTAAGATGAAAGAAAGCATGAGTCACATTCAGTTACTCCTGTCTTCTACGGGTCCCTAAACTCCACTTCAGCCCATCTCAGTCTTCCAGCCTTATACTGAGGCTTTCACCTCCTTAAGTCTCCAGAAATAGATGTGAGGGAGTGATACATTTGGCTACTTCTACCTGGGATTTACCAGAACTGAGAGGGGTGGGACTTTGTGGACTCCACTTTCTAATTAGGTGCTTATCTTATACTAAGACCCCCAACTCTCTGAGATACCCTGTGAAGAAGTAAAACTTTTCTCATCTGGCCACAACTGCCTGTAGTCTACCAAAGCTGACTGTTTAATCAAGAAGGGATTCTGTGTTGCCCTTATTTGGGATAGGGGGTGCATTTCCCTCAGTTGTCAAGGTCCTCTCCTTGATTCCTGGCACTAAATGGAAATCCTCCACCTGTAAAACCCAGTCTGCTCCCTCACTTCTCTTAGATGTTCTAGGAGAAGTGAAGAAGACTTATGTCACTATGCCCAGATCTCCCAGGTCTCATAATAGGCACAGGGCTCTACATGGGTCACCTCTTTCTGAGAGAAGTCTCTTCATACTATTACCATCTCAAGTTCTTTTAGGAGTCAAGTCCCCAATCTGTGCTGAAGGAAACTCATTAAATTAAAGACTTTGTGTCCCTGAGACCACCCCTGTATGAAACGAGGGGGCACCTCATCCTGAGAGCTCTAATACTGGCTTCTCAGAATACAGAGGTGAGACTTTGTATGTTCACCTCTGTTTTGAGTTAAAATTATTGTATTATTCCTCATACAGGATTTGTATTTTGACACACTTCATGGCCAGTGACCCCACTATTTCTGCACAACTTGGGCACTCAGCCCTTAAACCAAGGCCCTCATCTTCCTCAGATCCTGCAAGGTGAAATCACAGGGTGCCTGAGTGCTAGCTCTAGCCTAAAAACCCCAGTGATTGCACCAGGTACAGCTCTCTCCCTTGTGTATTGAGTAGCCTCCATTTCCTTACTCAGGTTCTTCATCTGCACTCTGCACCCTTTTTGGGATTCAATTCTTTATTGTCTAGAGGCTATGCCGTTCAGAGAAAGGTCCTCATATTCCTTGGACATGAGCTGACAGAGTGAACCACATCCTGCAGAGGCTGATTGGGGCCTGCCTACATGTGCTAAGAGCAGGGATGGGATTCTCAGGCCCTACTGTTCTGTAGACTATCTCCTTGAATTTTACACAGGACTTTACAGGACTTTTTGACTCCTGGTAGATTTAGAATTGTTCCTCTACTCACCTGAGTACACAAGCCTCAAACTAAAGCCCACATCTCCCTGAGTTACTAGAAGAGAAGTCAGGTGTGCTCCATAACAGAGACCTTGCCTGGGGCTCCCAGGTCAGATACTAGGGGCCTTTCTTTTGTGGATCCCTATTTAACAAAAGGTCAAGACACTGGCACTTAGGGCCACTTTTACTTCCATTAGGGAGAAGACCCCTCACTATTTGATAATAGGTCATGTCGGTGGCACTTAGGACCACTCTTACACTTTTTAGGCCCCAAATGCCTCCCTATTTAATACAAGAGCTGATTGCTGGCACATAAGGCCACTTTTGGTGCTTTTATGGCAAGACCCCTCCCTATTTTGACCAAAAGTCTAATCAGTGGCACTTAGGGCCACTTTCAATCCTTCTGGGGCCAAGACCATTCCCTATTTTGACAAAAGGTCTAGTCATTGGTTCTTAGGGCCACTTTTATTCCTGATAGAACCAAGACCTCTACTATTTTGATAAAAGTTCTGGTCACTGGCACTTGTGCAACTTTTATACTTTTTAGGGCTAAGACTGCTCCCTGTTTTAACAAAAGGTCTGATTATTGGCACTTAGGGCCACTTTTACTACTTTTAGGGGCAAGACCCCTCCCTTATTTTGACAAAAGGTCTGGATACTGGCATTTAGGGCCATTTCATTACTTTTAGGGTCATGACCCATCCCTATATTGACTGAAGATCTGGTCACTGCCAGTTAGAGCCACTTCTACTCATTTTTGGGTCAAGACCCCACCGTATTTTGACAAAATGTCTGGTCACTGGCCTTTAGGGCCACTTTATAAGTTTCAGGACCAAAACCCCTCCCTATTTTAACAAAAGAGCTGGTCACTGATACTTAAGGCTACTTTTCCTACATTTAGGGCCAACAGCCCTCTCTATTTTA
Source organism: Castor canadensis (assembly GCF_047511655.1). Classification (NCBI taxonomy): domain Eukaryota; kingdom Metazoa; phylum Chordata; class Mammalia; order Rodentia; family Castoridae; genus Castor; species Castor canadensis. The sequence continues at coordinate 115,460,925 of NC_133405.1, forward strand.
AGAAAAGGTCTGGTCCCAGCAGTTAAGGATACTTTTAATCCTTTAGGGCCAAAACACCTCCCCATTTTGAGAAATGGTCTGGTCACTGGCACTTAAGGCCACTTTTACTCCTTTAGGGACATGATGCCTCTTATTTTAACAAATGGACTAGTCACTGGCACTTGGGGCCTTTTATACTTTTTAGGACCAAAACCCTTCCCTATTTTGAAAAAGGTTTGTTCACTTCAGTTAGGGCCACTGTTACTACTTTTAAGGCTAAAACTTCTCCCTATTGTGACAAAAGTTCTGCTCATTGTCACTTACGGCCACTTTTAAATACGTGTAAGGCCCAAACCCCTCCCTATTCTGACAAAAGGTCTGATCAGTGGTATGAAGGGCCACTTTTACTCCTTGTAGTGCCAAAACCCCTGCCTATTTTGACATAAATTCTGGTTACTGGTACTTAGGACATCTTTTACTGTTTTAAGGGCCCAAACCCCTCCATATTTTAAGAGATCTGGTTACTAGCACTTAGGGCTACTTTTAGCACTTATTGGGGTAAGACCCCTCCATATTTTGACAAAAGGCCTGGTTATTGGCACTCAGGATCACTTTTACAACTTTTAGGACCAAGAACTCTCCTTGTTTTGACAGAAGTTCTGGTCATTGGCATACAGGGCCATCTTGTATGTTTTAGGACAAAAACCCTTGCTATTTTAACAAAAGTTCTGGTTACTGCCAGTTAGGGATACTTTTACTTGTTTCAGGCCAAAACGCTCACTATTTTGAGAAATGGTCTTTTCACTGGCACTTAAGGCCACTTTTACTACTTTTAGAGCCAAACCCCTCCCTGTTTTGACAAAAGTTCTGGACAATGGCATGTAGGACCGCTTTTACACTTTTAGGGTTAAAATCCCTCGCCGTTTAACAGAAGCTATGGTCTCCGGCACCTAGGGCAACTTTTACACTTTTGGCGGCCCAAACCTTGCCTACTGTGACAAAACTTCTGGTCATTGGTACTTAAGGCCACTTTTACTCCTTTGAGGGCCAAGACCCCTCCTGTTTTGACAAAAGGTCTGGTCACTGGCACTTAGGGTGATTTTACATGTTTTAAGGCCAAAACCCCTGCTTATTTTAACAAAATGTCTGGTCACTGGCACTTAGGGCTACTTTTACTAGTGTTAGGGCCCAAATCCCTCCCTATTTCAACAAAGGGTGTAGACACCAGCACTTAGAGCCACTTCTATTACTTTTAGAGATAGTCCCTACCTCATTTTGACAAAACGTTTGGTCCTGGCATTTGGTCAACTTTTTTATTTTTTACAGCTAAGAATCCTGTTTTAATAATAGGTCTGGTCACTGGCACTTTGGTCAACTTTTAGGCTTTTTAGGGCCTCAAACCCTCCTTATTTAGATAAAAGGTATGGTCACTGACATTTAGGGTCACTTTTACTATGTAGGGTGAAGACCCTTTACTATTTTGACAGAAGTTCTGGCCAGTGGGACGAAAGGCTAGTTTTACCCCATCTAGGGCTGAGACCCCTCCCTATTGTGATAAAAGTTCTGATCACTGGCACTTAGAGCCACTTTTACTCTTTTAGGACCAAGACCTCTACTATTTTAACAAATGGTCTGCTCACTGACAGTTAGGGATACTTTTACTCATTTAGGGCCAAAACCACTCCCTGTTTTGAGAGAAGGTCTAAACACTGACAATTTGGGCCACTTTTACTCCTTTTAGAGCCAAGACCCCTCCTTTTGACAAAGGTCTGGTCACTGACACTTAGGGCCACTTTCATAGTTTTTAATGCCAAAATTCCTCCTTATTTTTTAAAAAGTTCTGGTCACTAACACTTAGGGTCACTTTTACTTTTAGGGCCCAGACCGCTCCTATTTGAGAAAAAAATGGCATGGTCACTGGTACTTAGAGCCTCTTTCATACTTTTTAGAGGTGAAACCCCTCCCAGTTTTGACAAATGTCTGGTCACTGGCAGTTACCACTACCACTTTAGTTACTTTAGGGCCAAGACCCCTCCTATTTTAACAAACGGTCTGGTTACTGGCACTCTGAGCCTCTTTTACACTTTTTAAGGTCAAAACTCCTCCTTATTTTGGGTCTGGTTATTGGCAGTTAGCACCACTTTCACTCCTTGTATGGGCTAGACCTCTCCCTATTGTGACAAAGATCTAGTCACTGCCATTTTGGGCCTCTTTTATTACTTTTAGGGCCACAACACCTCCTTATTGTTGCAAAAGTTGTGGTCACTGTTATTTAGGGCTACTTTTACTTCTTTTAGAAGCACCCCCCTTTTTATTTTTACAAAAGATCTGGTCACTGGCACATAAGGCCACTTTTACTCATTTTAGGGCCTGGACCCCTCACTATTGTGACAAAAGTTCTGGTGACTGGCACTTGGGGCCACTTTTGCTAATTTTAGGGCCAAGGTCCCTCCTTGAAGTGTCAGCAACCAGACCTAACAAATGGTCTGGTTGCTGACACTTCAAGCCTCTTTTATACTTTTTAGGGTCAAAACCCCTCCCTATTTTGAGAAAAGTTCTGGTCATGGCACTTAGGGCCACTCTACTTCTTTTAGGGCTAACATCCATCTTATTTTAACAAAAGATTTGTTCTCTATCACTTAGAGCCATTTTTATACTTTTTAGGGCCAGTTTTAACAATAGGTCTGGTTAGTGACACTTAGGGGGACTTTTACTCCTTTTAGGGCCAAGACCCCTCCCTGTTTTGATAAAAGGCCTAATCACTGGTACTTAGGGTGACTTTCCCTCCTTTCAGGGCCAAGGTGCCTTTCTTTGAGGTTTTCCTCTTTAAAAACAAAATCACTCCTACTACCTAGGATCCCCAAGGAGTAAGGACTGGCTCTTTTCAGTCTTACAACTCTGATACAAGACGTCCAGTATCTGACCGCATCTGGGGGTCTTTGAGGGGCCCACTTTGTTAGGGTTCCAGAGTGGGACCTCTGGTTCAAATTCAGGGACCTTACTTTAAGTCCAGACTTGTCTTAAGGATTCACAGTCAGAAGACCTCTCACCTCTCAGACCAAAGCGTTTGCTTTGTGGACCCAAGTGAGTTAAAATCGTATCAACGGAAGCGCGGGTGAACCATATCCGGCCGTGGATTCCCAGGTTTCCAAGGGCTAACAACAAGGGCGGGTTGCTAAGGGACCACGCTGTTCTGAAGCCAATGCTCCCTAGGTTCTCGTGTTGATATTTAGCAGATTCGTCACTGTACTGACCTAAGTCACATCACTTCCAAACAAAACCCACACCCTTCCTCTGTTCCTACAGGGGAAATTTGGGCATACCTCATGTGATGCCCCCTGCTGGAGCCTCTCAAGGTTGTTGGGGGGGGATTAGTGACGCTCCTTATTTTGGGGGCATATCATCTCATTAACTCAGTTTTTGCAAGATCCCTCTCTTTTAGAACTAAGTCTGCTCGACGGACTGGGGTGTGGCTTAACTGGTAGAACGCTAGCCCAGCAAGCAAGACTCTGAGTCAAATCCCGGGACCGTAAAAAAACAAAACAACAACAGCAACAACAAAAAGGAGCTAGTCCCACTCATTGGATACTACTTAGATACTATGATACTATTATTCTGCTTTCTGAGACTTTCCAGTTAGAAATGGGCACCTCAGCCTGATCACTCTGACTTGTGCCTCAAAGCTGGGTATGGGTTCTGTGAGACGCCTTCTTCTTCTTCTTCTTTTACTTTGTCATTTTTACATTTACTTACATATGTATACATTGTTTGGGCCACCTTAGCCCATAGGACTTCTCCCTTAATAACACTGGGGCTGTTTCTATTAGATTGAGGCCCTCATCTCCATAGGCCTTTTCAGGCAGAAATCAAGCTGACATGTCTACCTGGGTATTTCTAGGACAGACAGAAGTGGGCACTTTGTGGGACTTTCTGTGGTGCGGGCTCTTTGGAGTAGGTGCAATACTTAATCCACATTTAGATGCTCAGTTGAACAAGTGACCAGTCTTGTAACATCCCTCCCTGTTTTTCAGAACCTGCTCCTCTCACTGAGATCCTTCCTCCCTGAGAATTCTGAGTTGGAAGTCAGGGATATCTTTATATGATCACAGTCCTTTAAGAATCTGTAAGAATAGACAGCAAGGATGACATTGTAGGATATCACAGTTCTGCATGGGTCATTCTATCATTAGTCATTCATGGTCTTCACATTTACATCTATCAGAGCCTGGTACTTCTCCTACTGAACTGAAGGCACCTTCATTAAGACTGCAAATGACTCCGGTATTATGGAGTGATAGTTTCTTTAGTCCCCATCCATGGGAGTTCTCATCTTGACTCCTGTGTCTTTATTAAAACTATTAGGTTTGTCATATAAAGCCTTTATTATGTTGAGGAACATTCTTTCTATTCCTAGTTTCTTCAGAGCTTTTATCATGAAAGGGTGTTGAATTTTGTCAAAAGCTTTTTCTGTGTCTATTGAGAGGATCATGTGGTTTTTTGATCCTTGCTTCTGTTTAGATGTTGTATTATGTTTATGGATTTATGTATGTTGAACAATCCTTGCATCCCTGGAATGAAAGTAAAGCACACCCACAGTGGGCATACGTTCAGAAACCCATTTGGATATCAACTTAAATATTAATAATGAAAACTAGGACTGTAAAATAGGTACAGTGTGTGGGGGGGTAATAGTGGGAGGAGGAGGGGGATTAAGGTGACAGTATATGGTTGATGGACTTCATATACCTGCATGAAATAGAACTAAGAAACCTCTTACAATTGCTTTAAGTGGGGTGGGGAGGGGGTTGCGGGGATAGATGATGGGGGGTATTGTAACTAATGTACAATGTAAGTCTAATGGGAATTGTCACTATGATTCCACCCCCAAAATGAATATATCCTAATAAAAAAAGTTATTAGGGAAACTTCCATATTCATGTAAAATTTGTCCAGTTTCCTGCTTGCAAACCCTGCAGAGACAATGTTCCTGTCCCAGGAGTGATGTGATATTGGAAAGTGCAACAGAAGACAGGGAACACAGTGAATAAATTGATAAATCTGTGTTTTTGCTCCCAGTTAATAATTAATGAATAGAAAAATTAATGAAAATAGAGTAATGTTATTTGAAGATGTATTTACTTTCCTCAATCATGTCATTTATATACATTTTCTGGCCAAGTGGCTTTTTGTGTGTGTGCCTCTTTCACTCAAATTGTATTTTAAGACACTTTTTAAGCTACTATAACCATAATTTGTGAAAGATAAGTACAAATTGAAATAGAGAGAAACTTGTGTTAACACTTTAAAATATTTGAAGGTAATGCTCTTGGTTAATGAATTCTCTGTCAGTTGATATTTATAACAATATGATAAAGTTTTTGTTAATAAGAATATATACTGTTGGTTTTGTGTTTGTTTTCCTGCTCACTGATATTTTACACTAAGATGTTTTCATCTTTACCAGCTCAGATTTCGCTTCATATTTGCCTGTGTACTTGCACTCTAAATAAAATTCTAGCTTTATGTCCCAGTTTTATTTTAAAGACAGGGATCTCATGGAAAATGTTGCTTTTTCAGAGAAAAAAAAAGTCACACTAACATATTCCTTTCTCCTTGCCAACCAGACAAAGAGTAGTTCTTAAAGGTTTACATTCTACAGAAAAGGATAGTCAGATAATTTTCTGGGCCCTGGTTCTTTTGAGCCTATCTGATTTTGCATATGTTGTTGATTGTATTGTCACTGAGTATTTTCTCTGTATTCACCTTTATTCACATGTCTCAATTATTTTGATATTCTTATTTCTGAGTTTGTGTATTATAATTTAATATTTGAGGCACAAAATATTGTCTATCTTTTTACCATTTGGTACACTTTTTGGTGGTACTGAGGTTTGGACTCAGGGACTCATGCTTGCTAAGCAGGCCCTCTACCATTTGAGCCACTCTACCAGCCCCTTGACATTCATTTTGGAATAGTAAAACAGTACTTGGTCAGCCTGAGTCTGGGATGAGTGGAACAGTGTGGGGTGATAGTGTGCATTCTAGCATAATTCAGAACAAGGCTCTAGCTCCAACCCTGTCACTGACCAGCTGTGTGAACATGGGCACATTATCAACTCTGTTAGCCTCAGACTCTGCATCTGTAAAAGTGGTTCATAAGATCTGTTTATAGGACTAGTGGTTAATGTATGTGGAGCACCTGGCACAATGCCTGGACTGCATTTAGATTTTAAGCAATGCCTGTTATTACTATAGTTATTTCAGCCACAGAGGATACAATCTACCCTTCTGGGCTTTTTCAATCCAAGAGGTAACAGAATATGCTACATTGTAGGACACAAAACAACAAATCAGCCCAAAATGCTGTTTACTAAGAAATTCTAAGCAAAATTACCCCCATTGAATCAAATTTTACTATTTTACTTTCCAAGCTGAATGCAACTCAAATCCTCTAGAAATTGGCTCAAGGACCAACTCTAGCCTTTCATCTACACCATTACTATATTTATTAATTTAGCCATCGCCCAAAATTTGCCCAAATACACAAACACACACACACACACACACGAACTTAAATGCCCCTTTAATGGTTTGATAGATGAAATGGGCTCCCTAGCCCATAGTAGAAAACCAGCCCAGTGGCGTCTGAGTTTCAAACCTCAAAAGTGTATCATTCTTATTTTTCAGATTTTCCTTGGAGTCTATGTGCATAAAACACCTACTTTGTGCACAGTTTTCACTTGCACTAGGACAGAAGCATAGGGCACTCTACATCCCTGCCCCAGGTGGAGATTCTCTCCAGTTTACCCACAGTTCCAATGTATCTGTTAATTAAAGGCAGTTTTCTATTCCAGGCTTGAAATCTGAGTTCTGAGACCCACCATCTTATGTCTGTCTGCTGCTCAGCACCCTGCAGCGTCATTTAGCAAATTTACTTGACTCAAATTTACTTGCTGCTGAAAGATATTCAGTTGCTCCAAATCTCAAATTACCTTATCTCAGAAAATCTATACTACAGTCCTCATTTGGCACCCCTACCATTTATATCCCCCTTTAGATCTTAGAGAGTATCTGACCACTTTCTTTATATGATAACTACTCTTTAGACTCTGAAATTCTGTGAACAGGGATTGGGTCTATTTTTCTCATCCTCTCCAGTACTAGCTAGGAGCCTTCCAAAGAACAGATGCTCCATTATTATTTGACTAATCAAAGTGAAATATGCAAGAAGTCAAATTTGTTATGATTTATGTTCTCCTGCCTTCCTAAAAATAACTCGGCCAATCCAGGTACATCTACTTAGTTTTATAGAGAAAGTCTAAAAGGAATAAACAAAAACAAGTCTTTTACTGGTAGATACTTTATTTCTATTTTTTGTGTTATGATTCCAACAGATTTGTTGTGTGGTAAGTTTCCTTTTTCACAAAATCCATATTCCAATGTCATATTACTATTTTTGGATCACAAAGATTCAAAGGTTTTCAAATTGTTTTACACAATACCCAACCTGATAAACTCCAATAAATGTGTAGCTTGTGCCATTAATTAATAAACTTAGATTCTGAAACTAAAGTTTCAATTAAAATCAAGAACATTATACTAAGAAAAAATGTCCAATTTACCTATATTGTAAAGAAACACAAATACATTTTATACTATGTTCTTCCCATCTCCACTTTGGCTCTGCTCTAATTTGAAGATTGACTATTTGGTTTAACAAAAAATGAATAATCTGCCTCACACTTCTCTAGGACAAGGAGGAGCTGCTAGACATGACAATAGAATGACATCCTGTCCCTGGTAGTAATGGCAGACTTTTCTGCAATGCTGGCTCAGTTTTTCCCTCCCTCATCTCTCAAAGTCTCTTCAAAATGGGATGGAAAGTCACTGGGGTCAATATCATTGACCTTGGCCCAAACTTCTCATATTCTTGAGTAATGTGAACATGTACAGGCATATCAGTTTTGAATTTATAAAAAAATATGAATGGAGTAACAGAAACCAAGAACTGAGTGACTTTTTATTTTTCCCTCTCCCTATTTTCTGTTCCTAATTATTTTACTATTGAGTTTCTTCGAATTTCTAAGAATATTACTACTCCAATAGCATGTTATCTTGCTCTATAAAACAAAAATAAAGCAAAGATGTCCAATTTGTAATTCAAAAACAAATTCTTACTACTAAACCTGATAGACAGCAATAAATGTGTGATCCATGTCATTCATAAACTTGTTTTCTGAATCTAAACTAACATTCTGTTTAAAGAAACATCAGTTAAAAACCAGAAAAGAGAAAATATCAGCACGTTATTCATGCATAACAGGAACAAAGAAAGTAGTAGGCTTTTTAAAACAAAGTGAGGACTGTCTCAGACCTCACTGAGGAGAAGGGTAGCATCCAGATATGACCCTGGAACACACACTGACCTCAGCAGTAGTTCCAGACCTGACTGCAACTTTGACTTTTCTTCCTCATCTTTTAAAGTCTCTTCATGATGGGAGAGAAGGCACTGGGACCACATCATTGACCTCAACCCAAAACTCCAAGACTTTCATCTTGCAAGTTTCAGTGTGTGCTTGTGGATTCCATAAGAATTGATAGTATGGAGGATCACTGTTTGGCACCTGCTGGCACTCCAGCTAATTTTCCCGCACCAGATCTTGAGTGATGAGTGTTCAGGCCCTCCCCCCAAGATTTCAGGCCCCCTCTTCTCATCCTATACCCCCCCACACCAAAAAAATTCATGAATTCCCAGTTCTTTTCCTCAGAGGCGTAGTTGTCATTTAAGGCAATCACACCCAACAGAGGAATCAGAAACTCATTCTTGGGAAAGCCAGGCCACTGGTCAGACTTACATCATTAGTGAAGTCTAGCTTACTAACAAAGTTGTAGGAGTGACTGCTGGGCTTAACTTTCTCAAACTCAAGGCCAAAGACCAGTTGTGTGCTCATCGGCTTTTCTGTGAATCTCAGGGAAGTGCTTGCTAGGGTTTGGATATGGTTTGAGTGTGTATCCTAAAGGTTCATGTGCTGAAATCTTGATTCCTAATGTGGTACTATTAAGATGGTGGTACCTTTAAGATACTGGACCTTGTACATGAAAATCAGGCTATTGGAGCATTATCCTCAGAAGGTGTTAATGCTTTTGTGGGAATGAGTTATAATAAAATGAGGCCACCCAATACTTTTGCCTCCGTCTACATATGGTTGGTTCCCTTTCCATTTCTGCACTATTTGTGATATAGCCAGGAGATGCTAGCTATGATGCTGGCAATTTGCTGTTTGGACCCCAGCCATCAAAATTATGAGCCAAATAAACTTCTTTTCTTTATAAGGTACCCAGACTCAGGTATTTTACTATAACAACATAAAACAGTCTCCATTATTTGTACTTTTATAATGAGTTCTTTAATTTTATATTCATACAGCAGGAATTGTATCAACATTCTTGTCTTCCTAGTTAGAAAATCTTTGCACTAACACCCAGTGGAGGTTGGGGCCTTATAGAAATGCCCACTTTCTCTACCTTGGATCTTGGCACCTTCATTAGATCATGTGCCTGAAGCACCAGCAGCAACAGTGGGGTGGGTGGGGTTTTATGAGTTTTATGAGGCTCCTTGAGAATACCAGCAATAGATGAGGTTTGAGAACATCACCTAAAATAGGCAAGTAAAAGAAGAGGGATCTTTTTTTCCAGCTGCTGCAACTTGAGCACCTTTGAGACTCTGGATCTTACTTCAGACCTGGCATCATTTCTCATAAGCACAGAGTTACCTTTCTCATCCTGAGGTATAATGACTGTGGTCAGGGACAGTAGGCAGGAGTGTGGTCAGGACAGAGGGTGATACAGGCATTTGAATAAGGAAGAATGAGGTCATGTGAGTACCTGCAGCAAGGAGACACTATTTTCATTTTTAGGAAGCCAGCTCTGCAGGTTTCTGTGAGAGCACTGCTCTAGGATCCCACAGATTCCTGTTCTTATTCAACTAGTTCCCTGGGAACCTAGTGGAGGAAGTTATAGTGTGTCTTAGGCTGCAACTAGCTAGCTCTGTCTATTGCTGACTGGGGTGACAGCAGGACTGGCAGTGAGGACCCATGTGTTCTGGAATGGAGGGTTTCCTTCATGTTTACCTTCAGAATTGTGGTGTTACCTCTTGACAGTGCCTGGTCCTCCTCCCATTGCTGCTCTGAAGTTGACCCTTTAAAACTCCCTGGGATGCAGAGGAGGGAAGTGTAGGGGTCACTCAGTCAACCAGCCCTGACCAGGAACATGCAGTGCTGATAACTCAGCAGAGTCTTGTCTGTTCAGGGATCCTAGGGTCCTAAGTTCTTACTCAGAGTCCTCATGTGGACACCATGCAGGGTCAAGATCGTCCCTTCTGTTGATTGATGACTGGGCCTTCAGGTTAACGATCTCACCTCCTCTAGACCTGATGGCAAATGTGATGGACATCCATGAAAGAAATAATTCATAAGCTGGACTTCTCTAAAGTTTAAACTTTTGCTCTGGTAAAAATAACATTAAGAGACTGGGAGAAAATATTTTTATGATACTTACCTGATAAAAAGCTGTGGTCAACAATATACAAAAGGCAAAACCGCTCTTTTCCTGAGGTGAATACCAGTAGGACAAGGGTGGGCATAAGGAAAGAGTGAATGAGGGTGAATATGGTGGATGTATTTTGTATTATTATATAAAAATAGAAGAATGAAACCTATTGAAATTGTTCTAAGAAGGGAGGGAAGGGATGAGGGAGAATGATGTAAGGGGTAAATCTAACTAAGATATATTGTAAGCACATATTTAAAAATCACAATGTATCCCCCTGTACAACTATTATATGCTAATAAAATAAAAATAAAATAAATCACCAATGAATATTAAATTTTATTAGATACCTTTTCTGAAGGTATAATTACTTTTCTTTAGTCTGTTAATATATTCAATTTTAATAATAAATTTATTGATGTTCAAAAGTAAAAGAGAAAGCCTTAAAACTCCTTGTTAAGAAATGAGCAACTAAGTGGGCAAAGGCTGGCACAGTGGCTTAAATAGTAGCACACCTGCCTAGTAAGCTCAACCCTCAGGATACTATGAAGGTGACCTTATCTGGCCACAACTGAACATGGTCACCCAGAAGTGGCAGCCGTGGCAGACAGATTGATGTCCTATGATGGATCATCCCACTCAGAGTCCTAACTCAAGATCCTAAGTCTGACCCATAAGAGAGCCTAAGATCCCTCCCTCTGCTGCGCTGGACCACCCCTTTAGACCCTCACTTCTCTGATACCTCTAAGAAGAATATGAAGGTGGTTCTGACATTTATGCTTGAATCTTTAAAGTATGACAAAGGATTCTGTGGTGGCTCCACTAAAAAACGTTTGGTAGTTCCAGTGCTATTCAGGGTACTCATCTAATTTCTGGTACACCTTGGTAGTCCTCACTTCATGGCCCTGAGTCAGTCAGTCTCAGACCAAAGTATTCATTTCCCTGAGAACTTCAACGTGGGAATGAGGTTCATCTATATCCTCCTAAGGCTGTTTGGTGACTATGTGACCTGACAGTGGGGCCAGTAGTCTATCGACCACATTGCTCTGGGTCATTGTTTCCCTCCTTCTTCATTTAGGGGCCTTAACTTGATATGGGCCAGAGACTGAAATGCCCCTCTACTGACCTGAGGCAATTCTCCTTAGGATAAGACAAAGAAGTGCTTGAGAACTTTGAAGATTAAGGGGAGAGATACTCAGGCTTATAATTCTGCCTGGTATGCAGTCTCCTTAGTTCTACAAGTTTTTACAAGGGTCGTTATGTTGGCTGTTTTTTACTTTTTTAATTTTAATTTTTTTGGTGGTACTGGGGTTTGAACTCGGCTTCACACACTTGCTAGGCATGTGCTTTTACTGCTTGCGCTACTCCGCCAGCTCCTGTTTCTTGATTAAAGACTTACTGGAAAATGCCACATTCCTAAAACTCTTGATCAATTTCCCTCCAATAAACCATGCAGAAAATGAGTCCCTGTCACAGGAATGATATAAAATGGGGGAAGTTGTAACACAAGGCAGGGCCCCAGGTCCAATGTGTTGTTAGAGGAAAAAAAATATTAATCTATTCCTTTTCTTACCAATCAGATTTAGCTTTATGTATTTCTGTTAAAAGTATTTAACTTTCTAAAAGGAAGGGGAAGTCCAGTATGGTGGAATGTGAGCACCTGATCTTTTGAGGTTGTCTGACTTTACATATGCGGATAATCATGTTGCCACCAATATTTTCTGACTTTTCCTAATTCTCTACTCTCTATCTCTATAATATTTTTATTGCTGTAGTTATGAATTCCAATCTAATATACTGGACACAGAATCCTTCTTTTTTATCACTTGATGTACATTTGGGAGTAGTAAGAAGAAAACTGAATTAAGTGACACAAACTCAGCTTCAGGCTTGGAGGTGTGGGATAGTGTGGGCTCTATAATCATTTAGACCACAGATCTTGCCTAGCTCTGTCACGACCAGCTGTTGAAACTGTGCACATTACCAAATTCTGTGAGCTTCAGGATTTTCATATGTGAAGTGGGTACGATAAACCCTGTCTTACAGGAATGACTGAATGTGTATGATGTATATAAATGCCTCAGATGTTTAAAAAGTACCAGTTATAGTTATGATTACTTTGTCCCTTGATGTTACAATCTGGTACAGTTGGATTTATTTTTTAATCCAGATGTCACAGATTATGGCACATTCAAGGACAAAGAAAACATCTTTTTAGATCAAGTGCTACTTAGCAAGGAAAACTAAGTACTATTTTCCTCTTATATGATAAATTGTTCAAAGCCAGTGTGAGGTAGATTTCTTCAGTTTTTGCAACATAAAGTTTCTAAAATATATTTCAAGGACCAAAAGCTTTCATTCCTCTCAGTTGCCTATTCCATCTAAACCACTTCTACTTTAATGCCTTTAACCACCACCCAAAATGTATACTGTATCTAGAGTTTTCCATATTACATATAAGGTAACCTAATTGAATATCCCTTTAATACATCAGGTTCTGGGTCCCACAGCACAGAGAAAAGAGTTCCAGCACAATGTCTTCTGGGCATCCTACCTCCCTTGAGGATATCACTCTTATTTCTTAGATTCTCCCTGGTGACAGTATGCATCAAACACTTCATTTGTGTAGTGTTTTTGACTGTGGTGGGACAGAAGCACAGGATACTTTCCATTTCTGTCCCAGGTGGATATCCTTTTCAGATCTCTCAGAATACCCCAAGTAAATGTTAAGGACATTTTCCCATTAAAGTCTTAGTACTCTGAGATGTACTTGTGAGGGTCTGGTCCCTGCTCCCCACTCCCACACCTCACCCAGCCCACCATGCAGCCTCACTTAAATTACCCTCCATTGAGAGGCTTATAGTTTCCTAAGGCCCAACACTGCTTTAATCAGTCAGGTGATTTACACTGGACTTCCCTCATCCACAACTGCCTCCCTCCCTTCTTATTTCTTTTTTTCACATGTCTTCTCAGTCTTAGAGTATGTATCACCATTTTCCTTATATGGCATCTGCTTCTGGATTTTATAATTGTATGGTCAGTTACTAGGTTTTCTTTTTCTTAGCCCTCCCAGTACTAGCATGGGACCCTCTAAGAACAGGTAGTCAACTGACATTTAGGGAATAAATGACCCTGTAGGCATAGGGGTCTAATTTATTATGGCTTAAAACAAACCCAGTGCATAACATTGTTTTTTAATTTTATAAAATACAGATTAAAAGGATTGAAGAAGACAAGTATCAACCATATCACTCTTTCTGTTTCTCCATTCTGTACATTTTACTGATTTTTCATACTTTAAAGGAAATGTTTGTTCCAATTCCACATTATCTTGAGCCAGATCATAAAATTAGAAGTTTTCCATCTTATTTTGTTTTACAAAACAAAACTTTCACTCTTAAACACAATATGCATCTTAAACACAATAAATAAGTGTTAACAATGTCATTTGTAAAATTAGATTGTAATGTTAAATGAAAGGAACACTTAAAAAATAACAAAAATACAGATAAATCTACAAATTATCCATATACAACAGGACCAGAAAAATATTATATTTTGTGTTCCTTCCAGTCACACCCAGTCCTCCACTACTTGGAACACTGACTTTTCTCTTTAACTACAAAGTCAAGAATCTGGCTTAACTTCACTAAGTGTGGGAGGAGTGGTAGGACATGTCCTGGAACATTCACTGGCTGTGGCATTGGTGTATCACTGATTATTAACTGCAGCTTGAGCTTTCTCTTTCTCATCTCTCAAAGCCTCATCATACCAGGACTGAAAGGCACTGGGGACTGTATGATTGATCTTGGCCCAAAACTCCAGAATTTTCATCTTGCTGATTTCAGCGTGGGCTCTTGGGCCCCACAGAAATTCATAGCATGCAGGATCACTGTCAGGCACCCGCCGGTACTCCAGATATTTAAGCTTTACTAAATCTTGGGTAATGAGCTTCCTGGGCTCCCCAAAAATGAAGTGTCTCTTCCCATCGTATACTTTCATCTTATTCAGGAATTCCCAGATTTTCTCCTCAGTGACACAGTTGCCTTTCAGGAATATCACACCTAGAAGATTCATCAGGAGACCTGTCTTAGGAAATCCCCTGCCACAAGTCAATGTCCCATTGTTGGGGAGATTGATTTTGCTGACAAGAGCATAGGAATGCTTGGTAGAATCAACTTCCTGTAAATCAACACCAAATACCACCTCTAGGCTGAAAGAAGCTCTTTTGAAAATCTCAAGGAAGCGATTCTTATACTTTTTATTAATAATCTTCAGCATATCGGCTTTCATAATGGGTTTTTTCATTTTGTACATGTGCATCACAAATTGCACCAACATGCGAGTGGTTGTAGCTAGAGAGTCACTGTGAGATTTCACGGTGGAGGATGGGGCCTGGGAAGGGCATTGCTTTTTCTTACTTTTGCTGTTGGTTCCTTCATATGATCTTGAGGCAGAAACACCTGCAGACACAGTAGTGGAAAGGGCTCTCTGAGGTATCTTGGGATTCCTTTGTGACCTAGAGGCTGACTTTGCGGGAGTAGTATCCCTCAAATGAGAAGAGGGGAGTTTTTTCCCCTTGGTTGTAGTGGTCTTAGCCTTCTGGAAATCTTGGGTCTCACCTGGGGCCTGACAGGATTTCTCATGAATATGGAGCTTGCTCTTCTTACCCCGAGGCATGATGGCTGCAGCCAGGGACAACAGGCAGGAGTATGGACTGGAGAGCTGGAAAGGTGGGAACCTGGAGGAGAGAAAATGAGAGAGCATAAGCACCTCCCGCTGGGAGATACTGCCTGGCTTTGAGAAATTTGCTTCTGTGGTTTTCCGTGAGAGCACTGCTGTAAAGAACTTGAAGGGCTCCTATTCTGATCAGCCTGTACTCTGAGAAGAACTCTGTGGAAATAATTAAAGTGTGCCTGAGGCTGAAACCTGCCATCCTTGTCTGGTGTGCACTGGGAATGAGACTGGTGATGGCAGGTGTAATTCTTGTGAATCCCCTTCTGCTCTGGGGTAAGGGGGCCTCCCAATTCACGTTCTGGACCTTCATATCAACTGCTAGCAGTGTCTGAGCACTCCTCCCCTGTGCTGCATTAATGTTGATAACTCCAACTAATGTCCTCCTTTCCCTGCAACCCTTTAAGAAGAAGTGAAAGAGTATCTTGGCCCACTATCCTTGCCATGGGGTACTCAGTTGTAAGAGCTCTGTGGAGGTGTGTTTTGAAATGGGCATTCATGGTCCTCACTGTGGCTCTAGGGAGGATCTGATGTCCCTCGCTTCAGATAAGGATCCAGAGCAAGATAATGCCATCAAAAAGAAAGGAGTGTCCACATAGATCTGACTGCTATGTATGGGCTCTTCCTCAATGCTGTGAGTGGCTGGAGACAGGGGCACTCTGCTGTCTCCTCTTTTTAAAAGGGATGTGGTAGCATTAGACCTCACTTAAGGTCCTCATTTAGTGTCCTCATCTTCCCTCCTGTAAGGCTCCAGATCTACTCCCTCTGCAAAACTGGGGCATACGTTAAGTCTAACCTTCTTGTGATTTTCCAGGTCAAAAGCGAGAGCACACAAGGGAGGGGTGAGGATAGGTAAGACACCTAAAAAACTAGCTAGCATTTGTTGCCCTTAATGCAGAGAAACTAAAGCAGATACCTTAAAAGCAACTGAGGCCAATAGGAAAAGGGGACCAGGTACTAGAGAAAAGGTTAGATCAAAAAGAATTAACCTAGAAGGTAACACACACTCACAGGAAATCAATGTGAGTCAATACCCTGTATAGCTATCCTTATCTCAACCAGCAAAACCCCTTGTTCCTTCCTATTATTGCTTATACTCTCTCTACAACAAAATTAGAGATAAGGGCAAAATAGTTTCTGCTGGGTATTGAGGGGGGGGAGTGGGAGGGGGTGGAGTGGGTGGTAAGGGAGGGGGTGGGGGCAGGGGGGAGAAATGAACCAAGCCTTGTATGCACATATGAATAATAAAAGAAAAATGAAAAAAAAAAAAAAAAAAGGAGCACCACCACCTGACAGCTTTTTCTGGGGATTCCCAGGGCTGAGAGAAGGGGCAGAATGTACTAGAACCTATGTTTTAGAGTTCATGTTCCCGTCAGTTCTCACTCAAGTATTTTATCTTGACTTCTCCTAAGGGTTGGGATACCTTCCTCCGCTAAACAAGTCCATTAGCCTCATAACAGGGCACTGGAGAGGGAAGTCCGAGTTCCCCCCACATACGAATACCTTTCTTTGTAAGTCTCACAGAAACGAGTGCAGGAACACTTCTTTGTATTCACACCTCAACTGGGGAATGATCCCCTCATAAGCATTCAATGTCTTCCATTTGACTCCAGTAAGAGCCTGGACCTCCACTACCTACTGAATCTGGAATATTCCCTGACACGAAGATGCTCTGCTTGATGACTAGGCAGAATTTAACTTGAGAGCTTAACCAGGTCAAACAGAGATAGCTCTTTTAGTTAAAAGGTGGGAAAGACTTCCCCAGGCCAAATGAGGGTCCTTACCTTACTCCACACCAGTTCCAGAAATTCACCCTCAGTCTACACGACGCCACAAGTCTCGGACCTCCGTCCCAGCCTTCACAGAGGAAGTGAAGATGAGCCACATCCGGACAAAAGCGGCCCGCCCACCCGGGGTCTCCAACCACTGATAGCAGGGGTGGCTTCTTAAAGGACCCCACCCCACCCTTCTGGAGGCGGTGCCCCCAGGTACTTACTTTGCTCTCCAGCAGAGCCCTGGATTCCTCCCTGTACGGTCCCGAGTCACACAGCCTCTGGACCAAGCTGGCACCTCACTCAGTCCCTGCAGATGAGATTGGGGCACGCTGCCCGTGGCGCCCCCTGTCGGAGCCTCTCAGTACTGACGGGAGGCGCGGGACTGAGCTTGTCTGCCTCAGTGGCAGCTTCTCAGATCAACCCAGGCAATCCTCCTCTTGTCTTATGGTTGTCTCCAAGATTCCGCCCTTGCAGAACTAGGGCCGGCCCACCTATTAGATCTTGCCTTTTGATTTAAATGTATGTGCGACTTTTTTCTTTGGTGGTAGGTACTGGGGATGGAGCTTGGGTCTTGAGATTGCTAGGCAGGTGCTCCACCACTTGAGCCATGATTGCAGCTGAGATCTTACCACTCGGCTTTCTGACACCTTCCAGGCAGAAACGAGGGACACCTAGGTCTGATGGCTCTGTCTGGTGTCTCAAAACCAGGAGTGGGTTCTGTGGGTTCTGTGGGTCCTGGGATTCCTCCCTTAGTAGCCCATGTCCTCCAGCCTCAAACATATCCTTCACTTTCCTCCATTCCCGGAAGAGGATGCTGGATATAGCTACAACCAGCAACCTCCTTCTGGGGCCTCACTGGCCTGGGAACAGCATTGGGGCTGTTGGTCCCCCTCAGATGGGGAGTGGTCATCCAACTAGTCCTGGTGGTTCTCCTTTTTTGCTACTGTGTGTTAGAGGGAAGGCTTCTTGGAAAATGCCACATCCCTGCAAATTCTTGAAAACTGTCCCTACTGCAGCCTTGCAGGTCCATGTTCCAGGCCTGATGTGAAATGGGGGGTGCTGCCACCCAAGGAAGGGGCTCCAGACACGTGGTGTTGAGGTGTCAGAGAAAAGTGATGCTGATGTATCCTTTTTTCCAAAGGCCAGTGTGAGTATCTGCTATTACTTCTAATTGGTTCACCTTCTTTGTGGAAAAAGTAGCCCTCTAGCATGCCTGTGTGATCCCTAAGTTCCACATTGACTTCACCTGTGTGCATAGTCTTAACAACAATGTGCATTATTACTTTTGCTTCTTTATTTGTGACTTTCATTTATTGTAGCATTTTTAGTTGTTTTGTCTAAGTATTGCCATCCAACCTTTGGAGACAGAATACTTTTGGTCACTTAGGCAGGCCTAAGGGTAAGTGAGGGGATGCTTGCTTTTATTAATATTATTAATGTTGTTAATAATTCCCTAAGAGAGAAGATACTTTGGGGAGTATTGGGAAGAAAAGTGAATTAGGGGACAAAACGTCTGCCCCACGCAGAGAGGAGTGGAAAGCATAGCATTGGAGCCTAGCTCATGCTCTGTTTCTTTAAAATTAGTGTATATTATCAGAATAATGGGCTTCATTGTGACATTTTCACCCACGTATATAGTGTATTTTGATCATGTTAACCTATTACTCTTCCTTGTCACCTTCCTCCCTGATCTCTTGTCTCTTTCCAAGGGATCCCTTTCTGCTTACATGTCTTTTTAAAAATCTAGATTCCATGCATGAAGAAGCCATGTGATATATTCTTTCTGAGTCTGGCTTATCTCATTTAGCATGATAATATCCAGTTCCATCTATTTTCCTGAAAATGATGATTTTATTCTTTTTATGGCTTTATAATACTCCATTGCATATATGATATATATGCTATATATACCTATATATGTGTGTGTATATATATAAATCATATTTTCTTTATCTTTTCATCAATTGTTATGCACCTCAGCTTACTCCATAACTTGACTATTGTCAATAGTGCCATGATAAACATGGGTGTTACAGGTACATCTTGTGTTTACTGGCTTTGACTCTTTTAGGCTGTACCCAAGAGTGGTATACCAGAACCATATTATATTTTTATTTTTAGTTTTCTGAGGCACCCTCATATTTTTTTCCATAGTAACTGCACAGTTTACATTGCCACCCATAGTGTATAAGGGTTACTTTTCCCTTACCTCTTGCCAGCATTTATTGTTTCTTGAATTCTTGATGATAGCTGTTCTTATTAGGGTGAGATAGAATTTAAATGTAGTTTTGATTTCTATATCACTATTGTCTAAGAATGATAAACATTTTTCATGTAATTATTGGACATTCGTTCTTATTTTGAGAAGTGTCTGTATAATTCATTTACACATTTATTGACTACATTGCTTGTTCTTTTGTTGTTAAATTTGTTGAGTGCTTTATATGTTCTGGATATTTACTTGCTATTACAAGAACAGCTTGCAAAATTTTCTGATTCCTTAGACTGTCTTTTCAGTTTGTTGATTGTTTCTTTTGCTGTACAGAAGATATTTTAGGAAAATATTTTAATGATGTGAGGTGAAGAAAAAAAATGAAGAAAATGTGAAGCATAAAGTATAAAGAAAAATATTAGTATATCAGAATATTAATATTTTTTGCAGGGCACAGAAACTATTACCAATATCAAAGATCAAGCCATAATCTGGGGATAGTGTTTTTCAGAAGCACACATGTAGCACTGTGGAGATACAAACAGTAGTGATTTCTAGGTACTTTTTTGATGGAACATTTGCTATGATTAGACAGTATCATTTTTGAAGACTAGCTTTAAAAAAATTAAGGAAGTGCTATAAGTGTGTATAAGTATGTTCACAGCATTGTTACAACTATAAATAAGTCATAACTGAGGGGTGCTGGTGATTCAGTCTGTATTCCTAGGTACTCAGAGGTAGATACCAGGAGGATCACGGCTTGAAGTCAGCCTGGGCAAGTAGTTTCGAGACCCTATCTCAAAAACACCCAACACAAAAAAGGGCTGGTGAAGTGGCTCAAATGGTAGAGCACCTGCTTAGCAAGTATGAGGCTCTGAGTTCAAACTCCAACTAACAAAAGAATAAGAAAGGTAGAGCAGTATGTTCCACGTAGTTAATGGCAGAATATGTTCAAAATGAATTATGAATTCAGTCTGCACAGGGTATTTGACTCTTCTTCATTTATTGATGTATTTAACATATTTATACCAGTAAAGACACTCATGAACAAGTTTTTTATACTTGGGATAATAATAAAATACCACCTTATTTATTTTCTTGCTCAAATTATTTCTATTTGGACCATTAGGAGCTCTTTTAGTTGGCTACTGAATTCATTCATTTGTTATCATTGTATTGTGGGGTTTTTTAGTACTACCTTTCATATTTCCTACCCAATTCCTAGAAGCAGCCTTTTCTCTAAGGAGTCCTACTGTCGTTTGTTGTAGAACGCAATTTGAAAATCAGAGATCTGAGTGCTAGGCAAACTCATTGCTATAGGTATATCATCACTTCTAGCCCTCTCAGACATATACATATATAAACAATGCATGTATGTATGTGTATACACACACGTTTGTACATACAAAGAAACTATATAGACAAATGCAAATATTCATATATGCAACTTCATTTGCATGAAGGACCACCACGATTGGTGCAAACATCTTTTCCACAACTCCTTTCTGGCTATGTAAGCAGGTGGATTGGGTCACTTTCTGAGTTAGCAGGGAGGTCCCCTCAAGTGGTACCCCTGGTGTTGCAATGATATGATCAATAAAAGGAAAAGTTCTAGGATAAAGGTTTCCTATTCCAATTGTTTTCCTACACACCAGCTATAAACAATTATTTGGAATTTTAAAATTCTATTTATATTAGCATTCCCTAAACACAGAATGTGACAAAAGCATCTTAATGTTTGGTTAATAAATGAAGCATCCTTATTGAAAAGGATTGGAGAAGAGCATGCTGACATTCGTAAATTTGGAAATGAATGGAGTCTGGTAATGAGTGGATTCTGTAAGATTCAAGGCAAAAGGAACTACACACAGCACTCTAGCTGGCAAAGTTAATTTCCATGAGACTGAAGAATTTTCCATTTGGAAGAATTTGCAAAGCTGGACTTCTACATATCAGCAATGATGTGCCCAGGTGTCTGTGCCTCTGTCCCATAAACATTCATGGAGAACAATGAGGTACCAGGTCGGGACTGGGCAGGACTTTGGGACAGCAGAGTCACCCTCTTCCTTAGGCAGTCTTGCCCAATGGCTCTGCTCTCCTCTGCCACCCAAGACAAGTCAAGATGTGTTCTGCATGGGCCTTTCAGTCAAAAAGAAGCATTTGCCTCAGTGCTCACTACATATTGAGGAAGCTATAGTATGTGGCCTTACTCAATGCCCTGGTCATGGCACCAGGACCAGTTCAGCTGCCACTTTGACTCAGGCCATCTGTTCTTCCTGCTCAAACCTATGTATACTTCTCCTGTCTATGGAATTCCAGTCCTCTGAGGGCTTACAACATAGGCTGGACTTGTGGGAACCAGAAGGATCTGGGTGAATGCTTCTTTCATTCCTTCCATGGGGTCTCACATTGATATCTTCCGGATCCTAGGATTCTTCTCCCAATTGACGTGACCTTCCCTTTCTTTGACAAAAGCTCTCAAGACCCTGAGAGTTGTGAAGAATAAGTGAGGTGATGCTCAGCTTCACAGCTCTGCCAGGGGCTCTGCAGTTCTGAGACTCGACAGGGACTAGTCTCTTTGTAGTACCCAGTATTCTGTGTTGTTCCCTTCCCCAGGCCTGTTTTATGGATGTCCTCATACAGGCTCTTGAACTTGGATTAAAGACATTCTGGGAAATACCACATCTCTGAAAACTCTTGAGCAGTTTCCTCTCTGCTAATTTTGCAGAGAATGGCCTTGGACCTAAGGGTGAAGTCAAATGGGGAAATCTTGAGCAGAAGTAGAGGTCAAGATTAGGGAATGAGCTGTAGGAGGAAAAACCAAAAACGTGCTGGCCTCTTTCTTCTCTTCCCCAGCCTGGTTTAGAGTATCAAGCATATTCTCATACATTACTTTTTATAAGAAAGTGACTTAGACAGATAATCTTTTGGAGCCTCTGATCTTTTTGTTTTTTGGTTGTACTGGTATTTGAACTCTATCTTGGGCTTTTAGGAAGGTGGTCACCACTTGTTCCATACTCCCAGCTGAAGCCTCTTATCTTTTTAAGGTGACATCCCCTGTGTATATGATCCCATTGCCACCAAATACACTCTTTTTTCCCCTTTATCCAAACATCTCATTTATTTTAGTAAACTTACTACCACAGCTCCAGGTATGTATTACAACTCAGTAGTTTGACCACAGAGTCTTTCTTTTTGTTGCTTATGATACCTTTGCAATAATGAGAAGAAAACTTACTTATGGGACATAGTTAAACTTCAGGCTGGGAGCAGTGGAAAAGTGAGACTTAAGACTAAGTTATTCTAGGGTTGTTTCCCTTGTCATATCGATTAACAGTTGTGTGAACCGTGAGCATTATCAAACTCTCAGAGACTAGGTTCCAAACCCATGAGGTGGATTTAGTAAGCCCTGCCCTGTAGGACTAATGGAAGGAGTGTAATCAATGAAAAGCACTTGGCACATTGACTGGCCTCTATTGTACCCTTCCTTGTGCTGTTTGCTGGCTGTACTTTCCAGCCAATGATTTCACCTCCCTTAGACATGATATGGAAAAAGATAGCCTCACCTGACAGCTCTGCTCTAAGCCTTCTAAACACTGATATCAAAAGGAAGGGTGTGATACTCTTTTATCCCCTCTATTCAAGGGTACAGGGTCACCTCAGTACCATCCAGGTTCCCTGATTTTAATCCTGGCTGAACACGGGGCTCTGATCTTTTACCTGAGATACTTCCTCACAAGGAGGCTTGCTTCTCCATAAGACCGAACAAGCTAAAGTGAGGATGGCATTTTCTGACTATATACCTGTCAATGGTCCCAGAAGAATAAAAGCTGTGGCAGACAGCCACTCCTAATATTTCTCCTCTTTGTGACAGTGAACCACCACCCTAAAATCCAGCCCCTCACTACCCTGTTATCCTTGACTGGGTACTGATAGACACCTATTCCTGACATTTCTGCCTGTGGTCTCTGATGGATGGCAGAAGGGAGGATGCAGATTGGCTCTCGCTGATATAGTGAAATATTTCCAAGGGGCGGTTCACACTCTTTGGTCTCCTCCACCTGACTCCTGACCCAGCATGAAAATCCTTCCTGAATCAACTCGAACCCTATGTTTTCATTCTCAGATTCCTAAATCCCTGACACCCTCTATGAAAAAAAGTGATATTTGCTTTATGTGTCCACAACTGTTCACGCTCTCTGTAAGGGAATGGAAGTGGAAGGAATCTGTGTTGCCACCATCATTACAGAACAGGTGTTCCCCTCAATCTTCAGGAGTCACCCTGACTCCTAGTATAACCTGAAAATCCTCCCTCTCCTGACCTGAGCCTGCCCACTTTGACAAGTTTCCCCACTTCCCTTGGGATGACCTGGAAGGAGGTGAGCATGATTCATCTTGTTACCACATCCAAGTCTCTCAGGTCTGACAATAAGGATGGAGCTGTATATGACACTCATTTTGAGGGTAAGTCCTCGTCATTGTCACTTGGTGTTATGGTGACTACAAGTCTGGTAGGGAGTGAGAGTCATCCCTCTGCTGAATGGAGCCTCCAGCGTTAGTCCAAAGAGTTCCTATCTCTGACACAACTCCCCACCCACAGTCAGCCAGGGAGTGGTAATACCTGAAGACCCTGCCTGTGGCTTCCTAAGGATAACTCTGTTCTCTGGTCACCTTTGGGGTAGTGCTGTTTTATTTTAAACACCTCTGTACTGGCTGGGTCTTACACCATCCTCATTCTGGCTGATTGCCTTTATTCCTGTGAAGTGCTGGGACTCTTTTCTATCCTGACATAGGTATGCTGTTCTTGGGGCTCTTATATTCTTCAGAAGCCTGAAAAATATGTGAGGAGCAGCACTGACTGACAGCTGTCTGGAACCTGCTGTGTTTGAGAATGGATTGGACTGATGTGTTTGTGACTCCAGATATGCAGGGCGTTGGTCTCCCAGAGCTCCTATATGCAGGGTTGATATCCTGGCCTTTATCTTGACTCTGTACCTGGGATTATTTTCTTCCAGGGAAATGCTCATCTTGTAAATTCTAGAGAAATTTATCCTTATCAAACCTTGTAGTGTTTGGCTCATGTCTTAGGAGTATTATGAGATGGGGAAGCTGTAAGAAGGTAGGTGGATAAGCATAGGTGTAGAATAGGTAGTGGATTGTTAAGAGAGAAAACAGAGTGACATATTCTTTGTCTTTTCCACCAAGACTTAGAATTTCATGTAACTACTTGTTTTCTCATGTCAGGAGGAGGTTGTCTAGAGTGATCTATCTATCTATTTTGGTGTTACTGTGGCTTAAATGAAGGACCTCATGCTCACTAGGCAGGCACACTACCTTCTGAACCATCCTACCAGCCCTTTTTCATTCTGGGTATTTTCAAGATAGGATCTTGCAAACTATTTGCCTGGGATGGCCTCAAACCTCAATCCACCTGACCTCTACCTCTTGAGTAGACAGGATAACAGTCATAAGCCACCAGAGCATGCCCTGTATTATTTGTTTATCTTTTGCAATGCCGGTGAGTGAAGCCAGGGCTGCACACAAGCTAGGCAAGTGCTCTATCATAGGGCTAACACCATTGTTCCTTTCAAAGTTATATAACATTTTAAAGTAAATATTCATACTGTCACCGAATGTTGTTTATTGTTATTTACAACTTTCAATAATTTTGATATTTTTGTTGTTGCAGCTATGTATTCCAATACAGTACTTTGAGCACTAGGATATTCATTTTTGTCAATACGACACATTTTGGAGTCCTGAGAAAAAAGTCTGAAATAAGAGACACCGGATATGTCTTCACTTAGGAATAGTGTGTGCTCCAGACAAGGGGTGTAGAACTGACCCTGTCACCTGCTAGCCACATGAACATGGTACAGCAATCTCTATAATTCTCAGGTTCTCTACTGAGAAGCAAGTTTTCTAGGCCCTGACCTGTAGGATTGGGAAGATATGTAATGTATACAAAGCATCTGTGGCTGAATCTATCTTCTATGGAGATGGTAGGGAGTGGCATTTCTTACTGTGATGATTTTGACCTAAGACATTATCATCCATCCACCTGGGATTTTTAAATGTTTTATCTTTAATCTAGTAGTTGACACAAAATATGCAGCATTCTAGGACAAAAACACACATACTAAACCAGAAAACATTCTGCCATAATGCTATTTAACCATGAAAACTAGGTGATGTTTTCCCTCTGTCTTCTATTTACTCTGTTTCTTACTGCTTTATGAAGTAGAGAACATCTCAGCCTCTTCCGTAATGATTGCTTTTTCTAGCATCTATCACAGCTGAGCCTCTTTTGAGTAAATATCCCCAGTACAGAGTTTGAAGTTTCCCAAGACAGGATGTCAGTTAATGTTTGGGTAAAACACAAGCCACAAGTGAGAAATTTAATACGCTTTGATTTAATTTCTCACACACTATCAATTACAGAAGAATATCAAGGTATGTATCTTTCACGTTTGAAAAAAAGATTACATGGCATAAAGAAAAGCAAGAACTGAAGAACTTTGACTTGTTCTTCCTTCTGTTCCCTACCAATTCACTGTGCATCTTTCTTCTTATCTCCAAATATCTCTGTACAATTCCATGTTATCTTGCTGTAGGTCACCAAAGTTTTATGAGGAAGTCCAATTCATATTTCAAGAAAAACCTAAAACTACCACTAAATCTGGTAAAAAGCAACAGATGTGTGATATTCTGATTCTCAGTAAATATTCTGTTGAGAAGAACACATGGAAAATTGCAAAAACGATTTAACAACACCTTCTTCATGAGTTACAAGAATGAAGATTCACAGGCCTTTTCAAGTTCCTCAACATTATAAAAGCTATATATGACAAACCTACAGCCAGCATTATACTTAACGGAGAAAAACTAAAACCATTCCCTCTAAAATCAGGAACCAGACAAGGATGCCCACTATCTCCACTCCTATTCAACATAGTACTGGAATTCCTAGCCAGAGCAATTACACAAGAAGAAGGAATAAAAGGAATACAAATAGGTAAAGAAACTGTCAAAATATCACTATTTGCAGACGACATGATCCCATACCTTAAAGACCCAAAAAAACTCTACTCAGAAGCTTCTAGACATCATCAATAGCTATAGCAAGGTAGCAGGATATAAAATCAACATAGAAAAATCATTAGCATTTCTATACACTAACAATGAGCAAACGGAAAAAGAATGTATGAAAACAATTCCATTTACAATAGCCTCAAACAAAATCAAATACCTAGGTGTAAACCTAACAAAAGATGTGAAAGACCTCTACAAGGAAAACTATACACTTCTGAAGAAAGAGATTGAGGAAGACTATAGAAAGTGGAGAGATCTCCCATGCTCATGGATTGGTAGAATCAACATAGTAAAATGTCGATACTCCCAAAAGTAATCTACATGTTTAATGCAATTCCCATCAAAACTCCAATGACATTCATTAAAGAGATTGAAAAATCTACTGTTAAATTTATATGGAAACTCAAGAGGCCACGAATAGCCAAGGCAATACTCAGTCAAAAGAACAATGCAGGAGGTATCACAATACCTGACTTCAAACTATATTACAAAGCAATAACAATAAAAACAGCATGGTACTGGCACAAAAACAGACATGAAGACCAGTGGAACAGAATAGAGGATCCAGATATGAAGCCACACAACTATAAGCAACTTATCTTTGACAAAGGAGCTAAAAATATACGATGGAGAAATAGCAGCCTCTTCAACAAAAACTGCTGGGAAAACTGGTTAGCAGTCTGCAAAAAACTGAAACTAGATCCATATATATCACCCTATATCAAGATTAACTCAAAATGGAGCAAGGATCTTAATATCAGACCCCAAACTCTTAAGTTGATACAAGAAAGAGTAGGAAATACTCTGGAGTTAGTAGGTATAGGTAAGAACTTTCTCAATGAAACCCCAGCAGCACAGCAACTAAGAGATAGCATAGATAAATGGGACCTCATAAAACTAAAAAGCTTCTGTTCATCAAAAGAAATGGTCTCTAAACTGAAGAGAACACCCACAGAGTGGGAGAAAATATTTGCCAACTATACATCAGACAAAGGACTGATAACCAGAATATACAGGGAACTTAAAAAACTAAATTCTCCCAAAACTAATGAACCAATAAAGAAATGGGCACGTGAACTAAACAGAACTTTCTCAAAAGAAGAAATTCAAATGGCCAGAAAACACATGAAAAAATGCTCACCATCTCTAGCAATAAAGGAAATGCAAATTAAAACCACGCTAAGATTCCACCTCACTCCTGTTAGAATAGCCATCATCAGCAACACCACCAACAACAGGTGTTGGCGAGGATGCGGGGAAAAGGAACCCTCTTATACTGTTGGTGGGAATGTAGACTAGTACAACCACTCTGGAAAAAAATTTGGAGGCTACTTAAAAAGCTGGACATCGATCTACCATTTGATCCAGCAATACCACTCTTGGGGATATACCCAAAAGACTGTTACTCCAGAGGCACCTGCACATCCAGGTTTATTGCGGCACTATTCACAATAGCCAAGTTATGGAAACAGCCAAGATGCCCCACCACTGACGAATGGATTAAGAAAATGTGGTATCTACACACAATGGAATTTTATGCAGCCATGAAGAAGAATGAAATGTTATCATTCGCTGGTAAATGGATGGAATTGGAGAACATCATTCTGAGTGAGGTTAGCCTGGCCCAAAAGACCAAAAATCGTATGTTCTCCCTCATATGTGGACATTAGATCAAGGGCAAACACAACAATGGGATTGGACTATGAGCACATGCTAAAAGCGAGAGCACACAAGGGAGGGGTGAGGATAGGTAAGACACCTAAAAAACTAGCTAGCATTTGTTGCCCTTAACGCAGAGAAACTAAAGCAGATACCTTAAAGCAACTGAGGCCAATAGGAAAAGGGGAACAGGTACTAGAGAAAAGGTTAGATCAAAAAGAATTAACCTAGAAGGTAACACCCACGCACAGGAAATCAATGTGAGTCAGTGCCCTGTATAGCTATCCTTATCTCAACCAGCAAAAACCCTTGTTCCTTCCTATTATTGCTTATACTCTCTCTACAACAAAATTAGAAATAAGGGCAAAATAGTTTCTGCTGGGTATTGAGTGGGGGGAGAGGGAGGGGGCAGAGTGGGTGGTAAGGGAGGGGGTGGGGGCAGGGGGGAGAAATGAACCAAGCCTTGTATGCACATATGAATAATAAAAGAAAAATGAAAAAAAAAAAAAGCTGTGGCAGACAGATTATGATGGTGGTCCCATGCATGATATCATCTCAGTGTCCTAAGTCTAACTCCCAGGTAGCCTGAACACCTCTTTCTCATTTATCATTGAACCACCACCCCAAAATAAAGACCCTTACTTCCCTGTTATTCCTGACTTGGAACTAATAGGCATCTCAGCCTGATGTTTCTTCTTGGGGTCTCTGAAGGATGGCAATAGGGAAGATTCTGTGTGGCTATCATCTGGTATAGTGAAATATTTCCAGGGGGCGGCCCACACTCTTTGGTGTCCTCCACTTTATTCCTGGCCAGCCTGGAAATTCTTCCTGAATCAACATGAGGCCTATGTTTTCATTCTCAGGTTCCCAAATCCCTGATGCCCCTTATGAAGAAAGAGAAATTTGCCTTTTGTGTGCAAAACTGTTCAAGCTCTTCCTAAGGGCATGGAAGTGGAAGGAATCTGTGTTGATACCACCATTACAGAATGGGTGTTCCCCTCAATCTTGGTGACTCCTGGTACGACCTGAAGTCCTCCCTCTGCTGATCTGAGGCTGCCCACTTTGTCAAGTCTCCCTACTTCCCTTGGGATGAACTGGAAAGAGGTAAGCATGATTATTCTTGTCATCATACCTAAGACTCTAGGTCTGACAACAAAGGGATGGCATTCTGTGTGACCCTCTTCTTTCTGGATAAGACCTCCTCATTGTCCCTTGGTGTCATCATGGTGAATGTAAGTCTGCTAGGGAATGAATCTTCTCCCTCTCCTGAATAGAGCCTGTGCTGTGAGTTCAAGGAGTTCAAAGCTCTAAGACCACTCCCCATCCAGCGAATGAGAGGTAATACCTGAAAGCCCTACTTGTGGCTTCCAAGGGTTGCAGAGGTGAGACTTCCTAAGGATACTTCTATTTTCTGGTCACTTTTCAGATAGGGCTTTGACTTTAAAAAACACCTCTATTCTGGCTGGGTCTTACACCATCTTCATTTGAGCTGATTGCCTTTATTCTTGTGAAATGCTGGGATTTGTTTCTCCTGACGTAAGTATGCTGTTTGGGGGGCTCTCAGATCCCTCACAAGCCTGAAAAATATGAGGGGACATGCAGACTGACAGTTGTCTGGAATTCTCTGTGTTTGCGAGTGGACTGGACTGATCTCCCTGTGACTCCCCATATTCTGGGCAGTTTGTTGGTCTCAACAGACCTCCTATATGCAGTGTTTACATGCTCAGCCCTTTTTTTGACTCTGTACCTGGGATTTAGTTCTTCCAGGGAAATGCCCATTCCTGTAAATTCTATAGCAATTTCTCCTTTGCAGACCTTTTAGAGAATGGGTACCTCTCCTAGGTGTGGTTTGAGATGGGGAAGTTGTGACACAAGGTTAAAGGGATCAGCATAAGTAGTATTAGGTAGTGAGTTGTAAGAGTTAAAAGCAGAGTGACATATTTCTTGTCTTTTTCAGCCAGACTTAGATCTTCATGTAACTTTTTGTCTTTTCTTATTGGGAGGAGCTTGTCCAGAGTGATGTATTTATTTATGTGGTACTGGGGCTTGAACTCAGTTCCTTATGCCTGCTAGGCAGGCACTCTCCCATTTGAGCCACTCTGACAGCCACTTTTTGTGTTAGGTGTTTTTGAGATGGGGGCTCCCAAACTATTTGCCTGGGCTAGCCTCAAACCCTGATCCTCCTGGTCTCTGCCTCTTGAGAAATTAGGATAACAGGCATGAGCCACTGATTTTATTTATTTATTTATTTATTGCAATGCTGGTGAGTGAACCCAGGGCCTCCTACAACCTAGGCAAGTGCTCTGCCATAGCTTTATCCCCACTATTCCTTTTGAAGTTATATAACATTGTAAATGTAAATATTCACAGTCAGTGAATACTGTTTTCATCATTTAATCTTTTCAATTATTTTGATATATTGTTGCTCCAGCTATGTATTCCAATCCAGTATTTTGAGCACTAGGATATTCATTTTTGTCAATATGACACATATTGTAGTAGTGAGGAAAAAACTGAAGTAAGACATACTACATGTGCTTCAAACTTGGGAGGAGTATGTGGTCTAGACTAGGGGTACACTTACTAGCCATGTGAACTTGTTCACAATAGCAAACTCTTATTAGCCTCAAGCTCTCTATTAAAAAGTAAGTTTGCTAGACCCCTACATGTAGGATAGGGAAGATACATAATGTATACAAAGCACCTGTGCCTGAATCTGTCTTCTATGGAGATGATAGGGAGTGGCATTTCTTACTACCATGATTTTGACCTGAGACATTACCATCTGTCCACCTGGGATTTTTAAAATGTTCAATCTAGGAGTTGTCACAGAATACGCAACATTCTAGGACAAAAACATACATACAAAAATAGAAAACATTCTGCCAAAATGCTGTTTAGCCATGAAAACTAGGTGATGTTTTCCCTCTGTCTTCCCTTTACCCTTTTATTTTACTTCTTTATGAAGTAGAGAGTATCTCAGCCTCTTTCATAATAATCGCTTTTTCTAGCATCTATCATTGCTGGGGCAGAAGATGAGCCTCTTTTGACTAAACATCCTCAGTAGAGAGCATAATGACTTCCCAAGAGGGGATATCAATTAATGTTTGGGTAAAACACAAGTCAGGAGAGAGAAATTAAATGCACTATGATTTAATTCTTGAGTAACATAAGAATATTCAGGTACATATCTCCAACATGTTTGAAAAAAAAGAATGTAGTAATGAAAAGTGAACCAGAACAACTTTTACTTGTTCTGTCTTCTGATCCCAGGCATTTCATTGTGGCCCTTTCGTCTTATCTCCAGGGATCTCCTTATCCAATGGTATCTTGCTCACCAAAAGTCCTTTCAGGAAGTCCAAATTGTATTTCAAAGCAAACAAAACTACCACTAAACCTGGTAAAAACAAAGGATTTATGATATTCTGATTCTCAAAAAACATTCTGTTAAGCATATTGGAGTGCCCCAAGCAGAAAGAGTGTCTGCCTAGCAAATGTGAGGCCAAGTTCAAACCCCAGTACCACCAAAATAAAACAAAATAAAGAAAACAGCAACACTGTTGAGACGAGCACATTGAAAATTGCAAAACGATTTAACAACACCTTCTTCATGAGTTACAAGAACGA
This sequence comes from Castor canadensis, assembly GCF_047511655.1. Classification (NCBI taxonomy): domain Eukaryota; kingdom Metazoa; phylum Chordata; class Mammalia; order Rodentia; family Castoridae; genus Castor; species Castor canadensis. The sequence continues at coordinate 115,492,551 of NC_133405.1, forward strand.
AGATTCACAGGCCTTTTCAACCACAAAGTGAAGAATCTCTCTCAGATCTCTCTAGGGGGTATAGTGCCTAGACTTGACCTTGGGACTAGGACTGGCTTTGGCAGGAGTGCCGCCCCTGCCTGCAACTCCAGTTTGAGCTCTCTCTTCTTCATCTCTCAAAGCCTCTTCATAATGGGATGGGAAATCACTGGGGACATTATCATTGACCTTGGCCAAAAACTCCAGGACTTTCATCTTGCTGGTTTCAGCACAGGCTCGGGGACCCCACAGGAACTCATGGCGTGGAGGATCACTGCCACGCACCTGCCGGTACACCAGGTACTTTTCACGCACCAGATCCTGAGTGATGAGCTTCCTGGTATCCCCAAAGATGATGTGACTGCTCCCATCATAGACCCCTAACATATTCAGGAATCCCCAGACCTCCTCCTCAGTGGCGCAGTTGCCATTTAAGAAGATCACCGCCAGGAGAGGTATGAGAAGCCCGGTTCTGGGAAAGCCCAATTCACTGGTCAGACTTCCACTGTTGCTGAGCTCTAGCTTGCTGACAAAGGTATAGCTGTTACCTTTGGGCTTTGCTTCCTGCAGCTCAAGACCAAAGACCAGCTCTACACGGTTAGAGGCTTTCCTGAGGATCTCAGGGAAGTACTCCCTGAACCTTTTGCTGACCATTTTCAGCATTTCCCCCTTCAAAATGGGCTGTTTCATTTTATACTTGAGCAGCAGGTACTGCATCACCATCTCTGACTTCCTCATTATCAAATCTTTCAGCCTGCTCTCAGCAGAGCGTGGGGCCTTAGAGAAATGCCCACCTTCGGCTCCTTGGCTCCTGCCACCTTTACCAGACTTTTTGCATGAACCACCTGCAGCAGCAGTGGTGGTGGGTGGAGCTCCCTGAGGCTTCTGGGGCAAGCCGGCCACAGAGGTGCTCGGGACAGCATCTCCAGAATCAGGAGAGGAGCAGGAGGCGTATTCTCCTTTCTCTGCTCCAGTGGCCTGAGCATCCTGGGGCTCATCTTGGGCCTGGCGGCGTTTCTGACGAGCACGGAGCTTACTCTTCTGTCCCCGGGGCATGATGGCTGTGGTCAGGAATAGCAGGCAGCAGGGCAGGTGACTGGATATCTGGAGGGGAAAACATGAAACACTATGAGCACCTTCAACATTGAGAGACCTCTTGTACTAAACCAAGCCTCTCCTCCTGCAGGCAATCTTGCATGTAAACACTGTTCTAGAAACCCACAGGTCTCCTGTCCTCCTGGTCAGCTTGTCCACTAAGACCCCACAGAGAAAGCATAAAACCCTTTCAGTTAGTTTGAGGCAGACTCTCGGCCTTGTATTGGCCTTACTGGGGAGACACAGGTACTGCTGATGTACAGTGAGGCCCTGTATCCTGGGGTTTGAGCTTTCTCAGTTCTCTGCATTATCCTGCCAACTCTTGGCACCACCTGGGCCACTCCCCTCTGCTACTCTGAGTTGACACTTCAAAGCTTTCTGGAACCCGTAAGCAGGAGAAATTCAGGGACCTTCAGTCCACTGCCCTGACACATGGTACTGGGAATTCAGTGGGGTCCTTTCTGTCTTGGGCTTATTGGATTCCTCTGCTCTCCTTCATGCTCTGTGTGTTGGCTCCATGTCAGCCTTGGCAATGGTGTCTACACCTTCAGGCAATGGTGTCTACACCATCTACTCAATGGTGTCTACACCTTCAGAAGAAGCCTCTCTTCTTTTGAGATAAAGTATGGAGGGAGTCCTAAAATTCATAGTCCTTTTCCTTTGCTTTTGGGACCTGAAAATACCTGGGAGCTGTTATTGTGGCCAATCTTACCAACATGTCTATTTCTCACAACAGGAGCGAGGGTCTAACTGGTACTTGTTTTCTAGAAGGAGTCCCCTCATTATTTCTTCATGTCACATATGTGATTCCTGTTAGGGACTTGGTCCCTTTGATAAATTAAGTCTACTTTATGGGCCTCAGACCCTACCCTCTCTGAGATCATCTCCTACAGAAATGAGGGGCCATCTAAGATTGCCAGTTCTGCCATAAGCCTACTGTTGTGCAGAACAGATTTGGGCCTTAGATATAGGCCATAAGTCCTTTAGTCCCTGGAGGTGAAGTCAAGTTGTCCCACATTTGTCTGTTCTGCCCTTGACCTTCTAGAGTCCAGTGCAGGCATGCAGTTCAGGGTGGATCCACTTTGGGATTGACTTTTGGTTAGAGGTCCACTCATTATACCACTGAGCCCAAAGCATGCCTTTCTCTTAATTTTTGTCAGAACTTGGAATTGAATGCAGGAATCTGGCACTTTCCAGGGAAGCATTTTACTACTGAGCCACATCCCCAGCACCCTGCAGACTTTTTGCAGTGGTGGGGATCAAACTCAGGGCCTGGTGAATGCAAGGCAAGGGCCGTACCACTTGATTCAGACCTCCAGCTATTTTTATTTTATTTTTCAGTGTTGGGGATTGATCCCAGGGCCTAGGGCTTGTTAAGCCACTGAACCACAGAATTTTTTCCAAGAATTTTTTTTCTTTTTTTAGCAGTGGTGGGATTGAACCCAGAGCTTGGTGCATGCTAGGCTGATACTCTATTACTGAACTTCATTCCCAGCCTTTTTGTTGTTGTTGTTGAGGTCTGGTAATTGAACCCAAGTACTGGCAAGTATATTATATATCTCATTTTATATCTCCAGCCCTAGTATTTTGGATAGAGAGGATGCGGAGAATGGAACAAGGTCCTTGCAGATATTAGACAGGGGTTCCTGACTCCCACCCATTTGTTTGCTTGCTTGTTTGTTTCCTGTGCTAGAGTTTGAACCCAGGGCCCGACACATGCTACTCAAGCACTCTACCAATAAGGCATATTCCCAACACCTCCTTTTATTTACATGCTTGATATTGAACCCAGGAACTGGGGCATATGCTAAGCAGTTGCCCTACCACTGACCCACATCACCTGTCCTTGATTAGGGTCCAGAAAAATGCTGGCTGTTGTACACAGGATCAGGAGCATGGTACCTAAGGATTCCACATCCCCAGAGCCACCCTTTTATTGTAGTGCTGGGGACTGAACCCAGGCCTGTGGCATGCTATGCCAACATTCTTCCACTGAGCACATCCCATATAGGTTTTATTCTTTTTGTTTTTTTTATGGTACAGGGGATCAAACACAGGCCATGCACCTGCTAGTCAAGCCCTCTACCACTGAACCACATTCACAGCCTTTTATTTTGTGGTGCTGGGGATTAAATCCCAGACCTAGTACATGATAGACAAGCATATTCAGTTTTTTTGTGGTGGTGTGTATTAGACCAAGGGTCTAGTGCATGGTATTCAAGGGCTCCACACTTCTAGACCCCTTGTTTTTTATTTGTTTCCTGTGATGGAGGTTGACCCAGGACCTGGCACATGTTAGCATGTGATCTGGTGGCACATCCCCAGATCTCCTTTTTTGTGGTTCTGGGGATTTGACCCAGTTTCTTGTACATGCTAGGGCAGCATTCTACCACTCAGGTGCAAGCTGCATTCTCAGCTGTTTTTTCTTTTCTTTTTGTTGTCATGCTGGGGACTGACCCTAGGAGCTGGTGCATAAGCAACGCCTATGTACTACCAATGTGCCATATCCCCAGCCCTTGTTTTTGGTTCTGGGAGGTTCTTAGGATCGGACACAGTACTAGAAGCATGGCACCCAATGACTCTATAGCCTTGGCACTTTTCTTTTTTTTTCAGTGCTGAGTACTGAACCCAGGGCCTGGGGCATGCTGGGCCAGCACTCTACCACTGAATCACATCCCCAGTTGTTTTTCTTTTTCTTCTTTCTTCTTTCTTCCTTCTTCTTCTTCTTCTTCTTCTTCTTCTTCTTCTTCTTCTTCTTCTTCTTCTTCTTCTTCTTCTTCTTCTCCTCCTCCTCCTCCTCCTCCTCCTCCTCCTCCTCCTCCCCTCCTCCTCCTCCTCCTCCTCCTCCTCCTCCTCTTCTTCTTCTTCTTCTTCTTTCTTCTTCTTCTTCTTCTTTCTTCTTCTTCTTTCTTCTTCTTCTTTCTTCTTCTCCTCCTCCTCCTCCTCCTCCTCCTCCTCCTCTTCCTCCTCTTCTTCTTCTTCTTCTTCTTCTTCTTCTTCTTCTCCTCCTCCTCCTCCTCCTCCTCTTCTTCTTCTTCTTCTTCTTCTTCTTTCTTCTTCTTCTTTCTTCTTCTTTCTTCTTCTTCTTTCTTCTTCTCCTCCTCCTCCTCCTCCTCCTCCTCTTCTCCTCCTCCTCCTCCTCCTCCTCCTCCTCTTCTTCTTCTTCTTCTTCTTCTTCTTTCTTCTTCTTCTCTCTCCTCCTCCTCCTCCTCCTCCTCCTCCTCCTCCTCCTCCTCCTCCTCCTCCTCCTCCTCCTCCTCCTCCTCCTCCTCCTCCTCCTCCTCCTCCTCCTCCTCCTCCTCCTCCTCCTCCTCCTCCTCCTCCTCCTCCTCCTCCTCCTCTTCTTCTTCTTCTTCTTCTTCTTCTTCTTCTTCTTCTTCTTCTTCTTCTTCTGATACAAGAGGTCTAACCCAGGGCCTGACACCTGGTAGGTGAGCAGTCTACCCACTAGACCACATCCCCAGTCTCCCTTTGTCACGGTGCTGGTGATTTGACCCACAACCTAGTGCTTGCTAAGCCAGCACTCTTAACAATGAGTAACATTCCCAGCCTCCACCTCTTTTTTTGCTATGCTGGGCATTGAATCCAGGACTGGGTGCATACACTAGCAAGTGCCCTACCACTAAGCCACATCCCTAGCCCTTATATACTGGGGAGGGATGTACTAGGTATTGGACCCAGGGCCAAGTGCATGGTACCCAAATAATCCATGTCTTAATTACCCCATTTTTTCAGTGTTAGGAACTAATCTCAGTACCTGGAGCAAGCAAGGCCAGCCCTCTTACACTGAGCCACATGCCAATAGCATTTTTATGGCCATATAAGGGATCAAACCCAGGGCCTAGTATCTGCTAGGAAAGCATTCTACAACTGATCCACATTCCTAGCCCCTATTTTTTTGTGGTGGTGGGGATTGGGCAAAAGGCCTCCTGAATAGTCCGTAAGAGAAAAATCCCTTGGGCTCTTTTTTGTTGTTGTTGTTTACTTTGTTCCTGTGCTGGGGATTAAGCCAGTGGTATGATGCATGCCAGGACACATCCCAACTAGGCCTTTTTTTTTTAATTTTTATTTTTTTCATATGGGCATACAATGTTTGGGTCATTTCTCCCCCCTGCCCCCACCCCCTCCCTTACTCCCGCCCCCTCCCTTCCCCCCCATCCCCTCGCTACCAGGCACAAACTATTTTGCCCTTATCTTTAATTTTGTTGAAGAGAGAGTATAAGCAATAATAGGAAGGAACAAGGGTTTTTGCTAGTTGAGATAAGGATAGCTATACAGGGAAGTTGACTCGCATTGATTTCCTGTGCATGTGTGTTACCTTCTAAGTTAATGCTTCTTGAACTAACCTTTTCTCTAGTTCCTGGTCCCCTTCTCCTATTGGCCTCACCACCTAGGCCTTTTTTTTTCTTTTTGCCAATCAAATTATCAAATCCAGGGCATGACCCTACTAAGAAAGCACTGTATCACAGAGCCATACAACCATACTTTTTTGTTGTTGTTGTGCTGGGTGTAATCCCTGAACCTATCACATACAAGGCCAGCACTTCAGCACTCAGCAAAATCCCCAGATTCAGCATTTGGTGCATTCTGGGCCAGCATTCTATCATGGAGACACATTTCCTGCTTTTATTTTGAAGTACTAGGGATTAAACCCAGGGCCTGGGGCATCCTAGGCAAGCACCTTACTCTTGACCCACATTCGTGTGCCACCTTATTTTTGTGATGGTGGGGATTACATGAAGGATCTAGTGCATGGTAGGTAAGGCCTCCATGTCCCCACTCCTTTTGCTTGTTTGCTGGCTTCTGTTCTGGGGATCCAAACCAGCAGCTGGTACATTCCAGGCCAACACTCCACTACTGAGCCACATCCCCAGTAGGGTTTGTTTGTTTGTTTGTTTGTTTGTTTTGAAATTCTTTATGTGATACAATGGATTTGACTCAATACCCAATACTAGTACTTGCCAGGCTAGAACTCTACCACTACCTTTTCCTTTTTTTGGGGGGTGGGGTGGGCTACACACAGATACTGATACATGCAAGGTAAGCACTCCATCATGAAGTAATATCCTTAGCCCTTAGGCCTGGTGCATTCTAGAGCACCACCCTACCAGTGAGCCACATTCCCATCCCCCAGTCCCCATAACTGAGGTGCTGTGGATTGAACCCAGGAACTGACACATATGCTACATGAATGTTGTACTACCAACAACATCCCCAGTCCTTGTTTTTTGGATGCACAGGTCAGGGAGATTGGGCCAAGTGCCCAGCACCTGGTGAGCAAGGGTTCCAAGTTCCCAGACTTTTTGTTTGTTTGTTTTTTTCCTGTGCTGGAGTTTGAGTCAGGACCTGGTTCAGGATAGCCAAGTACTCTAATACTGAGCCACATTCCAGTTCTTTTTTTAGCCATCCTGGGATTTGATCTCAGGACCCAGTGCATATGCTAGGCAAGATCCTTACAACTAAAACATCCCGAGTCTTCGTATTTTGAACAGAGATGTTCTGTGTATTGGACTCAGGGCCAGGAGCATGGTACCCAAGGACTCAATGGAAACAGCCTCCTTTTTTCAGCACTGAGGTTTGAAGCCAGGGTCTGGTGTATGGTAGGGCACACACATCCCAAGTAGGTAGTTTGTGGTATTTTTTCTGAAGTGAAACATTTCTAACTGTAGGCCTGGTTATTGGTAGGAAGGCAGTCTACCACTGAGGCACATCCCTGACTCCTGTTTTTTTGCTACTCGAGATCCCCTCTAACACAGAGTCATATTCCCAGCCCCACCCTTTCTGCCATGCTGGGGATTGAACCCAGGACTTGGTGCACATGCTAAGCAAGAACTCTACCACTGAGCCACATCAACAACCTTGGATTTTTGGGTAGGAATGTGCTGGATAATGGCCAACTGCATGTTACTTACGGGCTGTAAGACATAGTACCCCTCTTTTTTGGGGGCACTGGCGTTTGAACTAAGGACTCTGAGCTTGCAAAGGAGGGGCTCTACTGCTTGAGCCACACCTCCAAGTCCATTTTACTCTGGATATTTTGGAGATGGGCTTTCTCGAAGTATTTTTCCAGGCTGGCATTGAACTGCAATCCTCCCAATCTGAGCCTTCCAGGTAGTTTTTCTTTTGTTGTTGTTTTTTTTTTTTTTTTTTTTTTGACTTCTGGGGATTAAACCCAGGACCTGGAATATACTTGACTAGCACTCTAACACTAAGTGCCATTCCCAACAGAATTTTTGTTTGTTTGTTGCCAGGCAAGGAATCAAACTCAGGGCCTGGTCCCTGCGAGACAAGCACTCACTGTCCTACATTGCCACATCTACATTCCTTTCTTTGTGGTGCTGGGTTAAAGGCAGAGACTGGCATATTCAAGGCCAGCAGTTCAACACTCAAATACATCCTCAGCTCCAAGGGCCTGGTGCATTCTAGGCCAGCTCTTTATTACTGAGCCAGATCTTAATGAGGTTTGTTTTTTTTTTTTTTTTTTTGAGGAGAAACCTTTCTAACTCATGGTCTGGCACCTAGTAGGCATGCAGTCAAACATCCCCAACTCCCTTTTAAAGTGCTTATATTTAAACCCAAGGCCTGCTGACTATTAGGACTGTACTCTAACACTGGACCACTTTCCCAGCTCTCCCTCTTTCTTTGTGACATGCTGGAGATTGAAAGCAGGAGCTAGTGCACATGCTAGGCAATTGTCCTATCACTGAGTCACATGGGCAAACCATGTTTTTTGTGTAGAGAGGCTCTGGGTATTGGACCCATCGCTAAGCCTGTGTTATCCTGGGCCTCCATGCCTTGGCACACTTCTTTTTGTGGTCAGTGCTGGGGATTAAACCCAGAGTCTCTGGAATGCCTTGCTGGCAGTCTAAACTTGAGCCACAACCCTAAAAAAGGTTCTTTTGGTTAATTTTTTTTTCTGTGCATGAATCGAATCCAAGGCCTGCCATCTGCTAGGAAAACACTCTAATACTGATCCACATCCCCAGCCCTATATTTGCAGTGCTGGGAATTAAGCCCAGGGCCTTGTACCTGCTAGGGAAGCACCCTACTACTGATACACATTTCTAGTGTCCACTTTTATTTGTGTTGGCAGTGCATGACAAAGGGCCTTGTACATGGTACGTAAGTTCTCCAAACCCCCATCCCTTTGTTTCTTTGTTTCTTCCTGTGGTGGGGATCAAAACCAAGACCTGGTATATGCAAGGCCAGCACTGTATCCTTGAGCCACATCCCTCATAGACTTTTGTTTTCATTCTTCATGAGATGCAAGGGATCTAACCCAGGGCCTCGCACATGCCAGGGTAAAACTCTACCACTGAGCCATATTCCTCTACCTTTTTTTGTGCTTTGTGGTACTGGGGCTTAAACCAAGAGCCTGGCACATGCAAGGCCAGCACTTCACCACTTGGTGACATCCTTAGCCCCCTCTTGGTCAGCACTCTACATTTTGGTCACATTCTCAGTCCCCAATACTACTCCAATTTTGAGGTCTTGTGGATTGAACCAGGGTTTGTACATATGGCACTCATGTCCTGTACTACAGAGCAACATTCCTAGCCCTTATATTTGGATGAGCAGGTAAAGGAGATTGGACCAAGTGCCTTAGTGCAAGTTAAGCAATGGTTCCAGGCCCAGACCTTTTGTTTGTTTTTTTCTGTGCTGTGGTTTGACCCAGAGCCTGGTGCATGCTAGGCTGGCTCTCTACCACTACCACTACCACTGCCACTACCACTGAGCTTCAATCTTATTACCATTTTTTGAAGGGAAAGTATTCTAGCTCAAGGTCTGGCACCTGGTAAGCATGCAGTCTACCACTGAGGAACATCCTCAGTCCCCCCTTTTGTTGAGCTTGGGATTAAATTCAGCACCTGTTTCATACTAGGTCAGTATTCTAACACTGAATCACTTTCACATCAACAGCCCCTTTCTTTGTGACATGCTTCTTTTTCACATGCTGGGGAATGAACCCAGGAGGAGCTGGTGCATATGCTAGCCAAGTGCCCCTACCAATGAGCCACATTGCCAAATCTTGTTTTTTGCATGCAGAGGCACTGGGTTTTAGAACTTGGGCCAAGACCATTGTACCCATGGATTCCATGCCCCTGGCACCCCTCTTTTCTTTGTCATTGCTTAGGATTAAGTCTAGGGCTTCTAGCAAGCTAGGCTGGCACTCTTAAGGTTGAATCACAAACTCAATAGATTTTGGTTAGTTTTTTTCTGTACATAGTTCGAACCCAAAGCTTGCCACCTGCTAGAAAAGCAGGTGCCACATCAGTAGCCCTTTATTTTTGAGGTGCTGGGTATTAAACCCAGGGCCTGGCATATGCTAGGCAAGCACCCTACTACTGACACACATTCCTAGTCCTCCCTTGTTTGTGGTGTTGGACAAAGGGTCTACTACAAAGTAGTTAAGTCCTCCAAGTCCCCAGTCCTTTTATTTGTTTGCTTGTTTTTGTGCTGGGTATCAAAACCTGGGCCTGGTACATGCTAGGGTATAAGTCTATCACTGAGCCACATACGCAGTAACCTTTGTGAAAAAATTCTTTATGGCAGAGGTGTGGCTCAAGTTGTAGAATGCCTGCTTTGAAAGCATGAAGCCCTGAGTTTAAACTCCATTATCCCCCCAAAAAAAAACCCAAAAACTAAGGAAGTATTTAGCTGGGTGCTAGCAGCTCATGCCTATAATCCTAGCAACTCAGAAAGATCAGGAGGATCATGTTTCGAAGCCAGCCTGGGCAAATAGTTGGCGAGACCCTATCTCCTAAAAAACCCACCACAAAAAAGGGTTAGTGGAGTGGCTCAAGGTGTATGCCCTGAGTTCAAGCCCCAGTACCATAAAAAAATTCTTCATGTGGTACAAAGAATATCACTCTACCACTGAGCCAAATTCCCATCCTTTTTTATTTGTGGTGCTGGTGGTTAAACCTAGAGCCTGGCACATGCTGGCCAGCATCCCCAAACCCCAAAGCTTAGTACATTCTTGGTCAGCCTTCAACTACTGAGCCTCATTTCCAGCCCCCTCCTCCCCTTATTTGAGGTGCTAGAGATTGAACCCACCATTTGGCACATATGCTACATAAGTGCTCTATTCCTCATCGACATACCCAGACTTTGCTTTTTGGATGGGCAGGTGGTGGAGGCTGGACCATAAACTAGTGCAAGGTAGCAAGGGTTCCAATTACCCAGACTTTCTGTTTGTTATGTCTTGTACTGGAGTTTCACCCAGGGCCAGATGCATGCTAGGTCAGCACTCTCCCACTCAGCCACATCCCAAGTAAGTTTTTCTTTGATGTGAAAAATTTTTAACTGTGGGCCTGCCACCTAAGAGTCATGAGGTCTACTACTGAGACACGTCCACACCCCTCTTTTTGTGGTACTAGGGATTAAACCCAGGGCCTGGCACATGTAAGACCAGCACTCTAACACTGAATCACTTTCCCAGCCCCATCTCTTCTTTTTGTCACACTAGGGATTGAACCCAGGACCTGGTGCATATGCTAGACAAGTGCCTTAGGACTGAGCCACATCGCCAACCCTTGCTGGGATGGGAAGGCACTGGGTATTGGATCTAGAGTGAAAGGTACAGTACTCATGGCATCCATGCCTCAGAACTCCCTTCTTTTTTGCAGTGATGGAGATTTAGCTAAGGGTCTTTTGCATGATTGGTGAGCACTCTACTACTTAGTCACATCACCAATATTTTTGTTGTTGTTTTCTCTGCAAAGGATGAAATGCTGGGCCTGGCTCCTGCTAGACATGCACTTTTCCAGTCCATCCCCATCTCCTTTTCTTTTTTGTGGTAGTGTGGATTAAACCCAAGGTCCAGTACATTCTACGCAAGCACACTGCTTGGTTTTGTTTCGTTTTAATTCTTCATGGGGTATTAGCTATCTATCTTAGAACCTGGCACATGCCAGGCTAGCAATCTGCTACTGAGTCACATGCCACATTCCCTTTATTTTTTTGTGGTGCTGGAGGTTAAACCCTCAGCCTAGTGCATACAAGGTCAGCACTCCATGGCTCAGGAAGATCTCTAGGTATCAGGAACTGGTACATTGTAGGCCAGCACTCTACCACTGAGCCACATTCACAGCTCTCAACTCCCATAACTGAGGTGGTAGGGATTGAACTCAGGAATTGGCACATATGCTACACAAATGTTATACTACCAAGCAACATCTCCAGTTCTTGTTTTTGGATGGGCAAGTGGTGGAGATTGGACCTAGGACCTAAAACAAGGTTAGCAAGGGTTCGAAGTCTACAGACCATTTGTTTGTTTTTTCCTGTGTGAGACTTTGATCCAGGGTGCATGCTAGGCAAGCACTTTACTACTGAGCCACATTTCCAGCCCACTTTTTTGCATCTTTGGATTTGAGAGTGCTGGGTATTGGACCCAGGGAGAGGAGCATGGTACACAAAGACTCTATGCCCCCAGCCTTTTTTTTCAAGTGCTGAGGATCAAACCTGTGGCCTGGTCTCTAGGCCACTAGGTCAGCACTCTACCACTGAGTCACCACAATCTCACTAGATAGTTTTGTCTTTCTTTCTTTTGAAGTGAAAGATTTCTGTGTGCCTGGAACCTGGTAGACATGCAGTTTACCACTGAAGCACATCCCTAACCTCCCTTTTTGTGGTACTGGGGATTAAAGACAGGGCCTCATGTTAGAGTGCTAGGCCAGCACTCTAACACCGAATCACTTTCCCAACACCTCCTTGTGGTGCATACCCTAAGCAAGGACATAACACTGAGCCACATCCTCGACCCTAGCTGTTTTGGGAGGGAAGTTGTTGGAAATAGGACCCATGGCCAAGTGCATGGGATCCATGCACTCCATACTTCAACACAGCACACATCTTTTTATTTATTTTTTAGTTCTGTTGATTAAACCCAATACCTGGCACATGCTAAGCCAGCACTCTAACACTGAACCATAGAATTCTTTTTTTTTTTTTACCAGGCAAGGAAAAAAATCCAGGGCATGGCACTTGGTAAGCAAGCACTCGACCACTGAGTCATATATACATCCCTTTCTCTTGGTGCTGGGCTAGAAAGCCACATCCTGACATATACAAAGACTGCAATTCAACAACCACTTCCCCAGCCCCCAGGGCCTGGTGTATTCTACACCATCACTCTACCACTGAGCTGCATTCACAGACTTTTTGTGGTGCTGGGTATTAAACCAGGGCCGTGTGTATGTAGGCAAGCACCTTAACCAGGGCACACCTTCGCAGTCCCCCATTTAGTGGTGGTGGTTATTACATGAAGGGCCTTGTGCATGTTATGTAAGACCTCCAAATCCCCCTGTGCTTTTGTTTGTTTGCTTGCTTCTGTGCTCAGGATCAAAACCAGGGTCTGATACATGCCAAGCACTCTATCACTGAGCCACATCCCCAGTACACTTTTTTTTTTAATTCTTTATGGGGTGCAAGGACTCTAATCCACGGCCTGGTACTTGCCATGCAAGCACTCTACCACTGCTCCAAATCTCAAGTAGATTCTCTTTTTCCTGAGGTGAAAGGTTTCTAACTGTGGGCTTGGCACCAGGTAGGCCTGCAGTATACCACTGAGGTACATCCTCAACCCCTATTTCTTTGGTGCTTGGAATTGCTCTAACACTGAGTCACAGACCAGTCCTTCTTTTTGCCATGTTAGGGACTGAACTCAGAACCTGGTGCATATGCTAGGCAAAAACCGTATCGCTGAGCACCATACCAAACCCTAGTTTTTTGGGTGGCAATGGATCCATGGCCAAGTGCATGAAATCCACAGATTCCACGCAATAGCACCTCTCTTTTTTTTCAGTTCTGGGGATTAAATACAGGACCTGGTGCATGCCAGGCCAACATTCTACCACTGAACAGCATTCACAGACTCTTTTTTTGGGGAGGCTGGGGATTAAATCCTGGGCCCTGTATATGCTAGGCAAGCACCTTAACCTGATCCACATTCATAGGCCCTGATTGTGGTGGGAATTACAGGGAGGGACTAGTTCATGGTATGTACAGACTCTAAACCCCAGCCCTTTTGTTTGCATGGTCATTTCTGTGTTGGAGCTCAAAGCCAGGGCCTGGTATATGCCATGTCAACGCTCTGTCTCTGAGCTATACCCCCAGTAAGCTTATTTTTTAAATAAATTCTTTATGCAATATAAGATATCTAACCCAGGGTGTCAGGCAAGAACTTCACCACCGTGCTACATCCTCATCTGTTTTTATTTGTGGCGCTGGTGGTTAACCCAGAGCCCACTGCATGTGGGCCAGCTCCACACCACTCAACAAAATCCCCAGTCTCCAAAGCTTGGTGTGTTCTTGGTCAGCACTCTACTACTAAGCCTTATTCCCAGCCCCTTCCTTCCTTCTTTTATTTGAGGTGGTAGGGATTGAACCCAATAATTGGCACATATGCTGCATAAGTGCTCTACTACTCAGCAACATCCACAGTCCTTGTGTTTGGATGGGCCAGTGCTGGAGATTGGACCAATGGCCTAGAGTAAGGTAACCAAGAGTTTCAAGTCCCTAGCCCTTTTATTTTTTTCCTGTGCTGAGTTTGATCCAGGGCCTTGTGCATGCTAGGCCAGCTCTCTACCACTGAGCCACATTCTTATTAGGTAGCTTTTTGTTTGTTTTTCTGTAAGGGAAAAGATTCTACCTCAGGGCCTGGCACCTAGTAGGCATGCCACCTACCACCATCCTCAACCCATTTTTCTGTTGGTGCTGGGACTACCTAGGTACTGGTTCATGTTAGGTCAGCACTCTAACACTGAATCATTTTCCTAGCCCTCCCTCCCTTCCTTTTGACTTGCTGGGGATTGAACCCAGGAGCTGGTACATATGATAGGCAAGTGCCCCAAAACTGATCCTTGTCACCAGACCTTGTTTTTTGCACACAGAGGTACTGCGTATTGGAGCCAGGGTCAAGCCCATGGTACGCATGGACTCCATGCCCTGGTAACCCTCTTTTCTTGGTCAGTGCTTTGGATTAAACCCAGGGCCTCTAGCAAGCTAGGCCAGCATGCTAAGCTTGAGCCACAACCTCAACAGGTTTTTTGGTTAGTTTGTTTTTATTTCTGTGCATAGATCAAACACAAACTGACCAGCATTCCCAACAGGTTTTTTGTTGTTTGTTTTTACCCTGCAAGGAATCAAATCAAGAGCATGATATTGACTAGGCAAACACTCTACCACTAAGCAATATTTCCATAGCTCCATCACTTGTTCGTTGTGGTGCTGGGGAGCAAATCTAGTGCCTGGTATATGCTAGGCAAGCACACTATCACTGAGCCACATTCCTATCTCCCACCCCCGTGTATGAGGTTCTGGGGATTGATCCCAGGAATTGGCACATATGTTTAGCAAGTTGTCTAATACTGAGCACTTGCTTTTGGATGTTAAGGTGGTGGAGATTGGACCTAGTGCCTAGCACATGGTAGGCAAAGGTACCAAGTCCTGAGACCTTTTGTTTGTTTCTGTGCTAGTTTTAACTAGGGCCTAGTTTTAACTTGGCAAGCCAAGCACTCTACTACTTAGCCACATTCCAGCCCATTTTTTGACATCTTTGGATTTGATCTCAGGACCCAGGATGTAAGCTGGGTATGTGCAAGTCTGAGTATTGGACCCAGGGCCAGGTGCACAGCACCCGATGACTCCATACCCATAACCCTTTTTTCAGTCACTACTGAGGACTGAACCTAGGGCCTGGTGCATGTTAGGCAAGGACTCTACCACTGAGTCACATTCCCAGGTCCCCATTTTCTTTTTTGCCATGCTGAGGACTGAACTCAAGACCTGGTATATATGCTAAGCAAGTACTCTACCAGTGAGGCATATCTCCAATTCTTATGTTTTAGGTGGATAGGTGTTGGGTAATTGAATTCAGGGCCAAGTGAATGGGACCCATGGACTCTATGCCCCCGGCACCCCTGTTTTCTGTTTTTATTTTTGTGGTGTCGGGTATTAACCCCTGGGCCTGGTATATGATAGGCAAGCACCCTACTACTGACTTACTTTGCTAAGCCCCATTTTTGTTGTGGTGGGCATTGGACAAAGGGCCTACTACATGGTAGGTAAGGCCTTCATGCGCCCAGCACTTTTGCTTTGTTTGATGGGGATTGAAACCAAGGTCAGTTACCTGCCAGTACAGCACACTAATCTTGAGCCACATCCCCGGTAGCCGGCTTTTTTTTTTTTTTAAATTCTGTTGCAGTACAAGGAAATCTAACCCTGAGCCTGGAACAATCAGGCAAGCACACCACCACTGAGCTATTCTCTTCCCTTTTCTTGCGGATCTTGAGTTAAAACCCAGACACTGGTTCATCCAAAACCAGATCTCTACCACTCAACCCCATCCTCAGGTCTCAGGGCCAGAACATTATAGGCCAGAACTCCACTACTGAGCCTGTTTTTAGGTGCCGGAGATATAACTTACGAATTGCACAAATGCTATGCAAGTGCTCTACTACTTAGCGACCTCCCCAGCCCTTGTTTTTGGATGAGCAGGTGGTGGCGATTGGACCAAGGGCATAGCACATGGTAGATAAGTGCTCCTTGTCCCCAAATATTTTTTTCTGTGCTAGCATTTGTCCTATAGCCTTGTGTAAAATTGGCAAGCTCTCCATTACTGAGTCCCATTTCCAGCCCCTCTCCCCCTTTTTACCATTCTGGGATTTGACCCCAGGACCTGGTGCATATACTAGACAAATACTTTAGTACTGAAACTTTCTTATCCCTTGTTTCTGGCTGGGAAGTGTAGGGTATTGGACCTCGGACCTGAAGCATTGCACTCAAGGTCTAAATGACTACAGTCCTTTTATTTGTTGTTACCAGTTCAAGTGATGAAACCCTGGGCCTGGCAGGCAAGGCCTCTTTTTCTGTGGTCCTGAGGATTAAAACCAGGCCCTGATACATGCTAGGCAAATGCCATATGAAAGACGGGCATTCCTACTCCTTCTTTTTTGGAGTGCTGGATAATGAAACCCCAATCTCTGTCATGCTAGGCAAGACTTATATCAGATGAGTCACATCTCTAGCTCTTTCCTTTTCTTTTTTCTTTATTCAAATTATTTGTGGTAATGGAGTTTGAACTAAGGACATCAAGCTGACCAGACAGGCTTTCCATCAAGTGAGACAGTCTGCCAGATGATATTTGTGTTGGGTAATTTTGAAATAGGGTCTCCATTTCTTTTTTTTTAACCAGAACTAGGATTTGAACTCGGGGCTTCATTCTTGCTAGGCAAGTGCTCTTACTGCTTGAGCCACTCCACCATTCATTTTTCTGTTGGATATTTTTGAAATTGGGCCTCATTTATTTATTTATGCTTTTGGTTTGTAATTTGTCCTTTTTTGCTAGAAGTGTCTTGGAACCATGATCCTCCTAATCTCAGCCTTTCCAGTAGCTGGGATTGCAGGCATGAGCCTACTGCACCCTGCTTTTTAATTTATTTTTTCTTTTCTCTGCCTGTGCTGTATTGAGACCTGGAAATGCTAGGCAAGTGGTGTACAGTAAACTACATTACTAGTTCCTTAGTTTGTTTACCAATAAGGTGTGGCTATGTTGTCCTGCTGGCCTTGAACCAGGATTCTACCACCTCCCCTCCCGAATAGCTGGGCTTGCTGTCAGCACACCTGGCTCTGCTCTAAAGAAAGCATGGCTTTTAATTATGGTAGAGGTCTCCACCATTTGCAAATCTAGGCTACTTCTAGAACATTCCCCAACCCTTTCCCAGGCAAAATTTTGCCTGGGACGGAACCTACGGTTTTGCTTTTGCTTATCAGACCCCGAAGTGTCTCGTCAGTATCCATACACATTGAGGGTCCTCACCTTGGCTCAAGAGCAGGTCAAGGATTCTCAGTCAGCCAAACGATCAGACGCCACAAATCTCGGACCTCCGTCCCAGCCTTCACAGAGGAAGTGAAGATGAGCCACATCCGGACAAAAGCGGCCCGCCCACCCGGGGTCTCCAACCACTGATAGCAGGGGTGGCTTCTTAAAGGACCCCACCCCACCCTTCTGGAGGCGGTGCCCCCAGGTACTTACTTTGCTCTCCAGCAGAGCCCTGGATTCCTCCCTGTACGGTCCCGAGTCACACAGCCTCTGGACCAAGCTGGCACCTCACTCAGTCCCTGCAGATGAGATTGGGGCACGCTGCCCGTGGCGCCCCCTGTCGGAGCCTCTCAGTACTGACGGGAGGCGCGGGACTGAGCTTGTCTGCCTCAGTGGCAGCTTCTCAGATCAACCCAGGCAATCCTCCTCTTGTCTTATGGTTGTCTCCAAGATTCCGCCCTTGCAGAACTAGGGCCGGCCCACCTATTAGATCTTGCCTTTTGATTTAAATGTATGTGCGACTTTTTTCTTTGGTGGTAGGTACTGGGGATGGAGCTTGGGTCTTGAGATTGCTAGGCAGGTGCTCCACCACTTGAGCCATGATTGCAGCTGAGATCTTACCACTCGGCTTTCTGACACCTTCCAGGCAGAAACGAGGGACACCTAGGTCTGATGGCTCTGTCTGGTGTCTCAAAACCAGGAGTGGGTTCTGTGGGTTCTGTGGGTCCTGGGATTCCTCCCTTAGTAGCCCATGTCCTCCAGCCTCAAACATATCCTTCACTTTCCTCCATTCCCGGAAGAGGATGCTGGATATAGCTACAACCAGCAACCTCCTTCTGGGGCCTCACTGGCCTGGGAACAGCATTGGGGCTGTTGGTCCCCCTCAGATGGGGAGTGGTCATCCAACTAGTCCTGGTGGTTCTCCTTTTTTGCTACTGTGTGTTAGAGGGAAGGCTTCTTGGAAAATGCCACATCCCTGCAAATTCTTGAAAACTGTCCCTACTGCAGCCTTGCAGGTCCATGTTCCAGGCCTGATGTGAAATGGGGGGTGCTGCCACCCAAGGAAGGGGCTCCAGACACGTGGTGTTGAGGTGTCAGAGAAAAGTGATGCTGATGTATCCTTTTTTCCAAAGGCCAGTGTGAGTATCTGCTATTACTTCTAATTGGTTCACCTTCTTTGTGGAAAAAGTAGCCCTCTAGCATGCCTGTGTGATCCCTAAGTTCCACATTGACTTCACCTGTGTGCATAGTCTTAACAACAATGTGCATTATTACTTTTGCTTCTTTATTTGTGACTTTCATTTATTGTAGCATTTTTAGTTGTTTTGTCTAAGTATTGCCATCCAACCTTTGGAGACAGAATACTTTTGGTCACTTAGGCAGGCCTAAGGGTAAGTGAGGGGATGCTTGCTTTTATTAATATTATTAATGTTGTTAATAATTCCCTAAGAGAGAAGATACTTTGGGGAGTATTGTGAAGAATTAGAATTAAAGAACAGAAGATCTGCTCCAAGCAGAGAGAAGTGGAAAGTACAGTTGGGCTTTAGAAAGTTCAATCTAAGAGCCTAATCTGTGCTGTGTTCCTATCATTTTATCAAACTCCAAGACAAAAAAAAATTATAACCAAACTTAATGCTGCTTAAGCAAAAAAAAAATTCAGTATATCCCCATTAGAGGATCTAATCTATAGTGTGTTTGTTTAAGGTTCTCCCCAGTTGGATACAACTCACTCTCCCAGTTTTTTGGTTTTTTTTTTTTTTTTTTTTTTTTGGTGGTGGTGGTAGTGTAGCTTGAACTCAGGTTCTCACACTTGCTAGCAGTCACTCTACCACTTGAGTTATGCTGCCAGCCTTCCAAATTTATTTTGAGGCAGATTCTCACTATGTATTCCAGGTTGGCCTTGGGATTGCAGGCAGGAGCCTGCATTCCTGGTTTGTGCAGTGTTTGTGATTGTGCTGGGAAGAATCCCAGGACACATTCCATCCCTCTCCTATGTGGAGATTCTCTCTGCTTTACCCAAAATCCCAAACAATTTTCCATTCCTGGCTTAGTCTTTTATCTCTCAAACTCCATCTGCTCCATGTTTACCACTCCTACATCCTTAGTTTGTCCACCATGCAGCCTCATTTAAATTACCTCCCACTGATGGACTTGAACTTTCCCAAAACACTAACCTCCCTAATCTCAGATCATTTACAGGTAACATTCTCATAAGGAATGTTCTCCTTTTATCATTCTCCCATTTTTCCTTGTCCTTTAGATCTTAAATATAATTTTACCACCTTATATAATAACTGCTCTTCATCACTAAATTTCTGTGGTGGGTAGATTGACCTTTTATCCTTCTTCCACAATACTAGAATGGAGCATTGGAGAGAGCAGATCTTTGATTAGTTAGAAATTTGAGCATGATTTTTATTTATCTCTTTTTGAGGTATTGGAAGCATTAATTTCAGTCAGTTATGAATATTAAAAATATTTCATGCTATGTATTGATGGTGTACTTATTCTTAAATCAATGTGTATATTAATATCACAGGCAACAAAATGGTAAATATTAAAATATTTTCAAAAAAGAGCAGATGCTTGATTAATATTTGGGGAATATAAGAGTAAGTGAACAAGAGGCCTAAATCATTACAATTTAGTTTGTTCTATATTCTTGAATGAGCCAAACAAATTCAGGTGTATATTTTTCAATTTTACAGAAAGCAACAGTGAAATGAATAAGGCAAATCAAGAATTGATAACCTCATGCTTTAAATTGTTTCTCTATGTCAGGATCACAATTGTTTGAGTCTGAAATTCCTTCAAATTTCCAATACATCCCAATGCTATGTAATCTTTTGTGGCTCACAAGAAAAAAATCAAGTACTTCCTGACAAGGATATAGGAGTGATTTTCTTCTTTTACCTCAACTTCAAAGACAAACTCTACATACTCAGAGCTCTCCTGAGGAACTCAGAAAATCTTCCTTAAAACTCTTGTTTTTTACATTCTTCAGCATGTGTGCATTTGTGGGTTCTTTCGTTTGATTACTAAAAACAAGGGAATTCACTGACAAAGCCATTTTGTAGTCCAGAAAGTATCTGGGAAAAGTGTCAGTGTCTGACAACCTGTCAGACACTCATGAGACACATGTCAGAACTCATGTGTCTGACATGAGTTCCTCCTCTTCCTGAGCTCTGAGTTCTCATCTATTAAGCTCTATAAGGTGCCCAAAAACACTCCTGGCTTTAGATCTTCCTGTGAACTTGAAAGTGTTGCTCACATGTACAGTGCTGATGTTTTCAACACAGAGGCATGGTATCTCTTTTTGATGATCACAGGCAGAAGTGTGGGTAGGAGGCATGACAATTGAGAACCACAATCTTAGGAAAAGAAGAAATTTGTTAGTGACTTTAGCTGGTGCACTCAACTTTGTTAACTCTGACAAAGGCAACCTTCACCATACTTTTCCTAAGTGCTTCTTATATCTCCTATCTTGTCCCATATGCACTTGAGGGGAGAAGTGAGAAAGCTTTATGTTGCAGCCAACCAACTCAGCTGGAGACTTTCTGGGTCTCATGGTAGGGCAGTCACACCTGGATTCCATGAAAACTTCTCTTTATGGAGTTGGATGATCCCCTCAGTCCTTACTTAAGGCTCTTGCCAAAATTCTGTGAAGGTCTTGGGGTACTGATCTTGGGTTATCTTCTGCTAGGCCAAGGCCATAACCTTTCTGACACTTGTAGAGGAAAATGAGGGGACATTTCATATGGCTACTGCTGCCTGTGCCCCTCAGGGTTGAAAGCAAAGGTATGACTCTTGTGAACAAAGGAAAGTCCTTTGTTTTTGGATGAACTGTCCCCTAACTTCTCAATTCTGCATCTCACCTTGACTCTTGGCAAAGTCTGGAATTTCTCCCTCTGCTAAACTAGGGTATTTTGGATGAAGGACCTTACCTTCTTGAATATCTGGATGAGAAGATAGCATAGGACGAAGAACTATAGGAGCTTTCCCCATATACAACAAGATGCTTAGCTAATCTATCTGAGAAGGAAGCCAGGGGCCTTAGCTCAAAACTCTTCCTGTGCTTCCAAGTCTCACAGCAGAGGTAGAACAGGACACTGGAGTTACATTATCCTGAGTTCAAATACATCAAGAAATCATGGTATTCAGAGAAAAAACAAGTTTGAGGTGTTGTGAAAGCATGTGGGAGGGAGTGATGGCTGAGTATCTCACTTAGACATTACAGGGAATCAAATGTACCTTCCAATCAGTGCTGGAATGGTATTTACATCAGCATTTCCAAAAATAGGGCCTGTGGGATAATATTTGGCTACACACGTGCATGCACCCACACACACATGCACACACAGAGAGAGGAATCATTTTAGATTAAGCTGATTTACACAAAGTTGAAGATGTTTTAGTTGTGGATTATGATTTCACCACAAGATGTCCCAGAACCCATAATATACCAATATGCACTGGAAAAGTAGTACAACCACTATGGAAAGCAGTAATCTTTCTCAAGAGACTAGAGATAGAACTGCCATATGATCCAGTAATACCACTCTTGGGCATCTACCCAAAGGAATGTAAGACAGGATAAAGTAGAAACACCTGTACACTGATGTTCATTACAGCACTATTCACAATAGCCAACTTTGGAAACAACCAGGTGCCCTACAAATGATGAATGGATCAAGAAATTGTGGTATATATACACAACGGAGTATTACTCAGCCTCAAGGAATAATGACATGTGGTTTGAAGGTCAATGGATGCAATTGGAGGAATCATGTTAAGTGAAGTAAGCCAGGATCAGAAACATGAAAGCCACTTGTTTTCTCTCATATGTGGAACAGAGATCTAAATATAAACATATATACAAAAATAAGCATGATCATATATAAACTCAGATGTAGAACATGTTTGTAACAGTGGAACTACTCTATGGAACTTGGGGAAAGAGGGAAAGGAAAAAAGAATGATAGAGCATCAGTAATATTGCATAACATAAGATGTGAAGGTAGAGAATGTGAGGATGTGTATTGAAAGCTATTGAAAAATGGGTGGTGGTGGAGGTAAAGGGGTAAGGGAGAGTAATGGAAGGGGTTGAATGAACCAAAGTAAAATATAACCACAGTGGGCATACATTGAGACTCTCCCTTGAACATTAACTTAAATATTAATAATGAAAACTAGGGCTGTAAAATAGGTATAGTGGGGGGGGCTACTAGTGGGAGGAGAAAAGGTGAAGGAAGGAGATTAAGGTGACAGTATATGGTAGATAGACTTCATATATCTACATGAAACAGAACTAAGAAACCTCTTGCAATTGCTTTAAGTGGAGTGGGGAGGGGTTTGAGGGAGAGAGACAATGGGGGCAATGCAAATAATGTACAATATAAGTCTAATAGGAATTGTTACTATGAATCACCCCTGTACAATGAATATATCCTAATAAAAACATTTTAAAAGGTGAGTATGATTGATACGTTCTATACAAGAATGAGTATAGAACTTTTAAAACTGTCAAAATCACCATAAGAAGGGGACTAAGGTAGAAAGGAGATAAATAGAGGAGATGAACCAGTTCAGGTTATAATACATGGAAAGGTAACAATGAAACTTCCTGTATAGCTATCTTAAACAAACATCTTCTTTTTTCAAAAGTGGAGAACAGGAAGGACAGGTACTGTCTGGGGAGCTTGGTACTAGTGGGAGGGGGAGGGTATAAGGAAAGGGTGTAGGAGAGTGAATATGGTGGAAATATTATGTACATATGTATGAAAATGGAAAAATGAGACCTGTTGAAACTATTCCAGGAATGGAGGAAGGGAGAATGAAGGAGAATTATAGAATGAATGAAGGAGAATTCAACTATGATAAGTAAGAACTTTGTGAATGTCACAATGTACCCCCAGTACAAAAATTTTAAAAAGCAGGAAAATAAAAAAGATTAATGCTAAAAAAAAAGATAAAAGAAAAAGAGATAGCATGGTGATGAGTTTTCCAAACTTATGTCCCTGAGACATCTTCCCCAACCCATATCTACAAAATATAGATGGTTCTTGTGTCATACTCCAAGAGCTTTCTATGACTAATCTAAGTGGGTTGCATTGTTTATCTTTACAAGTAAGAGAGGGGTGTGTCTGAAACAGCTGTAATTTTGACTGTAGTCTGTTAAAAGACTGTTGATTGTTCTGGATGGTAGAAATTGGAGTCTTTTCAGTGCCCTGGAGTCTGGTCCAGCCCTTAGGATTGTCATAAAAGGGAGAAGTACATCATTTATACCCAGTGTTTCTCCCCGCATCCATCCACTCTGGACAGATACCAGCTTCCCTGTAAGTTCTGGGATGGGGCACATATAAAAGGAATATCTTTGGAGCTGGAGTTGGGACATAAGGCCTCCACAAGGAAGCATCTGGCGTGCATGCAATTCAACAATTAAAGGAAAAGTACTCTGAGTTACATTAATAATAAGCATAACATTTCACAAATGAAAGGGAAAGAATATTTTAACTATAGTCTTTTAAAAGTCACTTTGGCATTGCCTGGATGTGAGAGCATAGTTTACTGCTCCTTCTGGTCAGGTGGGGGCACCTTCTTTACCAGTGTGTGATGAGTCCATCCCCACTCCACAGTCTGGATGGCTGTGTCCATGGTCAGCAAGATCAAGAGGGGTCCTTCCCAAACTGGCTCAAGCTTATTTTCTTTCCAGACCTTGATTAGCACATAATCACCAGGCTGGTGTGGGTGAACAGGAAAGTCAAGTGGAGGAGGCTGTACTAACAATCCTTTTTTCCTAAAACTAAATAGAGGACAATCCAAGTATCAAATTTTTGAAGAAACAGTCTTTGGTTTCAAAGGAAGGTACATCAGTAACAGAGCTAAGGTAAGGAAGCCCATAAAGCATTTCATAGGGGGAGAGGCCAATGTCCTTCCGAGGGGCCGTCCTAATTCTGAGTAGTGCTATGGGAGGACATTTAAACCAAGGTAATCTGGTCTCTAAAACTAATTTAGTGAGTTGGTTTTTAAGAGTCTGATTCATTCTTTCAACTCTCCCTGAGGAAGGTGGATGCCAGGGAGTATGATATTCCCTTTGATCTCTAGAGCCTTCATAAATCCCTTAAGGACGTTGGCAGTGAAATGACTCCCATTGTCTGAGTCTGTATTTTCTATAACCCCAAACCTTGGGATTATGCTTTCTAGTAATAATCTAATTACATTTGTAGCAGTGCCACCTGGGAGAGGGTTGGCCTCGACCCAGTGAGTGAGATGGTCTACAGTAACCAAGAGGTATTTAAGATGACCTATTTTGGGCTTCTCAGTGTAACCTACCTGAATGCTTTGGAAAGGTCGCAACCTAGGGTTTCTATCCTCAGCTGGTCTCTGTCTCAGAGCTTGCTTGTTAATCTTTCAACAAGTAAGACATCCTTCTGATACTTGTTTGGCTAGTGTATAGATTCCTATACACCCATAGGCTTGCAAAACTGCATCACACATGGCTTGGGGTCCCCAGTGGCTCCCCTGATGGAGATAAGTAAGCAGTTCTCTCATTAGGAGCTTTGAGATCATTTCCATCCCATCGGGGAGAACCCATTTTCCCTGTTCAGTCCTGACTGCCCCAAGTTTTTTTTAGTTGTTCTTCCTCAGAGGGGATAAAGACAGGGGTGGCATGAGGAGCAGGGAGGTGCAGAATGAGACAAAAGACTGGGGCCTCAGAGGTGAGAGCAGCCTGGTTTGCTGTCTCATCTGCAAAAGA
This sequence comes from Castor canadensis, assembly GCF_047511655.1. NCBI lineage: Eukaryota > Metazoa > Chordata > Mammalia > Rodentia > Castoridae > Castor > Castor canadensis. Next base: position 115,517,243 of record NC_133405.1, read on the forward strand.
ATTTCCCCGAGTTTCAAAGTTTACCCCCTTTTGGTGACCTGGCATATGGAATATGGCTATTTCTTCAGGTAGTTTTAGGCTCTCTAATATTTGTTGAATTAATTCTCCATGTACCAAGTCTTGGCCCTTACTATTGATTAAACCCCATTCCATCCAGATTTTTCCAAAGGTGTGGACCACACCAAATGCATATTTTGAATCAGTGTATATGGTCTCTTCTTTGTCATTTAAATGTATTAAGGCCTGATTTAGGGGAAACAATTCAGAAGTATGTGCTGACTAATTCTTAGGGAGTTGGCCTGATTCTATTATAGTCATGGCCTCCCCGTTTACTATAGAATATCCATTATGCCTTTTTCCTTCCATTACCCAAGAGGATCCATCCACAAAGAAATGGAACCCTGTCTGGAAAGGAGTTTCCCCAAGATCTGGCCTCACTTTTGTTTGATATTCAATAATATCTAAATGTTTATGTTTGGGAGCTCCTCCTTCCTGGCTTCCTCCCAAGAAAGTGGCTAGATTTAGGGCCTCATCAGTAATTAAAATTAGGTCATCCTTTTCTAGCAAGATAGCCTCATACTTTAGGATCTTGGAATCCGTCAGTCATCTACTCACCTTGTGATTTAAGACTGTCCTAACTTGATGGGGAGTGCTAGTAACTAGGTCTCCCCCAAAGGTGATTTTTCTACTTTCTTTGGTTAGAAGGACTGTAGCTGCTATTGTCTGAATGTACTCAGGCCAACTTCTGGGTGACACGATCTAGGAATTTAGATAAGAAGGCCATTAACCCCCATGTTTTTGGGTTAGCACCCCAGGGCAGTTCCCTTATTTACTTTTACAAAGAGGTGAAAAGGCTGCTTAAGAGAGGGCAAGGCTAGCACCGGTGTTGTGATAAGGGCTTGCTTGTATTTTATCCTTTTTTTACATGTAAACTGATTCCTAATTGGGTCATTAAGGTTGGTACCTGCCTCAGGGACTAAGAGAAATTGCATCTCAGTGGTCCTGTTTTAGAAATAAACATCTGTTTCTTGTAATATTTTAACTGAAAAGCTTTCTCCCTTTACCCCAGAAATTAGTGTCCTCTCCAGGGAATAGATTAAGCCCCTGGACAGAAGACAGAGGGAGGATCTGGACACACCTGAGTCAATCAAGAGGGTGACAACTTCACATTGTGGTCCCATTTCTAAAACAAGGGCTCTGAGTGGGACCCTTTAAGGTAAAAGAGCCCCTGGCCCCTATTCTTCATCAAAGGTCATTAAGGAAGCAGTTTCCTACACTCTCTTTCCCATTGTGGACATTCTTTCTTAAAGAGTGCAGTCTCCTACATTTATTTTCCCCTCTTTTTTGTTCCATCTTCTGACTTTCTGGCTTCTTATTCCCCATGAGAGAGGCTGGGCTGATTGAGGTCCAATAGCATATTTGTTTGGACTTTTCCTATTAACCTGCTTGATAGTGGATAACATAATCTTTGGTTTTTGTTTTTGTTTTTCTTCCTCTCTCCTTACATATACCTTTTGTGCTCCTCCTAATAATTCCTCTATGGATCTATTTTTCCAATTTTCTAGTTTTTGTAACTTTAAGCAGAAGCCTGAGGGGGTGGGAGTTGAAGACGGGGTGGAGGTGGAGGAGTGGAAGCCTGGAAGGGAGGGCTGGGGCTGGCTCTGGCACCTGAGCCAGAGGAAGAGCAGGCAAAAGGGGGAGGGAAGAGAGGAGAGTAAGTCCCAGTTAGAAAGGGGTTTTTGGTTTTTTTTTTTTAGTGGAAACAGGACTACAGGACTCTGTCTCCAACAGAGGGCATATTCCATCTCCTCTTGAGTCACTGAGCTTTTGTTGCTAACATGCTCAATTAATAGTTGACAGACCCCATCCTCTCTGGACCCAAATCTTGGCCAAAAAAACCCAAAAAAATCAAAGGCTTTAAGATCAGTTCTTTGGTCCAGATAAAACAACAGTATTTAACCATTCATTGTTTCTTTCTCCTTTAGTAGGGGGGGCTATCATCCCAATATTTTAACATCTTCCATAGGGGCCTCCCAGAGGGTATTTTATCCTGGGCCTTTGTTTTCTGGCTTCCTCTTTGCTGCCTTTATTTCCCATTTCTTCCTTCTGATTGACTGTGCTCTGTCTATCAGGAGCTCAACCTCCCCTTTGCCTTGGAAGTTTCTTGCACTCTGATTCTTTTTCACTTTGTCTGTCTCTGCCCACATCCTTTGTCAGAGCTTGAGCCACCTCTTGGTAGCCTGCAGGTCAGTATCAACTGTTGACCTGGATTAGATTCAAGAATCTAATTCCACCTTAAACAGTCTGATGTCGCTTCAGAACTGTGGATCAGGACTTCGCTTTCCCTGCGTGTCACCCAACATATCTCATTCACATATCACACAGCCTCCAGTATTCCGACCACCAAGACATTACTTGGTAACCCCGTGACTTTTTTTGTCTTGGTTTTTGCACAAAACTTACAACTTACATGGTCATTGCTGTTCCTGTCTTCAGAGGTCTTTTACTGCATTGTCAAGAAATTATGGAATCTGAATTCTTTTGCAGATCTGGAAAGTTGTCATCCTTGGCTGAACCTTGGGACCACCACAATCAGGCAGCAAGATGCATCTCCCTGAGGAAGGGCCAGGACCCCCCTCCAGGATGAAATGTAAAATCCTGGACTGAGCCCCCAAATTGCTGGAATTGATAACCCTCCAGTGACAAAAACAGACACACAAGAGACAGAAAACCTTGACAAAGCAATTTTCTCTTGATCAAGAGGGTGCGAGCACATGCTCACTCCACCTGAGCAAACACACAAGCACAAAATGTCTGACAGTGGCTCCTCCTCATATCCCTGATGCAGTTGTACTTGCCCCTCACCTGGGATTTGTCCAGGTCATAGGTTCTCAATCTTTCCTGATTGGCTAAAAGGCTTGGGTGATGGGTTAGGGCATGCAGTTTGGTGGGCAGTGGAGTTGTACAGGAATCTGGAAGAAGAAGCAAGGACCCTTTAAACATGCAAGTTACCTAAGATATCAAACTGAGGAATTTTTAAGTAATCTAAGAGGGTAATAAATACTTTGATAGAAAAGATCATTTTTCTTACAATACCAGTATGGACAAAAGTGGAATCTAGCCAAGTTATTACATCTACTGCAGCATGTGGATCCAGCCATTAATTACATAACTGGTTGTCCTTGATTGGTTAACTAGTAACAGTGTACTTATCTCTAGAGTGCTCCTGCATACAGTTGATTAGCTTAATAATCATTTTCCCTACAATCCACCCTTATTAAGGTAATTGCCATACAATCTCTGTGAATGATCTTACATGAGGTCCCTTGGTGAGAGGGGAGGAACATTGTATCCATAGGCTGCAACAACAATATAGACTATAGCAACAAACAATTGGCAAGCACTGCCTGCTATGACAGGAATAATATGTCATGATGACATGAAGGTTGTTTATCATTCTTGGAGAGGATCCCCGGTCAGGGCGCAGCCTTTAAAATTCACATTAAGAACATCAATGTTCATCTTAGGCCCTGAAACATCAATGTTGACCTCATTGATTTTGGTTAGGCCAGGGGACTATGCCCCTGACATATAGTCATCTGTCCAAAGGTCCTGCCACAAGGCTTGCCCCCACAACAGCCAGATGGCCACCAGCCACCCAGTAGTATGCCATGAGGAGATTCATATTCTAAGTCCTCAGTATATAGCCCAACTGTCAATACAGATAGATAATGGACCAGGTTCATATATAATCATAAACCACATTGCTTACAGTTTGGCCCATTGGCTACTGTGACTTATTCTAGCATCATACCATATGATGTCTGTGCCAGGCTATATTGCTATTGCAGTCTATGCGGCCGGTTGTCCATGGCAGGAACTATTAGTATATTAAGCATCTGCCCGTATAGGAGCCTTACCATCCTCAAAAGGGCTAGGTAGAGGTTTAGCACATAATGCAACCTTCTCCTAGGGCTCATTAGCATACAATATTGGGCTTAAGATGGCTTGAAATTCAGCTTTAGGGGACTAGCAAGACAATGTCCCCTTCTGTTGCAAATATGCCTCCCATTTGACAAAGGTGGGAATCTGTGTTGTGCCATTGTGGGGTTTTGTCATCCAATTTCTTATCCATCCTGTGATAGGGTAGGTTGTGCACAATATCACAGGGTAATGCCTGTAGTGGCCTTAGATGCTAACAAAGTGGCCTACATGTGGCCAACTGCTTCTCAGTAAGGGAGTGTCCTATCTCTGTTCACTTTCATATTTGCAATCAAAACCTAATTGATTGTTGCAGTCTTTCAAATCTCTGCCATAGGCCCCATTCAGTCCCTCAAGGGATATATGCACATTTTGCTCACCAAGTTTGTACAGTTTCTAATGTTATCTTAGCAACTCTAAAGACAATGTTTGCCTCCTTAGTATCATCCCATATGGCTCCTTTTAGCTATGCCAGATGGGGTATGAAGGACTGCCAATATCCCTAAAGCCCTAAGACTACCTGGGTGACAGGCTCCACCCAGTCCCCCAAGGGTTACATGTATATCAACAATAACATGTAATACCTGTGCAGTTTTAACTGTTTGGGGCATGGGGTAAGCCTGAATCTTATCTACAATGGCTTCAGGAATCACTTCAATCTTACCCAACCAGATAACCCCCAAGAACTTGACTGACAAGTCTGGCCTTTGTAACTTATTGTCGTTGATCACCCATCTGCATTACTTTAAATGCACATGCAGGAAAGGAACAGCATTCTCCAGACCTGCAAGAGAACTACACAGTGGGTAGATAGCCACTACTAGAGACAGCCATCATGTGCCCATTCCACATGGGCAGATGGCCTCCACCAAGGACAGCTATCATGAGCCCATTTCAAAAGGTCAGATTATGCAAATAGCAGTCATACAACACAGTCAAAGTCCATTCTCAAGAAGGCAAACTGTTCTTGACTTTCTGGATGTGGGCAGGATTCCCCAGGCAAGGACCCCTTGGCTTCCTAACATCCTTTGTTCCACTTAGGGGCCAGTAAGCCAGGAGCCTCATCCTTTGTTTTGGGCTCCACCTTCATGGCCACCATTGTGTTTGTTTTAGCCTGATTGTTGCTGCCTTTGCAGCCCAACTGGCATGCTTCTGTGAGCATAAATGGGCTCTTCCATGTCCCCCATTCTCACCCACACGTGCTTGGTTCACCCCCTGGAATTTTCTCCCTCAATTGGCCATCCAGAACAGTGGGTTCATCTTAGCACAGTTGTCCCAGGGGCCCTAAAGCACCTGGTTCACAGTGGAAGGGGCTGCTGAGCCCATGAACATATGGCCTCCTGAGATGCCCTCCTCAGTCTTTTAGGGTTTCAGTCCTATTCCCAGGTAAACTTTCAATTGATGGTCGCTGTTCTGGGCCCTAACTCTGGGTTCTGCCTCTTGCTGCCACAGTGGGTACGGAGCCTCTGACATCTGATCTGGACCCTACCTCCATTGCCGTCTACCAATGCCCTTAGCTGGGACTGGCATGGCTTGGTTTAACTCTTTGTTGTGGTACTTGCTACTGCTATCATTGTTCCCTCCCTCAGCCCCCAGGGACAGGCAGCGAGTGGTCAACTCCTCATTGTAGCCTCACAGTGCATGCACTGCTGGCACCACCCCATAGCCCAGCTTGAGCCTGGCTGGCCTTTGCCATTACTGTTTATCTCATATGATAATGGTCTTAGAATTTTGGGGATCACATAATTTTGTCTGGTTATAGGGAGAAGGCACCAAGGGGAGGGAAGGGGCATTTCCTCCTTTTAGTTCAGTCAAGTCCTCCATGGGCAAGGCTTCTCTCTTTACCATGGTGTCTGCCTAGCTCCCTCCTGCATCACCACTCACAGGCAGCACCACCCCACATAGAGTGTGGAACATTGCCATCAAGGAGTTAAATGACTGCAAAGCTCTCATCATCTGTCTCATGGGTATTTTGATTAAACATAGCCTGCCACATGCCCAGTTCTTGCAGTATCTGGATCAGGTCTGGGTATGAGTGCCATTTAGTAAGGACCTTGGGTAAATCTTCTGGATGCTCCCACACAGTCTGGACAGCAGCTATAACCCAATTTAACACAGAATAGTTCCCTTGCCCATAGTGAGAACTATTCAGCAGCCTCTGTCTCAAGGCCAGTTGAAGGGTAACTTCAGCTAACTTTTTTTTTAATCTCCCAAGCCAAAAACATCACTCTGTCCACCCCCACATAGTAACCATGCTGCCAACAACTCTTTGCTGGAACTGTTTATACAACTCCATTAATTTCACCTATGTGTAGGGGTGGTAGGTGTAAGTTCTGTCATCTGTGGGAGGCCCAGTTGTTTGACCCCCAGGGGCCATAGGTTATTGCCACTTAATTTTTTGAATTATTGCCTGCCAGGCACGAAATGTGATGTCAGGCATCTCCTTTTCATCAGATGCATCAACCACCACCAAAATGGCAGACACTGCTAGGACACTGGCACTTGATACTTGTAAATCTGTCTCCAGAGCTAGGACATGCAATTCCAGGACATCTTCTTTGTCCTATAGCTCTTGCAGCCCAGTGGCCTCAAAGGAAACTTTCTCCATGGCATTTCTTAACTCTGTAAGAAACAGTTAACCCCCACCCTTGGGGTTGTTTTAGCACTTTGTTTTTCTCTAGTGTCTCACCACGAGAGTGAGTCTCCCCCAGGCTGGCTGGTTGCTGGCCATGCCTGGCACGGAGCCCATGCTGCTAACAAGCTTTCCATCGCCACTCCTGTATCCCTTCATCCCCCAGGAATGCAAATGGCTCCATACAGGGCTGTGCAAATCCTGTCATCACTACTCAATTGTGTGACAAATATCCTGCTTCAAGCAGATAGGTCTTTTGATTCATGCAAACCAGAGTTCAAACAGGAGCCAGGAGGGACTTTATCGGTTTTATTATCCATTGTAGCCATCAGCCAGTCAGTCAGCCCCCTACAGCAGCAGCAGCAACCCCAGGCTGCTCAGTGCAGTAGGTTTTATACCAATATGAATGAAAGTGAAATCTAGCCAAGTTATTACATCTACTTCAGTCATTAATTGCATAACTAGTTGACCTTGGGAGGTTACCTACTAACAGTGTACTTATCTCTAGCATGTGCCTTAATAATCATTTTCTCTATAATCATCATTTTAGAAACAATGTTCCTTTAATGACAAAACCCACTAAGTACCCAAAATCCAAAGCATTATCAAATGGTCAACAAAACATGAAGGAAATATTAAAATATAGGTAAATATGTATGCTGAAATTAAGGAGTTTAATTTTATAGAATCATGCTCCAGAAAAAAATCAGCCATATGATGCAGGGAAAATATCTATGTTTTAGAGAGTGGGATGGGAAATGGGAACAGTGGAACAGGCAAAATGGTAGGAGTGTGAGTGGGAAAGTAGTGAGTTCTTTACAGTTTCTAAGCATTAGTTGTAGAAAAGCAGTAGATAAAAATGGACTCGTGATTTAAAAATAAAAAATCAGTGGGTTTCACCCAAAGTTGGTAACAAAAATCACCTGGATAATTTATTTAAAAATACAGATTTCCTGGGCCAGAAGGAGCAAGATGGCAGATTTCTGACAACCTCCAGGTCACTGAGCTTCCATAAACCTGAAAGATAATCTTGGATTCTTGGCAACAAGGGTAGTTGGTCTGGTTAGTTTGCTAAATTAGGTGTTGCCAATATATAGACAGACCATATCTATAATGACCAACCTCTAAGTAAGCCTTTGACACCGCAATTCTGCCCCAGGAGCACAGGCACTGCCAAGAAACACTGCACCAACTGAGTTTCGTTGGTAGGCATTATTTATTTTGTTTTTCACTTTCCTCCAGTGCCTGGACCAGAGTAGCCTCCAGTCCTTGAGGACCACCTTAAGTCCTAAAAATCAACACACAATGGCTTGAGCCTTGTAGGAGCCTGGAGAGTTACTGACTGTGGAGAAAGGGAACAATTGCTGACCACCAACCCGAGGATCCCTCCAGTATCAGAGAAAAGCCTGCAAACCACTCAGGTGAGCTAGTGGCTCTTAGTTCTGAAGGCTACCACAGACAAGCTCGGCTTGCAGGAATTTGACTACTCCTGCCAAAAAGAAAGAGTTGGCTTAATAAACTGAATGGAACCTCCCACCCTGCCTGACAGGGGAGGGGTACCATGGCTGTCAGCACAGCCCATATGTCTCTATACAGAGGAGGGAAAGTGAGGGAGCAGGCTAGTCATACTTGAGCCTGTGGAAAACAGTAACTCATTCAACAACCTCCAAGAGGTTTCATAGAGAGCTGACTCTGACTGCCTGTCACCCTCGCCAGGAGAAGAGCCTTTGGCTAAACTGCTGACTGCAGCCCCCCAAACCTTCCCAGCAGGGGAGGGGCCACTGCTGTCTCCTCAGCCAAGCATATCTCCTCCACTTTGACTATTTCTTCTTTACAAACTATTCAACTGGTGATTGATTCTGACACTTTCTAGACTGATTAAAATACAATATATCTACTGGTAAAATACTAAGGCAAAATCTCACCGAACAATGAACAGACACTTAAACAATGAAGGACAGGAATGTAAAACAGGTCATGTTAAGGGGAGGGTACTAGCAGGAGGGGAGGGTAAATGAAGAAGGTAAAGGAAAGTGAATATGGCTGATGTATTTTCTACACATCCATGAATATGGAACATTGACACCTGTCAAAGTCATTTTAAGAAGGGGTAGGAGAAAAAGGGAGCATAATGAAGGAGATGAACCAAATTAGGGTAAATCATACACATATATAGAAATGTCATAATGAACTCCCTGTACTACTATTGTATACTAATAAAAATGTTTTAAAAAGTGTACATGTTTCCTGGCCCATTCTAGCCCTTGAATTAAGAGGAGCCTTGTAATCTAGCTTTTTAAAAGGAAGCCTCTATCTTAAAAATCTAAACATAGATCTGCCATATGATCCAGCAATCCCACTCCTGGTGATATACCCAAAGGAATGCCACACAGGGTACTCCAGAGGAACCTGCACATCCATGTTTATTGCAGTGCTATTCACAATAGCCAAGTTATGGAAACAGCCATGATGCCCCACTACTGACGAATGGATTAAGAAAATGTGGTATTTATACACAATGGAATTCTAGTCAGCCATGAAGAAGAATGAAATCTTATCATTTGCAAGTAAATGGATGGAACTGGAGAACATCAATCTGAGCTAGGTTAGCCAGGCTCAGAAGACCAAAAATCATATGTTCTCCCTCACATGCGGACTTTAGATCAAGGGCAAATACAGCAAGGGGACTGGACTTTGGTCACATGATAGGACAAGAGCACAAAAAAAGTTATGAAGATAGGTAAGAAACCCAAAATACATGATAGCATTTGATGTCCTCAATGCAAATGAACTAATGCAGAAACTTTAAAGCAACAGAGGCCAATAGGAGAAAGGGACCAGGAACCAAGGGAAAAGGTCAGTTCGAGAAGAATCAACTTAGAATGTAACACATATGTACATGAAAGCAATGCAAGGAATCTCCCTGTACAGCTATCTTTATCTCAACTAGCAAAAATCCTTGGTCCTTCTTATTACTGTTTATACTCTGTCTTCAACAAAATTAGAGGTAAGGGCAAAACAGTTTCTTCCTGGAATTGAGGTGGGGGGGAAAGTGAGGGGATGGGGGAGGGAGGGAGAAATGACCCAAACATTGTATGAGCATATGTATAAACAGAAAAAATGTCACCCAGTCTAATAGCTTGTTAGCACTTCATTAAGAAGGGTTAAACTCTTGAAAACTAAGGTTTTTTTTTTAGAAGGTAAAAAAGTTTTTTGCATTTAAATTCAAATGTACTAATCAGAAGGCAATCCTTATCCTGGAATTTACATTAAATTTTTTGGTGATTATTTTCAACTGCAGAGCTTTTCTTCAATAATGAACCTTTTTAAAAGATACCTATGGACATTTATTAAAATGTAGGCCTCAAACTGCCCAAACTGTGTCAGAGTGCATAAAATAAGATTGGCTCCAAATGTTAGTTGAAACCTTGCTAAGGCACTATTATATTTAGAATTGTTGGTTGGTAAGAATAAAAACAGGTTTTAGGTCACATATGATATTTTTTCCATTCATTTTTAAGATCTCCCTCTATTATTTATTACCCCTTTTCCATTTCTGCACTTATAACTAAGTTTCTTTATAACCTTAACTGCAATTTGAAAGTAGTGTCTATAGGTTATGTGTATTGGTTGCATGTAGTTTGTTGCTTAATCACTCAATACACATTTTTATTTTCTCTCAAATTGGTTTCCAAGAGAAGGAACACAGACTTTCAGTTCTTTAATATCCAGCGCCTTCAAAGACAATATTTTAAATATAGAAAACTCTTGATAATGATTTAGTGGATTTTTATAAGCATTCAATTTTCTCAGTTGAGAAAAGTATATATGATTTGTTCAACACAGTATCCGCCAACCCGTTTGTTATTTAAATTTAAGTAGATCAAAATTAAAGCCAATTAACAAATTTAGTTCTTCAGTTTTACTATATTCAAGTGTTTAATACTCAAATGTGGCTCCCATATTGGACAGCACAGATGTTGAGAATGTCTATCAGTGCAGAAAATTCTATTGGACAGTAGTGATCTATGCAAATTCTTCCTCCCTCCCTCCCTCCCTCCCTCCCTCCCTCCCTTCCTTCCTTCCTTCCTTCCTTCCTCCTTCACTTCCTCTACTTCTTCATGTTTTAAATAAATACATGTTAGATCTCTCTTCCTTCCTTCCTTCCTTCCTTTCTTTCTTTTTTCCTTCCTTCCTTCCTCCTCCCTTCCTCTACTTCTTCATGCTTGTAATAAACACATGTTAGATTTTTTTAGAGTCAGGCCACTTATGTTATAACTATATTGGTATAAAGGGTAATTATTCCTGCCTTCAAGAAACTGATGGTCTAGCTAATAAGCTATTTGTTGTGGACATATTGCAATGATTCACAACATGTTTTAATTTAAAAACTCATATTAATTAAATGCTTTAAATATGTTAACTACACTAATCTGAGATAGAATAAGAGGTACTCACTCCTCCCCAAAGGATATTTAAATATTTGTCTATGCTGTTTTGTACACAGGTTGTTTATGTGGAAAGTCTCCACCGTTCCAGGCCTATGGGATGGGGCAGAGGTGGGGTAGGGATGGGGACTGGGACCAGGTCACCTGTGATACTGTGTGCCCAATTCAAGCATTGCCAAGATGGTTTAAGAGGTAGCAGTGGATGCCATCATCTCCCCACCAGGGGCTGGGCAGCTGCAGCTATTATAGCAATCACTGTTGCTAGTGCTGCCACTTCTGTTGCTATTCTGCTGCTACCACTGCTGAACTGGCAGGCAATGGACCTCAAGGTGTACCAAGGTATTTTTACACAGCCTCTGGGGGTGGTGGCAGTGAGCATCTCCACCACGGCTTGTGAACCAAGTGTAGACAGACCCAATCCACATTAGCAGATTGCTGAGTCAAGTGTAAACTCTAGTATTGAGAACAGAAAACTTACGTGACTGTGCTGAAATTCTGTGGTCACTGCAACAATTGACCGTGTGTCTACACATGCCCACCGATTTTGCCTATATGTTTTTACTCCTCTCAGAGAGCCATTTGGGAACTCGGTCTCATGCACTGCCTCCATTGTACTCCAGCAAAAGCCCCAATTAAGCTTTGTTTGAAGTAATACCAATGACTGGAACACTAAGAGGTGGGAACAGTAAGAGTTGAGAGCTGGTAACACCAAAAAGAGTTGTATTTGGCCTTTTCATGATGTCTATTGGAATTGATCAAGAGAGTCCTTAGCTAATTAGTAACAAATCTATTCAATAAACTATGATGTAAAGGTTCATTTTTCCAGATGTAACACAACTTACTGAAAAGTTATGACTTATCAATACCTAGGCCATACTGCTGCACTGGTAAATATTCAGACTGTCACTATCACATGTAGAAAGGTTCTTGTTTACACAGAATGTGGAGCACATGTAGTCAGAATTTTATTTATTTGCTTTTGTTCTTCATTCAAGTTTTCATACAAATGTTTATTAAATTAACACTACATTTCAGTAAAAACATAAGCACATTATAAAAATAGTCAAGCCCTATCCTTAGAAATGTATTGACCCCTGGAGAAATAAATACATAGATAATAACAACACAAAGTAATAAATGCTTTATTGTAAATAAATACATTAACAAATGGGAGCATGATGTTATCTGATTCTCTGTAGTGATGAGGGAAAGTTTCAATGAGAAGGTGACCCTTGAGCTCTGAAAACAATGCAAAAGGCCTTTCCTTGGAGGGAGGACAGCAAAGGCAGAGAGATAAGACACATGGAATATTCTGAAACATGCCGTAAGTCAAAGTCCAGTCCACTTTGCTGGTTATAAGTGTGCTACAAAATCCTTGATTCTGGTTTGCAGTTGCAGAGGCTACTTGAGACTTGTACTTTTTCCCAGTAGGGGAACTATTCTTTCTTTTTTATTTTTAATTAATAGACTATTTCTTAGAGGCAGCTTATGTTTGCAAGAAATTGGACAGAAAGTAAAAATAGTTCCCACATACCTTCTCCCACCCAAAAAGTTTCCCCTGTAACATCTTGCATTGATTGTTATATGTATTACAAGCAATGAAGTAATACTGGTACATTATTATTAGGCAAAGTTCACATAAGAGAATATTTTTGTGTTCTATGGGGTTTTCTAAGGTATAATGACATGTGTCCATGATTACAGTATTATACAGTATAATTTCACTGCCCTAAAAAAAAAACCCACGGTCTCCTTATTAATCCCTTTCCTCTTTCTATTGCTAGTTTACTCAGTTTTTAAATTTTTTTTAAAATCATGAACTTTTGTGTGTTAAATTTTGTCAAATGCATTTTCTGCATTTGTTGATATGTTCATATGACTTTTTGCCCAGTGATATAATAGGTTATATTAATTGATTATCAAATGTGGAACAAGACTCACATACTTGGAATAAGTTCCACTTGGTCATGATGTCAGTTTTTTTTTAGGGGGGGGCAGTACTGGGGTTTGAACTCATGGCCTTGTGCTTGTAAGTAGATGCCCTAGCACTTGAGCCATACCTGCAGTCATTTTTAATTTAGGTTATCTTTCAGGTAAGATATTGCTTTTTGCCTTGTGCTGGCCTTGAACTTCAATCTTCCAATCTGTGGCCTCCAATGTACCTGGGATCACAGGTGCATGGCCACCACATCTGGTTTATTGGTTGAGATGAGGATCTCATTAACTTCTTTACCCAGGTTGATCTCAAATCATGATCCTCCCCATTCCTTCCTGAGTAGTGGAGATTACAGGTATGAGCTGTCATGACTAGCCTCTGCAATTGTTTTAAAACACTGTTAATTTGATTTGCTAATATTTTGTTGAGGAATTTTATATCTATGCCATGAGAGATATTGAGCAGTAATTTTCCTTCTTTGTGATGTCTATATCTGGTTTTGTTGTGATTAATGCTAGCTCATAGAATGAGTTAGGAGGTATTTACTATTTTTATTTTTTGAATAGATTGTAGAGAAATGGTATCATGGCTTCCTTGATGTTTTATAAATTTCACTATTGAAAGCATCTGTGAATTGGTACTCTGTGTTTAGAAGGTTATTAATTATTGATTCATATTTAAATTATCTATTTCGTCTTGTGTGGGCTTTGACAGATCATGTCATTCAACAAAGTGGTCCATTCCATCAAAGTCATCAAATTTGTGAATGTAGAGTTGTTCAAAATATTCTTTTTTATCCATTTAGTGTCAATAGTAACAATAAGGATGGCCTGTTTTTCATTTCTGAAATCATTAATTTGTACTTTCTCTCTTTTTTCATGGTTTGCTTAGAAGTTCATCAATTTTGTTGATCTTTTCAAAGTATCAGCTTTTGGTTTTATTTATTTTCTTTCTTTTTCTTTTTTTTCTTTTGGTGGTATATGAGTTTGAACTCAAGGGCTCATGCTTGATTACCTCTTCAGCCCACACTCTCAGCCCCTTTTCCTTTAGTTGTTTTTCAAATGGGGTCTCCCTTTTATTCTCCAGGCGGCCTAGGACCACCATCCTCCTATTATGCTTCCCTCATAACTGGGATGACAGATATGTCCCACCACTTCCAGCTTTTTATTGGTCAAAGTGGAGTCTCATTAACTTTGTCCCTGGGTTGACCTGGAACTGTGGTCCTCCAGATATCACTTCCCAAGTAGGTGGATTGAGCCACTGCACCATGCCTCATTGATTTTTCTCTATTATTTTTCCTGTTTTAATTTCCATGATTTCTGTTATTAATTTTCATTATTTTTTTCTGTTTACTTTGGATTAAATTTGCTCTTCCTTTTCTAGTTTCCTAAGGTGAAAGCTTAGGTTACTGATTTTAGATCATTCTTCTTTTCTAATAGATGTATTCAATTCTATGAACTACCTACTAAGCACTGTTTTTTTCTTGCATCCCACTAATTTTGATAGGTTTTATTTTCACTTCCATTTAATTAAAATATTTAAAAATTTCTCTTGAGATGTCTTCTTTTTCTTATTTTTTATTCATTTATTCGTATGTGTATACATTGTTTGGGTCATCTCTCCCTCCTGCCCCCCTCCCCTCCCCCCACCCCCTTGATTCCAGACAGAACTTGTTCTGCTCTCTTCTCCAATTTTGTTGAAGAGAAAACATAAGAGATAATAAGAAAGACATAGCATTTTTTGTTAGCTTGAGTTTATAAAGATAGCTATACAGAGAGATTCCTAGCATTGCTTCCATGCATATGTGTATAACAACCTGAATTGGTTCATCTCTACCTGACCTCTTCACTACTTCCCAGTCATCTTCCCATAGTGGCCTCTGTGAGTTTAAGATTACCTTATTTGCTCCTCTACACTCGGCACATCAAACACTTTCAAGTTTTACATTTCCTTCCCTTTCCCTATTCCTCCTGTATGTATTCTCCCCTTAGTGTATGACCCATGCCCAATAATATTACTTCATTTGTTTTAGGTCTATAATCTCCATATGAGGGAGAACATACGATTTTTGGCCTTCTGAGCCTAATTAACTTTGCTTAAGATGATGCTCTCCAGGTCCATCCATTCACTTGCAAATGACAAAATTTCATTCTTCTTTGTGGGTGAGTAAAATTCCATTGTGTATAAAAACCACATTTTCTTAATCCATTCATTGGTAGTGGGGCATCTTGGCTGCTTCCATAACTTGCCTATTGTGATTGGAGCTGCAATAAACATGGGTGTGGAGGTGCCTTTGGAATAACCTGAGTCACATTCCTTTGGGTATATACCTAGGAGTGGTATTGCTGGATCATATGGCAGATCTATGTTTAGTTTTTAAAGAACCCTCCATGTTGTTTTCCAAAGTATTTGTACTAGCTTACATTCCCACCAGCATGTATGAGGGTTGTTTTTTCCCCCGCATCCTCACCAACATTTTTTTGTTGGTGGTGTTTTTGATGATAGCTATTCTAACAGGAGTGAAGTGGAATCTTAGTGTGGATTTGATTTGTGTTTCCTTTATGGCCAGGGATAGTGAGCCATCTGGATTTCATGTGTTTTTTGGCCATTTGGATTTCTTCCTTTGAAAAAGTTTTGTTTAGTTCAGTTGCCCACTTCTTTATTGGTTCACTGATTTGAGGGAGTTTAGTTGTTTGAGAGCCCTGTATATTCTGGTTATCAGTCCTTTGTCTGATGTATAGCCACGAATATTTTCTCCCACTCTGTTGGGGGTCACTTCAGTTTAGAGACCATTTCTTTTGTTGTATAGAAGCTTTTTAATTTCATGTAGTCCCATTTGTCCATCCTTTCTCTTAGTTGCTGGCTGCTTGAGTTCTACTGAGGAAGTCCTTGCCTATATTTATTGCTTCCAGAGTATTCCCTGCTCTTTTGTGTACTAACTGCAAGGTTTTAGGTCTGATATTGAGGTCCTTAATCCACTTTGAGTTGATACTAGTACAGGGTGATAGGCATGGATCTAGTTTCAGTTTTCTGCAGGCAGATAATCACTTTTCCTAGCAACATTTGTTGAAGAGACTGGCTATTCTCCATCATATGTTTTTGGCACCCTTGTCAAAAATAAGGTGGGGATAGCTATGTGGATTCATATCAGGGTCCTCTATTCTGTTCCACTGGTCTTCATATCTGTTTTTGTGCCAATACCATGTGGTTTTTATTGCTGTCACCCTTTAATAGAGACTTATTCTTTGATTCATGTATTATTGAGATGTGTGCTTTTTAATCTCCAAATGTTTTGAGATTATCCAACTATCTTTCTGCTCTTGATTTCTATTTTCGTTTCATTGTGGACTGAGAGCATACTTTTTATGATGTCTGTTCTTTAAAATTTGTTAAGGTGTGTTTTGTGGCCCAGAATGTGGTCTATGCTGGTGAGCATTACATATGAGTTTGAGATGAATGTGCATTCTGCTCTTGTTGGATCTGTTATTCTGCAAATGTCCATTAGACTGTATTGATTGATTGAATTCACCTCTATTCTTACTCATTTTCTGTTTGCTGGAACCTTCAACTATGGATAAAGAAGTGTTGAAGTCTATAATTAGAATAGTGTACTAATCTATTTTTTCTTGCTTTCTATCAACTTTTGCTCCATGTTTTTCATGCTCTGTTGTTTGATGTATGCACCTTAAGGACTGTTGTGTCTTATTGGACATTTGACATTTTTATCATAATGTAATGAAGTTTTTAAACAAATTTCCTTTTTACGAAGGCTTTTTTAATCTACAATTAATATGTAACTAGTTCAGTTTTTGATGAGTGTTTACATGGTTTATTTTTCTGTATCCCTTTACATACAGTCTGTGCCTTTGTGTTTAAAGTGAGTTTCTTATAGAGAACACCTAATTGGGTCTTGTTTTGTTATCCACTTATATAGGCTCTGTCTTTAAATTGAGTTATTTAAATGATCCACATGCAAAGTGATTTTTGTTATTGTTAGATAATATCTACAGTATTTCTAAATGCCTTCTATTTGTTGCCCATTTTCTTTGTTTTTCCCCCCCTGGCTTTTTTATTTTAGTGGTTTTAATTGAGCATTTTATGATATTCCATGCTCTTTCCTATCTTAGATATCAATATTACTTTTAAATGTTTAGTGATGGCCATAGAGTTTACAGTATGCATTTATAACTAACCCAAGTAAACTTTAAAATAATGCAGTACTGCCAGGTATACTGTTGCACACCTGTAATCCAGTCAACTTGGGAGGTGGAGATTGGAAGTTTCTTCATTTGAGGCCAGCCCCAGGAAAAAGTTAGCAAGACCCCTATGTCAACCAATAAAAACTGGGCACAGTGGCATGCACCTGTCATAATAGCTATGTACAAGTATAAATAGGAGGGTCGAGGTCCTGGCTGGCCTTGGGCTTGAAGTAAGAGCCTTCTCAAAAATAACCAGAAGCTAAAGCAGAAAAAGGCTTGGGGTTATGGCTCAAGTGATAGAACATCTTTCTAGCATGTGGTAAGCCTTGGATTCCATCAATACCACTGTTTAAAAGGAGTGGGGGGAGTCAGAAGGCATGGTTCATGTGGTAGAGTACCTGTCTAGCAGGTACTGAGTTCAAATCCCAGTACTAGCCCCACACACACATACACACAATAGTACTTCATGGATAATGCAAATATCTTAAAGTATTTGCAGTTCCTCGTTCCATTCTTTATTATATTGATGTCATTCATTTCATTTACATTTAAGCTACAATCAATAAATATTATTATCATTTTGAGCAAACTATTACCTTTTAGATCAATTAAGAATAGGAAACAAAAAAATTTTTTTGTCCACTTATCCCCTCCCTAATACTCTTCTTTATGTAGATCTAGTTTCAGACCTGTATTATTTTCTTTCTTTCTAAAGAATTTTGTTTGACATTTCTTGCAAGAAATTCCCTCAATATTTGTTTACTTTTGGAAGACTTTATTTCTCTTCTGAAAGTTTTTTTATGGATACAAAATTCCAGGTTGGTATCTTGTGCTTTCAATAACTCAAGTATTATAGACTTGCTTGCATGGTTTCTGAAAATAAGGCAAACTTAATTCTTATGTTAATGTTTCTGCAGGTAAGGCACTTTTTATGTCATCTTTTAAGACCTTTTCTTTGCATTTGATGTTTTGAGGTTTTCAATTTATTCTGCTTGGTATGCTCCAAGATTCCTGGACCTGTGGTTTGGTGTCTATCTTAATTTTGGAAAATTCTTAGCCATTATTACTTCAAATATTTCTCCTGTTATTTTCTTGCTTTTCTGCCTTTCTAGAATTCATATTTGCATTCTTGCTACACCTTTTGTAATTGTCACACAGTTCTTGGATATTTGCTTCTCTCCCTCTTCCCCTCTCTCTCTCTCTCTCTCTGGTACTAGGGTTTGAACTAAGGGCCTTGAATTTGCTAGGCAGGTGTTCTACCATTTGAACCACTCTACCAGTCTCCCTTCCTTCTTCTTCATTCTTTTTTTCTCTTTGTATTTCAGATTTGAAAGTTGCCATTGATATATGTTCAAGCTCATTGACCATTTCCTTTGCTATGTACAGTTTCCTGGTAAGGTCCTCAAAAATATTTTTAATTTCTGTCACAATGTTTTTTTTTTTCCTAGTGTATCATTTTCATTATTTCTTAAAGCTTTCAATTCTCTGCTTGTGTTACCCATTTGTTCTTGCATGCTCCCCATTAAACTCCTTATCATATAAATCAGTTATTTTCAATTCCCAGTAGGGTAATTCTAAAACATCTGCCAAATATAAGCATGGCTCTGAGATTCTTGCTTTGCCCAGACTATGCTGTTTTGTCTTTTTTAGTATATCTTGTAATTTTTTTTGGTTAAATCTAAATGTCATGCATCAGTAAAAGGAATTGAGGTAATACACCTTCCATGTAAGGTTTAAATTTATGTGAATAACAATTAGTTATGTTTATTCTTTTTGCAACTATAAGGTCAGAGGCTAAAATTTCTTCTAGGTGTCCTTTCTTTTGTTCCCCTATTGTCTTTGTGTTTTCATAGCAAGTCCTTAAATAGAGTCTGAAGCATCCAGTCCTTTTAACTGTAATCCCTTTTTGTTATATATAAGACACATTGATACTATGGCAAGTTGTAGGGGAAGAATTTCTCAAATTCTATCCGTAAGTTTTGGTCTTTTAGTGAGTCTGGGTTAATTATTTCCCTTATCTCATATGGAAGGCTAGAGACAACTGGAGTTGGGCATTTCCTTTTCTCCATTCAGTTAGGTTTTGGTAAAACTCCAGTTAGTTAGGTTCTAATAAGGTGATTTCCCTTCAGGGCAGGCCTTGTTAAGGAGAACAGAGCTTTGGCAGTATTCAAAAATGCTACTCTTCCCTTCCCTCTCACTGAAGTATGAGAGTCTTTTTTTAATCTATTGTTCTATTGTGAATCTCAGGAATTTGTAGGAAACTCATTAAAGTTAGGCCCCCTTGGATTTTGTAATTGCTGTTAGTCTACACTGAGCCTCCAGCAATTCATCAATTATATTTTAACGTTTTCCTACCAATTCTGGCCCCATCCTATGGGCTGTGATTCTTTATATCTGCCTGTCTATCTCCAGTTTTTGAAGTAGCAGTATTCCCTGTGACTTCAGTTCTCTGATGGATCTAACAATTGTTGATTTTAAGTTTGTTCACCTTTTTTCTTCTGAGGATAGAAGCAAGTATTTCCAAGCTCTTTGCAATCTGAACAAGAAACTGGAAGTCAGAACTATTTCTGCCACCATTCTACTCTGACTTAAAGTAGTTTTTATTTGTAGCTTTTTGTTCTATTTGGATATAACTTTCCAGTATGATTACTGCCATTTATCTATATTATTCAGTACACTGTTGATTAACTTCAAGCTTACTTCTGTTGAGCTCTAAGCTGCCAGTCAGTTTTGCATCTGTTTTTGTAGACTATATTTTTACTTTCAGGCCATACTGAATTATTCTAAAAATCTGCCCCCAAATCAAGAATTGTCACAATCAACTGTCTCTCACAATGTGGACAAAGGATGGAGTTTCTGAGTTATCAATAGTTTCTTTAGTCCCTTTTGTCTTGATCATAACCAATCAAGATTTAATGGAGGTTGTTGTTTCCACTTGAAATTACAGTGCTCTGATGCTGGCATACAATGGAAACTAATTTTCCGGTCTAGTCTTCTCTAACCCAATGTGTAAATAATTTTTACTATGTGGCAAGAGGTCTTTGCTATGGACTGAATTGTGTACACTCAAAATTCATGTTTATTGAAACATTTCAGTTTAGTGAACTCTAAAGATAAAATGTGTGCAGTTTGTCCAATTATATTTACTTTTGTACTCTGTTGGATCTCCCTTTGCAGTCCAGCAATATGGTCTAGTAAAAATTCCATAAGCTTTGTGACCACTTTTGACCATTTAGTTCAAATTAAAGTTTTAATTTCAATGTTTTTTTTTTTTTTGACAGTACTGGGGTTCAAACTCAGAACCTCACACTTGCTAGGCAGGCACTCTACCACTTGAGCCACTCAGCAAACCCTTTTTGTGTTGGGTATTTTTGAGATAGTGTTACTGTGCCTGTCAAAGTGTTGCAGGCCAGGGTTGAGAGTCCTTGCCTTCACAGGCTAGGGAACTGACTCGTGAGGCAGCTGAATGATGAGCCAAAGCTGGTATATAAAAAGTGGGATTTATTAGAGAGAAAGGAAAGGCTACAGCTAGAGAAGTGCAGGGGAGCCCTGAAGCCAGTAACTCCCTGTTCAGGTGAAGACTGGGGCTTTTTATGGATGCTTTAACTCTGGGTTAGGGTACCGGTTAGGTAGATTTTTTTCTATTGGCCATGTATTTGCAAGTGGGCTCTCTTAGATGAGCTGGTCTGTTTGCCCCTTATTGGGTGGGGGGGAAACAACCTTGAGAGCATTTTGTTTATCAATCCCGTGGCAGATTTATAAGACCCTGTATCTCCTCCTCAGGGTGTAGGAATGCAGATTCATAACTCCTTCTCAGGGTGCAGGGCTCATGGTGCTCTCCATGGGGGATGGGATACTCACTCATCTGCCTTAGGTATCCAGACCCAACAATAGGGTCTCAAGAATGATTTGCCCAGACTGGCTTTGAATCACGATCCTCATAATCTCTGCTAGTATTACAGGCATGATCCAGTGACACCTGGCTTTTTATAATCTTTTTTTGGCAGTTTTGGGTTTTGACCTCAGAGCTTCATACATGCTAGGCAGGTGCTCTACCACTTGAGTCACTCTGCCAGTCTTCAAAGTTGTTTTGAATCACATTTCCTTCTTTATCTCCTGGTCAGGTTTGACTTTTGGGTTGGAGCTGGTTGACTCTGAAGCATCTTTTTTTCCTCTCATCTAAGCATACCTCTTTACATGGTTGTTCTTGTTTCTCTGACTAAAACCGACAGGCTGAGGATTTTCTGGGTGGCAGTGCTAAATACTGATCTGCTCAGTGGACTCATATGTAGGTTCCTAACAGGTCTCCAAGAAACTTCTCAACCATGTTGCTCCACAACAGGAGAGGCCTCCAAGTAGAAGAACATCTTATAGCCTATTGCTGTTGAGGTACCTTCACCTTGACAATCAAGTACCTTTTGAGTATTATTAACAAGGTTGATCTATCCAGGCAATCTTTGCAGTGACCACTGGAAACTCACACATTTTGCCTATGTTAAATAACAGGAGAAATCAAAGATATGATGGAATTATATGAACTAATTAAGCAGTTGGATTTTTCCACCATTAAACAGGTTTTTATAGTACTTTGCATATTGTGGATACTGATAAACATATCTTAGGAGCAACTTAACTGCTAAATATCAATTGTGAATAATTTTTTATTCTTTTCTACTAAATTAGCAGACATTAGGATAAAGAGCTTTGAAAAGCAACTTTACAGTTTATTTACCATAATTTTATTTTACAGCTTATTTTTCATAATTATTCAACCATTCACTAAGTCTTTCTAGTCATTATGAAAAATACAAAAAATTTATAACATAATTTTGCCAAACTGAGAGTTTAAATTTTGTATTTTCCTTTATTTGCTTTGTTTTTGCCCAGATAGCAAAATAAATGACACTGCATTAGTCAGAGTTCTCCTGAGAAACAGAGCCTACAGGATGGATGGATTATAGATAGATAGATAGATTAATTTGGTAACAAAGTTATAGAGGCCAATAAGTCCTGAGATTTGTCCTCTCCCAACCTGAGCACCAGGAAGGCTGGTAGAGTAATCCAGCCCCAAGTAGAGTGGGGGGTGGAGCCCATTGATGTAAATCCCTAAATCTGAAAGCTCAATAACCTGGAGCTTTGATGTCTAACTGCAGGATGAAATGGATGTCCTAGCTGTAGAAGAGAGCAAATTTACTGTTCTTCTGTCTTTTTGTTCTATGGGAGCACTGAATAGATTACATGGTGCCTGCCCACATTGATGAGTGTGGATCTTTTTTACTCAATTTACTAATTCCATGCTAATCTCTTCTAGGGACACAATTACACACATGCACATCCAGAAATAGTGCTTTGCCAGCTAGCTGGGTATTCATTAACCCTATAAAGTTTACACATATAATTAGCAATCCCAGACCTCAATGAAACTTATTCCATTAGATTTTATTATCCACCCCTTCTGTTCTGCTCTTGCTATGAAGAAAATAAAGGAGTAACTTCTGACATAGTATTAATATGAGTTGTAAGTACTGGAACTCCAGAAAGATTTTATTCTAGCTGTATTTTATCACTGTGAGCTAAAAATCACTTTTTGAAGGACTGGTGGCTGTAACTCAATGGTAAAATGTGCACTTAGTTATGCATGAGGCTCTGAGTTCAATCCCTAGTACCACAGAAAGGACATTTAGAATTTCTAATTCACATATTCTTTCTCATTAATTTTCATGAATTTCCAGTGACCATTTCCATCAGGTGTATAGGAATGCCTCACATAGATTTTCAAAATAAACTGCTATTCCCACCTCAAAAATGAAGATAAATCAAGTATAACAAAGTAGATGAAACAAAGGTCCTTTTATTACATGTTTTTAAATTTTAGCAAGATTTTTCA
This sequence comes from Castor canadensis, assembly GCF_047511655.1. Classification (NCBI taxonomy): domain Eukaryota; kingdom Metazoa; phylum Chordata; class Mammalia; order Rodentia; family Castoridae; genus Castor; species Castor canadensis. The sequence goes on from NC_133405.1 coordinate 115,540,326, forward strand.
TGTCAGCTGTTGCAGCTTAGTTGATCTGACCTTTCCTGTTGGCTGCCAGGATCAAGGCACATTTGAGGTCCATTCCTCAGCATATGGTAGCTGTTTTCTATTTAACAATATACATGCTGCCTGTAGATGTCACTATACCCTTATAATTATTCTCAGCAACCCAGCTACCACCCTTCCCACCACCATCCTCAGAGTTACAGGGATGAATTGTGAAAGAAGGTTGAATTGCTGTAAGAGAGACTGAAAGACAATATTTTTAATAATGTAATATGCAAAATTTTAAATCAGGCAGTAATACGTGTATACACACACACACACACACACACACACACCAGAAAGAGTACTTTTAAGGGTAGTTAACTACATTTACCATCTTGATTTCATTAGTCAATTGGAGAACCTTTCAGGTTAGCAAAAATATCTAACCAAGAATGTGGCTTTATTACTTTTTCTTTTTTATTTACAAATGATTTTGAAACACTCAGTGTTCCTACAGCCAAAATCATGTTTCAACAACTCCTTTTTCATAAGATCTTAAAATAAAATGGATTTCTTATTTTAAAACTGAGAATATGAGATTTCTGTTTTCATGGATTAATTAATGGCAGAAGAAATATAAACAAATATGGTTAGTTTTAAGAATAAGTTTTTGCTTTTGCATTTTTTTGCCTGAGAATTAGAATTGGCTAAAGCTTGAATAGTAGCCATGAGTGATTTGATGACCTCTTCTCCACTCAATTGTGTGACATAACAGTTGACACATGAATGGGATGTTATATTAAAAAATTCAGGATAGTAATATGTGAATTTCAGAATATAGAAGAGTTTAATTAAAATACCTGAAGTAGAATATGAATGTTGAAAGGGTAGGAAATCAACTAGCATGAGAGCTAAAGTTTTGAAAGTTTTCTTTCATGTACTGGGCTGCAAAACTATGGGCCCAGTATTTGTTTATTGGTTAGCCATGCCTCTTTCATTAATTTAGGCCTAGGAATCATTTTATCATAGTTGTAGCATACTAAAGTGTTTCTTGTGGGAAGAATAGGATACTCAGAAATGACAATTTCACCCTTATCTCCCTGCAAAAAGAAGACCTCACCCAGTGTAAAACACATAGCCAGTGCTAGCAGTAAATGATCTCAGATTTTCAAAAGCAAAGAGAGTTGGAGATAGGGAGAGCCAATTAATTAACACCAGCTTTTTGGATAGAAGAATGCGTATCCTGTGGTTTATGCAGATTGCCAAAGGTCAAGACTTAAAAAAAAACCTACTTATTCAACAAGAAGAGCACAGAGTCGTACCCTTTTACACATAGGTGTAGAAGGGAGGAAAAGGCAAATAAGTCATGGAGTTGGAAGGCCCATGAGTGAAAAAAAATAAAAGAATAAAAAAAAGTGTGAAGACGGGTATAGACACTAGCAAAATTCAGTAGGAACAGGCATAATTGGTACATAATCGAAGCTAGAGGTAGCTGCTATCAGTGCTAAGATCTTCCACCATGGCTATGTGTGAACAGGCTCCATAGTCCTTGTTAGTAACTTTTTTGAGTCTCATTCATTTTGATTCCTTCCCTAGCACTTAATGAATCATCTAGCACCTAGATTCTGAAGCAATACAATAAAATCTTAGTTGATTAAATAAATGAACGAAATCCAAAGACATATAGTGGAGAAAAATAAGATTTGAATAGTTCTTGAACACTGTCAATTAAAAATAATAGGATGTAATAAAATAGTTTGGATGACTTGATTTGGAGATTGTGAAAAAGTTGGTGGTACTGTTAGGTGCTTGGAGTTCAATAAGGGAGATTCTGTTTATAAGCAAAAGAATAATTTCCTTTGAGCATATATGAAGATGGACCATGTTTGATGGAATGATCTATAATAAAGTAGGCTTAAATCCAACGGGTTAGAAATATAAGATGGAAGGAAAGGGACTAGAGAGACCAATTTGGGATTCCTGGATGAAGAGGATACATCTCTTCAGAATGGATGACTACTCTGAGGAAATGTGTGTACTATATTATGTATATGAAGGAGTTCAAGAACTAAATATTTTGAAATACCTGGAATCAACAGGTGGGAGTAGAAAGAGGAATCAGAGTCAACAGAAGAGAGAATATATGTTGGTTGAGAAAGAAAACTTGTCAAAAAAGGTGATGATACAAGAATAAACAAAATATATTTAATGAATTTAGATGAATAAAAATAAAATAGAAAATAATAAAGATCTTTACCAAGGCTTTGCTAAGTGGTATTTAAGAGATCTGCCTTGCTATAATGTAATACTCTCATAAATTAGATTTTGGCAGTTCAGTAAGGTGTTGGTAGGAGTGGATGGGATAAGAGTGAGGAAATAGAAGCCACATGTATAAGTGGAATATGTAAAAGAAAGATGATCTCTTAACAGATTAATTATGCAAGGCCAATGTATGTGGATTTGTTTTTCATTCCATGTGTCTTGTTTTTTCTATGGATTGACTGCTGCCTAGGACTAAGAGAGAAGATTAATAAGAACTGATGCTAGACTAACTTCTTATGTGGATAGGTGAGAGGAATAAGAAGGATAGAGTGTTTAAAATATTTATCCACATTTTTTTATATTAAGCCAAAGCAAACATTTACTCACCTTAAAAGTTTATACTTCATTTTGAGATATAAAAACTGTTATTCATTTTCCTCCCAAAGGAAAATGAATGCATAATGAAACTGACTTGACATTATAGACCTATAAACCCATTGTAAGGATTCCAGTGTAACAATCCCCAATTTAGTCAAAACATTCAAATTCATTGACTTGTCTCTTAAAGTGAGATGAACACAGAATAGGAATCAGGAGTCCTGAGTCCTATGTAGTTCCACTTCTCCTAGTCTGGCTTTGTTATCATGAAAAGATACTATGATCTTCTTAGACTACAGTTTCCTTCTTTACAAAAAGTGGCTAAATGTCTAAATAATTTTTTTGGTCTCTTTTAGTAAAACATGTGAGCTATGCCTCTACTTAAAAATCTAATGAAGAATATTTGCACTGAATTCATTCTTCTCTATTTGGATGATTATATTTCTCTTCACGAAAACACCAAACCATTTTACAGATTGCAAGGTATACATTTGAATTTATTCTTATCAGGTATTTTGAAGACTACTGCTAATTTCACTTTTAGACCCCTTTGCATACACCAGATGCTCCTGAATAACTCTTAGTCTCTCAGCACAAGTTTTGGATCTTTTCTTATTTTTCCAAAAAGTTTGAATTCTTATTATTTAGGAGATGTCCTAGCAGATTGGAACATATTCACAGCAGGTCACTTTCACCAGGGGAATGATCAAATTGAACTTCATAGGAAACTTAGGCTGTTGTTTCTTTGTAACATTTTGATGTTCTGCAAAACAAGAATTGAAAGAAGTCAAAGAGGCTTCTTCACAGAAAGTAAACTTAGTAACAAGAAAGGGCTGCAACGTCAAATTATGGTACTCAAGATAACAGAGAAAGAGAGATGAAAGACTGAGTAGTGAAAGGAGAAGGAGGAGAGAATAGCTAGCTGAATTACTTCTTCATTTGATATTATACCATATGAATCTACCAGAAGAAGCTTTCTTGGACAAAACACCTTGTTAAGGAGGTTTTTTTGTACAAATAAACAGAAGATAGGTTTGTTTCCAGTTTAGAATATTGAGTCCCTAGACTTACAGAACTCACATTCTGATTATTCGGGAGGAAAAGGAAACAAGAGTTATCTGGTTGTTCTCAACCTAAAATTTCCCTTTGGAGTCATTAAGTAAAACTTTCAGGAAAGCATCTATCTTCCAAGCTAACACTTTTTCTAGAACCATGCAAAGAGGCATCTGGGGCAATTATAGTTTATTGAACTTAGCAGAATAAGATGATTATCTGTATAGCTAACTCCTATGATGGGAATATTTATGTTATAGAGGTAATTCTAACATGCGTCTGGAATTTTTAGGCTGTATTTCAAAAAGGGAAAAATATTTGAATACCTGAAAATCGACAGTAGAACACTCTTATTCCCAAATGAGCATTAGAAGGTCCATCAGGAGTCACATAAAAATGGATTCAAAAGTACTAAAGCAAGAATTCCAGCTGTATTAGAAAACCAGGAAAATGGCACCTTTGCACTGCTATTTGATTTTAAAACTCACCATAATTGCTTGCAAAAGGCGAGGCAGCAGTTATCTAATGAAACTGCAGGAACAGCAAATAATAACCTTCCAGATGACTTTTTTAAAGCCAAACATTACCAGAATTGGATCCAACAAGTGTTTAAAGGCCCATTTACTTGATATAAGAAACATTCACTTTTTTAGTACATCTTTAAGTTGTTCTGAAAGGTTTAGCTGTTCTCTGTGCCTAAAGAACCTTAGCATGATAGATGGAGATAGGTTTGTCAAATCTGCAGAGTCCAGAGCTTAGAATAAGAAAAGTTGAGGAAGGCCCATGACATTACTCTCTTCTCTACTTTACTTGGAATTTCAGAATTTTTAGTGGATAATATGTGATCCATAGTAGCTTAAATATATATTTCAACATAAAGACATCAAAGAAATTCTTTATCAGATATGGAAATATCTGGTTCAGTTAATTTATTTATACACTTATTCAATTAACAAACATTTATTGAAGAACAATTGTATGCCAAAGTTGTAATTGGGGATTTGGATGCAGTGATGATCAGACAAAATCCTGTATTGAAGGAGTTCAAAGTTTAATCATCCAAGATAGACAAATAAGGAAATAATAGAGGATTGTGTGATGGATTTTAGGGCAGTCACAAGGAAGGAGAATCTATGTAGGCTGACCTGAATCATGATCAATGATTAGTTTAGTAATTGAACAGAGTTTGGTGCAAATTCAAAAAAAGAGGTAGTTGTTGTCGGTGTCTGGTGCTCACCTCTTTATCTTGTATATGATTTTTATATAGTATCTTTAGCATTATGTTGTAATTATTTCTTTACATGTCTGACTTTCCTATTACATTATGATGCCTTAAGGGCAGCTCTAGTTTCATTATCATATTTTACACCTAGGGCCTCACACAGTAGTAGGGACTCAATAAATACTGTAAAATGAATGAGCAACATCATCCTAAAGAAATAATATATATTTGAAGAGATAAATATGTTTAACCTGATTTAAACATTGCGAAGTGTATACATGTATTGAAACATTATATAGTACCCCATTAGTATGTATAATTTTTATGTTTGTGTTTCAGTTAAAAATAAAAATATTTTAGCTATAAAATAACCAACAAAGAAGAAAGAAATTATTACAATCTGTTACAAATGATCTATATATCTATGTATCTACCTATCTATCTAAATTTATCAATTTACCCATCGATGCCTATTTCTAACTATGGGGTCTAGATTCAAGGAAAAGTTTCATATATTACTTTTTCTTTTATTGTTTTTAATTAAACAGTAAATTTCCATGTGGAACAGCTCCTTCCTTATATACTAGAAAAGAAAGTCTCTGTTTTTATACTAGAGAATCGTAGATGATATGGTTGGAGAATGTCACTGAATCCTGCACACTACATGCAATTTAAACAATATTGATATAAGGAATATATTAAAAATAATGACAAATTTTGGACACAAGATTTTCAATTCTGAAATGTTTTCTAACAAGAAAGGTATGCTAATTATAAGATAGATTCCAACTGAGAAACAGAAGGCATGGGTGACAGATTTTGGTATCCTGAGATATTGATAATACAACTCCATTTGAAATGGCAGGAACAAGAATATCATTCTCAGTGAGGTTAGCTTGGCCCAAAAGACCAAAAATCCTATGTTCTCCCTCATATGTGGACATTAGATCAAGGGCAAACACAACAAGGTGATTAGACTTTGATCACAAGATAAAAGCGAGAGCACACAAGGGAGATATGAAGATAGGTAAGACACCTAAAAAACCTTGATAGCATTTGTTGCCCTCAACGCAGAGAAACTAAAGCAGATACCCTAAAAGCAACTGAGGCCAATAGGAGAAGGGGACCAGGAACTAGAGAAAAAGTTAGATCAAGAAGAATTAACCTAGAAGGTAACACACATGCACAGGAAATCAATGTGAGTCAACTCCCTGTATAGCTATTCTTATCTCAACTAGCAAAAACCCTGTTCCTTCCTATTATTGCTTGTACTCTCTCTTCAACAAAATTAAAGATAAGGGCAAAATCGTTTCTGCCGGGTATCGAGGGGGTGGGGGGGAGAGGAAGGGGCGGGGTGGGTGGTAAGGGAGGGGGAGGGGGGAGAAATGACCCAAACATTGTATGCACATATGAATAATAATAAAAAAGAAATGGCAGGAACATTAGAGAAGGAGACAGAGCTTTTAAATTTTTAATTAGAAAGGACAGGCAATTTCTTCTTCCTTAGTAGAACCATCAGAGTAGAATGAGATTATGATTTAAACAGAGGTATTGGAAAGTTCCTTAAACAAGAGATTAGACAAATGAACATCTAAGTGTCTCTATTCATCAGAATCAGAAGAAAGCCAGACTTACAACATCATGTAAGTTGTTGGTAATCAGAAGAGACCGTGGTCACCATGAAATCAGCCATGGATGATGGAAAGATGCTAGAGTGGTACAGAAGTGGTGACAAAGTGTCTTCCCCAAGATTGTGGCACTCCAGCAATGACTCCAGGACATGGCACAAATGCAGGTAGCAGCAGAAAGGATATCAATCATCAGAGGCCTCTGCAGGACATGTCAACATTGTTCCAGTCTGAAGCCAGAAGTCTGAAGACTAATTAATGCTCCCAAGCTGTCTATGCAATCAGACTAAGAATAGAACTTTGCCTTAGAATGACACCTTTGTTTGGCTTTGTCTCTCCTGCTCTCCCTATGCCGTTCCAGTAATTTTGGCTAGTGCTATAAATTAGCATGCTATTTACTGTGACAAGGGACTTCTAAGGCCTATCTGTCTTGGCACTGAGCCAGAAACAAGAAGTAATAGCGCTGTTCAGGGGAACTGGGAATAAAATCATTAAAATTGTGGGAGTTTCTTAAGAAAGAGCTATGTGTCCAACGCTATTGGGGCTGTAGCTAGATTCCATCTTTTACTTATTATGTATCCCCATGACCCATCTTCCATGTGATTTGTCATTAATGGCTCTCACCTATGACAATCTTCAAAGCATTGCCTGAAGAAACCTGGAATGAGAGTTTATTTCCCACTCCAAATCCTTACCCAATGACTGAGGAGATATATAAAAGCTTGGCTTCTTCACTTTTTAAAATGAAAAAATATGAAGTTCACTTTCCAGTTTCTCCCAGGAGAAATCTTATTCAATCTTCAAAATGAACATATGAGTCATGTGCAATCATGATGCTCCTTCATATATAAGGAACACAAAAAGTCTAATAATTAGCTTGAGTCATACAGTAAGTCACCAAGAGATCTGGGATTTGAATGGAGGTAATTTGATTTCAGAACTCACCTGAGTTTTGATCGCTTTGTTTTATTGCCTTCTTGGTAAGCAACATAAAAATACAAATTATCTTCAATCTCATTTCCTCTATAGTGTCAGGGTTGTTTTCCTTTCTTTTCTTGCTGATCTCTTTTAAAACTACTCATGATAAAAATAATGTTTAATTCATATATGGTTTTGTGTGTGAATATTAAGACTGTTAAAGAAAGAAAAGAGGAAAGGAAAAAATGTGCCTAACTCTTCAGGAGTCCATCATTTGGAAGAGAAATAGAAAGTATTTTTAATTTTTTTAAAGAGGGAATCCTATTTTAGGACAGCATCAATGGGAAAGACAGTTGCAAATCTGGGGAATAAGTATCTCTTAACTTAGAAGTTTCAGTTCTTACATATGACCTAAGATGATTCTGGAGGTCTTAAATGTCAGTATTGCTATTATTCAAAACTCTTGCTTATTTTCAGTCTTATTCAATTATTATTTCTTGGTAACATCAATTAATTCCTTTCTTTAAAGGAATTGAGAGTATTATTTGGAATGTCCTTTATTTTAGTTCTCTATAATAGGAGAAGGTTAATTATTGGAACTGTATTGATATTTATAGGTACTTCCATCACCCCTCCTTATTTGTATACCCAAATTTGACCACTCCCTCTATCTCTCTTTATATCTTAACTATGATTACATTTTAGTTACCTGGTACCATATTCTGTCTTTGAATTTCTGTGCTTATATCTGTGTTCTCCACTAGAATAGAAACTCAATAAGAATAGGAACTTTGGTTTGTTCCTATGTCTCTAGCTTCTTGAGAAGTGACTGGTGTATATTATGCACTTGATAAATATTTGTTGAATCGAATAATGAATAAAAGATGATTGTGCATAAGGTTAATGTGAAACACCTGGAAAGGAATTGATATGCTTCTCTAAAATTTATTCTAAATATTTAAACTCTTGTATAGTAATTGTAGATTGAGAAGCATTACAGCATAATGAAAGTAGTAAAAGCTTTGCCATTTTTGACTGGTTATTCTCCTGAGTTAAAATCTTGAGTTTGTAATTTATTAGGTGTTTAGATTGAAGGAGATATTTAACATTTCTAATTCTAAATGCTCTTATCTTTAAATGAGAATTTAAATGTGAAAATGTAAATGAAAATGACTGCCTCATAATATATGTGCATGATATGGTTATTACTTAATAAATCTTAGCTAACTTCTATTATTTGAAGATGCATGAACAAAAGTTTTAGAAAATAAGTTTGTTATGAAATTTCAAACTTTGGGTTTTAGGATGATGGATTTGCCAAATTAAAAATGCAACATGCTTTTAGAAAAAAAAGTGATTCCATGAATTCATGTAAAAATGAAACTGTTTTTCCAAGGTCATAGTCTGTTCAGAGTAAAATTACATTTTGCCCATATGATTTTCATATCTGTAAAAGTTTTCATGTATCTTCAGATATCAAAAAAAGAAAATGATCAAAAGTGAAGTTATCTCTTTTTTTTCTTTTTCTTTGAGGCAAGTTTTCACTAATGTAGCCCATTTTTCTCTCAATCTTCCTGCAAGGATTACAGGTGTATATCTCTGTGTCCAACTTCTTGTTATTATTAATTTGTATTTTCGTAGGAAGTCAATAAATACATAACAAAAGCTGAAATTATGTATATTCAGTGACTATTAGCAGGACATCATGCATATCTTTCCCATAATGGCAGCAGGGAACAGTTTATATTACTTCCATGAGAATGATCAGAATAAGTTTAATTTGAATGCCTGTTCTCAAAACCTTTCTACATAGAGATGGAACTCTGACCTGCTGTGGGCTATTAATGATGTGATTATAGACATGGATAGGTTGTAGACAATGAAGCCTTTGGACACAGAAAATTATGCATTGAGGCTTAAAATAGGCCACACAGTGCTGAAACAAAGGACTTAAGATTCATTTCCAGAGACACTGTGACAAATAGAAATGAAAACAGAGATAAGTTGGCAATATTTATCTTCAGTCATTTCTATGCTAGGGGATTCTCAAATGTTATGAATATAAATGAGAAGAAACTGACTAGTGAATAGGTAACTAATCAGTTAATTGATAATTAACTAGTAATACAACATTCTTATTTTTATATTTTAATGGAAACTCATCTGAAAGAATATTTTGTATTATATGATCAGAAAAGTAGCAACTCAATTATATTTAACTAAGTAAGTCATCAAACCTCTACAAAAACACAACTTGTGAATTAAAAAGTTCTGTGTAAGTATGTGCATGATGAAATATCGGTAGGTTTAAATAGTTTTACCTTCTTCTAATGGAATTAGGCTATATAAAGTATACATAGTTTTTCTTTTGGAAGAAGCCAAAAGATTTTTCCTGTTGATTACCTTACTAACAAAATATTTAGTATTTATAGTGTATTGTTGATGGTAAGATGTGGTCCCTGCCCTCCAGGAGCACATATTGTCTCAGGGCTGAGACAGGCATCTAAACAACTGACAGTTGGACAAGCATTTGTAAAGGCTGTGGTGCATGTGTGTTGCATAATCTTTGCCAAGTTGGAACTATGCTTGCCAGAATTGTCTTCTCTTCATAGATCTAGGTTAGTGTGGAACACAAGAGACATATTATGTGAGATTTAGAATGTAGTAGTAAACGTCAGATGTGGTGGTACCCACCTATAATCCCAGCACTCTGGAGGTTGAGGCAGGAGGATAATGAGTTTGAGGCCAGCCTGGACTACATGGGGATATCCTGTCTCAAAAGAAAACCAAAAAGAAAAAAGGAATGTAGAAGTAAAAGACTACATTGTTCATTTTATGCTTTAAAAGTCAGTGTAGAGCATGAAGCTCTGTTGCTATTCATATAGCTTCTCTGTGCATTTGCAGGCTGGTGGGGACCAAAGCTATGCCTACAGCTCTCTCAGCTTGTCCTTCAGCTTCTCTCTCAGCCCAGATGAGTGTTCACCCTTATGGTGATGGGCACCAGCTTCTCCTTAGAACTCTTCCATTATTGAAATTGGAAGCTTGAGGTGGTGAGAGATCAATCTATGTTCTAGTAAGGTCTAGTCAGTTCTCAACTTTGGAGATTCCATTTTGTCCTTGCTTTCCCCAAATGTCTTTTGTTTGGACTTATTTTTCTGAAGACTTCAATCTTTAGTACCAGATGAAGAAAAAGTTGGCTCACACAGACTGTTAAACCAGCTTCCCCATAATCATGAAAAGGTAAATCTCTTTAAGAAATCAGATGTGTGTCTATCAATCTATCATCTATTTATCTATCTATCATCTGCCTACCTACCTACATACCTGCCTACCTACTTACCTATATATATCATCTATCTGACCAGTGATTCTTCTCTTAAAGGCCACTAAAATAAATGCATACATATGCATGGAGTAGTGTGAAAAGAGAAAGGAGAGAATGGGCAATTTTTCCTAAAAGGGGAAAGGGTAGTCAAGGCAAGGATAGGAAAATATTTCACTAAGGAAGATATTTGAGCTGAGGTAGAAGGATTAATGGGAAGCTGTTAAGTGAAGAATTGGAGAAATTAATTCCACCAGATAGGAAAAATCATAGGTAAAAACATGGGGTTAGAATCATAGAACTTATTAGGGATATAGTGAGATGATTATACTTGAGCATGAGAAGCTGCGAGGCAGAGATATAGTGTCCTAAATAGATAGGGAATGAAAAGAAAAGGAAAGGGAACTCAAAATGCAAAGACCATGTAGCAGAGATATAAGGTATATACTAACAATGTTTGATGAGGATATTACATAAGCAGATCACACAGGTATAAATGATTTAACCAAATACACTAAAGTTCTGGAGGATTATATAATTCTTTTTCTCCTTTCCTCAACTCCATTTACATACAATAAATTCATAAAAAATATTTTATAATGATTTAGTTCCTTACATTTACTCATTTAAATACCATTATCCAGCCCCCTTCTCAATAAAAACAACTGGAAATTTATAAAGTGAAGTTTAGATCTAAGCAAAGAAATTGCTACACAATGGATAACTATTTGAAACAACTTCAAACATATAGGATATAGTATAGAGTCCTTGCTCCTAACTGTGTCAAGGTGTCCTAGACCACCACAGCAAACTTACAAAGGCACATAAAATAATTTAAAATTTCAAGGAAAACTTAGAGGATCTATAGGACCCCACGTGACTTACATTCATTTTGAAGTCTTCTTTGCAAAACTGGCATTCCAGCACTTCTAATCAAAAGCAGGTAGTTTTCAAAAGTTAATGGGGGACAAGAAATCAAAAAGTTAGTGTCAAATCTGATTCTGAGATTTGAGAATATGGTCAACAGGCAGACAAGTCCCATTGGTAAGTAATTGTGATTATTTAAAATTAAACGAGGGACTGGGGATTTAGCTCAGTATCTAGCATATACATATCCCTGAGTTCCATTCTCAGCACCACAAAAAAGTGAAATTAAATGATAGTTTTAAATTTATGAGCATTGTTTTTTTCAAACAGCCAAATTGTTAGAATATAAATAGTTATTAAGTAGTTTGGACATAATTACTTACTAAATAGAACTATCAGCTATTTCTCCTAATCAAAGGAGTCACAAAAATTACCAAAGAAACTAACAGGACCAAGAACCAAGAAAATATAGGAACCATTTAGGGAATATAGAAAACTGCAAAGATATACATAGTAGAAGGAAAAGTTGGGGCACACATTTCAAATTGTAGGATTTAATATTTGGCCTAAAGATATAATTGTATTCCATAATTGCAAAATGCTATTGTAGCATAAATATTTCTCTGCTTGCTTAGCTTTTGATAGAAACTCTAGCTGTGAGCCCCTTGTGCCACATTTTCCTTGAAGCAGAAGCCATGTGGAGAAAGAACATAGAGTTTTCAACAACTCAGTGCACCAAATTTCTACATAGGCAAAGTGAAGTGCATTACAGAAAAACTCCAGGTAACTAAAGCAGCTGCTTGACTTTTCACTTGACTCAAGTGGAGATGTTTAAGATACATTCTATTCTCCTACATGAACTGCGGGGAGGCAGCAGTGGTACATGCCTGACTCCATCTACTAGGGAGGCTGAAGTAGGAAGATTGTGAATTTGAGGCCAGCCTGGGCATTATAACAAGACCCCCATCTCAAAACAACAATCCCTGCCAAAATAAATCCTGTTCTTCTGCACAGTTTTCTACATTAGCAATTAATGATTATAGTTAGGATCTTTTGTTCTCCTTTAAGTCTGAATGTTTTGTCCATCATGACTTGGGCTCCAGATGTTTGTGCTTTTCAATAATATTGTTGACTTCTAGTTCATTAGTTTGTTTGTTTGAATTGCTTTATTCTATCCACCTGAAGAGGGAGAGTAGAAGAAACTTGTCAATTTTTAATGCAATCCTGCTGCAACAAAAAGTGAATACCTATTTGCTTACTGTGTGCCAGAAACTTCTATAAACATTTTATAAACTTCTACATTTAATTTTTATTGCAACATTAAAATGTAGGTTTTATTATTTTCCCTAATTCATGGATGAAGAAATTAGGGCACAGAATGTTTATGGAATTGTACTCTAGTATATGAGCTTGATCTCACTGCTGGCTGATGCCTAAGACTACCATCTTAATATACTGATTTGCTGCTGTGCCAGAATTTGGTAAGAATCTTAGTAAAGTCATGTTGCTTAAATCTCTCAATACTCCAGAGCTTCAGGCATGAAAATTAGCTTCAAAGCTGCAGGGGAAACTAAATGGTGGGATAATAGTTCTGCTTCTCAATTGCATGTTCCTTTGCTTTTATCAGTGACCTTTGAAATGGGATGGATTAAATTAAACCATATGAAATTGCCAATATTTAATCACTTTTAACTTGAAAAGCAATTTAGTGTTGTTCAACCTTTAACAATCTGATCCATTGAGATTAGTAAAAAATATTAGAAATTCTAATAAGGTTTATTTTTAACTTAAAATGAGGAATACATTAAATATAAATGAAGTTTTAATTTTATTATTGATAATCCATCCTCTCCACATGTCAGATTGTTCTTCTCACACACAGTTTGTGAGATCCCCAAGGGACAATGTAGAATGTAGTTTTACTTACAGAAGAGAGTGACACCTATGTTTCTTTGATTTCCATATATTGTGTCTTTTTATGGTATAGTCTGCTTTCTGTGTTACTGTATATTATAGGTATAAGGAATTATATATACTACATGTTTTAAATAATAATACAATACTTCATAAAGAAATGGAGAATGACCATGGCAATCATTGACTCTTTGGTCAGTAATATAGAGTAGCTAGGTTGTTCAGACCATCCTCTGACTGAAGATAAGGTAATACATTGAGGTGTTATCCAGAAATACAAAATAACCAGACAAGAATCTAAGAGAATGTGGGAATCCAGAGAGATAAGCACAGCACAAAATACTTCTTTGTTCTAGGCATTATGAGTATAGGTTAACTTGGACTTTTAATGACTCAATATGGAAAAAGGACAAAAAAATCCCACGAAATTTGGTGCCCATTTTAGTTGGAAATTATAGCTGATATTCTTTCTGTACTGAACTGGGACCCTCAGTGTAAGTGTAAGCTTGTTTCTCTTATCCCAGCTCCACAATGGTTGATGGTTCCTTGTTTTGTTTTTGTTTCATTATTTTAAGGACATGGTTCCATCATATTATGGCTTACACTTTTCAGAAGAAGTCTACCATTTTTTTTATCATCTATTCATAATGTGTCTTTTTTCTCTGGATGCTTTCAAGACTTTATCTTCACATGTTTTGAAAATTTTGATTTATGATGTGCCTTATTTTTTTATATAACTCTTATCCCTGAGACTTATTGAGAATCTTGAATCTGTGGTTTATAGTTTTTTGGTTGTTTTAAAATCAAATTTGGAAAATAATTTGCCATTACTAGTAAAATGTTTCTCCCACCCTCTTTCCTCTCATTCGGGACCTACAATTACATATGTATTTGGCCAGAAACAATTGTCTGTAGTTCACAATACTCTGTTTTGTTTTAGGTTTTTCTTCCTTTGTATTTAATATTGGACCAGGATCACTAATCTCTTACTTTGAAGTGAATGCCTAAGTCTGTTGCTAATTCCAGCAGATTTAGTATATTTTTCATTTAAGATTTTTTCATCTTTATTTGTTCAATTTTTGTTTTTAAAAATGCAGTATTTTATGTCTCTCTTTAATATGGTAATAGCCTTTCTGGTTTCTTAAGTGTATGAAATACAGTAATTGTAACCATTTTATGTCCTTGTATACTAATCTGTGTCATTATTTATATATACATATTTATTTATTTAGTTTTAGTTTTTTAGATAGGGATCTCATTATGTACTTCAGACTGACTTCAAACTCATGATCCTCCCACCTCTAATCCCTGAGTTCTGGGATTATAGGTTTGAATAGCCATGCCCAGCTCCCATTTGTGTCATTTCTGCTTTTTTAAAAAATTGTACTGGGCATGCATTGTGACATTTATCAAAGTTATTACAATATATCATAGTTGAATTCACCCTCTCCACTATTTTCCTTTATTCCTCCTCCCCCTATTCCTGGAATAGATTCAACAGGTCTAATTTTCCCATTTTCATATATGTGTATATAATATTTCCACCATATTCACCTTCTTACACCCTTTCCTTATATCCTCTCCCTCCCACTGGTGCCAACTCCCAGGCAGGACCTGGTTTACTTTCCTGTTCTCCATTTTTTCTAAAAGACATCTTTATTTGTATGAGATAGCTATGCAGGGAGTTTCATTGTGACATTTCTATTTATATGTATATTATAACCCGAATTGGCTTATCCCATCTATTTTTCTCCTTTCTACCTTAGTCCCTTTCTGCTTCTGTTTATATTGAATGATATTTTCCCTATGAGCCATATTTTTCTGCTTTTTTTTAATGCCTAGTAATTTTTATTGAATTAAAGTCATTATGACTTTACGTTCTTGAAAACTGTATGTTTTTGGTGTTCCTATAAATATTCTTGAGAATTTTTTTCTGGAGCACAGTGAAATTATTACAAGAGAATCTGATTCTTCTAAGTTTGTTTTTAAGCTTTACTAGGCAGAAATAGATTAATTTTTGGTATGGAGCTAATTTTTATCCACTACTAAGTTTTTAAGTTATCTCGAATGTCCTGGGAGTAGTAAGGGTTTTCACTATGCTGGTAGGCATATGAATTGTTTTAGGACCTGCATGAGCTCTGGGGATTGCTCCCCATGTCCCTCCTGATGGTTCTTTCTCTTGGGTAGTTTCTCATATACATGTGCTCTCCAGTACCTCAGATGCTTTAGATGCTTTGAGCTGTCTCCTTTTGGTGTTCTCCTCTCTGTTATTCTGCCCTGTAAATACTAGCCATCTTGATCTCTCTGGCTATTTCTTATTTATGTATATTTTTAATTGCATAAAGGGGTTCACCATGGTATTTCACACATGTATATATTATACTTGATCTCTTTAATTAATCCCTCTATTGCTCTCTCTTTTCCCTCTCCCCACTACCTACTATTTTTCAACAACTTTCAGTGAGTTTTCCTTAGACAATCTTCATACATAGACACAATACATTTTGATACTATTTATCTCCATTACTTCCTTCCCTCTTTTCAAACTCAAATTCACCACTTAATGGGTCATAATTTTTTTCAATCGGTTTCAGAATTTGATGCTAGAATTCAGAAAATATTTTGAAGGGAATGATAAAAAACAGATTTAAACCAAACAGGTGAGATAGAGCTAGAGAGTATAGTTTGAAATAAATATGTCACAAGTCAATAAGATTAATGAACTAGATATAGATAGATATCCCAAGAAGTTGGAAATAAAGCAACATAAACAAAGAATAAAGAAGAAGGAACTGATGGAACAGAACAAAGTTATGCATACAAATGAAACTGAAAGTTGGTTTTTAAGTTGACAAACCTCTGGAAAGCTTGACCAACAAAACAGCGATAAGGCAAAGATAACCAGTATCTATCTAAATAACACTTTATCCCTTGAAGGTAAGTACAAGGTATTAACAATAAGTGAGAAAACAAATGTTTTTGAAGGGAAAAAGCAAGCTAAGGAGAGAGCATTTTAATAACAGGTATTTGGACAATTCTCCTTTGCTAGGTTTTTTTAAAAATAATGTTTTTATATCTACATGCTTCAAATGTTTTCAACAATGATTGTAAATAATTGTTTAATTGTTAGAATTAAAAACAGTATTTATATTTATAAGTAAAATTAATATCTCAATTTCATAAGCAAAACCAGTGATCTCATTTAGGTTTCAATAATATTCTAAAGTATATAATTTTACTCACTATCTCTCCCCTCCTTTCTATTATGACAAGCAATATGTCACCAGATATTGTCAGATATCCCCTGGAGGTCAAAAACACCTCTGGATAAATACCACTGAGCTATATATAGTAATTTTGAGTTCAATACCATTTCTGATCAATACAAAATTAGGAATAATATAAACATTCCAAAATGAAGGATGGATTAAAATTATTAAAAGCTCATACAATGGACTATTCAATTAAAAGATAATGTTATAGAAGAATATTCAGTGATAAGGAATACCTTAAACAAATATTCTTAATTGAAATTGTTACATTGCAAAACATTATACTTTTTACCTATGTATGTCTGTACTGTAAAAAACACTTACTGGAAAATGTTAACAGTAGTGGTTCTTTCCTTAGGTGGTGAAGTTAAAATTCACTTATTTGTTTTTGCTTTGTCTCTATATTCTAAAGCATTTTGCAATGATAGTACATTTCTTTATAGTAAGAATACAAGCAATATTTTTGCTGTTGCTTTTTAAAATATAAGTTGAAAGGGAATTTCTGGAAGATGAGAACAGAGAAGGAGTTACTTTGAGGTAGAATCTTAATTTGCAGTTCCAGTCAAATCATATTACAGAGATAGCCACCCATATTGTCTGATATAAATTGATGTTAATTGGGAGCTGATAGTCTGGAAGGTTTGGGCTGAATTTTTAGTGAACCTTTTCAGATTCTTTTCTCCCTCCCTCTCCCTTCCCCCTTTCTTTCTTCCTTCCTTCCCTCCTCCATTTTCTCCATGAACAAAGTCTCTAATATCTTGTTTCCTTTGAACTTTCTTCTTATTGTTTTCAAAGAATGTTTTTAAAGTACAAAAGAGCCTTATTCATAGAGGCTTTGCTTTTCCAAGCCAGAAGTTAAAATGTAAACAAATTGAGAACTTTAAAAACTATCAACATTTATTTTACCTTGAGTCTGAATACCTGCAAAAAGTTTATATTTATGCCTAGGAGAACCACAATCTAACTGGGGATGTGAAACAGTCACAAGTTACTGTTACTTATGATACCCTTGTTTCCTTGTTTGAATTCTATTTTTGTCCTGCCTTCTGGCCATTTTGAAAATATTCATTCATGCATTTCCTTTTCTAAATTTTGTAACCAGATGATAAGAGCAGAATCCATTATTCAACCTTAACTTTATTTAGCAATGACTGCATCTGTGTTTCTTTCAAATGTTCACAATCACTGCTAACTACATTCTAAGAGCCCTGATAGGTATGACTATTTAATCATCTTAATTTCTTGGGTGACCATCTTCTTAGCCTTTATTTGCCATAACTTTCTCAAGGTTTGCTTGAATAGTCATCTTAAGATGACTATGGGTTATTTAATTATGAATTGAAAAATTGAGCCTGGTAGCATGCAGTAAAAAGCAATGATTCCATCACCTTTATCTCCAAGGGATACATAAATCTTTAAATGTTGTGTGAGAGGCCTCAACATAAGCACACTATATACTACTGCTAAAATCATAGCTACCACCAAAGACTTTAAAATCAGATTTCACTAACACCTGGTTATCCATAAATCAAAACCTTAGATGCTGTGTTTAAAGGGCTGCTTGCCATTTAAAGGAGAATTTTAAGAAGAAAATAGAGTAATTAAACAAAAGTTGTGGGCTTCATCTGGAAACACTTCCCTGATAACCTCAGCATATATCATTCTCATAACCTATATTTGCAGCCCAGGAGAGGCTAACCTATTTGGAATAACTTGGATATCTCTGCTTTGGAGTGCTGACAAGATGACTCTCTTGATATTTAGCAAAGGCTATAGATCCTGTGTTGAAATAACATGGACTTACCTTCCCTTCATCAGCAATGCACAAACTTACTTCACTGCTGAAATATCACTTGTGTCCACACTAACAAATTTTCCCTCTCTTCAAACAGATCACTTAATAAAAAATTTAAAAAAAACTTTTGCCCTTAGTAGACTGAGGTTTTGTGGCTTGATTATTAATTGAAATTTATTGAAACAGGTTCAACTTTATTCTCTAACTGCCTATAAATATATTTTTAAATGATGTACCTCTCAATGCCTGTTAAAAGTTATATCTGCATTGCTTAAATACTTTTGTACATTTCACCCTCATCTCTGAGAAACCACCAAGAAAACTGTCAGAACCATACTCTCCTGGTTGTTAATGAGCAGAAACCTGGAGACTCTCCTTAGCATAGTGCATTTTTAATGCCTTTGACAGTGGCAGCCAGTGAAAGAACAAATGGGTAGGATGGGTAAGAAGGCCTCTACTTTGAAGGTGTTATTCAAGGCAGAGACAACTAATGAGTGACACCACAAAGGCACATGGCAGTTCAAAGGTGAATACTTGCCCTAGTATAAAATTGTTTCATACACATAGTTGAAGATCCCTCACCTTCTTGATGTATTATTTTCTTCTCTGGTTCATTTCATTTTCATAGTTAAACTGAGTTGAGGGGATGAAGACAAAGAAAAGTGAGCAGGAAGAAATAGCATGAGAAGTTACAATATATGCATTGCTCTCTTTCAAACTACTTTTAACAACTTGATGTCTTGTTAAACTGTGATTTCCAAAATTAACTCTTCCCTTGTCACCTGAAGATCTGGTTAAAATGTGTATTATGCTTTTGTTGTCTGGATTTGGGCCTGAGATTCTGCATTCCTAGTAATTTCCTAACTGGTACTGCTGCTCCTGTTCTGGGGACCACCTATCAAGTAGCAAAGCTGTAAAAGACTTTAATACAGTAGGGTCTAATGATAAACCTTTCAAGTAGAATTATCTTCTCCTAGATTGAAAATAAAAGAATGAAACTCACAGGCAGAATAAATGTCAAAGCAAGGCACATTTAACAGGTACCCTCTCTCCTTTTATTCACAACTCATTTCATCTTAATAGAAATTCCAGGAACTAGGGAACATTCTTCCCATTTCCCAGGTGAGAGAACTGAGGAATATAAGTGTTAAGGACCCTGTCCAAAGAAAGTCACATATCTGGAAAGAGAACGGAGGAACATTTTGCACAGAGGTTTTATGTCTTCTCATCAGTTCCTCAGTACAGTGTTTTTTTTTTTTTTCATTTTTCTTTTATTATTCATATGTGCATACAAGGCTTGGTTCATTTCTCCCCCCTGCCCCCACCCCCTCCCTTACCACCCACTCCACCCCCTCCCGCTCCCCCCCTCAATACCCAGCAGAAACTATTTTGTCCTTATCTCTAATTTTGTTGTAGAGAGAGTATAAGCAATAATAGGAAGGAACAAGGGGTTTTGCTGGTTGAGATAAGGATAGCTATACAGGGCATTGACTCACATTGATTTCCTGTGAGTGTGTGTTACCTTCTAGGTTAATTCTTTTTGATCTAACCTTTTCTCTAGTACCTGGTCCCCTTTTCCTATTGGCCTCAGTTGCTTTTAAAGTATCTGCTTTAGTTTCTCTGCGTTAAGGGCAACAAATGCTAGCTAGTTTTTTAGGTGTCTTACCTATCCTCACCCCTCCCTTGTGTGCTCTCGCTTTTAGCATGTGTTCATAGTCCAATCCCCTTGTTGTGTTTGCCCTTGATCTAATGTCCGCATATGAGGGAGAACATACGATTTTTGGTCTTTTGGGCCAGGCTAACCTCACTCAGAATGATGTTCTCCAATTCCATCCATTTACCAGCGAATGATAACATTTCGTTCTTCTTCATGGCTGCATAAAATTCCATTGTGTATAGATACCACATTTTCTTAATCCATTCGTCAGTGCTGGGGCATCTTGGCTGTTTCCATAACTTGGCTATTGTGAATAGTGCCGCAATAAACATGGGTGTGCAGGTGCCTCTGGAGTAACAGTCTTTTGGGTATATCCCCAAGAGTGGTATTGCTGGATCAAATGGTAGATCGATGTCCAGCTTTTTAAGTAGCCTCCAAATTTTTTTTCCAGAGTGGTTGTACTAGTCTACATTCCCACCAGCAGTGTAAGAGGGTTCCTTTTTCCCCGCATCCTCGCCAACACCTGTTGTTGGTGGTGTTGCTGATGATGGCTATTCTAACAGGGGTGAGGTGGAATCTTAGTGTGGTTTTAATTTGCATTTCCTTTATTGCTAGAGATGGTGAGCATTTTTTCATGTGTTTTCTGGCCATTTGAATTTCTTCTTTTGAGAAAGTTCTGTTTAGTTCACTTGCCCATTTCTTTATTGGTTCATTAGTTTTGGGAGAATTTAGTTTTTTAAATTCCCTGTATATTCTGGTTATCAGTCCTTTGTCTGATGTTTAATTGGCAAATATTTTCTCCCACTCTGTGGGTGTTCTCTTCAGTTTAGAGACCATTTCTTTTGATGAACAGAAGCTTTTTAGTTTTATGAGGTCCCATTTATCTATGCTATCTCTTAGTTGCTGTGCTGCTGGGGTTTCATTGAGAAAGTTCTTACCTATACCTACTAACTCCAGAGTATTTCCTACTCTTTCTTGTATCAACTTAAGAGTTTGGGGTCTGATATTAAGATCCTTGATCCATTTTGAGTTAATCTTGGTATAGGGTGATATACATGGATCTAGTTTCAGTTTTTTGCAGACTGCTAACCAGTTTTCCCAGCAGTTTTTGTTGAAGAGGCTGCTATTTCTCCATCGTATATTTTTAGCTCCTTTGTCAAAGATAAGTTGCTCATAGTTGTGTGGCATCATATCTGGATCCTCTATTCTGTTCCACTGGTCTTCATGTCTGTTTTTGTGCCAGTACCATGCTGTTTTTATTGTTATTGCTTTGTAATATACTTTGAAGTCAGGTATTGTGATACCTCCTGCATTGTTCTTTTGACTGAGTATTGCCTTGGCTATTCGTGGCCTCTTGTGTTTCCATATAAATTTAACAGTAGATTTTTCAATCTCTTTAATGAATGTCATTGGAATTTTGATGGGAATTGCATTAAACATGTAGATTACTTTGGGGAGTATCGACATTTTTACTATGTTGATTCTACCAATCCATGAGCATGGGAGATCTCTCCACTTTCTATAGTCTTCCTCAATCTCTTTCTTCAGAAGTGTATAGTTTTCCTTGTAGAGGTCTTTCACATCTTTTGTTAGGTTTACACCTAGGTATTTGATTTTTTTTGAGGCTATTGTAAATGGAATTGTTTTCATACATTCTCTTTCAGTTTGCTCATTGTTAGTGTATAGAAATGCTAATGATTTTTCTATGTTGATTTTATATCCTGCTACCTTGCTATAGCTATTGATGATGTCTAGAAGCTTCTGAGTAGAGTTTTTTGGGTCTTTAAGGTATAGGATCATGTCGTCTGCAAATAGGAATATTTTGACAGTCTTTACCTATTTGTATTCCTTTTATTCCTTCTTCTTGCGTAATTGCTCTGGCTAGGAATTCCAGTACTATGTTGAATAGGAGTGGAGATAGTGGGCATCCTTGTCTGGTTCCTGATTTTAGAGGGAATGGTTTTAATTTTTCTCCGTTAAGTATAATGCTGGCTGTAGGTTTGTCATATATAGCTTTTATAATGTTGAGGAACTTTCCTTCTATTCCTAGTTTTCTTACAGGTTTTATCATGAAATGATGTTGGATCTTATCAAAGGCTTTTTCTGCATCTATTGAGATGATCAAGTGGTTTTTGTCTTTGCTTCTGTTAATGTGGTTTATTACGTTTATTGATTTTCGTATGTTGAACCACCCCTGCATCCCTGGGATGAAGCCTACCTGGTCATGGTGAATAATCTTTTTGATGTGTTGCTGAATTCGATTTGCCATTATTTTGTTGAGGATTTTTGCATCAATGTTCATTAAGGAGATTGGCCTATAGTTCTCCTTTTTGGAGGTGTCTTTGCCTGGTTTTGGGATAAGTGTAATACTGGCTTCATAAAATGTGTTTGGCAGTTTTCCTTCCCTTTCTATTTCATGGGACAGTTTAAGGAGGGTTGGTATCAGTTCTTCTTTAAAGGTCTGATAGAATTCAGCAGAGAATCCATCAGGTCCTGGACTTTTCTTTTTGGGGAGACTCTTGATTGCTGCTTCAATTTCATTTTGTGTTATAGGTCTATTCAGGTGATTAATTTCCTCTTGGTTCAGTTTTGGATGATCATATGTATCTAGAAATCTGTCCATTTCTTTAAGATTTTCAAATTTATTTGAATATAGGTTCTCAAAGTAGTCTCTGATGATTTCCTGGACTTCCATGGAGTTTGTTGTTATCTCCCCTTTTGCATTCCTAATTCTACTAATTTGGGTTTTTTCTCTCCTCATTTTAGTCAGGTTTGCCAGGGGTCTATCGATCTTGTTTATTTTTTCAAAGAACCAACTTTTTGTTTCATTAATTCTTTGTATGGTTTTTTTGGTTTCTATTTCATTGATTTCAGCTCTTATTTTTATTATTTCTCTCCTTCTATTTGTTTTGGGATTTGCTTGTTCTTGTTTTTCTAGGAGTTTGAGATGTATCATTAGGTCATTGATTTGGGATCTTTCAATCTTTTTAATATATGCACTCATGGCTATAAACTTTCCTCTCAAGACTGCCTTAGCTGTGTCCCATAGGTTCCGGTAGGTTGTGTTTTCATTTTCATTGACTTCTAGGAACTTTTTAATTTCCTCTTTTATTGCATCGATGATTCATTCTTCATTAAGTAATGAGTTATTTAGTTTCCAGCTGTTTGCATGTTTTTTGTCTTTACTTTTGTTGTTGAGTTCTACTTTTACTGCATTGTGGTCAGATAGTATGCATGGTATTATTTCTATTTTCTTATATTTGCTGAGGCTTGCTTTGTGCCCTAGGATATGATCTATTTTGGAGAAGGTTCCATGGGCTGCTGAGAAGAATGTATATTGTGTAGAGGTTGGATGAAATGTTCTGTAGACATCTACTAGGTCCACTTGATCTATTGCATATTTTAGATCTTGGATTTCTTTATTGAGTTTTTGTTTGGATGACCTATCTATTGATGATAATGGAGTGTTAAAGTCTCCCACAACCACTGTGTTGGCGTTTATATATGCTTTTAGGTCTTTCAGGGTATGTTTGATGAAATTGGGTGCGTTGACATTGGGTGCGTACAGATTGATGATTATTATTTCCTTTTGGTCTATTTCCCCTTTTATTAGTATGGAATGTCCTTCTTTATCTCGTTTGATCAATGTAGGTTTGAAGTCTATTTTGTCAGAGATAAGTATTGCTACTCCTGCTTGTTTTTGGGGGCCATTGGCTTGGTAAATCTTCTTCCAGCCTTTCATCCTAAGCATATGCTTATTTCTGTTGGTGAGATGAGTCTCCTGTAAGCAACAAATTGTTGAATCTTCTTTTTTAATCCATTTTGTCAAACGGTGTCTTTTGATGGGTGAATTAAGTCCATTAACATTAAGTGTTAGTACTGATAGGTATGTGGTGATTCCTGCCATTTAGTTATCTTAGTTGTTTGAAGGTTTGATTGTGTGTACCTAACTTGATGTTACTCTCTACTGTCTTGCTTTTTCTTATCCTGTGGTTTGGTGCTGCCTGACTTTTCATGGTTAAGTTGGTTGTCACTTTCTGTGTGCAGGATCCCTTGCAGAATCTTTTGTAATGGTGGCTTTGTGGTCACATATTGTTTTAGTTTCTGCTTATCATGGAAGACTTTCATTGCTCCATCTATTTTGAATGATAGCTTTGCTGGGTAGAGTATCCTGGGGTTGAAGTTATTTTCATTCAGTGCCCGGAAGATCTCACCCCACGCTCTTCTTGCTTTTAATGTTTCAGTTGAGAAGTCTGCTGTTATTTTGATGGGTTTACCTTTGTATGTTACTTGTTTTTTCTCTCTTACAGCCTTCAATATTCTTTCCTTAGTTTCTGAACTTGTTGTTTTAATGATGATATGTCGTGGAGTAGTTCTATTTTGATCTGGTCTGTTTGGTGTCCTGGAGGCCTCTTGCATTTGTATGGGAATATCTTTCTCTAGATTTGGGAAATTTTCCATTATTATTTTGTTGAATATATTACGCATTCCCTTCGCTTGCACCTCTTCTCCTTCTTCGATGCCCATGATTCTCAAGTTTGGTCTTTTGATGGAGTCAGTGAGTTCTTGCATTTTCTTTTCACAGGTCTTGAGTTGTTTAATTAATAGTTCTTCAGTTTTTCCTTTAATTACCATTTCATCTTCAAGTTCTGAGATTCTGTCTTCTGTTTGTTCTATTCTGCTGGATTGGCCTTCCGTTTTGTTTTGCAGTTCTGTTTCGTTCTTTTTTCTGAGGTTTTCCATATCCTGGCTGTTTTCTTCTTTATTGTTGTCTATTTTTGTCCTGAGTTCATTTATCCATTTATTCATCGTGTTCTCTCTTTCACTTTGGTGTTTATACAGTGCTTCTATGGTTTCCTTTATTTCTTCTTTTGCTTTTTCAAATTCTCTATTTTTATTGTCTTGGAATTTCTTGAGTGTCTCCTGTACATTTTGGTTGACCCTATCCAGTATCATCTCTATAAAATTCTCATTGAGTACTTGTAGTATGTCTTCTTTTAAATTATTCTTGTGGGCTTCATTGGGTCCTTTGGCATAGTTTATCTTCATTTTGTTGGAGTCTGGATCTGAGTTTCTGTTTTCTTCATTCCCCTCTGGTTCCTGTACTAATTTTTTGCTGTGGGGAAACTGATTTCCTAGTTTTTTCTGTCTTCCTGTCATTGTCCTTGGTGTTGTTACTGTCCCTGTACTGTGTGTAATTAAGTATTTTCTAGCTTGTAATAATAACAATGGTAATATTGAGAATGGAAGAGTGAGCTGAGATGGAAAGCAAGAAGTTAAAGAAAAGGGGAAAACAAATATACAGACAAGGGGGAGAAAGCAGAACAAGGTATCAGACAAGAGAGTTTCAAAGGTATAAACAGGGAGTGTTAGTGTACTAATCGACAGTAAGCTGAACAGACAATAGAGAGACAGAGAGAGGATTTAAAATCAAAGATAAAAAAATAAAAAATAAGTATATGAAAGTAATATCTATTTATAAAAATGAATTAAAATAAAATGGAAAATAGAAAATTAAAAAAAAAAAAAAACCAAAAAACTTCCAAGTTTATATGCAATGCAATTTCAGTCTTAATAATTTGGATGTCCGTCTCAATCTCCAGTCCTGGAGTTGGTGCCTCAGATGTTGTTCTGTAGTTGTCTCATCAAAGGGGATGCATAAAGTAGAACAAAACTACACTCACACACACACAGAAGAAAAGAAAAAAAAAAAAAAAGCCCCACCAAGTGTCCCCAGTTCAAATGCAATACAGTTTCAGTAAGTTTTTCGGCTTGCAGGTGTAATTCGGTTGTTCTCTCATCAAAGGTAGGGAGAAAAAGAAAAAAAAGTGTCTGGAGGCAGTTCTGAGAGTGGTATCTGCAACTGTGGCTTGCCTGCCTGCTGCTCTCAGCCTGTAGCTGGCGGCGTTATTTATGCAGATCTCTGGGGTGAGCTAGCACTCACCTGGTCCCACAGGCTTTATTTGTTCAGAGTTCTCCTGTGCCGGGGCCTCTGCCACAGGCTTTCCCCTTTCCAAGCACTGGGAAAGGTGACACTGCCCCACGTTGTCAGGCCTGCGTGTTTATTTACAGTTCACGTGGGAAGTGGGTCTTCCCTCCTCTCACAAGCATCCCCGCTCCTGGTTGCTGGGCGCGCCCCCCTCCCGCCAGAGCCTCTCCGGCCAGCCCGGCTTGTTTATTTACAGTCCCGGGAAGGATTCCCTTCCCCCAATCTTCAGCGCTCAGGGCGCCCCACCCTCTTTCCAGTGTGTCTTAACTGTTCTTATTGCTTAGTACTCAGTTTCTCTTTTTTTCCCGGGTGGAGGTCAGTTTGTCCAGGGGGCTATGCTGCTCTGGCTCAGGCTTGTCTGTGGGGGAACCGCGGTACTGCGAAGCTCACCTGGTCCGCGTCTTCCCAAGCCATATGGGCGCCGGCCACTGGTGGCCCCGGGGGCCCTCCTCGGTTCTCCGTTTAACGTGAAGTGGAGATTCTCTGCGCCGGCTGGAGATGTGGAGGAGTCAAAGTTATGCCTTTTCTCGGTGATTATGCCTGCAAAGTGTGTCTCCAGCGTCTCTCCAAGATTTCACTATAGGAGGCTCGCTTTCTGCTTCCTACCTCTAGCCGCCATCTTGGAATTCTCTAGCCGCAACTATTGGAAGGTAGAACCCAGTATCAACTCTGCAAGGCAAAGCTATTCCTCCTTAATAGTAGTAAAGCTATTTTCAGGTTTGCAGTGTGCCTCTCCTAGTGTGTATATGAGGAAGTGGGGGAGGGGTGGGTGGACAGCAGGGAAGGCTCAGTACAGTGTTTTGTATGGGCATTTGATCCTCACAATGTATGCCTTGTGTGAAAAGTATGACAGGCTTTATTTTGTGGATGAGGAAAGTAAACCAGGGAAAATGAAATGGCATGGGCAAGCTCCTACAGTTAATTAGCAAGAAAGTGAGAGCTGTCACTGAGCCCTTCTGACCCTAGTCCTCTTCTTCCTTTTGTCATTATTGTGCTACTCAACAGTAATCAATTTGTAAATTAGAATGATAACAACAGAGTCAACCAGTGATATGCTTCAGAAATTTCCAACAGGGAAAACAGCATTATTTACAAACTAAGCCTATTAAAATAACTTTTAAATATGAAATACTGGTGTTCAGCTTTCATTTATGTTTCAAAGATCTTAAAACTTAAACTTTTTTTTCAATTCAGAATGAATGAGCAACATCTTTAATGGAGTTTTTTTAAAAGTTCTGGTGTACTATTTATTGAGCTAACAATATGTACTGTACATTTCAAAAAGCTAGAGGGAAGGATTTTGAAAGTTTTTACCATGAAGAAACAATAAATGTTTAGGAGATAGATATGTTTAACTTTTATACAGTAGATATATTTAAACATTAGACAATGTATGAATGCATCGAAGCACCACATTACCCTTACTTCATTAATGTGTAAAATTTTATGTTTTTATGTATTTGTTAAAAACACATTTATTTTGACTTATTCTTTTATTTTTTGATGGTGTTGGAGGCGGAACTCAGGGCCTACTTGCTTGCTTGGCAGGAGCACTGTCACTTGAGCCACTCTGCCAGCCCTTTTAGAGTTAGTTTTTTTTTTAATTTTTATTTTATTCATATGTGCATACAATGTTTGGGTCATTTCTCCCCCCTTCTCCCCACCCCTTCCTTTACCCCTTCTGCCACCTTCCTTATCCCCCCTTACCCCTCACTACCCTGCAGAAACTATTCTGCCCTTATCTCTAATTTTGTTGAAGAGAGAGTACAAGCAATAATAGGAAGGACCAAGGGTTTTTGCTAGTTGAGATAAGGATAGCTATACAGGGAGTTGACTCACATTAATTTCCTGTGTGTGTGTGTTACCTTCTAGGTTAATTCTTCTTGGTCTAACCTTTTCTCTAGTTCCTGGTCCCCTTCTCCTATTGGCCTCAGTTGCTTTTAAGTATCTGATTTAAAAACTTAAACTTTTAATTATGACTAACACTACAGTGGTGTCCTGGGTTGGGGGGCCACTAAGGTTTCAGAAAATTATGCTGATGTTCATAGCTTTTGTAGTTACCTTATTTTCATTCCCATACATTAAATTAGAAATTATTTTTCTTGATTTTTAAGGTTTATCTTTGGTTGCTTAAAGTAAAACCCACTTAAGCAAAGCTCCTTTATTTCTTCTATCAAAAATAATATCCACCTGACTCTACTGATTACTTTAATTTCTATATCTTCAATAGTTCTACCAATTCTTTTCTATTTAACCATAAACATCTTTTTCTCATAGAAAATAAACGTTTCTCCTTTTAAATCTCATATTGTTACATTATACCATCATATTTCTCTCATTTTCTCCAGGGACAAACATGAAACATTGACTACTATTACTAAATGCATCAGTTACCTACATATTGGCTAACTCCATATACCCATGACTTCTCAATAGCATTTGATGTGTTTACTTCTTTCCTTTGTGAAAAGCTCTTCTTCCCTTGGCTTCTGAAGTTACAGTCCCTTTTGAATTTCTCCCAACTTCCATATTTCTCTTTCATCAGACTCCACTGTAGATTCTTCTTCCTATATTCAGTCCTCATTGACTCAACAGATCATACTCTGTTCTTATGCTAGGTACCAGAAATAAAATTGTGATTAAAACCAGATTGTCACTACTCTCATGAAAATTCTCTTTTAACAAGGAGCAAATCATATGAGTCAGGCAGTTCAGAAGGGCTTTCCTGAGAGAGGATGGTATAGATGAAAATCTGAGGGATAAGTAGGAACTGATGAGGTGACAAGAGAATGAAAGAATAATCTGTGCAGAAGGAGTATATAAATAAAAGCTATGGGTCATCAAAAAAAGGTAAAATACAGGTTTAGGGTGAAGAGTCTGGTAGAGACATGGTAATTTTACATTGAAATGTTTCAAGTGGTGAAGTGATGTGATTAGATCTGAATTTGTGGCTATAATCTAGAAAAGAATTGGAGGATATAATCAGGGCACATCACTCAAAGGCAATTGCAGTGGTCTGGCCTAGAGATGAAGGTTGTTTGGTACAGACTGATAGCAGTAGAAATAGAGAGAACAAAGATTTGGATGAAATGTGAGGAATAAGAAAGAAGAAGATTTCAAAAATGGTTTGTGGAATAAATTGTCCTTGAGTGACTTGTGTGGGAATGGCTTAGGGATCCAGACATGTTAGGAGACTAACACTAGTATAGGGAAATGGACACTATTTCCCTCATAATGTCAAGAGAGGATGCATAGGTGAGGGCTCTGGTAAGTTTGTAGGCTTGGAGCCTAGAATGTGAATGGCTTTCTTCTAGTAATTTGTCTTTTACCACAAAAGAGAAAGGTACATTTGACTCTTGAAATTGAAGATGTACATGATAAGATGGTAAACTTGGGAAGTTTAGTGGAAAAAATTAAAAGGAGAATTGAAAATAAAGCTAGGCAAACTTAGAAAAATTGATGGTCAGTGTAATTTTATTCTGAAGTTGAAATTAAATCCTTCATCAATGAAAAGTCTTCTTATTCCTTGTGGAAAATTTTAGCTGGATTTTTGGATAAATATTGGGAGTAAAGGGAAATATATTTTTTCTTTCTCTGGTATACTAAGGCTAGCAGCTAGGGAAATAAAGTACACATATGCAAGATATTGAAAATTTTATGCTGATTCAGTGCTATGAGAATATATAAAAGGAAGTTATGAAATATTTGTTCAAAATGAATCTTCCTAGGATGGCAGTTGAGCACTGTCAAAAGTATATGAAATCTGCAGAAATTCTTAAACATCTCCTTAATAACGAAGGCTGCAATTTGGAAGTAAGGGTAAATCCTGGGAATACTTTTTGCAACTGAGTTCAATAGCAATTAAAATGTTCAGAGTCAAATATTGGTAGTTACCCATTGAAGGTAATATCAGTAAGAGGGATGAGAGTGGACACAGTAGTTTTCTGGGTACGGGGATGAGAACATTTGTTATAGATTATAGCATTATCATGCACAGAGAAGAATCTATACAGAGATGACATTCCTCACAATTCTCAGTTTCTTCCTATTTCTCTCTATGAAATCAATAAATGTACTATGTAAATACCATCTGCCCTTCCTCCAGAATACTACAGTTTTACTTGCATGTGGGGCAATCTAATAGTGTGTTAGCTTGTTCTTGCTGTGACCAATACCTAAAAGAAACAGTTTAAAGGAGAAAAGATTTATTTTGACTCACTGTTTCAGAGGTTTCAGTCCATGCTGACTGATTCTGATGTTTCTAGGCCTGTAGTAAAGCAGCTTATCATGATGGAAGGGCATAGTGGAGCAGAACTGCTCACTTCATGGCAGCCAGAAAGCAGAAAAAGAGATGGGAGGGCCAGGGACAAGGTACCCTTCAATGGCTTGCTCCCAGTGACCTACTTCCTCAAACCAGGCCACAACTCTTATTGCTTTCCAATAATGACATCAGATTATGAACCCATCAATGTGTTAATTCATTAATGAAGTCATAGCTCTCATGATTCAGTCACTTCCCCAAACCCCCCACATCTGAACACTGCTTGTATTGGAGACCAAGTATTCAGTACATGAAGACTTAATAAAGAAATGAAAATTATCTAACATATTGAAATCTGATTATAAAAACTAAAGAGGAAAATTGGCACTGCAAAATCATTCAAATTAAGGAAAACTTGAAAAAATTTTCTCCATTAAGTTTAGAGGAAATAGGAAGAGATAAGAATTTTGAGAAACTATAAATGTGGAGGCCAAGCAGATGAGATCTATGAGTGAAGATAATTATATATCTGAAGAACTTGTCAAAAGAAATGGAATGAAAGCAGTAACAAAAGATGTAAAAACAGGAAACTTTTCCTAGGAAAGGAAGGGCTAGTGGGCTGGTGAAATGGCTCAAATGCAGAGCACTTGCTTGGCAAGTATGAAGTCCTGAGTTCAACCCCCAGTACCACTAAACAAAAAGAAAGAAAAAACACTAGTGACTTAGATAAGTATTTGGGAAACATCTAAAATATGATTGTCTCACCTTGGAAAAACATCAAATAATGTTGTCTGCATTTATTTTTAGACAGTGTGTTGGGATTTAGAAAGCGTTACTATTTGTGAACTGGAATCAAAGAAAAACTTGTTTGGTTACAGCTGGTGATAAGATGTTTTAATCTTTACATTATAAATTTCAATTCCTGTGTAAACTAGAACAATAGGGCCAATGATAATTATA
Organism: Castor canadensis; assembly: GCF_047511655.1. Taxonomy (NCBI): domain Eukaryota; kingdom Metazoa; phylum Chordata; class Mammalia; order Rodentia; family Castoridae; genus Castor; species Castor canadensis. The sequence continues at coordinate 115,571,803 of NC_133405.1, forward strand.
ATCCCACTTATCACAGTAGGTTGTATGAATAAATAAAGAACACAAAAATTCCTCTTTACTATAAACACCTTTGTAGTTCAGCTCATATATTTTTGACTGATGCTTTGATTCAGAACTTCACACTTAAACCATTCCTGTTAAATAAAAGCACCTCAGAGATGGCAGCAGCAAATAAAACATGATTTGAGATACACAACTAACACAATGCACATCCCTTGTGTATTATATGTCTCCTAAAGAAAAATATCCAAAATCTCAGCACGAGTGGCCTATGCTTGTAATCGTAGCTACTTGGGAAGCTGAGATAGGGAAGATCATGGTTTGAGTCCAGTCCATGCAAAAAGTCAGTGACACCCCATCTCAACCAAGAGATGGGCACAGTGATACAAACCTGTCATTTCAAGCTATATGGAAAGTTGAGATTGGGAAGATGATGGTTCCAGACTAGACCAGGTAAAAAATTTGTGAGACTCCCATCTCAACAGAAAAAAACTGGGTGTTGTGGTATGTGCCTTTCATCACAGACACAGAGGGAAACATAGAATAGGGGATAAAGCAAGACCCTATCTCCAAAATACCTAGAGTAAAAAGGACTGGAGGTGTGGCTTAAGCAGTAGAGTGCCCGACTAGCAAATGCAAAGCCCTGAATTCAAACCTCAGTACAGGAAAAAAAATCCAGATATCGTAAGTATTCTACCAAGGAACATGATTATGAGGTAGGCACCATTTGAGTCACTTTCTTCCTTGTCTTCTACACATAACTAATAGCCTAGATCTGTATCATTGTTTGAATGACTCTGCTTAATTAGGTTCATCTGTGAATGGGTTAATATATATTAAATACTTAGTTTGGTTCTCCAGCTAAATAGGAGGCTTCTGGTTAACCAGAAAAGATTTTTATTAGCATATATTAATTGTACAAGGAGTTTCATTGTGATATTTCCATGTATACATACAATGTATTTCATCATATTCATCCCCTCTTTCTCCTGTGTCCCCTTTCCTACCTCCCCTTTTTACAATATTAATGGGTGTCATTATTGTATCTTCTTACAAACACACAATGTTTGATCATATTCATCACCCTTTCTTTTCCCTCTTTCACTCTCAGTGGTTTCCTCCCTCAAACGGTCTCCCATCTTTACATAGATGCCAAAGAGATTTTTTTAGAAAGACAGGTTCTTAGCATTTGCAGCTTTGATTAGATTATGCTGTAGTAAAAACCAACTCATTCTCAATTCCTTATGAAAACAATTATTTTCTTTTCATTCATGTTACATTTTAGCTGTAGTGGTTGAGGCTCTGCTCTATGTGTCTTCATTTCAGGATAACTTCTGAAGGATCAGCCACTATATGAAAGAAGTATTCCACATTACAGAAGGAAAAAGAAAGCACTGAAACATGAAAAGTTTTTTTCCTGTTTCTGTTCAATTGGAATCTATACAACGTCTATTAGCATTAAGTTGGCCAAATCAACTCATTTATCCACATGTTGCTTTAATGAAGAAGGGACATATACCTTTTCAAGGACATTTTTAAAGATCACATGGTAATGGACTGAGCTATATAATCCTTTTATAAGAGCGAAGCATATAATTGGGAAATCTACCACACGTGGAAGAATTAAATGTAAGAAAGCATGAAAGTCATAATGTATAAAACAAGAAGAGAAAGATGTTGAAAAAATACATTGGATAAACAAATACAGCTATGAGTTTTCAATAGAATTATAAGGATAGCAATGAAGTCAGAAAGATTAAAGGAATTAGTAAATCTTTTTCAAAATGCAAATATAAATAATAACAAACCAGTAAGTCATACAAAATAGGATATAATATTTCATACTAATTAGTAAAGGAAAAAAGCCAAATGGTTAACTATTTATACGGTAAAATGCTATTAAATTCAATATTTATTTTTAACAATAATTTTATATAAATTATGAATAGAAAGATATTTCCATGGTATGACAAATGTGTATGTATCAACTCAGAAGCCAATACCACATTAAATATTATACACAATGGCAATCCCATTAAAGTCAGTAAGAAAACAAGAATGCCTTGTATTTCTACTATATTTCAATTTTTTTTCTGGAGTACTTATCCAATGCTATACACTAGGGGGAAAAGTTAGAAGTAAATACTAGAAAGGTGGAGGGAAAAACAATTAGTTTGAAAGTAGTAGCTACATGGAATCTTAGGAAAAGAAACTTTATCAGAATAACAATAAATTTTAATAGAGCAGCTGGTTACAAACTAATACAAAATTAATAGTTTCTATAAAACAATGATTATTGAGTATTATAGAACAAGATCCTTTATTAACATCATAATTTGTGTACCTGCAGTATCTACAACCACTTTTTGGGCAAGCATTCAAAATAAAGTTTACCATACTCCATAGTATATGACTTCATTTTCCTTTCCACAGAAAATTTGATAAAGGATTGGCTCCTGATCAAGGATCCTCTGGATACTTTCTATTTATTGTGAACATACCTAGGGGTGTATTTACTAGAATATCTCAGAAAGTGAGACATACAGAGAAAAAAATGAAGTTAGCATAAACCAAAAATGAGTTGTTGCTTTGAATGGGAGGGAGGAGCAGAGGAGGCAATGAGAGAGAAGGAAGAAGAAGATGCAGACAGAGAAGCAAAAATGGAGGCACTGAATCACAGATGTAGTGGACTGGTTGAGTTACTTTGTCATGCTATCTAGACATTATTTCTTGTTACATAGGGCTTGGTCAGGTAAACTGTAGAAAATTGTAAAAGTGCAACTAAAAAGAGAAGGCAGTCTGAATGTACAACCATGTCCTATCACATAATACTGCCAAACATCAATGCCTTTTACAATAGGAACACAGAATATGACAATAATAAAATACCTATTTAAAGAAAGTTACAATACTTTAAATCAAGAGTAATTGAACAACTAGAGAATTATATATCAGAGCAGAAAATACAATATTTAAAGATGTCAACTGGACAAAATTTCGTGACATTAAAATGTAATTTTAATATCAATGAGGTATTTAGAAATTGGACAAAAGTTTTAAAGTTTCTTTGAAAGGTTCAAATAGATGAGCTACTCCCAAAAATGTATATTTAAGAAATATTCACATGTAAGACATATGCATAAATATATTAATCATGACATACCTTATAATAGTAACATCTGAAATTATCTAGTATATGTAAATACATTATAGTATAGCCACCCTAAGGCAAAGAACAATCATTAAAATATTGTTGTCAGTACTTAAAATACCAAAGTCCTGGCAACAACTTTAATGAGTAATATAGGAAATTACTTTAATGTATTAATTTAATAAATTGTTTACATGATATACATTACTATAAAATCACATTTTAGAAGAGGATTAAAAGAAGTAAAAATGCTCACTATATAATGATGAAGTGTAGTCTTTGGATTACAAAATAGTACTTACAATATGAATCTAATTTTTTAAGGAAAGAATTGTGTGAACTAAAAGAAATCAGTGAACAAGCATAGATACTAAAATATTTGTGCTGTCTCTAGATGGTGGCTCTACAGAGAATTTTATATACTTTTTCATTCAATTACACCAATTCCAATCCAAGTTTTTCCTTAAATACTATATTTACAATTCATGATATAAACTTTATTCCTTTAGTTAAGGGAATTTCTACTGTGTTCACTTCTTCAGGAGACATTCTTATTTATAAGTTCTTAATTCTAACCCACCTTCTCTTCTCCATGCCCACATTAGTTGGATATGTTTCTCATAGGCAATGTTAAGGAGCACTGAAGTCTATCTTCTTTTTTAGATGTAAGCTGCTTAAGTGTACAGGTTATACAAAGTCTATGACTTCTATTCTTTCACTTCAGGTATAAAATGTACTTTCTCAATAAATATAGATGGAAGCATAGAAAGTGCATACATCAGCACACTAAAGAATGCAAATCACCCACTGACTAAATTGTCACTATAAAGAAATTTCCATCACCCGTGCTTCCAACAAAAATGGGTTACCCTTTCATTTATGTTCCCATAACACTTGGCATATCCTAATTCATAAACATTGTCACATTGGTTTTATGATTGTTATTCTCAAGACTGTGACTCTCATATGCAATATGTGTTTTCATAGGCCTAACACTGAGGGATGTTTTTCTCATTGTAAATGTTCAGTAAATGCTTTTAAAATCCATTTCTTTGCAGTGCTAGAGATTGAACCTAGAACCTCTCACATGCTTACATAAGCAGTAAGCTACACCACCCATCCCAGTAAGTGCTTTTAAAATGAAAGATAGATTTAACTGGGGAAGGAAGAATATGAAAATACTGAAGTGGTGTAACAGCAGAGTGGAAAGGATCTTGGGGTTATAAGATTTCAGTTTGTTCTTTTCTGCAAACTAGTCTATAAGACCTTGAAGAAGTTGTTTCTCTTCTTCTATGTGAAAGGAAGCATGTTCAAGCTTCTTCCAACTTTGACAATTGGAATCATGATTTGACATCATCGACTGAATATTAGGATGAACCCAGGACCGGGGTTAGATTTTTAATTTATTTTTATAAGATTATCTTGCCTACAGTGAGATTTTTCCTTAGTCTTGCTGCAAATGAAATTGATGTTTGGACACTGGGAGCAGCAAAATGATCTTGAATACAATTTTTAAATATTGAAAGTGAGGCTGAAAGGGAAACAAGTATATATACACATTTAATTGGTAACAGTCTGGAAACTCATAACTGTTCTTTAGCACAGCTCTATAAAAAGGAAGTACACTCCTTCCACAGTCACAGAAGGACACTTTTTCCAGTAATAGGATAAGTTAAAATATAATTTTTATCATCAATTGCCACTTTTGGGACTATTCACATATCAGAAAGAATCAACACTTTCTCCAGGTAAAATGCAATGTATAAAAAGCTTTCATATTGGTAAATATCTTTTTCTTCCCCTTCTGAAATGACAAGGATAAATTTGCTGAAGTTTTTTACAGTGCAGATGTACTTGGAAACTTTGTGGCTTATAGCAAAGAACCAACGAATGCAAAGTAAACAATGACTGAAGTTTATAACATCATTGAAAACATCCCAGCTTCAATAAGGTTTTCTTATATCTGGACATATTTTTCTAATAATTCTTTACCTGATTCAAGAGAAGAAATGGGGTCCTCTAAGATGTTTAGGTTATAGATGATGATGTTTTGGTCCTCAGGCTCAATCTAGTTCTATGTTTAATGGCAGAAGTCACCAGGGTAATCTGTATTAGGGCCATATTTTGAACTTTGAAAATGGCATTGCAAATTTTTGATAGCAAAAGTCTTATGGATGATGAGAAAAAATTCTATTTGAAAATACTGCTATTTTTTTCTATAAAATAAAATACATCATCTTCTGTTTTGGGGGATAATAAATTATATTTTTAAAAATATTAAAATGAGGCAAAGAGGATTTCAAAACATTTAGCTAATGAATGTTAGAAAGTGATTAAAATATTATAAATAACTCTTTGCAGTATATCCATGTATAAAAATTATAAATACATCCATAGGATGGGATCAGTATGTAGCTTTTTGTTTTTACTTCTCTTTCACTTTCTACTGTTGGTTTTTGTGTATGTGGCATGTGTGTGTATACACATGTGTGCATATATGCTTGTACTCGTTCCACAAGCATATCATTGTATGATAGTTGTCTCTTCTCTATTGTTTTTTGTTTTTGGTGGTACTGAGACTTGATCTCAGACCTTTGCACTTCCTAGGCACTTGAGCCATACTCAAAGCCCTTTTTCACTTTTGTAGTTTTTCAGATAAGGTCTTGTGTTTTTGCCTGTGCCTACCCTTGGACTCTGATCCTCTTGCCTATTCCTTTCAGGTATCTGGGATTATATGTACCACACCCAGTTTGTTGGTTGAGATGGGGTCTTGCTAACTTTTTCCCCCAGCTGGCCTAGAACTGCAAGTTTCTACCTCCTTAGTTGCTGGGATTATAGGCATGAGCCACTACTCAGGTCTCTTCCTTGTCTTTTAAAAAGCATACTTAACTCCTATGTCTTTATATTTGTCTAGAGTTTATCTTTGTTTTTCCCTTTCCTTCCACTTCTGTCTTTCTTCCCTATTTGGCTGTAATATAGATCAGAGTTTGGTGTACTGTGGCCTGTAGGGCGAATTTAGCCCATAGCATCTTCTTGTAAACAGGAATGTATCAGAACACAGCAATTCCCAATGTGTTTACCTATTGTCTATTGCTTGTTACTACAAAGCAAATTTGAGTTGTTGCAATAAGCACTGTGTGATATGGCCTGCAAATCCTCAAATACCATACTATCTGGCCCTTTACAGAAAATGTTTAATTATCCTTAATATAGGTGGTAAATACATCTTTCAAGTATTTTTGTTGCTGAATAAAGAAGCATTCCCAAGGCACACTAAGTACACTCATTCCATTGGGAAATTTCATGAAAAAACTTCCTTGTGGGATAAGTTTGTGGAAGTCTGTAAGCTACAGATCCTGCCTACCTTCAGACTATTTTTATCTTTACTTTTCTTTTTCATTTTATTTTCCTCTCTCCCTCCCCATATCCCTCCCTTCTATCCCCCATCCCTTTCTGTTTTGGACACAGGATCTTACTATGTAGGGTCAGCTGTCCTGGAACTCACTATGTAGCACAGGCTGGCCTCAAACTTGTGATCCACCTACCTCATCCTTCTGAGTGCTGGGATTACAGGTGTGAGCCACCACGTGGAGCATCAACTTCAGGCTTTAAAACACATAAGGAGTTGGGGAGTCTTGATGAATCCTGCAGAAAAAAATCTATTTAAACCGAGTTAGCTCTATTGTTGGCTCTAAGGTGGTTAATCATGGTTCCTTCTTTCACTTTTTTATTTTAGACATGTAATCTTTGTATATATTTATGTGGTCTAATGCAATATTTGGATTCATGTATACATATTGTTTAATGATCAAGTCAGAGTAATTAGCATGTCCATTACTTTAAACATTTAACATTTCTTTGTAGTAAGAACAATCAAAACCCTCTCTTTTAGTTATTTCAAAAAATGCAATACATTACATGAGCTCAGACAGCTCAGTCAATAGAGCCTGGGATTTACAATCTTAAGATTTTTACATACTAAACAACGTCCCTTGGAAGTGGTGTTTAAAACATTCTTTAGAAAATGCTAGAATATTTATTCTTTAATTGGAAGAGTAGATTATCTTATTTATGTTCTAAAATAATTATCCTTCATTGGAAAAGGTCTTTGTGTCCTTATTTCAGATGTGTTAATGGGGAAGGAATAAAGAAGTCAAAGAGCAACAGAAAGGATATTAAATACCTTCCAAAATGGTGAAATATCATATATTGATTTCCGATATATCAGAGAATGTGACCTAGATTCACAACATAAGAGGCACTGTTAGTTAACCTGTAGAAATAGCATCAGACACTTCTTCCAGGTGCATGTAAATATGCTCAAGTAATGGCAAGATTAAATATATTCCTTGTCACTAGGACTTTTTTGGAGGAAGCATAAACTTCTACGGTATCAAAAGTAATGGAAGGGTTAAAAAATAAACACTGTAAGAAAAAGTTCAAGTAATTAGGATTCATTTTTTAGCAAAGATGAGGAAAAGAGAGTGATTTACTGGAAGACTTAAAAACAGGAATTACTAGTGGCCACTGATCTCTACTGAAGCTAATAAAATAATATATTTTATTCACTTATTCTCTGATCACAAACAAGGCCTCATTTCTTCTGTCATTCTTTGAATGAACAAATAACAGCAGAAACACATGGCACTGACATGAAATGATGCACAAATTTAGAGGCATGGAATAGGATGCTGGAGGAAGCTCTGATGAGGGAGTACCTGCCTGTTGGATAGCTGGACAGGTAATGTAGGAGTGTGGGCATCAGAAATGTTTCCAAAGAAGCTGCCTGCCAATATTTCCTGAAAGGAACATCTGTTTCCACATATTGAATTAGGTTGCCTTAAGCTGGTTTTTGTTAAGTTAGTTCTAAGACATATCTGATATTCTGCCCATTCTTTTTTGTTGGTTTGGTTGAGACAGACTTTTGCTATACAATCCTCACTGACCTTGAACTCATGATCTTTCTGCTTCCATTTCCCAAAGGTGGGGTTACAGGCATGTACCTGGGTCATGATTATAAGAAAGGTATTCCATCAATTAAATTGCAAGATGACAGAGCTGAGATCTTTCCTGTTGACAATGCTAATTTCCTTACATTTTCCATTATATCTAGAAGCCTAGCTGTAATACTTCTGTTGGAATAGGATAAGAAGAGATTCTGCTTTGATCCCTATACATTAGAAGGCCTTATTTGGTTCTCTATCAACTTGGACGAGAGGTCCACTTGGAACTCAGGCTCCTCCAAATTTGTTCTAAATCAAATTTGAGCTTGCAAGGCATGCAGGGCCTCTTTCTTAGTTCGAGGGTAGACACTGGTTGTGTTCATTCCTAGGTCTGAGGATTGGCTAAGGGGTGGCTATTTGCATAGCAGGTAGGTGGGTGGAGGATGGAGTTTGGACATATGGGCTGAGTGTTTGATGCCTAAACATACGGGGCCTGTTTCTGTTCTAGTGAAACAGATATTAGGGGAGAAGAAAAGAAGGGAGGTCAGACCCAGTCCAAGTCTTTCTTTACCACTCAAGGCAGGAAGACAAACATATTATTTCTTACCTAGCTTGATTTATAACTTTCTCTTAGACTCACAAATTTTAGGTGCAGCTTGGCCCAGCATAGTGCCTTATGGTCAATTAAATTAACAGCGTCTTGGCTGTTTCCATAGCTTAGCTGTTGTGAATAGTGCTGCAACAAACATGGGTGTGTAGGTGCCTTTGTAGTAACCTGACTTACATTCCTTTAGGAGTGGTATTGCTGTATCATATGGAAGTTCTATTTTTAGTTTTTTAGGAGCCTCTATATTATTTTCCATAGTGGTTGTACTAGCTTACATTCCCACCAGCAGTGTATTAAGATTCATTTTCCATCCACATCCTCGCCAACATTTGTTGTTGCTGATGTTCTTGATGGTAGTTATTCTAACAGGAGTGAGATGGAATCTTAGTGTGGTTTTGAATTGCATCTCCTTTATGGCCAGGAGCAGTGAACATTTTTTCATGTGTATTTTTAGCTATTTGGTCTTCTTCCTTTGAAAATGTTCTGTTCAGTTCAGTTGCCCATTTCTTCATTGGGTCATTGATTTTTGGGGGAGTTTAGTTTTTTTGAGCTCCCTGTATCTCACATGCTGCATGAGCTTGTCCTGGAACCCTAACTGGGGGTGATAGGAGATGCTGGAAAAGACAACAGATGGAAGACAAAACATGCATAAAGCTGGGGCCAGGTAGGCTGTGCGGTCTGATGGAGACACACCAGCCCCCTTCACCTCCAGTGAGTTTATTATATATAGTCGCAACGTGAGGTGGAGAAGAGATTCGTGGGGGAGGGGGTGTGACATTGTAATCCTTGGGAACAGGAGGAACCTGTGACATCTTCTCTCTCAACATAAACATTAAAGTAAAAACAGCTGTACTGCATCTTGCCCACTTCTGCAACTTAGGCTGTGCCAATTTAAGTGTGCAATTTATTGGGCATAGTTATGCTTGCTCCCTTCTGCGGTTTGGGGCTGTGCCAAACTCAAACACACAGCTTATTAAATACACCTGTCTGCTCCCCACACCTATATATTCTGGTTATCAGTCTCTGGTCTGATATATAGCTAGCAGTGATTTTCTCCCATTATGTGGATGGCCTCTTCAATTTAGAGACCATTTCTTTTGTTGTGCAGATTTTTAATTTCGTGTTGTCCCATTTGTCAATCCTTTCTCTTAGTTGCTGAGCCGCTTGAGCTTTACTGAGGAAGTCCTTGCCTATGCCTATTGTTTGCAGTGTATTCCCTGCTCTTTCCTGTATTAGCTTTGAGGTTTTAGGTCTGATATTAAGGTCTTTAATCCACTTTGAGTTGATACTTGTATAGGGTGACAAACATGGACCTAGTTTTAGTTTTCTGCAGACAGATAGCCAGTTTTCTCAGCAACATTTGTTAAAGACTCAAGTGTTGAAACCTTTGGCAGACAAAATGTAATTGTGGATGTACATAGGAAATATAATATTGTATTAATAGTGAAAGAACCATTACATCAAAATTACTCTTAAAGCACACAAACAATAATCAATTCTAATTTAATAAGATGCAGTTAAGGTTCATAATGGCATTATTTGAACAATGGTTCACAGGAAGGAATACATTGCAGTTACAGACCTAAGTAATTAAAAGTTATCCCAGCACTCAGAGGCTGAGGCAAAAGGATCAAGAGTTCAAGGGCAGCCTGGGCAACATAGCAAGAACCTGTCTCAAAAAAAGAAGATAAATTAAAATATATATTCTATAATTGCCTATACGTTCTGAAACTATCTTTAAATCTTTTTTCTTTTCATTTTTTATGGATATATATATTCATTTTTTATGGATATATATATATAGTGTTTGCCACTTTAACAACTTTTATGTGTGGCAGTTGTGTAGCACTATGTGCATTCACATTGATATGTAACCATCACCTTCCAGATTTTCCAAAAATTCTCCAAAATTTTTTCAATTTTTAAAAAGTAAAACTCTGTATCCATTAAACAACTCCCATTCCCTTCTTCTCCCAGCCCCTGGCAGTCCCATTTTCCTTTCTGTCTCTGTGAATGGGACTACGCTAGATACATCATATAAGTGGAACATACACTACTTTTTCCAACATTTCACCTTGGGTAAATTAACTCCTCTAGAGTGCATGGAGATTTTCTCGTGAAGTTTGATATATGACCATTCTAACACTGTGTATACATACACAGAATTCCAAAGTTTCATGAATAACTTATTCCAGATTTAGCTTCAAACTGGAACTTTAGCACTTAAGCAAGCTTGCAAAAAGGAACATTTATAGAGAAAGCAATCTTTTACACTAATTTTCTGTGAGGTAATGTTACCCAGGTGGCTCAAAAGAGTTAATGTATTTCCCTAAGTGCCCAACTTACTACTAGTGAGTAACTGAGGAACTAGAGAGTAAAGAGCCCAGAGCCCAGTGTAAGTTAAGTCAGCGTTTCAACAGCAAATCATACATCTTGCTTATGTAAGTTCTATAATGCCAATGAATCCTTCTCTTTAGAGGATTTACAGCTTAGAGAATGAACATACTGAGTTGCAACTTGGGTATTTGTTTTTGAAGCTTATGTTTAATAGACTTAGTTGTTTACTCCTGACAAAACAGCTGGATTAAATAACATGTGCTTATCCTAACTTTCAGGTGTGGAATGATTTGCCAATTATGCCTCTTGTCTTATGATTGTACCTAACAGCTATCATTATCTCAACTGCTGTTCCTATAACATTAGCAGTGAAAAAATTAAAGAACCTACCTCCTGGGTTGCTCAAGTTGGGGTCCTTGTCTTGACTTTCTTCTTATTTCCATGGAAACATTGTTAAATATTTAAATCAGAGGACCCTCCCTTAAGGGATCCCTGAAACTATAAGAAGCTATTAAATAACCAAACTAATAAACTAATCAAAATCTACTCAGTGATCCACATGGGCAGCAGAGGAGTAGGACTTGACTGAACCTGGAATGAAGATGGGAGTGATAGATTGTGCAATATCTTATGAAAATATTTTTATTTTTGAACGGGTACCATATTCAAAAACTAAGTTCAAAATTAAATAAGGAAAAGTGGCTGATCTTATATAAACTGAGTAAAAGTCTTAAACAGATACTTGACCAGAAAAGTTAACCAAATAGCTGATAAAGATATACAAAGGTGCTCAACTTCATGTCATTAAGAACTACAACTTAAAGCCACAATAAGGTCCTACATCTTAACTGCAATGGTTAAGATGAAAAAGAAAATAACCTCTATTGAGTATGTGGAGTAACTGGGATCCCCATATGTCATAGGTGATGGTATGAAATGGTTCAACCGTTTTAGAAAACCAGCAGTGTCTCCTAACATGAGTATATGCATACCAAATGACCCAGAAACCTCGTTTCTAGGTAAATACTAAAAAGAAAGGCTATATATGTGCATCAAAGACAGGTACTAGAATGTTTATAGCTCTGTTATAATTGCTCCAAAGTAGAAAGCATCCAACTCATCTAGAGTTGAATGGATAATTTCATTGGGAAACATTCACATAATTGATCACCTTATATTAATGAGAATGAATAATCTGTAACTACATATAACAAAAGAGATTATATGACTCTTGTAAAGTAATCTGATATAGAATGTACATGATAAATTCAATAAATGTACAGTAAGAAAAAGCTGACCTATACTGTCAGAAGTAAGACTCATGCTTGATTCCTACCTCAGTAGGAATGATCCAGGTACTGTTTCCATGGCTCTATTAATCTTGTAAAGATGCACTAAATTTTGATATATACACTTTTTTACATATAATTTATTATTAAAACACAATGACAGGTTAGAACTTTGTGATCCAGTATTGGAGGGATTACTTCAGCTCTAGCAAAGTGAATTTGTCAAAGCAATCCACAGTTTTCCAAAGCCAAAAAACATACAGTTATAAGATGTGACAAATATTACTTTCTGTTTGGAGCATCAACTATAATTCAAGATCCAGTCAGAGCTCAAGGAACTGTGAGCACGATTTCACAGGATTGTGGCATAGTTGCTTTTAGAAACTCATAAGCATAAATCTACAGGTTTATTGCCCAATAAGTGCCTACTTCATCACACACTGAAATGATCCCCGTTAGGCTGATTTTGAAAAGCAAACTTTAGAAAGGAGAAGGAAGTGTTTGAAATTCAAGTTGCCAAAATTGAGTCATCAGCTATTAAAAGGTCAGGATTTGGGAGCTGACAATACTAGCAAAGTAAAAATGCCTGCTGAAAACAGAAAACTCAAGCCCCAACCTTGATAAGATTTTCACTAGTACCCAATACCACCTGAAGATGTTTGAATTTTTGGCAGGGACATTGTACCTCATAAACTACATCCCTAAGAGCTTTTCTCACACCTTAGCATGCCCAGGGAGAAATAATGGCTTGTTTGCTCCATATGTATTATGCTCAGTCAACCACACCAAAAGCAAAAGGGAGGCTGTCAGGTTCACTGGGAAGACAGAGCATATGTTGTTCTCATTTTCATTGTTTCCAACATTGTGTTTCCCAATGAACAATCAGTAGGAGCAGAAATGTTGACAGAAACATGATTAAGTGGTCAGGGGTTTGCCAGGATTGGCAAAACATTACCATACTGTGTCCAATGTGGTAGTCACTAGTCACATGTGCCTATTTGAATGCAAATTAAATTTAAAAATTCATATTCTCAGTAGCATCAGTCTCATGTTGGTTACCACATTAAATAGCTCAGACTGTAGAATATTTCCACCTTATAAAATTTTTATTTGGGAAAACTGCCTTAGGCCAAGGATCAAAAATTAAAATCCTGTGGGTGTAATCTACCCTGTTTTTATAAATAAGGTTTCATCAGAACTCAAGGCATTTGTTTACATATTATTTCTGGCTACTCTTGCACTACAATAGCAGTTGAATAGTAGCAATGGTGACTACCTGGCAACAAATTCTAAAATATTTAGTTTCTGGACTTTTACAGAAAACGTTTGCTGACTTCTGCTTCAACAATTTCTTTTTTTTATTATTATTCATTTATTCACATGTGCATACATTGTTTGGGTCATTTCTCCACCCTGCCCCCCTCAGTTCCAGGTAGGTCCTGTTCTGTCCTTATCATTAATTTTGTTGAAGAAAGGACACAAGCATAATAAGAAAGACAAAGCGCTTTTGCTAGTTGAGTTAAGGATAGCTATATAGAAAGATTCCTAACATTGCTTTTGTGTACCCATGTGTTATGACCCATGTTGATTCATCTTTAACTGATCTTTACACTGGTTCCTGGTCCCCTTCTCATGTTAACCTCTGTCGCTTTAAGGTGTCTGTATTTGTTCCTTTGGAGTGGGGACATCAAACCCTTTCATGTTTTGGGTTTTCTACCTATTCCTATATCTCCCGTATGTGCTCTCCCCTTGTCATGTGATCCAAGTCTAACCACATTGCTGCATTTGCCCTAGATCTAAAGTCCACATATGAGGGAGAACATATGATTTTTGGTCTTCTGAGCATGGCTGACCTCACTCAGAATGATGTTTTCCAGTTCCATCCATTTACCTGCAAATGGTAAGATTTCATTCTTCTTCATGGCTGAGTAAAATTCCATTGTGTACAAGTACCACATGTTCTTGATCCATTCATCAGTAGTGGGGCATCTTGGGGCTGGGGATATAGCTCAGTGGTTTGGTGTTTGCCTCGCATGCTTGAGGCCCTGAGTTCAATCCCCAGCACCACAAAAAAAAAAAAAAAAAAACATTGGTCGTTTCCATAACTTGGCTATTGTGAGTAGCGCTGCAATAAACATGGGTGTGCAGGTGCCTCTGAAGTAACCTGTGTTACATTCCTTTGGGTATATCCCCAGGAGTGGGATTGCTGGATCATATGGCAGGTCTATGTTTAGATTTTTAAGAAATCTCCAAATTTTTTCCAGAGTGGTTGCACTAGCTTGCATTCTCACCAGCAGTGGACTAGTGTTCCTTTTTCCCCACATCCTCCAGGATTCAGTCATGAAGGCTTCATTCATGATGGAACAATAAATGTCTTCCATGATAAGCAGAAACTAAAACAATATATGACCACCAAGCCACCACTACAAAAGATTCTCCAAGGAATTCTGCACACAGAAAATGAAAGCAAACAAAACCATGAAAGGGAAGGCAATACCAAACCACAAGAGAAGATTCTCCAAGGAATTCTGCACACAGAAAATGAAAGCAAACAAAACCATGAAAGGGAAGGCAATACCAAACCACAAGAGAAGAAAAGGCAAGAAAGTAAAGAGTTTATATATGTTTTTAGCTGTATGTTATTCAGAGTGCTTAGAGGTCTGCTCCATTAAAAGCACACACACTAAGAAGCCAGGGTCCTGGAGATGAGGCTTTTCTGCAAGCATGGTGCTGGGCTGAAGTGAGGTCCATTATGGGAGAGTTGATATTAGTTCTTCTTTAAATATTTGATAGAATTCAGCAGTGAATCCATCAGGTCCTGGACTTTTCTTTTTTGAGAGGCTCTTGATAGCTGCTTCAATTTCTTTCTGTGTTATAGATCTATTCAGGTGATTAATATCATCTTGGTTCAGGTTTGGGTGGTTGTAAGTTTGTAGAAATCTGTCCATTTCTTCAAGATTTTCAAATTTATTACAGTATAGGCTCTCAAAGTAGTCTCTGATGATTTCCATGGTGTTTGTTGTTATCTCCCCTTTTGCATTTCTGATTTTACTGATTTGGGTTTTTTCTCTCCTCATTTTAGTCAGGTTTCCCAGGGGTCTGTCAAAGGGTATAAAAGTAATAGATTGGATCTTATTTAGTAACTACAGTATATAAGAAATATCATATCACTTTACTTTTCAAAGTTTCAATTCAATTTGATTGTCAGCACCATTAGGCTGCTGGCCTATTCATGGTCCGATGCAACTATCACTTCAGTTTCTCAGGTTCAGATTCCCCTTCCACACTGTCATATAAGTATCTAGTGTTAACCAATTGTGCAACTGGAGCTCCAGGTCCAGCCTCTCTGTGTTGCATAATCCTATTGCTGTCATGGAGGACTTGCTTGGGTGTGGTGAATATATAGTGAGCTAATAGAACAATGAATCCAAAAAACACCAATCCCTTCTCAGTCCAGAGTAATCCCATTGTCCCAGGATCACCCACATTCTCCTCAGCCCCTCTTTTTTTCTAGACCTTAAGAAAGCCCAGGCATATTTCCATCAGGGACTTTGACCAGAAAAGGGTATTTTCCTCAAATACTCTTATCTTCTTAGACAGGAGAAAGGAAACATGCAAACATATATTTAAAAAAAAACTTTTTTTTTGTTGTACTCGGGGTACATTATGGCATTTACAAAAGTTCCTACAATATATCATAGATGAATTCACCCCTTCCATCATTCTCCTTTACCTCCCTCCCCCATTCCTGGAATAGTTTCAGTAGGAATCATTTTTCCATTTACGTATCTGTGTACATAATATTTCCACCCTATTCATCCTCCTATACTCTTTCCTTATATCCTCCCCTTCCCACTGGTACCAATCCCCCCACTTCCAGACAGGACCTGTTTTGCCTTTCTGTTCTCCAGTTTTGTAAAAAAGTGACATTTTTTTTTGTTTAAGATAGTTACACAGGGAGTTTCCTTGTGACATTTTCATGTATATATGTATTATAACCCAAATTGGTTCATCTCCATTTTTCTCCTTTCTGCCTTAGTCCCCTTCTTATAGTGGTTTCAACAGGTTTAAAACTCTGTATTCATTCTTGTATAGAGAGTACATCAACCATATTCACCTTCTTAACTTCCTTCTTTTACCCTCCCTCTCTCTTATGTGACCTCTCCTTAGCATAACCCGTTTTAAAAAAGTAAACTTTAAATAAAAGAGCAACACACAGTAGTATCTCAGTGAATTATCCTTGTGGCAGATGATGCTTTCCAGAGGCACAGCCTAAGATGGAGGTTAGGGTACAAAGCATTTATTAAGAATCAATTTTTGAATAGAAGGAGAAGGAAGCATAACTGGGAGGATGGGAAGCTGAACTGACATTTAGGACCTATGAATCTACCATCAGTCTAGCAAGGAGCTCTGCCATGAGTATTGCCTATCAGAGTTGAGGCAGAAATAGCTGAAGTTTTAACCCTGTCACCAGGAGATCAGCCCTGGAAATGTGACCAGCAGTGAGGCAGATCACAACAGATGAGGCTGACCCTGAAGGAGTTGCCAGGTAAAGGCTACTTGTTAACCACATTCCCTACAGCTGGGAAGCAAGCCTTTTCTTAAAGGGAAATCTGAGGGGCACATTTCCTTATCTATCACAATTCTGCTGCAGAAAGATGGACAGTTCTGTTCTTCAAATATGTAACAAACTAACAATATCTTGTAAATATACAGTAGCTTGGGATCAAGTGGCAAGAATGGACCACAAAGTTAGAACTAGTCTTGTGGGCCATATCCTGTCCATCACCTGTTTATTATAAATAATATTTTATGTGTATTAGGGCTGTCCAGAGTCATGGAACTAATATACACATTATATATACATATACTTATATATTTATATAAATGTATGTATATATTTATTTATATAAATATATGTAAGAGGGAATTTATTAGATTGGCTTACATGACCAAAGACGGAACAGTTCCACAATGGCTGTCTGCAGGCTGGAGAGCCAAGAAAACCAGTATCTGCTCACTTCAAGATTCTGGAAGCTACATAACAAAATAGACCAGTGATGCAGTCATGGTCAGAGGCTGAAGGTCTGGAAGCTCCCTGGAGAGTCACTGGTACAAGTCTGTGTTCAAAGGCTGAAGAATCTGGATTCTGATGGCTATAGCCTAAAACATACCTTCTCAAGATGAGTGCAGCACACATGCACAGGCTTATGCTGTTAGTTGTATCTGAGTTCCCAGCTTATTGGACAGGGTGGGTCTTGTCCACCCAGTTCTTTGATGCATATCGTATATCAATAGTCTGAGGAACCTCGGTAATGGACATAACTAGAAGTGTACGTTGCCAATATTTTAGGTATCTCTCAATTCTGTCAGGTTGAAAACCCAGATTAATCATCACATACTTTTTTTTATGCACAGAAGTAAAATTATTATAGTAAGAAACCTGAAAATATACATACTTAAAAAATATACACTTAAGAATAAGGTATGGTAAATAAATTCTAATATATAATGCTTTCATGTGATTGTTTTATCTCTCATTAGCTGAAAAGACAATATTCAAAATTATCCAGGGTTTTACATATATAAAGAAACACATGAAAACGTTAATTTTGGTTACATCTCACAGTTGAATATAATCATCACATACTTGAACTCAGTTCATTGATTTATGTGGTGTTCCTGCCTGCTTTCTTGCTACAATCGCAGTTTTGAAGGAGATAGTTTGATCTACAATGCTAAAGTGCTTGATACTTGGCCACTGTCCCAAACTGTTCCATGCAGCCTTTATTTAACTGTGAAAAATGAGTAAGAGGAGATCTCAGATTCAAATATCTGTAGAAATTATCAGGTAAGGAATATGAGTGTAGTGACCAATGATATAGGTGAGCAAGCCTACATTGTGTGAATGGCTGGGACTCTAGTCAACTGAAGGGAACGTGTTTGGCTACTTGGAATGCTTCCATGTAGATCTCCAGGTTTAGTCATATCAAAGTTTCCTCTTTTGCCAGACACCTTGTTTTTTTTTTTATAAGCTATAGTTTTAATGTGAAATATAAGAGATTTAAGTGTCAACTAGAAATAAAAAGCAATGACTATTAGAGCCTATTAGAGTCCCACAGATATATCTGTGGGACATTTTCTTTAACTTATTATATGGAGAAGGTGGGCACAACCAGTTATTAAGCAAGAAAATGAAAAACAGTCTTTAAAGTAGGGATGTTCCAACTGAAATAAACATTACATGGGGTTCATAAACAGTATATATAAATATATATGTAAATTGTTTATATATTCTATATATATAGAATATATTTTTAAACAATTACCAGACAGGGCCATGGAGGCAAAGACACTGTGCAACATCAAGGAGATCAAACAACTTCCTCTTCTGACTAATACATACTTCTTTCCTAATGACAACTCTAGCATGTCCTTAATTCTCCTGCCTCTTAGGTAATGGTTATTAAGATACCTAATTACCAAGTGGTTCCTGCTTCCTGAAAGCCTCCAATCCAGAAATGATTCCCTACTTCCTTAAACCCTCCTTAGACTCATTCAGCACAAGCCCAAATTCTCATGGTTTCTCTGACAGGCATTCTTGAAAGCTACAGCAAGTTCAATAAACCTTAACTACGTTTATATTCTAGATGGTCTGTGGCTGGTGAGTTGGGACAAAGATATAGAATGTTTTCAAAAGGTTGCACTATAAGGTTAGCTTAGATAAATATGTAGCTGGTGAGGATATATGGAAGAAGTAGGTGTGGGACAAGGCATAAGCACAAAGAGACAGACAAGCATAGGATTTATTAGGAGACAATGAACTCCACAGTTTGCCAGGAACTCAAGTTAAATGTAGGGCGAGTACTACAGAGAAGTGTGGGGGCAGTGGTCATACAGAGAAAGGGTTTGTCTACCTGGTCAAGGATATTGATAATCCATGATGAGCCCCTGGGAGTTTTTGAAAAGAGAAGGGGATTTTCAGAGTTATGCATTAGACTATTAAGATTTCTTCAAATATCCTGTAGGGAAACCCACAGTGAAGTACTTTCTGGAGATTGAAAAAATCATTTGAACCTATGGGAAGCAGCAGAAAGAGGGGTGACTTGGCTTAAGTTAAAAAAAAACTTCACAAAAGTCCAGCTGCTACTAATAATTGAGTATTTCCTTTTTTGATTTGTTTTGTTTTGGTGAGGCCAGGAATAGCAGTTTAGAGTGTTTAACTGGTTTTCCTCTACTCAATTTTATTAAGCTATCCTGAGCTCTTGAATAGGCAAACTTAGCATTTTTTTTTAGAGCTGAGCTTTCTTTCTCTAGAAGGTTTTTTTCCAGTTTATTTAGCTTAACTTCTCATATTTGATGCTAAACACTCACCAGCTTCTGGGCATGTAGGAAAATAGAAAAAAAATCTCAGTAATTGTGTCTGAAGTTTTCTATTTTGCCTCAGAATATGTGCAGCTCAAAGAAAAACAGTATGAACAAGTTTTCCTGTGTTGTTGGACAATACGCTCAATAATTAACTTGTTGTGAATGCCTGAGGGTATCATGGTCTTCCACAGAATGGCGTGATAGAAAGAAATTTCAGGCAGGATCTCAGAGCAACTAGCCAATGTGACTGTTCTGCCTCCAACCAGCTGTGTGATCTTGTGTGTAGTAATCATGATGATTGACACCCAATATCCATTCTCTCCCAATAATTACTCCAAACTAAATGTATCCAACTTTGGCTATACACTGGAATCACTTCTGCCATTTGCTAATGATTCACATAACACTTAATGATACATAGCCAGGGTGCAGAGCTTCTGGTCTAAACTAGTCATTGTTATGATTGGTTAGTTAATCACTCCATTCTTTATTATTGGTCAATGAGGCTTAATAGCAAAGGAGGGCTATTTTTTTCTGTTTTCCAGTTCTTTTTTATTAGCCTATATTAATTGCATAAAATGATAATTTTCCTTGTGACAGTTTTATATAGCATAGGGTTTTTTGTGGTTATACTGGGGTTTGAACTCAGGGGCTCATATGAGCTTGTTAGGCAGATGCTCTGTTACTTGAGTCAAGTGTCCAAACATTTTTTGCTTTAGTTGTTTTTTGAATAGGGTCTTACATTTTTGCCTGGAGCCAGCCTTAGACAGTGATCCACCTACCTCTGCCTCTCTAGTACCTGGGATTGCAGACACATACCACAATACCTCATTTGTTGGGGTCTCATTAACTTTTTTGACCAGGCTGGACTTGAAACAAGATCATCCCAATCTCTGGCTCCTGAATAGCTTGGATTACAGGTGTGTACTACCATGCCCGGCCTGCATAGGTTAAGTCTTATTGAGTGCTTACTGTATCAATAAGCATAGACAATCTCCTTTGTATGTCTGGCTATTAGTTAGGACAACAGAAGCAATGTGTCTCTCCTCTCTACCAGGCTACCATAGGGCTGCTTCATATGACAGCAGTGATCAAGACCAGCCAAAACAAAAAGACATATGCCCCAATTAACAAGTGCATTCCAAGTCTCTGTGTCGTGCTTATTATTGTTTCCTTGGTCAAAGCAATTTGAGCCCAGAGTCAGTGTAGAAGGGGCTACCCAAGGATGTGGAGGCTTGAAAAATTATTGCAATAATCTACAATATTCACCATGTGCCAGGTAATGTTCTAAACTCTTTACATACAATAAATCACTTAATCTTTGTGAAAACTCAATGAGGTATGCAAGTATACTCATTCCATTTTATAGTTCTGGAAAATGAGGCACAAAATAGTTAAGCAACTAGCTCAAGAAAGGTTACACAGCCACTAAATGACATTATCATTATTTGAACTTGCTCAGCCTGGTACTATATTTCTTTTTTTTCATTAATTTTTTTTAGGATATATTCATTATAGAGGGGGAATTCATCGTGGTAATTCCAAATAGGCTTATATTGTACATCGGTTAGATCACCCCTACCATCTCTCCCCCCGATGCCCCCCCACTTAAAGCTATTGCAAGAGGTTTCTTTTATTTATTTTTTTATTCGTTTATTCATATGTGCATTCATTGTTTGGGCCACTTCTCCCCCCTGCTCCCTGCCCTCTCCCTCTCCCTCCTCCACCCTCGCTTCCAGACAGAACCTGTTCTGCTCTTATCTCTAATTTTGTTGAAGAGAAGACATAAGCAGTAATAAGAAAGACAAAGCATTTTTGCAAGTTGAGATAAGCATAGCTATACAGAGAGGTTCCTAGCATTGCTTCCATGTACAAATGTGTTACAACCCAAGTTGATTCATCTCTAACTGACCTTTTCACTAGTTCCTGATCCTCTTCTCATATTGATCTCTGTCGCTTTGATTTCTGTATTAGTTCCTCTGCAGTGGGGACATCAAACACTTTCATGTTTTGGGTTTCTTACCTATCCGCATACCTCCCATATGTGCTCTCCTCTTATCATGTGACCCAAGACCAACAAAATTGCTGTATTTGCCCTAGATCTAAAGTTTGCTATGAGGGAGAACATACGATTTTTGGTCTTCTGAGCCTGGCTAACCTCACTCAGAATGATGTTCTCCAGTTCCATCCATTTACTTGTGAATGATAAGATTTCATTCTTCTTCATGGCTGAGTAAAATTCCATTGTGTACAAGTACCACATTTTCTTAATCCATTCGTCAGTAGTGGGGCATCTTGGCTGTTTCCATAACTTGGCTATTGTGAATAGTGCTGCAATAAACATGGGTGTGCAGGTGCCTTTGGAGTAACCTGTGTGGCATTCCCTTGGGTATATCCCTAGTAGTGGGATTGCTGGATCATATGGCAGATCTATGTTTAGATTTTCAAGAAGTCTCCAAATTTTTTTCCAGAGTGGTTGTACCAGCTTACATCCCCACCAACAGTGGACTAGGGTTCCTTTTTCCCCACATCCTTGCCAACACCTGTTGGTGGTGGTGTTTTTGATGATGGCTATTCTAATAGGGGTGTTTTTGATTTGCATTTCCTTTATGGCTAGACATGGTGAGCATTTTTTCATGTATTTTTTGGCCATTTGAATTTCTTCTTTTGAGAAAGCTCTGCTTAGTTCAGTTGCCCATTTCTTTATTGGTTTATTGATTTTTCAGCCTGGTACTATATTTCATGCTCAAATCACAACATAGGTAACTGAAGGGTGTTAGGGAAGCTGTTCCTTACTGTTATGAAAGAATCAGAGGAAGGGACAACCCCATTCTTCCTCTGGACATTATCATGGGTGGAAGCGAGAGCTGATGCTGAGAAAGTCATCTTGCAACACACAGTGGAGCCCAGAGCCAACAGAAGTGCCAAGAATCAGAGTTCCAATGCTCTGTGATAAAGCCCATCCTGTTTCTTGTTTTGTGAGATAATGAACTCCATATTTTATAAATAAAAGTAGAACTTTTCTCCTACATGCACTGTAGAGCATTTTCATGTTCTTTCTTTATGGGGAATTTAAACCTTAAAAAAAATGAATGATAGGAGTATAAATAGGGACTGTTAAGGGCTGTAAACCAGTGGGAGGAGGGAATGTAGAAGGAGAAAGTGAAGAGGGAGTGAATATGATCTAAGTACCTTATAATGAAATCTGTTAAATTTTTATAGGGGGATAAAAAAGAGTAATAAAGGGGGGACAATTTGATCAAAGTACATTATATACATGTATGGAAATCACCCACCTTTTCATGCCTCAATGTTTTCATGTATAAAATACCAAGTCTTGAATTAGATCATTGTTAAAGTTTCTTTCTGGCATTAACATTTATTCTTTTAATGACACTCTTGATATTGGGAGCAATTTGTTTATTAATTATGGTAGAAGCTATACACCAGTAAAATGATTGAACTTTGAGAAACATTAGCTTTGTTTTTGTATTTGTTTTCTGTTGCTGCTGTAACAAATTATGACAAACTTAGCAGCTTAAACAACACAGATTTATTATCTTCCACGTCTGTAGGATAGGAATTCAACACAGATGTCACTGGGCTAAGATCAAGGTGTAGGTAGGAACTGCACTACTCTCTGGAACCTCTAGAGAGAATCAGTTTCCTTGCCTTTTCCAACTTCTAAAAGCCATTAGCTTCTTTGTCTTAATCTCCTTTCATCCATCTTCAAAATCAGCCAAGGTAGGTTGAGTTATTCTCACATTATATCTTTCTGACTTTTCTGTCATTGTATTTCTCTCTGACCACAGTCCATGAAGGTTCTCACTTTTTTTTTAACGCTACTGGGGCTTGAACTCAGGGCCTACACTTTGAGCCACTCCTCCAGTCCTTTTTTATGCAAGGGTTTTTTTAGATAGGGTCTTGCAAACTATTTGCTCTGGGCTGGCTTCGAACCATGTTCCTCCTGATCTCTGCCTCCTGAGTAGCTAGGATTACAGGCGTGAGCCACCAGTGCCCAACAGGTTCTTGCTTATAAGGATTTCTTTGATAAGATTGAGTGTACAGGATAATGCAGGATAATCTACTCATATCAACAAACACTTATTCAGATATTCAAGGTAATATATTCACAGTTTTCAAAGATTAAAGCATGAGCATTTTAGAGGACATATTATTCTACTAACCACAACCTTATTGGCAATTGTTTTCACCAAGCAGTTACACACACACACACACACACATACACATATAGAGTTCTTTAATCCTAAAATATCATATTTTTAAATTTCTAATCATTGAGCTACCAAATATTAAATGCAGAAAATCTTTCAAGAGCAGGAAAGCACAAAAGAAATTGTAAAATTGTCCATAACCTATCCTCCAGAGTTAAGCATAACATCTTGGCATATTTCCTTTAGCTTCTGTGCATATAGTATATTTTGAAAAAATAGAATTAAAACTGTCATACATATCTTAGCTAACTTCTCTTTTCATTTACTTTTGAATTATGAACATGCAAAATGCTCCTCTAATTTTTATGGCCACATAGTATCCCATTGTAGACAGAACTGATATAGTTTGTAAAATGAATCATTTGTTGTTGGATATTTACAAAGCTGCTGAACTTTCACTCTTATTAATAGCAAACATTCTTGCACATAAAGTTGCAACAGATAGTTGGACACATTCTTTTTCCTCTCTTTTGTTTTTATTAATGTATATTAATTGTACAAAAGGATTTCATTGTGATATTCCCATACATGCATATAAAGTACTTTGATTAAATTCACCCCTTCTATTACACTTGCTTATTTTCTGCCATTTTAGACAGTTTTTAACTGGTTTCCTTACTCCATTTTCATACATTCTTATGAAGTACTTTGGTCACATTTATCCTCCCTTCATCCTTTTTTCCCTCCCGCTCTCTCTGGTTCCTACACCAAGTAATCCCCCTGTTTTACATTCCTGTTGCTCATTTTTAGATATGAATTCCACACATGAGAGAACACATGTGATATTGGTCTTTCTCAGTCTTATTTCACTTAGCATTATGCTCTCCAATTCCCCCCATTTTCCTGCAAACAACAAAATTTCAGTTTTTTCTTTATGGCTAAATAATATTCCAATATGTAAATATTTTATTTATTTTATTTATTCATTCATCAGTTCATGACACATAGGGTGATCCCAGTTTGGCTATTTTGAGTAGTGTTGCATAAACATGCAGGTGTCTCTATTTGATACTGACTTACATTCCTTTTGTTATATGTCTACGACTGGTATCATATGATCATATGGTAGTTCCATTTTTAGTTTTTGCAGGAAACGTCAACTGATTTCTATAGTGGCTGCACTAATTTACATTCCCACAAACAGTGTATGAGGACTTCCTTTCCCTCCATTCTTGCCAACATCTGTTGTTATTTGTTTTCTTGATGATTGTCAAATGGGATAGGATGGAAACTCAGTGTAGTTTCAATTTTCATTTCTTTTATGGCTAGGATGTTGAACATTTCTTCATGTGCTAATTGGTCATTTGTACTTCTTCTTTTGAGCACTGTCTGTTCAATTCATTTAGACATGTTATTTTTCTGGCAGTATTGGGGTTTGAACTCAGGGTGTTGTACTTCCTAGACAAGTGCTCTACCACTTAAGCCACACTCTCAGTCCTTGGGCACATTCTTTATAATCAAAATAACAGTGATTAAGATCTTTGTTTCAGAGTCTGAGCTTGTTGAATTGGAATTTTACCCCTTTATTTTACTTATTTACTTACTTATTTGTAATTATGGCATTGGGGTTTGAAAACAGAGTCTTGTGTTTGCTAGTCAGGTGCTCTACCACTTGAGCCAACACTTCCAGGTCTTTTGGGCTTAGATAATTTTCAGGTAGGGTTTCATATTTTTTCCCAGACCAGCTTGGACCATGATCTTCTTATTTATGCTTCCTGCATAGCTGGGATGACAGGTATGTACAACCACTCCCAGCTTTTTAATTGAGACGGATTCTCATGAACTTTTTCCCAGGCTAGCGTCTTTGCCAGCACTTGTTTGTTTTCTTGATGATAACCATTCTGACTGGGGTAAGATGGAATCTCAGTGCAGTTTTAATTTGCACTTCCTTCACGGCTAGGGATGCTGAATATTTATTTATTGGCCATTTATACTTCTTTTTTAACCTATTTGATTCATTTACCCATTAGTTAATTGAATTATTTGTACTTTGGTGTTTAATTTTTTGAGCTCTTTATATATTCTGGATATAAATCTCTTGTCCAATAAATAGTTGTCAAAATTTTTCTCCCATTCTGTAGTCTGTCGGTTCACTCTGGTAGTTGTTGCCTTTGATATGCAGAAAAAATTTAATATGATGCCATCCCATTTGTCAATTCTTATTACTCTTTTTCCCTGAGTATTGGAGTCCTGTTCAGGTCCTTCTATAGTAGGTACAAAGTTTTAAGTCTTTCTTTGGTACACTTTAAATTGATTTTTGAGCAGGTGAAAGTTATGGATCTACTTTCAGTCTTGCACATGTGGATTATCTACTTTTCCCAGTACCATTTTTTAAAAGGCTGTTGTTTCTCCAACATATGTTTTTGACACATTTGTTGAAAATCAGTTGTCTGTAGCTCTATGGAATTATTTCTGGGTCCTCTATTTTATTCCATTGTTCTACATGTTTGCTTTTGTTCCAGTACCATGCTGTTGTTGTTACTATGGTTCTGTAGTACAATTTTAAGGCAGATATTATGATATCTTCAGCATTGCATTTTTCTCAGGATAGCATTGGTCATCTGGGGTGTTTTATGATTCCATATGAGTTTTGGGATTGAATTTTCTATTTCTGTAAACAATGACATTGGAGTTTTGGTGGGAACTGTACTGAATCTGTAGATTGCTTAGCTGTTTTTACATATTAACTCTGATACATGAACATGGGAGGTTTTTGCATCTTCTAGAATCACCTTCAATTCATTTTTTCAATATTTTATAGTTTTCATTGTGAAAGTCTTTTACTTCTTTAGTTAAGTTTATTAGATATTTTTGAGGCTGTTTGGAATGAGATGTTAAGCCTGTTGTTATCAACATATAGAAAATCTACTGATATTTGTATGTTGATTTTGTATCATGCCAATTTTAGAAAAGGTTTATCAAATCTAAAGGCCTTTTTAGTGGAGTCTTTATGGACTTTTATGTATAGAATCATATCATTTGCATTTAGGGATAACTTGATTTTTTCCTTTCCTATTTATATCTCTCTTATTAATTTCTCTTGCATGATTGCTCTGGCTAAAAATTGAAGCACTATATTGAATGAGAGTAGAGAAAGTGGACAGCCTTATCTTATTCCTGATTTCAGAGGATACAATATCATTTTCCCCCATTTATTACCATGCTGGCTATAGGGTTGTTTTATGTAGCCTTTATTATTTCAAGGCATCTTCCTTCTATTTCAAATTTAATCAGACTTTTATCACAAAGAGGTGTTGAATTTTGTAAAAGGATTTTTTCAGCATCTATTGAAATGATCATATGGTTTTGTCCTTAAGTCTGTTTATGTACTGTATTACATTTATTGATTTGGCTATGTTAAAACATTTTTGCATATGTGAAATTAAAACCTGATTTTGGTATCAAGGTAAAACTGGCTGCATAGAATGAGTTTGATAGTGTTCCTTCCTATTTTGTGGAATAGTTTGTGGAGCATTGGTGTCAGTTCTTTGAAGATCTGGTAGAACTCAGCCATCTGGTCCTTGACTTTACTTTGTTGGGAGACTATTACTGTTTCAATCTCATTGTTTATTATAGATTGTTTAGGTGGATCATACACTCTTGATTCAAATTTGGTAGGTTATTTGCTTCTAGAAATTTATCCATTTTTTCTAAATTTTCCATATTCTTGTAATATAAGTTTTCAATATATTCCTCAATTGTCCTCAGAATTTCATTGGTATTTGTTGTGATACCCTGTTTTGTCCATGTCTAATTTTATTGATTTGAGTCTTCTACTTCTTTCTTTTGGTTAGTTTGTCTATGGGTCTGTCCATCTTGTTTATCTTTTCAAAGAACCAACTCTTTGCTTTATTTGTTCTTTGTATCATCCTTTTAGTCTCAATTGCATTAATTTCTTACCTATTCTTTATTATTTCTTTCCATCTACACATTTTTAGTTTCACTTTTTCTTGTTTTTCTAAGAGTTTGAGGAATATAATTAGGTTATTTTTTGAGGCATCTTATTTTTTAAAATGTGGGTACTCATAGCTAAAAGTTTTTTTCTCCTCCCTGCCTTTGATGTGTTCCAAATTTCTCATAAGTTGTGTTTTCACTTTCATTTGACCCAAAGAGATTCTTTTCTGATTTTGTCTATTTGGTGTCCTATAAGATTCCTTTACGTGAACGACCTTGAGATAGATCTCAAGGTTTGGGGAGTTTTCTCCTATTATTTTATTGAATATGCTTTCTATTCCTCTAGCTTACACCTCTTCTCCTTCTTCTATGCTCATAATTTGTAGGTGTGGTCTTTAAATAGTGCACAAGAGATCTTGTATGTTCCATTTGTACTTTCTAACTTTTTTCATATCATGGTTTGATTGTTCTGATTCATCTACCTCATTTTAAAGACCTGGTATTTTGTGTTGTACTTATTTTAGTTTATTGGCAAGGTTTAAGACTGAGTTTTTTATTTGGCTTATTGAGCTTTTCATTTCCAGAATTTCAATTTCAATTTTTAGGATTTCTGTATCTTTATTGAATTCCCTTTTCATATACTGCATTTTATTCTTTATTTTATTCAACTGTCCATTTATATTCTCTGGAAATTCATTCAGGTGTTTATTCATGTCCTCTTTAATTTAATTGATCATTCTTATAAACAGTCTTCTGAACTTTTTGAGATTTCATCCACTTTGTTATCTTTGTCCTCTTTAATTTAATTGATCATTATTATAATCAGTCTTCTGAACTCTTTGAGATTTCATCTACTTTGTTATCTTTGGAGTTCATTATTGTGAAGTTATTGACTTTTTGAGGAGTCATGTTGCCTTTTTTCATATTTCTTGTGTTTCTTCATTGCCGTTTGTGCATCTACAGCTAACTTATTGGTTGGAGGTTAATTACCTGTAGTGTTTCAGTTGCAGTATTCTACATGGGTTTAGTATTCTAGGCAGGCACTCTTACTGCTTGAGTCATTCCACTAGCCCTGGTTTGGCATTCTAAATGGGAAGCCAGGGCTTATCCATCAGTTGGGTCTGCCATTCTGGCTTATTTTGTGTTTGCAACTTAAGCTTCCTTCATCCCTTCTCCCTAGGTAGCTGGGACTGGAGTTGCAAACTGCTTCCTACTTTTTTTTGTTGCCTTTCTCTTTCTCCATGCTTTTCAGCTTTCCTATCCCTCTTTCATGATTCACAATGGTCTTTCTCTCTTTCTTTCTTCGGAATATAGTCTCTTCTAATTCATGGAGTCAAGTGGAGGAAGCTTCTAATCTGCCATCTTGTGCTGACTCTAGCCTTTGGTTTTTTTTGTTTTGTTTTGTTTTTAAGATAGAGTCCCACTAACTTTGCCTGGATTGATCTTGAACTCATAATCCTCTTGCCTTCCAAGAAGCTAGGATTACAGACATGAACCACCAGACTTGGCTCCTGGTGATTGTTTTTTGTTTTTTCTATGAAAGCAAATATATCAAGGCATAAAAAAACTCTGGGGCAAACTACAAGTTTGCCCAAAACTCACAAGTTACTCAAAACTCACATGGCTTTTGTTGATTTTTATGTTCACCTTATTTCATGGTTTTATGAGTAATATGTAATTATTTGGTAGAAATTATAGCAAATTCTGTGTCAAAATCTAAATTTTACAGTCTGCAAAATCTCCTCACTTTTTAATTGTAGAGTTTGGAGAGTTGGAAAAGTTTTCATAAAACTAAAAGAAAAAAAGTCCTATGACTTATTATGGATTCGTGGTCTTATCATAGGTCAACGCTGAGAGAACAAAAACCTCTAAGTGGGTAAATAGTTTTGATGACTTTGGTCAAAACATAAAAACTCATAAATTTCTTCCAAAGGATTAGAACTCTGGAAACAAGTCTTCTTATCTTGTAGAGAGGTAGACTATTCTATTTTTTGTTATTAGGGCAATTTATCAAATGAGGAGGCTGGGTTTAAATGATTTCACATTTGCTACTTCAAAAGATTTTCTACTACAAAAGCAAAATGTATGAGAATTACTGGAAAGACTAGCATTATTTTTATGAATACCCAATGATTTTATGTCTATTTTCAAAATTTTAAATATTAACCCTTTTGTAGTAAAATATATATTCTTATCATCATTGCAATCTATACTATCATAGATGCTACAGCAATCTAGTAGAAAGAACATTTGATTCTTGGGCCAGCTCTACAATTACATATCTGCAGAGTTGTTACTTGATGTGGTGGCTATCAATTGTGCACATTTACCTAAGCTGGAACTGTATTTCCAATGTTTCCTTTTTCTTGGTTAGAGTTGACCTCAGGAGAAATTTACATGAAATTTAGAAGGTAAAAGTGAGCAATAGCATTTGTGCTCTGATGGCCCATGTAGGGTCCTGTGCACTGACTGTTACAGTGCACACACATTGCTACCTAATTGCTGGCTCACCTTTTTGGTGCCAACCACCATCAACCTTCAAGTTTTCCAGCCTCATTCAGTCTCTCCAAATTTTGAACTAGGCTTGTGTGTAGTTCAATGACATTATTAAAATATTGTTGAGATTACAGTCATTATGAGACTTTTAGGATGATTATTTGCTCAATAAATCATTGCTATTCTCCTCAATATAGTACTTACATTATGGCAGGCACTGTGCTTTTTTTATGAACTAACCTAACTTAATCCTAGGAATAACCTTGCATGATGCAAAAATCTATGCTCCCATGCTATGTACAGAGAGTAACATGCTGATGTCTATAGTCTCTGTCTTCAAAAAACTTACTATGTAATATAAAACATAGTTTAAGTAAATTATTATAATTCAGGTGTATAATTCTAACATATTTGAATGAATAGCAGGGCATAAAAAATGGACATTGTGGTCTAGAGTAGTTAATATTGGAACTAAAACTGTGGAAGAAAAGGATTGATTTACTTAGAGAAAAAAGGAAGAAGGGCATTCCAGGTAGATAAAATTAAATGGACAAAGGCATGAATATATGAAGCAGCTTGTCACATTCCAGAATATTCTGAAATAGTCAGGCTATTTCAGAATGGCCAGAAACAAAGATCTAAGTGTAAGGGCAAAACAGGGAAGAGAAAGACCAAATAGGGAAGAAAGTGTCAAATTCTTCTGTTCTGATGTAAAATATGGAGACATTATAGGATATTCCAGAGGGTAGTGACATGGTCATATTTGCATTTTATAAGCCTCTAGATCTCTTTTAGCATAGAAAATGTTTGGAAGTTAGACAAGACTAGATATAGGAAAAACAACATACTGGGGAAAAGGAATGAAAAATGGGGATGTAGACTAATCCAAATAAAGCGGAAGCATTGAACTGGAGAAGATACATTGTAGTAGCTTTATTCCTTCGTAGCAGCTTGATGTTCATCCAGGGGTGGCCTGCATTTACTAGGTGAGCACTTCTTGACCTGGATCCTACGACTGGAATGGGTAGGCATTTCTAGGGATTAAATAAAGCCTTGCCAGTATCAAGGATTCTATCAAGGATAGTTTGAGTGTGTCCTCTCCAAAATACAGGTGTTGAAACTTAATGGCCAAAGTGATGGTAATAAGAGGGAGGACCTTTAAGAAGTGATTAAGTTGTCAGGGCTCCACCTATCATGAATGGGGAGAGAGTCCTTCTAACAGAAGCTTCATGTAACATTCATATCTCCCTTTTCCTCTGCCTTCCTCTGTGTGACGATACAGCTTTCCTCCTTTCGGGAGGATGAAGAGACAAGGAATTGTCATGGAAGTAAAAAGCACACCCTCAGTAGACAACTAAGCCTGCTGGTTTCTTGATCTTGGGCTTCCCAGCCTCCAGAACTGTGAGAAAATAAACTTTATTTTTTAAGTTATTCAGTCTCGGGTATTTTGTTACATTCACACAAAGATACTAAGAAGAGAAATATGACCTTGAGCTTGGAGAACTGCTATATACACTGGTAGGAGAGCATAAGCATTTCCTATAGGACATTAAGGAGTTTAAATATCATAGAATCAATACTTAGACTGATAATACCAAGTGGCATAGTGCAAATGTGCTGTGGGTTAGCAAATATGGCTTTGATTCCTGAATCCACCATTCAAATCACATTTGACTAATGTGGTGACATTAGTCAAGATATTTAACCTTGATGATCACCAACTCTCTAATCTGAATAGAGCTTAATAAACCATAACTTGAGGTATTATTGAAATGGTCAAATGAGCTATAACATATATAAAATATTAAGTATATTACTTTACACATAACAGATCATCAATAAAAAATTACCTCCTTCTACCTTTCCATCTATTTCTCCCCATGCCTGCAATTCTATCTATATGTGCAAATGTTACTGTGTTAGCTTTTCATTGTTGTTACAAAATACCCAAGATAAACAACTTTAAAGGAGGAAAGATTTATTTTGGCTCATGGTTTCAGAAGTTTCAGTCTTTAGTTGCTTGGCCCCATTGCTTTGGGCCTGTGATAAGGCAGAATATCATGGTGGGAAGCACATGCTGGAATAGGGCTGTTCAACGCATGGCATCTGGCAAGATGTGGGGAGAACTCTGGGGACAAAATTTCACTTCAAGATCATGTCCCAATGACTTACTTCCTCCAGCCAGGATCCATCTCCTAATGTTTTCACTACCTCCTCATAACCCATTATGATACAAATCCACAATGGATGAATCCCTTGATGAGGTCAGAAGTCTGATGATCCAATCACCTCCCATAGGCCCCACCTCTGAACATTGTTGCACTGAGGACCAAGCCTTCAACATATGTCTTTTGGAGGGACATTTAAATTGCAAATCATAATAGGTGGTATATATGAATATAACACCTATTAATAACCTTATTGCATATTAAATGTGTAATGATGGTGGTAAGTATTTCAGTTTTTAGAAGGATTTGTGATTGCTCTGATTTTGTGATTAATAAGGGTATACACCCCATATCACATGCTTAAAATCTTCCATGATGAATTACATAAATACTGAAATAGCAGCCAAATAATCAGGATGTTGGGGCTTAACTAGAAATGATTTTGAATTTGAATGTTAAAATCTCAGGGTAATATGCTGAATCATTCAGTCTCTAATTATAAGAATCACATTAATCTTCTCTTTTATACATTCTTAAAATTTTAAAATTAGGAGCTGGTTTTCAAAATTCTATTAAAAATACTCAGGTCACTCTGCCCTTGATGTAACAAATCTGAAATGCTTCTGGCCATGCTGGTGGTCTCTAAACTCCTCAGGACTAAAATTGACAGCTGAACTCTGCTCAAGGGACCAGTGGGGAGATTAATGCTACTTTGCATTTTTCCCATTCACAGCATTTCTATTAGACTCAATAATTGACCCTTGTATGTAGATCCTCCACTTGGGAATCACTACAGAATTAATACCTCATAAAATGGCACCTGCTCAATTGTCCCTTCAAAAGTGTGATAAAAATTGCCTAAATTCATAAATGTGATAGAAAATGCTGCCGTAATGATGATAATAGATCTCCTTAGGTCTGTGGTATTTTATCTATTTCCCTGTGAGGTTTCTTTCATCTTTCTTTCATTTCCTTAACTGAAAATATTTCAAAAGTTTGATGTAAAGCCATAAAACGAAGCCATTTGGTACTAAGTCAATCCTCCCTCTTATCCCACTCTAGAGTGACTAGGCATTTTAATTAGTGCAAATCTCTTTTGTCTATGAGTAATTTTAATGAGTGGTTTTGGCAGAGCTGTTCTATATGGCTTTAAACTTGTAAAATGTATTCTAAGTTTTGCTTTTATCCTTTACTGCAATTTGGTTGATTTTCAAATGAGAACAGGAGTGTCTTGGGGCCATTTTACTAAGTTACTCAATGAGTTTGGGTTTCTGAGGGAAAGTGCTGTAGCAGAGGGAGTTGTTTATGGTCAAAATATAATTAGTCACATAGCAAGTCCCAACAAACAGTAGCATAATGTGCCTAGCATTTTCACATGGGTATTTTCACTTCACTTCATTATTTTTCTAATTATGGTAAGAGGGAGACAGGTCAAAAGATATGTGTGCCAAAAGGCCTGGACAAGAATGTTCATAGAAGGTATATTTCTAATAGTCCAAAGATAACTGTATCATAGTATAGTCATACAATAGGATACTATAGAACATTGGGAACGAACATAAATACTCAAAAGTGCAAGGGCAAAATCACAAACAGAACAAATAATATATGAGGTCTGACACAGAAGAGTAAGCATTGAATTTTTTATTTGTACAAAGTTCAAATTTTGGGAACCTAATAAATGGTATTAGAAGTCAAGATAATGGGCATACCAGGAAGAGGGATTTTGATTAGAAGAAGTAAAAGAATAGGTAGTAGTCTGTATCTTTATACAAATATCTGTTATGTGCACTTTGTGAAAAATTCATGAAATTTAACTTACAATCAGTATGCTTCACTGCATACAAATGTATTTTCTATAAAATTTAAATTGGCAGTGCAGGAGTTGTTTATCCATTGGTTCAATTGTTTCTTGGTCATGTTGCGTATGAGAAAGCATAAGGAATTTCTGACTGAGAATGACTGATGAATATAGAAACCACTTTGGCTTATAATTGGATATCAGAAAACTCATTAGCCAGAGTAAAAAAGTGAGCTTAGTCATAAAAGGAAAATACCACTGACTCAATAGGCCAACAATTATACACGAATTGCCAAGTTTATACTGCCCAAAATAGGTACCTCTTCTTGCTCAATGGCACAAATAAGCATGTTAAGAAGGAATAAACTGTTGTCAGTTGGTCAGGGACCTTTGAAAATATTCCTTCAAAAACTGGTCTGCCATCTGGCTAAGAGGTTTACAAGCTCAAAGCTGCATCAATATCTACTAAAAGGACACATGAACGTGAGACAATGAGGAGGAATAAATATGACTATTCTATACTTACCTAACCAGACTGTGAACCTCTGTAGCAAGTCCAGATGCTATAACCTTCTTCAGCCCATCAGGTAAAAGACCTGATAAAAATGAGTCCTGGACATAATACACACAACAAGGAGAGGACTACTGCTGTTCAAAAGAGGTTTACGTTCATTCTTAGACAACATGTTAGAAAACTTTTCTATATGTGAGGTTTAAAATAAAACACTCCAAATAATGCCTCTTGACTTTAGGATTGAATTTGTATTGTAAAATTCACTAGAAATTTTAAATTGTACCTATAACTATTAGAAGGAAAAAGAGAGAAAATCATGACCTTGGTCTCACAGAGCAATGTGTCCACCTGTTATTTACACATATCCACCTCCTTACCAATCCCTTGGTGAAGTGAGGCGCTGAATAAAATACAATTAAGGCATTTAATCAGTATCTATATCATTTGCTTCAACATTCCTATCATTCTTCCTGATGCAGAAAAGTTCTTTGTAATATCTGACATTGTCCAAGTTTATCTTAGCCTGTTGCCAGTGGTACTCCTGGAGACTTCCTAACAGTCAATCCCTAAGTGATAGTTATGTTCAGTGCTTCAAAGAGAATTAGCATGCTCTCATCATAGGTATTCAATCATACTTTAAATTTTTGCTAAGCATAAGATCAACAGAGTGAAGGAGCTAATGTAAAGGATAGTAGCAACTAACATATTATATCCATTAAATACATCACTTATCTTAAGTGTTTAAAGAGAAATGTAAAATGAAAAATTCAATGCCATTTTTTCATTATTTTATTTTATTTTTCTATTATTCATATGTGCATACAATGCTTGGATCATTTCTCTCCCCTGCCCCCACCTCCTCCCTTACCACCCACTCTGCCCCCTCTTTCTCCCCCACACCCCCTCGATGCCCAGCAGAAACTATTTTGCCTTTATCTCTAATTTTGTTGAAGAGATAGTATAAGCAATAACAGGGAGGACCAAGGGTTTTTGCTAGTTGAGATAAGGATAGCTATACAGGGAGTTGACTCACATTAATTTCCTGTGCATGTGCATTACCTTCTAGGTTAATTCTTCTTGATCTAACCTTTTCTCTAGTTCCTGGTCCCCTTTTCCTATTGGCGCCAGTTGCTTTTAAGGTATCTGCTTTAGTTTCTCTGCGTTGAGGGCAACAAATGCTAGCTAATTTTTTAGGTGTCTTACCTATCCTCACCCCTCCCTTGTGTGCTCTCACTTTTATCTTGTGATCAAAGTTCAATCTCCTTGTTGTGTTTGCCCTTGAACTAATGTCCGCATATGAGGGAGAACATAGGATTTTTGGTCTTTTGGGCCAGGCTAACCTCACTCAGAATGATGTTCTCCAATTCCATCCATTTACCAGCAAATGATAACATTTCGTTCTTCTTCATGGCTGCATAAAATTCCATTGTGTATAGATACAACATTTTCTTGATCCATTTGTCAGTAGTGGGGCATCTTGGCTGTTTCCATAACTTGGCTATTGTGAATAGTACTGCAATAAACATGGGTGTGCAACTGCCTCTGGAGTAACCTGTGTCACAGTCTTTTGGGTATATCCCCAAGAGTGGTATTGCTGGATCAAATGGTAGATCAATGTTTAGCTTTTTAAGTAGCCTCCAAATTTTTTTCCAGAATGGTTGTACTAGTTCACATTCCCACCAGCAGTGTAAGAGGGTTCCTTTTTCCCCACATCCTTGCCAACACCTGGCTATTCTAAAAGGGGTGAGGTGGAATTTTAGTGTGGTTTTAATTTGCATTTCCTTTATTGCTAGAGATGGTGGGCATTTTTTCATGTGTTTTTTGGCCATTTGAATTTTTCTTTTGAGAAATTTCTGTTTAGTTCACTTGCCCATTTCTTTATTGGTTCATTAGTTTTGGGAGAATTTAGTTTTTTAAGTTCCCTATATATTCTGGCTATCAGTCCTTTGTCTGATGTGTAGCTGGCAAATATTTTCTCCCACTCTGTGTGTGTTCTCTTTAGTTTAGTGACCATTTCTTTTGATGAGCAGAAACTTTTTAGTTTTATGAGGTCCCATTTATCTATGCTATCTCTTAGTTGCTATGCTGCTGGGGGTCCATTGAGAAAGTTCTTACCTATGCCTACTAACTCCAGAGTATTTCCTACTCTTTCCTGTATCAACTTTAGAGTTTGTGGTCTGATATTAAGATCCTTGATCCATTTTGAGTTAATATTGGTATAGGGTGATATACATGGATCTACTTTCAGTTTTTTGCAGACTGCTAACCAGTTTTCCCAGCAGTTTTTGTTGAAGAGGCTGTCTTTTCTCCATCGTATATTTTTAGCGCCTTTGTCAAAGACAAGTTGGTTATAGTTGTGTGGCTTCATAGCTGGGTCCTCTATTCTGTTCCACTGGTCTTCATGTCTGTTTTTGTGCCAGTACCATGCTGTTTTTATTCTTTTTGCTTTGTAATATAGTTTGAAGTCAGGTATTGTGATACCTCGGCATTGTTCTTTTGACTGAGTATTTCCTTGGCTATTCGTGGCCTGTTGTGCTTCCATATAAATTTAACGGTAGATTTTTCAATCTCTTTAATGAATGGCATTGGAATTTTGATGGGAATTGCATTAAACATGTAAGCCATTGGCTTAGTAAATCTTCTTACAGCCTTTCATTCTAAGCCTATGCTTATTTCTGTCGGTGAGATGGGTCTCCTGTAAGCAACAAATTGTTGGATCTTCCCTTTTAATCCATTTCATCAAGCGGTGCCTTTTGATGGGTGAATTAAGTCCGTTAACATTAAGTGTTAGTACTGATAGGTATGAGGTGATTCCTGTCATTTAGTTGTCTTAGTTGTTTGAAGGTTTGATTGTGTGTACCTAAGTTGAGGTTACTCTCTACTGTCTTGCTTTTCTTTTCCTGTGGTTTGGTGCTGCCTGTCTTTTCATGGTTAAGTTGGGTTTCACTTTCTGTGTGCAGAATCCCCTGAAGAATCTTTTGTAGTGGTGGCTTTGTGGTCACATATTGTTTTAGTTTCTGCTTATCATGGAAGACTTTTATTGCTCCATCTATTTTGAATGATAGTTTTGCTGGGTAGAGTATCCTGGGGTTGAAGTTATTTTCATTCAGTGCCAGGAAGATCTCACCCCACTCTCTTCTTGCTTTTAATGTTTCTGT
Organism: Castor canadensis; assembly: GCF_047511655.1. Classification (NCBI taxonomy): domain Eukaryota; kingdom Metazoa; phylum Chordata; class Mammalia; order Rodentia; family Castoridae; genus Castor; species Castor canadensis. The sequence continues at coordinate 115,609,764 of NC_133405.1, forward strand.
TGAGAAGTCTGCTGTGATTTTTTTTTCTTTTTCTTTTTTTTTTTTTCATTTTTCTTTTATTATTCATATGTGCATACAAGGCTTGGTTCATTTCTCCCCCCTGCCCCCACCCCTTCCCTTACCACCCACTCCACCCCCTCCCGCTCCCCCTCCTCAATACCCAGCAGAAACTATTTTGCCCTTATCTCTAATTTTGTTGTAGAGAGAGTATAAGCAATAATAGGAAGGAACAAGGGGTTTTGCTGGTTGAGATAAGGATAGCTATACAGGGCATTGACTCACATTGATTTCCTGTGAGTGTGTGTTACCTTCTAGGTTAATTCTTTTTGATCTAATCTTTTCTCTAGTTCCTGGTCCCCTTTTCCTATTGGCCTCAGTTGCTTTAAGGTATCTGCTTTAGTTTCTCTGCATTAAGGGCAACAAATGCTAGCTAGTTTTTTAGGTGTCTTACCTATCCTCACCCCTCCCTTGTGTGCTTTTGCTTTTATCATGTGCTCATAGTCCAATCCCCTTGTTGTGTTTGCCCTTGATCTAATGTCCACATATGAGGGAGAACATACGATTTTTGGTCTTTTGAGCCAGGCTAACCTCACTCAGAATGATGTTCTCCAATTCCATCCATTTACCAGCGAATGATAACATTTCGTTCTTCTTCATGGCTGCATAAAATTCCATTGTGTATAGATACCACATTTTCTTAATCCATTCTTCAGTGCTGGGGCATCTTGGCTGTTTCCATAACTTGGCTATTGTGAATAGTGCCGCAATAAACCTGGATGTGCAGGTGCCTCTGGAGTAACAGTCTTTTGGGTATATCCCCAAGAGTGGTATTGCTGGATCAAATGGTAGATCGATGTCCAGCTTTTTAAGTAGCCTCCAAATTTTTTTCCAGAGTGGTTGTACTAGTCTAAAACTCAGATCCAGACTCCAACAAAATGAAGATAAACTATGCCAAAGGACCCAATGAAGCCCACAAGAATAATTTAAAAGAAGACATACTACAAGTACTCAATGAGAATTTTATAGAGATGATACTGGATAGGGTCAACCAAAATGTACAGGAGACACTCAAGAAATTCCAAGACAATAAAAATAGAGAATTTGAAAAGCAAAAGAAGAAATAAAGGAAACCATAGAAGCACTGTATAAACACCAAAGTGAAAGAGAGAACACGATGAATAAATGGATAAATGAACTCAGGACAAAAATAGACAACAATAAAGAAGAAAACAGCCAGGATATGGAAAACCTCAGAAAAAAGAACGAAACAGAACTGCAAAACAAAACGGAAGGCCAATCCAGCAGAATAGAACAAACAGAAGACAGAATCTCAGAACTTGAAGATGAAGTGGTAATTAAAGGAAAAACTGAAGAACTATTAATTAAACAACTCAAGACCTGTGAAAAGAAAATGCAAGAACTCACTGACTCCATCAAAAGACCAAACTTGAGAATCATGGGCATCGAAGAAGGAGAAGAGGTGCAAGCGAAGGGAATGCGTAATATATTCAACAAAATAATAACGGAAAATTTCCCAAATCTAGAGAAAGATATTCCCATACAGATGCAAGAGGCCTCCAGGACACCAAACAGACCAGATCAAAATAGAACTACTCCACGACATATCATCATTAAAACAACAAGTTCAGAAACTAAGGAAAGAATACTGAAGGCTGTAAGAGAGAAAAAACAAGTAACATACAAAGGTAAACCCATCAAAATCACAGCAGACTTCTCAACAGAAACATTAAAAGCAAGAAGAGCATGGGGTGAGATCTTCCGGGCACTGAATGAAAATAACTTCAACCCCAGGATACTCTACCCAGCAAAGCTATCATTCAAAATAGATGGAGCAATGAAAGTCTTCCATGATAAGCAGAAACTAAAACAATATGTGACCACAAAGCCACCATTACAAAAGATTCTGCAAGGGATCCTGCACACAGAAAGTGACACCCAACTTAACCATGAAAAGTCAGGCAGCACCAAACCACAGGATAAGAAAAAGCAAGACAGTAGAGAGTAACATCAAGTTAGGTACACACAATCAAACCTTCAAACAACTAAGATAACTAAATGGCAGGAATCACCACATACCTATCAGTACTAACACTTAATGTTAATGGACTTAATTCACCCATCAAAAGACACCGTTTGACAAAATGGATTAAAAAAGAAGATCCAACAATTTGTTGCTTACAGGAGACTCATCTCACCGACAGAAATCTGCTGTGATTTTGATGGGTTTATCTTTGTATGTTATTTGTTTTTTCTCTCTTACAGCTTTCAATATTCTTTCCTTAGTTTCTGAACTTGTTGTTTTAATGATGATATGTCCTGGGGTAGTTCTATTTTGATCTGGCCTATTTGGTGTTCTGGAGGCCTCTTGCATCTGTATGGGAATATTTTTCTCTAGATTTGGGAAATTTTTTGTTATTATTTTGTTGAATATATTACGCATTCCCTTCGCTTGCACCTCTTCTCCTTCTTCGATGCCCGTGATTCTCAAATTTGGTGTTTTGATGGAGTCAGTGAGTTATTGCATTTTCTTTTCACAGGTCTTGTGTTGTTTAATTAATAGTTCTTTGGTTTTTCCTTTAATTACCATTTCAACTTTGAGTTCTGAGATTCTGTCTTCTGTTTGTTCTGTTCTGCTGGATTGGCCTTCCGTTTTGTTTTGCCATTCTGTTTCATTCTTTTTTCTGTGGTTTTCCATATCCTGGGTGGTTTCCTCTTTAATGTTGTCTATTTTTGCCCTGAGTTCATTTATCTCTTTATTAATTGTGTTCTCTGTTTCACTTTGGTGTTTATATAGTGCTGCTATGGTTTCCTTTATTTCTTCTTGTGCTTTTTCAAATTCTTTTATTTTTGTTGTCTTGGAATTTCTTGAGTGTCTCCTGTACATTTTGGTTGACCCTATCCAGTATCATCTCTATAAAATTCTCATTGAGTACCTGTAGTATTTCTTCTTTTAGATTATTCTTGTGGGCTTCATTGCGTTCTTTGGCATAGTTTATCTTCATTTGTTTGGAGTCTGGATCTGAGTATCTGTTTTCTTCATTTCTCTCTGGTTCCTGTACTAATTTTTTGCTGTGGGGAAACTGGTTTCCCTGTTTTTTCTGTCTTCCTGTCATGGCCCTTGGTGTTGTTGTTGTCCCTGTACTGTGTGCGATAAAGTATTTTCTGGCTTGTAGTAATAGCACTAGTGATATTTAGAATGGAAGGGTGAGAGGGGATGGAAAGCAAAGAAGTTAAAGGAAAAGGGAAAAACAAATAAACAAGTAGAAAAAAACAAAACAAAGAAACAAACAAAAAAGTTTCAAAGATATAAACAGGGAGAAATGGTGTACTAATCAACCATAAGCTGAAAAGGCATTAGAGAGACAGAGAGAGGATTGAAAATAAAAAATAAAAAGAATAAAGATAAGAATAAAAATAAAAAATAAGTAAATGAAAGAAAAAATATATATAAAAAAATAAAATAAAATTTAAAAAAATAAAAATAAAAATAAATCTCCAAGTTCAAATGCAATGAAGTTTCAGTCTTAATAATTTTGGTGTTCATCCCTCAGCCTCCTATCCTGGAGATGGTGCCTCAGATGTTGTTCTGTAGTTGTTTCATCAAGGGGGAAAAATAAAATAGAACAAAACCACACAAAACAAAACAAAACAACAAAAAAACTCACAAAGTGTCCCAAGTTCAAGTGCAATATGGTTTCAGTAAGTTTTTCAGCATGCAGGTGTAGTTCGGTTGTTTTCACATCAAATGTAAGGAGAGAGAAAAAAAAGAGTCTGGAGACAGGTCTGTGAATGTCTATCTGAGGCTGTGGCTTGCCTGCCCACTGCTGTCAGCCTGCTGTTGCTGGTGGCTCTATTTATGCACTGGCCCCACAGGCTTTTTTTACTCAGAGTTCTCCTGTGTGCTCCTGAACAGTTCTCCTGAGCTGCTGCTACAAGCTTTCCCCTTTCCAAGCACACTGGGGGCAGTGACACTGCACCCGCTTTCTCAGGCCTGCGTGTTTATTTATAGTTCACGTGGGAAGTGGGTCTTCCCCCCTCTCCTGTGGAGTTCTTCCCCCTCTGCCACTCTCACAAGCTTTCCTGCTCCTGGTTGCTGGGCACGTGCTACCGCTCCCGCCCTCTCTGGCCAGGTCCAGCTTGTTTATTTACAGTTCTGTGAAGGCTTCCCCTCCCCTGCTCTTTGGCACTCAGGGTGCCCCACCCTCTTTGCTATGTGTCTTTATTGTTCTTATTGCTTATTACTCAGTTTCTTTTTTTTTCCCTGGTGGGGGTTGGTCTGTCTAGGGGGCTATGCTGATCTGGCCCAGGATTGTCTGTGGAAGTACCGCATGCCACTTAGCTCACCTTGTGGTCTGCGTCTTCCCAAGCCATCTGGGTGTGGGCATCTGGCAGCGGCCTGGGGGCCCTCCTGGTTTCTCCGTTCAACATGAAGTGGAGATGCTCTGTGCAGGCTGGAGGTGTGGAGGGGTCACAGTTTTGCCTCTTCTCGGTGGCTTTGCCTGCAAGGTGTGTTTCCAGCATCTCTCCAAGATTTCACTTTAGGAGGCACGCTTTCTGCTTCCTCCCTCTAGCCGCCATCTCTTTGTCTCATTTTTTCTTAAATGAAACTGTTAATACCATTAATAATCACTCCAAAGTAAGGCACAAGTAATTTATAATGCACTTTCTCAACAAAGCATGTGGAAGGCAGTTGAAGACACATTGATAAAAAGTAAGCCTTTTATGTTCTTAAGCCTTCTAAATATTTAGAATTTTTATCACATTTTTCTTACCCAAAACATGACTTTTAGAAAGCTGTCTGATGGGAGGAAAAAGAACAGATTAGAGATACCCACCACATTCCTGCACCTCCACAAATTTGAAACAGAACCTCAGGTACATGGGTACAAGAAGAGATGGATGAATTCGAAAGGCAGAAGTGTTCTTGAGTAAAGGACAGAGTTAGGGGGGCAGGAGAAACCCAGAAATACTGAACATTAACTTTATGAAAGAACCAAAATGGAAATCTCATGCAAGACAACTCTGAAGCTGCCCCATACCCTGAACTCTCCACCCTACATAACCCAGTGGAGAGTGAAAACTTTTCAGGGAATACCTAGAACCCACTACAGGCCTGAGGTTTCTGTCCCATGTACTTGGGTGGGGAGAGCTAGCTATGTGCCAGGTGCCACTTGGCAACCAGAGTAGCAGCCCAACAGACTTGGGTAGAAACCTGTAAACCTTGCTTGAGAAGAGAGCAAGCTGTTTATGTCTTGAACCAACCTGGGAAAAAACCCAACAGAATTATAGGAAATAGTAAATACCTCTCATTTAACCATACAAGAAAATGGTCTTAAGTTTCTGATCAAAAGAAAGAGACAGACTGATTGGATTAAAAACAAGATCCAGCTATTTTTGCAATCTGCAAGAGACACAAAGTGGCAGACACACACAGACTGAAAGTGAAGGATGGAAAATGATATACCCTGCAAGTGGAAAGAAAACAGGAATATCTATATTCATATCTGACAAAGTACACCTCAAGCCAAAATTAGTTAGAAGAGATACAGAAGGTTGCTACATTATTGGTAAAGGGAAGATTCCATCAAAACAGTATAATGATAAAAAATTTTTATGTTCCAAGCATTGGTGCACCCAATTTCTATTTTTTATTCTTGTGCTGTGTGGGAGCACATTGTGGCCTTTACAAAAGTTCTTACAATGTATCAAATATATCGTGTTTGAATTCATCTCCTCCACTGTTCTCGTTTATTCACTCTCCCCCAATTCCTGGAATAGTTTCAACAGGTATCATTTTTGTATTCACATACATGTGAATACAGTTTTTGCACTGGATTCAGCCTCCTACCCCCTTTCCCCACCATCTAGCCACTTTCACTGGTACCAACCACCCCCCACTTCTGCAGGACTTGTTCTGCCTTCCTATTCTCTAATTTTGTAGAAAAAAAGAGAATAAAATGACATTTTGTGTTTGTTTGTGATAAAGGTAGTTACACAGGGAGTTTCCTTGTGATATTTCCATGTTTACATATATTATAACCCCAATTGGTTCATCTCTATTTTTCTTCATTCTACCTTATTCCCTTTCTTATGGTGGTTTCAGCCAATTTAAGAATTCTATAGTCATTCTTATATAGAGAGTATATTGATCATATTCATCTTCTTAGCTTCCTTCCTTTACCCTACCTGTCTTGTATGTGACATCCCTTAGTGTGATCAGTTTTTCATAATATTGTTATATTTGTTTTTTTTTAAATGCCAAGATAAGAAACAATTTATTATAGAGAGAAGAAAAATTTCTCATCCAAAATATAGAAATCTGTACAACTTTGCCACAATCAATATACATGAACTGTACAAATTTACACCAGTTCATAATTTACCAAATAAAAGATGACTAACAAAGTTCACAAAATAGATGGTGGTTTGTGGAAAAGACTTTTACCCAATTAAGTACAAGGAAAGTTACAAACCAGACCTCCACTTTCTAAAAATAAGAAGTTTACTCAGTCTTAGAAAACTACAAGCTAGCAAATGTACAGAGAGCTGGCTGGTGCTAACACCACAGTTGAGACAGTGTCTTTAAAAGGGTCTTTTTAAAAGCCTGTTACCAAGGCAGATTCTGGTCACTTGCTACTTTCAAAGCCAAAAACACAATACAAGGTCTGACCATTTCCCCAGGTCATGCTTACTAGTTTGTCTTTATGTACATTTATACATATTTAAGTGCTAGGTAAAAGTCTTGTGGTAAAATTTCCAGTACTACCATGTTTAAAACGTTGAGCTTTTCTACTGAGCTGCCAAAAATTGATAACAATTTCAAGTGTAATAGTGCAAATTCCTCTGCGAGATCTACTGCAGAGAAAGTTCTTTGAAATACAGATTTTCCTTAAAGGGACTGATATAAAAATTTAGATATCATGTCTGGGAGAAACTGAAACCGCCCTAGGACTTCACTTCCTAGCAAATAAAGTTATCATTTACTTGGACTCACAGGCTATTCAATCATCGAAAGGTACTGTCCAAACTATGGCACTGTTACTTAAAAAAAAATTTTTTTTACCATTCTATCTTGTGCCAGATCTTCACAGCTGTGACATGGTTTAAATTCCATAATCCATCCCCAAGAGGAGCCCACCCAAAGCAAAAATCAAATTTTATCCATCCATTATAAGATGATCCATCCATAGACCATATCTTAACCCGATACAGTCATCATATTGTAGTTTTTGGAAGGGCTTGTTCTGCCCAAGAGAAGTTCCTCCTTACAGCTGATTCTGCTGTCTACCATTTGCACGTTGCTGCTGTTTTGAGTGCTACCTCCTGCTGGTGAGGCTTCATACAGCACACAGATGGAGCCATCCTCTCCGATTCTGTAGGACACTTCATAGGGGTCAACCCAGAGAGTGAGTTCACTTGGGAGAAGTCTGAACAGCTCCTGACTGCTCAGTCCAATCCGCTGGGCTGCCTGTCCAATCAGAGGATCCATTTTATGGTTGATGTGAATACAACGGTAACCTGATCCCTTGCACGGCTTTTCTGGGAACCAGTGATGTTTATAATGTTCTGCCAGCAGCTCCTGCAGGCTCTGGCTGAAGGTCTGCAGCTGTCACTCGCTCGTGAGCCCCTTGGTACGGAGGAACTTGAAGATGAAGGACACAGTGGCGGTGATCTCGCCTATCATGGTGGCAGCCCAAGTGTAGAAGGGATGCATGGGGGCGGCGGACGGGGGCGGCCCGGGGTGGCCAGGGCTCGGCGGCGCGGCCCCGACAGTGGAGCGGCCACCCCGGGCTCCCTCACAGACCAGAAGGCTGCGAGGAAAAGAGGGTATGAGGAGCGGACTGGCTACTTTTTTTTCCCCTTTCTTTAGAGTAAGAAAAAGTTATTTTCGAGACAGGAGGCGGCAGGAGAGAGAAAGAAACGAGCGATGGCGGCCTGGTCACATCGCTCGGACCTCCCCAGCCGCCTCCGCCTCCAGCTCTGTAGCCTCCGAAGACCCCAAGAGTTGCATTTCCAGCTCCAAGGGGCGAAATATATTGTTATATTTGTATAAGGTCTATATTTTATGTATGAGAGAAAACATGTGGCTTTTGACCTTCTGAATCTGGCTAACTTAAGATGATGCTCTTTAGTTTCATCCATTTACCTGCAAATGAAAAAATTTCATTCTTCTTTGTGACTGAGTAAAATGCCATTGTATATAAAAATCACATTTCCTTAATCCATTCATCCAATTTCATTAAAAGTCCCCACTATGGGCAAGACAGCATAGCTACTGTCTGCTGAAAACAAAATATTTCTCCACTCTGGAGAAACTGGTAGTAAGCACAAACTTCAAAGAGAAAAGCAGTGAGCCAAAAAAGTCAATTCTGGCTCCCAGCCCCACCCTGTGGGTGGTAGGGCCTGGTAACTACTCACAGACCAGTTCATCTCAGGACAACTTTGGAGAACCCATCTGCACCAGGAGGCCCATCCCACCAAGAAAACCTAAGATCAAACACTCAAAGCTGCCCAATAGGAAGGGGCAACATCCACTGCTACACAGTCCAACATACCAACCTTAAGAAGGAACAGAGACAAAGAAAGAGACCCTGCCAAAAGTGTCAGCATCTGGATTTGAAATCAGAAGAAAGGGTCCAGAACACTCATTGAACTGACTTTTTATTAAGTATTTTCATTTATATTTTTATTCTTTTCATTTTTCAACTTACTATTACCTCTCTCCCTTTCCTAGTCTGTCCAAATATCAATTTGCTTAGCCTTCTGTTGCTCCACTTTCCTTTCTCTCTTCCATTTGTAATTTTTACTTTTTTCTTTTGTTTTTTATTCTCTTCTCCTTTTATTCCTCCCTTCCTCTTCCCTACCCCTCACTTTCCCTATCTCCTCCACACTAACCATGCACTGAATACTCTGTTATACGAACTATACATATTTCCCCCATCCTTCTTATCCCTCTGCAATCCCTGATGAAAGCACCCTACCCCCCAATGACTGAACTACACCATTACACATATTAGGGCCTTATTACACTATAGCCCCCACATTTCACACTTTTCTCCATCTTCTTTCCTGCTCTTCTAGTGCCATCTTTTAAATTATCTAATTATCTATCTCTATCTAAGCAACTGTTATCTCCTAAATACCTGATGTTGATAGATAATATCATCAAGGGGTTTCTTATATAATATGTAAATAACTGGTTTGACATTAAACTTGTGAATTTGTTAATGCTAAGTTATAACTTCAGGTCAGGGAACAGAAATACAACAACAATCTAGCTAACAGCTAAGCTAGTCAGAGCATAGAAATTAAGTCAAGGAAAGTTAGCAGGTGATTAAAATCCCCAAATAACTAATCAACAACACAGGAGCAAAGAACAAAATAGAAACATAGGGTGAAAAAGAAGGCAGGGGAATACAACTCCACAAAAGACTAGCAATAACATAATAGAGGATATGGTAGAAAGTGAAGGGGATTAACCCCAGTTACTGACAACAGAAGAATGATGATAAAAATGTTCAATGAGCTTAAAGAAGAGCTTAAAGAGAACATGCAAGAGTAACTCAATGAATATCAAGAGAACATGGATAAAAATCTTGAAAACATACAGAAGCAACTAAATCAACTCAGAGAGGATTTCAACAAGCTCCAAAATGAAGGCAAGAAGATTACTAAAAAAGTAGATACATGAATCAAAGAAGACAGAACAAAATATGAAAGAGGAGTATAGCAAAGATATGGAAACTTTCAAAAAAAAATCAAAAGGAAATCTGAAAATAAAATGGCCCTTAAATAAAATAAAAAATACAGTTACAAGCCACTCCAACAGACTAGAACAAGTAGAAGACGGAATTCCAGGGCTGGAGGACAAAATAGATATTGAAGGAAAAATAGAAGAATTCTTAGACAAAAGACTCAAGAGCTGCAAAAGGAATATACAAGAGCTCTGTGACTCCATCAAAAGATCATACTTGTGAATCATGGGTACTGAAGAAGGAGAAGAGGTACAAGCCAAAAGGATACATAATATATTCAACAAAATAATAGCAGAAATTTTTGCAAATCCAGAAAGAAATTCAGGTATAGGAAGCCTCCAGGACACCAAACAGACATGACCAAAACTGAGCCTCCCAACAGCATGATATAGTTAAAACAATTAGCACAAAGAATAAGGAAAAAATACTGAAGAGTGTAAGAGAGAAAAATCAAATAACATATAAAAGTAAACTCATCAAAGTAACAGCAGCTATCTCAACAAAACTTTAAAAGCAAGAAGGGAATGGAGTGAAGAATTTTAAGCACTGAAAGAAAACAATTTGAGCCCTGAGATACTCTATCCAGCAAAACTATCATTCAAAATTTAAGGAGGAATAAAAATCTTCCAGTATAAACAGTAACCAAAACAAAACATAAACACTATATCACCACTACAGAACATACTGAAAGGAATACTACACAGAAGATGAAAAAAAATAGCCACAAAAGGATAGAAATGATTAAATCTCAAGAGAAGACCAGGCAAGTAATCAGAGGGTTGCATAGAATTACTTGCACACACACAAATCCCTACACAACAAAATAAGTAAATGTCAGGATCACCATATACCTCTCAATATTAACACTGAAAGTTAACAGATTCAACTACTCCATCAAAAGACACTGATTGGCAAATTGAATTAAAAAGGAAGACCCAACAATCTGTTGCTTACAAGAAACCCACCTTTATAGACAGAAACAAACATTGCCTTAAGGTGAAAGGGTAGAAGATTATTTACCAAGCTAATGCTCCTCCAAAACAGGCAGGCATAGCAATACTTATATAAGATAAAGTAGACTTCAAACTTAAATTAGTCAGAAGAGACAAAGAAGGTCACTTCACACTAATAAAAGGAACAATACATCAAGAAGAAGTAACAATTGTTAACTTATATGCACCCAATGTCAGTGCACCCAACTTCATTAAGCATACACTACTGGACTTAAAAACACAGATAGATCCAAACACAGTGGTGGTGGGAGACTTAATACTTCTCTGTCTCCAATGGATAGGTCATCCAAATAAAACCAACAAAGAAACTCTAGAATCAAATGACTACAGAATATTCCATTCTGCCCAATGTACATTCTTTTCAGGAGCCCATGGAACCTTCTCCAAAATAGACCATATTTTATGTTACAAAACAAGTCTAAACAAATATAAGAAAATTAAAATAACCCCTTGCATATTGTCTGACCACAACACAAGAAAACTAGAATTCAACAACAAAAGAAACAACAGAAAATAGTCAAACAACTGGAGGCTATGCAACATGTTGTTCCATAATCAGTGGATTATCAAAGAAATATGAGAGGTAATAAAAAATTTCCTGGAATTTAATGAGAATGAATCAGAACCTATGTGACATGGCAAAAGGAGTCCTAAGGGGAAAGTTTATAGCCATGAGTGCATATATTAAAAACATAGAAAGTTTTCAAATAAGCAACCTAATGCTGCATCTAAAGTTCTTAGAAAAAAAAAAGCTAAAACCAAAACAAGCAGAAGAGAAATAAAAATAAGAGCTGAAATCAATGAATTGCAGACCAAGAAAACCATACAAAGAATCAACAAAACAAAAAGCTAGTTTTTGAAGAGATAAGCAAAATTGACAAACCCCTGGCAAATCTGACTAACATGAGGAGGAAAGACCAAATGAATAAAATCAGAAATGAAAAAGAGGACATAACAACAAACACAAAAGAAATCCAGGGAATCATCAGGGACTACTTTGATAACCTATATTCAAATAAATTGGAAAGTCTAGATGAAATGGACAAATTTCTAGACACATATAACCATACAAAACTGAAACAAGAGGATATTAATCACCTAAACAGATGTATAACATGCATGGAAATTGAAGCAGCAATAAAGAGTCTCCCAAGAAAAAAAGTGAAGGAATTGATGGATTCACTGCAGATTTCTACCAGACCTTTAAAGAAGAACTAATACCAATACTCCTCAACTTTTTCCATGAAATTCAAAGGGAAGGAACATTGTCAAACTCATTCCATGAAGCCAGCATCCCACTCATGTCAAAAACAGATAAAGACACAACAAAAAAGAGAATTAAAGGCCAATCTCTTTAATGAACATCAGTGCAAAAATCCTCAATAAAATACTGGCAAACTGAATTCAATAGCATATCAAAAAGATCATACACCATGATTAAGTCTGTTTCATTTCAAGGATGTAGAGATGGTTCAACATATGTAGATCATTGAATATAATACAGCATATTAACAGAAGCAAAGACAAAACAACATGATCATCTCAATAGATGTAAAAAAAAAACCTTCAATGAAATTCAATATCCCTTCATAATAAAAGCTCTGATGAAACTAGGAATAAAAGCAATGCACCTCAACATAACAAAGGCTATATAGGACAAGCTTATATCCAACATCATACTAAATGTGGAAAAACTGAAACCATTTCCTCAAAAGTCAAGTACAAGACAAGGGTATCCACTCTCTCCACTCCTATTCAACCAGGTCTTGGAATTTCTAGATGGAGCAATGCAATCAGAAGAAGAAATAAAAGGAATGCAAATTGAAAAGGAAGTAGTCAAACTACCCATGATCCTATACCTAAAATACCTCCCCAAAACCCACCAAAATAAATAACTTCAGCAAAGTAGCAGAATATGAAATCAATTTACAAAAATCAGTAGACTTTCTACACACTAACAATGAACAGATTGAGAAAGAATATAGGAAAACAAATACATTTCAATAGCCTTAAAAAATACCTAGGAATAAACATAACAAAGGATATGAATGACCTCTACAAGGAAAACTATAACCCATTGAAGAAGAAATCAAAGAAGACTACAGAAGGTGGAAAAATCTACCATGTTCATAGATTGGTAGAGTCAACATAGTGAAAATGGCAGTATTACCAAAAGCAATCTACAGTTTCAATGCAATTCCCATCAAAATCCCAATGACAGTCATCACAGAGATTGAAAAATCAGCCCTAAAGTTCACTTGGAAGCACAAAAGACCATGAATACCAAGGCAATACTAAACAAAACCAGCAATGCTGGAGGTATCACAATACCCGACTTCAAACTACACTATAGAGCTGTAGCAACAAAAACAGCATGGTACTGGCACAAAAACAGATATGAAGACCAGTGGAACAGAATAAAAGATCAGATATGAATCCACACAGCTATGCCTACCTGATTTTTGACAAAGGTGCCAAAAACATACAATAGAGAAAACATAGCCTCTTCAACAAATGTTGCTCAATAACTGGATATCTGCATACATAAAACTGAAACTAGATCCATGTCTGTCACCTTGTACAAATATCAACTCAAAGTGGATCAAAGACCTTAATATTAGACCTGAAACTTTGAAGCTAGTGCAGGAAAGAGCAGGGAATATACTGGAATTAATAGGCATAGGCAATGACGTCCTCAATAGAACTCAAAAGGCTTGGAAACTAAGAGAAAGGATTGACAAATGGGACTACATGAAATTGGTACCATTAGAATGCTTCTGCACAGCAGAAGAAATCATCTCTAAATTGTTGAGGCTGCCCACAGAGTAGAAGAAAATCTTTGCCAGCTATCTATCTAACAAGGTATTGATAACCAGAATGCACAGGGAACTCACCCAATGAAGATATGAGCCAAAGAATTGAATAGAGCTTTTTCAAAGGAAGAAGTCCAGATGGCTGAAAAGTAGGTGAAGAAATGCTCAATATCCCTGGCCTAAAGACAATGTAAATCAAAACCACATTAAGATGCCACCTCACTCCTGTTAGAATGATTATCATCAAGAACACAAGTAAGAACAAATGTTAGCAAGAATGTGAGGAAAAAAAAATCCTCATACACTGCTCTTGGGAATGTAAGTTAGTACAACTATGGAAAAAAGCATGTGGGATCTTCAAAAAACTAAAAATAAAACTGTCATATGATCCAGCAATTCCACTCCTAAGGATATATCCAAAAGAATGTAAGTCAAGTTACAATAAAGTCACCTGCATACCTATGTTTATTGCAGCATTATTCACAATAGATAAGCTATGATGACCCACTAGTGATGGATGGATCAAGAAAATCTAGTATTTACTTACAATGGAATTTTATTCAGCCACAAAGAAAAATGAAATTTTTTCCTGTGCAGTTACATGGATGGAACTGGAGAATATTGTTTTAAGTGAAGATATCCAGGTGCAGTAGGTCGAAAGCCACATGTTTTCTCTCATATGCAGAATATAGACCTAATACAAATTCAGCAATTCTATGAAAAACAGGTCATGCTAAGGAGGTCACATATGGGAGGGTAAAAGAATGAAGTTAAGCATGTGAATATGGTAAGTGTACTCTCTATACAAGAATGAGTACAGAATTTTTTAAACTGGCTGAAAGCACCATAAGAAAGGAATTAAAGTAGAAAGAAGAAAATTAGAAGAGATGAATCAAATTGGGTTATAATACATATATACATGGAAGTACCACAAGAAACTCCCTGTGTAGCTATCTTGAACAACCAAAAATGTCAGTTTTTAATTCTTCCACAAAATCAGAGAGATAGGAGGTGGAACAGGTCCTGTGAGATGGGATTGGTACCAGTGGGAGTGAGGAGGAGGTGGGGAAATGGTGAAGGAGGGTGAATATGGTGCAAACACTGTGTACACATTAATGTAAATGGAAAAATGATATCTGTTGAAGTTATTCCCAGAAGAAGGAATGGAAATTGAAGGAGAATAGTGGAGGGGTGCATGCAAGTATGATATATTTGATATATTGTAGGAACGTTGGTAAATGCCACAATGTATACCCAACCAACAAAATTAAAAAAGTAAAATAAAGAATTTGAAGGAGGATCCAAGATGGTGACTACAGGACAGAAGCAGACAGTGTGAGCTCTGTAAATAAAAATTTTTTTTTCATTATTTAGAGAATACTTTATTAGTTTCTGTAATCAAACCCACATAGATAAGACCTTACATATTTAATACAGTGCATTACCCCTGTACAAATGGAAAAAAAAATTAAGTTTAACGTTTCTAGACCAATATGGCTATTAATTTCTGTACAATGCCAACTCAACACAGTAAACCGGGATACTTTTTTCCAAAGTTGACAGCACAGCTAAAGTTTCCAAAAATTCAAATTATATATATATGTATATATATATATATTTATATTTATATAAAAAGACCAATAATAGCAGTATGTTATGCATCAATAGCAGCAACAGCTTTTCCAGGTTCTGCAGTCATCTGAACAAAATTATAGAGACATCTAGCACACTCCATTAAAACAACAAAAAAACCAAACCAAACCAAACCAAAACAACAACAAAAAAAGTGAAAAAGTAAAAAAAACAAAACCCCAGAAAACAGCAATTTTCTGTTACTGTTGTGGTACCTGGCATGTAAATAAAAATTTTGCTGAGACTATGGAGCCACACTTGGCAGAAAAAATCACCAAGAAGAATCAAAACTCCGACACCCTGAACCCCCAGCCCATACAAAGCCTCTCCATGCCACATTACACTGAGAAAAAAAGAGGGCACCCATGCCACCAGACATTGGCTCCAAACCTGCTTTGGAGATGCAGGTTTCCAACAGGTTTTCACCTGTTGCAGACCAACAGGTGAGCAAGTATTCCCACAGTTACCCCTGGGATAATCTACCACAGCCCCCTGGGCAGACTGACCCCTATATTGCAAAAAAATCTTAATAATAAATAAGGAACTGGAAAGGATACTCAGCAAAGGGGGCAGGGGGCACCAGAGAAGAGGGGGGAAACAAGGAGCTGATCTCCATGTGAATGTTCAGGAAATAAAGACTGGAAAGGCAGACAGGCTAAGAGTGGGTAGGTGATAAGTCACTGCCTGAAATAGGGCAGATAGCAACCTACAAAGCTCATCTCCTGAGACAGTGAGCAGCATCCAAAGTCAAATGACATTGCAAAGTTGAAAAACAGTCAGCAAATCAACATAACACACTGACAGCAGAGAGCTGGCTGATGGATCTCTGACCTTGCCCGAGAAAAAGGGCACGAGGCAAAGAAACAAGCCCCAGTAAACCAACAGAGTGAAAACCCAACTCCAAAGCAGGACAGCTACTGGGCCACAGAGCTGATCTCCAGAACCTGAGGACAAGCCACACCTCATTAAGGGAGGAACTGACTAAGCAGCTGCCACTGAAAGATAGGAAAAAAACCTGGTGTGTCTTCCCAAAAACCTGGTGAGACTAAGAGAGCTTCTGCTACAATACCAACACCCAGACTGGTTGCTGAAAGAGTAACACCAGAATTACTAAGACTGAAATTCTATAGATCCTGAACCTGGAATTTTTTTTATGTGTTTGTTTGTTTTTTTCCCTGTTTGTTTGTCCACTACCTCTCCCTGTTGATTTCTTTGGTTCTTTCTTTGTTTTATCTTTTTCTTTTTCTTTCTTTCTTTGTTTTATTCATTTTACTATTGTAAGTTAGCTAATACTAAATTACACAAAACCAGGGACAGAAACAGCACCCAGGGAAACGATGGGAAGACAAAAAAGGGATGGAAACCATTCTCCCCCTAAAAATAAATTAATACAGGATTCAGAAGGAAATGTAGAAAACAGAAACCCAGTTCCAGACTCCAAGAAAACAAAGATAAACTATGCCAAGGAACCCAACGAAGCTCACAAGAACATCCTGAAAAAAGAATTCCTGCAAATACTCACTGACAATCTCATGGAGATGTTACTAGACATGGTCAACCAAAGCATACAGGAAGCACTCAAGAAATTCCAAGACAACAAAAATAAAGAATATGAGAAGACACAAAAACAAATAAATGAACTCATAGGAGCCCTAAATAAATGCCAAAGTGAAACAGAGAACACCATAAATAGAGATGAATGAATTAAGGACAAAAATTGACAATATTAAAGAGGAAGTGACACATGATATGGAAAACCTCAGAAAAAAGAATGAAACAGAAATACAAAACACAATGAAAGGCCACTCCAGAATACTAGAACAAGCAGAAGACAGAATCTCAGAGGTATTAGTCAAACAACCAAAGACCTGTGAAAGGAATATGCATGACCTCACCAACTCCATCAAAAGACCAAACCTGAGAATCATGGACATTGAAGAAGGAGAAGAGGTGCAAGCAAAAGGAATTTGTAATATATTCAAGGAAATAATAACAGAAAATTTCCCAAATCTAGAGAAAACTATGCCCATTCAGGTACAGGAAGCCTCCAGGACACCAAACAGACTTGATCAAAATAAAACTACCCAATGATATGTTATCATTAAAACAACAAGAGAATAGAGAAAGAATATTGAAGTCTGTAAGAGAGAAAAAACAACTGACATAAAAAGGTAAACCAATCAAAATCACAGCAGATTTCTCAATGGAAACCTTAAAAGCAAGAAGAGCATAGAGTGAGGTATTCCAGGCATTAAACGACAATAAATTCAACCCTAAGATACTCTATCCAGCAAAACTATCATTCAAAATAGATGGAGCAATAAAAGTCTTCCAAGATAAACAGAAACTAAAACAATATATGACCACCAAGCTACCACTACAAAAGATTCTTCAAGGAATTCTGCACACAGATAATGAAAGCAAACAAAACCATGAAAGGACAGGCAGTACCAAACCACAGGAGAAGAAAAGGCAAGAAAATAGAAGTAACATTGATTCAACTGCACACAATCAAACCCTTAAACAACAAAAACAACTAAATGACACGAATCATCACATGCCTATCAATGCTAACACTGAATGTTAATAGACTTAATTCCCCCATCAAAAGACACCATCTGGCAAACTGGATTTAAAAAGATCTAACAATCTGTTGCTTACATGAGACCCATCTCATCGACAGAAACAACCACTGGCTTAGGGTGAAAGACTGGAAGAAGATTTACAAAGCCAGTGGCCCCCCAAAACAGATGGGAGTAGCAATACTTATCTTGGACAAAATAGACTTCAAGCTTACATTGATCAAAGGAGACAAAGTAGGACACTCCATACTAATAAAAGGGGAAATACACCAAAAGGAAATAACAATTATCAACCTACATGCACCCAATGTCAATGCACCCAATTTCATCAAACATACTCTGAAGGACCTAAAAACATATATAAATTCTAACACAGTGGTCATGGGAGACCTTAATACTCCAATAGATCACCAATAGATAGATCATCCAAACAAAAAATCAATAAAGAAATCCTAGAACTAAATCACACCATAGATCTGTAGCTGATGTCTACAGAGTATTTATTTCATCCAGCTTTTGCACAATATACATTCTTCTCAGCAGCCCATGGAACTTCTCCAAAATTTATCTTATCTTAGGGCACAAAGCAAGCCACAGCAAATATAAGAAAGTAGAAATAATCCCATGCATTCTATCTGACCACAATGCATTAAAACTAGAATTCAACAACAAAAACAGCAGTAAAAAACATGCAAACAATTGGAAGCTGACCAACACATTGCTCAATGATGAATGGGTCATTGATGAAATAAAAGAGGAACTTAAAAAGTTCCTGGAAGTTAATGAAAATGAAAACACCACCTACCAGAACTTATGGGACAGCAAAGGCACACCTAATAGGAAAGTTTATAGCCAGGAGTGCATATATTAAAAGGACAGAAAGATCTCAAATTAATGACCTAATGCTACATCTCAAACTCCTAGAAAAACAAGAACGAGCAAAACCCAAAACAAGCAGAAGAGAAATAATAAAAATAGGGCCAAAATCAATGAAATAGAAACAAACAAACAAATAAAAACCATACAGAGAATCAATGAAACAAAAAGCTGGTTCTTTGAAAAAATAAATAATACTGACAGACCCATGGCAAACCTGACTAAAATGAGGAGCGCAAAAACTCAAATCAGTAAAATCAGAAATGCAAAAGGGGAGATAACAACAAACACCACAAAAATCCAGGAAATCATCAGGGAATACTTTGAGAACCTATATTCTAATAAATTTGAAAATCCTGAAGAAATGGACAGATTTCTAGATACTTATAACCATCCAAAATTGAACCAAGAGGATATTAATCACCTGAATAGACCTATAACACAAAATGAAATTGAAGCAGCAACAGAGTCTCCCAAAAAAGATAAGTCCCAGACCTGATGGATTCTCTGCTGAATTGTATCAGGCCTTTAAAAAAGAACTAATACCAACCCTCCTTAAACTGTTCCATGAAATAGAATGGGAAGGAACAATGCCTAACTCATTCTATGAAGCCATTATTACACTCATCCCAAAACCAGACAAAGACATCGCCAAAAAGGAGAACTATAGGCCAATTTCCTTAATGAACATTGATGCAAAAATCCTCAATAAAATAATAGCAAACCAAATCCAACAGCACATCAGAAAGATCATTAATCTGACCAAGTCAGCTTCATTTTTGGGATGCAGGGGTTGTTCAAAATATGCAAATGTATGAATTTAATACTGTACATTAATAGAAGCAAAGATGAAAACTTCTTAATCATCTCAATAGATGCAGAAAAAGATTTGAACAAGATCCAACACCACTTCATGATAAAAGCTCTAAGAAAACTAGGAATAGTTTGAAAGTACATCAACATTGTAAAAGCTATATATGACAATCCTACAGACAACATCATATGTTCTCCCTCATAGTAAACTTTAGATCTAGGGCAAATACAGCAATACTGTTGGACTTGGGTCACATGCTAAGGGAGAGCACATACAGGAGGTATGGGGATAGGTATGAAACCCAAAACATGAAAGTGTCTGATGTCCCCACTGCAGAGGAGCTAATACAGAAACCTTAAAGCGACAGTGGTCAATATGAGAAGGGGATCGGGAACTAGTGAAAAGGTCAGGTAGAGATGAACCAACTTGGTTTGTAACATATTTGTACATTGAAGTAATGCTAGGAACCTCTCTGTATAGCTATCCTTATCTCAACTACCAAAAACGCTTTGTCTTTCTTATTATTTTTTATGTCTTCTCTTCAACAAAGTTAGAGATAAGGGCAGAACAGGTTCTGCCTGGAAGCAAGGGGTGAGGGAGGGAGAAGGAATGTGTTGGGGGCAAGGGGGAGAAGTGGCCCAAACAATTTATACACTTGTGAATAAATGAATAAAAACTTTAAAAAGAGAATTTGAAGGCAAAAAATCATCCCCACTATTATACATAAAGGGGCAGATAAGATAATAATGGGTGACTTCAATATTCCACTATCCAAAAGTTTCTGTGAAGAAAATTTATTTAAAGTTAAACTACACCATAGATCTAATGAACTTCATAGACATTTGCAGAGTATACCATCCAACAGCAATAGAACACTTATTGTTCTTAGAAGTCCATGGTTCTTTCTCTGAAATAGATCACCTTTTAGGCCATAAACACTCTTTTTTCTTTTTATGGCAGTATAGGGGACTGAAATCAGGTCTTCACACTTCGAAGGCTCTATCATTTGAGCCACTGTGCCAGTCCCCCATAAAACAAGTCTTAACAAATATAAGAAAATTGAACCGGTTCCTTATGTCTTATCAAATCATAATGAAATTAGATATCAATAGCAAGGAAAAATATAGAAACTACAAAAATACATTAAAATAAGCAATACACTTTTGAGTAATCAGTAGATCATTGAAGAAATAAGGGAGGAAATTTAAAAATTCATTGAATGAAATAAAATGAAAATAAGACATTCCGGAACCTGTGGGATGAATCAAAGGCAGTTTTACAATAGAAGATTATAGTTATGATTGTGTATAATAAAACATCAGCGAGATCCTCAAATAAGTAACTTAATGATGCACCTCAAGCACTTAGAAAAACAAGCCTAAAACCTCCAAAATTAGCAGATAGAAAGCAATTATACAGATCAGTGTAGAAATTAATTAAATGGAGACTACAATAGTAATGCAAAGAACCACTGAAACAATAGGTTAATTCTTTGGAAAAACAAACAAGATTGACAGTTCCTTAGCCAACCTAAGCAAAAGAAAGAGAAGAACCAAATTAATAAAAATAGAGGTGAATAGGGAGATATAAGAACAGATACCAATGAAATTTAAGGGATCATAAGGAAATATTTTGAAAACTTATAGTCCAATAAGTAGAAAATATACAATAAATTGCTAAATTTCTACACACTTGAAGCTAACCAAAATTGAACCAAGAGGAAAAAAAGACATTAAGAGATCTATAATTAGTAGTGAAATTACAGAAGTAAAAAGCCCAGGACCAGAAAGATTCACTGATGAAATCTACCAGACCTTTGAAGAAGAACTAACACCAACACTCCTCAAACTATTCCATAAAATAGGAAGGAACATGACTAAATTTATTCTATGAAGCCAGTATTACCTGATGCCTAACCCAGTAGGGACAGGAGAAAGGAAGGAAGGAAGGAAGGAAGAAGAAAGAAAGAAAATTATACACCAATTTCCTTGATGAACATAGATGCAAAAATTCTCAATAAAATACTTGCAAACCAAATTCAGCAGCACATTGAAAACATCATACACCATGATCACATTGTTTTTATATGGGATGCAATGATGTTTACCATAGTTAATCAATAAATGTAATAGAGCATATAAGTAGAATCAAGATCACAAATCATGTGATCATCTCAATAGATGCAGAATAAAACCTTTGACAAAATTCAACAGTCCTTCATAATAAAAGCCCTGAAATAATTAGGAACAGAATGGACATATCTCGACATAATAGTGCCTTCTTAGCGCAGTAAGAAGCGTGTCAGTCTCATAATCTGAAGGTCCTGAGTTTGACATAATAAAGGTTGTATATGACAAACCTATAGGCAATGTCATCATAAATGGAAAATTGAAATTGTTTCCTTTAAAGTCAAGAATGAGACAAGCGTGTCAAATTTAGTGTCTGAATTCTTAACCAGACCAAAAAAGGCGAGAAAAAGGAATAAAAGAGATGTAAATAGTAAAGAAAAAATGAAATTATCCTCATTTGCAGATGAGATGATCCTATACTTAAAAGATCCAACACTCCACCAGAAAAACAGATATAACGTATACTTTTTGCATAGTAACAGTATATAAAATCAGCAGTAGTTTTTTCATATACCAAGAATGAACTTATCTAAGGAGATGAAATTAAGGATCTTTATAAAGAAAACAGTAAAACACTGAAGAAAGAATTTGAAGAAGACACCAGAAGATGGAAAGACTTCCTTCCCCCACCATGTTCATGGATCAGCAAAACTAATATTGTGAAAATGGCTATGCTACTGAAAATAACCTACAGATTCAGTGCAATTCCCATGAAAATCCCACTGACGTTTTTCACAGTAATAGAAAAAACAATCCTACAATTCATATGCAAGCACAAAAGATGCTGAAGAGCCAAAAAAAAAAAAAAAAGAAAAACCCTGAGCAAAAAGAGCCATGCTGGAGACATTGTCACAGTACCTGTCTTCATATTGTATTATAGAACAACAGTAACAAAACAGCAGCATGGTATGTAAGAAAATGAAAGACAGCTAGACCAACAAAATAGAATAGAAGACCTAGAAACAAGTCCACACAGCTACAGCCCACTGATTCTCAACAAAAGTGTCCAAAACATATGTTGGAGAAATGACAGCCTCTTAAACAAATGGTGCTTGGAAAATTGAAAGTTAATCCCTGTCTTCACCTGGACAAAAATAAATTCGAAGTGGATCAATTGCTGGTGGAGTGGCTCAAGTGGTAGAGTGCTTGCCTTGGAAGCCTGAGGACCTGAGTTCAAACACCAGTAGCAAAACAACAACAACAACAAACCCAAAATGGATCAAAGACCTTAATGTCAGACAAGAAACTGTGTTTTGTGCCAAGTAGAGGAAAATAGGGTATATACTACAAGATACATAAGAAAGGACTTTCTGAATAGGACTCCAATAACACAGACAGCAAGAGTTGACAAATGGGATTTCATCAGAATAAAAAGCTTTTGCACAAAAAGGGAACAAGTATCAGAGTAAAGAGACATCCTATAGAATGGGAACAATATTTTGCCAGCTATTCAACAAAAGATTAATATCTAGAATATATAAAGAGCACAAAAATGAAACATCAAGAGAACAAATAACCTAATAAATAAATGGTCAATTAAAAAGAACAATTTAGAAAAGAAAAAGATGCAAATGGTCAATAAACACATGAAGAAATACTCAACATCCTTAGCTATAAAGGAAATGCAAATCAAAACAACATTGAGGTCCTATCTTGCCCCAGTCAGAAAGGCTACAGAAAACAAATGAGGTCAGGTGCAGTGGCTCAATCCTTAAATTTTAGCTACTCAGGAGGCAGAGATCAGGAGGATAGCCATTCAAGGTCAACCAGGGCAAAAGTTTTCAAGCCCCTCATCTCGGTCAATGGCTAGACATAGTGGGATAGGAGAACTTCCCACCTTCTGTAGTCTTCTTTGATCTCTTTCTTCAATAGTTCATAGTTCTCCTTGTAGAGGTCATTTACATTCTTTATTAAGTTTATTCCTAGGTATTTGATTGTTTTAGGCTATTGTAAATGGAATTGTTTTCCTATATTCTTTCTCACTTTGTTTATTGATAGTGTATAGAAAAGCTATTGAATTTTGTAAGTTGATTTTGTATCCTGCCACATTGCTGAAGCTGTATATGGTGTCTAGCAGTTTTGGGATGGAGATTTTTGGGTCTTTGAGGTATAGAATCATGTCATCTGCAAATAAAGGTATTTGAATATTTCTTTACCTGTTTACATTCCTTTTATTTCTTCTTCTTGCCTTATTGTTCTGGCTTGGAATTCCAGGACTATGGTAAATGGGAGTGGGGAGAATGGCCACTCTTGTCTCGTTCCTGACTTTTCGGGAAATGGTTTCAGTTTTTCTGCATTAAGTATGATGTTGGCTATAGGTTTGTCATATAAAGCCTTTATAATGTTGAGATAAATTATTTCTCTTCCTAGTTTTCTTAGAGTTTTTATCATGAAGTGGTGTTGAAACTTTTCTGCATGTATTGAGATGATCAAGTGGTTTTTGTCTTTGCTTCTATTAATGTACTGTATTGCATTTATTGATTTGCATATGTTAAACCATCCCCGCCTCCCTGGGATGAAGCTGACTTGGTCATGGTGAACAACCTTTCTTATATGTTGTTGGATTCGGTTTACCATTATTTTATTGAGGATTTTTGCATTTGTGTTCATTAAGGAGACTGGCCTGTAGTTCCCCTTTTCAGATGTGTCCTTGTTCAGTTTTGGTTGGTGTTGGATTCAGAGAATGAGTTAGGCAGCGTTCCTTCCCTTTCTATTGCATGGAAAAGTTTAAGGAGTGTTGGTATTAGTTCTTCTTTAGAGGTCTGGTAGAATTCAGCAGAGAATCCATCAGGTCCTGGACTTTTCTTTTTTGGGAGACTCTATTGCTGCTTCAATTTCATTATGTGTTATAGATCTGTTTAGGATCTCTTGGTTCAGTTTTGGATGGTCATAAGTATCTAGATATTTGTTATTTCTTCAAGATTTTCAAATTTATTGGAATATAGTTTCTCAAAATAGTCTCTGATGATTCCCTGGATTTCCATGGTGTAGTTGTTATCTCCCCTTTTTCATTTCTGATTTTACTAATTTGGGTCTTTTCCCTCCTCATTTTAGTCAGATTTGCCAAGGGCTTGTCAATCTTGTTTATTTTTTCAAAGAACCAGCTTCTTGTTTCATTGATTTTTGTTTGGTTTTTTGGGTTTCTATTTCATAAATTTTGGCCCTTATTTTTATTATTTCTCTCCTTCTGCTTGTTTGGGTTTTGCTTGTTCTTGTTTTTCTAGGAGTTTGAGATGTAACATTATGTCATTTATTTGAGATCTCTTGGTCCTTTTATTATATGCTGTCATGGCTATAAACTTTTCTCTTTAGAGTGCCTTTGCTATGTCCCATAGGTACTGGTAGGTGGTGTTTTCATTCTCATTAGCTTCCAGGAATCTTTTCACTCCCTTTCTTATTTCTTCTATGACCCACTTAACATTGGGCAATGGCAATGTGTTATTCAGCCTCCAATTATTTGCATATTTTCTGCTGTTGTTTTTGTTGTTGAGTTCTAGTTTTAATGCATTGTAATCAGATAGAATGCATGGGATCATTTCTATTTTCTTATATTTGCTGAGGCTTGCTTTGTGCCCTAAGATATGATCAATTTTGGAGAAAGTTCCATAGGCTGTTGAGAAGAATGTGTATTGTGTGGAAGTTGGATGAAATATTCTGTAGACATCAGCTAGGTCCATTTGATCTATGACGTCATTTAGTCCTAGGATTTCTTTATTGATTTTTTGGTTTTTTGACCTATCTATTGGTGATAGAGGGGTATTAAATTCTCCCACTACCACTGTGGTAGAGTCTAAATGTGCTTTTAAGCCCTTTAGTGTACATTTGATGAAATTGGGTGCACTGACGTTGGGTGCATATAGGGTGATAATTGTTATTTACTTTTGATGTGTTTCCCCTTTTATTTGTATGAAGTGTTCTTCTTTGTCTTGTTTGACCAATGTAAGTTTGAAGTCTACTTTGTCTGATATAATTATTGTTACTCCTGACTGCTTTGGGGGGCCATTGGCTTGGTAAATCTTCTTCCAGCCTTTCACCCTAAGCAGTGTTTATTGCTGTCAATAAGATGGATGTCTTGTAAACAACCAATAGTGGATCTGCTTTTAATCCAGTTTTCCAAATGGTGTCTTTTGATGGGGGAGTCAAGTCCATTGGCATTCAGTGTTAATATTGATAGTATGTGGTGATTCTTGCCATTTAGTTGTTTTTGTTATTTAAGCATTTGATTACATGCAGCTGTATCAATGATACTCTCTGATTACTTGTCTTTTCTTCTCCTGTGGTTTAATACTTCCTGTCCTCAAGAGATTTTGTTTGCTTTCATCTTCTGTATGCAGAATTCCTTATAGAATCTTCTGTAGTGGTGGCTTGGTGGTCATATATTGTTTTAGTTTCTTTTTATCATGGAAGATTTTTATTGCTCTGTCAATTTTGAATGACAGTTTTACTGGGTAGCGTATCCTAGGGCTGAAATTATTTTTATTCAGTGTCCATAATACCTCATTCCATGCCCTTCTTGTTTTTAAGGTTTCCCTTGAGAAATCTGCTGTTATTTGGATGTGTTTATCTTTATACCTTATTTGTTTTTTTCTCTCTTATAGACTTCAATATTCTTTCTCTGTTCTCTATGCTTGCTGTTTTAATGATAATATGCCATGGAAAGGTTCTATTTTGGTCAAGTCTGTTTGGTGTCCTGGAGGCTTCCTGTACCTGAGTGGGCAAAACTTTCTCAAGATTTGGGAAATTGTCTCTTATTATTTTATTAAATATATTACATATACCTTTGGCTTGTACCTCTTCTCTTTCTTCAAAGCCTGTGATCTTCAGGTTTGGTCATTTGATGGAGTCACTGAGTTCTGGCATATTCCTTTCACAGCTCTTGAGTTGTTTGACTAAGATTTCTTCCATTTTTTCTTCAATTTCTATTTTATCTTTGAGCTCTGATTTTCTGTCTTCCACTTATTCTAGTCTACTGGAGTGGCTTTCCACTGTATTTTTTGTTTGACTAAAGGGACTTTTTATTTCCAGGATTTCTGTTTGATTCTTTTTTCCATGTCTTTGTTCAACTTCTCCTTTATATTTTTTTCTTCACACATCTCTCTTTTGATAGTGTCCTTTGTTTCACTTTGATGTTTGTTGAAGTCATCTCTTGAGTCCATTTATTTGTTTCTGGGTCTTCTCATGTTCTTTATTTTTGGTGTCTTGGTATTTCCTGAGTGCATCTTGTACATTCTGGTTAACCATGTCTAATATCTTCTCCATGAATTTCTCAGTGATTTCTTGCAAGATTTCCTCTTCGATAGTTTTTATGTGGGACTCACTGGGCTCCTTAGTGGCATTTATCATTGCTTTGTTGAGGTTGGAAACTGGGTATCCATTTTCTTCACATCCTACTGAATCCTGTATTGAATTATTTTTCAAGGAGAGTGGTTTCCATCCCTTCTTCTTCTTCCCATCACTCCACTTGGTGCTGCGCAACTATCCTCTTGATTGGCTAGTTGCTGGTTTTAATTGCTTGTTTCTTTCCCTTGATTTAATTTTTGTGTTGTGACTGACTCAGTTGTTAGCTAGGTTGATGTGCTCTTTCTGTCCCTGGCCAGGAGGTGTAATTTAGCAATAACAAATTCACATATCCAATACTAGACCAGTTGTTTACATATTATATAGAAAACCCCTTGGTGATAGTATCTATAAACAGTGGGAGTTGTGGGGGTGGGTAATGGTTATCAGGCTAGATATAGAGATTTGGGTAATTGGTAAAGGTGGCATAAAAAGGGGGCATGGGAAAGGGTTTTTTGGCTGAGGGAAGAGGTATAGGGGCTGCTGGGTTTTGTGGCCTTTGTGCATGTTTGGGTGTATTTCTGTTGTAGTGGAGGGTGTTTGTGTCAGGGATTGCAGGGGGCCGGGATTGTATACAGTTGGTACAGTAGGCTAATCAGCAGGTGGTGAGTGTGTTGGAGGGAAGGTAGTGTGGTGACAGGTTGGGGAAGGATAGGAGAGGAAGGTGAGACAGGATGACAGAGTCAATGAGAAGGGGCAGAAACAGTAGTTGGGAAGGAGAACAACATATTATAGCACAGGAAAAGGAGAGAAAGTAAAGGGGGTAAGACTAGGGATAAGAAAATAGTGATGCTGAAGTTAATAATACAGAAAAAAAAAGACACCAGGTACATGAACAACAAAAAGTTCAGTCTTTTGGTAAAAGTTCTGGAGTTATTCCTTGGGCTCCAATCCTAGTATTGGTGTAGTAGCAGGAGCTCTGATGTGGTCCTACCAGGTGTCCAGCTTGTAAATAGTATTTGGTTCCTTCTGTCCACAGGGCAAGTTGCAATTCAGAAGTGAGGTAACTCTGCCAGTTTGTGCAGGATGGCCAGAGGACTGTTGTTGTTTTCACCAGGCAGCAGTTGTATTGCCCTTCAGCTACAACTCTGT
The DNA here is from genome assembly GCF_047511655.1 of Castor canadensis. Lineage (NCBI taxonomy): Eukaryota > Metazoa > Chordata > Mammalia > Rodentia > Castoridae > Castor > Castor canadensis. Next base: position 115,637,828 of record NC_133405.1, read on the forward strand.
TTGGTCAGCTCCTCCCCTAGCAAGGTGGAGAAATTCAGTTTTGAATACTGCCTTCTGTCCCATGAGATCAGCTCCAAGATCCACTACCTGCCCCACTTAGGGTGGTTGGCTTGTTTCCCCACTCTGCTCTCAGCCTTTGTGCCCCTTCCAACCTCTGCTCAGTGCTAGCAGCTCCTCTGGGAGGTTGGCTTGTTGCCTCTCCCTCACTCTCAGCCTTTATGCCTCTCCCAACCTCTGCTTGGTGTTAGCTTCGTGAGATTGGCTTGTGGACCCATCCCCCATCTCAGCTTTTTTTGCTTTTCCTGAATTAGTTCATAGGGAGTTGGGCTCCTTGCCCCATCCCGTTCTCTGGTGCAGGTTCAGCGGTCTACTCCCAACTTCATTTTTTGTGTTAGATTAGAATTCACTGTCTATGCCTTTCAGTTTTGTTGTGGGGGAGGGGGTTAGTCTGCCCAGGGGCTGCACTGGATTATGTTCCTAGGGGATGGTAAGGGAGTCGTGTGTGGTGTGTGATGTTCACATGTTCATTCTTCAGATTCATGCCAGCAGCTTTGGAACTGTCTGGCAGAGAGAAATTGCACAGCATAGGGTGGCTTTCCACAGGTTAGGGGTCCAAGATGTCAATTATTTAATCCTGATTGATGCTCTGTCATCTGTTTGTTGGTAGCAAAAAGAAAAGAAAAAAAGAGAAATGACCAGGCAGCTTTTTTCTCAGGGTGGGGTACATGCTTTACTGGTTGTGCTGTGTGGGTGCACATTTCAAAAAAAAAGAGTTCAGAAGGGACTGGTTAACTCCAGTGGTGTTAGAGATATTTTCAGAGAATTCCAGACACAACATTGTTTAAATGTCATTAAAAGGACTCCTTTCTTTTGCCTTACCTGTGTTTGTCATTTGTTTACAAATATGTGTCTGTCACTGATTGTATGAGATATAATAATATAATAATAATAATTATATAATATTATGTATTATACAATATATAATATATAATAGTATATAATATATAATATACAATATATAATATATATATTATATGATGTATAATATAATATAATATATTATATTGTAATATATTATAATATAGTATAATATATATAATATATAATATAATATAATATAATATAATATATAAGATAATATAATATTATAATAAATATATAATATATTATATTATTTTATAATATATATTATAATAATATAATATATTATAATAATTATAATAATTATTATTACATAATAATAATTGTATGGGAAGAAGCTAAGTTTGAATTCATGTTACATCTTACAAATCCTAGCATGTTGATAAATCTATAGTAGATGTTCAATACAAAAGTGGTGAGTAAATATATGATTTTCATGCATTAGTTTATGACAATCTCCTGATTTGGTTTTAGCAAATGGAAGACCTTATGAGTAGGAATATTCATTGAAGTGTTTCTCTGGCATAGATAACCAAAATGAGTAAGAGAGTTTTAGGAAATTGGCCAGTAATCTCTGCTATGTTTTATTTGTTTATTGACTGATAATGCTTTATTTTATTGTTGTTACATTTATTCATATGTGTATACATTGCCATGTTTTCCATTGTTCATGGATGATATTATCTGAAAAACTTGAATGTGTGCTTCCCATCTTGTTATGACATTCTGAACGAAAATAAGAACATAATCCAGATATTATTTGATCTGTTGCATCTTTCATTTTCTTCATTTCAGTAGGTTGTTTCTAGGTACTATGGACTTGACCACTGGTGGATTTCTACTTATGATTTTATGTCCAGTGTTAAGCAAACTCCATAAAACAAAAATATTCACTCAATTGAAAATACATTTCTCTAAGAATATCTTAACAACAGAATAATCTTCAAAACTGAACAAATAGTTTTCAAAGGAAGAAGTACAAACGGCCAATAAATACATAAAGAGATATTCAGCACCTTTAGCAAAGGAAGTACAAATCAAAGTGACAATAAGATTCCATCTTCTTGATAGGAAGCATTAAGAAAACAACAAATGCAGGTGAAGATGTGGAGGACAAAGGAATCCCCATACACTGTCAGTGAAATTTCCACTATGGAAACCAATATGGAGTTCCCGAAAGAAACTAAAAATAGAACATGTGAATGCCAGTCAGCACACAGTAGAGATACCTGCACAGTCATGTTTATTATAGCATCATTTAAAAAGTCCAAGCTATAGAATCAGACTAGTTGTTCATTAACCAATAAATGAATAAAAAATGTGGCATGTATACACAATGGAGTATTACTCAGCTATAAAGAATAATGAAATTATGTCATTTGCAGGAAAATGGATTGAACTGGAGATTAGCATGTTAAGTTAAATAAGCCATATTGAGAAAGTCATGTATTGTACATTCTCTCCCATATGAGGATTCTAGACCTAAAAGAAAAAAGAATGACATAATTGTAAAACAGAAACTGTTTGACTCATCAAAGAGATCATTCACTACGACCAAGTAGGCTTCATCCCAGGAATGCAGGGGTGGTTCAACATATGAAAATAAATAAACATAATAAACCATATTAACAGAAGCAAAGACAAAAACCACTTGATTATCTCAATAGATGTAGAAAAAGCCTCTGATAATAAAATAAAAATTAAAAAACTAGTAAGAATTCCTTTTATGTCTAGATTTTGTATGTGGGAAGCTTGTACTAAGATTGTGTCCAAAAAATCATAAATCTGCTAAATATAACTCCACAAATTAAAAAAAAGATCCAACACCATTTCATGATTAAAGCTCTAAGAAAACTAGGAATAGAAGGAAAGTACCTCAACATTATAAAAGCTATATATGACAAACCTACAGCCAGCATTATACTTAATAGAGAAAAACTGAAACCATTCCCTCTAAAATCAGGAACTAGACAAGGATGCCCACTATCTCCACTCCTATTCAATATAGTACTGGAATTCCAAGCCAGAGCAATTAGGCAAGAAGAAGGAATAAAAGGAATACAAATAGGTAAAAAAACTGTCAAAATATCCCTATTTGCAGATGATATGATCCTATACCTTAAAGACCCAAAAAACTCTACTCAAAAGCTCCTAGACACCATCAATAGCTATAGCAAGGAAGCAGGATATAAAATCAACATAGAAAAATCATTAGCATTTCTATACACTAATAATGAACAAACAGAGAAAGAATATATGAAAACAATTCCATTTACAATAGCCTCAAAAAAATCAAATACCTAGATGTAAACCTAACAAAGGACGTGAATGACCTCTACAAGGAAAACTATACACTTCTGAAGAAAGAGATTGAGGAAGACTATAGGAAGTGGAGAGATCTCTCATGCTCATGGATTGGTAGAATCAACATAGTAAAAACATTTATACTCCCAAAAGTAATCTACATGTTTAATGCAATTCTCATCAAAATCCCAATGACATTCGTCAAAGAGATTGAAAAATCTACCGTTAAATTTATATGGAAACACAAGAGGCCACTAATAGCTAAGGCAATACTCAGTCAAAAAAACAATGCAGGAGGTATCACAATACCTGACTTCAAACTATATTACAAGGCAATAACAATAAAAACAGCATGGTACTGGCACAAAAACAGACGTGAAGACCAGTGGAGCAGAATAGAGGACCTGGATATGAAGCCACAAAACTATAACCAACTTATCTTTGACAAAGGTGCTAAAAATATACGATGGAGAAAAGACAGCCTCTTCAACAAAAACTGCTGGGAAAACTGGTTAGCAGTGTGTAAAAAGCTGAAACTAGATCCATGATTATCACCCTATACCAATATCAACTCAAAATGGATCAAGGACCTTAATATCAGACCCCAAACTCTAAAGTTGGTACAAGAAAGAGTAAGAAATACCTTGGAATTAATAGGTATAAGCAAGCACTTTCTCAATGGAACCCCAGCAGCATAGCAACTAAGAGATAGCATAGATAAATGGGACCTCATAAAACTAAAAAGCTTCTCTTCAACAAAAGAAATGGTCTCTAAACTGAAGACACCACCCACAGAGTGGGAGAAAATATTTGCCAGCTATACATCAGACAAAGGACTGATAACCAGAATATATAGGGAACTCAAAAAACTAAATTTTCCCAAAATTAATGAACCAATAAAGAAATGGGCAAGTGAACTAAACAGAACTTTCTCAAAAGAAGAAATTCAGATGGCCAAAAAACACATGAAAAAATGCTCTCCATCCCTAGGAATAAAAGAAATGTAAATTAAAACCACACTAAGATTCCACCTCACCCCTGTTAGAATAGCCATCATTAGCAACACCACTAACAACAGGTATTGGTGAGGATGTGGGGAAAAAGGAACCCTCTTACACTGCTGGTGGGAATGTAAACTAGTATAACCACTCTGGAAAAAAATTTGGAGGCTACTTAAAATTCTAAACATTGATCTACCATATGATCCAGCAATACCACTCTTGGGGATATATCCAAAAGACTGTGACACAGGTTACTCCAGAGGCACTTGCACACCCATGTTTATTGCAGCACTATTCACAATAGCCAAGTTATGGAAACAGCCAAGATGCCCCACTACTGACAAATGGATTGAGAAAATGTGGTATTTATACACAATGGAATTTTATGCAGCCATGAAGAAGAACGAAATGTTATCATTCGCAGGTAAATGGATGGAACTGGAGAACATCATTCTGAGTGAGGTTAGCCTGGCCCAAAAGACCAAAAATCGTATGTTCTCCCTCATATGCAGACATTAGATTAAGGGCAAACACAACAAGGGGATTGGACTTTGATCACATGATAAAGTGGGAACACACAAGGAAGGTATGAGGATAGGTAAGACACCCAAAAAACTAATAGCATTGTTGCCCTCAATGCAGAGAAACTAAAGCAGACACTTTAAAGCAACTGAGGCCAATAGGAGAAGGGGACCGGGAACTAGAGAAAAGGTTAATTTGAGGAGAATTAACTTAGAAGGTAACACACATGCACAGGAAATCAATGCGAGTGAACTCCCTGTATAGCTATTCTTATCTCAACTAGCAAAAACTCTTGGTCCTTCCTATTATTGCTTATACTCTGTCTTCAACAAAACTAGAGATAAGGACAAAATAGTTTCTGTCTGGTAGCAAGGGGTTTGGGGGCTTTGGGAGGGAGTGGGGGGGTAAGGGATGGAGTTGGGGAAAGGGGGGAGAAATGACCCAAACATTGTATGCACATATGAATATAATAAAAATGAAACAATAAATAAATTTAAAACAAAACAAAAGGAAAAAAAGGGAATTTTTTGGAGTGAAAACCAGTGAGTTAGGAGAGAATAAAAGGAGAGCATGATGCAGAAGGGTGAATATGATTGAAGTATTTTATATTCATGTATGAAAATAGAATAATGAAATACTCTAAAGTTATTTTAAAAAGGGGTAGAAGGGGAATAAGAAAGAGTAGCAAGGGTGGCAAATTTCATTAAAGTACATCATACGCATTATAGAAATATTAAAATTTGTGATATCAATTTGTATAAGGAATATATATTAATAAAAATGAATATTTCAAATTTTGTTAATTTTCTTTCAAAGAACATATATATGGAAGCATTTTTTAAACAAACATGTTTCCACAAGTATTACCATGCAGTTACATGATATGTCTAGCCTAACTTTATTGGTTAAAAGATTATATTTAAGGTAATTATGATATGCTTTCCACTTGATTCTGCAGTTTAATGTGATTAATTTTTGTTTCTTTGGTCTTCTGTAGCCAAATATGTGAGTAATATAAGATGTTATTTTAAGGCCGTCTCACCCATTCTGCATTGTTGTTTCGTATGAAAATTTGTAGGTGAATTCCCAATTACCACAGATAGGAAGATATCAAAGGCTAAATTCAAATTACCTAGAGAAAAAGATATAAAGAGAGTCCAATAATGAATTTCATTAGCAAATAAAGAGAGAAGATGGCTTGCAGAGAGAGAAAAGAAGGAATCAAGATTAGAGAGAATGTAATGGGTTTGAATACAAAAAGCATGAATTATTCAATGTTTTCAAGCTAACAAACCAATGTTTTTTATACTTTTAGGCCTCATGGATAGTTCTGACAATCTTAGGAAATGAAAGAAACTCTTGATAAGACTTTGGATAAAGATGTATACTGCCCATCCCCCATATAAGTATAATCTCACGTTTAGTTTAAAATCATAAATACTTCTTCAATATCTCAATCTTACTCAAAAGGTTAAGGAAGTTGGATGTGGTCTGAAGAAATGAATTTCACTAAAATTTTACTTAGTGAGGTGCTCAGACCTCTTGTGAGTGGTGAAAGAAAATGGAAAGAGGCATGTAAACAATGTCTGTAATCTCTCTAGCCCTATTTTTTGACATCCTATAGACAGATAGGAATAAGCATTTCTGAGGTCTCAAACCTTTTAAAATTACATGACTCCATTTATATTGTTTGTAATACTTCCACTTGCAGAAAAAGGGTGACATTCCTATCTATGCTTAGAATCCATCAGAACAACCTGGAATAAGGAGACTAATCACATTATTATTCACCTCAAAAACATTAATCTCAAAGGGAAATATGCCTGCTCTTGGGGTCCTTCTCTGGCTGCTCACATTATCTACTTCACAAACCAACCATGTGTGATGGGTATATCATGTAAGTGCAGGTTAGCAAGAGTCATGGCAATCAGTATCAGTACATTAGCACCCCATTTACTTCACCTAAATCAACATTTCTTTCTCATTTCCAGGCTTAACTCAGTAGGATTTTCTTTTGTTTTATAAATGTGGGGGTTGGATAACTGGTTTGGGGGAGTGATGTCATAAAGTTAGTTATGAAGTATTTTGCAGTTGGTGTTTTGACTCTATGTAAACAAGTCCATCTTCTGAAATGATATAGCTAATTGTTTTAGCTTTTTCCTTTGTTTTTCTTGCTGCTTCACAAACAATTTTGCAATTCTAAGAAAAATTGATTATAATAGGCCTCTAATGTTTTCTATTTCTGCTTTTTCTAGGGAAAAGCTGATTATTTAATATTTCAGAAAGCGGGTTCAACATTGATCTTCAAACCTTAATATAGTTATTTGTATTGATAAAAAAGTAAATTCAAAGAAATTCTAGGAACCATAAAACACTTTTGCCATAAGAATTTTTTTATAAAGACATGGACATCCAAATATATATTATATATACATGACATTAATTACTGGGGATGCTTAGTTGTATTGTGTAATACTTTCATTATAAAACCCAACTACTCAATAGTCATTATTTTATCCCAGTGGTCTAATAATCTGGACAATATACGATATATGATATTGACTGTCATTAGTGAACAAATAAAGTAAACCTATTGACTGTAATTAAATAAAACCTCAAGAAACAAAAGCAGTCATGTTTGATCCTTTTTATTAAAAATTACCCAGCCTAATTAAGGCAATTTGCAGTAAATGCTCAGTCAGAAAATTTAGGGAATAATCAATCCTCAGCACATTCTGGTCTAGGAGACAAGAGCTACTCAGTACAAGGTTTATATCTGTTGGTCCTGATCAGTAAATTAATGATGCAGGAAGTAATTTCATCTTATTTTCTTTGAGATGGACTGCCAAATCACAATTTAAAACATTATTTTTTCTTGTCAGTGAATAAATAGAGGAATTTTTGCTCTGACTACTTTGTTTTTATTCTATTATGAGCTCCATTCTACTGTTTCTTGCTCATTATTAGTGTATGATGGGTGGGGACTATTATGTAGATGCTATGTGTGCACACATGTTCAGCAAGGAACAAGTCATGGAAGCAATCTGACAATGAAGATCTACTAAGATATCTTTTTCTCATTGTTTGTAATTGTCTACTGGATAGAAGAAAAATAGCAATTATGTTCTGAAAGGCATTAATGCACAGCTTCATTATGTCACATTATATTAAAACAGATCATACAAAGATCATATTTGGAATAAATTTGGGGCATATTTATAAAACATACTAGGAAGGAATAGTTATTTATTGCAGTGTCTGCTGAATATTATTATAAGTGCTATTTGTCTCAGTCCACATATTAATCATGGATACCAAATCTTAATCTAGTTTTAAATGCTTTATGAAAATAAAATAAAATACAGTTAAATTTGTATTTCATAATTCTATATCTCTATGAATTTTTACAAACTTAGTTCAGGTGTGAAACTACCTTTCAGATCAAGAAACAGCAGCAGAAGCTTCCCTCCTGCTTCTTTTCCATCACAAACTCTCTCCCCTGAAGGAAACCAATAATACCCTTACTTCTAGTAACATTAGTTTTAGCATTTTACATTAGTTCATTATCATTGCTGTACAGCTTTTCATATGGTATGATGTATGTATCTATTCTACTGTCTAAATGTTAAAAGAAAAACTGTCTCAATCTGGAACAATTATGAATAGTGTATTCTAGCATATTTCCTTTGGTAAAAATATATGGATGCGTTTCTATAGGCTGTATGCCTAGGTGTGGAAATTTTAGTTCATGGAATACACATTATTAACCCAGTGGTTACTTATGAGGAAATTGAATCTTAAAGAAATTAATCAAATAACTCATGATTATTTAACTAGTAAGAGATAGAAATAAAGTTTCATTGTAATTCTCATTACAAAATCCACTGTTCAACATATTTTAGACCCTAACAATGGAAGAAATATAACAGACATTAAGCAGTTTTTAGTTGTAGTAGATTGCTCCCTACATGGAATTTACTAAAGCCTAGTGCAGCTTTGCCTTTTGTTTTTAAATGTATCAAGTAATGAATCAATATGACAATTAATCAATAAAGGAGACACAGAAAAATGGTTGGATAGTGTTTAATTTTTAGGACAAACATTTTATATTGCTTTATTTCCACTAAAAATGAGGATTAGTGTTCAAAGATCTAGGTCTTGTAAGATGTTTCAAACTCTGAATCTGTTATGTATATGTGCATATATTTTTGAAGCAATATATCCCAATTACTATATAGTCAACTTATAACTTATATCTACTTATAGTAAGTAAATTAACTCTTTCCTTATTATCTGCATACATAAAGCTATTCTATTGGCTAACTGATTTTTCTGGTGAGTCTATTCATTTAACAGTAAGGTGGATTTTCAACAAAATCTTTACGGTGTTCCTACTATCTTCCAGGAACTTTACTAAATGCAAACATGTCACAGTCCAATGATTTTATTCCATCAATCAACATCTTCAATTGAGTGAATAATTTGTGGAGAATACTATACTAAAGCAATGGAAGATATAATAGGAGAGATGTGGCTATGCCCTAAAAACAAGTTGAAAATGGATATGAACAATGAAAACTTGGAGTAATAAAATGCAATACTGTGAAATGGGGAGACAAAGAGACTCAAATGTGATTGGCTTAATCAAAAGGATGTTAGGAAAAAAGGGGTATTTCTTGATGAATGGTCACAACAAGCTTTTTGAATAGTCTGGCATATGCCCAATTTACAATTGGAAAGAGGATCATGGGCAGGAGCTGGTGTCCTGCAAATTCCTTCCCTTCCATGATTTCCAAAGACTGCAACAATTTTCCTTGCTCCTGTTTCCCATAGCACATGAATTCTTTGTCACATAATTTAGTGCAGTTTTGCCATGCTTGCTAATTATGCTGAGAATCTTGATTACTTAAATAGATCATTATCTTCTTGAGGGCAGAAATTTTTCCACAGCATTTTTGGTATTTTTCAATATCTCACACTGTGCTGTGACTTATCTATTTGAGTAGCCAGAGCTGTGATTTGGTCTTTAAGATGTGACTTCTTTCCCTTGGAAATGAACCTGCTTATGTTTCAATCTCCTGAGGTCATCACATTAAAGAATCTGTGATGTAAATGTGGGCATACATAAAAGGTTTTAATCTCAACCATCCTAAGACTATGTTATAGTTAGCAATTGAAGTTAAAGTGGCTTTTGGGGGTCATTTTATAGGAAAGAGCAATGAGTCTTGCTCAGATGCAATGTTATTCCATGTACTTGAACAATAATAGATTGAGTTTCCCACTGGTAACAAGCTAAGCAATATGTAAACAGAAGAAATATTTTCTGAAAGGGTTGTAAGTTAGAGATAGAACCTATGAAGGACAAAGAAAAAGAAAGTCACAAGACATCCACTTCCAAGAATATGCAAAACGAGACTATTATGACTCTGTAGAGACTTGGATCTGCCTATTTTTTGTGTGTACCAAGTGCATTGGTACAACCAAGGTCCATATAACAGCAAACTTTTTCCCAACATAAATTACAGTTAATAAATATTATTGCAGGCATACAATTATCTTATAAACTTCTGTCTACCAACGTTCATCCCATTCTAACACAGTGAACATAAGGTCAAGACCTTGTATGGGGTAAGTAGTGTACTAAGCACTGAGGATTTGCATTTATATGTATATTTTAAAGATTTTTGTGGTACTATAGATGGAACCCATGGCTTTTTGCATCTTAAGCAAACACTCTACCTCTGAGCTACAATCCTAACCCTAAAATCTTTTTTTAAATGGGTTAAATACTTCAATAAAAGAATACTGAACATTGGGTCCTGAATTCTGGGTTTTAACCTCCTCTTTCCCATGTGCATTTGTACCTTAAGCAAATCACTTAATGTTTCCAATGTTCTGTTTTTTATCTGGAAGAATATATCTTTCCCTTTTATTGCATCGAATACTAAGGAAAGTTTTGATTTATTTAAATATTTACTAAATTTTAAACAAAATATGAATTTATAAAGTGTAAAAAAATTAAAAGTTTATTCTTGTTCTTATTTCTGCCTTTAGACCTTTTCAGATAGAAAAAAATTGTTTAAAATATTCTATTTATAGAGGATAAATATTACTCATGGTAAGGGGAATCCATAGTGAAAAAGAAATTTTAATTAACAGAAATAGTAGAACTCACTCCAAATAGTCAAGCTTTTCTGTCAATTACCTGTCATTCCATACCTATAATGTGATTTTAAGATATGACATTGAGAAAAAGTTGCTTCCTTCTGCATTGCTCTTATTTCCATTCACATTATTTCATACTTTAAATTGTTTACCAAGACAAAATCTGGCTTCATTTTAATCACATAGAGAAAACCAGGTGACCTTGATTTTTCAGTTTGAGCCAACTGTCTCTAAAGAGGAAACTTACTCTTATTGTACTTAGCATATTATCCTTATTAATATTAACATTCTGTAGAGTAATTTTGCACCTTCATTATTTCTTGTGATTCCCTAAAATGAAAAGTAGTTTTTGTAAGCAAAACATTCTTTTAATTCCTTAAATCTATAGAAGTTATTGGTTTGTCTTGTTAACCTAATATTTTCAAGGTTGTTATTTTCATATCTAAAATATTGAGAATATGATCATTTCTCAATTAGGTAGAAAAGTTCAAATATGAGGGACGTAAAATTACTGACTTGACAGTAGTAAAGAAAAATATCTTTCACAAAAAAAATTTTCATTATTTTTTTCAATATATCTATCTCTCTATGTTGGGCCACTGATGCATTACTTTGTTAGTAATTTAATTTCTGCCACTTTATTGAAAAGTGTAAGCAAGTCTCTAGCACTACTATTTATTGACAAACATATGTGCAGATCCTTCTGCAAGGTAAATATTTTTGACTAACACTGGCAATGTTATATAGTTATTGTTCTGAAATAACCTACCCTTTAGACACACGCAGAAACAATGAAGCACACAAATAAGCATCATCAAATTTTAAAAAATAGTTTACTTTACTGGGGATAAGCAAGGGACTCTGTGTGGCAGAAAACCAAAAACAAAAAAGGTTTTGTTGTAAATGGAAAAGGTCAATCCTTTTTGAATCTGCTTTGACTCACACAAAATTAATCATCAGATATGATATTTTCATTGAATAATCCCTTATACTTCCAAACACATTACAGTGCTGCATGTTCTGCTCTTGTCAGTATCATTCAGACTGAGAAAAGGTTGGAATGCAATCAGTTCTTCCCAGTATTTAACTAACTCCTGCTACAAAGGCAGAAAACCATCACATAGGAAAGATTTTTTTCAAAGTTACAGAAAACAAATGAAAAATATGTACTGTCTAATATTTGTGATGGAAAGATGTTGGGTTTACTTTATGAATATATCTAAAATTATAATTTAGAGACAAAACAGAAGGACATTGTGATCACTTTCCATTATTAAGGTAGCGTTAGCATCAAACAAGACATGCACAGGTTTGAATACATTATTGACTTACCTGACAAAGATATTTTTACAGTTCTATAATATTTTCTCCAGGATTAAACACACACATATGCACTCCAGTTAGTTGCCAGTCACAAGCTATAGTTAGCCTCTTTTCTTCTTCTTCTTCTTTTCTCTCTCTCTCTCCCTCTGTCTCTCTCTCCTAAAATATTTCCATAGAGACACCAATTTACAAAGTTTTAGTAGCCCTTAAGGAAAGTCATAAAAGAGAAAAAATGTCACAATACAGAGAGTTATAGGTGAGGAGAGGAGACAAGATTATAGATATTTTCCCTGGATGATGGTGGGTTTATGAATTAATTAAGGAGGAATGAGATTTGAACTTCAAGTGGATTCCTTGGGAACATCACACTTTCTTTTTCCATCACTGTGTACTGATGAATCTCATTCACTCTAAACAATAGGTGACTCTGGTAAATCATTGTTCATTTAAAACAATCCTGTGCTAAAAATTAATAGAATGACAGGGAGTTGGGTGAGCAATGAAGAATGACTACTAGTGATCATAGTATTTCTTTTTTGAGTGAGGAAAATGTCCTTAAATTGATTGTGATTGTGGTGTTGGTTGTACAACTCTGTGAACACATTAAAATCCATTGGATTGTGCATTTTAAATGGGTGAATTCTGTGATATGCATATTATATCTCAAAAAACTGTTTTCCAAAAACATGTTATAAGTATTATGTTTTTAAGGAATCTATTGTTTTGTCTTCACTCTTTACATAGGCATAAGAATGCACCAATGTTTTTTTTGTACATTTGTGGCTAATGTGGATATTGATGGGATGGTTTTACGATCCATGAAATATAAGTGATGAACATAATATAAACTCACATATCATGGAGCACTGTCATTGCATTAGAACTACATGGTGGGGTAAAATCATTACCTGGTTTTAGTGATAGAAGAGTAGCTCTTCTGAGTACAATATTCTCTCAGAAAATAACTTGAAACATTAGACAAAATATAAAATAATACCCAGAACCACTAGAGGGTAACTAAAATCAGACAGAGATTAAAGGAAATTCTTCACTTGGGATTTTTTTCTGAGGACAATGTATGGTCAGTGCCATGCAAAGTGGTTAAAACTGGGATAGAAAACATGTAGTCTTATTAGCTTGAAGAAAGACAGAACAGAGGTTAAGTGACTACAGCAGCTAGCAAGTAAGGAAGAAATATCAAAAAGGAGTAATCCAATAAAAGAAACTCCACATATGAACCCTACGCATGTCTCTGGTTGATTTCTGAACTATTCATGTGCAAGGCAAGGTCCAGGCAACCCAGGTAAGGCAAGAAAAACAAATATTTCAGTTGCTCCTCACTGCGAGTGACAGAGTTGAAAGTTTTAGATCATCCAAGTGAGCTGCCTACTAAAATTAACACACACACACACACACACACACACACACACACAACTCTTTGAAGGAACATATCAGAATCTAGAGTCTGTATATGCCCACTAGCTCCCAAGTCTGTTAAGTAATATGAACTTATCATTTGTTTTATCACTTGAGTATGTGCACATGCAAATGTGTTTTTATGTTTCTTCAAGTGTGTTCCATTCCCAGTCATTGCACACAATTTGAGGATATGTAAATCTTGGTTGGTGGAATGATAATCTAGAAAGTTCCATTTCTGGATGTGAACCTATGTGTATCCAGTTCTTGGAACAGTGATTAGAATTTATGAAGTTTTTAGATTTTTTTCTACTTTATGTGAGCAAATTGTCAAAAGTATGCAAAAACTACATGAACATCTTTTTAATACTCTCAGTGCCTCACTTTCTTCATCTGGTAAATGGGGACAATAATAGAATCTAGGTCATAGGTGTATTGGTATAAATGATAAAATTCATAATTTTTAGCTCAGAATAAACACTTGATAAACATTAATACTATTGTCATCATTATTATCTCTTTACTCTGACGGAGTGTTCTCTAGAGTATTCATTTAGTCATGCTGTAAATAATTGGTGCCTGCCATTTAAGGCTGTATCTTAAATATAAGGCTGTATCTTAAACACTGGGTTATCAAATACAATCCTTACCTCTTCATGGAAAGCATAACAGGTCTGTATTTAACATAGATCTAATAAGTACCTGACAGATTCCTGAATGAATGAATTGGAGGACACATTTCCTGTCAAAAAGCTGATTTTTTAATCTTGTCTCTAATACCAAATCCAAGGGCTGGTTGTAATTCCTTATATCAGTATTTAATAATCTCTGCCCAGTCGGGTTGCTTATCTATTTCTTAAAGTTGCACCATATTTGTTCTACTTTGCATTATTCATATATACCACTCTCTGTCCATAGCAATAGAAACACTCCATCCACCCACTACAGATCCCAGGATAGGTAGCACAGAGATACTCATGCAAGTGAGGCACAGAAAATTTAAACAGGAGATCCAAGATGGTGACTGGGACACAGCTGCAGACTGCATGAGCTCTGTGAACCAGGGACTTTGCTGAGATGCTGGAGACACACTTGGCTAAGGTAAAGCACCAGGGAGAGCCAAAACTTCAGTACTCTGAACCCATAGCTCGTGGAAGGCTTCTCCATGCCACGATTTACTAACAGAACAGCTGGTGCTGCACACCAAACCCCACCCCACTGGAGGATCTCCAATCCTCCAGCTTACTCCTCAGCCCCCATTAGGCCCACCAGATATCCCCAAAACTCTCACCCCTCAGACCCACATGATCTCCACTGGGCCAGTGCACCACAGGCCCACCAGATCTCTGCTGAGCAAGCACCCTTCAGACCTGCCAAGCCAGTGATCCACAGGCCTGCACAATCTCTGCTCTATTGGCCCGCACCCCATAGGCTTGCCAGCCCGGCAAGCTACAAGCCCTCATGATCTCCACTGGGCCATGCCCCTCAGTCCTACCAGGCCATCCATCCACAGGCCCACATGATCTCTGCCTGGCCCACGCTCCACAGGCCCGCCAGTTCTCTGTTTGGGCCTGTGTCCCTACAGCATGCCAGGCCCAAGCTCCAAAGGCCCACTAGATTGCCTCAATGACAGGCCTCTGCCCACTAAGACTGAAATTCCACTGTTCCTGAACCATTGACTTTTTTTTCTTTTATTATTCATATGTGCATACAAGGTTTGGGTCATTTCTCCTCCCTGTCCCCACCCAACCATTGACTTTTTTTTCTTGTTTTTTTTTTTTTGCATTCCTTTAAAGATTTGGCTGCCTGGTTTGCTGTTTGATCATTCACCATCTCTCCCAGCTGTTTTCCTTGGTTCTTTCTTTTTATTTTATTTATTTTTTCTTTTTTCCCTTATATTTCTCTTTCTTTCTCTTTTTTTATCCTTTTTCCTTGGTTTTGTTAGTTTCACTATTGTAACTCAGCTAACACTAAATTACACATAGTCCAGGGACAGAAATGGTACCAAGTGGAAATATGAGAAGATGAAAAAGGGATGGAAACCATTCTCCCACCAAAATAAATTAGTACAGGATTCAGAGGGAAATGAAGAAAACAGATACCCAGATCCAGACTCCAAGAAAACAAAGAGAAACTATTCCAAAGAACCCAATGAAGCCCACAAGAACAACCTGACAGAAGAAATCCTGCAAGTAATCACAGAGAATTTCATGGAGATGTTACTAGACATGGTCAACCAAAACATACAAGAGGCACTCAAGAAATTCCAAGAGGACAAAAATAAACAATATGAGAAAATACAATAACAAATAAGTGAAATCATAGCAGCCTTAAATAAAAATCAAAATGAAACAGAAAACACAATAAATAGCTAAATGAATTAAGGATGAAAATTAACAACATTAAAGAGGAAGTGACCTATGATATGGAAAACCTCAGAAAAAAGAATGAAACAGAAATACAAAACAAAATGGAAGGCCATTCCAGAAGAATAGAACAAACAGAAGACAGAATCTCAGAACTTAAAGATGAAATAGTAATTAAAGGAAAAACTGAAGAACTATTAGTCAAACAACTCAAGACTTGTGAAAGGAATATGCAAGAACTCACTGACTCCATTGAAAGACCAAACCTGAGAATCATGGGCATGGAAGAAAGGGAAGAGGTGCAAACAAAAGGGATTTGTAATATATTCAATGAAATAATAACAGAAATTTTCCCAAATATAGAGAAAACTATGCCCATCCAGGTACAGCAAGCCTCCAGGACACCAAACAGACTTGACCAAAATAGAACTACCCCATGACATATTATTATTAAAATAACAAGCACAGAGAATAGAGAAAGAATATTGAAGGCTGTAAGAGAGAAAAAACAACATACAAAGATAAACCCATCAAAATCACAGCAGATTTTTCCATGGAAACCTTCAAGGCAAGAAGAGCATGCAGTGAGGTCTTCCAGGCACTAAATGAAAATAACTTCAAACCTATGACACTCTACCCAGCAAAACTACCATTCAAAATAGATGGAGCAATAAAAGTCTTCCATGAAAAGCAGAAACTAAAACAATATATGACCACAAAGTCACCACAACAAAAGATTCTCCAAGGAATTCTGCACACAGAAAGTGAAAGCAAACAAAACCATGAAAGGGAAGGCAGTACCAAACCACAGGAGAAGAAAATGCAAGAAAGTAGAGAGTAACATTGATTCAGCTGCACAAAATCAAACCCTTGAACAACAAAGACAACTAAATGACAGTGATCACCACATACCTATCAATACTAACACTAAACATTAATGGACTTAATCCCCCCATCAAAAGACACCAACTGGCAAACTGTATTAAAAAGGAAGCTCCAACAATCTGCTGCCTACAGTAACCCCACCTCATCGAAAGAAATAAGCACTGGCTGAGAGTGAAAGGCTGGAAGAAGATTTCCCAAGCCAATGGTTCCCAAAAACAGGCAGAGGTAGCAGAACTTATCTCAGATAAAGTAGACTTCAAGCTTACATTGATCAAACGAGATAAAGAAGAACACTCTATACTAATAAAAGGGGAAATACACCAAAAGGAAATAACAATTATCAACCTATATGCATCTAACATCAATGCACCCAATTTCATCAAACATACTCTCAAGGACCTAAAAACATATTATAAACTCCCATTATCAGCATACTGATAGTGGGAGACCTTAATAACCCCCTATCACTATAGATAGGTCATCCAAACAAAAAAATCAATAAAGAAATCCTAGAACTAAATCACACCACAGACCAAATGGACCTAGCTGACATCTACAGAATATTTCATCCAACTGCTTCACAATGTACATTCTTCTCAGCAGCCCATGGAACCTTCTCTAAAATTGATCATATCTTAGGGCACAAAGCAAGCCTCAGCAAATATAAGAAAATAGAAATAATTTCATATATTTTATCTGAACACAATGCATTAAAACTAGAAATCAACAACAAAACATCAGTAAAAAACATGCAAACAATTGGAAGCTTAACAACATGTTACTGAAAGGTGAATGGGTCATTGATGAAATAATAGAGGAAATTAAAAGTTTCCTGGAAGTTAATGAAAATGAAAACACGACCTACCAGAACCTGTGGGACACAGCAAAGGCAGTCCTAAGAGGAAAGTTTATAGCTGTGAGTGCATATATTAGAAGGTGAGAAAGATCTCAAGTCAATGATCTAATACTACAGCTCAAACTCCTAGAAAAATAAGAACAAGCAAACTCCAAAACAAGAAGAAGGAGAGAAACAATTAAAATAAGAGCTAAAATCAATGAAATAGAAACAAACAAACAAACAAAAAAGTACAAAGAATTAATGAAACAAAAAGCTGGTTCTTTGAAAAAATAAATAAGATTGACAGACCCCTGGCAAACCCGACTAAAACGTAGAAAGAAAAAACTCAAATCAGTAAAATCAGAAATGCAAAAGGGGAGATAACAACAAACACCACAGAAATCCAGGAAATCATCAGAGACTACTTTGAGAGCTTATACTCTAATAAATTTGAAAATCTTGAAGAAATGGACTGATTTCTAGATACTTAGGACCATCCAAAACGAACCAAGAGGATATTAATCACCTGAATAGATCTATAACACAAAATGAAATTGAAGCAGCAATTAAGAGGAAAGTCCAGGACCTGATAGATTCACTGCTGAATTCTATCAGACATTTAAAGAGGAACCTATACCAATTCTCCTTAAACTGTTCCATGAAATAGAAAGGGAAGGAACACTGCCTAACTCATTTTATGAAGCCAACATTACTCTCATCCCAAACCCAGACAAAGGCACCTCCAAAAGGGAGAACTATAGTCCAATTTCCTTAATGAATATCAATGCAAAAATCCTCAATAAAATAATGGCAAACCAAATCCAACAACACATCAGAAAGATCATACACCATGACCAAGTTGGCTTCATCCCAGTGATGCAGAGGTGGTTCAACATAGGCAAATCTGTAAATGTAATACAGCACATTAATAGAAGCAAAGACAAAAACCACTTGATCATCTCAACAGATGCAGAAAAAGCCTTCGACAAGATCCAACACTACTTCATGATAAAAGCTCTAAAAAAACTAGGACTAGAAGGAATGTACCTCCACATTGTAAAGGGTATATATGACAAACCTACAGCCGACATCATAATTAACAGTGAAATACTGAAACCATTTTCCCTAAAATCAGGAATGAGACAAGGATGCTCACTATCCCCACTCCTCTTCAGCATGGTACTGGAATTTCTAGCCAAAGCAATTAGACAAGAAAAAGAAATAGAAGGAATACAAATAGGTAAAGAAACTGTCAAAACATCCCTATTTGCAGATATGATCCTACACCTTAAAGACCCAAAAAACTCTACCCAAAAACACTTAGACACCATAAACAGGTATAGCAAGGTAGCAGGATGCAAAATCAACTTTCAAAAATCATTAGCTTTTCTATACACCAACAACTAACAAACTGAGAAGGAATACATGGGAACAATTCCATTTATAATAGCCTCAAAAAAAAATCAAATACCTAGGAGCAAATTTAACAAAGGATGTGAATGACCTCTACAAGGAAAATTATAAACCCCTGAAGAAAGAGATCAAGGAAGACTACAGAAGATGGAAAGATCTCCTATGCTCATGGATTGCTAGAATCAACATAATAAAAATGGCTATACTACAAAAAGTAATCTACATGTTTAATGCAATTTCCATCAAAATCCCAATGACTTTCATCACAGAGATTGAAAAATCTACCCTAAAGTTCATTTGGAAATACAACAGACTGCAAATAGCCAAAGTAATACTCAGCAAAAAGAGCAATGCTGGAGGTATCACAACACCCTACTTCAAACTATATTTCAAAGCAATAGCAATAAAAACAGCATGGTATTGGCACAAAAACAGACATGAAGAACAGTGAAACAGAATAGAGGACCCCGATATGAATCCACACAACTACACCCACCTTATTTTTGACAAAGGGGCCAAAAATATATGATATAGAGTAGACAGCCTCTTCAACAAATATTTCTGGGAAAAATGGTTATCCATCTGCAAAAAATGAAACTAGATCCATGTCTATCACCCTATACTAGTATCAACTCAAAATGGATCAAGGACCTTAATATCAGACCCGAAACTCTGAAGTTACTACAGGAAGGAGCAGGAAACACTCTGGAACAAATAGGTATAGGCAAGGACTTCCTCAATAGAACCCCAGCAGCCCAGCAACTAAGAGAAAGAATGGGCAAATGGGACTTCATAAAATTAAAAAGCTTCTGCACAACAAAAGAAATGGTCTCTAAACTAAAGAGACCACCCACAGAGTGGTAGAAAACATTTGCTAGCTATACATCAGACAAAGGACTGATAACCAGAATATACAGGGAAGTTACGAAACTAAATTCTCCCCAAATCAGTGAACCAATTAAGAAATGGGCAAGTGAACTAAATAAAACTTTGTCAAAAGAAGAAATTCAAATGGCCAAAAAACACATGAAAAAATGCTCACCATCTCTAGCCATAAAGGAAATGCTAATCAAAACCACACTAAGATTCCACTTCACCCCTGTTAGAATAGCCATCATCAAAAACACCACCAACAACAGGTGTTGGTGAGGATGTGGGGAAAAGAGGAACCCTCATACATTGCTGGTGGGAATGCAAGCTGGTACAACCATTCTGGAAAGAATATTGGAGGCTTCTTAAAAATCTAAACGTAGATTTGCCATATGATCCAGCAGTCCCACTCCTGGGGAAATACCAGAAGGATTGCAATACAGGTTACTCCAAAGGCTCCTGCACACCCATGTTTATTGCAGGACTATTCACTATAGCCAAGTTATAGAAACAACCATGATGCCCCACTACTGATGAATGGATCAAGAAAATGTGGTATTTATACACAATGGAATTTTACTCAGACATGAAGAAGAATGAAATACTATTATTTGCAGGTAAATGGATGGAACTGGAGAACATCATTCTGAGAGAGGTTAGCCAGACTCAGAAGACCAAAAATCATGTGTTCTCCCTCATATGTGGTCTTTAGATCTAGGGCAAATACAGCAATGTTGTAGGACTTGGGTTACATGACAAGGGGAGAACACACACAGGAGGTATGGGATTAGATAGAAAACCCAAAACATGAAAGCATTTGATGTCCCCACTCCAAAGGAATTAATACAGAAACCTTAAAGCGACAGGTCAACATGAAAAGGGAATCAAGAAGCAGTGTAAAGATCAGTTAGATATGAATCAACCTGGTTTGTAATGTATTTGTACACGGAAGCAATGTTAGGAATTTCTCTGTATAGCTGTCCTTATCTCAACTAGCAAAACGCTATGCCTTTCTTATTATTGCTTATTTCTACTCTTTAACGGAACTGGAGAAAAGCACAGAACATGTTCTGCCTGGAAGCCAGGGGGGAGGGGGGAGAGGGTGCACGTATGGAGCAGGGGGGATAAATGACCCAAACAATGCATGCACATGTGAATAAATGAATAATAATAAAAACAAAATACTAAAGGAAAAAAAAAGAAAATTTAAACAAAGGGAGAGACAGAGAGAGAGAGAAACTCCCACAAAGAATGATTTTGAGGCAGAAAGTTAATGCCATTTCCCAGTAAAGGCATACAAAGAACATGAGCCAATGGCTGAGTCACACACTGCAAATTTCAGCTGTAGTGCTGAATCAAAAGGCAGTTTTCTGTTCCACAATCCAAAGAACTCTTGTGAAGGTATAGTTCTTTTCTGTTATATTCAATCACCAGTAGTGTTGCAGTTAGCCTCAGACTTGAGTATAGAAGGTTAAATTTTACTAGGTAAGCACGCCAAGGTCTTTATCATTACATTTTATACTCAAAATGCTAAAACGTTGAAAGCATGCTTGGTGGTAAGAGAGAATGGAGACCTAGATTTACTTGTTTGACTTGAAGAGTCTGCCCTGTTGGAAAGGACAGAGATTTATGCACCTGCATAGAAAATCAACAGATGAAACCTCCTGCAGTCATAAGTATGACTTCAGTACATCTTTTTGCTTTTCATACAGGAAGGCCTCTGAAGGCTACTTCAGTACAAATGTGAAATATCTTTACTCAATCTTTGCCTGAGATAGTTAGAGGATCATCCTGCACTAAATTTCATACTGACCCCACTTACCATCTATGTAATTTAGCAAAATTTCATGGTTTTATGGATTACTCTAAGTCAAAAGTCAGCAAGCATTTTTTTGGTAAGGGGCCACATAATAAATACTTTAGTATTTGGAGGCCATATGCCATCTCTGTTGCATATTCTTCTTTGTCTTTATTTTTTAAGGTCTTTAAAAATGTAAAAAAAGAATCTTAGCTCAAGGGCTGTACAAAAACAGGCCACTTGTTGGATTTGGCCCTTGGGCCATAGTTTGCCACCTTCCCTACTAAATCATTGCAACAGTAGAGATGTGGGTAAGAAATGTACAGTGAAGTATGTGTATAATTTAATGTACACATATGATTTCACACACATGTTAGGGACACAACACTGTTCTTTCTTTCCACTATAAAATAGGTCTTTCTGTACAAAGACTTTACTAATATGTTTTACAATTCTTCATAAAAAGCAAGAAATGAATTCTACACAGAGTGGATTTCAATAAATACAGACTGGCAGATTGGCATGAAGAAAATAGCCTATGTCAAAAGACATAGCCAGGGAATTATTTTCTTTCTACTTTATATCTAGGAATATATGTCATTTAATGTGCAAGTCTATGTGTATCTGGTAATTCTGTTATTATCAATAATGATATTAAAATTTAAATATATCACAAATTTTCATTTTCAGCATTTTAACATTCTATATCAGACATCTTGTACATTTCCATAGACCATAATATTTCCACATTAAGAGGAAAACAATAAGCAGATTTTAGAAACATCAGATTTCCCAGTGCCAAAAATCAGCATAAAAGCTTAAAATTGCCTATATACAAAGTATACTGGTTATCACAATAAATAAATAAAAATAATATCTTTTAATATGTTAGACAGTACACCTAGGTACTGTCTAGGTGTCTAATTTGGTCAACAAAGAGGATTAAAATTTTTAGAGGAGAGAATGTATACAGGAATTGGAGTCTCACTGTTACCTTTCTAGTTTATGAATCATTTTTGGCCATATCTTGACTACATAATATGGTTGGGCTTTTCTGCCTCTGGGCTTTATTTATTTATTTAGCATCACTGCATTGAAGGGCCATGTATTCTCATCATGCATTTTTTAAAACTACAGTTGAGGAGTTTTCACATTCAGTACAGTAATAAACATTTTATTATGGAACTCCACTACGTTCTTTCCTCTAAAGATACCTGAAGTTATGTATCACTAAGAATAAGAATATATTCTTCTTGGTTCAGAAAGTTTTTATTTACTCCAGTCCAAAATACCAGCATTATGAGGTAAGCTATCATACAAGTTATTGACAACGAAAATCAATACGTACTCCTTGGTGCTCTACAATTTTTGTGCTGTTATTCACAATTGAAGCATGCAGTTATCATACACTTTCCTCCATGTCATCACCTCATTCCATTTATGGCTTCAAAGGCAATTTTCAAGGTTGGTAAATGAAAGGAATGGGACAAAATGAAATCGTAACTCTGTCCCATTGTCGTTGCTCTTCATTTTGTTTTGGTGACAATTCCCCCAGTGTATCTTAATATACTCAGCAAATTCATGTGTCTCTTTTTCGTTTCTCTCTTTCCAAAGGTATACAGGGATCATGTTTATAATATATATTTAAAGCACAATATAAATATATATATAGCACAATAGAAGTTCTCAATTGTTTCTAAAACTACTTCTAAACACCAGTTTCATGATTTCAAAGTCTTTCATAATTTTATACTTACTAGCTACATTAATATATTTCTATGCATAAACTTGGTAAGATGTATAGAGCTTGTAGCAAAGTTAACTACCATGAAGTGAGTTTCACTATTACCTACTGATAATAGATACACTGAGTTAAGAATCTGCTAGGGAAATAAAAAGCAAATTTTAAAAATAAGTCTTTTCCCGTGGAGTCACTCACTTAGTGCATACCACTCATACCTTAGCTGAACATCCAAGAGATCATTCTATTTTCTGTCTCTGCTTTCCATTCTGAAAGTGGTATCAGTCAGAACTTGTGTTCATTTTATGAGCTGCAATTTTAGATTTCTCAGGGTAAAACAGCCATAGGTTATAGCAAAATTTTGTTGCCATGATGAACAACTATCATAGTCTCATTTTTTTCTCTTCATTTTCTCTAAGTACTGAGTAAAGGGTAAAGAACATCGTGCCACATTTATTCTAAAACATCCCTTCCAACTTGTTCTGGTTACTTCAGTGATACCCAGAAACTCCAGGTGTTTTTGGTATTCACCAACCTGGCTCATGTGTTTTTCTCTCCCAGGACCTCTCTTCTGCTGAACTTATTCCAGTCCTTCAGAACCTGACTCTTCATCTAGTATGAAATCTTCTGTCTGAATTATCTATCCCTGCATAACAACCCACCCACAATCTACTGGATTCACACTACAAACTTTTTAGTTTGCTTAAGATTTTATGGGTCAGGAATTTGGGTGTTGATCACCAGGTACAGAACATTTTCATTCTATAATGACTGGGTGGTTTGAATGGCTGAAGACGCCTCAGATGTTTCTTATGTCACAGATCTCACCTCTGATTGCTGACTGTATTTCTTATTCTCCATATCACATCTGCTGGAGCAGAATCTCAAGGTGGCTTCTTTATTCATATGTCTGGTGTCTGCCACTGGGATGGCTGGAATGTTGAGACTGAACAAATATCTTTCCATCCAGCTTCTTCGTGTGGCTAGTTTAGACACTCTAACAACATGGCAATCTCAAGATATTGAGACTCCCATCACAGTATCTAGCTTCCTCTAGAGCATTAAGAGAGTGAAAAGACAAGTAAAAACTGGTAGAATAGTGTATATTTCTGATGTGTATAACTGACAAAGGGTCTTAGACTGAATATGTTCTTAAAATCAACACAAATCATTACTAAAAAGAGAAATATAAAAATGAGTAATAGAATGGAAAGGGTAGTTCATAAAATAAGGACATGATAATAAAAATAACTTTAACCTTACTAATCATCCTGGGAATGCATTGAAGCACACAATATGATACTACTAACCTCTCACTAGAGTGGCTAAAATGAAAAAAAATGATTACACCACGTAAAGATCAGGGTTACAGAAGCAGGAGTTCTCATATATTGCAGAGGGTAAATTCACCACAAACACTGTAGGAATAGGAATCACTTGGCATTATCTACTTAAATGGAAGATACATATTCCTTTTGATTGAGCAATTCAACTCCTTCAAAAATAAATAAACCACAGGTCCACAGCCCTCCATGGATGAATCTCGGACATAATGCTAAGCACAAAAAGAACACTATAAATGTATGAATCTATTTCAACAAAACTGAAAGATTTTCCAAAACTATGCCATAGAACTTAAGAATTCTTGAGTAGCCTAAAACATTATAATGAAATATAAGGAAGCAGTTACCAAACAAGTCAACATAATAGTTACTTTTGGGAAAAGCATAGTCATAGGAAGGGAAGAAGAGAGTGACTTCTGGGGTTCAACAACATTCCATTTCATAGATAGGACAGTAGTTACATGGGTGTTTATGATATATTATTGAGCACCTAAAAGGTCAAAAGGATTAAATTAATTGTATAGCTTCTTTCTTATAGTGTCTTTGTCTGGATATGGAGCTTCGTGTTTTATTTTATTATTTTATTGTATTTATGAGTTCAGTTTTCCTGAGCAGTTAATTGCAAAAGGTTACTGAGAAACAGATAGCTTTTTCGTTTAGCTGACTTTTTTTTTTTTTTTTTTTACTGTGAAGGCACCCTTAGGTTGCCACAAAACCAGGTTGCATCCTGTTTTGTTTTTGTGATTCTCCATGTACCCGTGACTACTTTACTTCTCTGAACTAAGTGAATCTGGCAAACCTCAGGGCCTGAAGAGGAGGTAAGGAGAAGACTTCTGCTACCACCTGGCTTTCCCTTATTTTGTATTCTATTTTACATGAAGAAATAGCTTTTTTCCCTCAGCATACAGCCCTCGCCTCAAGAAATATATTTTTGTCTTCAATTTCTGAGACACGTAGTATATTTAGACATGTACATACCAGAACATGTATCTTACATATACTAAACAGACTTGTAGTATTTTTTCTTAGCTGTTTCACACGTCCTTCCTCAGCTACTGAAAACTTATTTTAATATTTTGTCTGATCAACTTTTCTTTCACTGAGAGAAATCCTTAAGTTACGTTGTTTAATATCCATTTAAGAAAGTATATAATATATCTAGCATCAGCTATTAATGGATATATAACAAAGAACCATCCTTTTCCCCTTTCTGTATATTTTCTTGCAAGTTTCTATTGAAAAGAAACTAAACTGAGACATAGAATAATTACAGTTTAAACATTTGACTATTTTTCCTTTTCAAAGAAAATGTGTTCTTTAAATCCTGGTGATAGTGAAGTATTAAGTGCAAAAAAGAAACAGAGCCAAATATTAATATATTGCTATGCTTGGAGAGTCTTTGGTTGCACATTATTGCATATGTAGTCTAATTTGCTTCTAGGTGTATCCTAAAATAGAAAGAACTTTCAATGCAAATATTGGACTAGTGGACCATATGATCTTTTCGATTAAGAGACTCCAGGGTGTAATGAAAAGAAGTCGCTAGAGATGATTATTTCCACATCACAATATTTTTCAGAACCAATGTTTTGTGGAAGAACAAACACCTATATGTTGATATAAGTAGTAATTTCTTAACAATGGTGCTTACACAAATGGCTTTAGGAAGTGATTTCTTTTGAACTTGTCTGAGGTGATTTGAACCACCTCACTTTAGAAAACTGAGATATAGTTCTTTCCCCTACTGTTATATAAACTTGGCCTATATATGAGACTAGCTACCTAAAAGTATGGGCTATGAAGTTAGAGCAACTGGGTTTAAACTCTGAGTCACTTATTTGTTAGCTGCATAACACGTAGTAAGTTGCTTTACTTTTGAACCTCAGTTTTCTTATCTATAATGCATGTATGCAAACCTTTTAGTAAAATGTCTCATGCATATGTGCTAAATAAGTATTACCTGTTGTTAGTTATTCCAGTATCTTAATTTATTATCATTATAAAGAACAGATTTATTGTACTATTCATGCATATATAGCACAGTGAGGCTAAAAATCATTATCAACTTAATGGAACATGGATTGCTGAATTAGAAGAGGACCAAGCTTTATCAAGTGTCTAAGATTTTATCCTATTTGAAAGCTACTACAATAGTTTGCCATAGTTTTGTGCATTTTGACAGAAGTCAAGAGATTCCTGAATCAAAGGTAAAAGACTTTATTATTCACAGCACAAGCATGAGCATCATGTTTGTGGTGATCCACTTACCCTCTCAAGTCTCTTGGCAGCAATATAGAGCATTCCAGGTGGATGTTAAACATGTAGTGGGTTTAAATCAATAATGAGCAATTCTTATCTTTTAAAGAGAATTGCTAACAAAACTGTGCAACCTTTTCCTTAGAGTGGACATTACTCTTTTTTTTTTGGAAACAGTCTTGATATTTTGTCCATGTTACCCTCAAAGTCCTGGATTCAGGTGGTCCTCCTGCTTCAACCTCCTGAATAGTAGGGACTAGTAGGGGCTACTGCATCTGACTCTATCTCCCTTACGCTTAACCATGACTATTTCTTCTTCTCTAGAGAGTGATACTATCTTTATTGTCTATAGCTATTTGCTTTAAAACTCTACTTGAAAAGAGAGCCTGGAACAAAAGATACCAATGCCTACAGTCTAAAACACGAAAGAACCCAGAATTCTCTGAAAAAAAGAGAAGTGCAGGATTTGGGAAGGAAGTGGGTGAAGAGGAAGGATAAAGGGAATAGTACAGAATAATTTCTTTTCTTTTTTCTTTTTAACTTTTTATTGATGAGTGATGTACACACAAGGAAGTGCAAGTATCATAATTATGCAGTTTAATCAATTTTCAAAACTGATCACATTCATATAAATAGTTTCCAGATCAACAGACAGCTGAATTCCAGCTTCCAGAAGACTCCTTTGTGCTGTCTTCCAGTTACTAACAACCCTAAAGGATAACCACCACTGTAGGGTAACTACTATCTATAGATTAGTTTTTCTTGATTTTGAAGTTCATTTAAACAGAATGATGGAATATGTACCTTTTGTGACTCACTTTCTTTTACTCAACATTAGGTAAGATTTATCCATGCTATTACATGCATTTTCAATTATTGATTTTAATTGCCATGCAACAGTCCGTTGTATGATACCACTACAATTTGTCCATTCTGCTGTTGATATACACTTGGATGCATTCTAGCTTTTTTTGGGGGGGATTAGTACTGGGGTTTGAACTCAGGGCCTCACACTTGCTAGGGCAGGCGCTCTACCACTTGAACCACTCTGCCAGCCCTTTTTTGTGTTGGGCATTTTTGAGATAGGGTCTTGCAAACTATTTGCATGGGCTGGTGTCGAACCACCATCCTCCAGATCTCTGCCTCCTGAGTAGCTAGGATTATAGGTGTGAGCCACCACCAGTGCTGGGTCATTGTGGCTTTGGGGTATTACAAATACTTCTGCTAACATATGTATGTTAGTGAATGCATATTGACATTTCTGTTGGGTATTGCTGTGGTTTGAATGTTTGTGCCTTAGAAAAATTCATATGTTGGAATATAAGCCCTCAGGGTCATGGTTCTAGGAGGTAGAGCCTACTACCATTATTACTTTTATAAAAGAGGCTTGACAAAGCTCACTTGCCCCTCTACCATGAGAGGAAATGGTGAGAAACTGCTTATGGGAACCAGAAATCAAGCTCTCATCAGATACCAAGTCTGCCAGCATCTTGATCTTGGACTTCTCAGTCTCATAAACTGGGAGAAATAAATTTTGATTGTATATAAGCCACTTAGTTTGTGGCATTTTGTTATAGCTGTACAAACAGAATGCAACAAGTATATATCTATGATATATATAAATGCTGTGCTTAAAAATAATTTTGAAATGGCTGAAATGTGCTAATGCCAAATCTTGATTTAGAATAATAATTTCTCCAGATTCTTTATTATCAGCCTCTGGAGAGTACATCTGCAGCATATTTAAACAACATGCCATTCTATGGTCATGATTAAAATAACAGAGTTTTTAGAGACAGCTAAATTAGACATTCTCATCAGACTCCATATGAAGTTTTAATTAAAACACATTCACATTAAGACTCCATCACTTTAGTGTTGCTATTCAGTTTTACTGCAAAACAAGCAAGGAGACAGAGATAGATTTGAGTCATTTCTAATATACATATCTAAAAGTAGAACAGAAAAGAAAAGAAATGAAAGCTAATCTTGGGAAGAAAATACCTGTGACAGAAAATCCCAGTCATGCTAGAGAGAAGCTTAAGAAATTGGTATGAATATATTCCATATATTTGGAATACTCAGTTGACTTTGTAAGCAAATAAAATAGTATGAAAAGAGTGAGTTTACTGGTTAGATCCACTGAACCAAGAGAAAACAGCAAGTAAAAGCATTAATCCATAGAAGCAATTCCTCCAAAATAAAATTCTATCTGAAAGAATATAGAGAAATCAGGAAGTTTAAGAGCTATAGTGTTAACTAGTACTGCATGGAGACACAAAAAGCAGATGAGAAAGCCATAAAAGACAGAAACCAGGCCAGGCCCCTGAGGGAAACTTTTCAGGAAAAAATTGTTTCAAATCCCACAAACCACACAAATTACTTTATAGGACAAATCCAAGGAACTACAATCTGAGACAGAAAAGTAATGCCACTTGCAAAAGATACTGAAAAGTTCTAAGACCTTCTATAATTCCACTAGCTATGGGGACCATTCAAACTCCCTTCCTCCAGGAAAGATAAGGAAAGGAAACTGTTAAGTGATCATTTCATATCCAGGGAAAATAACTCAGTTTGGTGGAATTGATTGGGGAGTCTGGGAAACTATTAATTTCTTTCTTTCTTAAGTTTTTCTTGTGTCTTCAGTGCCTCACTACATCTTTGTTTCTCTTTTGAAAATTTGTAGGGAGGAATTTTCAGAGAAAAACAGCAGAAGAGATTTCAACCACTTTGGCCTATTAGAGGAAGTCCTTTCTTAGATGGGGAAGTTCATTTCAGTTTACATGTGGGTTAGTGTAGAGGAAAACACAAGCAATGTACTTGATCACTGTCCTGGCACCATCTGAACAACTATGATGTAAGGGGGTGGACATTCTTTAGTGTGGACTCAGTGGGAATTCTTAAGGAATCATAGACTTCAACATTTTAAAAAATTTAATATAATTTATATTTTTTTACTGCTTTAGAGTACTCTGTACTGTTTTATTAATACAACAGCATCAGCATCACCTGAGAATTTGTTAGGAATACAAATTGCTGGTTAGGACCCAGCAATCAGAGTTTCAATAAGGCCTCCAACTGATTTTGATTCATAATAACAGTTGAGAATCATCACTTTAAAGTATTAAAAGAATTCAGAAGAATGAGAATAATAATGAAAGTCTCCATTCACCAAAACTCCTTTCTTTAGAGATAACCTTGTGCTATGGCATGGAATACAAACTAATGCAGTTTCTCCAAGATTTACAAAAACCTAGATTCAAAATAGGTTTAGATATGTATATATTACAGATAAATCTATTAGCAGATGATTTTTGTCTTTGGTATCTCTGGTTAGCCCCACCCTTGTTGCATTTCTGCTAATACATTATATCTTGAATGATAGACCTCCTAAGAAAAGGTTCAGAGTTTTGTTTAATTATAGCATAAAACGAAGATGATAATGCAGAAGAAATCTTCTTTGACTTAAATCTAGAGAGTCTCACTCAACTGAGAGAAGAGGAGAGCAAGAGATGAAGTGATGAGATCTTACAGACTGGCAACCCATAAGAAGGGGCCCCAATCCCCCATCTTCTCCAACTGTGCCCAGCGAAGCCATTGACTCAAGTATAGTGTATAGAAGCCACTGGGGATTTGGGGATATAAAATCTAGAATACCTTCAGGAATAGAAAAGAAAGCTCATCTATATTTTGTATGCATCCACTGTACTTGAGACAGAAAGGCCCATGTTCCTTAGTGGAATTAAGAAGTTGATTATCCCAGACTCTAGAGTTGTACAGGTTGTCAGAATGTTTCCCATGTATATGAGGATGACAGACATGGCACAGAAAATGAGAAGATGCAAAGAGGTATCATAATCGCACTTCAGGAAGTATGAGCAGATGTAAGTTGCTTAGAATATATAAATAGGTCCAGGAAAGTGAGTAGTAAGGTGAGAACCGCATCTTATAATCATGCTTTGTGCAACCTGATATGGAGGCTCATCATTGAATTAATACTTTTATTAAATAAAGAAAAGTGAACTCAGGGACTAGAATTAGTAGCCATAGTAAAGTAAACATAAAGTATTAAAATATAAATGGGGTAACAAAAGACATAATGCAGTAGTAGCAATCACCAGTATTTTATATAGCTTCCCTTCAAACCATCACTTCTTAAACAACTATTACATGGGATTTTCTCTTAATGTCTGCTCCCTATGAAGAATTCTTACTTTTATCACCATTTTACCAATAAAAAATGGTTTGAAAGGTCGAGCAACTTGTAAAAGTTCATTCTGTTAGTGAATGATCATGCCCTTCATATATTGTCCTACTGTTTGTGTTGTTCAATTAATATTTGCATAGAAGTGTTTCTATGATGCTAGCTATAAGTTGATATTCAATACTACAATAAGCTTACAAGTAAAGATGGAAAAATATTTGTCTGACTCATAGTTTCACTTCATATTCAAGTCCTTCTAAAATCATAATACAGGAAGTTTTATAAACACTCCATAAAGAAGGGGAAAACGGGAAATTTCTTAACAATAACAAAAATTTTAAAGCTAGAAAACATGTACCCCCAGTACAACAACAATAAAAATTTATTTAAAAAGAAAGAAAACATATGGATGAGTATAGTCTGATTTAATAGGTACTAGAAAACTAAAGCTTAAGATGACAGTGGAAAATTTGAAAACTAATGCTATCTACCTTATAGTTCCAAAGAAATAGTCCCAGGTATGACTGATTTGTGGTTGAAAGAAATGATAAAGTAGGGAAGATTAGGTAAAAGTTGAAAGGCTGTTACAGTCTGGTATCTCAATTCTCCTCTCAAAAGACACCAACTGGTAGATTTGATTAACAAACAAGTCCCAACAATTTGTTGCCTACAAGAGGTGCTCCTCACTGGCAAAGACAAAGGATGGAGAAATATTTTCCAGGCAAAGGAAGCCTGAAAGCAAGCTGGAGTAGCCATACTCATATATGACAAAGCAGACTTCAAAGAAAATTAGTCAGAAGAGACAAAGAAGGCTGGTGGAATGGATCAAGTGGTAGAGCACCTGCCTAGCAAGCATGAGGTCCAGAGTTCAAACCCCAGTGCCACCAAAAAACAAACAAGAAGAGACAAGCACTTCACTT
This sequence comes from Castor canadensis, assembly GCF_047511655.1. NCBI lineage: Eukaryota > Metazoa > Chordata > Mammalia > Rodentia > Castoridae > Castor > Castor canadensis. The sequence goes on from NC_133405.1 coordinate 115,670,114, forward strand.
CCTACTGATAAAAGGAATGAATCAGTAGTAAGAGGAAAAAATTATAAACATGTATTAACTGAATGTTGGCATACCCAGTTTCATAAAATAAACTATTGGACATAAAAACACAGAGATATTTGATGTACTGTAAGAACTTTTGTAAATGTCAGAATGCACAACAGTAATAAAAAACCCACAGAGATACCCCAACATAATAATAGTTGGTGACATTCATACCATTCTCTCACCAATAGATAGGTCATTCATACAAAAATTTAACAGGAAAACTTCAGAATTAAATGACACTATAGAGCAAATGGACATAGCAGACATTTGTAGAATATTCTACCCAGCAGCTACAAAACAAACATTCTTTTCACCAGCCCACAGTACCTTGTCCAAAACAGATCATATCTTAGGACATAAAACAAGTCTAAGCAAATACAAGAAATTGAAATAATTTCCTATATTAGGCTTCAATGGAATGAATCTAGAAATGAATAAGAGAAATTACAGAAATTATCCAAACACATGGTGACTAAACAATTCACCCTTGAATAAACCAGTGGGTAATTGAAGAAATAAGGTAGGAAATGTAAAAATTCCTAGAATCAAAAATGAAAACACAGCTGATCATAACCTTTGGGACACAACAAAGGCAACACTAAGGGGTGAGTTTTATAGCTATGAGTGCCTCCATTAAAAAATTGGAGCGATTCTAACTAAATAACCTAAGAATGCACCTTAAACTCTTAGAGAAAAACAAGAACAAGCCAAACCCCAAAGCAGTATACAGACATCAACAAGAAATATCAGGGCAGAAATTAACAAAACGGAGGTTAAAAGAACAATACAAAGAACTAATGAAACAAAAAGTTGGTTCTTTGAAAAGATGAAAAAGATTGACAAACAGTCAAAACAAAAGAAAGAAGAATATTTAAGTTAATAAAACTAAATATGAGAAGGGGCTATCACAACAAATATCAATTAAATTCAGAGGATCATTAGGAAATATTTAATAGAACATATTCTATTAAACTGGAAAATCTAGAAATATGGATAAAATAGATTTCTATATGCATATACTATATCAAAATTGAGCCAGGGTATATAAACCACTTAAGCAGATCTAAACAATTAATGAAATTGAAGTAGTAATAGTCTCCCAACAAAGAAAAGACCAAGAATGGAGGGATTCACTGTTGAATTCTACCAGACCTTTGAAGAAGTAATACCAATGTTTCTTAAACTATTCTATAAATAGAAAAGGAGAGCTACCACATTCATTCAATGGAGCCAGTATTACCTATATACCAAGACCAGACCAATTTTCTTGATGAACCTAGATGCAAAAATTCTCAATTAAATACTTACAAACTAAATTTAATAACACAAAGAAATCAAAGAACATGGTCAAGTTGGTTTCATTTGAGAGATGTAATGATATTTCAACATATGCAAATCAATGAGCATAATACAGCACATAAACAGAATAAAGGACAAAAATCAGGTGGTCATCTCAATAGACCTAGGAATAGAAGTGATGTACCTCAATATAATAAAGACTACATATGATAAACCTATAGTCAATAGCATACTAAGTGAGGAAAAGCTGAAAACATTTCCTCTAAAATCATGAAAGAGACAGGGTGTTCACTCTCTCCATTCTTATCCAATATAGTAGTTGAGTTAATAGCTAGAGCAATAAAGAGAAAGAAATAAAAGGGATACAAATTAGATAGGAAGAAGTCAAATCATTCCTATTTTCAGATTTATGATTCTATACTTAAATGACCCTAGATACACCACCAAAAACTTTAAGAACTGATAAACACTTTTGACAAATTAATGGGATACAAAAACTAGCATATGTGAATAACAAAAAGGCTGAGGAAGAAATCAGGAGCACAAACCCATCCACAATAGCCTGAAAAACTTAAATATCTGGGAATAAACCTAACAAGGTGGCAAAAGACCTCTATAATGAAAACTAAAAACTTGAAGAAGGAAACTGATGAAGATAGCAGAAGATGGAAAGATCTATGTTCATGGATGGGCAGAATTAATATTATGATAATGTCTATACTACCGACAGCAATCTATAGATTCAATACAATCCCTCATAAAATTCCAATGCTGTTTGTCACAAAAATACAAAACTAAATCCTAAAATTCATACAAAGGCACAGAAGACATCAAATAGCCAAAGCAGTCTTGAGCAATGCTGTATGTGTAACAATACCTGACTTCAAATTATACTACAGAGCCATAGTAAGAAAAACAGCATGGTATGGCACAAAAATAGACATGTAGACCCATAGACTAAAGGAATAGAATAAGAGATTCAGAAATAAACCTACATCTGATTTTTGACAAAGGGGCAAAAAACATATGTTGGAGAAAAGACAGCCTCTTCAACAAATGGTGTTGCTGAAACTGGATACCCACATGTAGAAGTTTTAAATGTAAGACCTTAAATTGGAAAGTACTACTGGAAAACTTAAGAGAAGATCCTTGAGTATACAGGAATGAATAAACTCCTTCTTGGATAGTTCTAGAATTTCTCAGAAAATCAAAGCAAAAAATGACAAATGGGGTTACATCAAATTAAAAAGCTTCTGTAACAGCAAAGGAAACAATTTCAAGAATCAAGCAACAAGGTACAGAATGGGAGAAAATCTTTGTCAACTATGTAGCAGAATATATAAAGAACTCTAAAAATTAAACCACTAAAGAACAAATAACCCAATTAATAAATAGGCAAATTAATTGAACAGCTCTCAAAAGAAAAGCAAATGACCAATAAATGCAGGATTAAATGTCCAACATCCTTAGCTATAAAGTGCAAACCAAAATTACACTGAGATTCCATCTCACCTCAGTCAGAATAGTGATCATCAAGAAAACAAACAGCAACAAACATTGGTGAGTGTGCAGGAAGAAAGTAGCTCTTATACATGGTGGGAATGTAAATTAGTGCAGACACTTTGGAATTCAGCATGGAGGTTCCTCAAGAACCTAAAAATAGAACTGCCCTATGATCAAACTGAGCACTGATGGCTTATGCATGTAATCCTAGCTATTTGGGAGACAGAGATTGGGAGGATCCCAGTTTGAGGCTAATCCCAGATTTAAAAATAAAAAAAGCTCACAAGACCCCATTTCAACCAGTGGCTGGGTGTGGTGGCAGGTACCTGTCATCTCAGGTACACGGGAAAGCAGAAATAGGAGTAGCCAGTCCAGGCTGGCCCAGGGCTATAACCAAAGCAATAAGGGCTGGTGACTTGGCTCAAGTGGCAGAGTACCTGCCTAGAAAGCATGAGGCCCTGAGTTCAATCCCCCAGTACTGCTAAAAAATTGCTTGCCTGAAATTCATAAAATTCTCTCTTATTTGTCTTCACTTATAAAGGCCATCCATATCAAACACTGTTGTTTATACCAATAATCATTTCCATAAAAATAGTTTTGTTTGTAAAATAAAGTAAGTGGAAATAAATTTTTTAAATCCAGTATAGAAAAAAGAACTACCATGTGATCTTTTTGTAGTACTGTTTGGCACACATATGAAGGAAAGTAAATCTGCATGCTACATAGACACCAGCACACCCATGTTTATAGTAGCACTACTCACAATAGTCAAACTAAGGAATCAGTCTATGTGTCCATCAACTGTGAAGGAATAAAGATGTGTAATATATACACAATGGAGTATTATTCAGCCATAAAGAACAGTGAAATTATGTTGTTTGCAAGAAAATGGATGGATCTGGAAATTATCATTATCATGCTAAGTGAAATAAATCAGACTGAGAAAGACAAATATCACAAGTTCTCTCTCATATGTGGAATGTAGACCTAAAAAAGTATGAATGACTTGATTATAACATGGGTAGATTTTTTGAAGAAGGGAACCAGTGGGAGAAGTGGAAGTGAAAAAAGAGGATGAAGAATGTGAATATAATTAAAATACTTCATATGCATGTATACAATCTGCGAAAGTTTGTTTAAAAGGAGGGATGAGGTAAAGAATGAATAATAGCTGGGTGAAGGTGTTGCATGCCTATAATCCTAGCAATTTGGGAGGCAGAGATCAAGAGGATATAGGCCAGCCTAGGCAAATAGTTTGTGAGACCCTATCATGAAAATACTCAGCACAAAAAAGGGATGGTGGAGTAGCTCAAGTGGTACAGTGCCTGCCTTGCAAATATGAGGCCCCCCATTTCAATCCCCAGTGCCTCCAAAAAAAGGAAAAATAGTAGAGGTTAGATTTGATCAAAGTATATTTTATACATAAATGGAAATATCACAATGAAACCCCTTTGTACAATTAATATTCACTAATAAAGAATTAGATTTTATTTGGTATTGTATTCATGAATTGAGTTAATATATTTTGATATTAACTCTTAAATCCATGATTACAATATGACTTAGTTAGATTTTGTTTATTCTTCATAAATTTTTCCTAAAATTGATCTTGCAAATTTCTTGCAAATCTTTTTCTTTTTTTTTTTTCATTTTTAAAAAACTTTATTATAATTTTTCTTCTTTTTATTGTACTGGGTGGGAGTATATTGACACATTTACAAAAGTTTTTACACTATATCAAATATATCATACTTGAATTCACCCCCTCCATCATTCTCTTTTATCTTCCCTCCCCCAGTCCTGGAGTAGTTTTCAACAGGTATCATTTTTCCATGTACATACATGTGTAAACAGTATTTGCACTAAATTCACCCTCCCATGGCCCTTTGCCCACCTCCTCCCCACCTTGCACTGGTACCAACCTCCCCATACAGGACCTGTTCTTCAATTTTGTAAATGAAAAAAAGGACAAGTTTGTTGAAGATAGTTACACAGGGAGTTTCCTTGTGACGTTTCCATGTACATATGTATTATAACCCATATTGGTTCATCTCTTCTATTTTTCTTCTTTCTACCTTAGTTCCGCAGAAGGGCCATTTAACAGGCCATGTTCTTCTGGTTGTTGTTAAGAGAGAAACAGAAAATATGAAGAAGTGATGGGAGGAGTATAGGTAGTGTGAAACAGATACAAATTTATTTGATTTTTTATTTATTTTTATTTATTTATTTATTTTTTTTCTTTTATTATTCATATGTGCATACAAGGCTTGGTTCATTTCTCCCCCCTGCCCCCACCCCCTCCTTTACCACCCACTCCACCCCCTCCCGCTCCCCCCCCTCAATACCCAGCAGAAACTATTTTCCCCTTATCTCTAATTTTGTTGTAGAGACAGTATAAGCATTAATAGGAAGGAACAAGGGGTTTTGCTGGTTGAGATAAGGATAGCTATACAGGGCATTGACTCACATTGATTTCCTGTGCATGTGTGTTACCTTCTAGGTTAATTCTTTTTGATCTAACCTTTTCTCTAGTACCTGGTCCCCTTTTCCTATTGGCCTCAGTTGCTTTTAAGGTATCTGCTTTAGTTTCTCTGCATTAAGGGCAACAAATGCTAGCTAGTTTTTTAGGTGTCTTACCTATCCTCACCCCTCCCTTGTGTGCTCTCGCGTTTATCATGTGCTCATAGTCCAATCCCCTTGTTGTGTTTGCCCTTGATCTAATGTCCACATATGAGGGAGAACATACGATTTTTGGTCTTTTGGGCCAGGCTAACCTCACTCAGAATGATGTTCTCCAGTTCCATCCATTTACCAGCGAATGATAACATTTCGTTCTTCTTCATGGCTGCATAGAATTCCATTTTGTATAGATACCACATTTTCTTAATCCATTCATCTGTGCTGGGGCATCTTGGCTGTTTCCATAACTTGGCTATTGTGAATAGTGCCGCAATAAACATGGATGTGCAGGTGCCTCTGGAGTAACAGTCTTTTGGGTATATCCCCAAGAGTGGTATTGCTGGGTCAAATGGTAGATCGATGTCCAGCTTTTTAAGTAGCCTCCAAATTTTTTTCCAGAGTGGTTGTACTAGTTTACATTCCCACCAACAGTGTAAGAGGGTTCCTTTTTCCCCGCATCCTCGCCAACACCTGTTGTTGGTGGTGTTGCTGATGATGGCTATTTTAACAGGGGTGAGGTGGAATCTTAGTGTGGTTTTAATTTGCATTTCTTTTATTGCTAGAGATGGTGAGCATTTTTTCATGTGTTTTCTGGCCATTTGAATTTCTTCTTTTGAGAAAGTTCTGTTTAGTTCACATGCCCATTTCTTTATTGGTTCATTAGTTTTGGGAGAATTTAGTTTTTTAAGTTCCCTGTATATTCTGGTTATCAGTCCTTTGTCTGATGTATAATTGGCAAATATTTTCTCCCACTTTGTGGGTGTTCTCTTCAGTTTAGAGACCATTTCTTTTGATGAACAGAAGCTTTTTAGTTTTATGAGGTCCCATATTTCTATGCTATCTCTTAGTTGCTGTGCTGCTGGGGTTTCATTGAGAAAGTTCTTACCTATACCTACTAACTCCAGAGTATTTCCTATTCTTTCTTGTATCAACTTAAGAGTTTGGGGTCTGATATTAAGATCCTTGATCCATTTTGAGTTAATCTTGGTATAGGGTGATATACATGGATCTAGTTTCAGTTTTTTGCAGACTGCTAACCGGTTTTCCCAGCAGTTTTTGTTGAAGAGGCTGCTATTTCTCCATCGTATATTTTTAGCTCCTTTGTCAAAGATAAGTTGCTCATAGTTGTGTGGCTTCATATCTGGATCCTCTATTCTGTTCCACTGGTCTTCATGTCTGTTTTTGTGCCAGTACCATGCTGTTTTTATTGTTATTGCTTTGTAATATACTTTGAAGTCAGGTATTGTGATACCTCCTGCATTTTTCTTTTGACTGAGTATTGCCTTGGCTATTCGTGGCCTCTTGTGTTTCCATATAAATTTAACAGTAGATTTTTCAATCTCTTTAATGAATGTCATTGGAATTTTGATGGGAATTGCATTAAACATGTAGATTACTTTGGGGAGTATCGACATTTTTACTATGTTGATTCTACCAATCCATGAGCATGGGAGATCTCTCCACTTTCTATAGTCTTCCTCAATCTCTTTCTTCAGAAGTGTATAGTTTTCCTTGTAGAGGTCTTTCACATCTTTTGTTAGGTTTACACCTAGGTATTTGATTTTTTTTGAGGCTATTGTAAATGGAATTGTTTTCATACATTCTTTTTCCGTTTGCTCATTGTTAGTGTATAGAAATGCTAATGATTTTTCTATGTTGATTTTATATCCTGCTACCTTGCTATAGCTATTGATGATGTCTAGAAGCTTCTGAGTAGAGTTTTTTGGGTCTTTAAGGTATAGGATCATGTCGTCTGCAAATAGGGATATTTTGACAGTTTCTTTACCTATTTGTATTCCTTTTATTCCTTCTTCTTGCCTAATTGCTCTGGCTAGGAATTCCAGTACTATGTTGAATAGAAGTGGAGATAGTGGGCATCCTTGTCTGGTTCCTGATTTTAGAGGGAATGGTTTTAATTTTTCTCCGTTAAGTATAATGCTGGCTGTAGGTTTGTCATATATAGCTTTTATAATGTTGAGGAACTTTCCTTCTATTCCTAGTTTTCTTAGAGCTTTTATCATGAAATGATGTTGGATCTTATCAAAGGCTTTTTCTGCATCTATTGAAATGATCAAGTGGTTTTTGTCTTTGCTTCTGTTAATGTGGTTTATTACGTTTATTGATTTTCATATGTTGAACCACCCCTGCATTCCTGGGATGAAGCCTACCTGGTCGTGGTGAATAATCTTTTTGATGTGTTGCTGAATTCGATTTGCCATTATTTTGTTGAGGATTTTTGCATCAATGTTCATTAGGGAGATTGGCCTATAGTTCTCCTTTTTGGAGGTGTCTTTGCCTGGTTTTGGGATAAGTGTAATACTGGCTTCATAAAATGTGTTTGGCAGTTTTCCTTCCCTTTCTATTTCATGGAACAGTTTAAGGAGGGTTGGTATCAGTTCTTCTTTAAAGGTCTGATAGAATTCAGCAGAGAATCCATCAGGTCCTGGACTTTTCTTTTTGGGGAGACTCTTGATTGCTACTTCAATTTCATTTTGTGTTATAGGTCTATTCAGGTGATTAATTTCCTCTTGGTTCAGTTTTGGATGATCATATGTATCTAGAAATCTGTCCATTTCTTTTAGATTTTCAAATTTATTTGAATATAGGTTCTCAAAGTAGTCTCTGATGATTTCCTGGACTTCCATGGTGTTTGTTGTTATCTCCCCTTTTGCATTCCTGATTCTACTAATTTGGGTTTTTTCTCTCCTCATTTTAGTCAGGTTTGCCAGGGGTCTATCGATCTTGTTTATTTTTTCAAAGAACCAACTTTTTGTTTCATTAATTCTTTGTATGGTTTTTTTGGTTTCTATTTCGTTGATTTCAGCTCTTATTTTTATTATTTCTCTCCTTCTATTTGTTTTGGGATTTGCTTGTTCTTGTTTTTCTAGGAGTTTGAGATGTATCATTAGGTCATTGATTTGGGAATCTTTCAATCTTTTTAATATATGCACTCATGGCTATAAACTTTCCTCTCAAGACTGCCTTAGCTGTGTCCCATAGGTTCCGGTAGGTTGTGTTTTCATTTTCATTGACTTCCAGGAACATTTTAATTTCCTCTTTTATTGCATCGATGATCCATTCTTCATTAAGTAATGAGTTATTTAGTTTCCAGCTGTTTGCATGTCTTTTGTCTTTACTTTTGTTGTTGAGTTCTACTTTTACTGCATTGTGGTCAGATAGTATGCATGGTATAATTTCTATTTTCTTATATTTGCTGAGGCTTGCTTTGTGCCCTAGGATATGATCTATTTTGGAGAAGGTTCCATGGGCTGCTGAGAAGAATGTATATTGTGTAGAGGTTGGATGATATGTTCTGTAGACATCTACTAGGTCCACTTGATCTATTGCATATTTTAGATCTTGGATTTCTTTATTGAGTTTTTGTTTGGATGACCTATCTATTGATGCTAATGGAGTGTTAAATTCTCCCACAACCACTGTGTTGGCGTTTATATATGCTTTTAGGTCTTTCAGGGTATGTTTGATGAAATTGGGTGCGTTGACATTGGGTGCATACAGATTGATGATTATTACTTCCTTTTGGTCTATTTCCCCTTTTATTAGTATGGAATGTCCTTCTTTATCTCGTTTGATCAATGTAGGTTTGATGTCTACTTTGTCAGAGATAAGTATTGCTACTCCTGCTTGTTTTCGGGGGCCATTGGCTTGGTAAATCTTCTTCCAGCCTTTCATCCTAAGCATATGCTTATTTCTGTCGGTGAGATGAGTCTCCTGTAAGCAACAAATTGTTGGATCTTCTTTTTTAATCCATTTTGTCAAACGGTGTCTTTTGATGGGTGAATTAAGTCCATTAACATTAAGTGTTAGTACTGATAGGTATGTGGTGATTCCTGCCATTTAGTTATCTTAGTTGTTTGAAGGTTTGATTGTGTGTACCTAACTTGATGTTACTCTCTACTGTCTTGCTTTTTCTTATCCTGTGGTTTGGTGCTGCCTGCCTTTTCATGGTTAAGTTGGGTGTCACTTTCTGTGTGCAGGATCCCTTGCAGAATCTTTTGTAATGGTGGCTTTGTGGTCACATATTGTTTTAGTTTCTGCTTATCATGGAAGAGTTTTATTGCTCCATCTATTTTGAATGATAGCTTTGCTGGGTAGAGTATCCTGGGGTTGAAGTTATTTTCATTCAGTGCCCGGAAGATCTCACCCCATGCTCTTCTTGCTTTTAATGTTTCTGTTGAGAAGTCTGCTGTGATTTTGATGGGTTTACCTTTGTATGTTACTTGTTTTTTCTCTTACAGCCTTCAATATTCTTTCCTTAGTTTCTGAACTTGTTGTTTTAATGTTGATATGTCGTGGAGTAGTTCTATTTTGATCTGGTCTGTTTGGTGTCCTGGAGGCCTCTTGCATGTGTATGGGAATATCTTTCTCTAGATTTGGGAAATTTTCCGTTATTATTTTGTTGAATATATTACGCATTCCCTTCGCTTGCACCTCTTCTCCTTCTTCGATGCCCATGATTCTCAAGTTTGGTCTTTTGATGGAGTCATTGAGTTCTTGCATTTTCTTTTCACAGGTCTTGAGTTGTTTAATTAGTAGTTCTTCAGTTTTTCCTTTAATTACCATTTCATCTTCGAGTTCTGAGATTCTGTCTTCTGTTTGTTCTATTTTGCTGGATTTGCCTTCCGTTTTGTTTTGCAGTTCTGTTTCGTTCTTTTTTCTGAGGTTTTCCATATCCTGGCTGTTTTCTTCTTTATTGTTGTCTATTTTTGTCCTGAGTTCATTTATCCATTTATTCATCGTGTTCTCTCTTTCACTTTGGTGTTTATACAGTGCTTCTATGGTTTCCTTTATTTCTTCTTTTGCTTTTTCAAATTCTCTATTTTTATTGTCTTGGAATTTCTTGAGTGTCTCCTGTACATTTTGGTTGACCCTATCCAGTATCATCTCTATAAAATTCTCATTGAGTACTTGTAGTATGTCTTCTTTTAAATTATTCTTGTGGGCTTCATTGGGTCCTTTGGCATAGTTTATCTTCATTTTGTTGGAGTCTGGATCTGAGTTTCTGTTCTCTTCATTCCCCTCTGGTTCCTGTTGCAAATCTTTTTCTTAATAAATTTTAAATTTAGTTTTTGTAACTATTGTAATTAAGATACACTTTTAAAAGTAATGTTTTATTAGTATAAAAAAGTGGTAAGGTAGTTTTATTGTGACATTTTCATAAATGTGTTTATCCCCTCCACTATTCTCTGTCTTCTCCTCCCTCTTCTTTTTTTTTTGGAAAGTTTTTTATTGCGAAGTTTCTTATTAGAATATATTCATCATACAGGAGGGACTCAAAATGACAATTCCAATCACACTTATATTGTACATTATTTACATTTCTCCCCTCAGCCCCCTCCTGATCCCACCCAAAGCAATTGCAAGAGGTTTCTTAGTTCTACTTGATACAGGTATATGAAATCCATCTAACATATACCCTCACCTTAATCTTCTTCCTTCACACTCCCCCGTCCCACTAGTACCCACCCTCTCACACACACTGTGTCTATTTTATAGTCCTGATTTTCGTTATTAGTATTTAAGTAGACATTCAAAGGGATATCTCAATGTATGCCCACTGTGGATGTGCTTTACTTTAGAATGCTTAATCCCAAGCCACTTTGATTGTTCTCCCTTACCCATTACCTCATGCCCCCCATTTTTCAATAGTTTTTAATAAACATCCTTGTATCCTCTAGCTTCACATCTTATGTTATATGGTATTACTGATGCTCTATCATTTTCTTTTCCTTTCCCACTTTCTCTGAGTTCCATAAAGTACTTCCACTGATACAAACATGTTCTACTTCTGAGTTTGTATATGATCATACTTATTTTTGCGTATATGTTTATCTTTTGATCTATCTTCCATGTATGAGAGAAAACATGTGGCTTTTGTGTTTCTGATCCTGGTTAACTTCACCTAACATGATGTCCTCTAATTGCATCCATTTACCTTCAAATAACATGTAATTGTTCCTTGTGGCAGAGAAATACTCCATTGTGTATATTAACCACAATTTCTTTTTTTTAATTCATATGTGCATACAATGTTTGGGTCATTTCTCCTCCCTTCCCCACTCCCTTACCTCCCACCCTCTCCATCTCCACCAACCCCCTCACTACCAGGCAGAAACTATTTTGCCCTTATCTCTAATTTTATTGAAGAAAGAGTATAAGCAATAATATGAAGGACCAGGGGTTTTTGCTAGTTGAGATAAAGATAGCTATACAGGGAGTTGACTTGCATTGCTTTCCTGTACATGTGTGTTACCTTCTAAATTAATTCTTGAACTAACCTTTTCTCTAGTTCCAGGTCTCCTTCTCCTATTGGCCTCAGTTTCTTTAAAGTATCTGCTTTAGTTTCTCTGCATTGAGGGCAACAAATGCTATCTAGTTTTTTGGGTGTCTTACCAATCCTCACCCCTCCCTTGTGTGTTCTCGCTTTATCATGTGATCAAAGTCCAATTCCCTTGCCCTTGATCTAATGTCCACATATGAGGGAAAACATACAATTTTTGGTCTTTTGGGCCAGGCTAACCTCACTCAGAATGATGTTCTCCAATTCCATCCATTTACCTGCGAATGATAACATTTCATTCTTCATGGCTGCATAAAATTCCATTGTGTATAAATACCACATTTTTTTATCCATTTGTCAGTAGTAGGGCTTCTTGGTTGTTTCCATATCTTGGCTATTGTGAATAGTGCTGCAATAAACATGGGTGTACAGGTGCCTCTGGAGTAACCTGTGTCACAGTCTTTTGGGTATATCCCCAAGAGTAGTATTGCTGGATCATATGGTAGATCAATGTTTAGATTCTTAAGTAGCCTCCAAATTTTTTTCCAGAGTGTTTGTACTAGTTTACAATCCCACCAGCATGTAAGAGGGTTCCTTTTTCCCCACATCCTCGCCAACACCTGTTGTTAGTGGTGTTGCTAATGATGGCTGTTCCAACAGAGGTGAAGTGGAATCTTAGTGTGGTTTTAATTTGCATTTCTTTTATTTTTAGGGATGGTGAGCATTTTTTCATGTGTTTTTTGCTCATTTGAATTTTTTCTGTTCAGAAAGTTCTGTTTAGCTCACTTTCCCATTTCTTTATTGGTTCATTAATTTTGGGAGAATTTAGTTTTTTGAGTTCCCTATATAGTCTGGTTATCTGATGTTCAGCTGGCAAATATTTTCTCCCAGTCTGTGGGTGGTCTCTTCAGTTTAGAGACCATTTCTTTTGTTGAGCAGAAGCTTTTTAGTTTTATGAAGTCCCATTTATCTATGCTATCTCTTAGTTGCTGAGCTGCTAGGGTTCCATTGAGAAAGTTCTTGCCTATACCTATTAATTCCAAGGTATTTCTTACTCTTTCCTATATCACCTTTAGAGTTTGGGGTCTGACATTAAGGTCCTTGATCCATTTTGAGTTAATACTGGTATAGGGTGATAAACATGGATCTATTTTCAGTGTTTTGTGCACTGCTAACCAGTTTTCCCAGCAGTTTTTGTTGAAGAGGCTGTCTTTTTCCATCATATATTTTTAGCACCTTCATCAAAGACAAGTTGGTTATGGTTGTGTAGCTTCATATCTGGGTCCTCTATTCTGTTCCGCTGGTCTTCATGTCTGTTTTTGTGCCAGTACATGCTATTTTTATTGTTATTGCTTTGTAATATAGTTTGAAGTCAGGGATCGTGATACCTGCAGCGTTGTTTGACTGAGTATTGCCTTCACTATTCGTGGCCTCTTGTGTTTCCATATAAATTTAATGGTAGATTTTTCAATCTCTTTGATGAGTGTCATTGGAATTTTGATGGGAATTGCATTAAACATGTAGATTACTTTGGGGAGTATAGACATTTTTACTATGTTGATTCTACCAATCCAAGAGCATGGGAGATCTCCACTTTCTATAGTCTTCCACAATCTCTTTCTTCAGAAGTTTGTAGTTTTCTTTGTAGAGGTCATTCACATCCTTTGTTAAGTTTACACCTAGGTATTTGATTTTTTTTTAGGCTATTGAAAATGGAATTGTTTTCATATATTCTTTTTCAGTTTGTTCATTATTAGTGTACCTAAATTGAGGTTACTCTCTACTTTCTTGCTTTTTCTTTTCCTGTAGTTTGGTGCTGCCTGCCCTTTAATGGTTATGTTGGGTTTCACTTTCCGTGTGCAGAATCCCTTGAAGAATCTTTTGTAGTGGTGGCTTTGTGGTCACATATTGTTTTAGTTTCTGCTTATCATGGAAGACTTTTATTGCTCCATCTATTTTGAATGATAGCTTTGCTGGGTAGAATATCCTAGGGTTGAGGTTATTTTCATTCAGTGCCCAGAAGATCTCACTCCAAGCTCTTCTTGCTTTTAATGTTTCTGTTGAGAAGTCTGCTGTGATTTTGATGGGTTTACCTTTGTATGTTATTTGTTTTTTCTCTCTTACAGCCTTCAATATTCTTTCTTGAGTCTCTTTATTTGTTGTTTTAATGATAATATGCCATGGGGTAGTTCTATTTTGGTCTGGTCTGTTTGGTGTTCTGGAGGCCTCTTGCATCTGTATGAGCATAGATTTTTCTAGATTTGTGAAATTTTCTGTAATTATTTTGTTGAATATATTATGCATTCCCTTTGCTTGCACCTCTTCTCCTTCCTCAATGCCCATGATTCTCAGGTTTGTTCTTTTGATGGAGTCAGTGAGTTCTTGCAGTTTCTTTTCACAGGTCTTGAGTTGTTTAACTAATAGTTCTTCAGTTTTTCCTTTAATTACCATTTCATCTTTGAGTTCTGAGATTCTGTCCTCTGCTTGTTCTATTTTGCTGGATTGGCCTTCCATTTTGTTTTGCAATTCTGTTTCGTTCTTTTTTCTGAGGTTTTCCATATCCTGAGTTGTTTCCTCTTTAATGTTGTCTATTTTTATCCTGAATTCATTTATCTCTTTATTAATTGTGTTCTTTGTTTCACTTTGGTGTTTATACAGTGCTTTTATGGTTTCTTTTATTTCTTCTTGTGCTTTTTCAAATTTTCTATTTTTGTTGTCTTGGAATTTCTTGAGTGTCTACTGTACATTTTGGTTGACCATATCCAGTATCATCTCTGTAAAATTCTCATTGGTTACTTGGAGTAGTTTGTCTTTCAGATTATTCTTGTGGGCTTCATTGGGTTCTTTGGCATAGTTTATCTTCATTTTGTTGGAGTCTGGATCTGAGTATTTGTTTTCTTCATTTCCCTCTGGTTCCTATACTAATTTTTTTTGCCGTGGGGAAACTGGTTTCCCTGTTTTTTCTGTCCTCCCATCATTGCCCTTGGTATTGTTACTGTCCCTGTCATGTGTGCAATTATTTTCTAGCTTATAATAACAACAATGATGATTTTTAGAATGGAAGGGTGAGAGGAGAGGGAAAGCAAAGAAGGTAAAGGAAAAGGGAAAAACAAATACACAAACAAGTTAAAAAACAAAACAAACCAAACATACAAAAACCGTGTCAAAGATATAAACAGTGAGAGATAGTATACTGATCAACAGTCAGCTAAACAGGCGTTATACAAATAGAGAAAGGATAAAAAATAAAGATAAATAAAATAAAAATTAAAAGAAAATTTCCAAGTTCAAATGCAATAGTTTCAGTCTTAATAATTTTGGTGTTAGTCTCTCAGCCTCCAATCCTGGAGATGGTGTCTCAGAAGTAGTTCTGTCATTGTCTCATCAAAAGGAAAAAAAACTAAAACAGCAAAAAAGAAAAACAAAACACAACAAAGTGTCCCAAGTTCAGATGAAATACATTTTTAGTAAGTTTCAGTAAGTAGTTAGGTTGTTGTCTCATCAAAGGATTAGAAAAAAAAAGAGTCTGGAGACAGTTCTGTGTATGGCTGAGGCTGTGGCCCACCTGCCTGCTGCTGTCAGTCTGCTGTTGCTAGAGGCTTTATTTATGCAGCTCTCAGGAGTGAGCTTAACGCTCACCTGGCCCCACAGGCTTTGTTTACTTAGAGTTCTCCTGGTTGTGACCACCACTGTTACAAGCTTTCCTCTTTCCAAGAACACTGGGGGAGGTAGCACTACACCCACATTCTCCAGCTGGTGTTTTTATTTACAGTTCACATGGGAAGTGACACTCACCCCCTCTCCTGTGGAGTTTTCCTCCCACTGCCACTCTTACAAGCCTTCCCGCTCCTGGTTGCTGGGCGTGGACCACCACTCCTGCCTTCTCTGGCTGGCTTGTTTATTTACAGTTCCATGAGGGATTGCCTCTCCCCACCTCTTCGGCGCTCAGGATGCCCCACCCTCTTTGCTACATGTCTTTTTTTATTGTTATTGTTTATTATTCAGTTTGTTTATTTCCTTTTTCCCTCGGTGGAGGTCAGTCTGTCCAGAGGCCTATGCTGAGCTTGCTCAGGGTTGTCTGTGGGAAAACTGTGTGCTGCTTAGCTCACCTGGTGGCCTGCTTTTCCTAAGCCGGTTAGGCGCTGGTGTCTGGCAGCTCGAGATCCCTCCTGGTTTCTCCATTTAACGTGGAGTGGAGATGCTGTGCGCAGGCTGGGGGTGTGGTGGTGGTGGAATTTTACCTCTTCTTGGTGGTTTTTCCTGCAAGGTGTTCTCCAGCATCTCTCCAAGATTTTACTTTAGGAAGCACTGCTTCCTCCCTCTAGTCACTATCTTGGAATCCTCTAAAGTTTCAGTCTTAATAATTTTGGTGTTAGTCCTTCAGCCTCCAGTCCTGGTGTTGGTGTCTGAGAAGTAGTTCTGTTGTTGTCTCATCAAAGGGGAAAAAAACAAAACAAAGAAAAAAAAATTCCAAGTTCAAAGCCAATACAGTTTCTGCTGGTCCTACAGCATCCAGTCCTAGTGCTGTCATTGTCTCATCAAAGGAAGAGAAAAAAAAAGTCTAGAGATAGCCTTGTGAATGTCTATATGAGGCTGCAGTTCACCTGCCACCTACTGTCAGCCATCTGCTGCTGCAGGCTTTATTTACTGCAGATCTCAGGAATGAGCTTTACACTCACCTAGCCCCACAGGCTTTGTTTATTTAGAGTTCTCCTGGATGCACAACCCTTTTGTTTTCTCCAGTATACAGCCCTACCCACCTGTTGCAATTGCAGTCTGTTTTTATTTAGAGTTTGCATGGGGGAAGTGCCCCTCTTCCACTCTCTGGTGGAGCGTGCCACACTTTAGCCGCTGTTACAAGCCTTTCCCTCTTCAAGCACACTGGGGGAGGTGGTGCCACACCCACCTTTTCTGCCTGGCTTGTTTATTTACAGTTCATGTGAGGGAGTGCCCCAGCCCCCCTCTCCAGCGGAGCGTGCCACACTATAACCGCTGTTACAAGCTTTCCCCTCTCCAATGTTGCTGGGTGCATGCCGCCACTCCTGCCTTCTCTGGCCACCTTGTTTATTTACAGTTTGTGTGAGGAAGTGCCCCTCCCCCACTCTTTGGAGCTCAGGGTGCCCCACCCTTTTTGCTACATGTCTTTTTTTTTCCAGCTGCTTGTTTATTAGCTTGTTTTTTCTCTTCTTTCCCTGGATGGGGGTCAGTTTGTCCAGGGCGCTATGCTGAGCTGGCCCAGGGTTGTCTGTGGGAGTACTGCATGCTGCTTAGCTCACCTGGTGGTCTGCTTCTCTCAAGCAGATTAGGAGTTGGCATCTGGTGGAGCAGGAGCCTTCCTGGTTTCTCCGTTTAACATGGAGTGGGGATGCTATGCATGGGCTTGGGGTGTGGAGGTGTCAGAGTTTTGCCTCTTCTTCATGGTTTTTCCTGTAAGGTGTATCTCCAGCATCTCTCCAAGATTTTGCTTTAGGAAGCATGATTTCTGCTTCATCCCTCTAGTCACCATCTTGGAATCTTCTCTCAATTAACCACAATTTCTTGATCCATTCATCAGTTGTAGGACATCTGTGTTGTTTCCAGAGTTTGGCTATTGTGAACAGTGCTGCAATGAACATCAGTGTACAGGTATCACTACTGTACCCTGTTTTATGTTCTTTTGGGTAGACGCCCAGGAGTGGTATCACTGGATTATACACCAGTTCTATCTCTAGGTTTTTGAGGAATCTCCATACTGCTTCCCATAGTGGTTGTACTAATTTGCATTCCCACCAGCAATATGAAAGCTTTCCTGTTTTGTCACATCCTCGCCAGCATTTGTTGTTATTACTCTTGATTTTGGCCATTCTAACTGTGGTGAGATGAAATCTAAGTGTTGTTTTGATTTGCATCTCTTATAACCAGGGAAGTTGAACACTTTTTCATGTATTTGCTGACCATTTGTACCTCTTCCTTTGAGAATTCCCTGATGAATTCTTGTGCCTATTTCTTCATTGGGGCTGAGTTTTTTGTGTTCCCTGTAGATTGTGGATATTTGTCCCTTGTCAGATGAGTAGCTGGCAAAGATTTTCTCCCATTCTGTGGGCTGTCTCTTGAGTCTGGTGACTGTTCCCTTTGCTGTACAGAAGCTCTTTAGTTTAAGGCAGTCCCATTTGTTCATTGTTTTCTCTTAGATGCTGAACCTTTTGGGTTCTGTTTAGGAAGTCATTTCCTATATCTATATGTTCTAGTGTATTTCCTACTGCTTCTTGGAGTTGTTTCAAAATTTCAGGCTTTATTTTAAGGCCTTTGATCCACTTTGAGTTGATTTTGGTACAGGGTGAAAGACAGAGCTTTAGTTTCAGTCTTCTACATGTGGATATCCAGTTTTCCTAGCAGCATTTGTTGAAGAGGCTGACTTTTCTCCATCATGTGTTTTGGGCTCCCTTGTCAAAGATCAGTTGGTTATAGATGGGTGAGTTTACTTCTGGGTCTTCTAATCCACTGGTCTTCCTGTCTGTTTTTGTGCTGATATCATGCTGTTTTTATTGTTATGGCTCTGTAATATAGTTTCAAATTGGGTATTGTGATGCCTCCAACACTGGGCTTTTTCCTCAGAATTGCTTTGGCTATTCAAGGTCTTTTTGTTTCCATATGTATTTTGTAATTATTTTTTCT
Source organism: Castor canadensis (assembly GCF_047511655.1). Lineage (NCBI taxonomy): Eukaryota > Metazoa > Chordata > Mammalia > Rodentia > Castoridae > Castor > Castor canadensis. The sequence goes on from NC_133405.1 coordinate 115,688,598, forward strand.
ATTTCTATGCAGGATGTAATTGGAATTTTGATAGGGATTGTGTTGAACATGTATATTGCTTTTGGTGGTTAATATATTTATGATTCAATTATGTTGGATATATGCAGCTAGGAATTTATCCATTTCATCTAGATTTTCCAGTTTACTTGAACATAAGTTTTCAAAGTACTCTCTAATGATTCTCTGGATTTCATTAGTGTTTGTGGTTATGTCCCCTTTTTCATCTTTGATTTTATTAATTTGGGTCTTCTCTTTCTTCTGTTTTGTCATGTTGGCTAAGGGTTTGTCGACCTTGTTAATCATTTCAAAGGACCAACTTTTTGTTTCATTGGTTCTCTGTAGTTTGTTCTGTTTCAATCTTATTGATCTTGGCCTTGTCCTTTATCATTTCTCTCTGTCTGCTGGTTTTGGATTTGGTTTGTTCTTTTATTTCTAGGAGATTAAGGTGCATAATTCAACTGTTTGTTTGAGAGATCTTTGTTTTTCATATGTAGGCATTTATAGGTATAAACTTTCCCCTTAGCACAGCCTTTGCTGTGTCCCACAGATTCTGGTAGGTTGTATTTTCATTTTCATTGGATTCAAGAAACTTCTTGATTTCTTCCCTTATTACTTTGGTCACCCATTGGTTTTTCGGCAATGTGTTGTTCAGTCTCCATGTGTTTGAATATTTCTTTTGTTGTTGAGGTCTAGTTTTATTCCATTGTGATCTGATATGATGCAGGGGGTTATTTCGATTTTCTTGAATTTGTTGAGACTTGATTTGTGTCCTAAAATATGAACTATTTTGGAGGATGTTCCATGAGCAGCACAATGTATATTGCCTGGTTTTTGGGTAAAATACTCTGTAGATATCAGTCATGTCTATTTGGTCTAATGTGTGGAATAGCTGGAGTTTCTTTATTGATCTTTTGTCTGGATGACCTATCTATTGATGACAGTGACCCCACTGTCTCCCACTATCACTGTGTTAACATCTATCTCTGCTCTTAGGGCCAATAGATTTTTTTTTAATGTAGATGGCTGCACCTGTGTTTGGTGCATATATATTAAGGATTGATATTTCCTTTGGATGAATTGTTCCTTTCATTAATATGAAGTGACCTTTATTGTCTCTTCTAATTGATTTTAGTCTGAAATCTACTTTATCAGATACGAGTATGACTACTCCTCCCTGTTTATGAGGTCCATTTGTTTGGAAAACTTTTTTGTGCCATTTGAATCTAAGCCAGTGTTTATTTTTTTCAGTGAAATGAGTCTCTTAAAATCAACATATGGTTGGGTCTTGTTTTTTAACCCAATTTGCTATTCTATGACTTTTGATTGGGGCATTGAGACCATTTACATTCAGTGCTAAAATTGAGAAGTGCCTATTGTTTCTAATCATCTTTATTCCCCTGTTTTTTAGTTTTATCTATACCTTGTTTACTGGTCTGCTTGCTTAAAAGGGATTATTCTTTCTTGAGTCTTCCTGTCTCACTCTAGTTTATTCTTCTATATGTAGAAGTCCTTTAAGTATCTCCTATAGTGCTGGCTTGGTAGTCACAAATTACTTCAGTTTTTCCTTGTTGTGAAAGGTTTTAATTTCTCCTTTAATTAGGAAGGAGTCTTGCTAAATATACTAGTGCAGATTGACAGTTACTTTCTTTTGGGGCCTGAGTTATGTCTTTCCATGACCTTCTTGCATTTAGAGTTTGAGTTGAAAAATCTGCTGTTATTCTGATGGATTTGCCTTGTCTTTTTTCTTTTGCAGTTTTCAGAATTCTTTCTTTGTTCTGTGTGCTGACTGTTTTGATTATGATGTGTCTGCAGGTGTTTCTCTTTTGCTCCTGACAGTTTGGTGTTCTGTAAGCTTCCTACACCTGGTGACTCGTTCTTTCTCTAGGTTAGGGAAGTTTTCTGCTATTATTCTATTGACTGGGTTGTTAATGCCTTGAATTTGTATCTTTTGTCCTTATTCTACACCCATGATTCATAGGTCTGGTCTTTTCATGGTATCCCAGATATTTTGCATGTTCCATTCATATTTTCTTAGCATTCATTCTTTCATGGTCTTTTACTCTTTGGTCTAATTCTGTCTTCTGTTCCTGATAATCTTTTTTCAACTTGTTCCATTCTGCTCACCAAACTTTTGATTGAGGTATTTATTTGGGATATTGAGTTGCTTATTTCAGATTGATTTTTTTCAGGGTTTCCATATCTTTATTGATTTCCTCTTTCTTATCCTGGATAATCTTCTTAATTTCATTTATCTGTGTTTGTATTCTCTTTGAGCTCATTTAGTTGTTTATTCAAGTCCCCTTTGAGGTCAAATACTAATTTTTGTATTTCTTCTTTGAGGTTGTTAATCATTTTTGATACTGTTTTTTGGAATTCGTTATTCTATATTCTTTGTCTATGCAGGTGTTTAGATCCTTAGTGGTGGAATTGGCTTTTGATGGGGAGTGGCTGTCTTGCTGTTTCATTCTGTGTTGAGATTTATGTATCTGGAGTTGGTTTTGGTTAGGGTTTTAATCACTTGTGCCCCTGTAGTTGGGGTTTTTAATATTTTCTACTGTATTTCCAGCAGTATTAATTAGAGAGGGGTATGCTGGATATGTTGCCTCTTGCAGGGTTCTTGTTGTGTTGCAGATTACTTCTTTTCTCCCCTTACCACAGGAGGCTTGTGTTAGTGCTCTTTGATGGGGGCACAGGGGCTCTTCTGCAGTCACAGTGGTGAGCACTGGGTCTTTGTGCACTGTGGGGGCAGGCCTGTTAGCACCAGCAGAGTAGTGAGTTGCCATATGGTGGAGGAGCTGGGATTCCAGCTCTTGGACAGGAGCGATGTGGTTCTCCTCGAGAAGGTGCACTGTGAAGCTTTGGGCTTTGGTGTACCTTGGAGAAACAAGACTTCTGGTGCCCCCTGCAGAGTAGCAGGTTATAGCTTTCCTCTCCTCAGTGGGGAATTGGACATTCTTGCTCTTTGACAGAGGAGTGAGGGCTTTCTTGTTATCATAGACTGTAGGGAGTGATGGGTTTCCATGCTCTGTGAGGAGGGAAACCTCCTGTTGCCAGCAGAATAGCAAATCCTGGAGCCTGGGTTTCACTTAGGTGTGTGGTAGCAGACTCCTAGCACTAAGTAGTAAGTTCAGGGCACCCATGGGAAAGTATATCCAGTGGGCTTGAATCATCTGGTACCCATAAGGCATGGGAGGCCCTGGGGTCTGCTTATGTTGGGGCATAGGCTTCCAGGAGCCATGGTAGCTGCTACATGTATGGAAGACACTAGTCTGCAGGCAGTGAGAGCCCTGAGGCCTGCTTGCTGGCACAAGGCTACCAAGAGCCATGGCTACTGTTGCAGGCATGGGGGAACCAAGCCTTCAGGCACTGGGAGTTCTGGGGCCTGCTTTCCAGTTGTGGGCTCCAGGAAAGCAGTGCAGTAGTGCTGCAGGCATGAGGGAACTAAGTCTTTGGGTAGCAGGAGCCCTGGGGCCTACTTGCCAGTGCAGGCTACCAGGAGCTGGCTTGGGGTAATCAAGCATGGAGCAGCAGAAGTTCTGGAGCCTGATTGCCAGCCTGGGCTTCCAGGAGTACAATCCAGTGTCACTGCTGCCAGCTTGGGGAAATCAAGCCTGCAGGCAGTGGGAGTTAAAGGACCTGATTGCTGACCTGTGCTTCCAGGGGCAAAGTCTAGTGGCACTATTGCCTGTACAGGGGGAACGAAGCCTACAGGCAGCAGAAACCCTGAGGCCTGATTGCCACACAGGCTTCAGGGAGCACAACACAGTGGCTGGGTTGGGCAAACTGAGCCTGCTGGCTGGCACCTTCTGGTACCCATGGAGCTGTGGGAGATGTGGGTCCTGCTTGCACAGGGGTGCTGGTTTCCCTTGCATTTCAGGGTGAGGGTAGCAGGTTGTGTAGTAGAGGGGAGTGTGGAGCTCCAAATTTCTGTGTGTGCCAGGAAGCGGGACTTACTGCCAAGCACTGAGAAATGGAGCTTAGAGCTGGTGGTGACTTCGGGGGTTGGGAGGGCATTGGGAGTGTTGAGCTACAAGTCATGCTTCCCATTCTTCCCGTGGTTAGTTGCTTCTCTATTTGTGGATTCAGAGAGGGGTTTGCTTCTTGCTGGTTATGGGACCCTATAGGTACCTTTTGGCGTCCTTTAATCTTCCTTTTTTTCAGGATAGTTAGTCACTGCTGGACTATAGAGAAGTCAACTGTCTGACATCTTGCCCCTCCTCTCTCTTCATCCCCTCTTCCTCACAGGCTTTGACAGGTCTTAATGCTCCAGATTCATACATGTGTAGAAAATACATCAACCATATTCATCCTCTTTTATCCTCTTCATTTACCCTCCTCCTGCTGCTAATATACCCTCCCTTTAACATGACCTGTTCTACATTTTGTGCCTTCATTGTTCATGTGTCTGTTCATTATTCAGTGGGGTTTTGCCTTGTATTTTATCTGTAAATGTATTGTACCTTACTCAGCCTAACCACCTCTATTGCTCTTCATTACCCTTTCCCCCTACTCTGCATTGTGCAACATTTTTCAGTTCATTTCTTTGTGTCTTGTCCTTACACAGATGTGATCTAATATTATTCACTCCCTTTCTCTCCTTCTTTCCCTCATCCTTTACTTTCTTTCAACAACCCCACTTTTGGTAACATGTTTTGAGAGAGAGGGAGAGAGAGAGAGATTCCTTTGAAAATTTTATCTTCAGTTCATTTGCCCATTTCTTCCTTGGGTTTTTTATTTTCATGTAGCCCCATTTTTCAATCCTTTCTCTTAATTGCTGAGCAATTGGAGCTCTATTTAGGAAGTTACGTATGCCCATATATTCCGGTGTATTCCTTATTTTTTCCTGCAGTAGTTTCAAATTTTCAGGTCTAACATTAAGGGCTTTGATCCATTTTGAGTTAATATTTGTACAGGGTAAAAGACAGGGGTCTAGTTTCAGTTTTCTAAATGCAGCTATCCAGTTTTCCCAGAACATTTGTTGAAGAGGTTGTCTTTCTCCATTTTAGGTTTTGGCCTCCTTTGACAAAATTCTGGTGGCTGTAGCTGCATGGATTTATGTCTGGGTCTTCTATTCTGTTCCATTGGTCTTCATGTCTGTCTCTTTTTTTTTGCCAGTACAATGCTGTTTTTAAAATACAGTATCCAAAATTAATATATCAAAATCAGTAGTTTTTCTATATACCAACAATGAAAAGATTGAGAAAGAATTTAGGAAAACAACCCCATTTACAGTATCATAAAAAAATTAAAATAAATATCTAGGAATAAATTTAACATAAGAAATGAAAGAAGTCTACAATGAAAACTATGAATCACTGAAGAAAGAAATTGAGGAAGACATGAGATGATGGACAGATCTCCTATGCTGATGGATTGGCAGAATTAATATCATGGAAATGGCTATACAACCAAAAGCATCTATATGTTCAAAGTGAGCCACATTGAAATTCCAATGACATTCCTCACAGAGATTGAAAACTCAACCATGCAGTTCTTATGGAAGCATGAAAAGACCATGAATAGCTAAAGTAATACTGAGCAAAAAGAGCAACGCTGGAGGTATTGGTGTCTCGATTGTGAAATTGAGACATTCTTTTTGTAGCATTTTTTACCTCTGATCCTTCAATAAATATTTATTGGTATGTGACATGGGTACATCACAATTTTAGAGTGGTTATTTCTGATGCGTAGCAAATCTTTAAGAACTTAAATATTGTGATTACCACTATAATGGGTCTTCTAATCAGTTTTGTAGTTTGTTGTTGGTTAAGAGATTCATATTGTCTGTAAATTATAATAGCTTTTCTCTTCCTCTCTAATATATACAATATTTTTTACATTTTAATGTCCTAGTGGCTAAGTTTGCAGAACATTCATTCCTATAATAAGAATGTTGATCTCATGTTAACTTTGATATTTACTGTAAGTTTATAGTGGACATTTTTTCTCAAGTCAAAAGGTATATTTTTTGGAGTTTTTTTTTCATGGTGAAATTCTGTTCTTTTTATTGTTGTGCTCAGTGGGGATACATTGAGGCATTTATAAAAGTTCTTACACTATATTAAATATATCATACTTGAATTTTAAAACGTTTAGCATTTAATAGAATTAATATGTTTTTCTCATTGTTCTGTTAATGCAATTAATTATATTAATGTAGTTCTTAATGTGAATTACCCTTGCATTCATAGACAGAGTAATTGGGACTAATGTTCTTACATTACAGTAATTTTTGCCTAAAGTTTTATTTAGGGAGAGTCTGCATTTATTTTCATAAGTGAGATTTGTTTATAAGGTCGTATAAACTTTGACTATCAGGATTCTGTGTACCAGATAGGATATATTGGGAGTTTTTCCATCATTTTTACGTTGCAAAAGATTTTAAGTAGAAAATATATTTGTTTTGATGAGATTGGTAGAAGTGACCCATGAAACAAATTGAGCTTTATATTTTTTAAAAGTGAAGATATTTTAATTACTTTCATAATATTTTATAGCCATTTGTACATTCAGACTCTGCATTCCTCAATCAGATTTTGTAACACAATTTTTCTAGGAAATAATAGATTTGTCTGACAAAAGGTGGATGCTTAGCTATGGGGACTCATAATTGCCAGCATAAGAAGAATTCCCTTGGGCTTGCACACTTGAGAGTGTTGACCTCCTTGAGAGAGCTGACTTTTCTTCCTTTTGTTCCTCCCTCTCACATTTTCCTTTGCTCTGTTTTTGATGTCCAGAAGAAGGTGAGCTCTGCTCTGCTTCCTTCTCAAGCCACAACTCACTCTGCAGCATTTTTCTCAACTCTTAGGTATTTCAGCTTACTCTTCTTGTTCTTATCAGTCATTACCATCTAATCTGCATTCCAACTTTCCTACATGTTTCTGGACTAACTTTACCATTCTTGTTTGCTTCTTTCTTTATTTTGTAGTACTGGAAACAAGTGTTTCTCAAACTTTAAAATGAATAAGTTACCCTGAGGATCTTGTGAAAAGGCAGATTCTGATTTAGTGGTGATGACATGCCTTCAAAATTGTGCATTTGTAACTACTCTTAGATGCTGCTGCTGGTCTTTGGAACACATCCTGGGTAGCTATGCTGTAAATTGTTTTGACAAATAACTGAAAGGAGCCTTGGGAAATTTGCTGCAATTTTCTTTCTTAACAGTTGAACAAACTGATTCATATGAATTAAAAGTCATGTCTCTTAGTGGTGGTTAATCCAAGTCTTAATATATCATGTTGTTTTCTCTGATACTTTCTCCTAAGTTCTTGTAGGTAAAGTTAGTGAAATGAGACCATATCTCTTTCAAATGTAAGACCTTTATAGTTCAACCATACAATATATATCTCAACATAGGGAGCTGTTTTGTTACAGCCAATATCTCCAAAGGAAGGAGGAAGTTTATTCATGTTACAATTGACAAGATTTCCTTCTTTTAAAGACTAAATAATATTCCATTGTGTGTGCACATCATATATGTGATTTTCTTTATCCATTTCTCCGTTGATGGACACTTAGTTTGATTCCGTTTCTTGGCTATTGTGAATGATGCTAAAATGAAGGTGGGAGTGCAGATATCTCTTCAGCAGACTGATTTTATTTCCTTTGAATATATACCCAATAGTAAGATTGTTGGATTATATGGTAGTCTATTTTTAATGTTTATGGAGCTTCCATGCTGCTTTGCCTGATGCCTTTACTAATTTACCTTCTCTTATGTTAACCAATCCAGGCACAGCAAGACAAATGATAAATGATTTCACTTGTATATGGAACCTAAAATAGTTGCTCTCATAGAAGTAGGGAGTAGAATCTTGGTAATTTGGGAGTTGGATAAGGGTGGAGAGACAGTTCACCAAGGTGAGTGTCCCTGCTGTTCCCCACCAGATGTAGTCCTGATAGAAGTAATGACAAGCAGGTTGACTTGTAAAACTGGATACACCCAGCCATTGTGCACTCATCAGGCAAGTTCTTTTAAAAATGATAGTAATCATATTAAGTGCCAGATATTGGTCAAATGACACAAAATTTCATTTATATAGGAGGAATAATTTCAAATATTATATGGTGACTATAGTTAATAACAGTGTACTATACTATATTCTTGAAAACTGTTGAGAGTAGATTTTATGTGTTCTGACCAGAAAAAAATGGTATGTGAAGCAGAGGATGTTTATTATCTCAATTGAGCCATTCCACAGTGCATACATACTTCAAAGCATAATGTCATACATTATAAATGTACAATTTTGTCAATTAAAAATAAAATTTAAAAAAAATCAGAAAGTTTGGAGCTTGCTCTCCTACCCTAGCAGAAAAGTAGACTATCCCATTCTAAAATGTCCAAAATGACCATGACTATCTACCTGTCTCCCTTGTCATTTCGCACTAAATCATGCTTGCCAACAAAAATCTTTCAATTTGTTTCTACACTGCATTTTAGTAACTTCATTATATTTCTGTACATACTTCAATATCTAGCAAATAGTAGAAGCCATGTAAATATTCACTGAAAGTGTAAGGGTAAATAAAATTTTCCTTCCGTCAAACAGGAAAGAGACCTCTGTTTCCACTTACAGTATTTCCATGAAAAACATATGTGTAGTGAATCCTTCCTCTAACCCTTTGATGTGTATGTAAATCTTTTTTTTTAATTGGGATATATTTGTTATCATGTTAATAGCAGAGAAATATATTTTCTAGGGAAAAATATATTTTCCCTAGAAAGTTTGAAATTAATATGTAGTATGTAGGCTATAAAAACATATTTATGAAAGTAATTATGTGCATAAAGTTTAATTCTGAGATTTCGTGTTTCTTTCTTTGCTTCCATTTTAGGTAAAATAAATCACTATGGGCCATTTTGAGTCATGAATGACACAGGAACATCATATTTAATAAATATCATTAAAAGTTTATTACTGGAATTACAATGAGGAAAAATTTAATTTAAAATTTTTGTTATTTTTTATTTATTTATTTATTTTATTGTGGTGCTAGAGATCTAACCCAGGGACTCATGTATGCTGACAAGTATTCTTCCACTGAGTTCCACCCCTAACCAAATGAAGCAAGTTTTACATCTCAAATAATATGTACCAGGCATGCAAGTCATTTATAATGCAGCAAACCTTTTATTGGTGGTTGTACTTTTGTCTTATCATTATCAATTTTTCTTTGTTTGTAAAAGCTATTCTCCAAAAAAATTAACTCCTAATGTTGATGCAAGAACTAAAGAGAAAGTTAATAAGCCAAACAAAATAGTAGCTGCTGATCAGTAAAATTTGAGATAAGTGAAAAAGTTGAAAATGAAGCAGCTAATATTATCTAAGCCTCTTTCTAAATATAACTGTAAATCCTCAGTAAATCATATGAACAGTAATCTCGATAAATACACAGAACACAATGAAGGGACTTATTCTTAGAAGAACTCATGAAGGGTTTGTGATTTGAACAGTATTTTGAAGACTAAACTCATGGCTAGATGAAGTGAAATTGAGAAAGATTTTCATTGTTAGAAAGGTTCCATGAGAATAAGAGAAAATAATTAATAATGTAGAGCAGGAGGTGGCAAGCTTTTTCTGTAAAAGACCAGATAGCAAAATTTTTAGATTTTGCAAGCCAAATAGTCTTTGTTGCAACTACTCTACTTTGCTATTGTAGTGAGATACCATGCATAATGCATAAATGAATGGGTATGGTTGTGTTCAATGTAATTTTATTTACAAAAACAAATGACAAGTCAGATTTTGTCAATGGACCATAGTTTGCTGACCCCTGATATAAAAAATGCCTTGCAAACAACAAATATTTAAACCAATGGTAGCAACTATTGTTTCTATTAACAAAGAAAAAGCCACAAAATATTTGTTAATAGCGAAAATAGAAATTTTTTAATGTGATGGTTAAAGGAATGAATATGAAGAATGATTTTTAAAAAATTAAAGAGATTCTAAAACTTAAATGGTAGGCAAATAAGAAGCAGGGAATCAAAAAGCTGAAAGCAGTCTTTCTGGAATTATCTTGCAGCCATTGTATGAAGGAATATTTAGAGAAATATGAACATGGAAAATAGGCAAGAACGTTTTATGCTAATAGATGTATAAAGCAGGCTGAGTGGGTGGTTCAAGCCATAGAGCACATTCCTAGCAAGTGTAAGGCCTTGAGTTTAAACCCCAGTACCACCAAAAAAAATCAAAACCCAGATGTATGAAGCAATGGGGATTATTGTTAGAGTATTAATGATAAGAATGGCAAAGCAAAAGAAATACATTCAAGATGATATTGGAAGGGAAAAATATTTGATTGGACATATATTGAGCTTGATTGAACATAGCTATGAGAAATAAAAGAAAAAGGGCCAACCAAGAGGCACAGTTTAATACTTTTCCATACAAACCAAAACATTTTCACCAAAAATCTCAGAAACTTGCGAAATAAAGTTGTCTAGGCTTTAAGCCATTATATTAGTAAACACTTTAACAGTTACCTTATCATTGCACTCCCATGCTACGTTTGAATGAATAAAGGAGGGAGCTCTGAGGTCCTATCTAGGTTCTCTGTCTACTTGCTTGTCACTTCTTTAGGGCATTAACTGCTTTTTTATTATTATAAATTTTTTATTAGGATATATTTGTTATATGTGGTGGGCATTCATAGTGCTAATTCCAAATAAGCTTACATTGTACATTGATTAGATCACCCTCATTATCTCTCCCCCTCAACCCTCTCCCTGCCCCACTTAAAGCTATCGCAAAAGGTTTCTTTGTTCTCTTTCCTATAAGTATATGAAGTCCGTCACCCATATACCCTCAGCTACTGTCGTTCATTTACCCTCCTCACTCCCACCAGTAACCCCCCATACTTATTTTACAGTTTTCTTTCATTATTAATATTTAAGTTTATGTCCAAGGGGTTATCTCAACATATACCTACTGTGGGTATACTTTACTTTGGCTCATTCAACCCCTCCCATTACTCTCCCTTACCCCTCTACCTCCTACCCCCCCATTTTTCCGTTGCTTTCAATATATATCATTATATCCTCTATCTTCACAGAGGTTATGTTTTATGATATTATTGATGCTCTATCATTCTCTTTTCCTTTTCCTCTATCCCTGAGTTCCATAGAGTAGTTCCACTATTACAAAGATGTTCTACATATGCGTTTGTATATGATCATGTTTTTTGTTTTGTTTCTGAGCCTGGATTACTTTACTTAACATGGTGTCCTACAATTGCATCCATTTACCTTCAAACCACATGTGATTCTTCCTTATGGCAGAGTAAAACTCCATTTTATATATATATATATATATATATATATATATATATATATATATATATATAACATTTTCTTGATCAATTCATCAGTTGTAGAGCATCTGGATTTTTTCCATAGCTTGGCTATTATGAATAGTACTGTGATGAGCATTGGTGTACATGTATCTGTACTGTATCCTGACTTAATGTTCCTTTGGGTATATGCCCAGGAGTGGTATCAATGGATCATATGGCAGTTCTGTCTTTAGCTTTTTGAGGAATCTTCATACTGCTTTCCATAATGGTTGTACTAATTTGCATTCCCAACAACAGTATATAAGGGTTCCTGTTTCACCACATCCTTGTCACTCTAACTAGGGTGAGATGAAATCTTAGTGTAGATTTGATTTGCATCACTTTCATAGCCAGGGCTGTTGAACACTTCTTTATATATTTATTGGCCATTTGTACCTCTTCCTTTGAGAATTCCCTGTTTAATTCATGTGCCCATTTCTTCATTGGGTTGTTGATTCTTTGGGATTTGAGTTTTTTGAGTTCCAGGCTCATGTTGACTTTACAACTTGGGAATATTTTTCTTAAAGGTCCCAGAATCAAATCTCTTTGAAATGTAAGCATCAAGGAAAATAAAACCCTTAAATTTCTGTAATCCTGGAAGTGTAACCTACACTCATTTCTCTAGCTATAAACCACTTGTTTCTCATAGAGATAAGTCTTTTCATTCTGTTGGATAAAAGAATTAGCTAAAAAATGGCTACCTCAATTACCAGGTGAACTTTGCATGAACTATGAGAGAATATATAGCAACGTATACTGTCAAGTTCTCATATAAGGACATGAGTTACTATTAATCTAAAGAATATGTGTATAATGAATTGGCTGTATAAAATGGTTGGGGTTTCTTTTTATTCTCTTATTTGATTCTCTATGATGGATACAGTAATCTGGTTTAATGTTTATTCAATAATAAACCTATTTTTTTTTCTTGTCTACATTCTGTAGAGAAGATTGTCAGGTTGGCAGGATTTTTTTATTTCCTCCAATAAAAGAGAAAAAGGAAGACAAGAAAGGAAGGAGACAAAATAAACAAAAATAGAAAGTCAGCAAAGAAAAGAAGGCAAGGTGAGAAGAGGTAAGGACAAAACTGGTTTCTTCATTAAATTTTTTCTTGGCAATGCAGAGATTCTAGAGAGTGGATGGATGACTCATGGGTCCAAACCAGTATAGACTTTTTTCCCCCATGTGAAAAAAGATACTGCCACTTGACCTTTAAAAAATCAATAGTTAAATGAAACCGTCTGTTTATGTATCCTTATTATGTCTCTATTTCTACCGTGGAGGAAGTCACAGAAACACCTGTTATATCATGTTTTAAAGCTGTAGGGTACTTCTTCACACCAGTTTAGATGCAGCTCTCTGTGAGCAATAAAATTCTACACAAAGTAAGAAATTGTAATAATTTCTATACAATGCCCATAATAGGCAAGTAGCACAGTTAAATGTACATTGGAAGATCTTTCTGCTTAGGTATTACTTCTTGAGAGAGTACGGGAGAACAAATAACAAATTTATTCAGTGGAGTTAGATACAAGAGGTATGATATAAATATTTAGAGTTTTCCTTCAATTTTCTTATACATGGCAACTATTGACCATTAGAAAAGAAATGATGGTGAGACCCTCCAGGTGAGAAGCTATTTTTTATACAGAAAGATAATTTTTTCTCTTCTTTTTCTCTTAGATATTTTAAAATTACCTTTTCCATTGGAAATACCTCAATGAAGAAGCTATTATAATAGGTTTCGAATTGATTCATAAGACATTTAAAAATAATCTCTAGTGTTCTAAAACATAATAATTCTTGAGTTAATATCAATGCTCATATTTTGTCTAATTATCTAATTTTTTCATTTTCTTTTTTTGCAGTATAATGCCTAAATAGCTACTTACTCTATATCTTCTACTCCACACTAGGAGATTTTTCTTACCCTTATTTAGCCCAAAGCCTGTCCCCAGAAGATCTTCAAACTACTTTTTTTTGGATGGGACTGGGGTTTGAACTTGGGGTTTCATGCTTGCAAAGCAGGCACCCACAAAGCACTCACTGTATGGTTTGAGCCCACACCTCTAGTCTTTCAAGCTACTTTTGTTTAGGAGATCCTCCTAAGCAAGGATACCCATGGAGTACATTGCTGTGGGTGGAAATGTGGGAAATAAGACAATTCTTACTGAATCCTAAGGATCTCAATTTAGGAGGAATATTATATACAGCCTTAGAACTCTTTTGGCTCCATGATTATATTCAAGTAATCTTGGTTTTCTTCCATGGTCCCCAAAAGATAATAATTGTCTGATGATAATTATCTTGGCAACAGTTGTTAAAAATACATATTCTCAAGCTCAAAAGTTTGAAACTGCATTAGTAGGGACTGGAAAGTTGTTTGTGGTATGAGGAACAAAAATGGATGTTACTTCTCTTTATATTCTGAATATCTTATATGGTAGTATTGTTTATAATATTTTTAAATGCATGACATAATCATTGAAAGAAAAAAGTTAGAGATGATCAAGGAGAGTGGTTAAGAGTGTAAGTTTGGAAGACTCCTATGGGGGTTCAATTGCAAGTGATGCCACTTAACAGCTTTTGACCTTCTGCAAGTTCCTAAACTTCACAGAGCCTGTTTCTATCACCTATCATCTTATTTCATAGAGCTATTTTGAGCATTAGATAAGTTAAATTACATAAAATAGTTTAAATGTTCCTGGCACAAAGTGAGTATCATGCATCAGCTGATATTAATATCTTTAGGTACAGAGATGGAATGATTTCAAAGAAAAGATAGGTGAAAAGAAAGAAGTTGCAGAATAATATATATGGTATGACCAATTTGTGCATCAAAATTATTTCTTTGAAAAGACATAATCAAGAACGATACATTGTTCCTCGTGGTAAGAACTTTAAAAAGGACTGTGGGATACCAGGGGAAATGAGTGGAGGAAGTTTTGCTTGTTTTTCAATATTCTTCTTTCTACATTATTGCAAATTTGCAATGAATGTATTGTCACATATTGATTTCTGATTAAAAATAAAATTAAGAGTGATGTTAGAAAGATGACTAAGTAGATGTGCCTGGCATGCTTCCCTCCATGGAAAAGGACCAAAGCAAGGAAAAAAATAATTGCTATTCCATCAGAATCATTGAGAGGTGCTAGAATTCAGTGGGGTAAAGGTAGAGATGCTGCAGAACATGGAGATCCAGGATGCTCTTGTAAAGAAGAGAATGAAGTGAACAGATTCTACCTTCCTGTGTCCCCAGATGAGAACAATCCTGAACCAAGAAGGACTTCACACAGTGGGGAAGGGTAAGAAGGAGGCCTCAGATATCCCCACTAATACTACAGAAACTTTAGTATTTGCTCTTGGAGAAGCTTTCAGCTCTCAACTGGCCCTGAGTTCAGTTTTGAGAGTTGTCAGGAAATCCACAATGCTGTATTACCCTAGAGAAGCAAACAAGCCCATATTGTGCCCTCCTTCATTCAAGCTCCTGCAGCACAGTGATATTCTGGGATCCCCACTCCACCCACCTGTGGTCCCATAAAGCAGCCTAGTAAACTTGCCTATATACCCTTGGCCCCAGGAGGTAGCCATGTAGACCATTTTGAATGGCGCAGACTTCGGCAGCCCTGGAAAACAGCCAGATGGTCCTGCCCACTCTTCTGTTGACCTATGAAGGAGCTGGACAGTCCTATTCACTCATTCTCTGCCTCAGAATGCTGAAAGGTTGCCCAATTCACATACCAGCAAGCAACTGGGGAGCCTTCCCTGAACAGCTGGCCTGATGAGGCCCTGAAAAGATACCTGGACAGCCCTCAAACACTGAAAGGTGCCCAGCTCAAGCCCACTGGTACAGACCAATCCATATTTGACCTTTGGACAATGACAAACACTCTAACCCTGCTGCTGGGAGCACCGGGTCATGTCCACTTATGCCTATCAGAATAGCTCAACAACTACATGGCCCTAAGCAACCAACAGATGCCCTGCCTTCATTACTGAACTACTTGCCCTTTGACTGGCTGGGCTTACTAGTGTGGGCCTGCCTCTATGTGAACTGAAGAAAATGATGAATGCCCTGCACTCATAGCTGCACATGTCATGCCCCAAGCCACTGGTGAACCTACCCTATCTAAAAGAGTTGTATACAAGCTGGTAGAGCAATTCCACATACTCCTGCATCCTTGGACACTAAAATAACTTCAAGCTTCACCAAAATTGATTACATCTAAAGAAGCTACATAAAAAGTCTATATACTACATTACTGCTCCTACCTGAAACCAAAACCAGTATAACCTGCACAACTGACTCCCTAAGACACATTGCCAGGAGAAAGTCTTTTACTACAAAAGCCTCTCTCCAAAAATAGTAGCAATAACTGATCCATTATATGCACAAATATTAGGACACAAGAAACATGAAAAAGGTAACATGATACTTTCAAAGGAACACAATAACTCTCAGATAGTATACACACAAAGAAAAGGAAGTTGAAAATTGTTAAAATAGAATTCAAAATAATGATTATAACGAAATTCAGCTAGATACAAGAGAGTACAAGATAATTTCATGAAATTAGGAAAATAATTCATGATTTGAATGACAAATTCAGCAGATGGATAGAAATATTAAAGAAGAACCACATAGAAATCTTGGAGTTGAAGAATTTAATAAATGAAACTTAAAACACATTTGGGATCCTCAATCATATGTCTTTTGAAATAATCCAGTCAGACACAAAAAAGGGAAAAAAGGAAAATAATAACAAAATGAAAAAAAAGAACAAATCCCATAAGATTTATGAAACACTATTAGGCAAACAAATGTTCACACTGTGGGTATTATGAGGGAGAAGATAAGGGAAAAGTGATAGAAAACGTATTTAATGAAATGGTCACTAAAATTTTCCAATTCTTGAGAAAGATAAGGGTGTTTAGGTCCAGGAATCTCAGAGGACCAGAATTAGATCTAACCCAAAAAGATCTTCAAGGCATAGTGCAATAAACTGTCAAAACTCCAAGACAGAATTCTAAAAACAGGAAGGGAGAAATATCAAGTTATAAATAAGAAAGTCACTATAAGACTAACATCAGGTGTCTCAGCAGCAATCTTATAGGCCCAGAGAGAATGGAGTGTCATATTCAACATCCTGAAAGAAAAAGAAATTACCAACTGAGAATGCTATACCCTGCCAAGCTAGCCTTCAGAAGTAAAAGAAAAATATTTTCCAAGATAAGCAATATTTGAGGTAAATTCATCACAGTTGAACAGAATTTTCAACAAATGGAAGGATGACAACAACCAACATGAAAACACTTAAAAGTATCAAACTCATCAGTAGAGTGCACACACAAGTATCAAAAAACTTAGCAAAATAAAAGGATTAAGTTATTATCACCAGCAATAACATTGAATGTAATTGGATCAAATATTCCCATAGCTGGGAGCCAGTGGTTCATGCCTGTAATCCTAGCTACTCAGGAGGCAGAGATTAGGAGGCTTGCAGTTCAAAGCCAGCCCCAGCAAATAGTTCATAAGACTCTATCTCAAAAAAACCATCACAAAAAAGGGCTAATGGAGTGGCTCAAGGTGTAGGGCCTGAGTTCAAATTCTAGTACCAAAAAAAAAATAAGTTGAGCGAATGAAAAAAGACCCAATGAGATCCTGCCTAAAAGAAATTCACTTCATAGGTAAATACACATACAGACTGACAGACTGAAAATGAAGAACTGAAAAAATACATCTAATTGAAATGCAAACCCAAATCAAATAGTGCAGCTATTTTTAAATCAAATAAAGTTGACTGTAAGTCAAAAACTGTAAAAGGAATCAATGAAGGTCATTATACAATGACAAAGGGATTAATTCAATAAGACAAAATAACAATTGCCAATATGTATGCACCCTATTTTATGAAAGAAACATTAAAAATATAAAGGCATAGGTAGAATCGAAAATAATAATAATTTGTAATTTTAACATCTTACTTTCATCACTGGAAAGATCATCAAAAAGAAAAAACCATCAAAAACTATACTATAGACCAAGTGACCCCATGACATTGGTAGAACATTTCATCCAACAGATGTTTCTCATCAGTACATTAGATATTCTTCAGGATACATTATAAGTTGAGTTACAAAATGAATTTCAATAATTTCAAAAAAAATCAAAATCATAGCTTGCATATTTTCTGACTAAAATGGAAAAAAAACCTAGAAGTTAATTAGAGGAACTTTAGCAAGTATGTGAAAATATTGAAATTAAGTATGTTTCTTGAATGACCATGAAATAACAAAGAAATCAAAAGAGAAATCTAAAATTCTTGAAACAAAGGAAAATAGAAAAACAATGGAATACAGCAAAAACAATACTAATAGGTAAGGTTATATCAATAACTGCCTATATCAAAAAATGGAAAGATCTCAAGAAAACCATTTCATTTACACGTGAAGGAACTAGCAAAACAAGAACAAACAAACTGAAATAAATAAAAGGAAATTAACAAAAGAAGAAATAAACAAAATAAAGACAAATGCATAAAACATTGGCAAAACTGTGGGCTTTTTTAAAGATACACAAAACCAAGAACTCTTTAGGTAAACTAACCAAGAAAGAAAGAAAGAATAACCAAATCAACAAAATCAAATCTGAAAAAGAAGACATTTGAACTGATACTAAATAATAGGGACAATTATGAATAACTAACAAACTGGAAAATCTTGAAGAAATGGATAAATTTCTTAACACATATGATCAATTAAAAATTGGACCATGAAAATCTAGAAAACATGAACAAATTAATAAGTAAGGAAACTGAATCAATAAATTAAAAGTCTCCAAAGAAAAGCCCAGGACAAGATGACTACACTGTTGACTTTTACCAAATGTTTAAAAAAGAACCAGAACCAATTATTTTCAAACTACTTCAAAAACTTGAAAGAGAGGTAACTCTTCCAAACTCATTCTATGATCCCAGCATTACCTTGATATTAAAACCAGATAAGGACATGATGGCAACAACAAAAAACTGGAGACCAATAGTTTTAAAAATTCCAAAAAATGCTAGCAAATAGAGTCTAATAGGACATTGAAAATATTATACACTGTGATCAAGTGAGATTTATCCCAGGGATGCAAAGATAGTTCAACATTGCAAATCAAACATAATACATCATATTAACAGAATGAAAGATTAAAAACCCTATATGATCATCTTGATAGATGCTGAAGAAGCATTCAATAAAATTCAAATGTATTCATGGTAAAAACTCTTAAAACTTAAAAATGTATGGAATGTAAGTCAGCACAAAAAATACTGTATGTAACAACCCATAATGAGCATCATACTGAAAGAGGAAAAGCTGAAAGCATTTTCTTTAAGATTGGCAAGAAGATTGGTTGCTAACTATTATACTCTTACTAAACGAAGTACTGGAAGTATTATCCAGAACAATTAGGCAAGAGAAAGAAAAAAGAGATGCCATTGAAATAGGAAAAGAGGGAGTTCAATTATCCCTACAGTATCCCTAATTGCAAATGACATAATTTTATGTGTATGGATACATAAAGACTCCACATAAAATTAGAATGAATAATTCCAGTAAAGCTGCAAAACAAAGTTGACATACAAAAATCAATAGCAACAATAACAAACTAGTAAAAAAAGAAAACTAGAAAGCAATCCCATTTACAATTGCTACAAAAAATAAAATGCAAAGAAATAAATTAATCAAGGAAGTGAATGATCTTTATAATGAAAAACCAATGAAAGAAATTGAGGGCACAAAATGGGGAAAATGCTTAACTCATGGATTGGAAAGGGTAATATTGTTAAGATGTTTATACTACCCAAAATGATTTATATATTCATTGGAATACCCACCAAAATAACAAAGGCACAAAACCACAAAAGATCTTAATCAGCTGAAGCAATCTTGAGAAAAAAACCTGGAGACATCACAATACCTGATTTCAAAGCATACTACATAAGGCTATAGTAACCAAAAAAAAAAAAAAAAGCATAGAACTGGCATAAAAAATAGCAACCAGACTAATGGAATAGAAAACAGAATCGAAATAAATCTATGCATCTACAGCCAACAGATTATCAGGAGGGCACCAAAAATATGCTTTGGAGAAATGACAGTCTCTTCAATATATGGAGCTAAGAAAACTATATAATATATGAATATATATATATATATATATATATATATATATATATGTATGCAAAAGAATGAAACTAGACCCCTTTCTCTCATATACCAAAGCCAGCACAAAATGGATTAAAAATCGAACTGTAAGACATAACACACTAGAACTACTAAAAGAAATGGGAAACACATTAAGTTATTGTTAGGCATTTATATTTTATAAGACCATCATAAGTACATATGAATAATATGTGTCAATGAAAATTTTAAATACCCAAAATTCAGTGATAATTATACATTGTCTTTCTGCACAGATATGGGGATGTTTATTTCCAGTGTAATGATTTATCCAGAAAAATCATCCATATGGTTGAGGTTAATAGGACACATTGTAAAATCTCAATTGTATTCAGGATCTATGCAATGTCTGTGCTTGCTCTTTGTGAAAATTAATATTGGTAAAATATCATTTCTCTGAATTATGTGCATGTTCTTTTGCAAATTATAAATTGTGGTCAATTTTCTCTTTTAAACCTGGCACACATTTTGTGCTTTATCTTTTGAGCTTCATTAAAAGGGAGGGTATTCTATAACTAACCTGACATTTATAGGCCCTAGTTCTTTTTTTCTGTTTGAGGATACTTTATTAAGCAAAACTTTGCTGCTCCCAGTTTTCCTACTCTTGACAGAAAACACATGTCATACAGAAATTAAAATAATACATAGAAGGTTGACAGAGTTACTAAGTACAAAGGATTAGTTTGCATGTAAGAGGAACCACAAGAGATAGGGCAAAAATGCAAATAAGAAGAGTGAATTTACCACCATTCTTAGTTCAAAGAAATGAGGTGAAGTTCTTACTGGAATGCAGAACATGAACAAGTTGTGTAGAGTAGTCTACCTCAAAAGGAATAGTGAAATGATAGAGTGAACCTAAAGCATCATTGCAGGGAAGGATTCACAGAGAGTAACCTATCCTCTATCTGCTTTTTCTTTAGTCTTCCCAGGATACACATAAGCTAAACCCACTGGAAGTCAGAAGGCACAAAAATCATGTTGATGTTATCCATATGGGTACCAAGGCATAGAGAAAGGAAGAGAAGGGATGAGAGCAAGTCTGGAGAGACAGATAGTTCAGTATAGCTCCAGCACTATATGGTACATAGTGATCACCATATTCCCTGACCTTTTAAACATCATTATAGATATAGCATCAAAACAAGTCTCATAGGTATCTGATAGTTCTACCTGTGTCCTTTTGTTCTTGGTGTTACTTAATTACCTAAGACTTTCTGCTGAAGAGTTTTATCCCTCTTTCTTGTGGTACTGGGACTTGAACTTAGGGCCTACCCCGTGAGCCACTCCACCAGTCTTTTTTTGTTTTTTTCAAGATAGAGTCTTGCGAACTATTTCCTTAAGCTGACTTTGAACTGCAATCCTCTAGATCTCTGCCTCCTGAATAGCTAGGATTATAAGTGTGAGCCACAGGATCCGGCTACTTTTATCCCTCTTTGAGCCCATAGTTTGGAGAGTACTGGTTTTCACATTAATTTTGGACTTTAGTTTTATTTTAAAGTATAGTACAAGTAAATCTTTTTTTTTATTCATTTACTCATTATGTGCATACATTGTTTGGGCCATTTTTCCCCCCTGCCCACCCAAACACTTCATCTTCCCCGCACCCAGCTCTCTTCATGGCAGAACCTGTCTGCCCTTTTCACCAATTTTGTTGAAGAGAAGTCATAAGCAATAACAACAAAGACAAAGCGTTTTTGCTAGTTGAGATAAGGATAGCTATACAGAGAGATTCCTAGCATTGCTTCCATGTACATGTGTATTATAACCCAAATAGATTCATTTCTACCTGACCTCTTCACTACATCCTGGTCACCTTCCCATATTGACCTCTGTTGTTTTAAGGTTTCTATATTAGTTCCTCTGGAGTGGAGACATCAAACACTTTCATGTTTTGGGTTTCCTACCTATCCCCATACCTTCTGTATGTGCACTCCCCTTTTCCTGTGATCCAAGTCCAACCACATGGCTGCATTTGCCCTAGATCTAAAGACTACAAATGAGGGAGAACATACAATTTTTGGTCTTCTGATCCTGGCTAGCCTGGCTCAGGAAGATGTTCTCCAGTTCCATCCATTTACTTGAGAATGGTAAGATTTCATTCTTCTTCATGGCTGAGTAAAACACCATTGTGTATAAATACCACAATTTCTTAACCCATTCATCTGTAGTGGGGTATCTCTGCTGTTTCCATAACTTGGTTATAGTGAATAATGCTGCAATAAACATGGGTGTGCAGGTGCCTCTGGAGTAACCTGTGCTGTATTCCTTTGGGTATATCCCCAGGAGTGGGATTGCTGGATCATATGGCAGATCTATGTTTAGATTTTAAGAAGCTTCCATATTGTTTTCTAGAGTGGTTGCATTAGCCCTCATTCCCCCCAGCAGTGTACAAGAGTTCCTTTATCTCCAGATCCTAGTCAACACCTGTTGTTGTTGGTGTTTTTGATGATAGCTATTCTAACAAGGATGAGGTGGAATCTTAGTGTGGTTTTGATTTGCATTTCCTTTATGGCCAGAGATGGTGAGCATTTGTTCATGTGTTTTTTGGCCATTTGAATTTCTTCTTTTGAGAAAGTTCTATTTAGTTGAGGTGCCCATTTCTTTATTGGTTCATTGATTTTGGGATAGTTTAGTTTTTTGTGTTCCCTGTATATTCTGATTGTCAGTCCTTTGTCTGATGTACAGCTGGCAAATACTTTCTACCACTTTGTGGGTGGTTGATTCAGCTTAGAGACCATTTCTTTTGTTCTGCAGAAACTTTTTAATTTTATGTAGTCCCATTTTTTTCATCCTTTCTATTAGATGCTGAGTTGCTTGGCTTCTATTGAGGAAATCCTTGCATATACCTATTGCTTCCAGAGTGTTCCCTCCTCTTTCCAGTACTAACTTCAGAGTTTTGGGTGTGATAAAATGTTCCTGATCCATTTTGAGTTGATACTAGCACAGGGTGATAAACATGGATCTAATTTCAGTTTCTTGCAGATGGATAACCACTTTTCCCATCAACATTTGTTAAAGAGGCTGTCTTTTCTCCATCATATATTTTCAGTGCCTTTGTCAAAAATAAGGTGGGCATAGCTGTGTGGATTCATACCCAGGTCCTCTGTTCTTTTCAACTGATTTTCATATCTCTTTTTGTGCCAGTACCATGTTGTTTTTTTTGCTATTGCTTTGTAATATAGTTTGAAGTCAGGTATTGTGATATCCCCAGCATTGCTACTTTTGCTGAGTATTGCCTTGGCTATTTGCTGTCTCTTGTGCTTACAAATGAACTTTAGGGTAGATTTTTCAATCTCTGTGATGAAAGTCATTGTAATTTTGATGGGAATTGCATTAAACATGTAGATTGCTTTTGGTAGTATAGCCAATTTTACTATGTTGATTCTACCAATCCATGAGCACAAGAGATCTTTCTTCAGGGGTTTGTAGTTCTCCTTATAGAGGTCATTCACATCCTTTGTTAACTTTACTCCTAGGTATTTGATTTTTTTTTAGGCTATTGTAAATGGAATTGTTTCCATGTATCCTTTCTCAATTTATTCATTGTTGATGTATAGAAAAGCTACTGATTTTTTAAAGTTGATTTTGTATCCTGCCACCTTGCTGTAGATGTTTATAGTGTCAAGGAGTTTTTGGGTAGAGTTTTTTGGGTCTTTAAGATAGAAGATTATGTCATCTGCAAATAGGGATATTATGACAGTTTCTTTACCTATTTGTATTCTTTTTATTTCCTCTTCTTGCCTAATTACTCTGGCTAGAAATTCCAGTACTATGCTGAATAGGAGTGGGGATAGTGGGCACCCTTGTCTCATTCCTGATTTTAGGGAAAATTGTTTCAGATTTTCACCATTAAGATGTTGGCTGTAGGTTTGTCATATATAGCCTTTACAATGTTGAGATACATTCCTTCTATTCCTAGATTTCTTAGAACTTTTATCATGAAGTGGTGTTGGATCTTGTTGATGGCTTTTCTGCATCTATTGAGACTATCAAATGGGTTTTGTCTTTGCTTCTATTATTATGATGTACTACATTTATATATTTGCATATGTTGAACCACCCCTGCATCCCTGAGATGAAGCTGACTTGATTATGTTGATCAATCTTTCTGATGTGTTGTTGGATTTGATTTGCCATTATTTTATTGAGGATTTTTGCATCGATGTTCATTAAGGAGAGTGGCCTATACTTCTCCTTTTGGGAGGTGTCTCTGTCTGGGATGAGTGTAATCTTGGCTGTATAAAATGAATTAAGCAGTGTTCCTTCCCATTTTATTTCATGGAACAGTTTAAGGAGGGTTGGCATTAGCTCTTTAAAGATCTGATAGAATTCAGCTGAGAATCTACCAGGTCCTGGACTTTTCTTTTTTGGGGGACTCTATTGCTGCTTCAAATTCATTTCATGTTATTGATCTATTCAGTTGATTAATATACTCTTGGTTCAATTTTGGCTGGTCATAAGTATCTAGAAATTTGTCTATTTCTTCAAGATTTTCAAATTTATTAGAATATATGTTTTCAAAGTAGTCTCTGATGATTCTCTGGATTTCTGTGGTGTTTGTTGCTATCTCCCCTTTTGCATTTCTGACTTTACTGATTTGGGTTTTTTTTCTCCTCATTTTAGTCAGGTTTGCCATGGGTCTGTCAATCTTGTTTATTTTTTCAAAGAAACAACTTTTTGTTTCCTTGATTCTTTGTATGTTTTTTTTTGTTTCTATTTCATTAATTTTGGCCCTTATTTTTATTATTTCTCTCCTTCTGCTTGTTTTGGGATTTGCTTGTTCTTGTTTTCCTAAGAGTTTGAGATACAGCATTAGGTCATTGATTTTAGATCTTCTGTCCTTTTATGTAACCATGGCTATAAACTTTCTTCTTAGAACTGCTTTTCAGTGTCCCATAGGTTCTGTTAGGTCATGTTTTCATTTTCATTAATTTCTAGGATCCTTTTAACTTCCTCTTTAATTTCATCAATGACCCACTCATCATTGAGCAATGTGTTGTTCATCTTTCATCTTCCAATTGTTTGTATATTTTCTGTTGTTGTTTTTTTTGTTAAGGTCTAGTTTTAATGCATTGTGATAAGATAGAATGCATGGGATTATTTCTGTTTTCTTATATTTGCTGAGGCTTGCTTTGTGGCCAAAGATATGATAAATTTTGCAGAAAGTTCCATGGGCTGTTGAGAAGAATGCATATTGTGCGGAAATTGGATGAAATATTCTGTAGACATCAGGTAGGTCCTTTTGATCTATGGTGTGATTTAGTTCTAGAATTTCTTTATTGATGTTTGTTTGGATGACCTATCTGTTGGTGATAGAGGCTATTAAAGTCTCCCTCTACCACTGTGTTGGAGTCTATATACACTTTTAGGTTCTTCAGAATATGTTTGAAGAAACTGGGTCCACAGATGTTTGGTGCATCTAGTTTGATAATTGTTATTTCCTTTTGGTGTATATCTCCTTTTATTAGTATGGAATGTCCTTCTTTATCTCTTTTGATCAATGTAATTTTGAAGTCTACTTTTGTCTGAGATAAGTATTGTTACTTTTGCCTGTTTTCAGGGGACATTGGCTTGGTAAATCTTCTTTCATCTTTTCATCCTAAGCCAGTGATTGTTTTTGTCAATGATATGGGTCTCCTGTAAGCAACAGATGGTTGGATCTTCCTTTTTAATCCAGTTTGCCAAATGGTGTCTTTTCATGGGGGTGTTAAATCCATTAACATTCAATGTTAATATTGATGTGGTGATTCCTGTCATTTAGTTTTTTGTTGTTTAAGGGTTTGATTGTGTGCAGCTGTATCAATGTTACTCTCTGATTCCTTGTCTTTTCTTCTCCTGTGTTGAGTTACTGCCTTTCCTCTCATGGTTTTGTTTGCTTTCATTTTCTGTGTGGAGAATTCCTTGAAGAATCTTTTGCAGTGGTGGCTTGGTAGTCACATTGTGTTAGTTTCTGCTTATTGTAGAAGACTTTTATTACTCCATCTATTTTGAATGATAGTTTTTCTGGGTAGAGTATCCTAGCGTTGAAGTTATTTTCATTCAGTGCCCGGAATACCTCACTCCATGCTCTTCTTTCTTTTAAGGTTTATGTTGAGAAATCTGCTGTGATTTTGATGGGCTTACCTTTGTATGTTATTTGTTTTTAATTCTTATAGCTTTCAATGTTCTTTCTCTTTTCTCTGTGCTTGTTGTTTTAATGATATTATGTTGTGGGGTAGTTCTATTTTGGTCGAGTTTGTTTGGTATCCTCAGGCTTCCTGTGCCTGAATGGGCATAGCTTTCTCAAGATTTGGGAAATTTTCTGTTATTATTTTTTTCAATATATTATGAATCCTTTTTGCTTGCACCTCTTCTCCTTCTTTAAGCCCATAATTCTCAGGTTTGGTCTTTTGTTGGAGTTGGTGAGTTCTTGCATATTCCTTTCACAAGTCTTGAGTTGTTTGAATAATAGCTCTTCAGTTTTTCCTTTAATTTACATTTTATCTTCAGGTTCTGAGGTTCTACCTTCTGCTTGTTCTAGTCTGCTGGAGTGGCCTTCCATTGTGTTTTGTGTTTGTTTTTCATATTTTTTTCTGATGTTTTCCATATCATGGGTCACTTCCTCTTTTATATTGTCAATTTTCATCCTTAATTCATTTATCTTTCTATTTATAGTGTTCTCTGTTTCACTTTGGTGTTTATTTAGGGTTCCTATGAGTTCATTTATTTGTTTCTGTGTCTTCTCATATTCTTTATTTTTGGTGTCTTCAAATTTCTTGAGTGTATATTGTACATTTTGGTTAACCATATCTAGTAACATCTCCATGGAATTCTCAGTGATTACTTGCAGAATTTCTTTTTTGAGGATGTTCTTGTGGGCATCTTTGGGTTCCTTGGTGTCATGTATCTTTGTTTTGTTGGAGTCTGGAACTGGGTATCAATTTTCTTCATTTCCCTCTGAATCCTGTATTAAATTATTTCTGGGGGGAGAATTGTTTCTATCCTTTTTTCATCTTCCCATCTCTCCACTTGGTACTGTGTAACTATGTTCTTGATAGGCTAGTTGTTGGTTTCAGTCACCTGTTTTCTTTCCCTTGGTTTAATTTTGTTTTATGGCTGTATTGAGTTTTCAGCTTAGTGTGTGTGTGCAATTTCTGTCCCTGGTCTGGGTGTAATTCAGTATTAACTAACTCACAATAGTAAAACTAACAAAACAAAACAAAATCCAAGGAAATCAATGGGGAGAGATGAACAAACAAACACAAACAATAAAGAAGAAACAAAACAAACAAGCACACACAAAAATACCTCCAGGTTCAAGAACAATAGAATTTCAGTCTTAGTTTAAGTTCTAGTGTTACTCCTCCAGCATCCAGTCCTGGTATTGGTATTTAAGCAGAATCTCTCTCATAGTCTCACCAGGTGATTGGGTAGCATCTTTTTCTTCTGTCTTACAGTGGCAGCTTCTTAGTCAGCTCCTCCCTCAGTGAGGTGTGGTGGTGTAAGTTTGTATGTTGTCTTCAGGTTCTGGAGATCAGCTCTCTAGCTCACCAGCTGTCCTGCTTTGATGTTGGGTTTTCAGTGTGCTGGTTTACTGGGGGCTTGTTTCTCTGCCTTACCCCCTTTCTCTGGGGCAAGATTAGTGATCAGTCAGCTGGCCCCCTGCTGTCATCATGTTGTGATGGTTTGCTGATTGTTCTTCAGTTTTGCAGTGTCATTTGACATTAGATGTTGCTCACTGGTCCAGGAGATGAGCTTTGTAGATTGTTACCTGCCCTATTTCAGGCAGCAGCTTATCACCAGCTTGCTGTTGGCACTTCTGCCTTTCCAGCCTTTGTTTACTGAAAGTTCGCATGGAGATCAGCTCCTTGATCCTCCCACTTTCTCTGGTGTGCTTTCAGTGTCCCTCCCCCTCTCCTGTGTGTTAGTTTTCAGTTCCTTGTTTATTGTTCAGGTACTTTTTTGGTTTTTTTGTGGGGAGGGGGTCAGTCTGCCCAGGAAGCTATGCTGGTATATCCCAGGGGTGACTGAGGGAATACTGCATGATGCTTGGAGCTCACCTTTTTGGTATGCAAATATCTCCCAAGCAGGTTTGGAGCTAGCATCTGGTGGTGGCAGGAGCCCTTCTGTTTTCTCAGGGTAATGTGTTGTGGAGAAGCTTTCCACAGGCTAGGGGTTCCGGGTGTCAAAGTTTTGATTCTCCTTGGTGCTTTATTTCTGCCAAGTGTTGCTCCAACATCTCAGCAAAATTTTTGATTCACAGAGCTTACACTGTTTGCATCTTGTATCTGCCTCTGGTGATCTGACAAAGTGTTCCAAGTGTCCTGTCAGGCCTGGTGTCTCCTGCCTCCACTTAAAGGCATCAAACTGTGTTCTGTGTGCAAAGGGTCTTCTCTGAGGTGACCTTTTTCCTCCTGATTGACATCAACATCTACCAGCACAATTTCTATTTGTGGCAGCTGGAGACTAGCAATCCTTGCAGTCAAGAGCCATGTTGTCCACGTGGAAAGACCTCTCACAACTAAATCTTGAAGCCCAAGTAGAAGTCAATAACATGCGGCCTCGGAACTAAAATATTTAGCACCTATCAGTTCAATGTTTTCATTTGTTTCTTCAATGTAAATTTATGTACATAAAACTGATTAGAGAATTAGCATTAAGCTCTGATGGATATTTGGGTGAAAATGAAGACATCTTGCAATATATCATATTTTCTACTAATTCTCAGTGTTTATCACAATGTTTGGAACAGAATAGGAATTTAATAAACATTGCAATGAATGAATAGTCACAAATGCCTTTAAAATGTTTCCTTTTATTTCTTTCAAGCTATAAGTACACCATATTTTTTCAGGTGACCTGTAAAACTTAAAACCACTAGAATGAATGAGACTAGATAAGAAGTATATTATCTTACCTGACAGCAAAGGGATATTGAAGAAATATAATTGTTAGTGTAATATTTAACAAATGATCTCTTGTGTCTTCCTCTTAACCACTTAGGGTTAGAAGGCTTCAAATATTCTTCAGATAACTACATATCTTATATGTATTAATCAGTGAGAGTTTTATGGGATCAGTCACAGCAGACTCAGAGACCATCCTGAGTTCTCCTCTCAACTCTGTCTGAAACCAGCAAAGGGATAGGTTACAAGAGTCCCTTCAGATCTGTGCTAGGCTGTACTGTCCTTGTCAGAGATTCTGCTACATATTTTAAAAATATACCAGGTATCCTTTGATATGTGCAAGCTTGCTCCAAAGATACACTGTGTTTGCACAGGTGATCTTTTCTTGAGCAAGATGTCTTTTGGGGCCAAGATTCTGTAGCTGTAGAGAAAGAAGTTAACACTTCTCCACTTGACATAAAACTACCCATCCTAGCTGACAGTGCCATTAATAAAACCCAAGACTACTTTACAAGGGGAAAGAGGAGTGGCATATACAAAAAGAATATGCTATCAGCAATGCACTTTCTAAGAAAACCCACAAGCATCATGTTTTACAGACTGAGGAATGAGAATGCTAGAGGAGAAAAATGAAAAGAGAAGAGCTGTTGGAAGAATGTTCAATAATGCATTCACAGAGATACACAGAATGGAAAGTCTCAAATACTATGGTTCAAATTAAAGATATGCCAAGTAAAAGAATTTAATTATTAACAAAGTCAAGGCAACACAGGAGTCATAAGATTAGTGACTTCAATTTAAAATTTAAAAAATTACAAATAAACTATACAAGGAGAGGAGGCAATTGCATAATTTCATAGCTCCTATGATGCTACCCCACTGAGCCCTCAAATTCTCCCAAATTGCCCTACTATTTTCCTCCAGAAAATCATGAAGTTTTCATCATTGTTGCTGTTAAAATATAAGTTGTTAACAGCCATTTTTGTTTTTGAAAATTCAAGGAAATCTTCTCATTTAAACATAGAGTAAAGTCTGTTATGACCTGATAGTATATAAAAAAAACATGTAAAAATTCATTTTATCAAAGAAAAATTTTCAGTAATATGATGTGTTTGGGATAAGAATTTGAAGAAATACAGCACAAGTTCTTTAGGCAATACAATGGTTACAGTGAAACTTTTTTGATGGTCATGTAAAAGATGCACTATACTTCTTGCTTTGATCAATATTACTACTTGAATATGATCATTACACATTGCATATAATATGCATTGTAATGTCACCTTCTATCCCATAAGTATGTACAATTATTTGGTGACAATTAAAAACAAACATAAAAAAATAGGTCAAAAGCTATTCGATACACTAGAAATACCTATAATCTTGGCTTATTTTTAAAGAATTACTACTTGACTCTTTTATACTCTGATGTGACCTACCTCCAGAATTGTGCTGAACATATTCATGTTTGACACAGTCAATTCATATAAATATAAGGTAAAATGTTGAGTGCACAGTGTATCACTTCATAGCTACTGTTCTATAAAATTGTATAACTGAGCCATAGTCCTCAATATGTCTTCAACTCCTCAATGAAATTCTTATCAGTTTTTAATTTGTATTCTTTGTCTTTTCTTCCTATTTGTGTCAGTCAGTAGTCACTCAGAAATGCAAAATTCTCTCAAATGGTTATTTAGGGAAAAGCTCATACTTAGAACTAATTACAAAATGTGATTTTCAAAAAATCTGAAAAATTCAAACAGAATATGGGAAAAGAATCTATGGATTAACAATAGAAGGCAGGCTGCCACCACTGCCAATGGGAGGAACTGAAAAGACAGCTGGTTGTACCAGGGTATACTCCCAGTTGGAATTGAAACCAAAAATGAGGTACATGCACATCCAAAGCATTTGCCTGAGGCAGAAAGACATGGAAAAACAATCCAATTTTCCCCTCTTCTTGCCCACCTGGTCACTGTCAGAGCCTCTCACTAGCTGCTCTAAAGTAGAAACCAGCAGGCAGTGTCCTGGGAAAGGTAGTGTGCAAAGGTAAATGCCCTAAAATCTAGATAATCAGAGGGAAAAAGAGAATTTGGGCATGAGCAACCAAGCAAATGAGTAGATGAAGTAAACTATAGTGGTCTTAAAACACATTAGCAAATTCTTTGACACTACTAATAAGAAAAGTGGAGTCTTTTCTACCTTGTTTTTTCCAATCTCTCTCTCTCTCTCTCTCTCTGTCTCTGTCTCACTCTCTGGAACTCAAATTCTTCAGGGTGTATTCCTACAGAGGGAATTTAATACAGGGAAATAATTGTAAATGGTAGTTGCAAAAGTGCCTGAAAATTCATGCAGAGGATAATAAAGACAGTCTATAATTTACCAATAGCTAAGCAGAGATAAAGAAAGGGTTCATGTAGGTGTTTTGGTCATGACCCTAACTGAAGTTCCAGTTGACAGCTGGCATTAAGGGCCAGACAAATAAAGGAGTGAGCCCTTAGATGATTCCAGCCTCCAGTCTATGGCAATGCCACATGAGGTAGAGACAAGCTATCCCTACAGAGTGCAGTCTAAACTGAAGATCTATAGGCAAAATAAACATTACCATTATTTAAGCCAGTAAGTGTTGTGGTGGGTTGTTCCACAGCAAGAGATAACCTGGATAGGATCAGAGACCAAAAACCAATGACTTGTACAACATCCTTCTCATTTCTGCCTCACCTAACATTTGAAGGTCTCAGTTGAAGCCAATCACACTAAAATTTTATGGCCATATCTAAAAGATATTTATTGGCCATTGTTACTGGAAGTAAAACCAATTTATCAACTCATTAATTCTGATTATTCTTCTGAAGCATGAGTGATTGCTCATGGAAGTTAAAGTTTATACCTGCACTAGAGTCATTTCCATATTAAGATGTTAACAGAGATTGGTTTTCTGATGTGCAGTAGAAAAGTTTGAGACTTTAGTTATGCATGTGGAATTCAGTTCAATTTACCATTATTTACAACTAATATGAAATAAAGTTCAAGTCATTAACTAAAAACACACTACATTTTATAAAAGCTTTGGTAAATATTACAATGTACCCCCAGTACAACAATAATTTAAAAAGAAAAAAAAGTCAACTTGCATATTTGAACAGTTTTGGTGTATAACATTAAATTAAAAATTACCCAAAGTGTTTATTTTGTATCTAGCCCAATTATAAACATGGGAAAAAGAGGTCATGGGGATGAATAAGAAGGAGTGGAAATAAGGAGCAGAGTGATAGTATGAGGGAGAAGGGAAGAAAGGAAAATGAAAAGTGAGGGAGAAAAGAGAAGAGAGAAGCATGGTACAAAGGAAGTTTGTTATTGAAACAGAGCTACTTTCATACGCAATGGCTCTTGCACACAGTGGAAAACATACATAATTGGTTTATCACCCAGTAGGTTTTGAAAACATTGGATTCAGAGTGGTTTGCTGGAAAACATACACAGATGAACACTGGTATGTTTAGTGGCTGTGCCACTAAAAAAGCCATACAATTAATTAGGTCACTGACTATCTTTGTTGCTAAACTTCATGTATAAAATGTGTAGGACATACCAGATGATCTCTAAGGTTTGTCAGTTCCTGCAATAAAATTCTAAGATTCTATTACTTATAGGACTTTTCCTCTTTCTCTACAGACTCTAGATTTTGAAGTTACAATTAATCCCAGAGCAAAAGAAGTATTAGACAGATAAAACTGACATATAATGACTTGTCCTAGGCTGATAGTCTCCCACACACCTCTCTGTGAAACCTAGAGCTGTAATTCTGACATCAATTCCAAGCTACTGAATTTGTTTTATTCTGATTTGTTTTCATGTAAAAAGTAAAGATAACTTTTTCCATATTTTTATCCTGAATATTAAAAAATAAGAGAAATAGGGAATTTAACTAACCAGGCCCTGCTTCCATACTGTACATTTGCCTGTCATTTTACAGCCCTATCTTTCCTTTTGTAAGTTATGCTGACACTATGTAGTGAACATGGACACTGCTTTTTAATCTACTATTATGTCACCTTTATTGTTCAACAATGATGTGCCAGGTATCACAACTTTTATTTGGAATGCTGTGGGTGATGTCAAACCGTGAGTAAGAGTAATGTTAGGAGGACATCCTCTTGATTATGGCTTATCTCTCACTTAACCCAACTGTGTAGCTATGCATAGCTTTGAGGCTGAGCTTCTTTAAGGCTTTCCTGGATGAATGAATAAAAAAATTATGATCTTTCCTTTCACATGATATTAGTGCCTAGAGTTACAACTGACTACTCAGTAGGTAGGCCAAACAAAAATGCTTATATAATTTTGTTTGTTAATATTTTTTAATGTTTTCTGCAATAGTACTGGCATAAAAACATACCCACAGACAAATGGAAAAGAACAGAAAGTCAAAAAATAGACTCAAGCATACATAGTCAACTAATCTTTGACAAGGGTGTCAAGAATACACAAAGACAAAAAGAATGGCTTTTGAATGCATGTTGTTGGGAAAACTACAACTCTACATGTAGAAGAAAAATTGGACCTTTATCTTACACTATTTACAAAAATTAACTCAAAATACATTGAAAGGTATAAACATAAGACTTGAAACTGTAAATCTCCTAGAAATAAATATAAAACTCCTTGATATAAGTCTCGACACTGATGTTTTTTATAGGAAATCCAAAGCATAGGTAACAAAAGCAAAAATAAACAAGTAGGACTACATCAAACTGAAAACATTTTTGCATAGCAGTGGAAATAATAATGAAATGAAAAGGAAACCCACAATGGGAGACAATATTTGCAAGCCATATAAGGGACTAATATTAAAAATATGTATGGAACTCCTATAGAGAAATAGTAAAAGTTAACTAATAATACAATTAAAAATTGGACAAAAGGTCTGAATGGATCTTTTTCCAAGGAAGATATATGAATGGCCAACAGATATATGAAAAGGTGCTCAATATCATTAATCATCAAGGAAATGCAAAATTAAAACTACAATGAGATGTCATCTCACAACCTTTAGGATGGCTATTATCAAAATGGCAAAAGATAACACATGTTGATATGTATATGGAGAAAATGTAGTCTTTATTATGTAAATTGGTAAAGCCATTATGAAAAAATGGTGTGGAAGTTCCTTAAAAATGAAAAATATAGCTGCTATATGGTCCATAAATTCTGCTTCTGAATACATATACAAAGGAGATGAAATTAGCAACTCATAAATATATCTGCAGATCCCATGCTTATTGAGGCATTGTTCACCAAATAAAATACAGGAAAAAAAAACAAAATAAAAGAAATAAAGGAACAACCTAAGTGTCTATTGATGTTTAAATGAATAATGAAATTATAGCAAAGGTCAATAATTAATGAAATGTTAATAAGTCATTTAAAAAAGAAGAAAATTATGCTGTTTATGATAACATAGATGAATCTAGAAATACACAGAAAGACTAATACTGCATGATTTCATTCATATGTAGAATTTAAGATTGCCAAATTCATCAAAGCAAAGAGTAAAAGGTGGTTATTGGGGTTGGTAGGTGTGGGGAAATGTAGACATGTTGTTTAAGTAATAAGAAAATTTTAGGGAATCCAAGATGGTGAGTACAGGGAGGAAGCAGACAGTGTGAGCTCCATAAATCAAAAATTTTGCTGAGACAGTGGAGCCACACTTGGCAGGAAAAAACCACCAAGAAGAAGAAAAACTCCCACAGCCTGAACCCCCAGCCCATACATAGCTTCTCTACACCACATTACACTGAGAACAGGAGGCCTCACATGCCACCAATGACAGCTCCAATCCTGCATGGGAGATGCAGATGAACAGTGTTTGTTTGTCTTGTTTGCTGTTTGTTTGTCCACCATCTCTCCATGTTGATTTCTTTGGTACTCTATTTTTTTTCTTTTACTTTTTTCTCTTTCTTTCTTGGTTTCATTAGTTTTACTATTGTAAGTTAGCTAATACTAAATTACGCACAGACCAGGGACACAAACAGCACCAAGTGGAATAATGGGAAGACAAAAAAGGGATGGAAATCATTCTCCCCCCAAAAATAAATTAACACAGGATTCAGAGGGAAATGAAGAAAACAGATACTCCGTTCCAGACAACTACACAACAAAGATAAACTATCACAAGGAACCCAAGGAAGCCCACAAGAACACCCTAAAAGAAGAAATGCTGCAAGAAATCACTGAGAATCTGATGGAGATGTTACTAGACAAGGTCCACCAAAACATACAGGAGCCACTAAAGAAATGCCAAGACAACAAAAATAAAGAATATGAGAAGACACAAAAACAAATAAATGAACTCATAGAGCACTAAATAAATACAAAAGTGAAACAGAGAACACCATTAATAGAGGGATAAAAGAATTAAGGGCAAAAATTGACAATATGAAAGAAGAAGTGATCCAAGATATGGAAAACCACAGAAAAAAGAAAGAAACAGAAATACAAAACACAATGGAAGGCCACTAAGGCAGACTAGAACAAGCAGAAGACACAATATCAGAACTTGAAGATGAAATGGAAATTAAAGGAAAAACTGAAGATCTATTACCAAACAACTCAACACCTGTGAAAGAAATATACAAAAACTCACTGACCCATCGAAAGATGAAACCTGAGAATCATGGGCATTGAAGAAGGAGAAGAGGTGCAAGCAAAAGGAATTCATAATATTTTCAACAAAATAATAACAGAAAATTTCCCAAACCTAGAGAAAACTATGCTCATTCAGGTACAGGAAGCCCGAGGATACCAAACAAACTTGACCAAAATAGAACTACCCCACAACATAATATCATTAAAACAACAAGCACAGAGAATAGAGAAAGAATATTGAAGGCTATAAGAGAGAAAAAAAATAACATAGAAAGATAAACCCATCAAAATCACAGCAGATTTCTCAGTGAAAACCATAAAAGCAAGAAGAGCATGGAGTGAGGTATTCCGGGCACTGAATGAAAATAACTTCAACCCTAGGATACTCTACCCAGAAAAACTATCATTCAAAATAGATGGAGCAATAAAAGTCTTAGATGATAAGCAGAAACTAAGACAATATGACCACCACGCCACCACTACAAAAGATTCTTCAAGGAATTCTGCACACAGAAAATGAAAGCAAACAAAACTATGAGAGAAAAGGTAGTAGCACAACACAGGAGAAGAAAAGGCAAGAAAGTAGAGAGTAACATTGATTCAGCTGCACACAATCAAACCCTTAAACAAGAAAAACAACTAAATGACAGAAATCACCACATACCTATCAATACTAACACTAATTGCTAAAGACTTAATTCCCCCATGAAAAGACACCATTTGGCAAACTGGATTAAAAAGGAAGATCCAACAATCTGTTGCTTACAGAAAACCCATCTCATCTACAGAAACAATCAATGGCTTAGGATGAAAAGATGGAAGAAGATTTACCAAGCCAATGGCCCCCGAATACAGGCAGGACAAAGGAGACTTCAAACTTACATTGATCAAATGAGATAAAGAAGGACACTCCATACTAATAAAAGGGGAAATACACCAAAAGGAAATAACAATTATCATCCTATATGAAGCCAATGTCAATGCACCCAATTTCATCGAACATACTCTGAAGAACCTAAAAACATATATAAACTCGAACACAGTGGTAGTGGGAGACTTTAATACCCCACCATCACCAATAGATAGGTCATCCAAACAAAATGTTATTAAAGAAATCCTAGATCTAAATCACATCATAGATCAAATGGACCAAGCTGATGTCTACAGAATATTTCATCCAACTTCCTCACAATATATATTCTTCCCAGCAGCTCATGGAACCTTCTCCAAAATCAATCAAATCTTTGGGCACAAAGCAAGCCTCAGCAAGTATAAGAAAACAGAAATAATCCCATGCATTCTATCTGACCACAATGCATTAAAACTAGAAATCAACAACAAAAACAACCTTAAAAACATGCAAAGAGTTAGAAGCTGAGAACACAGTGCTCAATGATCAAAGGGTCATTGATGAAATAAAAGAGGTAATTAAAAGGTTCCTGGAAGTTATTAAAAATGAAAACACAACCTACTGGAGCCTATGAGACACAGCAAAGGCAGTCCTAAGAGGAAAGTTTATAGCCATGAGTGCATATGTTAAAAGGACAGAAGATCTAAAATCAATGACCTAATGCTATATCTCAAACTCCTAGAAAAATAAGAACAAGCAAATAGAGAGAAGTAATAAAAATAAGGGCCAAAATCAATGAAATAGAAACAAAAAAAAATACAAAGAATCAAGGAATCAAAAAGTTGGTTCTTTGAAAAACTAAATAAGATTTACAGACCCCTGGCAAACCTGACTAAAATGAGGAGAGAAAAAACCCAAATCAGTAAAATCAGAAATGCAAAAGGTGAGATAACAACAAACACCATGGAAATCCAGGAAATCATCAGAGATTGCTTTGAGAACCTATATTCTAATAAATTTGAAAATCTTGAAGAAACAGACAAATTTCTAGACACTTATGACCATCCAAAATTGAACCAAGAGAACATTAATCTTGTGAATAGATCTATAACACAAAATGAAATTGAAGCAGCAATCAAGAGTCTCCCAAAAAAGAAAAATCTGGGACTTGATGGATTCTCTGCTGAGTTGTATCAGACCTTTAAAGAAGAACTAATACCAACCCTCCTTAAACTGTTCCATGAAACAGAATAAGGAAGAACACTTCCTAACTCATTTTATGAAACCAGTAATACACTCATCCTAAAACCAGACAGAGACACCTTAAAAGGAGAAGTATAGGCCAATCTCCTTAATGAGCATCGATCTAAAAATCATCAATAAAATAATGGCAAACTGAATCCAACAGCACATTAGAAAGATCATTCACCACGACCAAGTCAGCTTCATCTCAAGGATGCAGGGGTGGTTCAACATATGCAAATCTGTAAATGTAGTACAGAATATTAATAGAAACAAAGACAAAAACCACTTGATCATCTCAATAGATGCAGAAAAAGCCTTCGACAAGATCCAGCACCACTTCATGATAAAAGCTCTAAGAAAACTAGGAATAAAAGGAATGTACCTCAACATTGTAAAGGCTATATATGACAAACCTACAGCCAACTTCATACTTAATGGTGAAAAACTGAAAGCATTTCCCCTAACATCAGGAATGAGACAAGGGTGCCCACTATCCTCACTCCTATTCAAAATTGTACTAGATTTCCTAGCCTGAGCAATTAGGCAAGGAGAGGAAATAAAAGAAGTAAAAATAGGTAAAGAAACTGTCAAAAATGAAAGGTATACAAATAAGTAAAGAAACTGAATATATGGAAACAGTTCCATTTACAATAGCTTCAAAATAAATCAAATACCTAAGAGTAAACTTCAACAAAGGATGTGAATGACCTCTACAAGGAGATCTGCAACCCTCTGAACAAAGAGATGAAGGAACACTATAGAAGGTGGAGAGATCTCCAGTGCTCACGGATTGGTAGAATCAACATAGTAAAAATGGCTGTACTGCAAAAAGCAATGTACATGTTTAATGCAATTCCCATCAAAATTCCAATGACATTCATCACAAAAAATCTACCCTAAAGTTCATTTGGAAACACAAGAGACTGCAAGTAGCCAAGAAAATACGCTGCAAAAAGAGCCATGCTGGAGGTATCAAAATACCTGACTTCAAACTATGTTACAAAGTAATAGCAATAAAAACAGCATGGTACTGGCACAAGAACAGACACGAAGACCAGTGGAACAGAATAGAGGACCCGAATATGAATCCACACAACTATGCCCACCTTATTTTTTGACAAAGCTGCCAAAAACATAAGATGGAGGAAAGAGCCTCTTCAACAAATGTTGGGAAAAGTGGTTATCCATCTGCAAAAAACTGAAACTAGATCCATATTTATCACCCTCTACTAGTATCAACTCAAAATGAATCAAGGAACTTAATATCACACCTGAAACTCTAAATTGAGTGCAGGAAAGTGCAGGAAACACTTTGGAAGTAGTAGATATAGGCAAGGAATTCCTCAATAGAATCCCAGCAGCTCAGCAACTAAGAGAAAGGATGGACAAATGGGACTTCATAAAACTAAAAAGCTTCTGCACAACAAAAGAAATGGTCTCTAAACTGAAGAGACCACCCACAGAGTGGGAGAAAATATTTGCCAGCTATACATCAAAAGGACTGATAACCAGAATATATAGGGAACTCAAAAAACTAAACTATCCCAAAATCAATGAACCAATAAAGAAGCGAGCAACTCAACTAAACAGAACTTTCTCAAAAGAAAAAATTCAAATGGCCAAAAAAACTTGTGAAAAAATGCTCACCATCTCTAGCCATAAAGGAAATGTAAATCAAAACCACACTAAGATTCCACCTCACCCCTGTTAGAATAGCCATCATCAAAATCACCACCAACAACAGGTGTTGTCCTGGATCTGGGGATAAAGGAACCCTTGTACACTGCTGGTAGGAATGCAAGCTTTTGCAACCACTCTGGAAAAATCTTTGGAGGCTTCTTAAAAATCTAAACATAGATCTGTCGTATGACCAAGCAATCCCACTCCTGGGGATATACCCAAAGAATGCGACACAGGTTACTCCAGAGGCACCTGCACACCCATGTTTATTGCAGCATTATTCACAACAGCCAAGTCATGGAAACAGTCAAGAAGCACCGCTACTGACAAATGGATTAAGAAAATGTCGTATTTATACACAGTGGAATTTTACTCAGCCATGAAGAAGAATGAAATCTTATCATTCACAAGTAAGTGGATGGAACTAGAGAACATCATTCTGAGTGAAGTTAGCCAGGCTCAGAAGACCACAAATTGTACGTTCTCCCTCATATGTGGACTTTAGATCTAGGGCAAATACACCAATTTTGATGGTCTTGTGTCACATGATAAGGGGAGAGCACATACGGGCTGTATAGGGATAGGTATGAAACCCAAAACATGAAAGTGCTTGATGTCCCCACTACAGAGGAACTAATACAGAAACCTTAAAGTGACAGAGATCAATATGAGAAAGAGATCAAGAACTAGTGAAAAGGTCAGTTAGCGATTAATCAACCTGGGTTGTTACACATTTGTACATGAAAGCAATGCTAGGAATCTCTCTGTATAGCTACCCTTAACTCAACTAGCAAAAATGCTTTGTCTTTCTTATTATTGCTTATGTCTTCTCTTCAACAAAATTAGAGATAAGAGCAGAACAGGACCTGCCTGGAAGAGAGGGGGTGTGGGGGAGAGAGGGAAGTGGCATGGAGCAGGGGGAGAAATGAATAATAAAAGAAATACCAAAAATAAAAAGAAAATTTCAGTTATGAGATTAATAAATTGTGGGGAATTTAATGTACAGTGTGGTAAGTATAATCAGTAATTGAATTCTTTTCTAAAAGTACATATTAGTGTATGCAAAGGTTATTTAGTTCATTGTGGAAATCATTTCTAAATGCCTATGTATATCAAAATATGTTGCATGCCTTAATTACATAGAATTTTTGTTTGTAAATTAAATGTCAAAAAGCTGAAAAAGAGACTTTTTATTTGTATTTATCTTCTGGAAGATTTTATGTAGTCATATATACACATGTATTTACATATCTATATGTATAGAATTATAGGCCATTATGTTAGATTATTATAGATATTATGTTATTGGAGATTAGAGTGTATATATATATATATGTATGATCTGTTTTTAGTCATTTTGATTTTTTTCAAGAATATACTTTTATATATCTCATTGTGAAGTATGAGCTCAATGACAAGGAAACATTTTTTTTAAAGTTTGAAGTAAACTTGGTTAGTGAGGTATAACATGAATAGGAGATAAGGATGGATAGGTATCTTTCTTTTGTTATATAATCAAGAAAAGACCTGAGGATGTGGCATAGCCCCCATAGTACAGAATAAAGGTTCATCAGTAAATATTTGTCACAGAATTTCCAACCAACAGTATCTGAGGTCAGATAGTAATTACAATTTGAATATAATAGAAAGAAGTACGAAACTGATGAGTCCTAACCTAACCTAGGGAGGTGTAGAAGGCCATTGTGTCACTCAGCATTTAATCCCATCTGTATTCTCCTTTGTCTTTCATTACAAAAAGACTACAAAATTAAATTTTTAATTCCCAGTTTTATTAGCAACCAGTGGCTACATGATATGGTTCTATCTGGGACTCTATTTCTTTCCTAAATAAAATGTCAAGGATACATTGGTAAAAGAAAGCCCATTCTCTTTTACATTTTACTTTCTTTTTGTCTGGAACGTAGACCTGATGTCTGAAGCAAAACAGTCAAATTGTGCCCATGTGGTAACAAGTATGAAGATAGAAGTGAACTTGGCAAGAACGGTGGAGGAGAAATGAGTGATAATCTCTGCTGACGAAGTTAAGCAGCTGCGTAGCCTACTGTCTTAATATGTGAAAAAATTATCTTCCAACTGTTTAAATTATTCTAGTAATATTATCTAATCTTTCAGATGAAGATATTCCTGACATATAGAGAGAGCTTCCCTTTAGAAGGACACTTTTAGCCTGATTCATGCAGGATAAATAAGAGTTTGATCATTGATAAAGTGAGGGTATATGTATACTGGAGTGGGTGAAGCAGGGAACGAGCAAGCAGATACAACACCTGAATTTGAACCCCAATTACCTCATTTTCTAGCTCTACCTTTAGCGAATATGTATTCATCAGTTACCTCATCTGTAAAATGAAATAATAATGGTATTGACCTTATATCATTGTCTTCAATATTAAATGAGACCTTGTAAAGAAAGTGTTACCATGGGTTATGAAAAAATAAATCCTTCCATTTTATTTGTTTCTATGATTATGACCTCATGTGTTCTTATCTGTTGTTATCGTAATAT
Organism: Castor canadensis; assembly: GCF_047511655.1. NCBI lineage: Eukaryota > Metazoa > Chordata > Mammalia > Rodentia > Castoridae > Castor > Castor canadensis. The sequence continues at coordinate 115,730,002 of NC_133405.1, forward strand.
TCTTATATATTTACCTATGAAGAAAAATCAGTGAAATTAACACATGCAATTTGGATTTCTCTGAAAGGAATTCCTCATCATGGCACAGAGCTGCCAAACATATGGATGGGAACACCAGGAAAGAGTCTTCTAATCAATGCTTTCTAATTGAGAATTTTGGTATTCTAGTTTAGCTCCTCTATTGACATTTTAGCTATATCTTTTTGTTCTACTTTTAGTTGTTTGTCTGAGTCTGTATCTATAACTTATCATAGTACAACCTTAAGTGAATGCCATAGCACTTCAAGTATAATAAAAGAGCCATACAGTGGTTTATCACCATCTGACTTTCACATTCATTTTGCTATTATTGTCATATATTTTACTTCTACATTCATTGCAAACTTTGCAATACATTGTTACTATTTTTTCTTTAAAACATAGTGGTCATTTATAAAAATTAAGAAAAAGTGAAAATGTATTTTATTTTTATTTATGAAATTAACCTCAAGAACACTTCATTTCTCTTCATTGGGATGATTTTCCCTATGGTACAATTTCCCATTAGAATAAAAACCTTACATTAACATTTCTTACAGTGATAATTTCCAGAGAAATAATTATTTTAGCTTTCACTTATTGAAAAAAATCCTTAATCTTTTATTTTAAGAATATTTTCACTAAATATAGAATTATAATTTAACTGTTCTTTTTTTTCAGTTCTTTAAAGAACCCAATTCATGTCTACTGGCTTTCATTATTTCTAATGAGAAGTTATTATCATTTTTCCACTATATGTACCGTGCCTTTTATTATTCTGCTGTTTTAAAGTTTTTCTATTTATCTTTTGTTTCTAACACTTTGACTATGATGTGCCTAATTGTGTCTTTTTGGGGTGGGTGGCAATACTGGAATTTGAACTCAGGGCCCAACACTTGCTATGCAGCTATAACACTTAAGGCATGCCCCCAGCTGCTAATTTTGGTCTTACTTACATTAATCTTGTTCAGGATCTATTTAGCTTCCTAAATTTCTGTGCTGATGTTTGCCTTCAAATTTGAAAAAAGAAAATGGAGCAATTAGGTTTTCAAATATTTTTTCCTTCCCTACTCTCTCTCCTCTCCTTCTGAAAAACTCAGCTATGTGTATGGTAGTACAGTGGATATTATTTCTACTCTTCTCTATTATTTCTACTATTTGTCTTTTTTCTTAATGGTTCATTATAATATCATTACTAATCCCCACATCTCTTTAATCATTATTTCTATATTTTTAGAAATTACTTAACATATTAATTTAGTATCTTTAAAGTACTTATGTGCAAATTTTAAGATCTATGACATCTGTGTGTCTACTTCCATTGATTATTATTTTTATGTCTCCTGATTATAGATTACATTTTCTTGTTTAATTTTTTTACTACATGCCCAGTTTTATATATAAAAAGCAAAAGAGTTAAGTTTAACATTTTTTGTTAGTTTCATTTTTTTCCTGGAAAAGGAATTTATTTCCCCAAATGGTAGCTAAGGCAAAGGAATTATAGTACAGATTCCACCAAGAATTACAAAATAGGGCTAAGTTGTAGTTTTAATTAATTTGCTTTTACCTCTAATTTCAATTGGAAATCAGAAGATTTGACTTCGCTCTTCAGTCCAAACCTCAACTGGATTTGAGTGAAGCTGCTATTGCCCTCTAATTTTAAGTATTTTTTTTACTATCCTTTAAATTTAGTACCACCAAGGCACTCAAATTCAAGCACCAGAATCTATACAAACTGTGCTTTCCAGTCTTACTTCTTCTGCAAATTCTCTAGCTTTCCCTGTTGTGTCATTTGCAAAATGCTTGGGGCATGAAATGAAATTCTTAGATGGAATCAAATGAGTTATTTTTGAGTTTTGGGATCTTCCAAATTCTAATCCATCCTGCCAGTGAACCATGTCGTTAAAAACTCAGATGTGTTTTTCTTGTCACGCAAGTCTTTCCATCTCTATCTGGTCTGCTCCTTTGACAACTTATGCCCTTTAGAGGCACTTGCTTCTAAGTATGGCAGTGTCTGTAGCCCTTTGTTCATCAATGAAAAGCTCACCCTTCTCTGGAATTCAGTTTAATAAGACTTCTGAGAATCTTCTATTGTTCAATAGATTTATGGTATATTATGATTTTACTTTTATTATATCTAATTTATAATTGTTGTTATCCCTTGGTCTTATACACCATTCTGTATCTTGAGTTGAAATGAAATATCAAAATAAATGTTTGATTTTCTAGAAGATGCAGCAGGTTGAGTAAAAGTAGTTGGGGTCTCAAAATCTGCAAATAAACCATTTTAGGGTACCAAAGCAAAATTTACCTTGTAAATAGTAAATCTAAGAAGTATATTTATGTTGATTAAAGAATCACTTTTCCTCCCTTATATTTTACAAAAATTCTAAAAGCTGATAAGAAAAAACAGACTTGGAAAGGAAACAAAACAGATTTTCAGAGTGTTAAATGAAAGGAGTTTAATTCAGTTCCAATCCACTGGCTCAATGGATTTCCAAGTGGAAAGCTAGATTCCCTAGAATCAGAGCCTAATACTAACACATAGTTTCCGTGTGAAATTTCACAGAGATTTGCCAAGGCCATAATAATGTAGTATCCATAAAGAAGAAGTTGTAATAAGAATTATTTGGGCAGTCAGGACTTGAAATAAGTCACGAGTCTTCAACAGAACACTTGGCTACATTTTAAATATTCAAGAGAACATTTATAATATACCCATACTCTGATAAAGGGTTGGAAATTGGAAGATCACAGGACAAACAGTCAACATGTGGAAGACACTATTAGAAATGCAACAATAATCTTGTGCTCCCAGATAGGACCTGTTTTACTTTCCTGTCCTTCATTTTTGAAAAAAAGATGTTATTGTTTGTTTAACGTACCTATGCAGAGAGTTTCATGAAGATATTTCCATGTATATGTGCGCTATATCCCTAATTGATTCATCCATTCCATTTTCTCCTTTCTACTTTAGTTCCCTTCTTATGGTGATTGAAACAGGTTTAAATATTCTATATTCACCCTTGCATAGAAAGTACATCAACATATTCACCTCCTTTACTTCCTTCTTTTACACTCGTTTCCCTGTTAGTGCCCTCCCCTTAGCATTGACCTGTTTGTCATTCTTGTCTTTCATTGTTTAGGTGTCGGTTCATTGTTCAGTGGAATTTTTTGCCTTGGTATTATACCTGTACATGCTTTGTGCTTAAGTCAATCTAATCTCCCCCCAATCTGCACTTCCTTGCCCTTTTTCTCTACCTATACTATGTTCAACTGTGTTTTGTTATGTCTTCATTAATAAGTTGTTCAAACTTCTCATCTTTTCCCTTTTTTCCAAAAGATACTTCTCACCGTCTGAATACAAGGATGGCAACAATCTTCCTTTTTCATTTTCATTGTTTTTTAAAAACATTTATTTTATTATTGTTGTACTGGAGGTAGATTGTGACATTTACAAAAGTTCTTAGACTATATCATAGTTGAATTCACCCCCTCCATCGTTCTCTTTTATTCCCCTTCCCCTGATTCCTGGAATAGTTTCAACAGGTCTCATTCTTCCATTTATATACATGTGTACATAATATTTCCACAATACTCACCCTCCTATACCCTTTCCTTATATCCTCCCCCTCCCACTGGTATCTACCTCCTAGACAGAGCCTGTTTTGCCTTCCTTTTCTGTTTTTTGTAAAAAAAATGACATTTTTGTTCATTTAAGATAGCTATACAAGGTGTTTCATTGTAAAATTTCCATGTATGTATGTATTATAACCTGAATTGGTTTATCCCCTCTATTTTTCTCTTTGCTACCTTAGCCCCCTTGTTATGGTGATTTCAATGCTGAGGCTTTAGTGGCCCATACTCACTTGTCCTTATGAAAATACAATTATAACACTGTGAAATCTTTCATTTTTTCTTTTTTCTCCCAGTGCCAGTGATGGAACACAGGGCCTTGCACATGCTAAGCAAGTGCTCTAACACTGAGCTACATTCCCAGGTAACACTGTGGATTCTTGTGAAACTTTAAGCTGCTCATCTTCACCTACACCCAAAGATGAGTACACCACCCATTGAGAAGCCTTATATTGTGCTGAATTGGTAGTGACCAATTTGGTTATTACTACTCCCAGACCCTCCTAAATCTGTAAACTGATTCTCAGAACACCTTCACTCCATAGTCCCAGGTTACAATTTAGCAATGAGAACTCTTGCAAAAACTGGAAGACATAAGGAATGAAACCAAAACCATTACTGTCCATAAATTGTGGATAAATTGCAAAAATAATATTGGGCAGGCATATAGCTCCAGACCATTCTACAGACTCCAACTTTGTGGTAAGCAGAGATTTCTTGTACTTTCTCAGAATTGGCAGCCTTTTTATCCACTCCAAATCCTCAGATTGATATCATATGACTGTTTCTCTGCTCTGTGAACTGCATTCTTCCAGACCTTCATTCCTCTAATTCACAAGTTAATCTCTACTCATTGTATGTAATTCTTTCTTTTCCTTAATTCTTATAGTGGCTTTTTTTGAATTCTAAAACCAGACTGTACAAACATTCTCAGAAATTTCAAGCAATATCATCTCTGTTATCTCTAAGGTTCTCAAAATCGTAGTTCAACCTAAGGGATTTGGGGAAAAGTTTATTCTAAGAAGCATTTTGAACAGTGCTTCTCTAGTTATTAAATTACCCCAAATGTATTCAGATTATAGCCATAGTTATTACAATAGGTGGAAGCAAAATTAGGCACACTGAGGAGACATCCTGACATCTCTCTCCCAAATGGGAATTTCTTTCAGATCATGATTATCTGACAAGAGATAACATAATACAGGATTAGACCATACGACACTGCTGATAATGTGGCAATTTCGACTTACAGAAACAGTAATGTCTTATGGTTTAACCTAAGGTTGTGATAATGTCTTCATTATAATGGAATTTTAGTGGAGAGTATACCATTTTTTAAATTTGGAAATGGGGGCTTCTCTTCAAATAATCTACATTCTATAAGGAGACAGTATTTGCTGAGGGTTTGAATGAAGTTATTAGTCCCTGAATCCAGTTAATAAGTCCATGGAATTGAACTCAATGCCCTCAATAACAGTTGATTTCAATTTTTTGAAATAGTGTTCAAGGATTAATGATGCTATTAACAACTGTGCCTAAAATTCTAAAAATCTTAGAATCTCATCAAATATCTTTGTCCTAGGTCAGGGTGTCTTTGCCTTGGCACCACTGACATTTTGGCCCAGATAATTTTGTGGTGAAGGGATGGAAAAGGGTGGGAAGGGTGCTGTCTTATGCAGTGCAACTTCCCTGGTCTCTACCCACTAGATGGCAATTGTCTCTCCCAATTGTTGCAACATTGCCAAATGTTTCCTGGGAAGTAAAACTCCTTTTGGTTAGATCTATTCTCCCAGACAAAAGAGAAACATGTTATTGCCAACAGTTCAAAGCCTTTTTAATATCAGCTTTATTTCAACCTTCTATCTTATGTTTGCTTTTCCTTCAGGATAGAGTGAAATCCTCTCAACAGCTAAGGAAGGAGATTGAATGTTATCAAACTGTGCAGTATATGACAAAGAAACTATTTTAAGTGCATTTGCTGTAAAGAATCCAAGGGGAGGCTATGTTTAATTGCCTTTGAGTAGCAATTTAGAATGAATTCACACTATATGCTGCTAGTGATGTTTATTTTTATTTTAAATAAGATATTGCCTTCATCACCAGGAGATATTAGATTGGTTATCAATAAAATAGACTACACAAGGGATGGGAAAGAAATCAACAAAACATTCCTTTAGTTTCAAAATCAAGTGTAAACTATTTTCACCTTAACTCTCTGAAACATAATTTATAAGAATTCAAACCAAACAAATGACTAATATTGAATCACTGTGCTCACAAAACATAGCATAAGCTTCATTCTTGTTCCTCCTCTCCTAAAATTGTTCTTACTTTATTTTATATTTCAGGCTCACCTTACAATACAAACTAACAGGAAAAGGAACCATTGAATGAGCAAATGGATGGCAACATACTTTTAAATACATCCTTTCACATAGAGTAGTTCCCCTAGCCTGAAGAAAGCAGGCCTGTGATGATCAAGATGATTCTTGCATTTCAGCTGCCTTGACAGCAATCACTATGAATGCTAGAGCAGAACTGGTTAATGGCTGATAGCTGAAATTTATTTTATTCTTTAAATTTCACATGGACCATATATATTGCCCTCAAATCTATAAAATCTATACTCGAATATTTTATTTTTTGGATACATATCTTTCTAAAACATTATGAAAATACAAAGTGACACAAAAATCTAGCAGATCTGAGAGCTCCAACTACTTTACAGAGAGAGTACAAAACCTTTCATCATTTCATTGCTGTGATTACTCAGAGATCTGACCACTATTATGTAAAATTGTTATCATCATGAATTTGGCTTACAAAGCTGGGTGATGAGGTTGAATGTCGTTTGAGATGATAAACAAAAGCAGTCTGTTTTGTTCAAGTAAATCTATGGAAGAAGGCTTTGTGGATTTGGCAACTTTACCTGCTCAGTATTCAATCACAGGAGTCTCCCGGATCGTCCTCCTCAACCTCAATGTCATGAGACTTATTTCCCTTCAACTTGCCAAAAAAACCTTTCTTAGGATAGACAAATGGAACTTCATAAAATTCAAAAGCTTCTATACAACAAAATAAATGGTCTCTAAACTGAAGAGACCACCCACAGAGTAAGAGAAAATATTTGCCAGCTATACATCAGACAAAGGACTGATAACCAGAATATGCAGGGAACTTAAGAAACTAAACTCTCCTAAAAATCAATAAACCAATTAAAAAATGGGCAACTGAACTAAACAGAACTTTCTCAAAACAAGAAATTCAAATGGCAAAAAAGCACATGAAAAAATGCTCACATCTCTAGCCATAAAGGAAATGCAAATCAAAACCACACTAAGATTCCACCTCACCCCTGTTAGAATAGCCATCATCAAAAACACCACTAACAACATGTGCTGGCAAATATGTGGGGAAAAAGGAACCCTCGTACCTGCTGGTGGGAATGCAAGCCGGTGCGACCACTCTGGAAGAATATTTGCAGACTTCTTAAAAATCTAAACATAGACCTGCCATATGATCCAACAATCCCACTTCTGGGGATATACCCAAAGGAATACAGCACAGATTACTCCAGAGGCACCTGCACACCCATGTTTATTGCAGCACTATTCACAATAGCCGAGTTATGGAAACAACCAAGATGCCCCAATATTGATGAATGGATCAAGAAAATGTGGTACTTGTACACAATGGAATTTTACTCAGCCATGAAATAAAATGAAACTGGAGAACATCATTGTGAGCGAGGTCAGCCAGGCTCAGAAGACCAAAAATCATATGTCCTCCCTCATATGCAGACTTTAGATCTAGGGCAAATGCAGCAATGTGGTTGGACTTGGATCACATGACAAGGGGAGAGCACATACGGGAGATACAGGAATAGGTAGAAAACCCAAAACATGAAAGCTTTTGATGTCCCCACTGCAGAAGAACTAATACAGAAACCTTAAAGCGACAGAGGTTAACATGAAAAGGGGATCAGGAACCAATGTAAAGATCACTTAGAGGTGAATCAACATGGGTCATAACACATGCATACACGAAAGCAATGCTAGGAATATTTCTGTATAGCTATCCTCAATTCAACTAGCAAAAACTCTTTGTCTTCCTTATTAGGCTTGTGTCTTTTCTTCAACAAAATTAGTGATAAAGGCAGAACAGGACCTACCTGGAACTGAGCGGGGAGGCAGGGGGGAAATGACCCAAACAATGTATGCACATGTAAATAAGTGAATAATTAAAAAAAAGAATAAAATGTCCAACCATTAAAAAAAAAGAAAATCTTTCTTTTGGGAGGGTCTATGTTAACAACAGAGTTAGAGAGATTACTGGCATACCTCAGAGATATGGGCTAGGTTTCAGAACACTATAATTAAGCAAGTATCACAATTAAGTGAATCATATGAGTTTTTTGGTTTCTCAGTAATATAAAAGTTATGTTTACATTATACTTTAGCCAATTAATTATGTAATAGCATTATGTCTAAAATATCAATGTGCATACCTTAATTAGAAATATGTTATTGCTAAAAATGCTAGTATCTGAGCTGTAAGAAAATGGTGTTGATAGACTTGTTTGACATAGGATTACTACAAACCTTCAATTTGTAAAAAAAAAGCAATATATATAAAGTGTCATTGAATAATGCTTAATAAAATGTGGTATGGCTGTATATAAAAGTGTATAATCATTGCCATGTATTATCCTCAACTAAGGAAAGTTCTGAATTAATAATAAGCTAATGACATATCTAGTTTACAAATGGAAAGTTTAAAGAACTATTTAATGTCAAAGATTTAACAATAGCAACATCTGTGCAAAATACTTGTGAGATTGGTTGGAAGATATTATTATTCTGGTTTTAACTATAAGAAAACTGATGTGAATGTTGTGAATATGAACACAATCACATAGTCAGAGGGTAGGTGGCAGAGCTGGGAATGAAATTCTGGCAACTAGTTTAATGCTATTTCCTCCACGTCATGAAGCAATGGAAATGCATGGGAAAGTGTGGTGTCAAAGTAAATACATATTTTTTTAGCTTGGCAATGCATTCATACAGTGCTCTCACCACACAAGAAGAAACATATCTTGTTTGATTTCCAAAGGGCAATATTTAGAAAAGAAAGCAACATTTTACTTCTTCTTTTATTGAAAATATATAATTACATACATTTCATCTTAATTCCTGAGAATTTGACAGGGTATGAAAGCCATGAGTATATTAAAAATTCATTTAAAAAACTGAGTGGTGATAATTGAATGAGTGGTACACACAAGCACAGATTAGTATGATTTTTCTATCTTATCTGAGAAGGAGCATAGCCATAGAATATTTTACTTTGGGAAGAAAAAACTGAGAATGAAAACAACTTGCAAGCAATGTGGTTTCTGCTCACTTTTGGAAGAACCTAATGATCTAAACTTAATAAATCTTTTAAATTCGTAATATGGTCTTCTCTAAAGAATATGAAACCCACAGGAAATATGGACACACTTGAGTAAACATACAGTCTCACAGCCCTCTGTGAAGACAAAAAGTACCTATTATTTGTGTGGAATACTGAGATTCTTTAAAGACTCAGATAAATCTTTGGTTCATTGCTTAGCTTGAGATTTTGAATCCACTAATTAATAATCTTCAAAAATATTAAAATATATTGACATAAGATTTTATACTATTACTCAATAGCATATCCAGCTTCCTGTGGATTTGATACTGTCCCATCCAGGAAGCTAGAATGGAGCATCTATGTTTCAAAAATTAAAGCTGAGAAGGGCTTTTGATAAGGGGACTTATGACAGAAAGATCATATAACAATTGAGAACAAGGCTTTCCTTCTACCTTAAAACAGAAAAATGATACCCTCAGATTGGTGGGACTTGGAGAAATCAATAAGGAAAGCATTGACTGAGTAATTAATGAGAATGAAGTTCAGACTTGAACCTTGCATTTCCATGAGGCTCAGCCTCTCCCAGGTAGTTCTAGACATCTAAGACCACAGGAAACCAAATTCCCTTTTCCTGAAGGCTCCAGAAATGAAGACTACAGAGACTCAGAAGTTGCTGTGCTAGGTATTTGTGCAAATGGGACTGAGAGAGCATCACAGAGTAATTCTTCACTAAAAGGTAGAAAAACAAGAAGATAAACTCTGCTAATATACATGCATCACAGAAAGAGCCAAGATGTAGAAGAATTACAGATGGGAGCAAGATTTGACTAGGAAACCTGAGGACCAGTGAACAGACACGAATAAAGACATCTTTGAAGATTCCAAGATACATAGTTTATTCAGGTCAAAGTTTCTTTCTTATACCTTGGCAGAATATAATATCTCTGCAATGAGATTGAACTTGAACCCTGAAGGAAAATTTGGGTTGGAGAAGAAAGTAAATGGGTTAAAATAGATTTCCATTTCCCAGTAGAAATAAATAATAGAAATTAGGTTCTGTTACCTTTCCAGCACACAAAAAATACATGGGCACAGGTTTTTATCTGCTTCATCATTAAACAAATTAGTTTTGTACCTTCAGACTGTGAAACTGCAAAATAATAACCATCAACTGCACATAAATCCATATCTTTCCTTATTTCTAATCCAGAAAACAAGGTTTTCTGGCTGGCATGAAACTAGTGAAGTTTTAAGGAATAACTGTTTAACCTTAGTTTGGAAAGTTAAGTGTTTTCTAGTTATTTTGTGTATTAGTAGTGCTTAAGTGTGTGTAATTAATTCAGTCTTCATCTTTAAACTTATCTCATAGCATAGCTTAGAGAGAAGTACAATATATACTTTATTTTCCACTCAGATAAGTTTTCACAAAGAATGATGGTTTTTGCAGTAGTTAGTGTACATGGATCTTTGCAGGTACAACAGCAGAGAATGGTGTTATACAGAGAATGAGGTTATTACAAATTTTTTAGCAGATATAATTAATTGAAGGACTGAATTAGGTAGGCCTTCATTCCAATTTGAAGTAAGATATAATATAGGATGTTCCAATCATTAAATTACTTTGCTGATCCCCCATTCTAAGTCAGCTTCCTTCATAACACATGTCCATAAAACTGTGCTGTTTCTCATCAATGTAATTATTCAATGAAGGTCTGCAATCCATACTTCTGGAGAGGGCCTTGTCTATGTTTGCTCACCTCAGTAACTCCAAGCCTAGTGTAGTAAATATTTGCCAGATGAATTAATACATTCATTAACTGTTCAACTTACCAGTTTGCTCTTCAAATATGACAGGAAATTATAGTACAGTACTTCTGCATCTTTCCCCACTGTATGCTCTTTTGTTCTCTTGGGTGATTAGATGCAATGATATGAAATTAATTCCACAAACCTTTTGTTTTCCCGACTTGTTTTCTTTCCTCTAGGCTAAGAAGCCAGAATAATCAGAATAAGATGAATGCTTTAAGTTCCTGTCAGTGCCATTTATAAATCTCTAGAAGTAGCCTCTCTGCTGATTGCTCACTCAGGTGTCTGATCAGCATGGTCATTTGGTGATGGCACCCAAGATGGAGTTCTGAACTTTAACATCTCAAAGTTGTGTAATAAAGTACAGATGCTACGAGTTCCCCCAGGGTCCAGATCTGGTGTTCAGAATTAGTCCTGTCTGGCAGACTAAGGAGATAAAAACAGATCCATCTATGCTAATACACTATAACCTCTTTATGATAGTGTATCTGCAGTAATTGCTCCCAGAGTAAACTCCTTATACTAATACATTTGAAGAGGCTTGGATATCACCAATACAATGCCAAAACCAAATATTTGAAAAGTGAAAACCACATAGCAATATCCCAAAGAGCCAAAACCATGCATCTATCTGATTTCCTGAATCTAGTAAGAACATGGAACTACATGAGAACCTAGATGAGTTGGTCAGTTCAAGTATAAAACAAAACTAAGCTAATTTGGCTGTTTTGTTTTTTCTACTAAATTATTTGGATACTACAGATGTTTAGGTGTCATCTGCCTATATCAATGTCTAGCTCTATCATATGTGTGTCTATCTACATATAATCTCACTCCCCAAAGATGTGTGATTTAATTGTCATCCCCTTGCCTTCCTTCCAATTATCTCTAGGTTGCTAAAGTTCCATTGAGGATTTTTATGACCCATGTGTGAACCATTAGGGAACACTATTGTGGCTTTTAAAACATCCTGCTTCACAGCTCTCTAGTGAATCTAGCCAGAGCAAGTCACAGCTTTGAAAGGCAGCTAGGCAACACTATCTTCATTGCAAGTGTTAATGTGATATCTACATAATTTGATCGCCCCATTCTAAATACCAAACCCCATTTCCAGAAGTTAATTGGTTTTTCTTTCCTTTTTGTTTTTATTTTTCAATAGAAATATATTAACAGATTCTGTTTACATTTGAATTTTGCCTGTTTTGGCAAGGTCCACATTTCAATTCTAATTATTTGGGCTCACCATGGGATTTATACATTTTAAAGATTACATTAATTAGCTTGCAAGGAAAAAATACATTTTATTCCTCATCAAGAGTATTATCAGCAAGCATATCCAAATGACTTTCAGACAGTTTCAGAGCATTTGTAATTCAAAGTATAGCCAAAACCATTGTGCTTTTTATTAAGGATCTATTGCTTTGATGTTTATTTACTCAATTTGTAAACCAAAGATAACCTAGATCTAAATATATAGACTTAACAACCACTTTCCTCTCCTCTTCTCTTCTCCCCACCCCTCTCCCCTTTACACACAACACACACAATAAGCCATAGCTATAGAATGGCTGTAAGCCAATACTTTGAGAATAACCTGTCACTAGGAAGAAAACTGAAAATCATTTTAAAAGAATCATTGAAGCTTACCTCTCTATAAAGTTCTGAGCTAATTATTTGTAACTTCCTTGGGAGTGTTGCAGGAGTACTCAGGCATCAGTGTGGCAACATAAGAATAACTCTTACTTGCAGTGATGCCAGCTGCTGAGATCTCCCAAAAAGTCCTTTCCTCCTTCAACTGCCTCTATTCTGTGACTTGTCACTGCCTTACTGCTGCCAACCTCGGTGGCCATGCTCAATCACACTTACTCTGTGTTTCCTGGCTGCCATGTGTGATAATGCTCCTCTACTCATGAAGAAATACTGGTTAACGTGGACTCCAGGCAGTGCCAGCATAGCAAGGATCCATCCCAACCTGTACCATTCTGTCATACCTTATTAATGATTAGTACTTTTTGTGTTCTTCTGATGTTCCCTGAATTTTCTTTATTAAACTCCCATTTTAGGTTTTATCAATGGAAGGCCCCCTCTGCTAGGGTTCTGATATCCATTCTCAGGAAGCATTAGACATGTGCCCTCACCAGTGCTACCTCACTCCCTAATGGTCGGAACAACCATAGTAGACCAAGCTTTTATCCATAATTCTCTTTTCCCTTAGGATTTTCTGTTGTCCATGAGGCACCTCAGTTTCTAAGGATATACCTGAATATTTGAATATTCCAGATCCAAATCCTTAATGGTGAAGCCAGCAGAGCTGTGTTCAAGGTATAACTTGCTAGTCACTGGACAAATTGTGGCATACATAAACTGCATATGTGTGTGTAGCTATAGTGTACTAGTTCAATGCATGGATCTGGAGCTAGGCTGGATGGACTTAAATCTTAACTCTGAAACTTGCTAGCTCTGTGAGCCTGGACAAATCACTAGGCTGTCTATGCCTCATGATTCTTATTCTTTAAAGTGTAACGATAATAGTGTCTCTTTCCCAGGATTTAATGTGATTACACAAACTAATCCTATAATGTTTTGAATAGTACCAGGCACACAAGTGCTATGTATGTACTAGCTATGATGACAGTAATGCAAATATTCTTTCTGGTCATTGAGGTGTAGGGATACAAATATAAACTGTAAGTAAAGCAGACAAAGACCTTAATTCATGGGAAGAACATGAAAATAAACAAATACATATGATTTCAGGAAGTAACAAATACAGAGAAACAAAAAACTGAAAAATAAAAAAAATCCTAAAGTTTAAAGGAATAATTTTGAAACCATTGCCAATGAATATCTTATTTTATCAAAGAAATGATACTATTTTTGTTGTGTACTATTTTAATAACATAAGTTTGGAAATATAGATGAAACCCAGGTTAAAAGTCATTTAAGTTTTATTAGATCATCCTGGAAAATTACTGGTCTGGCAATAAGATCGTTTTGTGGTGAAGCTCAAATAACACAGAAAAAAACAATTACATAGAAATGTTCATGATACTTTCTTTAATGAAAGTCTGGGATTTTCATATAGCATTCCATATCTATTTCCTTTTTACCTTTTCTTTAAAATGTTTTTCTATTGAGGAGTCAAATGACAATGGTGATACCAAAACGATTTATTTATATACTTGTATGTTTATAACTAAAATCACCTATCAACACACTGTTACTGCTTCCATTAGGAGTTGACAAGCCACAGCACATGGACCAAATCTTGCTTACGATCTTTTTTCTTATAATAAAATTTGGAACACAGTGATGTCCATTTGTCTTCATATTATCTCTGAATCTTTTTGCACCACAAGAACAGAGTAGAATAGTTGAAACTCACTAAATAGCTTGAATGCCTAAAATCTTTTGCTGTCTGGGCTTTTACAGGCTTCTTGCCTATACCAGGATTTCTCTGCCTCAGTTTCATTTACATATTGGGCTGGAGAATTCTTTGCTTTGGAGATTTGTCCTCTGAATTTTATGGTGTTTAGCTGCATCCATAGCTGACCTCTATCAACTGGATACTAGTAGTATCCTACTCCCTGAGTTGTGGCAAGTGACTTTGTCAAATTTCTTCTACCACAGATGAGAACTATCAGCATAATTTACTGCTTGGTTATCTAAATAGTATTACTTTATTATTCTAGGAAACTCTTGCCCAGGCAAAGAATTGCAGTGTTCATTAAATAAATAAAACCCTCTACAATACCTATCAACTCTGCATTAGAAGACATTAATAGTTTTGCCTGGTACCAGGAGCTCACGCCTGTAACCCTAGCTACTCAGGAGGCAGAGATCAGGAAGATAGCAGTTCAAAGCCAGCCCAGGCAAATAGTTCACGAGACTTTCTCTCAAAAAAAAACTTCGCAAAAATAAGATTGGTGGAGTGGTTCAAGGTGAAGGCCCTGAGTTCAAGCCCCAGCACTGCAAAAAAAGAAAAAAAAAAGACATTAATAGTTTATGCTCTAATCTTGCTTTTTCCCCAATTCTGAACAGCTATTTTATTTCAAGCCCTCACATTGAAAAACCATCTTAAAAAAGACTTAAAGTTCTGAACAAAAAAATTCTGACCTCGTCTTTCCCTCTATGAGACAATACCATTCTGCCAAGATGGTGCTCTCCCTTAACATGGTAAATAACAAGTAATAAATTTTTATGTGTCTTATACTTGGGTTGCTGACATTTGATACTATAAAATAAGAACTTAAATTTCAATGCATTATGAATATAAAAAGACCTTTTCTCAAAATAATTTATTTACAATGACCCAATAAAGAATTGGGCTACTGAAGTAAATAGAACTTTTTCAAAGGAAGAAGTCCAAATGGCTAAAAAACACATGAAAGTATGCTTACCATCCCTGGCCATAAAAGAAATGCAAAACAAAATCACGCTATGATTCCACCTCACTCCTGTTAGAAGAGCTAGCATCAAGAACACCACCATATCTATGTTTAGTTTTTTAAGAAGCCTCCATATTGTTTTCCAAAGTGGTTGTACTAGCTTGCATTCCCACCAGCAGCATATGAGGGTTCCTTTTTCCCCACAGCCTAGTCAACATTTGTTGTTGGTGGTATTTTTGAAGATAGCTATTCTAACAGGAGTGAGGTGGAATCTTAATGTGATTTGATTTGCATTTCCTTTATGACCAGGGATGGTGAGCATTTTTTCATGTGTTTTTTGGCCATTTGGATTTCTTCCTTTGAAAAAGTTCTGTTTAGTTGAGATACCCAGTTCTTTACTGGTTCATTGATTTGGGGGGAGTTTATTTTTTTGAGCTCCATGTATATTCTGATTATCAGTCTTTTGTCTGATGTATAGCCAGCAAATATTTTCTACCAAAGAAGAATGAAATTTTGTCATTTACAAGTAAATGGATGGAACTGGAGAACATCATCTTAAATGAAGTTAGCCAGGCCCAGAAGGCCAAAAATCACATGTTCTCCCTCATATGCAGATTATAGACCTAAAATAAATGCAGTAATATTATCAGACATGGATCACATACTAAGGGGAGAACGTGTACAGGAGGAATAGGGAAAGGGAAGGAAACCTAAAACTTCAATGTGGTTGATGTGCTCACTGTAGAGGAATGAATAAAGTAATCTTAAACTGGCAGAGGCCACTATGGGGAGGTGACTGGAAACAGTGGTGACTGGAAACTAGTGAAGAGGTCTGGTAGAGATGAACCAATTGGGGTTGTAATACACATGTGCATGGAAGCAATGCTAGGAATTTCTCTGTATAGCCATCATTATCTCAAGCTAGCAAAAATGCTATATCTGTCTTATGTCCTATGTTTTCTTTTCAACAAAGTTGGAGAAGAGAACAGAACAGGTTCTGCCTGGAAGTGAGGGGGGTGGAGAAGGAGGGGGGGGTGGAGTGCAGGGGAGAGAGGTGGCCCATACAATGTATACACATGTGAATAAATGTATAAACAATTAATAAAAAAATTTTAAAAAGAACACCACCAACAACTAATTTTGGCAAGGATGTGTGGAAAGAGGAACCCTTCTACACTGCCGGTGGGAATGTAAGCTAGTACAACCACTATGGAAAACAATATGGAGGCTCCTTAAAAAATCTAAAAATAGATCTGCCATACCATCCAGCAATACCACTCCTAGGAATATATCCAAAGGAATGTGACTCAGGTTACAATAAAGACACCTGCACATTCATGTTTATTGCAGCACTATTCACAATAGCTAAGATAAGGAAACAGCCAAGATGCCCCACTATTGACAAATGAATTAAGAAAATGTGGTATTGCTTTTCCGCCCGCTCCCCCCTCTCTCTCCCTCCCCAGCACCGCTCCGGGCTCCTGCTAAGCTAGCGCTGCCTTCATCTCCCTCCAGCCGCCATCATGATCATCTCCTGGGACCTCATCAGCCACAATGAGCTGTTCTCCGACATTTACAAGATCCGGGAGATCCCGGAGGGGCTATGCCTGGAGGTGGAGGGCAAGATGTTCAGTAGGACCGAGGGTAACATTGATGACTCGCTCATCGGTGGAAATGCCTCCGCTGAAGGGCCTGAGGGCGAAGGTACCCGAAAGCACAGTGATCACTGGTTGACATTGTCATGAACCATCACTTACAGGAAACCAGCTTCACAAAAGACGCCTATAAGAAGTATATCAAAGATTACATGAAATCACTCAAAGACAAACTTGAAGAACAGAGACCAGAAAGAGTAAAATCTTTCATGACGGGGGCTGCAGAACAAATCAAGCACATCCTTGCTAATTTCAATAACTACCAGTTTTTCATTGGTGAAAACATGAATCCAGATGGCATGGTTGCTCTCCTGGACTACCGTGAGGATGGTGTGACCCCGTATATGATTTTCTTTAAGGATGGTTTAGAAATGGAGAAATGTTAACAAATTGGACAATTATGTTGGATCTATCACCTGTCATCATAACTGGCTGCTGCTTGTCACCACACAACACCAGGACTTATGACAAATGGGACTGATGTCATCTTGAGCTCTTCATTTCTCTTGACTGTGATTTATGTGGAGTGGAGGCATTGTTTTTTAAGAAAAACATGTCATGTAGGTTGTCTAAAAATAAAGTGCATTTAAACTCAAAAAAAAAAGAAAGAAAATGTGGTATTTATACACAATGGAATTTTTCTCAGCCACAAGAAAGAATGGAATTTTGTTATTTGTAAGCAAATGGATGGAACTGGAGAACATCATCTTAAGTGAAGTTAGGCTCGGGAGGCCAAAAGTCTCATTTTCTCCTTCACATGCCGATTATAGACCTGAAACAAATGCAGCAATATTATTGAAGGTTGGTCACACTAAGGGGAGGCCACACATGGGAGGGGTAAGGCAAAGGAAGTAAACCAAAAACTTAAATGTGGTTGATGTACTCACTGTACAGGAATGAATATTGTAATCTTAAACAGGCTGAGGCCACTATGGGAAGGGGACTAGGGAGTAGTGAAGACGTGAACCAATTGGCTGTAATATATGTGCATAGGAACAACACAAGGAAACTCCCTGTATAACTATCTTTATCTCAAACTAGCAAAACCACTATGTTTCTCTTACTATCTTTTATGTTTTTTCTTCTACAAAATCAGAAAATAGGAGGGCAGAGCAGGTTCTTCCTGTGGGGGGGGGTGGGTACCATTGGGCTGGGGGAGGTGGCAGGGAAAAGGGTAGGAGGATAAATATGGTACAAATGTGTACACATGTATATAAATGAAAAATAATATCAGTTGAAACCTTTCCAGGATTCAGGGCAGAGGGGTAATGGAGAGTGGTGGAGGGGATGAATTCAAGTATGATATATTTGATACATTGTAAGAACTTTGTAAATGCTACAATGTACCCCCACCCAGAAAAACAATAATAAAAAAGAAAAGAATAATTGATTTATATTTAGGCAATTATATTTGAAGCACTCTTCTTATTTACAAATGCTCTGATGAATCAAAACTAATTATTTTACATTTTTGGTTTGTAATCACCTTTAGTCTCATGCTTTTAGAAGATACAGAGTGAATCTGGAAAAAAATACACATACCATATACCGAATAAAGCATTTTTATGGTATTGGGATTTTCCCTAAGTATAATTGAGCAATGTCAGAGTAAGTTATCTACATGTCAAATTGGCACCCACCCTAACGAAGAGTAAATTGCTGAGTTCTACATAGGAAAATTGTCTATCCATGGAGTACATATCAAGAGAAAATATTCTTTCAGTGCTTAGAAAAACTCATGATGAATTGATTGCAATACATAAAATAGATATCCAGATTGTTCAAATTTGGTTAAAGCAACTGAGTGTCTTAATCATCCTGAAGCCAAATACCACAGTGTTTGTGTTTTTCAAGTTATTTTTTTTTTTTGAGACAGGGTCTCACCATGTAACCGAGGCTGGCCTTGAACTTGAAATCCTCCTGCCTCAGTCTCCCAAGTGCTGTGATTACAGGAGTGTACCACCATTCCAAGCTATATTTCTGGTTTTTATCAGTTGCTGTAAATGTAGCTTATGAAATCCATTCTGTGTTTTCTTCACTCAGCAATCCTCAGAGCTGAAAATTTTTGGTACATGCCAAAATTCACTACA
Source organism: Castor canadensis (assembly GCF_047511655.1). NCBI lineage: Eukaryota > Metazoa > Chordata > Mammalia > Rodentia > Castoridae > Castor > Castor canadensis. The sequence continues at coordinate 115,748,992 of NC_133405.1, forward strand.
TGTATGTTAAATAAAATAATAAAAATACTCACTCTATAGTAAGGGATATATGAAATCATCTCTGAGAATTTTTGTGCAGGTTATATCCCTCATCTCAACTTCAAATGCATTAATATCTAAAAATTCTCAAGCTCCCCATGGACGATACCCTGTGATGAATGGATGTATTCCTGATTACTGCCTGGGGCAGCCATTTGCTTTTCAGAATTTTTCTCAGGCAGGAGATGTCATACCCCTATTCAGAGCCATCCTTTCCAGTTAACAACTTTCAGCACTTTGTCTTTAGTATTCAATTTCCATCTACAGCTCTTGGTTAGGGATATGTGTTTAGTTTCTTGATAATGAAGAAACATTAAGATTTTTACTTCAGCTTAGGATATAGAAAGCCACAAAAGAATACTGAAACTACACTAACAATGAGGAAAAATGCATAAGTTTCAAAATCACAATTTTTGAGCCTTTCAGAAATCTGAGGTTGGGAGGCAATACAAACTTAATTTTGAAGTGTGAAAATCCCTTTGAGGAGTGATGGAGACTCAGAATTGTTTTACCTTTGGCATAATATGGAAGAAAATGGTGGTAATTATTAAAACAGGTAAAAAATAAATAAAATTTCAGTGAGTTAGTAAATGCCAAGTATGAGCTGACATGAGAGTTTAGAACCCCTGAAAATGGTATACACATGATAATTCCGTACCACCAAGCCAGTTCTTTCCTGTGAACCTCTCCCCAGAGATCACAAGAAAGGCTGGAGCCAGAGAGGAAGGTCTGGGACAATCTCTTTTTTTTTTTTCATTTTTCTTTTATTATTCATATGTGCATACAAGGCTTGGTTTATTTCTCCCCCCTGCCCCCACCCCCTCCCTTACCACCCACTCCACCCCCTCCCGCTCCCCCCCTCAATACCCAGCAGAAACTATTTTGCCCTTATCTCTAATTTTGTTGTAGAGAGAGTATAAGCAATAATAGGAAGGAACAAGGGGTTTTGCTGGTTGAGATAAGGATAGCTATACAGGGCATTGACTCACATTGATTTCCTGTGCGTGGGTGTTACCTTCTAGGTTAATTCTTTTTAATCTAACCTTTTCTCTAGTTCCTGGTGGGACAATCTCTTAATGGTATTGGCTTGCAGGATTTCGCAACGTTTGAAAGCTGAACAAAAGTATGTGAACAAGCCCATCTGTGTTTCAGAATTGCATGTACTTCCTACCAGTTGATTCTTAGCCACAGATGCAAAACCTGAGAAACATGACCACAGCGATGTCTTCCCTATGATATGAATGAAACAGCATGTGATAATCAGAAGGTCAAGAAATCTGTCCACACCTGGAACTTGTGCGTACTTTCATCAGAAAAGCCTTTCACACTGGGGAAGGAGTAGGAAGTTGTCCCACACACTCTGCTATAGGCAAAGATTGTCTGCTATTTGTTGAGAAGTAGAAAGCCCATGTACTTAAATTTACACTGGCCCTCTCCAAAAGTCATCTGCCACTGAAGGAGAAACAGAACATCTGTTTGTGTGCAAGACCTTGCACTGATGGAAATCAGAGGTCTCTCACTGCTGAAAGAAGGGCAGGAAGTTCGCTCATGCTCAGGATGCCCACTGCCACATGGCTGATTTATAGTGCATTATAGACATTACAATGAGTGGGAAAATGAGATTGTATGCCACTGGTGGTGGTATTGAACAAGGAGAAAGATCCACCTCTGAGGCTGAGTTGTACGGGGGCTAAGACTGAGACTGTAACAGAAGAAAGAGAAATTCCCCCAGAACACACAAGTACCACATAAAAGGTTTCATTTTGGGAGAGGCAGCAGTATACAGACAAACATCTTTTGTGTTACAAGCAGGTAAAGCCAGCTGAAAGATAAAGGTGGAAGGGAACACTGAGAAAAACGATCCAGCACACCAGGCATAACACTTAAAACAAAGTAGAAGCAGTGCTCCACTGGAGGAATTTTAAGTCAGCAATTACTGAAGGTGAATGTAGCAATAACAAAATCAGACTCAACTCAGCTGCTACTAGACAGATGCAACTCTCTACACTGGTAGTGTGACAGAAAAAGAGCTATGGCCATTTTGTAGGTATAAATATTATTTACCATGGTCTCCACTTTTTTATATACAATGATAGACATATAATCAAAATCATACAAATATACAGATACAGAGAAAGTTTTAGTACCTAGAGATAAGACAGTCAACAACAAATTAAAATCAAGACAAATCAAATATCTTTGTCAAAAGATAAACTATCTAACAGAATCATAGCCAAAGATAGCTCAGATGTTAGAAGTATATGAAAGACTTTCAAATATGTTACTATTTTAGGGGTAGGAGTAAACTTTAGTGGTAGAGTGTTTGCCTAGTATGCAAAAGACCCTGAATTTGATCCTCAGCACCACAAAAATAAAATAAAACATGTCACCATTTTAAACTGCCATTATTAAGCTAAAAGATAATGTGGAGAGTTACATGAGCAGATGATGAATTTTGGCAACGTTGGAAATTGTGTTAGTCATTTTTCTTAAATCTCTCTTTCTCTGTTGTCCAAATATTATCACCATTGCATCTAGCTTCCTGCTCTTCATAGACTTTCTACCCTACACATACTCATACTATGGAGTTAATCATTAGAAGCAACTGGAAATATGCACAGTAACTAGTAAGCATATTAACACATTTCATGGTTAATGGATCTAGTAGAAAACCAGTACTCTTTTAATATTGAAGATTTACGGTTGCAGATAATAATTTTGTTGAAAAAACATATTTTTCAAAAAAAGGGAATATTTAAGTTTAGAGGATGTATGAGTAGTTAGAAAATTCATTTCTCAAAAGATTATCATGATGAGTTAGCTCAATCATGTTAACTGCTTGAGATCACAAGAAATGAATACATAGAGCACAGTTACTTATACCTGATATATGGTACTACTGGGACTGATATCTGCCAGTCAGAAGTAATCAGTGATTATAAAGTGCCGCAATAAACATGGGTGTGCAGGTGTCTCTGGAGTAACCTGTATCATAGTCTTTTGGGTATATCCCCAAGAGTGGTATTGCTGGATCAAATGGTAGATCAATGTCTAGCTTTTTAAGTAGCCTCCAAATTTTTTTCCATAGTGGTTGTACTAGTTTACATTCCCACCAACAGTGTAAGAGGGTTCCTTTTTCCCCACATCCTTACCAACACCTGTTGGTGGTAGTGTTGCTGATGATGGCTATTCTAACAGGGGTGAGGTGGAATCTTAGTGTGGTTTTAATTTGCATTTCCTTTATTGCTAGAGATGGTGAGCATTTTTTCATGTGTTTTTTGGCCATTTGAATTTCTTCTTTTGAGAAAGTTCTGTTTAGTTCACTTGCCCATTTCTTTATTGGTTCATTAGTTTAGGGAGAATTTAGTTTTTTAAGTTCCCTATACATTCTGGTTATCAGTCCTTTGTCTGATGTATAGCTGGCAAATATTTTCTCCCACTCTGTGGGTGTTCTCTTCAGTTTAGAGACCATTTCTTTTGATGAACAGAAGCTTTTTAGCTTTATGAGGTCCCATTTATCTATGCTATCTCTTAGCTTCTGTGCTGCTGGGGTTTCGTTGAGAAAGTTCTTACCTATACCTACTAACTCCAGAGTATTTCCTACTCTTTCCTGTATCAACTTTAGAGTTTGTGGTCTGATATTAAGATCCTTGATCCATTTTGAGTTAATCTTGGTATAGGGTGATATACATGGATCTAGTTTCAGTTTTTTGCAGACTGCTAACCAGTTTTCCCAGCAGTTTTTGTTGAAGACGCTGCTAATTCTCCAACATATATTTTTAGCTCCTTTGTCAAAGACAAGTTTGTTATAGTTGTGTGGCTTCATATCTGGGTCCTCTATTCTGTTCCACTGGTCTTCATGTCTGTTTTTGTGCCAGTACCATGCTGTTTTTATTGCTACTGCTTTGTAATATAGTTTGAAGTCAGGTATTGTGATACCTCCAGCATTGTTTTTTGACTGAGTATTGCCTTGGCTACTTGTGGCTTCCTGTGTTTCCATATGAATTTCACGGTAGATTTTTCAATCTCTTTAATGAATGTCATTGGAATTTTGATGGGAATTGCATTAAACATGTAGATTACTTTTGGGAGTATCGACATTTTTACTATGTTGATTCTACCAATCCATGAGCATGGGAGATCTCTCCACTTTCTATAGTCTTCCTCAATCTCTTTCTTCAGAAGTGTATAGTTTTCCTTGTAGAGGTCTTTCACATCATTTGTTAGGTTTACACTTAGGTATTTGATTTTGTTTGAGGCTATTGTAAATGGAATTGTTTTCATATATTCTTTTTCCGTTTGCTCATTGTTAGTGTATAGAAATGCTAATGATTTTTCTATGTTGATTTTATATCCTGCTACCTTGCTATAGCTATTGATGATGTCTAGAAGCTTCTGAGTAGAGTTTTTTGGGTCTTTAAGGTATAGGATCATGTCATCTGCAAATAGGGATATTTTGACAGTTTCTTTACCTATTTGTATTCCTTTTATTCCTTCTTCTTGCCTAATTGCTCTGGCTAGGAATTCCAGTACTATGTTGAATAGAAGTGGAGATAGTGGGCATCCTTGTCTGGCTCCTGATTTTAGAGGGAATGGTTTTAATTTTTCTCCGTTAAGTATAATGTTGGCTGTAGGTTTGTCATATATAGCTTTTATAATGTTGAGGTACTTTCCTTCTATTCCTAGTTTTCTTAGAGCTTTTATCATGAAATGGTGTTGGATCTTATCAAAGGCTTTTTCAGCATCTATTGAGATGATCAAGTGGTTTTTGTCTTTGCTTCTGTTAATGTGGTTTATTACGTTTATTGATTTTCATATGTTAAACCACCCCTGCATCCCTGGGATGAAGCCTACTTGGTCGTGGTGAATAATCTTTTTGATGTGTTGTTGAATTCAGTTTGCCATTATTTTGTTGAGGATTTTTGCGTCAATGTTCATTAAGGAGATTGGCCTATAGTTCTCCTTTTTGGAGGTGTCTTTGCCTGGTTTTGGGATAAGTGTAATACTGGCTTCATAAAATGTGTTTGGCAGTTTTCCTTCCCTTTCTATTTTGTGGAGCAGTTTAAGGAGGGTTGGTATCAGTTCTTCTTTAAAGGTCTGGTAGAATTCAGGAGAGACTCCATCAGGTCCTGGACTTTTCTTTTAGGGGAGAATCTTGATAGCTGCTTCAATTTCATTTTGTGTTACAGATCTATTCAGGTGATTAATTTCCTCTTGGTTCAGTTTTGGATGATCATATGTATCTAGAAATCTGTCCATTTCTTTAAGATTTTCAAATTTATTTGAATATAGATTCTCAAGGTAGTCTCTGATGATTTCCTGGACTTCCATGGTGTTTGTTGTTATCTCCCCTTTTGCATTCCTGATTCTACTAATTTGGGTTTTTTCTCTCCTCATTTTAGTTAGGTTTGCCAGGGGTCTATCGATCTTGTTTATTTTTTCAACGAACCAACTTTTTGTTTCATTAATTTTTCAAAGAACCAACTTTTTGTTTCATTAATTCTTTATATGGTTTTTTTGGTTTCTATTTCGTTGATTTCAGCTCTTATTTTTATTATTTGTTTTGGGATTTGCTTGTTCTTGCTTTTCTAGGAGTTTGAGATGTATCATTAGGTCATTGATTTGGGATCTTTCCATCTTTTTAATATATGCACTCATGGCTATAAACTTTCCTCTCAGGACTGCCTTAGCTGTGTCCCATAGGTTCTGGTAGGTTGTGTTTTTCATTTTCATTGACTTCCAGGAACTTTTTAATTTCCTCTTTTATTTCATCGATGATCCACTCTTCATTAAGTAATGAGTTATTTAGTTTCCAGCTGTTTGCATATGTTTTGCCTTTATTTTTGTTGTTGAGTTCTACTTTTACTGCATTGTGATCATATAGTATACACGGTATAATTTCTATTTTCTTATATTTGCTGAGACATGCTTTGTGCCCTAGGATATGATCTATTTTGGAGAAGGTTCCATGGGCTGCTGAGAAGAATGTATATTGTGTAGAAGTTGGATGAAATGTTCTGTAGACATCAACTAGGTCCATTTGATCTATTGCATATTTTAGATCTTGGATTTCTTTATTAATTTTTTGTTTGGATGACCTATCTATTGATGATAATGGGGTGTTAAAGTCTCCCACAACCACTGTGTGGCGTTTATATATGCCCTTAGGTCTTTCGGGGTATGTTTGATGAAATTGGGTGCGTTGACATTGGGTGCATACAGGTTGATAATTACTATTTCCTTTTGGTCTATTTCCCCTTTTATTAGTATGGAATGTCCTTCTTTATCTCATTTGATCAATGTAGGTTTGAAGTCTACTTTGTCAGAGATAAGTATTGCTACTCCTGCCTGTTTTCGGGGGTCATTGGCTTGGTAAGTCTTCTTCCAGCCTTTCGTTCTTAGCCTATGCTTATTTCTGTCAGTGAGATGGGTCTCCTGTAAGCAACAAATTGTTGGATCTTCCTTTTTAATCGATTTCATCATGCGGTGCCTTTTGATGGGTGAATTAAGTCTGTTAACATTAAGCGTTAGTACTGATAGGTATGTGGTGATTCCTGTCATTTAGTTGTCTTAGTTGTTTGAAGGTTTGATTGTGTGTACCTAAGTTGAGGTTACTCTCTACTGTCTTGCTTTTTCTTTTCCTGTGCTTTGGTGCTGCCTGTCTTTTCATGGTTAAGTTGGGTTTCACTTTCTATGTGCAGAATCCCTTGAAGAATCCTTTGTATTGATGGCTTTGTGGTCACATATTGTTTTAGTTTCTGCTTATCATGGAAGACTTTTATTGCTCCATTTATTTTGAATGATAGTTTTGCTGGGTAGAGTATCCTGGGGTTGAAGTTATTTTCATTCAGTGCCCGGAAGATCTCACCCCACACTCTTCTTGCTTTTAATGTTTCTGTTGAGAAGTCTGCTGTGATTTTGATGCATTTGCCTTTTTATGTTACTTGTTTTTTCTCTCTTACAGCCTTCAATATTCTTTCCTTAGTTTCTGAACTTGTTGTTGTAATGATGATCTGTCGTGGAGTAGTTCTATTTTGATCTGGCCTGTTTGGTGTTCTGGAGGCCTCTTGCATCTGTATGGGAATATTTTTCTCTGTATTTGGGAAATTTTCCATTATTATTTTGTTGAATATATTACGCATTCCCTTCGCTTGCACCTCTTCTTCTTCGATGCCCATGATTCTCAAGTTTGATCTTTTGATGGAGTCAGTGAGTTCTTGCATTTTCTTTTTACATGTCTTGAGTTGTTTAATTAATAGTTCTTTGGTTTTTCCTTTACCATTTCATCTTCAAGTTCTGAGATTCTGTCTTCTGTTTGTTCTATTCTGCTGGATTGGCCTTCTATTTTGTTTTGCAGTTCTGTTTTGTTCTTTTTTCTGAGGTTTTCCATATCCCGGCTGTTTTCCTCTTTAATTTTGTCTATTTTTGTCCTGAGGTCATTTATCTGTTTATTCATTGTGTTCTCTCTTTCACTTTGGTGTTTATACAGTGCTTCTATGGTTTCCTTTATTTCTTCTTTTGTTTTTTCAAATTCTCTATTTTTGTTTTCTTGGAATTTCTTGAGTATCTCCTGTACATTTTGGTTGACCCTATCCAGTATCATCTCTATAAAATTCTCATTGAGTACCTGTAGCATGTCTTGTTTTTAATTATTCTTGTGGGCTTCATTGGGTCCTTTGGCATAGTTTATCTTCATTTTGTTGGAGTCTGGATCTGAGTACCTGTTTTCTTCATTCCCCTCTGGTTCCTGTATTAATTTTTTGCTGTGGGAAAACTGGTTTCCCTGCTTTTTCTGTCTTCCCGTCATTGTCTTTGGTGTTGTTACTGTCCCTGTACTGTGTGCAATTAAGTATTTTTTAGCTTGTAATAATAACAATGGTAATATTTAGAATGGAAGGGTGAGCTGAGATGGAAAGCAAGAACTTAAAGAAATGGGAAAAACAAGTACACAGACTGGAGGGAGAAAACAGAGCAAGGTGTCAGACAAGAAGATTTCAAAGGTATAAACAGGGAGCTTTAGTGTACTAATCGACAGTAACCCAAACAGACATTAGAGAAACAGAGGATTGAAAATCAAAAATAAAAAAAATAAAGGTAAAAATAAAAATAAAATATAAGTAAATGAAAGAAAAATCTATTTATAAAAATGTATTAAAATAAAATGAAAAAATAGAAAGTTTTAAAAAACCAAAAAACCTCCAAGTTCAAATGCAGTGAAGTCACAGTCTCCAATCCTGTAGATGGTGCCTCTGATGTTGTTCTGTAGTTGTCTCATCAAAGGGGACGCATAACGTAGAACAAAACTACACACACCCACACAAAAAAAAAAACCCACCAAGTGTCCCAAATTCAAATGCAATACAGTTTCAGTAAGTTTTTCAGCTTGCAGTTGTAATTCAGTTGTTCTCTCATCAAAGGTGGGGAGACAAAGAAAAAAAAAAGAGTCTGGAGACAGTTCTGAGAATGGTATCTGTGGCTGTGGCTTGCCTGCCTGCTGCTGTCAGCCTGCTGTTGCTGGAGGCATTATTTATGCAGATCTCTGGGGTGAGCTTAGCACTCACCTGGTCCTGCAGGCTTTGTTTGCTCAGATTTCTCCTGTGCGTAAGCCTCTGCTACAAGCTTTCCCCTTTCCAAGCACTGGGAAAGGTGACACTGCACCCGCATTGTCAGGCCTGGTCTGAGTCTTCCCAAGCCGTCTGGGCGCTGGCGACTGGTGGCCCGGGGGCCCTCCTGATTTCTCCGTGAAGTGGAGATTCTCTGCGCCGGCAGAAATGTTTGGGCCAGTAACAGTGAGGACAGTATTGCTTTAACTGAAGAAAAAATCTTTTCCTGGCAATTCTCTGAATCTTTGTCAATGAAGGTAATCTATGTACTTCTTTTCCTATTCAGTGAAGAACCTGGCAATGCCATACTGGCTAATATTCTCTCTGTTCTCTAGCAGCTGGCACACTGCATCCTCCATGTATGTGAGGACATGTCGCTGAGCCAGATACTCGTAGTCCGGTTGGGCTAGGCACTCTGGGCTCAGCATCCTTTGACCCCAATGTTTTTTTTACTATGAATGAAAACCCATTTGGTAGATGACTTCATTAAATATATTTTGCAAATTTTCTATCCTTAATATTCTAGTATCCATTTTTTGAAATTTCATTGGCACTCCCTTAGAGTACATCTTTCCAATATAACCTATCTGTATTCCTTATTTTTATCTTATTCTATTTACTGTGATCTTCTTAAATATGAATCAGATTGTGTCACTCCACTGCCTAAGTATGAATCAGATTGGGTCACTCCTGCTATGAATACATGTAAATTTATAAAGTGATGTGATTCAGCTAATGACATACAAGGTTATGTATAATCTGTCTCCTACTTGCCTCTCTAGGCTTATCTCCCATTCCTCCCGCCTCTATCATTCCCTAAACATACAAAGCTTCTTCATTCACTTATGCATTGATTAAATAACTATGTATTAAATACAAACCAGCTATTGTGGTAAGCAACAGTGGTCATGATAGGCCTTAGACATGCTATCCTGGAAATTATGGACAAACAAAGGATTCAGTCAATTAAATAGAATGGTTTAAAGCATTCTTAATTCAGACACAAGAAGGAAGGATAGTCAAGGTATAGTTGTATTAGTTACTTACTGCTAAGTAACAAATCATCCATATAGAGTACTTTAAAACAATAACAATCATTTAACACAATTAAATGAATTGCCATGAATTTGAGTTGGACTGAAACAGCTTAGGTAGTTCTCATTCAGGATATTCATTCAGTCAGCTCTGTGGTTTTTTTTTTTTATCATAAAAGCCTCAGGGAGCCACCACTTCTTACATGGTGGCTAATGACTCCAAAGGTGGTGCCTATGGAGGCCCTTAGGTTATTGGAGCATGCCCAAGAAGAGGACTATGGGCTCAGGCCATAATGTTCCCCGGTTAATTATGTAAGTGGTTTGCTTTGCCAGAGGCCCAAAGCAATGGAGCTGCCTAATGTTGAACTAGAACTTCGAAGTGTCATTTTTGTGTGACTGTGACCAAATACTTGATATAAATAACATAAAGGAGGAAGGATTTTTTTGCTTCACAGTTTTGGGGGTGTTCCATCCATGGTCATTTCACTATGCTTTTAGTTCCATGTTCCCATGGGCAGAAATAACATCATGGTGGCAAGAGAAAGTGGCAGAGGAGGTTCTTCACCTCTTGGAGGACAGGAAGCTGAGAAAGACTGAGACTGAAGACCAGATGCACCTTCAAAGTCATGCCACCTGTGACTTCCTTCCTCCAGCTTAGGCCCACCTCCTAAAGTTTCTACCAACTCCTACCAGCTGGATATAAAGCATTCAGCACATGATGGAGAAGATTTCATATTCAAACCATAACACTCCAGAATTATGATCCAAAATAAACTTTTTCTCTTTATAATTTGATGACCTCAAGTATTTCATTATAGTAATGTGAAGGTCAGTAATATACCTCAGAAGTCACATAGTATCTAATCTACCATCCTTTATTAGTGAGGTAGTCCCCAAACACTACCCAGGTTCAAGATGAGGAAACATAGAGTATATCTCTAGATGAGAAAGTGGTACAGTTCTGAAAAGCATGTGGATCCAACAGCATTGTTGTAGATAGTTTGAAAAATATGTCTGCCACAGAATTCTTTCCTAAAGAAGCATCTTTTTGCCTCTTATTCTGATGTTTTCACAACTACTATTCACATGTCCTCAAATGTCTTTTTCCTTCTTCTTAATTTAACTTACTAACATTCTTTGGTAAAATTTATCTCATTTCCCATCCTTTAATAACAAGATTTCTTTGATCACTACATACCTATTGTCATACTGTACAATACCTTGCTTTTTTTACATGCTATGCATAATACTGGCCTTCTTTCTACAGTATATTGCGGTAGATGATTTCATGACTCTTCCACTGAAACCTAAACTTCTTGAAGGTGTAAATATTTGTTCAATATTCCATTGTCACAAGCTAACTTAATACTTGTTACATAATAGGTACTGAAATGTATTAATATAAAGATAAATCTGATTATCTAGAGAAATCTATAACTATGTATAGAAATATTTGATTTAAAGTGATCTAGATAGATCAAATAAATGAAAGAAAGGGGAAGAAAGAGGAAGGAAAGAAGGAAGGAAAAATATAGTGTTCTGTATCAAAATTAAGTGCGCTTAGTCTGAGTTAAGGGAAAATCACTTTACATGGAATCCAAGGTTGGAACAAATAGATATGTATTGGTAAATTCATAAGTTTTATAACCAAAGGGGGGAGAAAATGAACTTTTGTGAGCTCTGCCTTTTCCAGGCACTTAATGTATTAATATTTATATCTAAGATGGTAGATACTATGTCTATTTTGAAGATGAGAAAACTTAGACTTAAAATATTCAAATCATTGTTCTAAGATACAGCAGACATTATAGCCATGCTATTTCTAAGTTATGGAACTAAGATACTGTCTTAGTATAAAACTCTTACTCTCTCTTCTGTTATTTTTGAATAAATTTAAAAGGCTGTTAGCAGTTAGTCTCCAATGACACTAGATATCAATGATGCCAAATGTCCATCTATTTGTGAATGTAGTTATAGAGCTGGCAAACTGTTAAATAAAATAATTGTCATGAATGTATAAACTATAACAGACTATCATTTGTTTTTATATTTTACTCTTTCTCTTAGGTTTTTAGGTATCAAATTATAAGAAAAATCCTGGGTGGAAATACTGATAAGGAACCTATGATCCTAATTATAGAGAAGAACTTTGACAATACAATCTCATGTGGAATACTGTTTTTGGTCTTAAGTGTTACCAGAGGCATGTGGCCTAGTCTTGTTGCTTTCACCCATTTCAAACATGTAGTGCTTTTCAACAGGAATTTTAATAATAACATGTGGAGACCACACACTATTATTTTGGTTTTAAATAATTCTAATAAGGTAACATACTAGAATAGTTAAAGAACACTTTTGAACAAAATATGGTGAAGAATTCAGCTATAGAGTTTAGTCAGGTTCTTTGTCACCAATTTTACTCTTTGTAAATTCTGTAAGACGAGACCACAAAACAATGGAAAAGTGGAATAGCTCAAGATATTTTATAATGGTTGCAATGGCAACATTAAATAGCTAATCCAAACTGCTGTCTTTAAGTTGTTAACATTGTTTAAGAAATTACGTATTTAGGAGAAAATACAAGAAAGGAAATGTTTAAAGTCTTTTTTATTGGATAATACATAAAAACCTTTTACATTTTTATGTAATTCAAATCCAATACATATAGTTGATACAAAAGATCATATGAATGATTTCAGAATGAAAGATATGTTTTCATTGTTATTTAGGATAATTTTTGTGTCTTTTTCTATATACAAAAAGAGGAATTGAGAATACCTCACTTATCTTGCTATTCCATCATCTTTTCCTGGTGCAGATATTATGCTTATTTGGCACATTCTCATAGAAATAAATAATTTCAAACCAATGAGATCTCATGAACCCTGAGCTTATTCAATGTACTCACTTTATGAAGGAAAACAAGTCAATTTTAAAATTGTTGAGATGATATGAGGCCTTACTTTATAAGTTAGAATAATAGTTATAGGTAAGAATTTGGTGATTATCTCTTGATAAATAAGGGATCTTTTAAACAATAAATAACCACTTCTACTTTTATTATTATTTTAAGTACAAATTTTTGCCTTTACTTATACCAGGGACTAGCTATTCTTCAAAACAAAACAAAACACCAGTGTCTTTTTTAAATGAAAGAATTCAAACTGCCTCATGAATAAAGTAATTGCTTAAATTTCTTTCCTATTGTGAGTTTCTATGTCTTTATTTTTTTCTTAAAGACAACCATGAAATCAATGCACTAATTACCTTTCTAATGCCCTTGCCTTTGAATTTTGTTTCACAAATGTAGCTACATGAAACAACCAGAACAACCAGTCAATGAACTGATTGCTCTTGAATGCCACATTTCCTAGCTATTTGATTATAATCCAGTGTCTATTGAAATGAAAAGAAATATTTTGTGGTTGAAGAAACGATTGTTGACTTCATAAATTCAATTCAATTGCCATATTTGCATATTAAGCTACCTTCGTGTAACTTTGTAATTATTTTGAATGAACAAAATTATTGAGGAACACCAATTAAGTTGCATGTCTAGTCAAAGACTTGTTTGGATGTAGTCACAGATAATGTCCTTGGTAATGGGAAGAAGGAAAATGAAGCTCCAGTAAATACAATTTGGTCCTGTAAAATGACCTCAGTCAAAAATACCCAGTGACTATATGGTAATCTAAAGCTAATGCCAGTTGCCAATGTTTAAAAATGCACAAATAAGGGTGCTATGGTTTTAATGCACTCCCCAAAATTTATGTGTTGTAAACTTAATCTCAAATGCAATAGTGTCTTAAAAAGTGGAATTTTTAAGAGGTTATTACAGGCTAGGGGCATGGTTCCACTGGTAGAGCACTTGCTTAGTATGTGTAAGGTTCTAGGTTCAATACCCAGTACTGCAGAAAAAGAGGTGATTAGGCCAAAATGGATTTGCTCTCATGAACAGATTAATGCCATTATTGCAGAAGTGGGTTCTTTATAAAAGGACAAGTTTAGGCCCCCTTGTTCTCTTTTTCTTTGCCCTTCCACCCTGGGATGATGCATTATGAAGACCCTCATCAGATGTTGGCTCCTCAGTCTTGGATTTATGAGCACTCCAAAATCATGTGCCAGTACATTTATGTTAATTATAAACAAATCATTTTGTGACATTCTGTTATTGTAGCATAAACTGGATAGAGGCAAGGGGTGTGTGTGTATGTGTGTGAGGAAATGGATAGAAAAATCAAATTTTAGGTAAGATACAGAAACTCTTACTAGTACCTGTCTTTGAGGAAAAGGGTATTCTTTTCATTTAAACAAAAATTTGCTATTATAATTTTGTACCACATGTACATATTACTTCCCCCCAAATTTTTAACCTACTTTGAAAGTGATACCTTTAAAATCCAACAAAATTTAAAATATAATCTTAAAATAAGGTTTTTATTATAATAACTATTTTTTTAAATGAAGCCTTCATGGGGAATAGGAAAAACTGATTGTACCTAAGGCCATCTCTACAAGATCTCTCTTCGATTTGGCCCTAATGACCAGTTTATTCATTGGAAGGAAATTATGGACATGAAAATTCACTTTTTTAGAGTTTTCTGTTACCCACAGAGTCAAATTAAGGTGATCTGGAATTTATGGAGAATCAGCAAGAAGTCTTTCTCAAAATAGCTTTTCTGGTGCCTGTTATGGTTAATCTATTTCAAAATGTTTCTCAGGCTTTTGAGTCTCTTTCTATGATGCAAACATGAAGGTGAAGTTTGCAGATAGAATAGGGCCTAAGAGAGGTGTCTTAGGGAGCATCAAAAAGAATAAAGAGGAATTGAAGGGGAAAAATGCCAGATGATCAAGACATCAGACTTCCAGAAGTCTGCTGTGAACTGCGTTATTTCTTTTCATAGCATCACTTTGCTCTTCACCCATTTTTTTATCTCTCCTTTTAGTCTCAGAGGAAGATGCACCCTTTTCTGGCTTCTAAAGTTTCTTGGTCCTATTCACTACCTTTTTTTTTCTGAAGTCTATCTTGACTTCTTCATTAGCAATTTGCCCTCTGTATTAAATATGTTCAATTAAAAGGCCTATCCTGAACTGGTGGAGTGGCTCAAGCGGTAGAGCATCTGCTTAGCAAGTGTGAGGCCCTGAGTTCAAACCCCAGTACCATCACCACCAAAAAAAAAAAAAAAGACCTATTCTATGCATGTTTCATTCTATGCCTAATGGTCACAATGATTACTCTCCTTGTTATCCAAACCTTGGGAAGTCCAAATTCACTAACTCTAGACCTGGTCTGGTCATAGTTCTTCCTATTCTCAGTAAAATACTAGCAAATATGATATAAGCAGCGACTTGCAAAGGATTTTGATATCGAGCTTTGCTTATCTTATTCTTGGGGAACCCTGTGACCACCACCATGCAAATAAGCCTAGGATGGTCTGTTGGACAATGAAAGACACATGGCCCAGATACCCTCTTTGCCCTGCCAACAGACAAACAACTTATCATCAGAAATGCAAAATGAGGGCATGAATCTGTCCACAGATTCATCAGTGAACCCAGACAGCACTGCATGATACAGAGATGTGCCATCAAGCTGAACCCATAGAATAATGAACAAATTTATGTGACTTGTTAAAAAACAGAAATTTTTACTTAACTTTATCACCATCCTAGCTACTGCTTCCATTCATTGCCAAATATTTACTTATCACACAATATTCACAAAATGATATAAGTAAGCTATGTGATAAAAAGCCATGTTAAACATTAACATATAGAATAATAAGGAATAATAGACATGCAGAATATTGTTACTAAATATAAAGAAATGTTAAATAAATTTATTGAGTGCATTCTATGAACCATCCACCACCTCAAGCTTCCAACATACATTAGTTCATCACAAGAAAATTATTATTGTCCCCATTACACAGATACAGAAACAGAGGCTCAGAGAATTTTAAGAGATTTGCTGAAAATCACAGTAAGTGGTAGAATTTTAACTCTTTCTCCAGAGAGTATGTTTTTCTAATAAAGTCCACTACACTTTATTTTAAGGACAGATATCAATAAAGCTTGTGATTTAGTCTTAATTCCACCAGTAACTTCTACATTAATGACAAGAAGGCAAGTCACCTTTATGTATCTTTATGAAAAGGGGCCCATATAGGTACCATTTGCAACAATCCACAAATATCCATCTGGATTTTAATTCCTCGTACATCAGTATCTGTCCTCTTCTATGTGGAAACTGAAATTTTGATGACCCCCATTGTCTACCTGGTCAAATCCAATAGCATATAAAGTTAATTAATTCTGAATTCTCTACCTGCTTTTTAGATAATTGGTCATTATTTTATGTTTAATTATTCTTTCTCTTTAAAAATACTATCTTACTAATTTGTTCTCTAATCCTTTAGCTTTAAGTGGAGCTCTGTATAAGCCATATAAAGGGGTAAATTCTTTTAATCACATTTTTAAAGTGTATTTCACTTAAAAGAGGTTCATTCATGCAGTCATTTACTTTTACAGAGAATGTGCCATTCTCTGCTCTAGTGACTAGTGCTCTGCTCTAGTCACTGAGGAAAGAGCAGTGATAAAAACAGGTAAGGTTTTTTTTTTTACCTCATGGAGCTTAGTTATAACTGGGGAGATAAATGATAAAAACAAAAGCAAGCATATGTCTCATTAGCTTGCAGACAAAAGTGCTATGGATAAAAATAAAGCAAAGCAAAAGAGAGAAAATGGAAGAGATTAGTATTTTAGATCGGGCAGTCCAGTAAGCCTCCACAAGAAATTAGTATTCAAACAGAAGCCTAAATGACTAGACCTAAAATAATAACAATAATAATAATTTTTAAAAAGACATGATTGTAAAAGGGCAACTATTTGGGAAGAAGCCAACATAAGAGGGAGGGAGACAGGAGATGGTGACGGGGAGTGAATACGACCAAAGTACATTATATATGTATGAAAATAGCATGATGAAACCCACTAAAAACTCTTAGAGAGGGAAAGGAGGGATGGAGGTTGAGAGAGAGTAATTTAAACAGAATGAATTTGATCAAATTACATCATATGCATATATGTAAATGTTTCTGGAAGGGATGTTGAGGGCAATTGCCTGACGTAGGAATATAACTTATGCCTCCACACAACAGTCAGGAGTCATGATGGCTGACTGGAGTGAAGAAGAGGCAAATATTGGAAGATAGCATAGATAAATACTGACAATTTAGATTAGGCAGACATTGTAGGCCTTGGCAAGGTCTTCAAGAGCACCAAGCCAGTTTCCCTTCCTTTGAATACAGTACAAGGAACAAAGCTTAAACCAAATGTATATTACAGAAATCATTTCATTTGATGAGAATGGGTTTTGGAGTATCAAATATCTGCACAATTGTTGCACCTCTTAGATTATCAGTTGCACTTGTAGAATATTCAGCAAATTATCTTTCTGAGTTTCAAATTTCTGATCTTTACATTTGGGATTCAATTACCTAGCTCACCAGGCTCTTACAGTGTTTTAAGTTAATACAACATACAAATGTACCTACTTCAGTGCTAGATGAAGTTTGCTCAGTAATTGTTAATTTTCACACTTCTTTAGATACTTTCACTAAGAGAATGTTGATATTGACTTCAACTATGAAATGAGACTCAGATCTGTCTTAAATTTTATCACACACTTTTCAACACAGGGGTACATGCATGTGTACTCATCAAATTGTAGACTTTTGGGTACACAATTAAGTATAGTTTATTGTATATTAACCTCAACAGAAGTGGTTAAAAATGTGTCATTCGTTATTGTCTAATGTCAACCTAGATGCTTCAATAACATGTTAAATTAAAAATCTGTCATTTTGTCATTTTCCCCTAAAACAGAAATCAAAATTTCAATTGGTTCAAAGGTAACATAAATGGATAAACATCCTTGACTGGCCAGAAGTTGATCAGTGTCAGTTCCCAGATCACTCTGTGCCCAGTGTTGCAGAACTTCACCTTATACATGTCTATAATAGCCACAGGTTGAAGGGAACCCCAAGGTCGTTTTCAAGAGCTCTTTCTCTGTGTAGCTCTCTCCTTTCTGCTACTATATTCTGAAATTTAGCCCCCCCCCAATTCCTTCTTGGTTTGAACAAGCCATCATTTTCTGCTTGGATTCTCCTTCCCAAAAAACATTACATTCCAGAAAGTGCCACCTGCCAGAAAGGTAAGGTGCTACTAGGACTCACTTTACTTGTTTTCTTGCTCTTAAGGATCTCTGTAATATACTCTTTGCTGTCTTATGCCTGAAGTTGCTGCTTATTCAGTTTTCTAGTTGTTTACAGTAGGAAGGCAAGTTTGTTCCCAATAACCTTGTCAAGGACAGAAGCCCATTGATACTAATTTAATGGAAACTCCTCACATTTTCTACACTACTCAAACATTTCATATATAAATTTTTGAAGAGTTTTTAGCTTTTTTTTAATTTATTGCAGTACTGGAGATTGAACTCAAGGTCTTGATCTTGCTAGGCAAGTGTTTTAATACTTAAGCTACTCCAGAATTCTTTTGCTTTTAGTTTTTCAGATAGGGTTTTCTGCTTTTGCCTGGGCTGACCTCAACTGTGATCTTCCTACCTCAGCCTCCTGAGTAGCTGGGATTACAAATGTATGCTACTATGCCTAGTCTCTTGCAGAGTTTTTTTTTTTTTAATTGTGTTTGGGGATAAGACTCCAGGAGGAGCAGTCAGGCTGCTGTTGCAGAGATTGTACTTTCTATTCTGACAAATCTGTTTATTTGTTCCTTATTGTAATGTCTTATCCATTCTTCAATGGTTGCAGAGAAAGTATTAAAAAATTAAGTCCTTAATGGGTGTGATAATATAAGCCTATGGTCTCAGCACTTTAGAGACTGAGGCAAAAGGGTCATGAGTTCAAAGCCAATCTAGGCTACATAGAAAGACCTTGTCTCAAAAAAAAACCCAAATAAATAACAAAAAAAGTAAGTGGCCATTTCTTTGTCTCTCCTTCAGCACTTCTCTTCAATTTCTTCTTTCAAGCATACAAATAAGTATGTGCCGCTATAGGGATTCCATAATACTTACATTTTTATTTCATTGCTCTTCTTATAATTTTTTTAAAAAGCTATTGTTTTCTAATAAGGTAGATAAATTTTTTTTCAAACCTTATTTTGAAAGCTAAGTTTGAAGTGCTGTTTTTAAAATTCTATACAACTTTCAGCACTCAACTTCATTTGCTTGTATGACCAAGAATTCAACTCCAGTGTAGGGACATTTTTTCATGGTACATAAGAAAGCATGCACATTAGAATTCATGCTTTATATTCACAATGTTAACTTGCCTGCATCTTGACAATTTTGTGTATTCTATTCACGTTACGGCATATAGTCCAGTGCTTGACAAATATGTTTTCAATATCTTATTTCTCTTATTATTTTGCAGGTCTTAAATCAGTTCTACAGGTCTTATGAAAAGGAAAAAAAATTGTGCCTGTAATAGACTTAGGTGGTGATTTTCACGTTGTTCATAGACTGCTGATATTAGAGTTCTTTCAGATCCCAGATTGACTCAGTCATCATGAACAATGGCTCAGAAGAAGCCTCTTTATTGCTAATGCAATTGTTAAGTGTATTGTTTTGAAAATGAAAACTTATGATTTGCAAAAAGTTCTCCAATCTGCACTCATGCCACTTTTGAATTGTATAAAATAACAGGAAAATAATAACACGCATCTTTCTCTTGTGAAGTTGTTATTTTTCTTTCTGAAATGCAATATGTGTATCCTTTTATTCACACTAAAGTGCCTCATTCAAAACACAGAGGAAATCGTACAATAATTCTCAGTCAGGATGAATTTTCATACAATTGAGTAACATCTCTTCTTCTCAGCATGAAGTTAATTTATGTAATTTGTCACACTTTAAGATAAAATAATGTATGCACATATCTAGCACATCCACACTCTTCTTAAAAACAAAATTTTAATCCTTGTTAGAACAATGTCCAATCACTTTAATTTCACAGGGATGCCTATGCTTTCATTGCAGTCCCATTAGTGTAGACATTGGCTTCCTGCAATGCATTCAGAAAAGAGAGAGCATTCATGTCCTCTGTACCCTCATAAATTTTCAGAGACTTTTAAAGTGCAGCTTACAGACCTGTAAGGGAGAAAAAAGAAGCAAGTTCAATTAAAGTCAAATAATACACTTAATATTTTCATTTTAAGATTTCTTTCTGTAATCTGTAGATACCTTTGTTGAAAAATTATTTCTTTTCTGTTTTGCTTGAATAATTCTACAATGTTTTTGAAACTGAGCTATATCATATTGTGCTGTCTTCTGAAAGGTAATATTTCAATAGATTAAATAAGAAGACATACTTTATGTTTAAAGTTAGTCATAAACTCTATTCAATAATCACCAAGGCATACTTCATACAGACAACCATGATTTTCCATTTCTTGAAAGTGAAAAATACAGATGTATTTGGAATTCTCTTATGAATATTTGAATGACCAGTTTTATTTTTTTATAAATTTACTGAACATCATTTAAAATTTAATAATTTAATATTTTGAAGGAAATAACTTACCTCGTCTATCAGGTCTTTCACATACATATCTGTACTATTTATTTTTTCTGCTGTTTTCTGAAATATATGGAAAAATAAAAAGCTAAGACATGACAATATACCAATTTTAAAAGTCAAGAAAGTCAGCTGGGCTTGGTAGCCCTTGCCTCTAATCCCAACACTGGGGATGCTGAGGCAGGAAGATCCTGAGTTCAATGCCAGCCTGGACTACATAATGAGACATGGTCTCAAAAAACTGATTCTC
This sequence comes from Castor canadensis, assembly GCF_047511655.1. Taxonomy (NCBI): domain Eukaryota; kingdom Metazoa; phylum Chordata; class Mammalia; order Rodentia; family Castoridae; genus Castor; species Castor canadensis. Next base: position 115,769,510 of record NC_133405.1, read on the forward strand.
CCCCCAGAGACCCTTAAAAACCTTCAAGAAAATCAAAGAGTACTAGAATTGTACCTCCATGGCAGAGCACTTGCTTAGCATGTGCAATGGCCTAAATTTGCATTCTAGTATCCACCCCCAAAAATGACAAGAAAGAAAAGGAAAAAGTCAAACAATGTGAGCTTAATAATAATCTTTCCAAAAATACCACTTTAAAAATATCATTACTGTTGGGGTATATATAGATAGATAGATAGATAGATAGATAGATAGATAGATAGATATATGTATGTATATATATTTATATATATATATACACAATGGAACCATAAAAAAGGATGAAATTATGTTATTTGCTGGAAAATGAATGGAACTGGAAATGATCATGTTAAGTAAAATAAGCCAGAACCACAAAGACAAGTATCACATGTTTCACAATTGTGGAAGCTTGAAGGAAAAAGAAAAAGTTCATGAAAGTAAAAAGGAGGTCTATTCAGGAGATAAAAGTAGATTGGAAAAGGGGGAAAGAAGGAAGGGAGATAAGAAAGAGTAATAGAGGGAATGAATATGATCAAAGTCCATTATATGCATGTATGGGATGTCATGCTGAGACCCTTTACTATGTATGATGTAATATATGTCAATAAAATCAGCAAAGTCTTCACTATAAGAGCAACTTAAAAAAAACTGTACTTATCTGTGGAGTTTTGTCTCATGCCTTTCACTCATAATGAAAGAACTCTCAAATGTTGCTTTTTCACATATTTCTTCCTATACCATTGAGATTGTATATTGCTTATCACATTACATTATAGATGATTGTTTGCTTGACTATTTTTCTTCTAAATGATGAACTTCCTAAAATTAGGAACAGTGTCTTGCTACTTATTATAGACAGCCTTTTCACAAGCATTTGTTAAATAAATGAACATTGCCTAATAAAATCCATACACAATTCCTGCTTTTTCGTGCATGCCACATCTGCCTTAACATATGAAAGGAGTTCCATTCCTTCCTACCAGTCTCAGAAATTCTGCAAACAATTCTTTTGAAGTTTCCTTTGAATAGACCTTGCTGATATTTTTTCTTGCAAAGAGAGAAGTCAGTAAGGAAATATGTCACTTTTCTTGAGCATTGAAAATAGCAAAGGGCAGCTTTAACCATAAATTCCTACATCTTTAGTCTCATACTGTGCTTACTATAAGCCAAGGACCTAAGAATAAATAGAAGAAGGAACTGCACATCAGAATTGATTTTTTTTGAAAATCCTTTTTCTGAGGAAGATACATCATCATTACCCACACCACAGAAGTATTAATCATATTACTCTGAGGAGCCAAGAAGTCTATGTAATTATCTTGAAAGCCACTACTTACTATGGGGGAATATATTATCAAGGGAGTTGCATTCAAGTGGAACTTTGGAAACTGAGGTTATTATATTCACACATCCCCATTCTCCCACATCCTGCCCACTCTCTTCACTTTTGACTCCACACTAGGAATCAGAAATTCCACTAAGTGGAAAAAAGATTTTTAAAAAGAATAACCAGAAACTCACACACCCTCAATCTTATCCACTAAAATTTGAGTCACTATTTCTCATTGGGCTTTGGTCATGGGAACAGCTTGAGCATTTCTAATTCTAAAATTCAAAATCTTCAATGCTTCAAAATCTGAAAGTTACCAGGTGCTGTTGGCCTATGCCTGTAATCCTATCTTCTCAAGAGGCAGAGATCAGGAGGATAGCAGTTCAAAGCCAGCCTGGGCAAATAGTTCTTGAGACTTTATCTTGAGAATACCCAACACAAAAGAGGGCTGGTGGAGTTGCTCAAGTGGTAAGACCTCCTGCCAACAAGCATGAGGTTCTGAGTTAAAACCCCAGTACTGCTAAAAAAAGAATCTGAAATTTTCTGAGCAATGATATGACACCACAAGTAGAAATTTCCACACTGTACCTCAAATGATGAGTTACAGTCAAAACTCAGGTGCACTAAAAATGTGAAACTAACTTTAGCATATGCGAATAAGGTATATTTAAAACATAAGTGAACTTCATGTTTAGACTTGGGTCTCATCCCTGAGATATCTCATTATGCATATGCAAATATTCCAAAAATTTAAAAAGCCTAAAATCTGAGGGATACTCAACTTGTTATTTTATAACCAACTGGTGTTTAGATAATACATGTACAGAGTTTATCTTAATTTCTTATACAAAGGAAGAATGTCATGATATTATATTATCTTTACTAATTTCCTATTTATTTAAAAGTATTTGTGAATATTAAGTCAATACAACTGAGCTACAACATCAAACTCTCAAGAACTTTTCCCTGAAAGTTAATATGGAAAATAACTTTGCATTTAGACTGAGGAAGACAGTCAATTGTCAGTTATGAAGGTTTTGTATATAAGGGAGACAATTGAATTTTATGATAAAATAGGGACTGAAGAAATGTTGCTCCTTTGTTTTATTTTAAATTTATCTGGTCTCTTTCATGAGTTTTTATCTGTTGTGCAAAAGAGAAAAAATAAATTCTCATTATTATTTAGGCTTATCATTTAGGGAATAATCTCTCATAGGTAGGAAATATCAGTCTCTTATTCTGCCTCCCTATATTATTGTATTTTTTTGTAAATAAGATATTGTTCAGATAAAATGGGTAAAAAGGAAGCTTCCAAAGACCTTAGGTTTCCAAGAAAAAAATCAGTGCTTTTGGGTATCATATACCTTGACTTCTGAGATGATAGCTTTATTCTATAGTTGTTAATGAACTTGCCAGCTGAAGCTGTACTTACGTTCTCAAGAAAAACAGAACCAGTAGCATGTGCAAATATACAGAGAGAAAAATTTATTTTAAAGAATTGGCTTACACAATTATGGGGCCGAAAAATCAAAAATCTGTGTAGTGAGCCAGCAAAATGGAGTGCTGGGGGAAGCTGATATTGCAATTCAAGTCCAAAGGCAGTCTGTTAGTAGAATTCTCTCCCTTTTGTTTTATTCAGGTCTTCAGTTGATTGGATTAAGCCTATGAAATTATAGAGAGCAAGCTGCTTTACTCAACGTCCATGGATTTAAATGTTAATGTCATCCAAAAAATCTCATAGAAATACCCAGAATAACATTTGACCAAATATCTGGGCACTGTGGCCCAGTCAAGTTGGCACATAAACTCAACCAAATACCACAAGCAGGTCCAGAGGATATCTGATTTGAAGGCTACATTAAACTGGACTTTAGCTCTGTAATTTATAATTTTTCTCACTTCTACTTAAAAAGTAAAATATTATGTTGTTTCTGACTGCTACCCCCTCTCACCTGTGATAAAAAATGAATAATGGATCATATAAAAATACTGGAGGACAAAAATCAATGGATTAGACAATTTTTAAGATTTTTCCTCAAAGCTGTAAGATTCTATGAGGGAGAAGGAAAACAAGAAGTCAGCCCTATTTTTCTCTCCAAACTGTTTTTGGAACTATTAATTCTTGTGATAGTGCCTGCAGACCAAGTGTATATGTACAGGTGAAATGGTGGGGAGCTGGAAATGGGGAAAAGGCAAAAAAGAGATGAAAATGTCAGTGGTTGCTAGGAATTTAAGAGGCGAGATGGAGGATGTGAGAATAGAACACAAGAGACTTTGGAGGCAGTAAAAACTCTTTTGTATGACACTAGTAATATTGTAATGCCTGATAAACAATATTACATATTAGTCAAAACCCACAGAACTGTGTAATAAAACAGTGAATCTTAATGAAATCTGTGAACTTAAGTTAATAATGTTCATCATTTGTAGTAAAAATACTGGTGAAAGATGTCAATAATAGGAGAACAGAACAGCCAACCATACTTGATGGTGGGAAGGCAGCAGCCCCCTCCTTCCCTTCTGTGGATGAAATATTTAGATAGCCATTCAAGGAAATACTATAAAATACTGTTATTAAGAAATTATTGTATACTCATTTTATGCATATTTTCATTTATCCTATGCATTTCATTCCATCTTCTTGGACAACGTGTCAACATTGGAAGCACACTTGCTATGGTTGTGCATGTGATTTGGTAAATGCTATCAATCCAATGCTATATTTCAAAGTGAAAATAAATGCATTCTCTAAAGAGTTCACTGTCACACAAGGTAATCCTAGTTTTAAAATACTGTATCTGCTTTCTTATGTCTCATTGTTCCTTTCATGTAACTTTTGTTCTATATGAGGTAGCACTAATAGGGTTTTTTGGAAACATCTTTTTGTTGATGGTTATTCTGTTTACCCTTACCACTATCCTTTTTGTTTGTTAGAACCAAAACTCAAAGCATAGACAATAGTTCTCAATAGAAATGGAGTTGCATCCATTTGAGAGCACAGTCTACAGATTACTACAATTTCTAATTTTGCAGGAATATGACTTAAGTGCTTCCTATTCCACTGGATTGGAACAGATTATGGCCAATGTGGAAACTGACATCTAGAAAATAAGTAACATTCCCAAAGCCTTTGAACTAGTAGTCATGGGTCATGTCCCATATGATTGGAGTAAACCAAGCATTTGGTTACATAGGTGTGTTAGTTACTTCCCATTGCTGTTAGAAAATACCTGAGAAAATACCTTAAAATTAAATAAGGATCATTTGGGTTCATGGTTTTGGAGGTTTCACTCCATGGTCACTTGGCCCCACTGCTGTGGGCTTGTGGTAAGGACAAGCATCATGGTGGAGAGGGTATAGTGGAGCAGAGCTGCTTAACTCATGATGGCTGGGAAGCAGAAAAAGATTTAGGGATCAGGGAAAAGGTAAAACTTCAAGGGCATACCCCCAGTGACCTACTTCCTTCAACTAAGCCCTACCTCTTATTTACCACCACTCTCCCAAATGCCATCAAATTATGAATCCATCAATGGATTAATCCATTTATGGTATCAGAATCCTCATGATCGAGAGATTCCAAGATGGCGGCTAGAAGGAGGAAGCAGAAAGCAAGCCTCCAATAGTGAAACCTTGGAGAGACGCTGGAGACACACTTTGCAGGCATAATCACTGAGAAGAGGCATAACTTTGACCCCTCCACACCTCCAGCCGGCACAGAGAATCTCCACTTCACATTAATCAGAGAAACCAGGAGGGCCCCCAGGCTGCCTGAGAACACGGGTGCAGTGTCACCTTTCCCAGTGTGCTTGGAAAGGGGAAAGCTTGTAGCAGAGGCTCCCGCACAGGAGAACTCTGAGGAAACAAAGCCTGCAGGGCCAGATGAGTGCTAAGCTCACCCCAGAGATCTGCATAAATAATGCTGCCAGCAACAGCAGGCTGACAGCAGCAAGCAGGCAAGCCACAACCACAGATACCATTCTCAGAACTGTCTCGAGACTCGTTTTTTTTCTTTTTCTCTCTGCCTTTGATGAGAGAACAACCGAATTACACTTGCATGCTGAAAACCTTACTGAAACTGTATTGCATTTGAACTTGGGACACTTGGTGGGGTTTTTGTGTGTGTGTGTGTGTGTGTGTGTGTGTAGTTTTGTTCTACTTTCTGCGTTCCCTTTGATGAGACAACTACAGAACAACATCTCAGGTACCATCTCCAGGACTGGAGACTGAGACGGACACCCAAATTATTAAGACTGAAAATTCATAGCATTTGAACTTGGAGGTTTTTTGGTTTTTGGGTTTTTTTTTAAAATTTTCTATTTTTCATTTTATTTTAATTCATTTTTATATATAGATATTTCTTTCATTTACTTATTTTTTATTTTTATTCTTATCTTTATTTATTTTTATTTTTGATTTTCAATCCTCTGTCTCTCTAATGTCTGTTCAGCTTACTGTTGATTACTACACTAACGCTCCCTGTTTATACCTTTGAAACTTTCTTGTCTGAAACCTTGTTCTGTGTTCTCCTTCTTGTTTGTGTATTTCTTTTTCCCTTTTCTTTAACTTCTTGCTTTCCATCTCAGCTCACCCTTCCATTCTAAATATCACCATTGTTATTATTACAAGCTAGAAAATACTTAATTGCATACAGTACAGGGACAGTAACAACACCAAAGACAATGACGAGAAGACAGAAAAAGCAGGGAAACCAGTTTTCCCACAGCAAAAAATTAGTACAGGAACCAGAGGGGAATGAAGAAAACAGGTACTCAGATCCAGACTCCAACAAAATGAAGGTAAACTATGCCAAAGGACCCAATGAAGCTCACAAGAATAATTAAAAAGAAGACATGCTACAGGTAATCAATGAGAATTTTATAGATCTGATACTGGATAGGGACAACCAAAATGTACAGGAGACACTCAAGAAATTCCAAGAAAACAAAAATAGAGAATTTGAAAAAACAAAAGAAGAAATAAAGGAAACCATAGAAGCACTGTATAAACACCAAAGTGAAAGAGAGAACATGATGAGTAAACAAATAAATGACCTCAGGACAAAAATAGACAACATTAAAGAGGAAACCACACAGGATATGGAAAAACCTCAGAAAAAAGAATGAAACAGAACTGCAAAACAAAACGGAAGGCAAATCCAGCAAAATAGAACAAACAGAAGACAGAATCTCAGAACTCGAAGATGAAATGGTAATTAAAGGAAAAACTGAAGAACTACTAATTAAACAACTCAAGACCTGTGAAAAGAAAATGCAATAACTCACTGACTCTATCAAAAGACCAAACTTAAGAATCATGGGCATCAAAGGAGAAGAGGTGCAAGCGAAGGGAATGCGTAATATATTCAACAAAATAATAACAGAAAATTTCCCAAATCTACAGAAAGATATTCCCATACAGATGCAAGAGGCCTCCAGAACACCAAACAGGCCAGATCAAAATAGAACTACCCCACAACATATCATCATTAAAACAACAAGTTCGGAAACTAGGGAAAAAATATTGAAGGCTGTAAGAAAAAACAAGTAGCATAAAAAGATAAACCCATCAAAATCACAGCAGACTTCTCAACAGAAACAGTAAAAGCAAGAAGAGCGTGGGGTGAGATCTTCCGGGCACTGAATGAAAATAACTTCAACCCCAGGATACTCTACCCAGCAAAACTACAATTCAAAATAAATGGAGCAATAAAAGTCTTCCAAGATAAGCAGAAACTATAGCAATATGTGACCACAAAGCCACCACTACAAAAGATTCTGCAAGGGATTCTGCACACAGAAAGTGAAACCCAACTTAACCATGAAAAGACAAGCAGCACCAAACCACAGGAAAAGAAAAAGCAAGACAGTAGAGAGAGACCTCAACTTAGGCACACACAATCAAACCTTCAAACAACTAAGACAACTAAATGACAGGAATCACCTCATACCTATCAGTACTAACACTTAATGTTAACGGGCTTAATTGACCCATCAAAAGGCACTGCATGACGAAATGGATTAAAAATGAAGATTCAACAATTTGTTGCTTACAGGAGACCCATCTCACTGACAGAAATAAGCATAGGCTTAGGATGAAAGGCTGGAAGAAGATTTACCAAGCCAATGACCCCGAAAACAGGCAGGAGTAGCAATACTTATCTTTGACAAAGTAGACTTCAAACCTACATTGATCAAACGAGATAAAGAAGGACATTCCATACTAATAAAAGGGGAAATAGACCAAAAGGAAATAGTAATTATCAACCTGTATGCACCCAATGTCAACGCACCCAATTTCATCAAACATACCCTGAAAGACCTAAGGGCATATATAAACGCCAACACAGTGGTTGTGGGAGACTTTAACACCCCATTATCATCAATAGATAGGTCATCCAAACAAAAAATTAATAAAGAAATCCAAGATCTAAAATATGCAATAGATCAAATGCACCTAGTTGATGTCTACAGAACATTTCATCCAACTTCTACACAATATACATTCTTCTCAGCAGCCCATGGAACCTTCTCCAAAATAGATCATATCCTAGGGCACAAAGCATGTCTCAGCAAATATAAGAAAATAGAAATTATACCGTGTATACTATCTAATCACAATGCAGTAAAAGTAGAACTCAACAACAAAAGTAAAGACAAAAAATATGCCAACAACTGGAAACTAAATAACTCATTACTTAATGAAGAATGGATCATCGATGAAATAAAAGAGGAAATTAAAAAGTTCCTGGAAGTCAATGAAAATGAAAAACACAACCTACTGGAACCTATGGGACACAGTTAAGGCAGTCCTGAGAGGAAAGTTTATAGCCATGAGTGCATATATTAAAAAGATGGAAAGATCCCAAATCAATGACCTAATGATACATCTCAAACTCCTAGAAAAGCAAGAACAAGCAAATCCCAAAACAAATAGAATGAGAAAAATAATAAAAATAAGAGCTGAAATCAACAAAATAGAAACCAAAAAAACCATATAAAGAATTAATGAAACAAAAAGTTGGTTCTTTGAAAAATTAATGAAACAAAAAGTTGGTTCATTGAAAAAATAAACAAGATGGATAGACCCCTGGCAAACCTGATTAAAATGAGGAGAGAAAAAACCCAAATTAGTAGAATCAGGAATGCAAAAGGGGATATAACAACAAATACCATGGACGTCCAGGAAATCATCAGAGACTACTTTGAGAACCTATATTCAAATAAATTTGAAAATCTTAAAGAAATGGACAGATTTCTAGATACATATGATCATTCAAAACTGAACCAGGAAGATACTAATAAACTGAATAGATCTACAACACAAAATGAAATTGAAGCAGCAATCAAGAGTCTTCCCAAAAAGAAAAGTCCAGGACCTGATGGATTCTCTGCTGAATTCTATCAGACTTTTAAAGAAGAATGATACCAATACTCCTTAAACTGTTCCACAAAATAGAAAGGGAAGGAAAACTGCCAAACACATTTTATGAAGCCAGTATTACACTTATCCCAAAACCAGGCAAAGACACCTCCAAAAAGGAGAACTATAGGCCAATCTCCTTAATGAACATTGACGCAAAAATCCTCAACAAAATAATGGCAAACCGAATTCAACAACACATCAAAAAGATTATTCACCACGACCAAGTAGGCTTCATCCCAGGGATACAGGGGTGGTTCAACATACGAAAATCAATAAATGTAATAAACCACATTAACAGAAGCAAAGACAAAAACCACTTGATCATCTCAATAGATGCTGAAAAAGCCTTTGATAAGATCCAACACCATTTTATGATAAAAGCTCTAAGAAAACTAGGAATAGAAGGAAAGTACCTCAACATTATAAAAGCTATATATGACAAACCTACAGCCAACATTATACTTAATGGAGAAAAACTGAAACCATTCCCTGTAAAATCAGGAACCAGATAAGGATGCCCACTATCTCCACTCCTATTCAATATAGTACTGGAATTCCTAGCCAGAGCAATTAGGCAAGAAGAAGGAATAAAAGGAATACAAATAGGTAAAGAAACTGTCAAAATATCCCTATTTGCAGACGACATGATCCTATACCTTAAAGACCCAAAAAACTCTACTCAGAAGCTTCTAGACATCATCAATAACTATAGCAAGGTAGCAGAATATAAAATCAACATAGAAAAATCATTAGCATTTCTATACACTAACAATGAGCAAACTGAAAGAGAATGTATGAAAACAATTCCATTTACAATAGCCTCAAAAAAAATCAAATACCTAAGTGTAAACCTAACAAAGGATGTGAAAGACCTCTACAAGGAAAACTATACACTCCTGGAGAAAGAGATTGAGGAAGACTATAGAAAGTGGAGAGATCTCCCATGCTCATGGATTAGTAGAATCAACATAGTAAAAATGTCGATACTCCCAAAAGTAATCTACATGTTTAATGCAATTCCCATCAAAATTCCAATGAAATTTATTAAAGAGATAGAAAAATCTTCCAAGAAATTTATATGGAAACACAAGAGGCCACGAATAGTCAAGGCAATGCTCAGTCAAAAGAACAATGCAGGAGGTATCACAATACTTGACTTCAAACTATATTACAAAGCAATAACAATAAAAACAGCACGGTACTGGCATAAGAACAGAAATGAAGACCAGTGGAACAGAATAGAGGACCCAGATATGAAGCCACACAACTATAACAAACTTGTCTTTGACAAAGGAGCTAAAAATATATGTTGGAGAATTAGCAGCGTCTTCAACAAAAACTGCTGGGAAAACTGGTTAGCAGTCTGCAAAAAACTGAAACTAGATCCATGTATATCACCCTATACCAAGATTAACTCAAAATGGATCAAGGATCTTAATATCAGACCCCAAACTCTAAAGTTGATACAGGAAAGAGTAGGAAATACTCTGGAATTAGTAGGTATAGGTAAGAACTTTCTCAATGAAACCCCAGCAGCACAGCAACTAAGAGATAGCATAGGTAAATGGGATCTCATAAATTAAAAAGCTTCTGTTCATCAAAAGAAATGGTCTCTAAACTGAAGAGAACACCCACAGAGTGAGAGAAAATATTTGCCAGCTATACATCAGACAAAGGACTGATAACCAGAATATATAGGGAACTTAAAAACTAAATTCTTCAAAAACTAATGAACCAATAAAGAAATGGGCAAGTGAACTAAAGAGAACTTTCTCAAAAGAAGAAACTCAAATGGCCAAAAAACATGAAAAAATGCTCACCATCTCTAGCAATAAAGGAAATGCAAATTAAAACCACACTAAGATTCCACCTCACCTCTGTTAGAATAGCCATCATTAGCAACACCATCAACAACAGGTGTTGGCGAGGATGTGGGGAAAAAGGAACCCTCTTACACTGTTGATGGGAATGTAAACTAGTACAACCACTGTGGAAAAAAATTTGGAGGCTACTTAAGCTAGACATTGATCTACCATTTGATCCAGCAATACCACTCTTGGGGATATACACAAAAGACTATGATACAGGTTACTCCAGAGGCACCTGCACACCCATGTTTATTGCAGCACTATTCACAATAGCCAAGTTATGGAAACAGCCAAGATGCCCCACCACCGACGAATGTGTTAAGAAAATGTGGTATCTATACACAATGGAATTTTATGCAGCCATGAAGAAGAACTAAATGTTATCATTCGCTGGTAAATGGATGGAATGGGAGAACATCATTCTGAGTGAGGTTAGCCTGGCCTAAAAGACCAAAAATCGTATGTTCTCCCTCATATGTGGACATTAGATCAAGGGCAAACACAACAAGGGGATTGGACTATGAGCACATGATAAAAGCGAGAGCACACAAGGGAGGGATGAGGATAGGTAAGACACCTAAAAAACTAGCTAGCATTTGTTTGCCCTTAACGCAGAGAAACTAAAGCAGATACCTCAAAGCAACTGAGGCCAATAGGAAAAGGGGACCAGGAACTAGAGAAAAGGTTAGATCAAAAAGAATTAACCTAGAAGGTAACACCCACGCACAGGAAATCAATGTGAGTCAACTCCCTGTATAGCTATCCTTATCTCAACCAGCAAAAACCCTTGTTCCTTCCTATTATTGCTTATACTCTCTCTACAACAAAATTAGAAATAAGGGCAAACTAGTTTCTGCTGGGTATTGATGGCGTAGGGGAGAGAGGGAGGGGACAGAGTGGGTGGTAAGGGAGGAGGTGCGGGCATGGGGGAGAAATGACCCAAGCCTTGTATGCACATATGAATAATAAAATAAAAAAATAAAAAATAAAGAAATTAAAAAAAAAAAAGAATCCTCATGATCCAATCACTTCCCAAATCCCTACCTCTGAACATTGCGTTGAAGACGAAGCCTTTTACACATGAGTTGTTTGGGAGTCATTTCATATCCAAATCATAATAGAGGCTGATCTTGTTATTTAATCATTTTTGGACACATTGGAATATTAAGGAATTTTCAGGCAAGAATTAATTGCAGCAAAATAAGATATTTCTTTGTGTAGATTTCATAAAGACTCTGCAAAATGTATATGGTCAAAGCCAAGCAGTTCCATTTACAATATTATTTTTTGGTACTTATAACATGATGTAATTGTAGCTCTTTTTTTTCCTTTTAATCTTAAGAAACCCCTGAGAGGTTTTCATCCCAAATGAAAAAAAATACAATAGAAAAAGATGTAACACCTAAATTGCATAGAGCACTACCTGGTGAACAAATATGTTAGCTAGTAATAGGACTGGAAGATATTTTTTAACTTGGCAATCTTCAGAGTGCAAGTGACATAAGAAAGATTGGGTTAGAAGAACAGTAGAGGCAGAAGGTTCGTTGGAGTGTGTTAAAGGATAAATGATCTGCTGATAAAGTCATTCTCATAAATCTTGTACATATCTAGTAGCAAGAAGATACTTACTACTATCAGAATCCACAGCTTAGTTCCATATATTTATCCTTTGGTATTTGTGGAGAATTAGTCCCAGGACTTCTGCAGGTACCAAATTCATGGATGCTCAAGTCTCGTATAAAATGGCACAGTATTTGCATATAACTTGTGCACATCCTTCAGTATACTTTAAATCATCTCTAGATTGCTTTAAATACCCAATGTGATTTAATGCTATGCAAATAATCATTGTACTCTGTTGTTTAGGGAAGAACACAAGTCTGTACATGCTCAATACAGACACAATATTTTTTCAATTGTTTTCAATGCACAGCTTATTGAATCTGCAATGTGAAACCTGTGGTTATAGAGGGCCAACCCTACAGTGCATAACAATCTGGTCCTAACATTTATTGTCCCATTGATCATTGTATTTGGCTTTTCTCTTGTCTTCTCAATGCTAATTGTCAGAGTTCCTCCTTGTGTTTAACCAAAATTTGCCTTGGATGACCTTGATTTCAGTTACTTTTTTCATATGGTACCAAAGTGCAATATTACTCTAAATTGCAAATATTTTTTCAGTCCAGCATCCCAATTTCAATCATTTATTTACATAAACTGTGAGCATCTTTCTAGTCACATAGGTTGAGGGCTCCAAAATTGACTTCACAGATAGGCTAGCATGGTAGCTCACTACAATAATTTCAGGTATTTAGGAGATCAAAATGATCCCTGTTTCAGGCAAGCCCCTGCAAAAAGTTAGTGACATCATCCATTTCAAGAAAACAGACCAGAGCATGGTAGTGTACACCTATGATCATAGGTAGGATGATCATAGTCCATGTACAGCCCTATGCAAAAACACCATACCCTACCTCAAAAATAACTAAAGCAAAAAGGGCTGGGATCATGGGTCAAGTGGTAGAACACTTGAGTTCAAACCTCAGCACTGAAAAAAATAGATTTTTTTTTAAAAAACCTGACTTCCCATTGGAATCACTTCAGATTAAAGAAAAGATTCATTCTGCATCTCTCATTTATTAATTCAGAATCTCCAAGAGGTATGTCCCAGGAATGTATAACTTAAATGTTTCTTTAGCAAATTGGACAACCACTGGTCCAGTGTCTATGTGACAAAAATACCTACAATGACCCATTTTTTTCCTCAGAGTTTCCAAAGTCACTGGATATCACTTTTACTGGCATCATTTAACATTTGGCATTTTGGTGATTGTAATTCTCTGCCAGATAGAAGCTGTGTATGGTTGACATAGGACCGTGTACACATAGAGTCCATTGTGCTCAGGCAATGTATGTGGTGTCATTGTGAATTTAATTTCATCCTCTCACCATCCCAACTCAGAATTTTTGCACTGCTCTTTGAATCAGTGCCTCTAGCTCTTTGTCACTAATGGCTAGGGGTGATAGAAGGTAGGCAATTAACTGAAAACCAAAGTCTAAGTTATGTTTACTTTTTGCAATTGGCTTCATGCTTCTTTGTAGATAGTAGGGAATTACTATACCGTCTCTAGTCCTACTGTCTATGCTCTGAATATTTTATCCATGGGTATTCTGAACATTTGGGCATGATTCTTGCCATCACGAAATGGACTGCAAACAGAAAAGAATTAATTCAATTCCCCTCATAACATGATTGGGTTCACTTTTATTTATGGTTGAACTCTAACATTATCACTTGCACCTTCATCTCTCCTTGCGAAGACTAGCTTTAAGGGATAAATTGTTTCTGTGTTAGTATGGAATCATATTTCCCAGAAATATCCTTCCTCTTAGACAGGATTGCTTTGGCTCCAACATCCAATATTGCATGTTGCACTTTCATATGTTCTTTTCAACAGGGCTTGTTATTTAAAAATCAGTCTTTTCAGCGTCCACTCACTGGAGCAATATTCACACCTGCAACCTCATATACACTCTTGAAAGCATCTCAAAACAATTTCATATCCCTGAGTTTTTATCTACATAAGGTAACTTATGTACTTGAACAATTTAAGCTATCATACTACACCAGCCCTCAGGTAAAGCACTTAATATTGTCCAAATTAGTGGTCTCCTTATAGCTCTTGGCCTCTGGGGAAGGTGAGCACTCAAGCCACTGCTCTTGAAATGATTTCTTTTCCATATTTGTTTTGAGCTAGTTTTAATTTTCTGAATGGTTGTTTTGGCTCAAACATTGACTCCAGTTGCTTCAGTTTTAATTTGTTCTTTTTCTAAGATTTGTAGAAATTTCTGGTGCCTCCTTTAAGTTGCTCCAGATTGAGTTTGATTTTAAGATATCACATATTTTGCTCCAAGATCTTCATTCTCAGGCTGAAGTTTTTGTACTTTCCTAGAAAACTCTTCCATAGCTAAAACTATTTAGGGAGGAATTTTTTTTTGTTTCCCAAAGCACCTGTCACCATTCTTTACACATGATAGCTACTCAACAAATGTTCATTCATTCATTCAACAAAAGCTTATTGGATCCCAGATGTGCCTAGGCACTGTGTTGGATTTAAGAGTTTCAACAGTGAATGAAACAAACTTCTTGCTCTTACAAAATTTGCATTGTGGTAGGAGAGACAGTCAATAGAATACATGAACTTGTAAATACATGTATGAAGTATTCATAAGAGTTATTGAGAAAAGTAAAGCAAGATAAAGGGGATAGTCAATGCTGCGTTCCAATTGGCTGTTTTAGATAGGCTGGTCTAGAGGCTTTCTCACTCATGAGGTAACATTTGAGCAGAAACCTAAAGGAAAATGAAGAGTAAAATGTACAAATTTCTGGCAAAACTGTGCCAGGTAGAAGGAAAAGTAAATGCCAACGTTCTGAGTAGGGAGCATACTTAGAGAATGAATAAATGGATGGTTGAATGGATGAATGGATATCAAATAGTGAATAAAGCCTTTAGTGACCCCAACATTCATACCCTGTATGATCTCTTTCCCTTGAATATGGGCAGAACCTGTAACTTGTTTTTAACAAATAAAGCATGGCAAGTGAGATGGAATGTCACTCCCGTGATTACATTGTATATATATGTCTCCCTCTTATTGCATACACTAGAGAGACTCTCTTGCTGATTATGGAGAAGCTATCTGCTGTCATATGAACTGCCTGGGGAGAGAGTCATGTGGCAGGGAACTGCAGGTGGCCTCTAGGAGATAAGAGTCACAGTCCTACAACAAGGAACTAAATTCTGCCATGGGGGACTGTTCCAGGGCCTCTCCTAGATTACAAAACCCACTGATACTCAAGTCCTTTTGCTCAAAACCCTTGGTCTTTCTTATTATTGCTTATATTCTCTTCAACAAAATTAGAGATAAGGACAAAATAGTTTCTGTTGGGTATCGAGGGGGTGGGGGGGAGAGGGAGGGAGCAGGGAAGGGAGGGGGTGGGGGAAGGGGAAAGAAATGACCCAAACATTGTATGCACATATGAATAAAATAAAAAATTTTTTAAAAAGTCCTTTTGCTCAAATCCTTTGTATAAAATGCCATGGGGTTGTGTATAACTACACCCACCATCTAGTATACTTTAAATTGTCTCTAGATTACTTATGATATCTAATACATTGTAAATTCTGTGCAAATAGTTGCTACACTGCATTATTTAGGGAATGATGACAAAGAAAAAGATTGTATTATTCAATACAGATGTAAATTTTTTCTAAATATTTTTAGTTTGCAATTGGTTGACTCTATGGATATGGAACCCAGAGATACAGAAGTCCAGTGTATACTATGGGACTTTTATGGTTCTGGGCTCAGGTAGGCAGTTTTCATATGGTTCCAGTCATATGTTGGCTGAGGCTACAGTCACATAAATGCTCAACTGGACTACTCATTCAAGACTACCCACTCAATTGTAGTTGATTCTAGTTATTGGCAGGGAACTCAGCTGGAAGTCAATTGGAAGAGTTACATGTAATTTTCTCCATATGCCTTAGGTTTTTCATAATATGGTAGGTGTGTTCTGATAGCCATCATGCATTCCAAGAGTCTGTAAGTGGAAATTTCCAGGCCAGTTAAAGGCTGATACCTTAACTGAGATAGCATTAATTTTGCCATATTCTATGCCAGTTTCATGGAGTGGAGAAATAACTCTTTGTGGAAGAGTGACAAAGTCATTTCAGGAAGTCATATGAAATAGGAGATATACTGCAACCATCTTTGGAAAAATACCCTTGGCCACTATAAGGACTGAAGGAAATCAAGCTTAATTCTATGCTTATCAATGAATTATTATTGAAATAAAAACTTCTTGTGGTCGATTCATGGCGCTATCCTTTATGAACTGTTTGATTTTAGCAGTTTAACTTCCTAAGATTTATGCATCTCATTAGTTAAATTAGACAATACCTACCTTACTAGTAGTTATAATCATATATATCTCTATATAGAGATATGTCTCTATATATCTCTATATAGAGATATATCTCTATATATCTCTATATAGAGATATATATGTAATAAAGACATAGCAGAATGTCAGAAACCTGGTAACATCCCTATAACGGACATTTACTATTATTGGTTTTGTTAGCTCAATCTTGTCTTTATTACTGATTCTTGTAATGGCAACTCTTTTTTTGTTGTCAAGATCTTTTCCATCCTTCTAGTAATAAATAAATCATAAGTTTCTAAGCCAATAATCTTCCCTACACTATAACCCTCTATGATGACTTTCTGTTTTGGTTTTGTTATGCTTGTCTCATCACTCCAGAGTTTATAATCTCAGTCTGAACCCCAGCCAAGGGACTTGAGTTTTATTATTTATTTAGTTAGTTAGCTAGATTTGAGAAAAGTTCTCATGATGTAGGCCAGACTAATCTCAAATTTGTGATCTTCTTGCCTTACCCTCCCACATGGTGGAATTACTTTTTATTAGTTGATTTTCTGGATGGAGATCACCTACCTACTTCTGATTTCTGCTCATGGTCTGTTCTATAGTTTGTACTTTATCAGTCAGGTTTTAATTAGATTCCCTGAGACCCACTGCATAGTTTCAAGTTTGGGCAGTCTCAGAATATTCACCTGGCCAATTCTTACATAAACTAACCGTGTTTTAGATGCCTATTTTTTTTTAATTTGGCTCATCCTGCTGGAAATAGTATCACAGTTTTGTTTCAGTACTATTTTGTGACTTTCAGGATTCTAATTATTCACATATGGTTGCTCTTTAGCATTATACTCAGCTCTCCTAAGAATATTGTTT
The DNA here is from genome assembly GCF_047511655.1 of Castor canadensis. Classification (NCBI taxonomy): domain Eukaryota; kingdom Metazoa; phylum Chordata; class Mammalia; order Rodentia; family Castoridae; genus Castor; species Castor canadensis. Next base: position 115,786,968 of record NC_133405.1, read on the forward strand.
TTGTACTTATCAAGTCTTTCCTGTTTGTTGCTTCCCTCACTGCTCCCACCCTTATTTGTCTCCAGCCCCTGAAATGTTCCACAACCAAACCTCTCCTGCAGGAGTTCTAAGAGTCCATCTCCCTGAACCCTAGACTGACCCATCAGATGGGTGAGATGTAACCTTCATCTGCATCCAAAAGCATCACGCTATCTTCTCTCATAAGTCACACATGGGGATTGCTGGGTTTCCATTCCTTCTTTTTTACTGTTACAATAATTATTAAAATGTATTAATTGTAAAAACTAACTCTGGCATTTCCACACATGCATTTTTGCACTTTGATCATGTCCATCTTTCATTCTCCTACCCTCTCTCTCACCCTCTCCCACTGGTTCCTTTCCCAGTCCATAATATTCTTCAACTTTCAGGTCATCTTCCTTTTTATTCAGTTTCCCCATATGAGACAAAGGATGTGATATTAGACTTTCTGTGTCTTTTTTTTCATAGCATGATGTCCTCCAGTATCATCCATTTTCCTGCAAATGACCTGATTTCATTGTTCTTTATGACTGATTGCTACTCCATTGAGTATATATACCACATCTCCTTCAGAGATACACCAAAAGTGGGATTGCTAGATCATGCAGTAGTTCTATTTTCAGTTTTTTGAGGAACCCCCATAGTGTTTTCCATGGTACCTGTACTAATTTACATTCCCACAAGCAACTGCATTGTGATTCCATTTCACCTTCATTTGAATGGCTATTATCAAAACAAATAAACAAAAAATACTGGTGAGGAAGAGAAAAAAGGAATCCATTCTCTCTTGATGAGGTGAGCATGGAGCAAAAATCCATCCTCATTTAATGGCAGTTTATTTCTGTGATGAGAGACACAGCCCTCAATCCAAAATGCTTTTCATAGTGGAAAGTTTTGCGTTTTCACATCCAAAGGAAAAGGCAATCCTTTAGCAAGTGTGGCAGGTTGATTTATTGCAGATTTGATGTGAAGGGGTGACCTACAGAGAAACAGCATTTTGTTCCTGCTGCTGCAGATTCATCTTAAAGGAACAAAAACTGCTTTTACCCCACCAGGAGGCCAGCTAGGCTTTTATTTCCCTAAGGTCCAGGGTTCCTTTTCCCCTACTGGAGACTAATCAGCTTTTGAATTTCAAGGCACTGAAGGAGATATCTTCATGTGTGTGGCAACAGAAGTCTACCTTAAAACAGAATTTTGTGTTAAGTCTAGAGCTCCATGGATGCAATTAAGCTTTATTGTTTAAAAAGCAGTAAGAAATAATCATTGTGCTATAAATTTTAAAAAAAGCCTATCAGATGTAACACTGAGATTGGTACATAATGAAAACAATGGAGTGCTTCTAGTACTGGAATATAGGAATGGAGTGTGACCTATGTGCCTTCTGATGCCAACAGGCAATGAAAGGGACTATTTTAATAAGGGTGGAACCCAATCACACAGACCAGGTATCCTGCAAGTTGGGTCAATTTTCAAGCTTCACAAGGACAGAATTCAGAAAGGGACAGCCTAATGGGAATGATCTTGCTTACCTGGGCTAGGGTTCCCAAGCCTGAAGATAAATCAGCATATAAATAGAGGAGGCTTTACTAAGAAACTGATGCACGGATGACACACGCAGGAATTTCAGGTGCTCAGGGTTCTTGAGCCTGCTCTGATGATGAAAGCACAGGTGGACTCCAATAGCAGAGGTCAGAAAGATTTCATTTGTAGAGAAGAGAAGAGAAAGACTGCATATTGGAGAATGCAGGGGGACCCAGAAACTGGTGATCCCCTGGGTCAGTGTTGGGGATTAGGTTTTATAGCTTTTTTTGCATTGCCTGGGGGCAGAGATGTCTCTCAAGTGCAGACAGAGGTTTCCTGGGAAGGACAGGTGTCTCCTTGACCACTTACCACCTTTTGGGACCTCCTGCAGTCTGTCCTTCAAAACTATGGCTTCTATAATGAGAATTAGAAATACTGGAAAATTTCTTCTTGGGGCTACTTGTGCTGCTCCAGATTATGATACTGTCCTAAACGTCTTTCCTGGCTGCGTATCCTTTTATGCTTGCCTAGGAGCAGAAATATATTTTCAGGATTCCCTTGCCAGAGTGTATCTAGCTAAAACGATGTCATGGAAAGAGATTTGCATGCAGCTCAAAAATGTGATGAGCAGAATTTGCAGGAAAAGGTTGAGATGAACTAGATTTGGCTTTGACAATAGCTTCTAAGTATCCTCCATAATGCTGCCACATTGATCTTGTAAACATTTGAAGTTATCAGTGGCAGTCCTTTCCAATCCCTGTATATTTTGTTTCCATGATGTTAGTGTTAACATAACTGGGGCAGACTGTGTGAAGGTTGTTTATTAAAAGTTAGGGAAGGGAAATGCAAGAGAGCATGGTGGGTGCAGGTGGAGTCTGCTGGCAGAGAAAGCATGCTTTCCTTCTCTAGGTGCTTTTAAAACTTATGCTAAAAGGTGCCAAAAACATACAATGGAGAAAAGACAGCCTCTTCAACAAATGTTGCTGGGAAAACTGGATATCTGCCTGTAGGAAACTGAAACGAGATCCATGCCTGTCACCTGGTACATGTATCAACTCAAAGTGGATAAAAGACCTTATTTTCAGACCTGAAACCTTGAAGCTAGTACAGGAAACAGCAGGGAATACACTGCAAGCAGTAGGCATAGGCAAGGACTTCCTCGGTAGAACTCAAGTGGCTCAGCAACTAAGATAAAGGATTGACAGATGGGACTACATGAAATCAAAAAGCTTCTGCACAACAAAAGAGATGGTCTCCTAATTGAAGAGGCCACCCACAGAATGGGAGAAAAATCTTTGTCAGCAGGGGAAAAAGGAACCCTCATACACTGCCTGTGGGAATGTAAGCTAGTAGAACCACTATGGAAAACAATATGGAGGCTCCTTGAAAAACTAAAAATAGATCTGCCATATGATCCAGCAATACCACTCCTAGGGATATACCTGAAGGAATGTGAATCAGTTTACAACAAAGGTACCTGTACACCCATGTTTATTGCAGCACTATTCACAATAACTAAGCTATGGAAACAGCCAAGATGTCCCACTACTGACAAATAGATTAAGAAAATGAAGGACAGACTGCAGGAGGTCAGGGAGATACTTCTCCTCCCTAGGAAGTGCCTGTTTGCATCTGAAAGTCATCTCTGCCCTCAGGCAATGCAAAAATAGGCTATAAAACCTACTCCCCACCCTGACCCATGGGATTACTGGTTTCCAGGTCCCCCTGCATTCTCCAATATGCAGTCTTTCTCTTCTCTTCTCTACAAATAAAATCTTTCTGACCTCTGCTATTGGAGTCCACCTGTGCTTTCATCCTCAGAGCAGGCTCAAGAACCCTGAGCACCTGAAATTCCTGCACGTGTCATCCGTGCATCATATTTGGTGATGCATGAAGGGACCAGCCATCACCTGAGGTTGGTATAGGTTGTGCCAAACTGGGAAAGACAGCCTAGGAATGTGACCATGAGCGTCTGGCACTCTGGTGGAGACTGTTTTCCAGGAGAGACCCCCCCACCATGGCCTAACTATGGTGGAACTCTCAGGTCAACCTTTTCTCCCTCTCTCTCTGTCTTGTTAAGGAGGGCTTCTTCCTTGGGAAGCTGAGGAAAAGCTCCAAGCCCACTACAGCTGTACGGCAGGCAATCTGAGGAAACTCGGATGCCAGGCAGGGGTTTATACTGCACTGCCAATGCTACGTGGGTGGAACTTGACTTCAGTGCACCAAGGCTTTTTCTTTTTTCCTCTCCTTAAACACTCTCTTTCAAGATCTGCCCAGCTTAAGAGAGGTCCGAGAACAGCCGGTGGAAAGGAAAGTTTGTCTTCAAGCCACAACCACAAAAGGTATTCTGGCCGGAGCACTCCCCAGAGTCACCCAAAGGCTGGAGATGCAACTTCCTGACCCGCCCTGAGGCTCCAAAGGCAGCTAAGTCTCCAACCTCTCCAACCATGTCCATGGCAAACAGACAATCGATCTCTTATGCTTCCTTCATAGTTTCCATGGCCTGAGAGTGGAGGTCACCTCTTGCTTCCAGTGCTCCAGTACTGCCTTTGGGGAGGATTGACCTGGACAGTAGGGATGATCAATAATCCCTCATGTGTTGAGCCTGGAAACTCTCTTTTTCCCCAACCCTCAGCCTCTCCTTCCCCTTTCCCAGGCAGATCAGGATGAGTGTTCCCTTCCCTGCCTTTGCTGTAAATAGCAGTGAGCTTCTTTCCTTAGGGAGTTTGGGAAAAATCCCTACAGGCACCAGAAAGTGCTAGTCTCCAATTTAGGCTTAACTGTCTTTGTCAAGCATCAGATTAACTGGTTAAACAGGTTCTGCAGCCTGCCCTCAGGGAAAGAAAAAAAAACAGTTAAAAGACAAAAACCTCAGGTCTCCATTTTTGCCCCTTACTGGAGCAAAAGCCTCCAGATGCTCTCTCTCTCTCTCCCATCATAGAAAGCATATATGCCTCATGGGAAATATAGGGGAACAAAAGTCTACTTCATCAAGAGTCCCCATCCATGTCTTTAAAGGGGTCCTCCTTCTGGCCATGCAAGCCCTCTTGGTTACTTTGATAGAATTATTTTTTAATTACAAGCATTCAGCTGGTAGAGGAGAACTAGGCCTACCTGGGTCACAGGGCAAACAGGCAAGTCAAAATAGATGAGAGATTGGTCAAAGATCATCTCAGGGGGGTGGGTGCAACTGAGATATCTATCTGTAAATCCTCCACGGCTTTACCCACTAGTGGCAGTGGAAGGAGCAAGGGAGAGCGAGACGCCCTCTCCCACTAGAGTTTCTCCTCATCTGGGAACACTTAGATAAAAGGAGAAACCTCTGTTAAGGTGACCAATTTTCCCTTGTTTCCCTTTTTAGATGGGAAATCAAGCCTCAAGGATCCAGGAAGGATCCCCCCTTGCCTGCTTATTAAAACATTGGAAAGATCTCAATCCAGAAAGTCTTCAGCAAAAGTGACTCAAGTTTTACTGCACTCAGTCTTGGCCACAGTATCTTCTGGGAGATGAGGAAATATGGCCAGAAGGAGGGAGCATTAATTATAATACCATTCTTCAATTAGATATGTTCTGTTAAAAGGAGGGAAATTGGAACAAAGTTCCATACGTTCAATTGTTCTTTTTCCTAAGAGACCACCTAGAATGGCTAAACAAATGCAGGCTAGATACCCAGACCATGGTAACCCTTTGTAAAAAGCCCCCAAACTCCCTTGAACCAAAAAAAAACCCATCTAATGCTCCATCAGCTCCCCCTCTCCCCCTTACCCAGCTACCTCACATACTAGATGCTATCCCACAGGACTCTACCCCCTCCAGTTAATTCCTGGAGGGGACAGAGCTCATGTTCCTTTTAGAGTGAGTGAACTTAAAGAAATAAAAAAGGATTTAGGAAATTACACAGAAAACCCAGATCAGTACATCCAGGCATTTAGAGAAGTCAGCCAAAACTTTGAACTGAGCTGGAAAGATGTAATGCTATTGCTATCTCAGACCCTCACTTCTCTGGAGAAACAGCAGGTACTAGATCAGGCAGTCACAGCTGGAGACAATTATCACTTAGATAAAAGCTGCCCTACAGGCCCTCACAGGAGGAGGAGGGGGAGGGAGAAGACAAAGACAATGGTTATTGGTTACTTAAAAGGGAACCTCAATTCCCAATTCCAACAGGAGATCAGGCAGTGCCTAGTTATGACCCTAAGTGGGACCCTGAAAATGACAAGGATGAGTGGAGTCATAACCATTTCATCCACTGCATTCTTGAAGGTCTAAGGAGAGCCAAGGTAAAAACTCTTAATTACTCCCAAGTCACAGCTGTACAGCAAGGACCCTTAGAAACTCCAGTAGCTTTCCTGCAGAGACTTAAGGATGCTTTACAAAAGCATACTAACATTATACCAGAGTCACAGGAAGAGGAAATCATCCTAAAAGATAAATTTCTAACACAGTCAACACCAGATATCTGTAAAAAGCTTCAGAAATTGGTGGCTGATGGGAGCAGAGATCTGGGCCAACTGGTCCGTGTAGCCATGTCTGCATACTATAACAGGGACTTAGAAAAAGAAAGGAAGGACCTGGAAAAGGAAAAGAGAAAGGATACGTGGCAGGAGGCACTGATCACAGCGCTCAGAGAGGCTCCCCCGGGGAAAAGTCCAAACCCGAGGACATGCTTTCAATGTGGACAGGCAGGCCATTTTAGGAGGGAGTGCCCCCAGAGAAAGCTACCTCCGGTACCCTGCCCCATTTGTCGGAGAAAACATTGGAAGGCACACTGTCCCTGGTTCTCAGGGGAACTGAGGTCAGAGCTTCCCATCCAGTGACGGGTCCTGGGGCCTCCCATACAGGCTTTGTAATCACTGTAAAAGCAGAAGAGCCCCAAATTAAGCACAAGGTCAGCCTCCTTATCAATACTGGAGCTAGCATCTCAGCTATTCCTTTCTCTCCGGTACCTAGGTCCTCTGAGAAAATTACTGTTCGAGGCATATCAGGCCAGCCTCTAGAGTATTATTTCACTCAGCATTTAGCCTGCTCCTGGGGAGATTTCCATTTCTGTCCCTCCTTTTTAATTGTCCCAGAAACCCCTACTCCTCTACTAGGGCAAGACCTTCTATCCAAATTGGGGGTACAGCTACTTTTACCCCCAGCAGAGTACATTTGCTTGCCCCTAATAGAGGAACAAGTAGACCCCACAGTGTGGACAGATGGACACACTGCGGGATGGGCACGAACAGCTGCCCCAGTCCTAATTCATCTCAAGGACCTCTCCTGGTTTCCCCATCAAAAACAATATCCTTTAAAGCCAGAAGTTAAGGAGGGGCTAATTCCTATAATCAAAGACTTAAAGAGACAGGGACTGCAAATAGAATGCTCCAGCCCATATAATACTCCTATTCTTGGTGTCAGGAAGGGACCTAACAAATGGAGGCTAGTCCAGGGTCTCCACCTGATCAATGAAGCAGTAGTGCCTCTCCACCCTATAGTTCCAAATCCCTATATGCTTTTAGCCCAAATACCTCCAGGTACTGCTTACTACTCTGTCCTGGACTTAAAGGAGCCTTCTTTTGCATTCCCTTACACCCTAAAAATCAACCCATCTTTGCCTTTGAGGACCCCACAAGAAAGTCTGGACAGGTCACTTGGACTGTCCTCCCCCAGAGATTCAGAGACAGTCCCCACCTCTTTGGGTTAGCTCTAACCCAAGACCTGGCAGAATGGCAATATCCACAAGCTACTCTGCTACAATATGTAGATGACCTCCTGCTCTGTGGGCCAAATGATCTTGTAATTTCACAAGCCACTGAGTCCTTACTAAACTTCTTAGCAGATAGAGGTTATAAAATCTCTAAAGAAAAAGTCCAATTGTGTCAGTCTAGGGTTACATATTTAGGTCTTGTCCTGGAGAAAGAAATGAGGTCTCTAAGAGAAGGTAAAATCTGTCCAATCCTGATGTTTCCTCTACCTAAAACTCTAAAGCAATTGAGGGTCTTTTGGAGGGTGACAGGATACTGTAGAATTTGGATCCTGGGATATGCAGACCTAGCATGGCCTTTATATCAAATCCTTAAGGAAGCACAGAAGGATACCCAGCCCTTTATTGAGTGGGATGACAAATCAGAAAATGCATTCCACAGGTTAAAGAAGGCTCTTATGACAGCTCCCGCCCTGGGTCTCCCAATGCAAGTTTCAATTATATGTCTATGAAAAGGGAGGACTTGCCTTAGGAGTGGTGACTCAACTCCAGGGCATCACTCCCCAGCCAGTAGGCTACTTAAGCAAAGAGTTAGATCAGGTAGCCAAGGGATGGCCAGGATGCCTCAGAGCAGTGGCTGCAGTAAACTTTCTAGTGCTTGAAGCTCAGAAACTTATCCTAAACCACCCCCTAACAGTTTATACTCCACACGACCTAGGGGAAATTTTAAACTCAAAAGGAGAACTTTGGCAATCTGACAGCCATATACTTAAATATCAGGCCCAGCTTCTGGGAGGGACAGAAATAATTTTAAGGACCTGTCAGAGCCTAAATCCTGTATCCCTTCTACCAGAGGCAGAGGGAAATCCTAAGCACTCGTGTGAGGAGGTACTTATGGAAAATTATGCTGCCCGACCTGACTTAACTGATCAGCCCTTAAAAAACCCAGATCTAGAATTATACACTGATGGCAGTTCCTTTGTCAAGAATGATGTCAGACATGCAGGGTTTGCAGTTGTGACAGAATTTGGCACCCTCAAATCAGGTCCTCTTCCTCCTAATACAAGTGCTCAATTGGCAGAATTAGTGGTCCTGACGGAAGCCCTAAGACTGTCAAAAGAACAGAGAGTCAACATCTATACAGATTCTAAGTATGTCTTCCTGATCCTGCATGCTCATGCAGCCATCTGGAAGGAAAGGGGAATGCTAACTACAACAGGTTCTCCCATTAAACATGCTCGTGACGTACTAGCCCTCCTAGATGCTGTTCTGTTGTCTAAAGAGTTCTCAGTGATTCATTGTATAGGTTACCAAAAAGGGGAAAAGATAGCAAAGGGAAACAAAGCTGCCGACGAGGTAGCTAAACGAGCAGCCATGCAGGAATATAGCTGGCCCTCTCCTCTGGGAGAGGACTCTCCTTCCCCCAGAGAGACCACACTGTCGGTCAGAGGAAAATAAGCAAGCCTCAGACCAAGAGTACCAATTAGATCACCGAGGCTGGTGGGTATCACCTGGAGAAAAGTTATGGCTCCCTGAGACACTCCAATGGAAAATTCTTAAGACTCTCCACCAACTCTACCATTTGGGCTTAGACAATACTTTGGTTTTGCTCAACAAAATGTTTGGGGGAACTAAATTAAGGGACACTGCCCAACAAGTTGTACAGGGATGTGAAACATGTCAAAAAATAATCCCAATAATAAAAGACTCCAGGGTGCCAGGAACACAAAGACAGGGATCCTATCCTGGAAAAGACTGGCAACTAGAATTTACCCATATGCCAGGGGGACCAAAGTCAAAACTACTGTTAGTATTTGTGGGTATGTTCACTGGGTGGGTGGAGGCTTTTCCTTGCAGTACAGAACGTGCTACGGAGGTGGTCTGAGTTCTAATCACAGAAATAATCCCTTACTTTGGCCTCCCCAAAAGCCTTCAAAGTGATAATGGGCCTGCATTTAAGGCAGAAGTAACTCAGGGACTCTCTAGAGCACTAGGCATAGAATACCACCTCCACTGTGCCTGGCGTCCCCAGTCATCTGGAAAGGTGAAAAAAACAAATGAACTTTAAAAAAGACACCTGGCTAAATCGGCCCAGGAAACCCACTCCCCCGTCCAAGCTCCTCCCTACTGCTCTCATCAGGCTCATAAACACTCCAGGCAAGCAGGGACTGACCCCTTTCGAATCTCTATATGGCAGGCCCTTCCTAACCAATGACCTCCTTCTTGACCAAGAAACAGCTCAGTTAATTTCCCACGTCACTCAACTTGCTAAATTCCCACAAACACTCTTGGAGATCAAACAAGCCACCCCCAGAGAGGATATAAAGGGACCCCCTCTCTTTTGCCCTGGTGACAGTCCTAATAAAGTCTCCAAATCCAGCCCGGGATTTAAATAACCCGCTCTGGGAGGGGCCATATCCAGTTATTCTGTCTACTCTGATGGCAGTGCAAGTGGCTGGCCTGGATTCCTGGATCCAACACTCAAGAGTCAAGAGATGGAATTCCTCTGTGAACATCACATCTCCACCTCCAGACCCAGAATTGGAGCCTGCCTCCTTCTCATGTGAACCTTTGGATGGATTAAAACTGCTGTTCAAAAAGAAAACACCTACAGATACAGCTAAGTCACCTTCATAAGTCTCCTTTATCCAAACCTCCTAATCAATCTTTTCATTCTGCTTAGAATTACTTTGGAAATAGGGTCCGCTCCCCCTAGCTAGACTAGAGTCCCCAAAAGACAGCATCAGCATGTTCCTTTTAGTTGCTAATTGCATTGCTATGGGGTTTGGTCTTCTGGGTACACTAGCACCCCCATATAGGAAGAGCTACAGCCCTTCATGGAAAACCAATGGGTTCTTAAATCTCTCTCAAGCATTTACCCTTCCAAAATCTCCACTGAAAGACTCCTGGGTTTGCTATGAGAGACCAACAGCCACTCACCTACTGGCATGGGTCCTATTAAATTTCACCCAGAGTCCCTTCCCTTCATTGATATTCAGGCCAGATAATTTCTTCTATGCCATGGTTCCTCTTACAGGGATCCTGTGGAAGAACCAGCCTACTATGTCTTACTCTTGGCTTGGGTTCATTTCTCAGATGAAAATTTGGAGCTTTAACATTTCTGTCTCAGACACCTATATGCCAGTTTGTCATTCATCACTAAAAGAACTAGGGCCTACATCCCAAAAAGACATTTTTGACTTCACCACCCATAAAGGTGACTATCATCTCACAGCCAGTTGGTGCTGTATGAATAACTGTAAGAGCCCCACTTTTATGAGTCCTGATATGCTTAGGGCTAATGCTTGTAATGGGAGCCTTGTCTCCAAGCTAAACGAGTCCTCAAACCTCACTGGTAAACTCTTATTGCATACTTATGACTTGCCACCACAGATGTATCTTAATGAAATATACGACGGGTTTAGGAAAGCTATATAACTACCTTTCCACCACCTGCGTCTCCATCTTTTACCAGCAGCCTTAATGTCTCTGACTACTTGTTTCCAGGAGACACCTCCCAGGCCGAGGCTAACAAAACCCAAGGTATCTTATGCCTTGAGGAAAGACATCTCTTTATAGGGAGGTCGTGGGAAAAGAACCAGGTATGGGGGCTGCCATGTCTACACCCAAACCATACTAGAGGAAATTGGGCAATTGCCCAAATAATACCTAATCCTGAACATATCTCTTTTTGGAATAATACTATAATACGACAAACTGAATTTTCCCAATGAACAGGAACAGCTTCCCATAGGGATAAAAGGGAGGTTACTTTAATAGTTTTAGGGATAACAGCTTTAGTTGCAGCCCCTGCTGGAATCAGTTATGGGGTGATTGCCAATCATGTAACTGCAAAAAACCTAACCAAAGTGGTAGAGGACACCTCAGACCAGGTAGACCTTGCTATTAAGGACATGAAAAGGTCTTTGTTGTCCCTTGTCTGTATGGTCATGGACCACCGCTTGGCCCTAGATTTTCTTTTGGCCAAACAAGGTGGGGTATGTGCCATTGCAAATACCTCCTGTTGCACATATATAAACACTTCAGGCATTGTAGTGAAACATGCAGATTACACTCTCCAACAAGCTAAATGGCTCTGGGAGCAATCTCTTGAAACTCCAGTTTCTACACAGGTATGGGAACAAATAAAATCCTGGCTTCCCTCCAGGACTTGGTTCCTACCCTTTCTGGGGCCTATAGTTGCCATTATTCTCTTGCTTGTGTTTGGGCCTTGCATTCTAATGTTACTTGGCAAGTTTGTTTCTTCTCGCCTAGAATCCATCAAACTACAAATGCCTCTGGTGGAGATGAAAACGACCTACTACCACGGTCCCCTTGACAACCCCTCTCATGGTCAGCTCTGATGCTGCGGGCCCCTCCATTGCCCCCTGTCATCAGGAATCAGTTACTGAACAGACTTCTTCATCCCTATCCCTAACAGTAGTTAGGGTGACCATTGAGAGGGGGGAATGAAGGACTAAAGGACAGACTGCAGGAGGTCCCAAAAGGTGTTAAGTGATCAAGGAGACACCTCTCCTTCCCAGGAAACCTCTGTCTGCACCTCAGAGACATCTCTGCCCCAGGCAATGCAAAAATAGGCTATAAAACCAACTCCCCACCCTGACCCACCGGGTCCCCCCGCCCCCCCGCATTCCTCAATATGTAGTCTTTCTCTTCTCTTCTCTATAAATAAAATCTTTCTGACCTCTGCTGTTGGAGTCCACCTATGCTTTCATCCTCAGAGGGGGCTCAAGAACCCTGAGCACCTGAAATTCCTGCGTGTGTCATCTGTGCATCAAAAATGTGGTATTTATACACAATGGAATTTACTCAGCCACAAAGAAGAATGAAATTTTGTCATTCACAAGTAAATGGATGGAAGTGGAGAACATCATCTTAAGCAAAGTTAGCCAGGCTCAGAAGGACAAGAGCCACATGTTCTCCCTCATAAGCAGATTATAAATATAAAACAAATGCAGCAATATTATTGGACACAGGCCATACTAAGGGGAAGCCACGCATGGGAGGGATAGGGCAAGGGAAGGAAACCAAAAACTTGAGTGTGGTTGATGTACTCACTGTACAGGAATGAATATAGATATCTTAAACTGGCTGGGGACTAGGAAGGACTGAAGAGGATTGATAGAGATGAACCAATTGGCCTTGTAATACATTTACGTATGGAAACAACACAAGGAATCTCTCTGTGTAGCTATCTTTATCTCAAACTAGCAAAACCATCATGTTTCTCTTACTATCTTTTATGTTTTTTCTACTACAAAATCAGAGAACAGGTTCTGTAGGGCAGGGGGGTGGCACCAGGAGGAGGGAGGCAGGTGGCAGGGAAAGGGGTAGGAGGATGAAGAATATGGTACGAATAATATATATATATGTATGTAAATGAAAAATGGTACCTGTTGAAACTGTTCCAGGAATCATGGTAGGGGGGATGTCAAGGGAGAGGGTTGAAGGAGAGCAGTGTTGGGGGGTGAATTTAAGTATGATGTATTTGATACATTGTAAGAACCTTTGTAAATGCTTCAATGTACCCCCACCCAGCACAATAAAAAAAATAAAACTTATGCTTAACGATGGGAAGGGAGGAACCAGGTGATGTCCATCCAATAATCAATGAGTGGGGAAGTGAGTGGGTGGTTCCCAGCCAGGTAAGGGCAGTCCCTGAGCCAAAGCATGGTTAATGTGAGATGTAATATTTTTCTGTGAGTCCCAAACTTTCCCTAATTTTAGTCTGTTAGGGTACAAATGTTAGGGTACCTTTGAGGCTTGCAGCCCACTCAGCCTGAAACCGGCCATGGCTAACATGACCCAAGCCACCACCTACTGGAACTAAGGGAGGTGGGATGGTTTCTGGGAACAGGGACTGTTTCTGGTTAATCTTGCTAAAACGGTATGTGAGTCAATGAGTTGAGACACCTGGTGTTTACCAAATTCCTGATAAATAATCTTCAAGTAATCTTGCCCCACCACCAGGATGTGGGTGATATCAGAAATATGTGACCCCAGGGACCATAAAAATTGCTGTGTGACCGTGACTAATGTCTAAAAAAATATAAAAGCAACCTGAATTTTGTATTCGGGGTCCGTGTTGAAACCCACTGCGTCGGGCGGATACCCGGACCCCAGCTGGCTGGAAATAAACCTCGCTTTGTGGCTTACATTATCATGAGTGTCTTTTTGTTCCTCTGAGGGGTGGTCAACTTTGGACCCCAACAAGTCTACCTAAAATTAGGAACCCCGATAACATTGTGAAAGCCTCTATTTGACCATATTTAATCTCTTTCAACTAGAAATTTCTAGAATGGTTTCTGAATCATGATTTTAAAGGGAATGTGAATGACTATTCTGCTTATAAATGGGGATTGGTGCTGATTTTAGTCAACTTGAGGAAAATAATTGAATGTGCTTAATTAGAACCTCTTATTCTGTGGAGCAATTCACTCTTGTTGAATGATAAGAAGTGATGTTTATAGGAAATTTATTAAGGCAACTGCTAGAAGGATATATGATAACTAACCATGGTATCTTCTAATATTAAAAAGCTTTACAAATGTCTCATTATACAATGAACACCAACAACTTAGGGGTTTGTGCCATAAGCAGAAATTCATAGATGTCTGCAGCCAATGAATGACAAAATTCCCCAATAAAATAAAAATGTGTATCCCATTATCTCAATTGCAAGCGTCTCATGATTTTAAGAGAGTATTTAAATTAAGGTAATAGTTGGAGATGTAAATCATTGTAGTGACCAATTTTCAGGTTATTCATCTTTTGACACATATCATTTTTTACCCCTTTTGACAGAAATAGAATTCAGCCTAGCTCTTAGAATAGAAAGTAGAAACTGACTTCAGAAACAATTGTTCCATTGTGTTTCAAAAGAGTGTTCCCTGTCATAACCCATCTTAAGTTTTTTTATTAGACTTTGCCATGGCAAGAGTAAAAGGAGAAGTATGGAGAAATGGACACAAGCAGGGTTTTTTCAACAATGAGAAACATAAGAAAAATCAGAGTGTCTCAACTTGTTAAAAGAAGAAAATATTCTATTGATTGTATTTATATTAAAATATAAGAAAAAAGTGATAAATCTGTAATGCTTTAATGCATAACAGAACATGACCCCATAAATTAACTTTGTACTACAGAAATGTTCCATTAAAACATGTATAAGTGAAAAAAAACTGACACAGTCAACTGAAATCCTTCCAATTCTCCTACTAAGAAAGACAAATGTTTTCTGGTATACTCCAGGCACCTGTGAGCTTTCAATCTGTCGAATATAATCTAGCTGAAGTCAGCAACCTGCACTGCTACTGCAGCTGCCCAGAGAGATTTTCCCAAGGGAAGCATGTCATCCCCACAGGAGGAAGTATCTGTCATAGTAAACTAGCCATTATGAATGCTCTTTGTGAACTAGAAAATCAAGTAAAAATTGATCTTTCAAATTAGTTTTTAAGCCACTAAAATACAACTTGACCTAAAATGTTACTATAGTATTTAATGTTTTTATCTGAGTCCTAAGCATATAGCACTGTGCTGAATTAAACTCAATAAATATAATATTTCTTAAGTAAATGAGCATATGAGTGAGCATATCACATAGATGAATATTTTTCAGCTAGTTTTGGAAATATAGGACAGTGCTTGAAATTTTAGCAATTTATGGAATTGTACACGTTATCCAGTGTCACTAGGGAGACCATGTAAAGTATGGTCTCCAAAACATTTTTATGGTAGCAAATGTTAGGTAAAAAAGGACTTCTGGAGTATGGTCTTCCTCATCTCACTCATTGTCTCCAAATCTATTACTAAAATATCAAGAGTTAAGATAAGAAAACGTAAATCACTTGTGACATGACCTCATTTATTAAATTCTTGACCTGTTAATAGACCATGCAGCATGTTTTGATGTGTTGCATGCATCCATCAAGAAGCAAACTTTAAAATGGAGTCAGGAATGCAAGGGCTTCATTTAATGAGAAAACGGAGATAACATCAGAAAAAGGTGAATTGGGGGAGGAAGGGAAACTCCACAGGGAAAGCTTTCAAAAGAATTTCAGGTCTGACACCTATGAAAGGAAGGGAGAGGAAACAGTCCCAAGGGAGAGACCATTATGCAGCTCTGACAGAGCCTCAATCAATCTAATGGGGAGCTCTGGAGCAAGCCTGTTAAAAGAGGACTGTGTTGTACAAAAAATGGCAGGTTCTAATACTCTCCACATACTCAGTTGCTGGCTGGGGCTAAAGGATGGGGTAATGTCTTCATTCAGCTTTCTAGTATTATAAACCAGTGAAAATCTCTGTAAGCTCTGGTTTGTGGTGATTCCCCAAACACCCACACATCCATCAGTATTTATTTCTTAAAAGTTGCTGGAATGTGGGTATGGGATATTTTCTCAAGGTTAATTCTGCTTGAGGAAGGGCATCCTTGTGATTTGATATGCTGGTTCTGTAATTCCCTGGTTCACCCTTTACAGATCTCATGGCACAGTCACCTAAGTGGATAGCCAGGGAATGTCAGTAATTAATATAGAACAATTAATACATGTATAAGAAAGATGCACACTTGTGTGTGTATATGTATGCTAGTGTGAACAGAAAGGTTCTCATAGAAATTTTTAAATAGACTTCACCTTGAACACAAAGTTCAATTTATATGGATATTGAATTTCCTGATTATATGTTGAAAAGAACTGATACCAAATTCATGTTTAGTAGGAAACTGCTGTACTTGATTAGTTATGTTTGCATACCAACCAGAGGTGGAGTAGTAGCACACATGCTGTATATTAGCAGTGGGGAGCAGGGAGAACAGGATTTTCAAAACTGACAGGAGTTATCTAAGGAAAAGTAAAATTCTTTCAGAATTCTCCCCTTAGTTTTAGCTTGGTCCAAGCTAAATGGATAGAGTTCTGAAAACTGTACTTCCAATTTATCCCCCCTCAAGCTATATCTATTCTAAGTTGTGGGGTCTGCAAAAGATTTCCTTTAGAAAATTTAAGATGTAGTTCCCTCCTTTACAATGAAAATAATAGAACAATATTTTGAAAATGGCTGAACTAGAAGATTCTGCATCTCTTCCAGCATGCCAGTACATACACCATTCTATCTGTGAACCTGGGAAGAAATGCCTGTGCTTTTTCTACTTGATTCATTCAATATAAGAATATTTAAAAATTTTATTTTACTTTTATATTAGCATACATTGATAGTACAAGGGGGTTTTGCTGTGATAATTTCATAGATACATGCAGTGCACTTTGAATAAGTTCATTCTCTCTCTTATATTACCTTTCCCTCCCTCTCTCCCCCCTTTTTCAAATAGCATTTGGTGGGTTTCATTATTCTATCTTCATATACATGTATATATACATGTATATATATATATATGTATGTACTTAAACAATTTTTATAACTCAAAGCAGTTATAGGCATATTACAGCAGTAACAGAGCTGCTACTGGCTCTCTTTTTTAAGAAGGATAAGGTCTGAGAGAAAAGAGAAAAGAATTGAAGGTGCATTTGGTGTGTGAGACCATGAAGAACATGCCAGCTGCTTCAGGAGCTGTGTGGGATAATTGAGCAGAACTGTTCAAGTGAACTACAACCTATTTTTCCCCTTGAGTTCTCAGGTGCTGCTACTGGAAGATCAAATTTGGAGACTCTAAATAGAAGAACTTTTATACTAACGTGATTAAACATAGCAGCTTGATATATGATTTATTTTTAAAACCTTAAGTGACTTCTCTATTCATTTGTAAACTGCAAGCTTCTCAGCACAGCATTTGGCTTATAATAAGTGATTTTTTAAATTTATTTCATGTATTTTTTAACTTCTTTTTTATTATTGTTGTGCTGGGTAAGGGTACATTGGAATACTTACAAAGGTTCTTACAATGTATCAAATATATCGTACTTGAATTCACTCCTTCCGCTGCTCTTTTTCACTCCCCCCTCCCCCATTCCTATAACAGTTTCAACAAGTATCATTTTTGCATACATGTGTATAAATTACTTTACATACATGTGTATAAATTACTTGAACCACATTCATCCTCCTAACCTTTTCCCTACACCTTCCCCCAGTATAATCTCCCACCCCCAGAACGTGTTCTGCCCTCCTGTTCTCTGATTTTGTAGAAGAAACTACATAAAAGATAATAAGAGAAACCTGGTATTTTAGTTTGAGAAAAGAGAGCTGTACAGGGAGATTCCTTGTATTGTTTTCATGCCTATATGTATTTCAGCCTCAATTTGTTCATCTCTACCACTCTTCTTCACTACTCCTTAGTCCCCTTCCCATAGTGGCCTCTGCCAGTTTAAGATTACTAAATTCATTCTTATACAGTAAGCACATCAACCACATTCAATTTTTTGGTTTCCTTCCCTTGTCCTATCCCTCCTGTGCACAGTCTCCCTTTAGTGTGACCTGTGTCCAATAATATTACTGCATTTGTTTTAGGTCTTTAATATGCATATGAGGGAGAATATGTGATTTTTGGTCTTCTGAGCCTGACTAACTTCACTTAAGATGTTCTCCAGTTCCACCCATTTACCTGCAAATGACAAAATTTCATTCTTCTTTGTGGCTGAGTAAAATTACATTGTATATAAATAACACATTTTCTTGACCCATTCTTCAGTGGTGAGGCATCCTGGCTGTTTCCATAGCTTAGCTATTGTGAATAGTGCTGCAATAAACACAGGTGTGCAGGTGCCTTTTTAGTAACCTGACTCACATTCCTTTGGGTATATCCCTAGGAGTGGGATTGCTGAATCATATGACAGATCTATGTTTAGTTTTTTAAGCAGCCTCCATATTGAATTCCATAGTGGTTGCACTAGCTTGCATTCCCACCAGCAGTGTACAAGGATTCCTTTTGCCCCACATCCTCGCCAACCCCTGTTGTTGATGGTGTTTTTGATGATAGCTACACTAACAGGGGTGAGGTGGAATCACAGTATGGTTTTGACTTGCATTTCCTTTATGTCCAGAAATGGTGAGCATTTTTCACGTGTTTTTTGGTCATTTGTATTTCTTCTTTTGCAAAAGTTCTGCTCAGTTAAGTTGCCCATTTCTTCATTGGGTCACTGTTTTTTTTGTTTTTAGATTTTGGAGTTCCCTGTATATTCTGGTTATCAGTTCTTGTCTGATGTACAGCTAGCAAAGATTTTCTCCCATTTTGTGGATGACCTCTTCAATTTAGAGGCCATTCCTTTCATTGTGCAGAAGCTTTTTAATGTCATGTAGTCTCACTTGTCAATCCTTTCTCTTAGTTGCTAAGCCACTTGAGTTCTACTGAGGAAGTCCTTGGCTATGCCTATTGCCTGCAGTGTATTCCCTGCTGTTTCCTCCTGTACTAGCTTCAAGGTTTCAGGTCTGATATTAAGGTCCTTTATCCACTTTGAGTTGATACTTGTACAGGGTGATAGGCATGGATCTAGTTTCAGTTTTCTGCAGGCAGATAACCACTTTTTCCAGCAACATTTGTTGAAGAGGATGTATCTATTCTCCATTGCATGTTTTTGGCAACTTTGTCAAAAATAAAGTGGGCATAGCTGTGTGAATTCATATCCAGTCCTCTATTCTGTTTCATTGGTCTTCATATCTGTTTTTGTGCCAGTACCATGCTGTTTTTTATTGCTATTGCTTTGTAATATAGTTTAAAGTTGGATATTGTGATACCTCCAGCATTGCTCTTTTTGCTGAGTATTGCCTTGGCTAGTCGCAGTCTCTTGTGCTTCCAAATGAACTTTAGGGTAGATTTTTCAATCTCTGTGATGAATATCATTGGGATTTTGATGGGACTTGCATTGACCATGTAGATTGCTTTTGGTAGTATGGTCATTTTCACTATGTTGATTCTGCCAATCCATGAACATGGGAGATCTTTCCACCTTCTGTAGTCTTCTTCAATTTCTTTCCTTAGTGGTTTGTAGTTCTCCTTGTAGAGGTCATTCCCATCCTTTGTTATGTTTCTTCCTAGGTATTTGATTTTTTTGAGGCTATTGTAAATGTATTTGTTTTCCTACATTCTTTCTCAATCTGCTCATTGTTTGTGAATAGAAAGGTTACTAATTTTTGTAAGTTGATTTTGTATTCTGCTACTTTGCTGAAGATGCTTATGGTGTCTAGGAGTTTTGGGGTGAAGTTTTTCAGGTTTTTAAAGTGTAAAGATCATGTCATCTGTGAATAAGGATAGTTTGACTATTTCTTTACCTATTTGTATTCCTTTTATTTCTTCTTCTTGCCTTATTGCTATGGCTAGGAATTTTATGAAGCCAGTATTACACTCATCCCAAGACCAAAAAAGGACACATCCAAAAGAGAGAGCTACAGGCTAATCTCTTTAATGAGTATTGATGCAAAAATCCTCAATAAAATTATGGCAAACCAAATCCAACAACATATAGGAAAGATCATACACCATGACCAAGTCAGCTTCATTCCAGGGATTCAGGGATGGTTCAACATATGCAATTCATTAAATGTAATACAGCACATTAACAGAAGCAAAGACAAAAAACACTTAATCATCTCAATAGACACAGAAAGAGCCTTCAACACCATTTCATGATAAAATCTCTGAGTAAACTAGGAATAGAAGGAATGTACCTCAACATTATAATGGCTATATGTGACAAACTTAGAGCCAACATCATACTTAATGCGGAAAAACTGAAAACATTTTCCCTAAACTCAGGAATGAGACAAGGGTACCCACTCTCCCCACTCCTATTCAACATAGTTCTGGAATAAGTAATAGTTTTGAGTGAATGAGAGAATAAAGGATGACTACATTAATTGTCATTCAGTGCATCTCAGTAGAAATCACATTCATTCTTTAAGGGCCAGCTATTTCCCTTGAAACTGTGTTTCAGGTGGACGCTCACTAAACTCCATACACATTACACAGGTAAAAGGAGATTGAATTAGAATTTAGAATGCATAGCTTCACGTTCTGAGTGTTAGGTATTATTAGGTCAAAGTCTTACCTCTACCTTCCTCTTGATTCTTAGTTCTAACTTTGAACATGTGATATGCTATAGCAAATAGGATGCAATGAGAGGCTTGGAAGAGCACTTGTCTGTTTGTTCTCATTATGTTGTTCTTCAGCAATTGTTCAGAGAACACGCCCATGTTCATGAGCTGGAAGATAAAAGACACTACTATAGAACTAAATATCTAGAGTCACTCTAGACAAGGCAATCCTAGTTAGCCACCAGTCAACCAAACTCTATTTGTATGAGTCAGTCCAGCTGAGAATGATGGCGTTCTTGAGCTAACATCCAAGATATGTAATCAAAAGATGTTTGCATCTGTATGTTAGCAAAGTGTTGTGGCTGTTTTTTATTCAGCATTGCTGTAGAAATAGATTTCTAATACAATCCAGTTCAAGATTACTACTTGTGGTACCCCAAGAAACCCTTTTACTATTGTGAGTCTCATTTTATCTAGTTGTGAAATATAAATAATACTTTTCCTTCTTGCTTCATCAATTTATTGTTGTATAGATCAAAATAGATAACCCAATATGTGGAAGTTCTCTTCAAAATCTTAAAGTGTGCTCCAAATTTGATTTATTATTATTTATTTTATTGCATAACATTGACCATGTAGTCCTACATCCCTATTTATTCAGTGATGATCAGAAGCTTCTCTTAATACCTTGTACATGTCCATGATATTTCTCTCTCTCTTATCTGACAGGTGGCAAATTATGTGCATAAGTGTACCCTTTCAGCAGAAGTAAGTCACAGCTGTGGAATATTTCCATCTTCTGAGAATCAATGATGTTTTACCATATGTTGGAATTGTTGCCAATGTCAGGCTTTGAATAATGATCTGTTCATCAGGCATTGGTATTTTTTCAATAATTCCATCTGGATCCACTTTGACCAATATTTTCCAAACATTGTTTCATAAAGGTTTCCTTTCATTATTTTTGGATGTCAACAAATGACCAATGCCAATCAGAACTCCTGGTCTGTATGAGAATAATCCATCCCTGAATTAATAACAATGTAGCACTAAACAAAGAATACCAGTGTTTCCATTAGTCATTTAAGCACACTCTTGGATTCAGGTCCTGCTAGCAATTGCTTTTAAAAATTGAAACAAATGAAAGTAATTTAAATCCCTCAGGCTGTGATGTGGCTCAAGTGGTAGAACACCTGTCTAAATCCCTCAAAAATCTTCATAATTGCATCCAAACAACTCTGGGGATTCAGAATGTTTGATCTGTTACGCTTGCCTCCCAGCTGGTGGTGCTATTTGGGGAGATAGTAGAAACTTCTGTGGTGGGGCCTAGCTGCAGAAAGTAGGTCTTAGGAGTGGGTTCTTTGAGGGTTGTAGCTGGTTCCTGGCCCCCTCCTGTTGCTCTGCTTCCTGTCTGCCATGAGGTAATTAGCCATCTCTTCCACATGCTCCTGCTGCCATGAAATTCTTCCTTACCATGGGCCCAAAAACATGGAGTCATGTGACCATGGACTGAACCCTCTGAAATTGTGAGCCAAAATAAATCATTGCATCTTTAAGTTGTTTATGTTAAAGATGAGACAAGTAACTAATAGAGAAATCTGATATCCTAGAAGTGGAATCATTGCTGTGACTACCTGTCAATGTGGTTCTTAAGAATTTGGAAACAGTCTGTGAGAACAATTTGGAAGAGTTTGAAAAATCAGTATAGAAAAAGCCTAAGATGCTATAAGAAGAGCTTAATGGACAATTTTGGTGAGTGCTCAGAAGGCAGAATGCTAACAGAAACACAGAGATTAAAAACTGTGTTTGTAAGGTTTCAGGTAGAAATGAGGCCTCTATTGGGAATTGGACTAGAGGTTATAATGGCAAAAATTTTGTCTAATTTTGACACTATCCTGAGACTTTGAGTGAGACTGAACTTAAAAGTAATGGACTAATTTGGCAGAGGAAATTTTGAGACAGCATAACATTCAACCTGTGGCATGGATATTGCTGGCTGTTTTTAGCCAGGTTTATAGTAAGGATATGGAGCATAAAACAGAATAGAATATTTGAAAAATGTGCAGTTTGGTCAGAAAAGGAGCATGATTAAAATTACCAACGAGGAATGTGGTTGTTAAAGAGATTAGCGGGATTAAAAGAAATCAAGTGGAGGAAGGGCAAGATGGCAGATTACAAGCATCCATTATTTTGAGTTTGTCAGTAAGAAGAGTCAGGTAACATAGGAAATATATTCAAAAATATATTTGAAGAGAGAAAGAGGAAGAGCATCAGAAATCACAAAAGAGGTAGCAGGACAGAAGAAAAGCACAGAGAAACGGAGGTAACAGAAAAAAACAACAAACACCTCCAAGGCTGGCCTCCTCAAGAAGGGAAGGGGAAGGTAAGCCAGAAGGCCTTGGCAGCAGAGTGGCAATTCTAGCTGCAAGATAAGTTCACACCTCCCACAAGTTTAAACCCAGTGTGGGAATTTAGTGAGACAATAACTGCTGGGGCAGGGAAGGGGAAGCTATTTGAAGACATTCTGCTATTCTCCTTACCTCAGAGAGTTATAGCAAGATGCTATCTTCAAAGAGAGCCTATTGTTTGAGATTGAGATACTCTGGAGGCTAGAAAATAAGGAACAATCACAGCTCAGGGACTCTTGAAACAAATGGCCTGCTACAGTATCTAGGTGAAAGATGGCCACAAGAGGGAGAGGAAGTGGTCTGATAGTTGTCCTGCAGAGAAGTTTAAGCCATACAAAACTCTGGCAGCAAAGGGAGCTGCAGTTAGAGGCTTGGACCTCCTTGGGAAAGATCAAGGCCCAATGTTCAAGGGTCACATCAGAAACAAAGCACCAAACCTGTGGCTGACAGTATTTGCCTTTGAGACCTGCCTTCTAGCTGCATGTGTTGGTTGCTAGGCAGGTCTGAGGGCCTTGATGTGAGACACTTCAAACCACTTGATTCCCACAGCCTCCTCCTTCACACAGGGAGAATTATGGCAAACAGTCAGAGAGCAATAAAGCCCACCTCCAGGACCTGCATCCTGGTGCGTGTTTGCTGCCAGGAAGATCTGAGGACCCTGAACTCAGACCTTCTGAATATAGTCACAAAAAAGAATGAAATTATGCTGTTTTCAGGAAAATGGAAGCAATTAGATATCAACATGCTACCTGCAATAAGCCAGACTGAAAAAGACAAATATCATATGCAGATTCTAGACCTGAAAAAAATGAATGACATGATTATAATATGAGGGGACCATTTGGGGGTGAGAACTACCCTGGGTGAGGGGAGAGGGTAAAAGGAGAGGGTGAAGTGTGGTGAATATAATTGAA
Organism: Castor canadensis; assembly: GCF_047511655.1. Lineage (NCBI taxonomy): Eukaryota > Metazoa > Chordata > Mammalia > Rodentia > Castoridae > Castor > Castor canadensis. Next base: position 115,810,520 of record NC_133405.1, read on the forward strand.
GTAATTCATGTGTATTTATGAAACATATGGTTTCATAACATGTTTCAATGAAACTCTGAAATTGTTTAAAAGGGGGATAGTAGGGAAAAGAGAGAGTAATAGAGGGGCTGAATTTTATCAACAAACATTATACACATGCATGAAAATATCTCAATAAAATCCTTTTGTACAATTGATACATGCTAATGAAAAACAAAAGAAAAAATAATTCAAGTACTTTGCACTGGGATTTTAAGAAAGATGCATTGAGAGCATCTCAGAAATTAGCCTGACCTCATCCATCACAGGATCATGGTACAAAGGTTTTAATTCAATTGAAAGACTTGAAGAAGATCTCCAGAGAATTCTGCATACACAGGTTTGCCTAGGGAAATGTTTCCCCCTATTGAACTCTCCAGGTACTCAGAAGCCACTACAGCCATGGTGCCAGGGGACCTAGGTACTGCTGGAGCTGGTGGCAGACTTTGGTATTGACCATGAGATACAGGTCCTTTGAAGGTTATTCCTGGTCCCTGATCCCTTTCTTTCTATCTGCCTCTTCCTCCCCTTGCTCCCACTGACATGGTGTTCAGGCCCAGAAACATGAAACCAAGTGACCATGAACTGAGTTCTCAGAAACTGTTAGCCAAAATAAATTGCTCCTCCCTTAAGTTGTTTATCTGGAAATTTTGTCACAACATTGAGAATTACTAAGATAGGATCCAAAGCTATTGATGCAATTTTTACTGTCTCCTTTTGGGATTACACAGTAGAGTTTTTACATATTTTTAAAAGGAAAATAGAATCACTGGATTTTAGACCTATAAGGAATTTTGGAAACCCACACTATGTACATAAAGAGACTAATGTCCTAAGTTGTTGCATGCTATTGGAAAATTTATGCCCTTAGCGAGAGAAGCAGTCAGAATTGTAACACAGGTCCTCTAGTTTGTTCTACTATAAAAATGTCATTTTTGAGGTACTAGAGATAGGTCTTAAGGCTCTTTCTAAAGCCTAAACTGTTAGGTGATATCCTGCTACTTTAGAAATTAATTTACTAAATTAGAATCTCTAGTTATTGAAAAAGAAATACAAAATAAAATCAGTAAATATTCATGGACTATATATCATATTAGACTTTTAGCCACCGAGTTCCTTCAGAATGAATAAAAGATCTGATTTCTATAACTGTAAACAATGCTAATTTTTCAGACTTTTTTTTTTGTTTTCATCGAATAGTTCAGTGTTTTCTTGAATATCATTAAGTTACCTTCTACTCCCACTCTCTCAAAATATATGCCAGCTCTGTCTTTAGTTTGATTATCCTGCTATATGCATTTTCTCATCTCTTCCTATGTTCTGTCACCCTTTCTTCCCTAAGGAAATTTCTCACAATTTTCTCTCTGGCAAATACTATCTCTTGAAGTTCCATCAAGCATTCCCAACAATCTGCTAAACACAAATAGCTGGAATATCTGTAAGCTTTGATTAATTGCTTTCTTTTGCTCCCTAGATTTGATCTACTGAAAATTGATTTGAGACCATTTCAGCACATTCTGTACTACATAGTCACCTCCTCAAATCTAAGTAATAAAGCATTCCAACATAATTTTTCTATCTCTGATCTTTCTATCCTGTACCTGTTATAAACTTTTCTTCCACATTAATCTTAGCAAAGTAGTACATTCCAACTTAATGATCTGCCACTGATGGCTAAATTGATGCATTTCCTTTCTCTAGGTCTAAAGTAAAGGAGTTAAGTCACCAATTTCCTGGCCTTGACATCTCTGCCACCATATTTACTACTGATCCAAAAGAGTAACTCATTACTTCAGTTATTCTATGTTAGGATTGGCAAACTGTGACCTGGTCAAATTCACCTTGCTAAACCAAAAAAAATTTTTTTTGTGGAGTACAGAGTTATTTTTACATTACTAAGTGATTGAAATTATACCAAAGGAATGACGATATTTTACCACATGTAAAAATTATGGAAAACTCAAATTTCTGTGTTCATTAAAAATCTTTATTGGAACATAGTCATATGCTTTTGTTTACCTATTGTGAAGTGCTTTTGAACTTTAATGGCAGAGATGACTAGCTGCAACAGAGATCATGTGGCTCTCAAAGTAAAAAAGTATTTGCCATCTGACCTTTTAGAGAAAAAGTCTGCAACTCCATGACTATAGGCCATTTTCTGAAATGTACCTCTATGTCCATGTTCATACCATTGTCTTTATTAAGAAAAAGTATCCCAAATTTTTTCCAGAGTGGTTGTACTAGTTTACATTCCCACCAACAGTGTAAGAGGGTTCCTTTTTCCCTGCATCTTCGCCAATACCTGTTGTGCGTAGTGCTGCTAATGATGGCTATTCTAACAGGGGTGAGGTGGAGTCTTAGTGTGGTTTTAATTTGCATTTACTTTATTGCTAGAGATGGTGAGCATTTTTTCATGTGTTTTTTGGCCATTTGAATTTCTTCTTTTGAGAAACTTCTGTTTAGTTCACTTGCCCATTTCTTTATTGGTTCATTAGTTTTGGGAGAATTTAGTTTTTTAAGTTCCCTATATATTCTGGTTATCAGTCCTTTGTCTGATGTGTAGCTGGCAAATATTTTCTCCCACTCTGTGGGTATTCTCTTCAGTTTAGAGACCATTTCTTTTGATGAACAGAAGCTTTTTAGTTTTATGAAGTCCCATTTATCTATGCAATCTCTTAGTTGCTGTGCTGCTGAGGTTTCATTGAGAAAGTTCTTACCTATATCTACTAACTCCAGAGTATTTCCTACTCTTTCCTGTATCAACTTTATCCATTTGATCCAGCAATACCACTCTTGGGGATATACCCAAAAGACTGTGACACAGTTTACTCCAGAGGGACCTGCACACCCGTGTTTATTGCGGCACTATTCACAATAGCCAAGTTATGGAAACAGACAAGATACCCCACCACTGACGAATGGATTAAGAAAATGTGGTATCTATACACAATGGAATTTTATGCAGTCATGAAGAAGAACGAAATGTTATCATTCACTGGTAAATGGATGGAATTGGAGAACATCATTCTGAGTGAGGTTAGCCTAGCCCAAAAGACCAAAAATTGTATGTTCTCCTTCATATGTGGACATTAGATCAAGGGCAAACACAACAAGGGGATTGGACTTTGAGCACATGATAAAAGCGAGAGCACACAAAGGAGGGGTGAGGATAGGTAAGACACTTAAAAAATTAGCTAGCATTTGTTGCCCTTAACGCAGAGAAACTAAAGCAGATACCTTAAAAGCAACTGAGGCCAATAGGAAAAGGGGATCAGGAACTGGAGAAAAGGTTAGATCAAAAAGAATTAACATAGAAGGTAACACACACACACAGGAAATTAATGTGAGTCAACTCCCTGTATAGCTATCCTTATCTCAACCAACAAAAACACTTTTCCTTCCTATTATTGCTTATACTCTCTCTTCAACAAAATTAGAGATAAGGGCAAAATAGTTTCTGCCATGTATTGGGGGGGGAGGGAGGGGGTGGAGTTGGTGGTAAGGGAGGGGGTGGGGGCAGTGGGGAGAAATGACCCAAGCCTTGTATGCACATATGAATAATAAAACAATAAAAAAGTATATTTTGAAGAAATATTTTTAAAAACAGAAAAAAAAAAGTATCCCAAACTTAGAGATATGAATGACTTGAGAGAGGATGACTACATGTTATTTTAACATCACACTTACAGGCACACTCATGAATTATTTAACTTCCTGGAAAGACTTACCTTTGCTTGATTTACACTTACTGGTCATGGTGAAGATATGAAGTTGCATGTTAACTTATGTATTTCTAGTTAGGAGAAAAGCCTACTCCAAATGACACAGTTTCATTGCCATGTAGGATATTAATTTTTCATCTATTAGTAAATTAATTTTGACATTCATCTGACATATCGATTATTTAAATCTGTATTTTTTAACATCTCATTTGAACTATTTTTATCACCCTAGTTATCTCTTATTATTGTTAAACTTTTGACACATTCTCATTTCATATTTGTTATAAGTATCATATGTTTAAAGTTTTAAAAGTTATACTTTGGCAGGATTTGTAATTTTCTCTGCATATACCAAATCTTAATCTCCATGTTCTGTGTCAAATAGTACCTAATAGTGCCTTTGTTGATCAAACTAGTTTAATTTTATCACTTTCACAGTATTTATCCTGTTAGTGGTCATAAAATTTCCTTTATACATATTAAGATCCTTAACATCAGTGAGTATATATTTTTAAAAAGAATCAGTAATCAAAAATACCTTGGTTATCATAAGAACTAAACAATGTTTACTAGCTGAATGAGCTCAAAATGAATTTAAAAGAGAGATTGTTGTAAAAACAGTGATAGCAATAGAAACCAATGAAAAAAGCCCACCAAAATGCCATTTTTATACTAGAAGGGATAAAGCAGGTAAGTTAGTGCAGGTTAAAATATAGAGCATTAAAATATGTATTTGACATAAAGTTAAGTAGAAAATGAGATAAAGAAGTGAAGTATCACTATGTTGAAGTGAACTAAGACATTGACAAATTGCCTGTATTTATAGTATGTGAATTTCCCCTCTTAAATGTTAGCAAGAGCCTTGTATATGATAAGGCAGAATTCATCCATGTAAATATAATTACCAGCTTCTTGTATCCTGAACATTGATGGAGCACATTCCCAATCTGCAATAAGCATTGAGGGGTAAAATGTTTTCTGTCCTCATTTCTCCTTTGTTTAGAGGTTAATTGCTGCAAAATGATTGTGTTGAAGTGATTAATGTCTACATAAAGGTCCATTAAGACCATAATCAAATCCATGGCCTAACTATACTTTCTGATTATCATTCATGTTTAGATCTAAAATATTCTAATATTTACTTAAGTACACAACACATTCTAAACTATATATTAAGTGGATTTACATATACATTATTTTTTTTAAAATTAAGCTGTGCTCAATTTGGCAGCACATATACTAAAATTTGAATAATACAGAAAAGAGTAAAATGGCCCCTGTGCAAGGATGACATGAAAATTCATGAAGCATTTCATATTTTTTATTAACATATATGCACCAAGTGTTGGTGCACCCAATTTCATTAAACAAACACTTTTAGACTTATAAGCACTGATACGTCCCAACACAATGACGTGGGGAATTTCAATACCCTATTCTCACCAATAGATAGGTGATCCAGACAAAAAAATAAACAGCAAAACCTTGGAAATAATAGACACTATAGACCAAATAGACATCTGAGGAATATTTCATCCAGCAACTGTAAGATATTCTTCTTATAGCCCGTGGAAGTTTGTCTAAAATAGATCACATGTTAGGACTGGAAGCAAGCTTTAACAAATATAAGAAAATTGAAAAAATCCCCTGTATTCTGTCAAAATGGAATAAAATTAGAAATCAATGATGAAAGATACTACAGTAAATGTTCAGACACACAGAGACTGAACAATACATTGACTAACAATCAGTGAGTCATTAAAGAAATAAGGCAGGAAATCAAAAAGTTCCTAGAATCTAAAGAAAATGAAAACACATCCTACCAGAAACTTGTAATATAGCAAACTCAGTGTTAAGAGAACATTTTGTAGCTATATATGCCTACATAAAAGATGGAGCAATCTTAAATAAATAACCTAATGATGCATCTCAATCTCTTAGAAAGCAAGAACAAGTCAAACCCAAAATCAGTAGGTAGAAAGAAATAACAAAGATTAGGCAGATATTAATGAAATGGAGATTGAAAAACAGTACAAAGAATCAATGAAACAAAAGTTGGTTTTTGAAAAGATAAATAAGATGAATAAACTCTTAGCTAAACTAACCAAAAGGAAAGAAGATCTCAATCAATAAAATTAGAGATGAAGCAAGGGATATCACAACTAATTGCAATGAAATCCAGAGGATAATTAGGGAATACTTCAAAAATTTACATTTCAACAAACTGAAAAGTCTGGAAAAATCTAAATAGAAAATTCTAGAAAAATGTCTAGATTCATTTAACCTACTAAAATTGAAACAAGATGATGTAAACCACTTAAGCAGACCTATAATAAACAATGGTTTTGAAGCAGTAATGAAGAGTTTCTCCACAAAGAAAAGCTCAGAACCTGATGGATTAACTGCTGACCTTTAAAGAAGAAATAAAACCTATGCTCCTCAACTATTCCATAAAATAGGAAGACCATAAAGGAAATGCAAATCAAAACCACATTAAGATTCCACCTTAGCAAGCAAGAATAGCAAGAACACAAATGACAACAAATGTTGGTAAGGATGCAGGAAAAGGAACTCTCATACACTGCTGGTGGGAATATAAGTTAGTATAACCACTATAGAAAACAGTATGGAGTTTTCTTAAAAATCTGAACATAATCTGCCATATGATCCAGCAATCCCACTCCTAGGGATATACCCAAAGGAATGTGACTCAGGTTACTGCAGAGGCACTTGCACACCCATGTTCATTGCAACACTATTCACTATTCAATAGCCAAGTTATGGAAACAGCCAAGATGCCCCACTACTGATGAATGGATTAAGAAAATGTGGTATTTATACACAATGGAATTTTACTCAGCCATGAAGATGAATGAAATTTTGTCATTCGCAAGTAAATGGATGGAACTGGAGAACATCATCTTAAGCGAAGTTAGTCAGGCTCAGGAGACCAAAAGCCACATATTCTCTCACATGTGGAATTTAGACTTGGCACAAATGCAGCAATATTATGAAACACTGGTCACACTAATGGGAGGTCACCCACAGGAGATGTAGGGAAACTAAGAACTTGAATAGAGTTCATATATTCGCTATAAGCACATGAATATAGCAATCTTAAACTTACTGAAGCCACCATAAGAAAGGAAGGAACTAAGGTAGAATGAAGAAAATTAGAGAAGATAAACCACTGGGGTTATAATACATAAATACATAGAAATATCGCAAGAAAATGCACTGTGAAACTACCTTTATCTCAAACAAGCTAAAATGTTATGCTTTTCATTTTTTCTTTTCTTTTTTTTCTTTTACAAAATTGGAGAACAGAAGGGCGAAACAAGTTCTGGCCAGGGGGTGGGGAGGGCTAGCCCCAGTGGGAGAGGGGAGATGTTGGGGAAAGGGAATAGGAAAGTGAATACAATGCAAAAAATGTGTACACATGTATGTAAATGCAAAAATGACACCTGTTGAAACTACTCCAGGAATCCAGAGAGGGGAGATAAAGGAGAAGGAAAATAGTAGAGGAGGTGAATTCATTTATGATATATTTGATATATTATAAGAACCTGTGTAAATGCCACAATGTACCTCCACCTATCATAACAATAAAGGAAAAAGAAATAGTAAAAAATAAAAAGATAAAACTAACAGTAATAATGGGACTTGAGTGCAAAAGGGACACTGTTGGAGTGGTTCAACAAGACAGGGAGGAGAAATGAAAAGGTTAAAGGGAGGGGTGAAAAGGATCAAAGTATGTTACATACTTTTGGATATAGCATAAAGAAACCTATCAAATATTGTTTTAAAAAGAGAGAAGAGGTTATAGAAATATAATAGAGGAGATGAGCTTGCTCAAAATATATTGAATACTTATATGGAATTTTTCACATGAACCCCCCCCCTTATACTATTAATGAATTCTAAATTTTAAAAAGTGGAAAAGACAAGCATGCACAGAAACAAAATTATCCATAATCTTACCTCTAAAACTGTTCTCAAAAAGGTCAGTTCAAGAAGAATGAACTTAGAATGTAACACATATGTACATGAAAGCAATACGAGGAATCTCCCTATATAGCTATCCTTATTTCAACCAGCAAAAACCTGTTGTCCTTCTTATTATTGTTTATACTCTCTCTTCAACAAAATTAGAGATAAGGGCAAAACAGTTTCTGCCTGGAAGTGAGGGGGTGGGGGGAGAGGGAGGGGGTGGGGGTAAGGGGGAGAAATAATCCAAATATTGTATGCACATATGAATAAATGAAAAATAAATAAATAAATATTAAAGTTTAAAGAAATAAATAAAACTGTTCTCAATTAATTTTCATTGATGAGCCTTTGATGTAGGCCTTATTATCTGTACTTTGTCAATACTGAATCTGAGATACCTAGAGGCTCCAAATTTCATTAAGTTTCTTTTCTTGAATTCACGATTATGATGCTAGAAACATAATATTTGAGAATTCACTTGGGTCAAACTGCAGAAAAGACAAGCTATGAGATTTTAAGGAAGTTTGCTATCAGAAACTCCATTCTCCTTATTCAGCATTGATGTATGCAACAATGTATGTATATACCTTGATGTATGCAACTTTCTAAGATACTCCTGAATGGCTTGTAAGTCCTGATGTTTATAATCTTGAATAACCCTTTTGGGTTTGGGCCTTACACAGTGACCTGCTTTTAATGAATAGAAAATATAAATAGTGATACAATGTCATTTACATGTTTAGTTTGTAGACTATTGGCTTACTTCTTTCTGGCAATTTCTGCCTTTTTCTCTTTTCATCACAGTTACCTCACCCCTAAAATCATGTATGCAAGCTTGGAAGCAGATCTTTTCCCAGTTGAGCCTTCATATGACATTATAGCCCCCATCAACACATTGATGTAATATAGTGATAGGCCCTGAAGCAGAGGTCTCATATAAATTCTGTCTAGATTCCACAGAAACTGTGACATGATTGAGTATTATTTTAAGTCTTGAAGTAATTCATTCTAAAGCAACAAATAGCTAATACATCCTCCTCATACACAAACTTGTTGACACTCCTAGTCCTTTACTCAGAATAGTTGGCCTTCAGATTCATCTCCTTCTTATAGTTATTTCATAAAATAATGGAATAATTTACTTAAACAAAGATGTTAATATTTGATAAGTCATACTTCGTCTAAGGTATTTGTATTTTAATTAAACATGTACTTTTACATTAAATAATTGAATGTGTAAGGTTAGAATTTTAGGCATTACTTAGCCAAGTGAACAATAGATTTTTATCTTTTTCTGTCTGAGGGTCAAGTTGTAGTAGGATGGGTGGTGCCTCATAGAAATGGATTTCTCCTAAAAAATAGAGGGTTTGGTTGCTCTAATGTTCAAATAATATCATTGCGGACACTCTCATTCTCTGTGTTTGAGGTATCATGGGTTAGTTCCACTGGGAATACTGAAGGCTATGAGCCAAATATAGGCTGAAGGCATACCAAAATTGGAGTCTTTACTTCCTTACAAGATCTTAATGTTATCTTTGGAAGCCCCTAATGATGCCGAAGCACAAATCACAATGAAAAATTATTTCTGTTTGGCCAACAAAAATTTTTTGAACCTTCTGGCTATCTTTGAATTCATGCTACTAACACAAAATAGTAATTCAAATTTATTTTATTTTCTATTTTATATGATTACAAAACTGTGATGTTGACTTATTTAAAATATATCAAAAAGTATAGTTAAGAATTTTGAAATTGAAAGTATATTACTTAATCCAAAAGGGACACTATAGTGATTCAAAACTTTATTTTACTGAGTTAATGTTGATTTGAGTGCACATTGAAAATATAAATACATTTAACAAATTTAGTGAAATTTAGGAATTGGAAAATACATGTATTTTCATAAATAATGCAAATGATAATCAGTCTGGTTCTGAGAAATGACATTAATATTTGTATAAGGCACAATATATAACTGATATTAAAAATTCAATCACTCTTTAGAAATCATGTCTAACATCAGAAAAATACATGCATTGATATTCATCAGAGATTGATGCAAAATATTAATACTGTGTTTTCCATGATGTGAAGTTGTCGATGATATTTCCCACACTCTTCTGAAATTCAAGATTACATTGTGATCAGTTGTAATGTAAGCTGTGATATACTACTCAGAGTCCCCATTCAGTTCTGAAGTATTTAATTCCTTAGTATCTGGAAATACTGCCTGAAAATAGCTCTCAGGTTATATCCCTCTCAGATAATTGCCCCAATCTGGAATGAGCTATCTCACCTGATTTCAAAACCTCTCTACAGAGGCAACCTGCACCCAGTGACTAGCCTATATAGGACTAGAAATGACTGGCACCTTTGCTACAACATGAAACAATTCTTTTGGTGGTACTGGGATTTGAACTCAGGGTCTTGCAGTAGCTAGGTAGATACACTACCATTTGGCCTTTTTATACTTTAGTTATTTTCTGGATAGGGTCTCACATTTTTGCCCAGGTCAGTTCTGGACTGTGATCTTCCTACCTGGGGTTACAATCATGTACTACCATGCTCAGCTTGCTGGCAGAGGTAGAACCTTGCTAATTTTTTGCCCATACTGGCTTGAATTGTGACCCTACTGATCTATGCCTCTTGAGTAGCTGGAATTACAGGTGTGCACTATTATGCCAGCACAATATGGAACAATCCTACAGGACCATTTTACCTTTACAGCTCCCCATAGGTATCAGCTATTTTGGAAATGCATCACAATTCAACCTTTTCCGCTGCCCAATCCTTCATTTTTCCCTTACTTTCTACAAGTGTTGATTCCAAGAACACCCCCTAATAAATTTTCTTCATATTACTCTCCATTTCAGAGTCTGCACTCTGCAGAACCCAATCTACTACATATTACCTAATATGATTTGAGCAGAAGGCATGACGGTCACTTCTATGCTAGTTCTGTTGAGAATCAGGAAAGCATTCTCCACACTCTTTCCCTCCATTTGCCACCTGGTTGCAGAGAGACTCTGAAGCCTTAGTAGCTGGTAGAACCACAAGATGGAAGTAACATTTTCCCTGTAGAAGTCTTTGAAATGACCTAAGACATTAGCATTAGAGTGTTAAGAGAGAGAAAGAAAAAACTTCTTTTGAACTTAACCACTGAAATTTTGAGATTTGTTTGTTTCATCATCTAGCATGATCTATATTACTCAAAAAATATAGAAATTGGTTCATTGAAGTCAGGTGCTACTGTCAACACAAATACGTGCCATTAGCTTCGTGGATAAATGCATTATGTTGCAGGAGGTGATACTTGAAGCTAGAAAGAAGGAGCCTCACACAATACAGTGACAAATAATTTGGTGAAAATGTTGCTGTGATGCCTCAGAAGGAAGATTAGGCCTCTCCTATTCATCCAGTGGTCCTAAGGGGAGGTGTGAAAAGCACAATGTTAGTGTGTGATGGTTATAACTTGCTTTGTTTACCAAGTAACACACACACGCATACACACATATATTGCACTCATGCAAGAACTGTCTTGAGAAGAGAACTCAAAATGCAAGACTCTAGAAATTTCTAGGAAATTAGTTTGCTTATGGAACTAAAGAGTAAAAGATAAAACTCAAGAAAATTTGAACAAATGCCCATTAATTTATTAAGATGGAAGTACTCAACCCTGCAGCAAAGATCAGATTATGAATTTTTCTTCCTCCTGCCAAACTTTTTCTTTCTGATGATCTCATGGTAATTATGATTAAATTGAGAGAATGGCAAGGGGATAGAAAAATAAAGAGATCTGAAGAGAGAATTCTTCCTGGGAAAGAAATTTGAATGTGATTATGAACAAATTGTACTTACTAAATCCTAAGCAACCCAAAGACCAAAAGTTGTCAAATGAATTGTTTTGTCAAAGAGATGATCAGTCCATATAGATGTCAAAAACTTTGACTTATCAATGGTTGAAACCTCCCAACAGGGAACCTAAATTTACACAAGCATGAAAATAGCAGTTTGGGGGTTTGCAACCCTCAAGAAGGGCACTGTTGGTTGTTTATGTTAGAATCCATTGAGGAAAATAGATAAGAAATATCTCCCCCCCCCAAAATGGAGTCATTGGGCATAAAGAGCATGGAATATAGAGTTCTACATGGAAAAATAATAAGGGTGTAGCCAAAGACTTCACTCACTTCTAGGATAGAATCTTTGTAAGGTTGTCCTGCCATCATTGCAGCATTTCTATAAACCAGTAACCTTTCTGTGTTTTCTATTCTTCTCTTTGGCAAATGTAATTATTTAAAATTGTGGTTTTCCTGTCTTTGCTCCACCATGGTATCCTGGAGGTAAGGATACAGCATAAAATTTGTATTTTGTTTTGTAAGTATCTGATCAACAGGAAGCCTCAAATACACCTAATAAAGAGGATGACTCATTAGACTTCAATCTAAGACTGAACTGAATGCAGAGCTTGGATGGAAATTTAGGTTGTCACTTGTGGAAGCTGGCAGACACTTTTTACTTGTGGGGAGAATGGTGTATAGGGGAGATTACAGAGAATGACTATGGTGAATGGATAGCTGTCTATCATAAACTGGAACTTCTAAAACATTGAGTTGCTGCTGAGAGGAACTGTTCAGTTATAGTCTATACCTTTCTGTCCTACTCATTTTAGATGTAACCAAATAACTGGTTTTGACTTCATGGATTATGAGTGAAAGTGACATATTGCTTTCATAAGGGCCCTTTACCAGTCAAGTGGGGGTGGATTCCTGAATATTCATAACCTGTTTGAGGCCCAAGAGATGGTAAAGCTACAAATGGAAAAAACCCAAGGGTATGTGTTGGCCAACTGGAACACCTGCAGCAGAAAATTCTAGTGAGTTATGTCACTGAATAGTTTTTTAAATTATTGCAGCAGTTGGCATTGCATGATTCACCAAGATGCTTTGTTTGCCATATCAATATAAGGTAGGTATTATTATATCTCTTTTACAGATGGAAAAACTGAGGTTTAAATAGATTAAAACTAACTTTTTTAAAAGTCCATAACAATTTGAAAAGTCATAATTAAATTTTCCTTAACTTCAAGGCTTTATTTTTTTCTTTATATCTGTATGCTACCTTTATTAAAAATCTAGAAAAGGAGAGGAAAGAGAGAGAAGTACAATTAGATGAGGCAGAAGAAAATTAGAAGAAAGGACCACAGTTCTGTGTGTGAAGATATCAACTTAAAAGACCTAATTTTAGGGATGTGATGTTCTTGATATTCTACATAAGAATCTCAGTGAATAGACTTTATATTATTAAACAGACTTTAAAATGAAGGGATGACTTAATTAGTATGTTCAAGTTTACATGCATTTGTTAATATTTTTGAAAAAATGTCATTTTTTGTTGAATGGGGCAGTTTCTTCTGAATAAAGCAATATGGGTGATTTACTATTACAAGCCTATACCTTCATTGTTTTATATTCATAATCCATACTTACTTTAAAAATCATCCATGGAATGAAATGGTTGAGCTAAATTTCAAACAAAACTTTGTATTTGATCTGTATGAACACAGATTTGGACCACTTTCCTGAATGGTGTCTCAATTTAACTGCAATTCTTTTCTATTTGGAATCTCTCTGAGGCACACATGGCATTTTGCTAAGACTTCTTGCAGCACAGACACTTTTAGTTCAGTATTGATAATACATCAAGTTCCTTCTTGATGGAGTTCAGAGAGACTGTATTTAATTGTACTTTCCAGTACTTGCTGCTGAGTACAAAAGAGCCAAGTAGAGAAGGTTCATCTTTTCTTCTCTGAGGTACTGATTTACATTTTTAAACATTCTGTGGATGGTCTCCCAGTTGCAGCTCAGTGACTAATGTTTAAGCACATATTTGCATTTGAAAAAAGTTGTGAAAAGGAGGAAAATATACATTTGATCAAAGAAATGTTAATGAGAATTTAATGTCACTTCAACTTTTCATTTTGTTCAAAGGATTAGTATGACCTCTTGGCTAGAGAATTGTATCTATGATTTGTATTCAGTTCTGAAGACTTTGGTAGGAAATAATTTAACACTATGTGCCTCTAAATCCTTAGAGTAATCCTCAAGGTCTTTGTTGATTGAAGTTTAGCACTAGTTCGTTGCCAATAAAACTGACCCTCAATATGAAGTTGCTCCTAAATAGCTGGCTCCCTTTTCTTCACTTTTAAGTACAGCAAGCAAGTTTTGACTAAAATAATAAAGAACCCTTGTCTAAAAGATGGGAGGGAGGAAGAAAGGATTTTCTGTGTGTGTGTGTGTGTGTGTGTGTGTTTTAATTTGGAGTAATATCGAATATTTGAGATTAGGCAGTTTGCTAAGATGCTGAAGGCTGCTGTGGACTTCCTGTCTCTAAAATACCAACTCTTCAGGGTTCCATGCAGTGGGTCATGAGCCAGTTTCTAAATAGAAGATTTGGCCCCACACATTTTATCTTTTTCATTGATTCTGTGGTAGCCAATCATGAAAGATAGTAAGCATGAACTATGCCTTCCAGAATTCAGGTACTTGTGTTACCCCCTGCCACAATGAATCTAAGCTACTTCTGACTTGATTCACTTTGATCAGTGGAATGTGGTGAGAGTTGTGCTGAACCCTAAAAAGGGCTGCCAGTTTTCACTGTTGCACTATTGGGAAACTCAAGCTGCCATATAAGTAGTCTAATAATAAGCTGGAAAGATCACATAGAGAGAACTGGTAGAGGGTTCAGATTGAGAGCAGAGGCTCCAAACTACGTGGAGAGAGAGGCACAGCCATCCTAGCCTCCCAGTTTGGCCTCCGCAGAACACCATCCACACCTCTAATATCACCACAACTGCACAACAGACACTAAGAGAGACCAGAAGAAGAACTGCCCAGCAGACTCCAACTGATCCTACTTAGTTCATATGAGAGATAATAAAATGGTAGTGGTTGTAAGCTACTCACTTTTGGAGTTGTTTGCTATAGAGCAATAGAGAACTAAGTCAATACTTGCCCTCAGGCTTTGCAAAGTCTCTCCATCCCAAATCTTTCCTTACACATTTTACAGAAGTGTGAGGTGAGACTATTAGTTCAAAGGTTGGCATTACAACACAGTCATCTTTGGTCTTCTGCTGCCCCTAACCCTAAGAATCATATAGACCCTGACTAACCCATGGTTCTGTTATAGCACATCAAGTCCATATGCTGAGTGGATGTTTTGGTTTGATTTTATTTTCCTTTTAGCTGATTTGATGAAATACTTAGACATGTGAGGAAAATTGCTCTTCACTGCAAGCTGTTAAAGACCTTCCTGAACATAAGTGACAAATTACAATTCAAGCATGTTTTGGGGAAAAAGGTGGAATCAAAAGATACTATTACATTTTCATAAGCAACCAAACTTTCTAATCTGAACCCTAACCTACTTTCATTAATACTAGCTACCTTTCATTTAGCATCTATTAATGTGATATGTTATAGTGACCTAGCTAGCTAGAAATAGACAGAAATAGCTAGCTAGCTAGCTAGATAGTATAGATGTAGATATATGTCTCCTCCACATACCCTCCTTTTCTTCCTTTTATTTTCTTCCTCCTTTTCTGACCTCTTTTGGGGGGGCTGGAGGTATGTTACAAGTGATAGGGTACTTGCCTAGGAAGTGCAGAGCCCTGTGTACCCTCCCCAAAAAATTCTGACCTTATTCTTGCCTCAAAGTCTTTGTATTAATTGGTCTCTTGAACTAAACAGTTGTTGAGGGCAGACCTTCTCCTAGCCAAAAGAGAAGGGGGCAGCCTCCCTTTCTCTTGATTCCAAATTCAGCTTTCATTTTATTCCCAGTAGCCCTTCATTCTTATTCTATGTCAATTAACCCACATGGGTAGTTATTTACTCCCATTTACATTGTCATTTCATGTATAACTATATGAAGTGTTCTCCTTATTTCTGGTACTTCTCTTTGGTGTTACCCTCTGCAGACAGTAAGACCCATGGTAAGACCCATGGTAAGACCCATAGTGAGGAATATCATCTATTTGACATGCCAGTATGTCCCCAACACCTAGAACAATGACTGTCTTTAATGAATGAATGAATGAATGAAGCAAGCAAGGAACTCTTACAACTTACCTTCATATAAGGTTCTACTTTTTTCAGTTGTGAAATTCAGGAATAAAAGAAGTCACATAACATGCTCAAAATCTCTAGACTTAGGCTAACCTACTTGTTTGCTCTTTGCTTTGTCTTGTTGTCCCTGCTAGAACTTCCATATGGTTAATTTAGCAGATGAACAACTTTAGCAAACATAATTTTTAAGGAAGGTCTACAAAAGACCAAGCTCTACGAACATTTCTCTGGTGTTCTTTATTCCTACTTTTAAAGAGGCCTACAATGTTTAATTCAATTGCTAAATATCATCGGGTCAAACTGAAAGATCCTAATGGTAGACTAAACTTATTTAAGACGAAAAAACATGGGTCTCAAAAGTTGAAGACTATGGTTTTCTTCCAAGCCTGAAAGTAGACTAAGTGCTTAAGGAGAGCTCCTAGGACAGGCAGAGATTTATGAATGGACAACTATGAAGCTTTGTTAGCATTCATATCCTAGGCAGGGGGAACCAGACATGGCAATATAGTCATATCTAAAGCTGTACTATTTAACAAGACGGTGGGGCATCTGTGACCAGAGTAAGAAAACATCAGCAGACAGAATTTGTCTGTCTTTCTAGCTCTGTATAAGGAAGAAAATTCCCAGAATAGAAACCTAGAAAAGAAATTATATCTCAGTGTTGGAGATAGACATCTTATCATACTTGAAACTAAATACTTTCTATTAACTTTTCTCGTTATGATTCCACATTTCCCAAATGTACTTGTGACTATGACTTCACTTTTCTACAAGGTAAGAAGAACATTTTGGTCTTCCTGATCACTATTAATAATTGTCATTTGTTTTGAAGGTAGTGTGTTAAATGCCTGATTAGCATGAGTTTGTGCAAGACAGAGTGCTCATTCCTTGATCTCTTAATAGATCTCTTAATAGGGGCTCAGAAAATTCAAGGTTGGATTTTCAGACCCTTAACCATGGAGGATTAATTAAGTGCTACATACAGAGTCCTTCTCTGAGGTGACTCCCTTCATCTGTTGACAGAAGCATAGAAAGATTTATTTCTATAACCACAATTCAGACCTGAGAAAGCATTTATGTGGTAAACCACTAATGCTAAAGCTAGAAAGCTCAGAATATTAGAAGAAGGGGAAAAATACAATGTGTGTGCATGCATGTATGTGTGTGTGTGTTTAAGGTAAATTTCTAATTTCTTACTTAGTTTTTAAGATACAGATTAGAGAGAGATAGAGCAAAGAAGAGGACTCTACATTGTTAGGTTAGTCAAATTCTTGATGAATTATAAGAAAAACAATCAAAAGGTAACAATATATTTAATTCTGTGATGCTCTGTGGGACAATTGGAAGTGAGGTGAGTGACATAAGGGTCAATTTGTATGGGCTAGTTTTTCATTGTTGATCTAACTGCTTTTATGATTATCCAAATAAATGCCTATGATAGTATTTTGAGCAACTGTATCCACTCATTCTTGAATTTGGCATTTCCTCTGGGCATGACCTGTTACAGTAATAGCTATAAACTTTTATACAGATGTTCAAAATATGGAATAACTGTATCATTAAAAAGCAGTAATACTTACCATGGATATAGAAACATCTTTGATATATAAGAAATTAGGTTTTTATTTTAATGCCTTTGGCCTCTTGGAAGAAATGTTTTACAAACTTAAAAAAACAAATCTATATTATATTAGTTCATTACTTTTTTCACATCCCACAGTGCTTCAGTACAGTGTCTCATATCTAAAAATTGTGATTTGTTTTATAGTTTTCTATTCCCAAGTTTTGTCCCAAGTGAAGAATGCTATTTCTTCAGTTTTTATGCTTTTTCTTCATTAGAAATAGTTTATAGAACCTACTTAAAATTATTTAGTATATTTAGAAAAGCAATACTTATATTGTTCTTTATATCAGAAAACAAATATTATTTTAGAATGGAGCAGGAAGAATATGATTTCTCTCAAAGACAAAATAGTTTTATACTTTCTTGTAATAATTATGAATATATGTTCATGTATTAAATGATACACCACATTGATAATTATTTCTAACATTATACTCACTAAAATAGATCTTTTTTGTTTTCAGGATATATTGGCACTGATTAAAACAAGTTTTCATACAACTTATTCACATTGCTTTATTTTGGTTTTTGTTATTGTTCAGTTCACAAAAAATGTATTTCAAGTCATCATCCTTGCATTTAACCAGTGAAAGAGTAACCTTAAAAGAAAACATTTTACAAGCTGGACATATACCCTGTTTATTTTCTCTGAAAGTTATACTTCATAAAGCATTTTTAAAACACTCCATTTTAAACCTTTTTCAATATTATACAAAAATATTCTTATGCAAGTAGTAAATGTACCTTTAAACATCCAACTTTTTGAAATTTAAAGCAGTCACAGCAAAGTTATCATTGTTAATTTTTAATCTAAACACAGACCATCTTGTGCTTATACAAACTGCTATCATGTGCTCATATACTCTTTACATGAATCTCTGGCAAATATATTTTCCATTAAGCATTAAATTATGTAAAAAAGTATAATCAGTGCAGAACTTGCCTATTTCCAAACAATGTTCTTCAACCAAATTATCTATATTTGTTTATATATGTATATATAATTTATTTTTGGAAAAAAATTAAGGCAAGTGCAATCAAAGTTAAAAAATCACTGTCTCTATTGCTAACATATGCACTGTTCATATTTAATGACTGATTTTCTTCCCTCCAAAAATGAAATTACAAAATGCTAGATATATTTGCTACAATCAGCTACATAGTCTTATTAATAAGCCATAGTTATCTTTAAAATTATCAATATAAAAGTACACTTCTCCAATGGTACACCAGCAGAAATCTGCTTTCCCCTTCCTGTGATTTCTCACCCCGTGTCCAGTATTCTCGTGGAGATACACGGCAAGTTATTCAGATGTCTGTTTTGAAGATAACTATGAATACAAGGTCACCTCCTGGCGCAGACTATAACGTGCAGTAGTCATAAAATCGTCAGTTGGAAATTTACTTAATTTTATTGTGTTTCTATTTCACTTCAGTGATGGCACGGAGTCTGTAAAGAGAAAACTAAAAAAAATCTTATCAGTAACTGTATTTCTAAAGTTAAGCTCTGCTGAGGACATGTTATTTGCAAAGAATGTAATTTAAATGGATTCTGAAAAATAAGTTATTTCACAGCCATGGAAAAATTAAATCAACGAAAAGATAGGAAACCCATGGTAATAACTTTGGTGCTTTCACAGGTTTTTCTTGTGATAGTTGCTGAGTGCAATATCTCCCTTGTTCTCTATAAATAAATAATTCAGTGCTGCCATGTAATGGAAAAAGTAAGAAATGGAGACAATCACAGAATTTTTATGGGAAAAGGAATATGAATCTCTTTTAAGATAAAATGCATGTCCTTAAAGAAAATATGGGTCAACCAAAAGCTAGGTGTTTATTTTTAGCCTGTGCAAAAGAGATCACTGGGTAATTTTCCAATGGAGTTAATTACCTCGTGAACTCATAGCTGTTAAAAGTAGCACATATATTGATTAAACTCATGTGAATGGATTGATAGTGTATGTTTCTAATTTCAGCACGTGTATACATTATACATGTGTGTATACATGTGCACAAATTAAGCACACTAAGTAAGTTTTTCTCATTGTCACAGCTGTTGTCCGGAATACATTCTGAAACTAAATTGGTATACTTAGCTTCAGAATGTCTCTTTTAGTCTAATATAGAAATTCAAAGGTTATATTGCACCCAATAAAATTTACTGTTGCATATTATTTTTGAGATGCTCTAATATTATAAACCCCTAAATCGTTAAAAAAAAAAAAAGCCTGACATTTACTATGAAAGTCACTAAGATACGAGTGAAATTTTTATAACTTTAAAACCAATGCTTCAGGAACTTTTTTGTTTTTATTGTTTGGTGCTGGAGTTTGAACTCAGGCCCTAACATTTGCTATGTAAGTGTTCTACCTTTTGAGCCATGCCTCTAGCCTGCCAGAAACTCTTTGATGTGGCTACTCTATGAAATTGTATAAAAATACTTTCTCTTAATGAACAAGGGCCATGTCATTGACATAAACACTTAGGACCATTGAAATTATTTTTATGAGAATATTATATCAAATAATGCATTCTTCTTACAAAACAAAAGTTAGCAACCTCAGCACTAGGAGTCGTTTCTGGTAATACAGGGGGCATAGAGATAGAAATTATCCTAGTGTGGTAAATATATGTGACTGGAATTAGATTGTCACAATATGAGGCTGAGAGGGGAAATAAAAGAACTAGCCTGTCATTGTGTATAGTTTGTCGTTGTGCTGAAATAATGTGAGCTGATGCAATCAACTTATCATCTCACATGGAATTAACTAAATACATTGGTTCTGTATGAACATACTTTTGTACTTTATACCAGTCACTAGAATAGTAGTTCTCCAAATTTCATGATCATGAAAAGTATCCTGGGTGCCAGGTATGGTGGTTCACATCTGTAATCCAAGCACTGAAATGAGAATAGTGAGCTTGAGGCTAGCTGGGGCTACATAGTGAGATTCTGTCAATAAATAAATAAATAAATAAATAACCCAAAAT
This sequence comes from Castor canadensis, assembly GCF_047511655.1. Classification (NCBI taxonomy): domain Eukaryota; kingdom Metazoa; phylum Chordata; class Mammalia; order Rodentia; family Castoridae; genus Castor; species Castor canadensis. The sequence goes on from NC_133405.1 coordinate 115,830,985, forward strand.
CCACCCACAAATTTTTAGAGTTAAGTTGTTTAGGAGAGTGAGTCGGGAATCTCTGCTTTAACAAATGATAGCAGTTATTCTTGTTTTTCCTTTTCTTTTTTACAGAATCTTGCCTCAAATTCCAGATCCTCCTGTCTTATTTTCTGGGTTGATGGGGTTACAGCCATGCACCACCATCCCTGGCTCTACAAGTTATCTTATGCTAAAGAACATATGGAAAACTTCAGTAGAGTTAATCTTTTGATGGAATTGATTAACTTGAGGAAGAATAATTGTGAATTGAGTATAACTAAAAATAGGATTATATTCGTATTTTTATTTTCCCAACCAATGTCCCTGGTATTGCTATCTAGTTTTATTTGTCATCCTTTATAAATATAAACAGATTTAGCAATATTTCAGAATTCTTTTAGAAGGACAGTGTGTTTTTAACTAACATTTAACTGTTAACTAGCTTACTTTTTTGTTACAATTTGTTTGGTACAATTACTTGTGGCAATGCTGAACTCAAATTTCTTGACTAATTCTCTCTTTGTTTCTGTTCTTTTCCAGTTATTGACTAATAAAGTATAATTTTCTATGGTTCGGGTTTTTTTAATCAGGAATTTGTATTGTGAATTTTGCTGTCACAATTTGGAAGGAATTATTTTAAAAGTAAGATTCAATTTATGTTGACATTCATCTGCTGTAATCTTTAATTTTGTATGCCAAAGAGTGACAGCTTTTGTAATGACAGAAACATCAAATTCTATACCTCTGTTTCTCAAAAAGTGTTTGGTGTGCTTCCACATCAGAATCACCTATAAAGCTTGTTACCTAATAAAGTTTTGGGGGCTGGAGGTGTGACTCAAATAGTAGAACACCTTCCTAGCAAGCATGAAGCCCTGAGTTCAAACACCACTATTGTAATAACAATGATGGTGAAGATGATGATGATGATAAGTTTTGGGCAGAACTCCAGTCTTATTGGAATTGAGTCTTAATTTACTTTTTATATTTTTGGTGCTAGAGATTGAACCTAGGGTTTTGTATGTGCTAAGTATGCACTCTACCTCTGATATTCATCCCCAGCCCTGAATTTTCACAATTAACAAGGTTTCCAGGAAATTCTTTTGAAGCCTAAAATTCAAGATCTATTTGTTTGCCTCCTATGGTTTTCAATTCTGGTTTTCCTCTAGAATTATCTAGCAAGTTTACTAAGAAAATACTAACATTGTGGGCAAACTCCAAACTAGCTAGTTTTATTTCAATCTCTTGGATATTGGGGCTTTGTAAAAAAAAAATCCTCTTGGATGACTCTAATTGTACTCGTGACTTTGAACTATTCCTAACAGTTATCTTAGAAGGATGCTATGAAAGACCATTTTTCCACTCACCAAATGTTTATGTCACAATATCAAACACAAAATAATCATTACTTCTATTCATACATTATACTACTTAGCAATCAATTTCATATTTCATTTAGGAAAATTTTGCTGAAAAATGGTTTGGCCTGAGACCACCTAAGGAATGATTTGCATTCTGAGCTCTTGTTTCCATTCAAGTCCATAATTCTCAGTAGTTCTTTATGGCAAAAAAAAAAATATGAGATCTAGAATCTTTCCTTGTTTAATTTGAACCAGTTATTGATTTTCATTATAAATAGTTCTCTTTATTACTTATATAGGCTTTTGGTATGCTCTTCTGTTCTCTGATTTTAAGTGTGTTTTAGCTTGTGTCAGTGTATGCTAGTTTGTTTAATTTTTGGCCAAAGGTTGGAAAATTGATAGCTACAGCAGTTTTTCATAAACCAGTCATTTACAAAGTCTTAATGATTTTTGACATATGTCACTTTTCCCAGATTATTATTTACCTATGTTTTAATTTAAATCATGTAGGTATAAATAATCATTCTAACATAAAAGTGAAACTATAAACAGTATCCATAAAGTCTTGGGTTTTACATGGTACTTTTATTTTTTTTAAGGCCTGACAAATTTTAAATCAAATGCAGAAGTGTTCAAATAAGAGTTGCCCTCTGTGCACATTCAAAATTAAACTGACACATCAATGAGGATAAAAATTTCTAATTTGTCAAGTGGTAAGAATTCCTGCCTAACAAGCCTGAGGCCCTGAGTTCAAACCCCAATACTGCCAAAAACAATTTTAATTTGAATGAAAGCCATTAAAAATTATTTTAAAACAAAGAGGGGGTAATAGTAATAGAGGAATTGACTATTATCTAAGTATATTATATACATGTATGGAAATATCATAATGAAACCCCTTTGTATAATTAATATATAAAACTCTTAAATTCATAGAGAAGAAAGTTCTAATTTGGGCAAACAATTAGCTAAACTATTGATCAAATTGAGGTGTTCTCTGTCCTCTAGAAACTTACCTTGCCTTCTTGTACACAAAATGGGATTCTGCATTTCTTACATTGCCTTTTATCAGTATCACTGGACATTAAGCATTGATTGAAAATTCAAGATTAATTAAGGAATTGTTTGAATATCTCTTATAGGCCATACATGAGTGCTAAAAATCCCATAGGAATGAATGATTCTGGGACTATTATTTTAATTCTCTAAATAGTAGCCTCATTCTCCATTTCTATTTTGCCTGCAAATATACATCTGATATTTGGTCAATTCTCTAGAAATAAGGAAGATATTTTATTACTGTCAGTATTTTAACAATCTGGCAGCAATATGAATATAACTGAAAATTACTGAGAATTTATGTATGTCTGAAATCACAGGTAATCCCAAATATTCATTAACTGTAGCGTTTTCTCCTGTTATTTTCAATAATATATCAGAGTCTATGATTCACAATTTAAAATATAGTATGAAAATTATACACTGAATAATAATCCTTATAACATTTTGCTTTTTCAATAGGGGTTATTTTCTCACATTTAAAAATCTTACTGAGGTATAAATGATTTTATGAAATTTTAATTGTGTTGATTACTTGGAAATCCACCCTAAAATAACATATAGTATTTTTTGAAGGTATTACTTATATCTTTATGATGACATCACTTAGCATTGACAAGTGTTTCTTAAAAGGCTGTCCTCCTATGATAAGAATTCTGCTTAAATGGCCAATTCATTTTAAGAGGATCATAGTTGTTGCCTTGTTATGTTTGTGATGTAGAGATTTACCAGCACTCCTTCCCCCTAAAAAATTAATAAATAATAAGGCTATTTATCTTAAACTTGAAATGAAAAATAAGGCCAAAGACATTTCCCTTTAGAAATGACCGTGCACTATAAGTACATGCAAACAGAGTAGAAAAACAAGATGATTAAAGATCCTGGTCACTAAAATATTACCTGAGGGGACTATATTTTAAGGTCATTATATGAATAGTACCTTAAAAAGAAAGGAATAAAATAGGGGAAAAGAAGAAAGAGAATCAGCAAAGAAAAACTCACATGTTAACATTTCTTTCATTTCTGCTTCTCAAAGAATTTTATGAAGGAAAAATGTGCAATCTAACCTTGAAAAGACCATTAATGTGATAACAACTTTTAAATGATTGAATTAGTGATTCAGACCTCTCCATATCTAGCACTGAAGAAAAAAAAGGGATAATAAGTGAACTTGGGTTTTTAACAAGGTTTTTCTTTCCCTTTTGTCCTGGGCAATTAGATATTTCTTAACTCTCTTTCTTCACAACCACAGTACGAATTAGGTCTTAGAATTATAAACTTACATAGACATAAACAGAGAGGGAAGAAAAAGTATAAAAGAGTTAGCAGTTAATAAACATACTTACATATGTTCCAACAACACATTGTTTAATTTATTTTCATCTATGATCAGATAGAAATCAGAAGAAACATTTGTAGCTTAATAAATAATTTAATTTCTTGACTTTCTATGTAACATATAAATTTATTTTTACAGGATATATAGAGAGCATACTCATAGAGAGCAACAGACTTATGAAATGACTATAAAACACAAATTATAGTTCGAGTTTAAAATTTCTCATTATTACACTTGTATTTGTCTATTTTCCTATTGCTAGTCAAAGCGAAACCAAATATATAATCGTAAATATTCTAAGAAAAAAAGGAGCGCCTCCATTACCTACGCATGAGTTGCATACATTCTAGATTATACAAAATCAAAAGTGGGTAAGCAAAACTAAAGGAAAATACTATGTAAAATGCACTTTTTACTGATTGTTGAACAGATCTGAGAGTGTCTGAGTTTAAAATATGACTTGAACACCAGCAGAGGAAAATGACTAAATCCACTTTCCTATTTGGGTTCCCTCAAACTCTGAAAATGTAAATGTTTTTGTAATTCAATAGCAGATTATATGAACATACCTCCACTACTTTGGTGGAAAGAATACACTAGGGATTCTAGTTAGCAGAAGCATATACTGCAAGGACTATGGACAACTGCCCATGTAACCTAACATGAAGATGTTTTTCTCCCAGTTGAAAATTAATCTAAAACACTTGCATCTGATCTCTCCAAATTTAATCTCTCATTGACTAATAAAGGTAGATCCATATTACTTTGCCACATATTCATGCATTATGTAATAATGTCATTTCACATTAAATCTTTTAAAAAATGACACAGCATGCCCTTTGAAACTTAATGTTATCTGGATTATGAAAATTGAAATTTACACAACATTGATATTACATGTAGTACTCTGAAGTTCATGTGCAGTCTTTTGGATTTGATTCATTTGTAATAGAGGGAACACAGTGTAATGATCTTTTTAGAGTGATTGCTTTTGTTAGAAGTAGAATACTTTTCAGACTTACAGACCCTGGGAGATGCATGAATGAAGTGTAATCAGAAAAAAAAAGTACCTTACTTTACTTCCTTTAATTAAAAATTCAGAAACACAAGTTTGTACATGGACCCAGAAGCTATTTAGAGGAAAATTTGCTAATGAGCAGAAGCAATTTATACACACACACACATACATACACACACACACACACACACACACATATATATATATATATAAGATATATATGACATATGTATATCTTGTTTATAAGGGGAGATGTTTTGTGTTCTGAGCTTGGACAGAAGAAATGATACTCAATAGCAGATTAGAACTGAGTTCTAAGTCTGGGCATTTTCTATGGATGTGACTGAATTTTGGTGATGCCAAGGCACATAAGATTAGGTTTAGGATTAACTCTCATCATCAGCAGCAGCAGCAGCATCATTTCCTTACTTTATTCAAGTTGAGCCAGATTTACAGTTCCTTGTTACAGTATTTCAATTAACATAGGATTAACTTTCACTTTGCCCCAATCACAAGTAAAAAGTGCAACTTTAAATAGCCACTACCTTACTTTAGTTTACCTTCAAAATTGTTTATATTGTTCCAAAGTCATAATTTAGTTCATAAAACTGGCAAAAAGCTTAACTGGTAAAACTCAAATATATAAAAATTCTAAAACTTTGCATAAAACTGGGTCCTTTTGGAAAAATATGTCAAATTGTTGTTCCTTCTCTTTCTATACTATGTGAGTTCTTAGTTTGGTTGTAGGTAACCTGATGAACATAGATCAAAAAGAAGTTTAATGAAATAAAGCATCATTGCCAAACTGCACGATTTTGCATTCCCCCCAAACTCTGTTGAATGGGTGAAGAAATGAATAAAACTGCCCCAATAATAATAACCAATGCTCATTTATATGGGCATGAGTTATTTGTCATCATATGAAATTTTTCTGCATTATACATTTCCCACAAAGGTGGGCCATTTTGGAAAATGAATTGCCTCTATTAGAAGAATAATAATCATCTCCTGAATTTTCATGAATGAAGGTAAGGAATGACAGGCACAATAGCCTCTGCAAGATATGTGGTTTTATTTGAATATCAGTTTATGAGAAATATCCTCTACAGCCAAACATCAGTAGCTTTTTCGGTGACAGATACCTTGAGACTCACACCCAAATTTATCTTCAGGGAAGTCATTATTTCCTTTAATCCTTTTTATAGATCCAGGTATCTTTGAACTGGAGTTTATGGTGTATTATTAAGAATAATCAAAATTTAACTGTTGGTTACTTTCTTTGTTTAGAACAATTAAGTGGGAGGAATTCGTGATATGGCAAGGAATAGCCTCTGCTTCCATTAACAAGCTTCTTTTAGTGAGTGTAGTTGTATCATCATCTCTTTGTAATAACTATTATATACTGTTAGAAAAACTTTTCCACAATAGGGAATATGGGTCTGTAGGTGGGATTTCTAGCCTATTTAATAATATTTATCACCTATATCAATAATGGTATTAATGTTTAACCAAGTTCAGATCAGAGAAGATAAGGGTTTTTCCTCTTCCCTATCTGTGTATTCTCTTAGTTCCATTCAGACATTCCACTTGTATAATGTCAATGTTCGTTGAATTTCAATAAACTTTCTTTCTGGGACTAATAATATAAACCAAAATAAATTTTACAAAAGAAGAAGTTGCTAGGTGTGGATTACAGGCCTGTAATCCCAGCACTTGGGAGGCTGAGGCAGGATTCTGAGTTTGAGGCCAGCCTGGGATACATAGTAAAACCCTGTCTCAAAAATAAATAAACAAAAAAAGAAGAAATTAAGCACAAGATTTAAAAAATATTCCTTAAAAAAGGAGTACTAGGGTATCATTCTAGAATCAGAAAATAGTTCACAAATGTACGAATGAGTGCTTTCCTAGAAATGGTAATCTCAATTTACATAAATGGTATCTGAAAAAGTTAATGACTATTCTAGGATAATCAAAGCTTACTTAGATTTTAGGGGTTAGCTCTCAGTTAACATTTGCTCTTGTTATAAAATACATAATAACAATGAAATATGGAAAAACCAGTATCTACATATTCAAGATTAAGTTGGTAGGGTCCAAATACATATACTATGAAGAAAACAATAATCACTAAATGGTTGACTAAACAATCAGGTGCTTAGCTATAGGAATACAGTAAGTTCAATTATCTTAATTCATCATGTCTTGAGTTTATTTTATAGAATTGATCTAAACGTAAATCAGCTGGCTACACAGCATACAAGTGTCTTCTCTGCCCATAGAAGACCTAAGGATGGGGTACAAATTAAATAATCAAAGATTTGAGCACCAGAAAAAAGCGTAAGACGCTTATACACTAAAGAACCAGATGGACTTTTGAATCCATAATGTATCATTCAGAGCTCAAGCGGCGATTGATGAAAAACAGGCAATACCAAACATCACACATGTCCAAGTCTGGAAGTCCATTCTCTCCCCCAGCTTGGCTAACATATTCACATTTTTTTAATGTGTTTTTACAGCTAGAATATTCTTATCCCCAGAACCCCACTGACAAAAGAGAAGGATGAAACCTAAGCACTAGGGGAAATACAAATTTTCTCATTTTATTTTCAGTTCTAACAGAACTTTTGTTAAACATAGAGCATGTGAACACATGACAGTTTCCTTCATTTGTTCTCATATGGAGCTGATAGAGGAATACCTGGGAGGAATGTTTCTAAAGTCATAGATAGCTTCTTTTGCATTTATTTCATTTTTAAATATGACAAAGCATTAGAGGAAAAAAAGTTTCTTAAGTTGTGAGAATATCAAATATTACCCATCAACCCCTGAATCATGCTATTCAAAGTGCTTAAATCTACACTAAAAATAGAACAAAAAATGTACGCCCAATGCAGCTAAATTAACACCTATGGATGCCTAAAATATGACTGTGGTCTGATTACTTCCTCTACATTTATTCCACGCTTCCATCGTGCACTTAAAAGTTAAAAAAAATTAAAAAGAAATAAACAAGGCCATTGCAACATTTACAGTTTTCTGAGCACTGGGGGAGTCTGGAGTCCAGTCCAATGAGGTTCACTGCCACCAGTCCCTGACAGGTGTCCATAGTACAAAGTAAACAATGGCCTTCTCAGTTTCTGAAAATAACCCAATATGCAAAGCTGATCTTATGTTTTATGTGTCCTTGCTGCTTCAGTTCTGGTTTGTGAAAATGTGACACCGATCCAAGGGGAGCACAGGAATAAAAACAGATTGTAGAGAAGGACCCAGGCAAGTTGTCGGGGAAGTAAACACTTTTTTCTAGCAAATAAAAATCAATGCACATCCCAAGGCTCCTTTGCCTTGTCATCCAGATACTGAGAACTTTGCATTGTTCCAAAAGGGTTTTGTGCTCATCTCTCATACATTTGCAATTCTAGCTTGCCCTCCCCAATGAACTCTACTGCAGTTTTCGCTTTTCCTTTTCCATGGCCAACTCACACCTTGGTATTTTGGCCCAAACTTTAGAATTGTTTCCCCATTATATGGTGGTAAGAATAAAGCAAACATACAATAGTCACTACACAAGCCCACAAATGATGACTGGAAAGGAATTTCCTAAAATGAATTGCTAAATTAATGTATTAAGTTCTATTATCAGTGTTTTTGTCACATTGATTTCTCAAAACTAAAATCTACATAGGTAATATTTTCTTTTAACAACTTTGCCTTCTTCAGCTTCCTTTGTGATTGATTTTGGATCATTCTTAACATGAACATGAATTAGCTGCTATGTCACTGATTTCAAACGTAAAGCTAAGTGGTAAGTGGTGAATTTCCTGGGAGCATCGGTTTTCTGTTTCTGAAAGATAGAATCATAGAGTTAAAATTAAATTATTTATACAGAAAAATTAATTATTTTAAATACTTTCTGATCTATTTTAAAAACTATATTGTGTAATGTCTATTTTGAAAGTACTGATCTCTGTTGTTATTCATATGTTTGACCTCTTGAGTTCTTTTTTAAATACCCTGATATTAATAAGTGTTGCTTATGTTCACAAACTGAAACCAGACACTTACTTCTGAATGTAGCCTTGAAAAGTAAATATAAATGAGTTAACATTTAAACACAAGGGGACCCCACGATAAATTTTACAGATTTTCTGTTGACTCTTCAGAAAATAACACTTTGTATAATATACAAGGTGACAAAACATATTTGATGATTCATCCTGTTCTTCCCTTTGGTTTGGAAGCCTTCAATGTAAATTTCATTTTACTTGCCTTGATTCACCCTTTTGAGTTAACTAGCCTGGCATTTGCACATAATCTCATTTGTAGAAAAATTATAGAGGGAAAAGAGAAAGTAGAATATTAAACAAAAACAGTCACAAACACATTCATGCCTTTCCAGGAAGTGATCAAATATAGGGCTTGATTTTTTTGTTGTTTTTTTCATTTTTTTGTTTTTTTGTTTGTTTTGTTGTTTTATATATATTTATATATATATATATATATATAAGGGTACATCAACTCATTTAAAAAACAGAAACACCACTCTCCCCCATTTTCATGCCCTTGATCTTCTTTTCTTAGCACTCTGTAGTGGTCACTGTCAAGTGACTAGCACACCTTTGGGTCTAGAGTGTATTCTGAAGAGCAGTGAATTAAATGTTAAGACAGTTAGACCCATCCCCACCCCTCTGCAGAGTTTACATATCATGCTGCCATTAGAAGGGTAGAGATGGGGAATGAGGTGAGACAAGGAAGAGATTCAGGGCTCTGACTTGCAGGCCCTTCTATGAACAAGTCTCTCTCTCTCTCTCTCTCTCTCTCTCTCTCTCTCTCTCTTTCTCTCTCTCACTTCCAACTGACACTTGTCACACTGATCTCTGAAGGCCAACGTGGCCCACATGGTCCTAGACAGAATTGCAGAATTGGAGAGAGGATTCAGTGCTCCTTGTCCCATCGGATAGATTTGTCCAAGCACCCCAAGGAAATGTTAAAAGCAAAATAAAATTTTAAAAGGAAATTAAAAACTCACTCTAAAACTAAACTAGTGAAGCAAAAAAAGGTTTTCTATCTATACATCAGTCTCTTCTTTAAAAAAAATGTAAATTTACAAATTCCAATGACATATAAAACAAAGTCAAAAAAATGTAATGGTAAGAGACATGGTAAAACAGGAAGACACTGATGCTACAAAGAAATTCCAAAAAACATATGTACAAGACCCTGTTTTTCCTCGTGTTCTAAAGATTGTAATGCATGTTTTTAACAGCAGCAGTCGAGGATTTAGTTCCAGGCACTGGACTGCAGATTCCACTCAAACTCCCAGGGACAGGATGTCCCTTGCTTTTCTGTCACCAAATCACACTGGATATACTGGTCTCCCTTGGCAACAGTGGCAGGATGGCACTGTTTGTGTGGGCCTCATCTGGATTCTGCTCCCTGCTTGACTTTGTTTGTGGCCGCTGCCCGTTGATGAGTGTCATAGGGATGTTACAGTAGGTATGCTGATTTCCTATGGAGGTAAGAGGCAGAGTGCCAGTAGGAGGTACGTCGTACTCATAGCTTCGATAGTAGTGTTTCTGACGCATTTGTGAATGGTAAGTGTTGTGAAAGGTAGAACGGAGATCTGGATGGGCAGTGGCTAGAGCTGTGGAGGTGGCCGCAGCCATAGAAATAGCCGAGACAGTCTGCAGCTCTCCAAAAGGCCCCTGCTCACTGACATCTAAAGCCTGCTCGTGTGTAATGGGTTCTATCCTCTTAAAAGGCATTTCATACTGTAAGCGTTTCCAGAACTTAGAGTTCAACTTATTGCATTTTGGTCCATGCCATTTAATAACCGTCAGGAGCTTGATGGTGTGCTTGAGAGCCTCCACCTCCTGGTAGTTCATAATTCCCCGTAGTTCACTGCATTCAATTAGTATCACTTTAATTTCTCCAGTCACAAGCATGTTTCGAAGTCTGGTCTCCAGTTCAAAGATGCTCCAGCCCCTTCTAACTACGTAATTTGGGGTCATGACAATAATGAGTCGCTTGCTTTGATCTACACATCTTGCCACATCTTCAATGTATGCTACAAAGAGACAAGAATGTATCAGAATGAATGAACTGATTATTTATAGATCTTCACACATTAAATGAGAATTGCTTCTTATTGGGTAACACCTCAAGAAGATGGTCATTTTAAATGAATTTGGACTTTTCTTCTCATGTTATTATAAATATTTTTCCCACATACAACTATTTTATTTGATTTCTTTGAATATCAAGACTTGTAAAATAAGATGCTTCATAGAATAATGAAGTATCTTCTCTGGGGTGTCAGAATTTAAATTTCACATGAATACACAAAGACATTTCCTTCTTGGGAAACTCAGGTACAATTTTTGAAGTAACCAAAATTAAAATTCTACATTAAAAAGTAATGACTAAGGGCTGGCAGAATGGCTCAAGTGATAGAGCACCTGGCTAGCAAGTGTGAGGCTTTGAGTTCAAACCCCTTTCTGCAAAAAAATTAAAAATTAATGACTATACAGACACACTAATATGCAAACAAATATGCAAATGAAAACATTAACTTACTTCCAGTTGGTATTAAATCTCTATCTGGTATAAACAGTTTATATCCATAATGCTTTTCAAGCATATCAGGTAGAATTTCAAGGGCAAAACGTTCTTCTTCCCCAGTCTCTTGATTCCACTGGTCAGGATCTACTTTCGTGTATGACAGATAGGCATCATAATCTTTATTGTCTGTCAAAACATTACAGGGTAAAGTTGAAGTCACTACTGTACAAAGAAAACAATAGGACATGAAAATAATCATTTTTCATAAACATCTTTAAATTTCCCACTCCTGGAAAATAAAAAAAGATATTTTCATTACCTTTCATTAAGTATTCAGTAATACCAACTATTCTGGAACTAGCTTGGAGATATAAGGTGTTACATTTTGATTTTCACTGTTGTGAAAATAGTAGAATAAATCAAAGAGTAATGAGCATGGTGGCTCAAACATAAAATCCCAGCTACTTGGAAGTCGGAGGTAGGAGAGTCACAGTCCAAGGTTGGCCCTACTCTGCCAGCCTATCTGAAAAGATAACTAAAGTACATAAAGAGCTGTGGGCATGGCTTAAGTGGTAGTGTTTGACCAGTAATTGCAAGGATCTGAGCTAAAATCCCAGTTCCACCAAAACAAAAACAGAAATACAATAAAATAATGAGAGAATGGGTAGGGTGTAGCTTGGTGGCTTGATGGTAGAGTGAAAAAGAAAAGAAATGCTTACTTCCACCATTTTTAATTCACAGAGCAAAAGAAATATTCATTGCTTATAAAATTGGATAGTAGTATGTTCTTAGTGTACTACATTTAACCAATCCTGCCTTTGGCCATTTTACCCTGTTGAGGAAAAATTACACCTGGCTTAACTGTGGAAAAATTTTTGAGAGAGTGTTTCAATATGTTATCAAGCTGGCCTCTAACTCTTGGGCTCAAAGAATCCTGCTGCTTCAGCCTCTCAAGTAGTTGAGATTATAGATATGCACCACTGTGCTGATATTCTGTTGAGGAGTAAATAAAACCAAACTTGCAATAATTAATTTTTCACTGAGTGTCAGTTCTTGGATTTGGGGACTGAGAATATTATTTAAACAGAATCATTATATAAAATACGTTGTTTTACTGGTTTCTGTTTATGCATAAAAGATAGACAATTATTTTCATCATGGTAATCAATTTGGCTACAAGAATCAAATGATACAATATAATGAAAGAAACTTAGAACCAAAATCTGGTATTTCTCCTTATTGTTTCCTTTTTTCACTTGAACTCTTCAAATGCTTGGGGGCTACTATCATGTGTCTCTTTATCTTAACTTTTCTAGCATAGCCTCCCAAATTTCTCTAGTGTCTAAACTTCCCCACATACTTTTTTTTTCTTACCAATGTCAATGCTATTCTTGGTAAGTACCAGAAGTCACTTATACTTTGAATACTTTCTTATTTGTGGATTTAATTTTTAGAATATAACATAAGGATTTATAGTTTGACTTAATTTTAAACAGTCTCAATATTTTTAGCCTACTAATATCAATATCCTTAGCTCTCTATTATTCTTCTCTAATGATTATCAGTGTATTACTCAAGTATTAGATCATGCTAAATTAAAAAACTCATAAATTTTAGAATAAAATAAACTGCATCAGGCACATAATTTAAAATCTGTGAGAGTATAAAGTATCAAAATTTGTGGAATGTTTTTTATTATTGCACTCAATGGCTTTGGGATATTCTTTTTGACTTCAGAGACATTAGTCATTTTTTGATACACACTGATACACACACACATACAAACACATATATGTGTGTATATATATATGTATATATATATATATATATATATATATATATATATATATATATATATATATGTATGTATGTTAATTCTAGTAGTCTGGTAATCCTGAGCTGCCTAGAGGTTATTTTATGATTTTAACTTTTCAGGGCAAACTGAGAAAACTATTTAATGTACCTAAAGTTAAAACAACTCCATTATAGGAAGAAAAGCTTTTTTTAAAAGCAGGGTTTTTTTAGGGAAAAAAAGAAAAGTTTAAGAAAGGAGAAAGAGAGAGAGAGAGAACATGATTAATCATATTACTGGGTCTATCTGAGGGACTATGGAAGGTGGGAAAGGAAAAGAGAATGTTAGTAAATACTAATGAAATACAATGCATCTGCATGAAGATAATATAACACAATGCACTGTAAGCTGTTGAATAATAGGGTAGCAGGGTGATAGAGAAAGAGTAAGTAATAGAGAGGGTTAATCTGATTAAAGTATGATATATACATGTGTGAAATACCAAGGTGAAATCCCTTGATCGATCAATATACACTTAAAAAGTGAAGGACAGGAAGGTAAAACATATCCTGTCTGGGGGTGGGTAGCAGTAGGCAGGGGGAAAGGTAAATGGAAAGAGTTAAGGACAAATATGGTGGGTATTCTTTGTATATTTGTGTGAAAATAGAATAATGGAACTTGTTAAAATTGTTCTAAGAAGGGGTGGAGGGGGGATGAGGGAGAATGATGGAGGTTAATCTAATTAAGATATATTGTAAGCACATATGTAAATGTCACAATAAAATCCCCCTGTACAACTAATATATGTTAATAAGTAAAAAGGAAATAGTAATTATCCAAATGTGCATATTTTGTTATTTCCTTTATTATTTACCCCAGATATAGTTGTACATATTCTAAATAAAATACAATAAGCGTCACCAGAAATAAAAATTATATTTGCTACAGCAGGCTTTGACCATAGACTAGCAGGAAGTTTATAATAATATTTTTTACTGATGTAAACACTTCAATTCAGTAAGAAATGATAGAAAATAGCAAATAATAAAGCAGTAGACAATATTGGATAATATTTAATTATTCACTCATTAGCTACTCACATGCATTACCTATAAGATATTAAACTTCCTTTACAATATTGGTCAGTAGTTTCCACTGTAGTAGGAGACAGAAGAGGCAAGTGTTTATTGCTAGTGGATAAATGAGTTACTGACAGTAGTACAAGAATCACAGGCAAAAGTGAGGACTCTTTTTAAGCCAGACTGTGGATTATAGTATTTTTTTGTGTATATAATATTTTCTTTCTGGGAAGTTGTTCTCCAGTTTTCCCCAAAGTGCTACAAAGTGTTGAAGCTCCCCTAAGCCTGGGTTGTGTCATAGCCAGATGCTCATTCTTTTTGTCTTTTGTTTTCTCTAGGCTCAAAGATTCTTTAACAACCAGATCAACATGAACACTGAGAAAGAATACTCAGGAATCAGAGGAGGTAAAACCAACTGATCCACCATATTGATAAATTCAAGATGGCTATCACCTTTGTTTACATGACATTGCCTGCTGATTTCCCTTTCTTCCATGATCATCTCTTTTCCAATCCATAAATGCTGCCATTCTGCAAATTTTTTTTCTTGTAGCATACTTCATTTCTCTCTCACCCCACTTTCCATTAAAAATTTCCTTTCCTACCATAACATCAGTAATCATTTCTGCGTAGATGCCCCTTAATTTAGATATCTAGTCCTATTTCTCTTTCTCCTAAACTTCACTTTCCCATTCCTACATGTATCCTGGACTCCTTAATTTGGATGTCATCAGCATGCACCTCACACTTAACATACTTGCAACATACCAGGCTTCCTTCCCATTTTAAATTCTGTTATTCAGCTTTTATATCACCTTAATTGTAATAAGGAAGCAATCTTACCTCTTTAATGCCTAAACTTCAGATACATGTTCTGCTTACCCTTCTTCTTTACTAATAAATGTCAAAGTTATTCACTGGCACAAATTGTTTGCATTTCATTTCCATTTTAGGTCAAGCCCTACTCATTTCTCATGATCTCCACATTCATTTCTTACTCCTTCTGCAGAATAGAGCCACCAAATTTCCCATTCCAAACTTCACCACTGATCATGCTTTATGGTAGCTCAAAAATATCTATGGCTATGGATTATCTGCAGCTAAATCTGTAGATATTTTTCCTTAAAGTTGACCCTAAGTTTCCTCAGTTACATGTGATCTCTTTTCTTACTTATTATACTATTGTGGTAATATCTTATTTTCTCTTTCAGACTCTATAATATCTTTCTCTCATATGTGATTAGGGCTTGGTACATAAATATATATGTTGATGACATGAATAAATGGCCTTTCATTTTGGCTTCATATTACTTACATCCTATAGCTAGTACCAGGGATTTTCTCAATACCTGGGCCATTTCTGGGGAGAGATGACTTTGAAGATGTAGAATCCATGCTAACTAAATTACTCAAGGAATTACAAGGAAGTGCGGTGTCAGAGGCTAGCAAGATTTCATTGGAATGGTCTTCAAACGTAGTTGCTCATTACAATTCAAAGAAAGACTATGATACATATAAATGCCTCTAGGAAAAGTGGTTTGTAGACTTAAACACAAATAACAAACATTTGAAAGACTCCAGGGCTCCACCTCCAAAGTTTTTCATTTAGTAGGTTTAGAATAGGTTGAGGATTTTCATTTATAGAAAGCTTCCAGGAGATGCTATCTCTGGTTCAGGGACTACACCTTGATGAACTCTGTTGTAGAACAGACATCAAGCAACTTCAGTCAGCTGCCACATAATTGATCAGAGTACCATGAAGGTAAAAGCTTGTTCCCTCTGTTCCATAACATATGGTCCTAATAATTTGAGAGTATACACTTCTAACCAAAGAGTGAAATAAGCATTTTTATTAAAAAGGAGATAGATCTGGGCATGTTAGCATACACTTGTAGTCCTGGACACTGGGGAGGCTAAAGTAGGAGGATCTTGAGCCCAGGTATTAAAGGACAGCTTGAACAATGTGGTGTAATCCCATTTCATAAAAAATGTCAAAGACAGAATAGATTCTTATCTAGACTGATATGTGAAATAATCATATCATATTTAAATGAACTTCAGGAATCAGTGCTATAGCTTAGTTCATTTTCTATTACTTAATGTCATCTGGATGAATTTGCAGCATTTAAACTATTATCTCGTAATTTGTGGTGGTTGAAAGTCCCTTTGCAAGAATGTGTGGCACCATCCTCATATAAATTGGTTTATATCTAATTTCTGTCTTTCTCCAGAGTCTATCAGTACAGTAATGGGGCAGGTATTTATTTACCATCAGAAGCAAACCCCTGACTTGAAAGTTGTCATACTGAAAATACAGTCCTAGATACTACACTCAATTCAACAGTGTTTTCTGACTTAAAACCATATGGATTCCCAATTGCTAACTGAATATTCATCTTGGGTGATACCCCTTAAATTGTTATTGATATCTTTAAACAGCATATACTGATAAATCTCAATGTGTAGGAGTTTCATATGACTAATGATACCTTGAAAAAGTTGATATTTTTATGACTAAAAAACAATTGAAACCATATATGGTGGTATGTATCTGTAATTCCAGCACTTGGGAGACAGAGGCAAAAAGATTATGAGTTCAAGGCCAGAATTCACTATGTAGCAAGTTTGAGGCCAGCCTGGGCTACATAATAAAACTCTGTCTCAAAAAATTAACAACAACAACAAAAAAAAAGAAAAAATTGAACAATGTTTCCCAAGGACACAAGTATGATCATTTAAATTCAACTTTGGTTTACAAACAGCTTAAAAGTAGCCATAGGATGTTACAAGAGCCTATTCCTTATTCTGTAATTTCAGCCATCAACTATAATTCTGTTTACCGTAGAAATGGAAAAAAACTGGTCGACCCTCTTTGTAATAATTTTTCATGAACTAAAATGTAGTCATTGAGCAAGGCACACACCACACACTTTTGGCACATGCCAATAATCCCAGCACTTGGGAAACTGGGGCAGGAAGATTATGGGTTTGAGACCAGCCTCAGATATATAGCGAGATCTTATCTTAAATCTCAGAAAGAAATATATATACATGTATATTTAAAGTTAAATATATTTAAACTAATATATAAAAATATATACACACATATATGTATATATAAATAGTTATCTATGTATATGTAGTCATTGAGTTACTCTTTTCATGACTTTTAAGAGATTCTGGCTGAAATTCCAGGATGGAAAGCAAACAAAAAAATTACAGAACAAATCAATTAACTAATTGTTTTGTTACTTGAAGTTAAACAACAGAACTTGGCATTGACAGAGATAACTACTGGATTTGCTATTTTATAAAAATAATTTTTAGGGGGAAAGGAGTGTATACCCCATGGAGTTAAGAAATAAAAACACTAATTTAAACTATTATCAAGAAAGGCTGAATGTGATACTGCATACCTGTAATCTTGGCACTTGGAAGACTGACACAGAAAAATGCAGGTTTGAGACTAGCATGAGCTACATGGTAAGAGCTTGTCTCAAAAAAACTAAATCGTGTGTGTGTGTGTGTGTGTGTGTGTGTGTGTGTGTGTAGAGAGAGGTTATAGGTAAGACACACTATATCTATTACTAAGAAAAGTGGACATGATAGTGTGGGTCTGTAGTTTCAACTACTCAGGAGGCTAAGGAAGGAGAATCATTTCAGCCCAAAAGTTCCAGACTAGCCTGGGAAATATAGTGAGAACTTATCTCAAAAAACAAACAATATCGAAGACAACCAAGATGGCGGCTAGAGGAAGGAAGCAGAAAGCGAGCCTCCTATAGTGAAATCTTGGAGAGACGCTGGAGACACACTTTGCAGGCAAAATCACTGAGAAGAGACAAAACTTTGACCCCTCCACACCTCCAGCCGGCGCAGAGAATCTCCACTTCACATTAAATGGAGAAACAAGGAGGGCCCCTGGGCCACCAGTCGCCCGTGCCCAGACAGCTTGGGAAGACGCAGACAAGGTGAGCTTTGCGGTACAGTGGTACTCCCACAGACAAGCCTGGGCCAGAGCAGCATAGCCCCCTGGACAGACCGACCACCACCCGGGGAAAAAAGAGAAACTGACTAATAAGCAATAAGAACAATAAAGACAGGCAGGAAAGAGGGTGGGGCACACCGAGTGCCGAAGATTGGGGGAAGGGAATCCTTCCCAGGACAGTAAATAAACAAGCCGGGCGGGCTGGAGAGGCTCTGGCAGGAGCAGGGGCGCGCTCCCAGCAACCAGGAGTGGGAAAGCTTGTGAGAGTGGCGGAGGGAGGAAAACTCCATAGGAGAGGAGGGAAGACCCACTTCCCATGTGAGCTGTAAACAAACATGGTGGCTGGCAGGAGCAGCAGCACCGCCCAGTAATCAGGAGCAGGAAAGCTTGTAAAAGTGGCAGAGGGAGGAAAACTGCACAGGAAAGAGGGGAAGACCCACTTCCCACATGAACTGTAAATAAACACACAGGCCTGAGAAAGCTGGAAAGGGGAAAGCTTGTAGCAGAGGCTCACACACAGGAGAACTCTGAGTAAACAAAGCCTGCAGGGCCAGGTGAGTGCTAAGCTCACCCCTGAGATCTGCATAAACAATGCCTCCAGCAACAGCAGGCTGACAGCAGCGGACAGGCAAGCCACAGCCGCAGATACTATTCTCAGAACTGTCTCCAGACTCTTTTTTTTTTTCTTCTCTTTTTCTCCCTACCTTTGATGAGAGAACAACCGAATTACACCTGCATACTGAAAAACTTACTGAAACTGTATTGTGTGTAGTTTTGTTCTACTTTATGCATCCCCTTTGATGAGACAACTACAGAAAAACATCTGAAGCACCATCTCCAGGATGGGAGACTGAGATGAACACCCAAATTATTAAGACTGAAACTTCATTGCATTTGAACTTGGAGGTTTTTTGGGTTTTTTTTAAATTTTCTATTTTCCATTTTATTTTATTTTATTTATATATATATTTCTTTCATTTACTTATTTTTTATTTTTATTCTTATTTTTTTTTAATTTTTTATTTTCAATCCTCTCTCTCTCTAATGCCTGTTCAGCTTACTGTTGATTAGCACACTAACGCTACCTGTTTATACCTTTGAAACTTTCTTGTCTGATTCCTTGTTCTGTTTTCTCCTTCTTGTCTGTTTATTTGTTTTTCCCTTTTCTTTAACATCTTGCTTTCCATCTCCACTCACCCTTCCATTCTAAATATCACCATTGTTATTATTACAAGCTAGAAAATACTTAATTGCACACAGTACAGGGACAGTAACAACACCAAAGACAATGATGGGAAGACAGAAAAAACAGGGAAACCAGTTTCCCCACAGCAAAAAAATTAGTACAGAAACCAGAGGGGAATGAAGAAAACAGATACTCAGATCCAGACTCCAACAAAATGAAAAACTATGCCAAAGGACCCAATGAAGCCCACAAGAATAATTAAAAACAAGACATACTACAGGTACTCAATGAGAATTTTATAGAGATGATACTGGATAGGGTCAACCAAAATGTACAGGAGACACTCAAGAAATTCCAAGAAAACAAAGATAGAGAATTTGAAAAAACAAAAGAAGAAATAAAGGAAACCATAGAAGCACTGTATAAACACCAAAGTGAAAGAGAGAACACAATGAATAAACAGATAAATGACCTCAGGACAAAAATAGACAAAATTAAAGAGGAAAACAGCCAGGATATGGAAAACCTCAGAAAAAAGAACAAAACAGAACTGCAAAACAAAACAGAAGGCCAATCCAGCAGAATAGAACAAACAGAAGACAGAATCTCAGAACTTGAAGATGAAATGGTAATTAAAGGAAAAACCAAAGAACTATTAAACAACTCAAGATCTGTGAAAAGAAAATGCAAGAACTCACCAACTCCATCAAAAGACCAAACTTGAGAATCATGGGCATCAAAGAAGGAGAAGAGGTGCAAGCGAAGGGAATGCGTAATATATTCAACAAAATAATAACGGAAAATTTCTCAAATCTACAGAAAGATATTCCCATACAGATGCAAGAGGCCTCCAGGACACCAAACACACCAGATTAAAATAGAACTACCCCAAGACACATCATCATTAAAACAACAAGTTCAGAAACTAGGCAAAGTATATTGAAGGTTGTAAGAGAGGAAAAACAAGTAACATACAAAGGTAAACCCATCAAAATCACAGCAGACTTCTCAACAGAAACATTAAAAGCAAGAAGAGTGTGGGGTGAGATCTTCCGGGCACTGAATGAAAATAACTTCAACCCCAGGATACTCTACCCAGCAAAACTATCATTCAAAATAGATGGAGCAATAAAAGTCTTCCATGATAAGCAGAAACTAATACAATATGTGACCACAAAGCCAGCACTACAAAAGATTCTTCAAGGGATTCTGCACACAGAAAGTGAAACCCAACTTAACCATGAAAGGACAGGCAGTGCCAAACTACAGGAAAAGAAAAAGCAAGACAGTAGAGAGTAACCTCAACTTAGGTACACACAATCAATCCTTCAAACAACTAAGACAACTAAATGACAGGAATCACCACATACCTATCAGTACTAACACTTAATGTTAATGGACTTAATTCACCCATCAAACGGCACCGTTTGACAAAATGGATTAAAAAGGAAGATCCAACAATTTGTTGCTTACAGGAGACCCATCTCACCGCCAGAAATAGCACAGGCTTAGTTAATTATCTTGGTTTTCTTTGGGCTTAATGCATTATCAGTAGCATCTCAAGGAAAGCCCTAATAGTTAGATACCTGATTGTAGTCAAGGCAGCCCTAGGGACAGGGTTCAAACAAATTCTAAGGCATTTATTAACTAAGTTAGCTTTCTGAAAAAACATTTTCATTTGTTAAAGTATTACTTGTAAGTATTTGTTTTCTTTCTTTTTTTTTACTTAAAATACTGCAGAAAAACTGAGGACCCAACAGCTTCAGAATAGCAATAAAGTCTTTTAGGTTTACCCAAGTAACTCATTGAAGTGTTTATAAGTATCAGGATCATCAAAAGAAACTTCAAATCACTGAAAGTTCAACTGCATATGATTCACTTTCTTTCATTATATTCTATCATTTTCTGTATTCAGAAAATGACAGATAAGAACTGCATTGAAAATTGATGGTTTGGGTAAAATCCCTCATATTCAGAACACAAACATTCAAAACAAGGTTAACAAAGTGAGACTTGAAGTCATCTGCTTTTTTAAGTATTGCCTACTTCTAATTGCACAAACAATAGCATATTTGTAGATTATATAGAATATACTAAATTTATAAAATATAGGGACTCAGTATTCAATAAAGTTAAAGATTTCTAAATAGACTTATTTCAAATCCCGTCTTGACCACTTATTATAACACTTGCATTATCTTTTTCAGTAAGTTATTTAACCATAGGAGACTCAGTTGCCTTAGCAGTGAAATGGAGATTATAGCATTAACCTTAGAGCTTTTTGAGGCTTAGAAAGGATGATTTTAAGAATGTCTAACACTCTGCTTTATCCACTCATCCAACAATAGCTCTGGCATTGATAATTCTCTCACATCTCTTTGAAGAAGTAGCCAAAATATAATAATTTGTGTGAATAGGCAAGAAAGTTTTAAAAACAAAGAACAACTAGGCAAATCAGTACTTTAAGAGACCCCTCCAAAAATAAAACCAGATTTCACTCTAGTAGGAATTTCCGGGAAAAGGGCAAGTGGAGAAGAGTGTTAGGGCCTATAAACTGCTTTTCATTACAAGTCTGACCTTCTAAAGTTTTGCTTATGTATTTATTCAAGAGGACCCTGGATATATGGCAACTTGGACAACTGCTTCATTTTCTTCTGTATCACTTAGTGCAAAACTGACATTGAGCTGAACTTGGAGGTGCACACCTGTAGTCCCAGCACTTTGGAAGCTGAAACTAAAAAATTGCAAGGTTGAGGTTAACCTGGGCTACATAGAGAGGTCTAGGCCATCCTGGGTTACATAGTGAGACCCTGTCCAAAAAAAAATCTGACAGTGAAGATAAATTTATAAGTATGATCAAGAAACCTTTATGATTTTCACTATTCATCTTCAGTTTGCATATGCTTCCATACTGCAAGTTTACCTTACTATTTTTCTCAAATGACCAAAAAGGAAATAAAAACACCATAATTTCTCTAATGAGTAATTTAAGGAGTTTAACTTTATGGACCCAAGGTTCTTAGAATGTATACATTCTTGGCTGACCAGAAACAGAATAATTACGGTTTTTATGAAAACAATAGTTATAATCCTGCAATTTCTGTAAAATATGTTATATGTATTATTATGAAAACAATGTGGTTGTGTACTTTTTTATCTGTGAGTCCACACTTAGAATAAAAATTAGCCTATCTAATTATAGTTATATAAAGAAGATTGAAAAGATTGCTAGATGAATGTTAAAATAGTCAATACAGTTTATTATAACTGATATAGGCCTAAACAGGAACAAACTGAGATTCACTTCCAACTCCTGGGCTAAGGAACACAATTAAAAGAGATGCTCCTTACCTATAGAAAAGTAAAGGTGGCCTTTCAGTACTGATTACAAGGTGAGAGAAAATGAACACTCTGATAGCACTGCAATCAGCCTTTGTAATTTGTAAGTGCTGTTTGGAATCCAATTCTAAAATGGTAGGTATTTCAGAGGAAAATACCTATTGGCTTCCAAGTATCACACATGTATTTCTGTACAAAAGATGGATTTATGAACTGAACATTGAAAGGTAAGGGTGATTTTTCTTTTGCTGAAATAAAACAAAGACAGGAAACAAGCAAGAATATTCAGAAACAACAATAAAACAGGGAACTCATCTTACCTCCATCCAGCTCCTCAGCTCCAAAATGATTCCTGTAGAATAACATGATTTCTATCTTGTAACACTTATAGATGGTCACCAAACAAACAAGCAGCAAGAGAATAGCACCAAGCCCTCCAGCAAGCTCAACTGTGTACATTAACTCTAGAAAAAACATAAGTAGCAATAGAGAATTATACAATATTCATATCTAAAAATCATTATTCAATTTAATTTCACATTTTTTCTGGATGAGACCAGATATAGGTAATGGATTACAGTCATCTCTTTCTTTATGCATAAGATTTTTTTTGAAAAGCAGGCACTCTACCACTTGAGCCACACCTCCAATCCTTGTTTGTGTTCTGAGATGGAGTCTTACTATATAACCTGGGCTTGCCTCCAATGGTTGATCTTCCTGCCTCAGCCTCCAGAGTGCAGGAATTACAGGCCATTTGTACCACCATGCCCTGCTAGCATGAGAATTTGACCTCTTTGTCACTTTTATCTCTGTTTCCTTGGTTACTGGATAAAGTGGTATGTGGTAACTATGTTGCTAAGTAACATTGCTTATGGTAAAAATGAGCCTTGGTTGATAGATTGCATTTGGACTGAGAGAATTATAAATACCTGATTGAAAACTATAATAATGGGTTTGCCTGAGTGCAGCAAGTCATATATAAACAACTGTAACTGTCCATAAAGTGGTTTATATACAGAAAAGTCTGATTTAAAATACACTGGATATTATGAAAGTGATAAGGATTTAGACTATGGCTTTATTTTTGTGGCTGGTGCTTGGACAGAACCCAGGACTTTGTGCATGCTGTGTAAGTGCTCCTCTAATGAACCACATCTCTAGTCCAGAGTATGGCTTTTTTCAAGATTCATTCTGTTTTGTTAGTATATTAAATGCTTACAGTTTATAAGTCTGAAATTTCTAGCACAAGAATAGAAGAGGAAAAGTAAGCAAGAACACTTGACTTCCACTCTAAACATGCTGGTAAGAGAACAAAATGGTACTATCACATTGAAAACTTGGGGGTAGTTTGTAATAATGTTGTGGCAATATAGTCAGAGGAGAAACCAAGCAACACTCGGAGGACACATATACCTGTGTCTGAGCCCTGAACAAAGGATTCACAGGATATTTAAAAGGCAGTGCAGGGTATCAGGTTACAAGGAATGTGCTCTCCCATAAAGTAGGGCTAGTAGTGGGTTAGAGACCTAAGGTTTAGATAAGAACAGCAGGGGAGTCCTGCTTTGGAAAGTTTATTTACAAGTGGAGACAAAGGAAGGCAGGAATGGGTGCTTATCTCTGCATGGTGCCTTTCATCTTGGTCCCAAACTTTTGCATGGCTCTAATGGGCAATTCCTCACAGCTCCCTCCAAGGTTACAGCTTTTAATTGACAGTTTACCATGTTTTACAACCCTGTTTCAAGGCTATCTTCCTCTTCAATAAAGTGAAACATGACCTACCCTATGAATATCAATTTCTCTCCTAGGTATTTACCCCAGAGAAATATAAGCAGTTATCTGCAAGAAGACTTGTAAAAAATGTTCAGAGTAGCCATAATAGGAAACAATGAAAATCAATTAACAGGATATGGTAAACATGTCCTATGCATGTCCATAGGACAGAATACACTCAGCAATATAAAGAGTAAACTACTGATATACGTGACATGCATGAATCTCACAAGATTATGTTAGGTAAAGGAAATTAGAAACAATGTAGTGTTTACTATATAAATCTACTTAAATATAAGAATGGATTAGATAATCAATAGTGATTTAAAAGAAACTGGAAGCTTTTCAGATAAGTGAAAGGAAATTTTATTGGAAATGGGGCAAGAGGAAACTTTTGGATATAAAGGAAATATTTTGTATCTTCTTGTTTTAGGTATGAGTACAATGTATGCATTTGTCAAGGCTCATTGATTTGAAGATTTAAAATCTAAGAATTTTATGCTACTCCTACTTCAATTCTTCAAAATTTTGATTCTTTATAAAAAGTGACCATAAGTTCGGTAAGTGTAAGTTTTACCCAGAGTCTATGAGGGAAGCAGCTGTAATGAAATATTGGTCTCAGATATTTGATATCTAAATAACTTCCAAGATAGGGAATGATTCTTCCATAATTCCCCCATGCACATCCTTTGCATTTGAAGGCATAACACTGGGCATTGGCATGTAGCCTGCTTTAAGTGCCCTATCCAGGGAAATAGCTTTGGAGACAATGAAACCTATGTCTGAAACGTAATCTTAACAATCCAATAAACAGACTATCATTGTCTTCAGATGCTGTTCATAAATACTGGTCTCTACATATTTTAAAAATATTAGAAATTGAATATGACTAAATTAGAGAAAAAGTATATGAAAGTAAGTACTTTCTATTTTTAGAGAAGCAATTGCTCAATATGAGTTATTCCTTTTGTTTGATGTCTTGAGTCATTCAAAAATTATATATGTTACCTTGAATACTCTATTTAGCCAATAATAGTATTATCTAAAATAAGAAAAAGAGAACAGGGTTGATATAGCTTAGCAATTACAAAAATTGTCTGGCGTCATTTAACTAATTCCTTTAAAGTACAAACATATGAAAAGTTATATATGCTTAGAAAATGAGAAAGAACAACTCTTTTGACCAATTAATAGTCAATTGCTCACAATAGGAATGCTAAAACACTGGTCCAGAGAGACAGCATTTACAAGGCGCTTATTCATCTGAGATCCTGAGAGCATCTCAGATTTTCCTCCAAATGCTTCTGTATTTGTTTTAATTTAGCCACATTGGCTTATACGGCATGTGTTAACTCTCCCAAGGAAAATGGTGCATAAGATTTAGTCTCATTGTTCTGCTCCGAGCCTCACACATTCATTAATATGAGCATTAATATTGCTTACCCATTGGGTCAGGACAAAATTACTAGGGGTTAAACTCTGTCATAGTTAAAAGAAATTATCTGGGCCAACTGCTGTATTTATTTTATCTTTACATTAGTATTTGAATGTGAATGGTGTTGTCCTAGCAAATGTCATTTTCCCTTTGAAATGGGATCTGATTTTCAGCTGTAGTTCAAGTTGCCCAGGAGAGGCAGCATTTAAAAATATAAAAAGATTCCATTTCAGCACAATTCAAGATCTGAGGATGGAAAGAGAGAGTGAAGACGTTTTAAAATCTGTTTAGCATTTGTGTTATTTGGTTAAAAAGATAGACTCTACCACCTTGAAGGAACTGAAACTGAATAGTGAAAATTGTAAAACAAAATTGCTAGGCAAAACCTAAGGGAAACTGGCATTTGGTTAAACACAACAAATGAACATGTGCCAAAGAGTTACATTTAAGGGCACCAGCAGTCATTTAGTTACAGGCAATTAACAATAGTCCTTGGAAAGCTTCAGTATGGCTAAGGGAAAACACATTGATTATTGCTGCAGTAGTAGACTGCTTTCGGAATAAATTGCTTCAATTTAAAACTAGATTTGCGACAAGCATTTTGAGCAATGGCTACAATTTTTTTCTTATCAAGACAGTTGGAGCAAGCAACCCTTTAAAAGAAACAGCTAATTAAAATAAAGTGCATGCCATCTTATAGTATATTGGATTACATTGCAAATAATAAATGCATTTGGTTTACACTAATCTTGCTGCAATTACCTAGTGTAGTTTGGGTTCCTATTTTTTTTTACAGGCTTGTACCAAGTGTTATTGTTTGCAAATTGTTTCTGCTAGAAATCTTTGAGGAAGTAAAAATTTTTAACAAAGTAAATAAACGTTCATGAGTATTTTTGAACTTTGAGTTTTCATTTTGTATCTCTATTTGATCTCTGTACATATATACACATACAAAATCTTGTCTAAAGTATAATTGAAGATTTTGGTGGCTTATTCTTATATAATTCATCCTAAAATTGGTTCATTCTTTATATAAAGTTCTTTGAAATATTCTGTCCTGATTTATATGCTGTAAAATTCAAGTTTGTAGGGGAAATGCATGATAGACACTATAATGATCACAGTTTGTTCATTAGCTTCAGCAAGCACATTTTTCTTCTCTCTTTGTGTTATAAAGAGCTAAAGTTTATAAGGATTTATCCATCCACATAAATTCATATGCATATTTATTTCTCTGGAGCAGTACAATTTATTTGTTCCTGGCAGGAAGATAATTATGCTCAGCCTACAAAGATATTCAACTCAATTCTATAATACATCAGCACAATTTAGAAGCAGTTATAATATTTTTGGTAACACATTAAGAAACCAGATTGCTATTCATGTAACAGCATGTTGCATGAATAAATGTTTGGAAAAGGTACAAACTAGTATGTAAGGACAGCAGTTTTATACGTGCAAAATTCCTTTTTGGAACCAGGCAAGGTACATAAAAATTATAATGATAAAAATTTCAATAACCTCTGAATAGAGCAGCTTGATCTGTGTGACCAAACACGTGGACAAAAGATTACCTTCAAAGGAGTATATTTTGCCAAAACAGCAAATTAACTTTTACTTACTGTCAATCAAGAATGCAAATATGGTCATTGGCTAGATCTATCACTAAGCAACTAGTTAAACTAAATTGTAAGAGGTCCTAGGAACTTAATTGTTACATGTTAATGATCCATAGAAATGAAAAATAAAATGAAAGACCAGAGGGAAAGGATGCATCCTCTACAAAGTTTACTAGATCCTACCCCTGGAACATGCTTGTCCTCTTCCCAGCTACATGAGAAGGGTATTAAGTTGTATTTTTCCCTTGAAATAAAGAACTTTCATAAACAGTATGCTTTAAAAGATGAATTAAAATGAATAATGACAATAATTGAATAAAGTTTGAATTCATGAGTTCATATTAATTATAACTAAGCAAATAGAAAGGAAAAGCTCTCCCTAAACACAGAATGCCAGCTAGTAAATGTGGAAGAAATGACAGTTTAAAAATCATCATTTTCAGCCATCATAATAACATTTGATTCAGATAAGAATTACCAACAGATGTCAAAATTGCTGAGTGAAAGATTGATGACATAAAGTCATCTTAAAGGACCTCTTCATTTAGTACTTTTTAGTGACTGAGGGGAAAGTGAACACCATCTGTGGGGTAAATTGATATCATATACCCCCTAATGTAATACACTAAGAAGGTATGACATCATTGTTGAAGTATTCAAGGCAGAAACATACAAACATTTGAAAAACAAGAAATTTTCAGGACATCCTAAACTCACTGACAAATACAAAAAATTGAAATCATCTAACTCCTTCATGAAAGACAAAGAAAAGGCAAAGAGCCATCCCAGATTAAAAAATACTATGGAGACTTGACAACTAAATGCAATGGATAATTCTAGATGGAATAAATAGTATAAAGAGCATCTATCAGAACAATTTCTGAACTTTGAATATAGACTATATAATAGATAGTAGCATATTATCATTTTCAATTTTCCTGAATTTGTTAAATGTACTCTCATTATGTAACAAAATATCCTTGTTTTAGGAGAGATTCACACTGAAGAATTTAGTCACAAATTCTGCAATATACTCTCAAGTGACTCAGCAATAACATGTGCTGCATGTTTATATACATACTATATTTCATCTTTTTTTCTACTTATCTATAGGAAGAGCAATAAATTAAATATGACAAAAATACTAATTAGTGACTATAGCTGGACAACAGTGATGGAAATTTAT
Source organism: Castor canadensis (assembly GCF_047511655.1). Taxonomy (NCBI): domain Eukaryota; kingdom Metazoa; phylum Chordata; class Mammalia; order Rodentia; family Castoridae; genus Castor; species Castor canadensis. The sequence continues at coordinate 115,859,723 of NC_133405.1, forward strand.
TCTAATAATCTTAAAATTTAGGGGTACTGTTAGCAGTTTTTATTACAAAATAAAAAGGTAAAAACTAAGGTCAAATAGTAAAATCACATCATTGTATTATTGTAATACAGGGTATTTTGGGTAGATTCCCTTTGGATTGAAATTATTTCATGTATAGCTATTTTAATCTAATCTGTGCAAAGCCTTCAATTTGATCTTCCTCAGGATAATGTCTTCACCTTGGAGATTTTTGCGGGACTGTTAGTTGATTTATATTGCCCATAGAAGCAAGTTGGAACACCTTATATTGGTACCAAAGTTTCTTCAAGCCTTTAATCAAAGCAGCTAGCTAACCTTCAGCCATAATCATTCCACCAATGTCAATTGATTTTGATATGTTTCCCCCAATTCTGTACAATGTAAATGAAATTCCTTTCATTTATCTAAATGCTACCAATCTTGCAAGGGAGGCTAAGATCTGCACTTTGTTTTTTTCTAGTTAAAGTGATTTGCCCCTTAGAACATGTATTTCCCATTGCTTTTTTCATAATTTACCATATTGCATTTTGACAGAATTAATTTTGCTTATGGTTTTACATTGTAAAAAATTGCTTTATCTTAGGAACTTTGCTCTGGCTGTTATTTCTGACTGGGAGTGCTCCTTCTTAGCACCTTCTCAAATTGGTCTATTAACCGCTAATTCCAAGTCAAAAATCCATGGTCACACTTTGGACCCACTTCTCTTTATTTTTTCTATAGTACTTACAGTTACATAACATAATGTTTAATTTGCTTCTTACTACTTACATTATTATTTATTGTTGCTCTTTTGCTGGAATTTAAATTTTGCAAAGTTGAGTTTTTTGTTCTAGTTATTTTTATTTACTTTTCACTGATTATCTCAGTGTCTTGAAAATTATCTGATATATTGTACTCAATGAAGATCTGTTGAATAAATGAATCACTAGATGATTAAGAACATACTTGATTTTCTAACAATTAGATTTTTATATATTTCCATGCTAAAATTCCAATATTTCTGTGAGCCAGTTTTCTAGTCAATGTATCATAAGGTTCAAGCAATTGACGAGGTATAATTATTAATTTGCTTTAATTTGGTAATAAACCTTCATTGTATAGAAAAATGGTCAACTTTCTAGTATAGATTTAAAAGTTGTCTTTCATTCATAAAAGCACTGACAATATAGCTTTGTATAGACATACAAAACCAAGAAAGTTTGTATTCACTTCACATTTGAAAATTAATCACGTATTACTTCACATCTTTGATACTGCTACTCAGTTTTTTTTTTGACAGTTGTTAGAATGGAATCCAGGGCCTTGAAGATGCTAGGTGAATGCTCTATCACTGAGCTACATTCCCAGCCCTCAACATTTTCTTTCCACTCACTCACTCACTCACTCATTCACTTACACAATCATTCATTCATTTTCTCTTTGTTTAATAAGTTCCTTCTACATACTATGTATAGTGCTTTTGACTTCTAGTGATAAAGTGATTGATGAAATATGCTTATTGCCTTAAAGGAGCTCATGTATAGCTACAGAGTCTGGCATATAAATAGAGGTTTAATAACAAAATGAAAAACACTCATTTTTGTTGAGCACTGAAGTGTCACTGTGATAGATCTTTCATATGGCTATAAGAAAAGCTGTATGTCGAAGACTGGCACTGATGGCATGCACCTGTAATCCTAGATACTCAGGAGGCAGAGATCAGGAGGATCCCGGTTTAAAGCCAGCCCAGGCAAATAGTTTGTGAGAACCTATCTCAAGAAAACCCATCACAAAAAAAGGGCTGGTGGAGTGACTTAAGGTGGAGGCCCTCAGTTCAAACCCCAGTACTGCAAAAAAAGAAAAAAAAAGCTGCATGTCATAATCATTAGCTAACTGAGTAAATCACTCTGGGTGTTCTGTGTGTGCTGTTCGTCTGTGAGTTGGAGGGTGGAGTTTAGAGGTAGAGGTCAGGCACTGGTTGGCACAGTGCAAGAGTGTCAGCAAAGGTTTTGGGGAAGTAGTTTGGTCTAGAGTACTGAGAAAGTACACATGATATATTCAATGATAGTAGACAAATTCAAGTTTTGGTTTCTCAGCTAACATATTGTTTATCCTTTTTTTCTCTTTTCAAAGCAAATAATATGTACTTTGTGAACAAATATTTGGGCAATTCATGTACTAACAAAACCAGTTTCCCAATATTAGGTCAGAACAATGGGGCAATGATTCTCCCTTGTGGAAAATTGGCATGTATTTTCAAAATGTGCAGTGTGGGGTTGCTAACAGGCAGAGCTTTATTGCAGAAAACTTTTACCTTTTGAATTATGAAAGCAGTGTTTGAAATACCTCTGTCTAAAGAGTAGAAATGGAGCATATATGCATATCACTGTATTTGTACACACCTATAGCCATGTAAGGATTCAGATAGGGTATCATCTTAGATCACATAAGATTAAGTATAATGGGAAGAAACCAGACAAAAAAGAAGATGCTGCTATAATAAAAAACAAAAAGGGTCTCAGGTGACCAGCTTAAAAGACAGAGTTATTGTATATCAAGGTGTCAAACTTCACTGATGCCTAAAGGAAATGTCCTAGAAGGAAAAGTATTTGCTTTCCCTCTACTAGGAATTTCCTTCTTAACATGTCATACAAATAAGACAGGCACAGATGGAGTGTTGCAAAACATCTCTTGAGAAAAAGTTGTCAGAGTGAAGGTGGCATTGCCATTTTACTCTTTTTTGTTAAGGAATGTGGTGTTTATCCTAAAAGCAGTCATTCACCAGAGAATATATTGTCACAGAACAATTTGTTCTTCCATTGGGAATGTGTTGGGTTGCCAAAGAACCCAGAACATCTGGACTGCTTAGATAACCAATAGGAGCCATGTAATCTACAAAAATATTGAACTGTCCTAAAAATAGTGTAATGATTTGTAATATAGTCAATTGATGGAAATAAATTTATAAGATATTGTACAAGTGTGAAAACTTATTGCATTGCAGTATACAAAATGGGAAGCATGGATAAATTTTAGAATTTTGTTATTATTTACATTTTCTTCCTTTAAGGATTTAATATATTTCCTTACTATTGAAATCATTAAAATAAAATGTGTTCAGCAAAAGCCATTGGTAATAGGTTCTCTCTTGAGACAAGTTTCATTCAAAATCTTGGTGATTTCAAAGTTACAGACTATTAAGGTAAAAACAATAATCAAACCATGTGCTGGTTCATTTTTCCCAATAGGAGTAACAGAACAATATGTTGTATATTTTTGATCATCTCTGTTTTCTGAATACATAAACATGTTGAAGAAAAGCATGGAAAATTTGTTTTGCTTTTTAAAGTTAAGTGGCCTAGCTAGTTAGGATATATGAATGTCCTGTCCTCAATAATAAATTCTGTTCTACAAAAGTGGTAAATATATAGTCCTGTTTCACAAAGAATAGAGAGGGCATTATCATCTCACTCTATGTATTGATTTTCAGTGCATGAAAATTAGCTGTGGTTTGTGAAAACTACATAGAAGTAAAGGAGTCCCCTAAAATGTAATGTTTTCTAAAATAGAAAGTGGGAGAAAGAGTGTACATTCAAGCAAATTGTTTTGGCATACCTTAAATAATGTAAATAACTTGATTTTATAGCAAAGAGAGTAATAATAGTTTTTCCATAGTGTTTTTAAATATTCAGTAGCTGTACCAAAAAGATTTATTTTTTCTCATCTTGCTTTTAGTGATTCTATAAAACATGTTTATTGTAAAGAATTTGAAGAAAAGGTATAGGAGTGATAAGAAGAAATCATAGATTACAGGAATCATACCACTCTGACACAACAATTGTTATTACTTCAGTTAGTATTTTATGTGTTACTTTCTATTGTTATAGGCTTTCATGTAGCCTTAATATAAACCAATGATCTATGGCTTGTAAATACTAGTACTCTAAAACAGCTTATATTTCGCTTTTTACTTTGGACAGTTTGGAATACAGTTGTCAAATGTGATTTGTAAACCATGTTCTGCTAAGAGTCCTGTCGGTAGCTACTTCAGCCTAATTGATTATTTACCTATTTATTCAGTCATCATTCAAAGATGCTTGGTTCAGCAAGGCAAGTAGACTAGGAATTTTTAGGGCCATTATGGAGCTTTTCTTAATCATTTTAAATATTCACACAAAATATGTAGGTTAAAACATAATCTGATATTATAGGAAGTAAGGATTTCAAGTTTCATTGAGACTAATTCCATTGTTTTAAAGATGTGGAAACTAAACTGGTACGTGAATCGTCAACAGTTGAAAATACATTTCAATCTACCAATTTCTATGTACTTCCAGCAAGAAGACAACTAAATAGAATTTTATTGTGATGTCTTTAATTTATTCCTTTAAGCTACTTTTAATACTAAGACATTTAAATAATATAGGAATATTTACTTATTTTGGGAGAATTAGAAGTGTACTCAAGAAGTTGTGAGTCATTACCTAGAAATCATGGGATAGTATAAATGAATTTTCAAGTTATACTCATTTTGTATTATATACCAGAATTATAATTTCAAACTGATTTAGGTTAGCCAATTTGTGTTTCATTTTTTCATGCTTTGATAATGGCCCTTTCCATTTTAGTTTGAACCAATTTGGCAAATATTATGCATCAGTATTTTGAACTGTGGTCACATATCATAAGAAATTGTAACTTCTATTTTGCAGTTACAGGAACTAAAGCTCTGAGGCAACATAACAAACATTTAAACCACAGGAAAATTTCTGGGAAGAGCAACCACTTCAATTCACTTTCAGGACTGGCAAAATGAGGTGCAATGTCTCAAAAAACTGAGAAATTAAAATTTGATAAATGATTATATAAAAAAATATATATAGTTAGTTACTCAGTGTTTAATATGTTCTTTCAGGATTCCTGCACTGGAGCTTAGGGGTAATTGGTTGACAAATGATAAAATTGAAGAACAACAAAAACAAAGAGACTTGCTCAAGGTAACACAAAACTAAAGAGTAAAAAATAAAACACCATTAAGAAACTATCCATCTTTTCATCACAGTTCATAATCTCTTTTCAGTCAATCTTCATGCATATTAAGATTCAATTAATGACAATGATTCTAAAGTAGTTTTAAAAATGGCCTTTTTGTGCTATCTTGAATAGGCCATGGGAATTTCTTTTTGAATTAAAAAACACAACTAATTTTAATAGCATTTAAAATGTCCTCTTTTAATTTGGAGAACTCAATCTCCAGATATATTACTCTTCATTGAGCACATGTTAAAAATAGAATATGAGCCCTAAAAGTAGAGACAAATAGCTAACGTATTTCTTACAGATGGCAAATGTAATTCTCAACACTAAAATCTAATACAAGTTACCATGGTAATCTATTGGAAATCAACACATTTTTTTCTTGCCATATGACCTGAGAGAGTAGTTAACATTTTTTTAGTGTCATGTCTAATATCTTGCTTTACTGACCTGGTTGTCAAAGTTCAACATACAGGAACTGCTTATTAAAAGTTATATCATGCATTTTATGACCCAGTTGTGCCATTTCTCAACCAAATGTAGGAATTAACAGCTATATAGATGCACAGCTATCTCCCTTTCCCCAACAATATTGCTTTCATGACCCAGAATGATGTATACATCCCTCCATAGGAGTGACTTAACTACTAAGGATACTTAAGTAGGTCTCTTTACCCATAGCTGGCACTCAATACGTATTTGTTGAATGTGCATGAATTTGTTCTTTCCATGCATGTTTTACATGAACTATCCATCACCTTTAAATAACCTGCAGTGAAGTGAGATTTCAAGTGGGCTATGAACCATTAGCAATAAATAGAATTGACCTAGAAATATGAAGGTTGTTTTGAAGGTGGGTTGTTGGTGACCGCAGATATGCTATCCTATTATTTCTGATCGCACATATCAAATTGTGTTATATGTATACTAGATGCTTTTGGTTGGCTTCCTGCAAATTTTTTTTTCTAAACAGTCTGTTTATCATTTTCTAACACAAAAATCTGAACTTCAAATCAGGAATGGTGGTGCATATCTGTACTCATACCTACTTGGAAGGCAGAGGTAAGATTGGGGCTGGAGACCAGCCAAGGCAAAAGCATGCGATGCCACATAAAAAACAAACTAAAGGTCAGAGGACTAGGGGTGTGGCTCAAGTGACAGAACATTTGCAAACATGAAGCCCCAGTACTGAAAAAAAAATTTTGAGTTTCAGTGGATTCCCATTACCCTTGCTTTAGGCTTATGTGTGTGTTTATAGCCTCTGTTTGATGCTAGACAAATGCCTGTAAAGATGAATAAAACTTTTGAACATGTAGGAATAGCTTATTATGTTTCTTTTCTTTTTTTTTTTGCCTGTTTTGCAGCCATATCAGTGACCAATAATATGTGGTAGTTCAATTTCCATACAATGCCCATCCTTCCTTATTACACATTACTGAGATTTAGCTGAATTCAATCATTCAAAACAAGAAATTAGAAGTATTTACTACTTGCCATATATCTTGTTGCTCTTTGGTAATTGCTATTTGCATAAGCTGAGCACTATATACAGTCTGTTTGCACAGGCAGAAATATATGTATATATCCATATCTATGTTGTTGAGAGATTTCTAAGTGTATTTTCCACTTAAAAATGGAATATGTGGGACTGGTGTCCAACAATGAGGGTCCTCTTTATTTAAGAAGTTAATTATTTTGATACTTAAAGAGAATGCCCTCTCAGACATCTCTCTGAGTAGTGAATGCATTCTACAAGGCATAATTTCATTGAATATGTGAGGCAAGTAACCTCATTAAGAATAAAGTGTGAGGGCAATGCACCAATGTTTAAATAGGTTCAAAGGTGTTGACCATGTAAAAAGAATGAGGCAATTAGTTGGAAATAGTCCCACCAATTGGCTGCACTTTGGTTTCATTCCTTTCTCATAGAAACAGTAAGCTCAAGAAAGCTAGTTGCTCTTTACCTATTAGATGCTATTTATTAGAAGGATCTATTGTCTAGGCAAGGGGCCTCAGTATGCTAATTGTGGTCCATAGACCAGTAGCAGTAGCATCAATAAGGAACTTGATTGAAATTCAAATATTGAGTCCCACCCCAGAGTAATGAATTGGAATTGCTTTTTAACAAGCTCCCTAGGTGATTTGTGTGTACTGTAAAGTTTACAAACCACTACTGTAAGGGCTTCCAGCTGACTTTCCAAGGGTGGAAACACAAATAGCCTAACTTTTGTCAATTCCTATAGTAAAAACTCTTGTTCTGTTGACCTTTTCATGTTTGGTATGACCTCAGAGGGTTTTCAAGGTGAAAACCAGTCCATGTATTTTGAATTTCCCTGCATTGAGTAGCTAAGATGCTGAAATCATTTCCAGAAAAGGATGGAGTTTCTGATATTCACACTGGATAGCAGTGATTCTCAACAGGGGCAATTTTGCCCTCCTTCTGGAGACATTTGGCAATGTCTGGAGACACTTTTGTTTGTCATAACTAGAGAAGGTACTGTGGGCAGGGGCTAAGGATGCTGCTAAACAATGCACAGGGAAGTTCTCATCATAACAAAAAATTATCCAGCCCCCAAATTTTGTCAATAGTGACAAGATTGAGAAACTCTGCTGCAAAGTCTAGATTGCTCAGAATACATTTAATCAACACATTCATCACATTTACTCACTATGTTAGGTACACTGAAGTATGTAACAGAGAATTAAAAGTCATTTATCAATAATTTGCCATTTAAATAGAAAAACAAATAAAGCAAAATATTTCCAATGACTATGGCTTCATATAATTAAATATATCAAAACTTTGGTCCACATGAGTAATTAACAGAAATGATTCAAAGTTGGAGTGTATCAATTCTTGGCACCCTATACTGGTTTTATCCAGGCCTGAACAGGAAGATTACCCTGAAGCAGGTTATAAGGACAGGAGAAGTTGCTAGTTAAGCCATAAAATGGGTCCAGGGCCAAGATAAAAGTCCCCATGCCTTTCTTTGTCTCCTTCTGTAAACAGACTTCCTGACACAGGTCCCCTGCTGCTCCTGCCTAAACATCCCCATCCCTAACTCCCAATGTGAACTCACCTATTAGCAACCAGCACTTTCACCATAACCGATACCCTGAACTGCCCTATAAGAACCCTGTAATTTCACTGCTGGGGCCCAGACTTGTGAGTGTGAGCTCATCTGGGACCGCAGGCACCAAATAAAGTCCGAGTTCTTCTACTTCTCTGAATGTCTCTTGGTTTCTCATCGGACAATATTTCTGCAACAGTACCATCACCTAGTTATTTACTAATTGAGAAAAAAGCTAATCATTGGCAGACAATGGCCCTTTGCTTTCCTAACAGAAATGCCACTTGGATATTGTTCATAGGGAAGAAAATAGGGTGACCAAAATGGCTAAAAGGCTGGGCCGGGGGCATGACTCAAGTGGTACTAGCAAGCATGAGGGCCTGTGTCCAAACCCCAGTAGAGTCAAAAAAGAAAATGCTAAAAAGAAAAGCAATATCACATAATTAATCTCTATGCTGTAATTAATTGACCAGCAAAAATTGGGATCTACAAGTCTTTGAAGAGATATTCCGCTGTTTAAGCTAAAATATTTTACAGTTAATCTCAGTTAAGTAATATATTCTATGTCTAAGGAAATCATCATCTCAAAGGGCTAATATGAAATTGTTAATATATTGGACAATTTGTGCTACTGGCATTCACAATACCTTCCAAATGTTTTGGGTTATTTTTTTTTTTGGCAGTACTGGGGGGTTGAAATCAGGGCTTTGACCTTGGTAGGCAGGCACTCTACCACCTGAGCCATGTCTTCGGCCCTTTTTGCTCAGGACCACAATCCTTCTATTTCACACTTCCTGCCTATGGGTGGGATAACAAATGCATACCACCAAGCCCATTGAGATATGTCTTACAAATTATTTTTTGGACTGGGCTGGTTTAGAACCATTATCATCCAGATCACAGTCTCCCTAGTAGGAAGGTTTACAGGCATGAGTCACTGGCACCCAGCTTCTAAGTGTTTTTATTCATTTGTTTTAACACTAGTTACCAATAAAATAATATGGAGTTGGGTCAGCTTTTTAGTTTTCTCACATAACTGAGGGGCAGAAAAGCAAAAAAAAATCATAGAAGAGAAGAAAATTTTGACTGCAAAATGTCAAATCTTATTTGAGGAAGTTGTTAAACCTGATGCTCTGATTTGGAGATGCTGCAGCAACAGAGATAAAATTCTTTAATATTTGTATTGTGTATATTAAGACTCATTAAAAGTAACTCTTCCACAGACAACAATTCAGCTTTCTAGGGAGATGCTACCATATACAGAGAAGCAGAATATTTTAATATCAGAGCAAGATTTGGATTTTATGTATTCTGAAATCAGTGGTCAAAGATATCAAATGGCCAGTACCCAAGAGAAGTTTACAAAGTTTTATGCTATTACTGAATATCTCAGTAAATAAATGTATTAGGCAAATAAAGACAAGGAAAGGGGGCACACATATTACAAAGATGATTCATTACAAGAAGGGATAAGGAGTCCACTGTGTCTAAATTTATCTGGCTTTAAAACAATGCATTTTAAATAATGTGCATGTTAATTACATTACTAAAGATATTTCAGGACTTGGGAGTTTATTGAGCAGTCTAATTCCTATCGATTGCATTCTTTGGAGGGAAAAGAAAGTGAACACAAGAAGTAAAATGGTTTCGAGGGGGGATAGAGAAAACCTAGATGTTTATTATTGCTAACTGGTGTTAATTCTCTCAGATAGGTACTTTCCCAGTTTCCAAACCACTTCATGCCTTATCAATATAAGTAAACAGAACCATTCAGAGCATCATTGCTAATGAACACTCAATATGAATCCTTGATATCAGTGTTATTTAATACATAGATGGTGTCACTCAAAATTATATTGGGCCATATTTCCTTTTCATTTAACTTTATAAGTGTCTATCACAATATTAGGCACATACTCAGTTTTTAATAATCATCACTAAATGCATGAAGAAATTAAGGAAGTTTTCCTTTGAACCCAAGTAAATCTATCATATGGTCAAATTCAGAATAAATAGAAAAAACCGCTGGAGCTAAATTTGACCACTTTAATGAAAGATAAATTAGAATCCAGGAAATTTTTAATGGAACACATGATTGCTGCATCTTTCATTACCCAGAATATCACATAGTTGGGGTGGAGAAATTTTGTAATAGCTTGTTAACATTTATTGGGTGCTAAGTGTGTGTTAGATACTGTGGTAAGTATTGACATGCAGAGTTCACTTGAGGTTCACAGAAATGGAGGGGTTTGTCTCAGACAGCACAGCTAGTAAGAAGAGTTGGATCTTGAACACAGCCAGCCTTGTTCCCAAGTCCATGCTTCTACCCATTAAAGTGGTTTGCTGCAGATAGCAAACATGTGAACATTGTGAGGTCATCAAGAGTGAAAGTATGGATAAAAGACACAGAGGGTGAAGAAGGAATATAGTACTGCTTGGTGGATGCAGCAGTTGGTAGGCTGGAGCACAGTTCTGCTGGGCATCCATCTGGAATATTGTTTGTAGCATAAAAATTGAAAACAGAAAATGAAGGAAAGAGAAAAGGTCAGAGTTTGGGAGGAAAACTGAAAGTTGGTGAGTACTGCATGTCAAGATAGGTAGCTGCAATTAAAAACCCAAGCAAGGGCATATGGATAAAAGATGCAGAGACTCAACTAGGCACCAGAGGGTCATCCCTGTAATCCTAGCTACTTGGGAGGCTGAGATAGGGAGAATAAGGGTTCAAGGCCAGCCAGGGCAAATAGTTCTTGAAAACCCCATCTCCAAAATAGCCAGAACAAAATAGACTAGAGGTTTGGCTCAAGTGGTAGAGCTTTTGCAAACATGAAACCCTGAGTTCAAACCCCAGTACCACACACAAATAAAAAGATTCAGAGATTCATACACAAAATTTAATCAAGTATGGGTAATGGCAGGAACAAGCAATGGTCTAGTATCTAATAGGTTCTATTTTTGGTTCTTTTTGAAGCCAGAATCTAAGTTTGCCAGGCCAAGGATTGGCAAAGATGACTGAAAAGTAGCTGTTGGCTAGAGAGTGGAATAAGAGTTAAACCAGTCATAGACCAACAGAGTCCCATGGGCCTTGGTGCTTCACTCTTCATCTGGTTCTCACTGCATATTTTAGGGCTCTGTATTGTAATTAAGCTATATCTATCTTGTATGTCTGACATGATTCAAATTGCTGAAGAAATTCTCTGGATGCAAGAATTGACAACTTTGAATATTCTCAAACAAGTTTTTTCTCTGGTCAAATTTCCTCATAAATTTCAGGAATTAAGATTTTCAAATAAATATAAGAGGCTTATATAGGATCCATCCTAGCTCAAATGTGGTTGATAGGTGAGAATGATGTTTCCAAGAATCCATACCACCCACTGGAGGGCTCTGAAATAATGTTACGTCAACAATATTGAATAAAAGGTAGCAGTGGAAGAAAATATACTTGAATAACTTTGGTAAAGATATGTACTGGAAAGTTTACCTATCAGAAGAAATGACAGTTTGTGGCATACAAGACCTGGATCAAACAAATGTTCTAATATATCTCTCCAGGGAAGTTTTAAAAAGGAAGACTTTGAAAGCCTCAAAGTTAAAGAAGTTTTGAGTCAACGGCAAAAACATATGATTAATAGTGACAGCTTCCAGTTGTTTCTCTTGAGCATTAGTCTTCTGAGTAATATAGCAGCTCACACAATATTTATATAATTGCCAGCCTGACAGAAATTATACTTTATAAGGGACCCTGTGAGGAAAGATCGACACCTATGGGTACACATATGCTGTGTCCTCCTCTTCAGAACCTTGTGGACTGACAAGTTGCAATTATGTCATTTCGCTGACCAAAGTCTTTTCTTTTCCTCAAGAAGGGTGGTATCATTCTGCATGATAATGAACCCTTGAAGAGCTGGAGATTGCATCCATTATTGCTTTTGTAAATTGATGACTCATTTGCTCTAGCTCCCTTAAAAGAAAGGCACACACTCACTTTAAGAGAGACTTTCAAAATACATAACCTTGAAGGACTCTTTATGGCTTCTTAATGCTTTTATTTTAATAAGATACTGTTGATATAAATACAAATTTGAAAAACACTGTGGAAGACTTAAGTATTAAAGAGCACTCTAATTTATTTTTCGTGTTTAGGGAATCAGACATTACTGGAAGAGAATTTTTTTTTATTATTCAAACAATTTCTTTGATTCTTCAATCACTTATTTTTTGAAAACTGGAAGCTTTTCTTTCATTGGGCAACTTAACCTTATGCTAAAAATAGCCTGGAGGGTGTTTGACTCTTCCTGGCTGAATGCCTTTAGGCAAAAACAGTTTTAATAGCTTTACCTTTATGTACAATTAATTTTCCTTCCCTTCTCCTTATGATGGCTACTTAACTGCCAGCACCACCTTGCCTTTAAGGGAACTACATTTGTCCAAACCAAGACTTTTATATATACAGATACCATATAAATTCTCTCTGAAAGTGATGTTTTGGCCATAAGCCCATCCTTCCAGGGTTCCACATATGAGGTTCCTCTGCTAGCCCTAATACGCCAAATACAGAGGCCAGTAATGTTGGAGGTCAGAGAAAAGACATCTAATTAACATGGCATGGGCATTCCAAAAGAAAAAGACAAGGTATGCATTTCAACCCTTCTTCTAGGTACACACTTGTGCTTTAGGTTTAAAATAGAGGAAGAATTGGGGATGGGGATGAGAGAGAGATTGAGAGCTATTCATAAATATTAAACAGTCCCTGTCCCAAGTGTGTCCCTGTGGTCAGAGGTAGTGTTCACAGGTGGTCTGGTTGCTCATCTGAGGATTAGTGAAATTGGGTTTTCACTAATCATAGAAGCCTGGTGGGGGATAGCTTTGTCTTCTGGCACAAGATGTTTATCCATCAGTCCTGTCTTATCTGGAAAGTAACTGTAAGAAAGAATGGCTCAGAGAAAAGGATACAGGTACAAAATGGAAACTGGGATGCCAAGCTTTTATCCTGCTTTCTATTAATTCATGGGGCTCAGTAAGGAGTCAGTGCTTTTCAGCAAACTCAGCTTTTAAGTACCTGTTATATCTCCACTACTTCCATTTTAAAGGAATAATTTAAACTCCTTAATTAGAGTACATTCAAGACAGTGACAAGAATGATACATATAAATAAAGAATAAATAAAGTTGCTAAGAGGTCGAATCTGGTGAAATAAAGGTCTAGCAGGGTCATGAGGACAATCGCCAAACATTTGAAGGACTATCTTGGAGAAAAGTTATTAAAAGTGTAGTAGTAGAGCCAATGGATAAAAAGACAGTGAAATGGGGATGCTTTCAAACAGATTTTTCCAAAGATAGAATGGGCTTCCTTAAGAGGGAATGTTATCCAGTATAAACTGTACTCGAATTCCTTCATTGATTAATTATATATTAAGCTACAGAAAGAAATATTGCTAGCTGATGCTTACTTCCCCCCTATTCACACTCCTAAAGAATATACTATTTTAGTATTGTAGTCACCTTGACAACAGAAGCATCTATTTTAATAGCTTTCAGTAACATTATTCAAAGGGAATCTATTTTCCAATAAAGCAGGGGGAGCAGCTTTTAATGCTCTCTTTCGTTTCAAACCCAACGAGTCTAGGATTAAACATGTGCTTTGAAATTAAAATCATTGTAAATTTGCTGAGTAAGAGACTATCAAGTGTACTTATCCCAAAGACTAGAACATTTTTACTTAGTATAATATAGACAAAATATATTTCCCTCTTGTAATATGCATGAAAAATTTTACTAATACAAAGACATGGTTTTTATTTACAATCACCTCTAATTTCAAACAACTCAAAATACATTTATATGTATTTAACCCTGTGTATAAGGTGATGAGGCTGATGTAGAGTCAGTTTCTGTTGCAGGCACTGTACTCATCTTATTCACAAAACATTTTTGTCAATCATGGGAGGACATAAATCATAAAAGCTATGGAATACAGAAAAAAAGTCAAGAAGTACTGTACTAGGAAGTTCATCAGACATAGTTCTTACACTAAAGGAACAACCTTCCAATAATGATAAGATCTTTGATTTAAAAACATTTAAATTATTTTAGTTACCTAATACCTACTTCTAATAATAATAAATGACATTTAATTGAATATTTTCTGTGTATAGGCTATGTGTCAAGCCCTTCACATTTATTATCTTCCTTTGAGGCAGGTTAGTGACAAGGATAAAACAAAACCAAAACCAAAAAATGCCATGGGACTCAACCTTCTTCAACAACTAAACTCCTTGAACTCACCCAGTACCATCCTTGGACACCCCCTGTTTTGGTCATATTATAGTAAGGATTGCAGTTGTAAATTCCTTGGCTGTTGTAATTTCCCCCAAAAGACAATAGAGTCTCTTGATAGGTCCAGACCAGAAAATGGTAATGCTGTCTACCTAAGACTTCATGAATATTGGTTGCATCTCATACATACAATTAAAAGCCTGGGAATCAGCAAAAGCACATGAGCAGAATACCCCATATTATATAACAAGACCTTGCCAATCAAGCCTATCAATTATCCTAGTTCTTCTTGCAAAGACTGCCTAGATTTTCCCCACCATTTTCCTTTACAACTTATGAATTACCCATTAAACAAAGATCATGGTTCCTGAGCCATCTGACCAGTGCCCACCTCACCCTCCCAGTGTGTTCTTATACCTACACTTTCTTTTCTCTTTCAATAAAACTTTGCTCCTGCTTTGCAATCTGTGTCTCTGTCCAATTCTTTGTTTGTGAGACACAAGAATCTGAGATCTTCTTGACCAGGGTCTTCTGAGACCACCCACTGGTAAAAATTTTGTTCATATAACACACTAAAGAGTTAATAATATAATTTTCTCCACGGTATATAGCAAAAACCTGACACTTAGGGAAGTTAAATATCTTACTCAAGTTGATATTAAAGCAGAGCTAGGACTTGAAATTTGACTCCAGAGTCTGAACTAGTCACCCTTCTATTATGCTCTCTGCTTTTGTAAGTGGCTGCCTCTTTGGGAGTACTCCTTTGACTTCCCCTTCTTTTGTCTAGCATTCTAAATTCTAAAGAAAAGGCACAGCTAAATTATTAGGATGTTAAATGCTAAATAGTCTTTATATTTACAAAATCCAGAACATCTGGTGACTCTTAGATAGCATCAGAATGTCTAATATACCTCCTTATTCTAGTGCAGTATATCAGATAACTATAAAGCATATAAGTTGCTATGAGGATTAACTTGCAGAAAAGTCATATGTTTGTCTGAATAATGACAGCAGCTAGTTCCAGGAGGTCAAAGTTGATTGTGATGCTTTGGCCAGAGGGGGAAACAAAAAAAAAGCACATACCCTGGATGATGAATGCCCTAACTAGTACATAGTCTTCCTGTCCATTGCCCCCTGTATCCATTTTCCTCCCTATAAACTCCCTTTCCTATATGCAGATGCCTTAGATGTTCTTTCATTTGAGAATAATAGTTATCCCCATCTTTTCAGTATGCTGGCCCTTACATAAATCTAATTTCCTTCTGCCAACTCTCATTTCCAAGTATTGGCTCTCAAACAGTGAATAGATGGACTTTGGTCCAGTAACACTTGATGGTCTTAATGCTAATGTGATTATTTTATTTAGGATAATTTTGTGTTAAAAACCCCAACATTTAATTTGTCTTTTGGATCCTAATGATTTCTCTCCCCTTGCACATTGTTTATCACTCAGGCATGGAAAATTATACTCACCTCGTTTATGAAGGAGAACACTGGCATGTCTACGTCCATTTCCATTTTCAACATAGCAGGAATAATTTCCCAAGTCACCTTCTTCCACAGAATCCACAATTAATGAGATAGAAACTTCCTGTTCTCCAAGATGTTCCTTAAGAATTCTAAAACATAAAGCAAAACGAAAAAAAAACCCCACACAAACATACACATACACGAGAAAGAAGGAAATGTAGATGAATCCGAATCTGAATTTGATGTGAAAATATTGAGTCTGAGCGTCAAATTTGACTATGGATTGATGATATGTTAATTAAATTATATCATGCCCTTTTCTTCTTCACTTCTAATATGGAAGCTTGTCTTTGTACATTTTAATGAAGTTGCAGTTAATTATCTCTCTTATCAGGACAATCATACTGTCATAATAAAGAGGTGAGAGAGACCTTGAAGAAAAGTTTACAAATTGCTTTTCTTTTAAGAAGAAATATGATGTAAAGATGAGATAAGAAATTCTAAAGTCTTAGACTGGAGGCTTAATTATATACCAGGTTAATTTTTTAAAAGAGGGAAAGAAAGAAAAAAAATTTCTGAGCTATTTTGACATTTCAAATGAAACCTCCAGCCTGACTTTTGTTAATGATACAAACCAGCTGCCTAGTTTTAAAGAAATATGAAATTATAAACCTGTACACTAAAAGTTCTGATAGGTATTTAATTCTGACATTTAAAATAAATGGTAAATGCTCACTAACCTTGCTATCAAAGATTTTACCAACCTCAGAACAAATGGAAAACTTCTCAAACTAGGGCTTCTTTTCCACCCTCCCACCTGTTGATAACTCATCTCTGTGCAGTACTGCTTAATGCAGAATTAAAGAGAAAAACCTTTCTAGAACCTTCCACAAGCACATGCAAAAACAGAGACAGTAAAATTCAGAAGGTTGATAGTACTTTTTTAATTTTAAAAATTCATAAATATGGGTAAAAACTGAGTGAAGATTTAAGTATGAAAAATGACAGAAGAACATTTTAGTACATATTGGAGAATTGCCCAATCTGGGCCATCCAGAATCTAATCAGAGCATTCCAGAGTAAGATATCGTATGTTTCCCACCAGAAAGAAGATCTCAATACAGATGATCTTATATGACAGTTTTAGATGTTTTCATTTTCTACTCAAAAACATTTTCTCTTATAGCTTTGATAAAATTTTTAAAAATCTTGACATTTAAAAAGAAGGATCATGGTTCAAACCCTTATATACAGCTAGAAGATGCAACATTTAAACGGAAGTGTTTAGAAATGATCATTTAAATTTGGTTATAACTTAGTTATTATTGTGAATGTCTTTGCTTGTTTAAATTATGATTAAAAATAAATATTTAAAAAAAGTATTTATGCCCAAGCATAATTTTTGTCAGTGTTGAATGCCTTGTTAATTAAAAATAAATGAATAAATATGTAAACACATTGAAAAAAAGAAGTTTATACATTATGACTTTAAAATGTATGATATTTTTAATGTTTATTTTCTTGGTATTTCCACTACATAAATATTTAGACCTTAAACTCAGAGTAAGAAAGATGATGAAAACACTTGTATATCTTCTTATTGTTCCATCGTGTGCTTTATATACTCTTGGTAGCTTAACTATGTAAAATCATAAAAGAAAATGATAGAGGTTGTTTTAGGCTGAATGTTCATAATACCTTGCCAATGTTTCCTCTCAACAATTAAAAAAGGCTTTTAGAAATAAAAGGCACACTGAATTTTTCAAAGATACAATAAGCTTCTCATTTTCTATATTAGCAATATTTTGGTCTCACATTCAGTATATTACTAGTGAAACACTCCTTTTTAAATTTCTCTTAAATTCCTTGCAAATAGCATTCATATTTTGCAATTCCACAGTGAGTCTCAATAGGGCTTTATTTCTTTGTTATTAAATATTACAGTACTTTTATTATGAAAATAGGAAAACTTTCATTTGTTTTAGCTCACTTTTTACTTGATAACAGAGTAAATGTTAACTCCATTGTACAGGTAAAAAGAAAAAAATGGTTTTACCTAATGTCACTTTCCCAAACTCGGTTTTCATCCAGATCTTCAATAAACTTCTCTCCTTTCATCCAATAAATTAAAGGACTGACATCTCCACTGTACCCGAAGAAAGCTCTGCAGGTTAGATTAGCTGAATCACCTGTGGAAAGATGTGATGGAAATGTGTTATAAAACTATTTGTACACAGTTATCATAGGCAAAGTAGCAACTATCATTTTGATCATCTCAGACACTTAATGAAATATTTTTCTAGAATAATAATTTTCAGGTATCTTCCATTTTTGTCAAATTTATAGAATGTGTACTTTGACCTAGTATGGCTTGTTTAGTGGAATGAGAGTTACTTATAATATTTGGAAGAGGACCAGTCAGTTATTTTATAGAATGTTCTTCCAACTAGTTTTACCTGATGTTTTCTCATGATTATATTGAAGTCAGGAATTATTGAGAAAGATAACACAGAGGTGATATGACCTTTTCAAGGCATGATGTCAGACAGTATATAATGCTGATAATTCTAAGATTTCATAGAGTGGCTAGAAAGTGTTTCTCAGTCTTGAATGTGGTAAATTCAAAGAGAAAACACAAACTTTGGGAAAGAAAAGAAATAGTAAATCTGAGATTCTAAGAAAATGTTATTAAGATTTTTTTACTTCATAAGAAATAATATTTTAAGCAAAGCAATGTAAACCTAGATAGAAAAGTACATTAAAAAATAAATAATTCATGATAATAAATATTTGGGATTTTTATCCAAGGTAAAATCAAGGATGCTATTGTGGAGATTAGCTGCTTTCACTTTGCTGCTCAGGAGAGACTATTATAATGGTGAATACAGGTTGGCCGACTACTTTAATAAGGTAAATGGAAGTTTCTGACTGAAAGATTGCAGTAGCAATTCCAATGCCTATAGAAGGACATTCTATATTTTAGGACACTTTGTGTAATTTTATTATATCTGGTTTACCCAAACTGCAGCCAACACTACATATCTGAAATATTCTAGCACATACTATATGATCTTACTGGTTTCAAGTAGAGCCAGAAACTGGGAGCAAAATGGGGTCCGGTAAGTGCCTACACCAGTTGTATTGGGGAAAGAGAACTCTTTAGGGATGGGCACCACAAGAGAGGCTGAAAACTGAGCCAAACTGACACCTTTGCTGGCATCTGAAGTAAGCCGACTTTCTCAATTAGCTGTGGCAATAAATTATGAAAATCTTTGTGGAGGGTCCTTATGTTGCAAGGAAGGAGTTTCCTAAGGACTGGAAGCCTCAGAGCTACACTTTGAGTTCTTAGTGAACATCTCTTGAAATTGTGCTTACAAAAACAGAATGCACTCTTTTTAAGAACAGGCATAAGTATTTTGTAAACTTGTTTCTACAAGTTCCTCAACAAAAATATTTTTATTGGGTAAATTAATCTCATTCTCTTAGTTCTGTCCACAGTATAATAAGAGTTCATTTTTAAAAATTTTGTTCTTCTAATATTTTAAGATGACATGATCTGTCTTTCTCCTTTTATTCTTATTCATGTTTGCATGCCTTCTAAGAGATTCCTAACAGACTACGTTTTGTGACACTGAGGTTTGAACTCTGGACCCCACACTTACTAGGCAAGCACTCTACCATTTGTCCAAATCCCAAGATGTTATTTTTTTTTCTTTTAGTTTGCTTTTTTAGATAAAGTCTTTTGATTTTTGCCCTGGTCAGCCTGGGGCCTCAATCCTCCTACCTATGCCTTCCTGAGTAGCTGGGATTACAGATGTGAAATATTATTCCTAGCTAATTTTTTCAGATAGGGTTCTACTAACTTTTTGCCTGGGCTGGCTTCAAATCTGGATCTTCCTATCTCTGCCTACTGAGTAGCTGGGATTACAGGTGTGTACCATCATGCCTGGCCCTTCCTAAGATTTTGATTTTATGTATAATAGCCATCATTGGTGACTAGAAAAGACAAGCCCAGAAAATATTTCAAGCTTTTAAAAGTCAATATTAGGCTCCTGGTAGTCATGGTGGTGCATACCTATAATCCCAGCACCCAGAAGGCAGAGGAAGGAGGATCAAAAGTTCAAGGACAACCTGGGCTATACCCTGTCTCAAACAATGAAGGGCTGGTGGTACAGCTCAGTGGTAGAATGCTTGCCTAGCATGTGTGAGGCCTTAAGTTTAATCTTTAGCAACATAAAAATATTTTTAATGAGGCTGCTTTATTAATGGTTTTTGTGTACATTTTCTAAATATTTTAATATTGAATTAGAGAATATTACAATATAGATAATTGCATATCAATCTTATTGACTGGAAGTCAACCACACATTTCTGTTGAAAGTGTCAACTAAAATTATAAAACAATTTTAAATCAAATGTACTTTGCATTTATGTGTGTCCTTTGAGACCAGGTTCTGGCTATATAGCCCAGGCTGACCCAGAATTTTCTATGTAACTCAGATTAGCCTAAAACTTGGGATCTTCCTGCCTCAGCTTCACGAATGCCAGGATTACAGGCATGTACCACCATGCCTTGCTTTGCATCAAGTTGTTGAAAGATCACTAGCTTTTTGTGCAACTGAAGTACTGTTATAGTGTCAAGATAGTTGTGAATTCAACAGCAAGTCTAGAATCACTATCAAGATATATACCTTTAAGGAGGTATATATTAATAATTCACATAACATGTTATTTAAGGAATCAAGTTTGAGTTTTGAGGTGGGACTTAATGCCTGCAGCTCATAAATAGAAGTATCCAGAGACTGTCTAATTTTACAATACAATTTCACTAAATATAGAAACTTAAATATTGATCATCCCATGACATTCCTTAACAGGAAGGCCAATGGAAGCTGTCATTGGGACCTGATTTATCTCTCACAATCTCTCATATTACTCCTCTTTCTCAGATAAACTGACTTTCCATTTCCCTAGTCGTTCATTTTCTTTCCTGCAGCCTTGTGCTGCCATACTTAGGAAATGACTCTTGCACTCATGTAAGAAACAATATACATTCTGTATCATGGCTCACCTTATCTTTTATCACTTACTTGCCTCAAGCTCCAGTACTGAGTGTATTTGTAGGGATATGGGAACGCCTAGAGTACCCCATCTAGATTTAGGTTGAGCTGGTTGGGGGTCAGAGAGTGGAATTGGTGGAAGGAATAAAATTCAATGGAAGAAATAATTAAACATCATTCCAGGCAGAGAAGAAGGACTACCTCTGAGAATAACTGAGGGAACTTTGAAGGAAATAAAATGAGTTAAGATTGGCTGAAGGTGAAGGGTACATGAAAGGTGGGTGTACAGCCTAAATGGGGAAGAGGATGGATAATTGATGAGAGCAAAACAGTATCAGCTTTGTTCTTCTGTTAGGCCACGTTCAAGAGTGGAGACTTTTATTTAAGAACAATGGGAAGCTGGGGAAATGTTTTAAGTGGGGGACTGACATATTCACATCTATATTCTGAGGAAATTACTCTATTTTCAAACTTTGGATTAGATCAGAGAGAGTCAAGGATTAAGAGATCATACAAGAAATAGTCACTGTAAAGATCAGATAATTTCCACATAGTTTCATAAAAGGATACAGCATAGGTAGTAACAATGAATACAGAGCATTATGCCTGTTATCAATAAGACAAAAGGGAGCTTCTCAAAGAAGAGATTAATAGGAAGCCTGTATCACTGTGTGTGGGGGTGTGAGAGAGAGAGCACGAGAGAGAGAGAGAGGATATTGATTTTGGGGGGCTGCCAGCTGTTTCTCAATATAGGCAGGACAGCAAGTCAATTTGAGCAGTCCTATCCTGTGAAGAGATTTTTCAGTGATTTTTCTCCTAGCAAGACACTAGGAGTCAGTGAAGTCAAGCTCACACTTGAGACTCTACCCCAAGGGCTAAAATGTTGTGGGGGAAAAAGCTGGGTTCATCTAGCACTTTGCATTTGGGAAAGGGTGACTAATGAAATGTGTATCATAGCAGTGAACTTGGAGACCAAGTACATATTACCTTGTGTTTAAATCCAGGAATGAAGCACTATCATCTCCTCCCCTCAGGCTAAATAAGAACTAGAAATTGATAGGAATGCATGGGTCACGTTGGTGCCTAGGGAAAGAAGATGATTTCTACCTACTAAGGGCAAGTATGTAATGATTGATATGGACAAATAGCAAAAAGTGAAAAGTATGTGACTATGTTTGTACCTTGGGTTACTGAAGTTACATGACAGTTTTAGCACGTAAAATTTAAAAGTAACACATTCATTATTGATTTCATATATTCATACTGTTTAACATTTATTATTTTCTTTATTTCTACCTACTATACTTCTCATCCATTAAACCCCAAGTTGAATATCACCTTTTCAAAAACCTTACCTGCCTCTTCAAGAAACACTTGGTCATTCCATCCTTCTCTATACCTACTGAAACATATCTATGTTATATCATATTATAGTCCTTGGAATATTTGGTTTACTTGTATGTCTAACCCAGAAACTAGAGTTTGCAGTCTACAAAAGGTAGAGATTATGTCTTTATCTTTGTATTACTGGAAACTATTTCAGTGTCTTGAATATATTAGAAACTCAATAAGCAATATCAAATTAGTAATTTAAACTTTCACTTTGCCTTGCCTTCCCCATTTTTTTGAGACAGGGTCTTGCTATGTAGCATAGGCTAGCCTGGAACTCTTGATCCTCTGGCTCAACCTCTTCTATGCTGGGTAAAGTGGTATCTCTTCATGGTCCTTATAATTCATATTAAATTACAACTTTATTTCTACATACAATTATTTTGCTAATCAGCAGTATTGTTTATGATTATATAAACAATGTCAAGACAAAGGGTCTTTGTATTTGATCACACCATGTAATTGTTAGCATTTTATCTAAAATACCTTTAATTTACTGACTGTTGTGTTAGGGGGACTATGATGGTTTTATAAAACAGTTTATAAGATTTACTATGACTTATAAAAACAGACTGATGATATTTTTATTTGGAAAATCTTAGCAACTAAATATACTTATTGAAGGCTTACATCTTAAAAATACTGAGAATAATTAATTTCAAATATTTAAAAGTCAACATGTTTTACTCCACATCCTCATCAGTATTTGCTTTTTGTTTGTTTGCCTTTTAGTTATTGGATGATAGCCATACTAACTGGGGTGAGATGGTATCTCATTGTAGTTTTCATTTGTATTTTCCTGATGGCTAAGCACATATTGAACATTTTTCATATATGTGTTGGCCATCTGTTTTTCTTCATTTGAGAATTGTTTATTCAGATCATTTTCTATTTTTAATTGGATTCTCTCTAATTCCTTATATATTCTAGATATTCACCCTTTGTCAGATGAAAACTTGGCAAATATTTTGTCCTGATCTGTAGACTGTCTCTTTGTTGATTTTTTTCCTTTGCTGTGCAGAGTCTTTTTAATTTGATATAATTCCATCTGTCTGTTTTTGCTTTTGTTGTCTGCATTTTGTGGATTATATTCAAAAAATGATTTCATATGCTGATGCCTTCATGTATTTCTTCTATACTTTTGTCTACTAGTTTTGGAGTTTCTGGACTTACATTTAGCTCTTTGATCCATTTTGAGTTGATTTTTGTACAGGGTGAGAGACAAGGGTCATATGCATATGGATATGCAGTTTTCCCACCACCACTTATCAAAGAGGCTATCCTTTCTCCAATTATGCTTTGTCACACCTTTGTTGAGAAACAGTCAGCTACTAATGTTAGTTGGTGAAGAAAATGTAAGTTAGAGTAGATATCATGGAGAACAGTACAGCAGCTCCTTATAAAGCTAACAACAGATCCACCATGTGATTGGCTATCTCACTTATAAGTATATATCCAAAGGAAATGAAATAACCATACCAAAGAGATACCTGTGCATCCACATTTATTGAGATACCATTCAGTAATTAAGATATGGAATCAGTCTAGGTACTCATTAATGGTTGAATGGGAAAGAAAAAGTGGTATATATACACAATGGAGTATTACTTAATCATAAAGAAGGATGAAATCCTATCATTTGCAGAAAAAATGAATAGAACTGGAGTACATTGTGTGACGTGAAATAAACCAGACATACAAAGACAAATAATAATGTTCTTTTGCATATGTGGAAGCCAAAATAATTGACCTGAATGTAGAGTCATGATTAATAAAGGAAAGGTAAGGGGTAAAGGTATATAAAGGAGGGTTGGATAACAAGTACAAAAACAGTTACATAGAAAGAACAAGTTCTGGTATTCCACAGCACAGTGGGATGACTATAGTTCACAATAACCTATTATGTATTCTGTGAAAATCTGGAAGAAAGGAGGAGCTCAATGGCTCTGAACATAAAGAAGTGGTAAGAAGATAGAAATGCTTATTACTCTGATTTGATCAATGTGTGCTGACTGCATGTGTTGAAATGTCACACTTGATTCTGTTAATATATAAAACTAATACATGTTAATAAAATTATTTTTATTTATTTATTTTTTACTATTGTATCATTTTTGTACTAGGAATACATTGTGACACTTACAAAAGTTCTTACAATATATCATGGTTGAATTCACCCCCTCCATCATTCTGCTTTATCCCCTTTCCCCTATTCCTGGACTAGTTTCAACAGGTCTCATTTTTCCCCTCTCATGCATGAGTGCATAATATGTACACTACATTCAGACTCCTTCACCTTTTCTTTACATCCTACCTCCTCCCAATAGTAACAACCCTCAAAGAGGACCTGTTTTACCTTGCTGTTCTCTGTTTTGAAAAAAGGCATTTTTGTTTGTTTATGATAGTTATAAATGAGAACCTATACTTTAAATAAGAAGTTAATATACTATGGGGATCACAGTATTGAATTCTTTAAATTCAACACATACTGGGTCCCCATTAGCATTATTGTTATATGATAATGTCTTAGAAGTTTTACAGATATAATAAGAGATGAAAAAAGCAGTGAGATGTTTTAAAGGTTGATAAAGTATTATTCAATGATAACATGATTGCATACTTAGCCAATTCAGAAAAACATACATTTTAATTTTATTTGAAGAAATAACTTTTTAAAATATCAAAGTATGATGTATATATTGTAATCACTTGTTAACAAGTTTTAGAATGTGCCCTTTGATATAACATTTTTTTGCATTATTATTCCAAAATGTTAAAAATCTGTAGAGTTTGACTTAATCTAAACAGAAAAATGATGTCAAAAATATGGCTCACTATCCTGTAGAACAAATGGTCTATGTGATAATGCCTAGAGAAGGGGATATCCACTCTCTCAATATATTTGGATAGAACCTCAGGTTCAGAAAACAATGCCATTAAGAAACTCAAATGATCCAGAATATGGAAAATAAAACAAAGTGAATATGAGTCTAAAAGGTACTAATTCTAAAATTATTGAAAGTTTGCTTATGAAATGTTAAAATGAGACACAGTCTGCCTAATATGTAATTGTAGGAGCATCTACCTCAGCATATTGGGACCCTGAAGCAATAAATAATTGAGAAAGAAAATTTAGAAGAAAAAAATTTTCCTTAATGGAGAAAGTTTGACAAATGTGAGGTTATTTTTAACTAAATGATTTGTAGCAATTTAAATGCATTTTTACTTAGCTATAGCTAATGCAACTTAAAATTGTTTTTCTTTAATTTTATTCTTCAGGAGACACTGATTTTTATCAAGATTACTAGCCTCAAGAAAACTCTGTATTGATAAGATTCAACACTGCTTCATGATAAAAGCACTAAGAAAACTGGGAATAGAAAGAATGCACCTCAACATTGTAAAGTCTATATATGACAAACCTACAGCTAACATCATACTTAATGGAAAAAAACTGAAACCATTTCCCTAAAAATCAGGAACGAGATAAGGTGTCCATTCTCCCCACTCCTATTCAACCTAGTCATGGAATTCTTAGCCAGAGCAATAAGGCAAGAACAAGAAATAAAAGAAATACAAATAGGCAAAGAAACTGTCAAAGTATCCCTATTTGCAGATGACATGATCCTATACCTCAAAGACCCAAAAAACTCTACCATAAAACTCCTAGACACCATAAGCAAAAGTTCATTTGGAAACACAAGAGACCATGAATAGCCAAGGCAACACTCAGCAAAAAGAACAACGCTGGAGGTATCACAATACCCGACTTCAAACTATATTACAGAGTCATAGCAATAAAAACAGCATGGTACTGGCACAAAAACAGATTTGAAGACCAGTGGAACAGAATAGAGGACCCGGATATGAATTCCACAGCTACGCCCACCTTATACTTGACAAAGACGCCAAAAGCATACGATGGAGAATCCTTTTCAACAAATGTTGCTGGGAAAAGTGGTTATCTGCCTGCAGAAAACTGAAACTAGATCCATGTTTATCATGCTGTACTAGTATCAACTCAAAGTGGATTAAGGACCTTAATATCAGACCTGAAACTCTGAAGTTAGTACAGGAAAGAGCAGGGAATACTCTGGAAGCAATAGGTATAGTCAAGGACTTCCTCAATAGAATTCCAGCAGCCCAGCAACTAAGAGAAAGGATAGACAAATGAGACTACGTGAAATTAAAAAGCTTCTGCACAAAAAAAGAGATGTTTCTAAACTGAAGAGACCACCCACAGAGGGGAGAAAACATTTGCCAGCTATACATCAGACAAAGAACTGATAACCAGAATATACAGGGAGCTCAAAGTAGTAAACTCCCCCCAAATCAATGAACCAATAAAGAAGTGGGCAACTAAATTAAACAGAATTTTTTCAAAGGAAGATATCCAAATGGCCAAAAATCACATGAAAAAATGTTCACCATCCCTGGCCATAAAGGAAATGCAAATCAAAACCATAGGAAGATTCCACCTCACTCCTGTTAGGCTAGCTCTTATCAAAACACCATCAACAACAAATGTTGGTGAGGCTGAGGGAAAAAGGAACCCTCATACACTGTTGATGGGAATGCAAGCTAGTACAACCACTTTGGAAAACAACTTTTGTTTATAAAACTAAACAAAGATCTGCCATATGATCCAGCAATATCACTCCTAGGGATATACCCAAAGGAATGAGACTCAGGTTTTTCAAAGGCACCTGCACACCCATGTTAATTGCAGCACTATTCACAATAGCCAAGTTATGGAAAGAGCCAAGATGCCTTCCTACCAATGAATGGATTACCAAAATGTGTTATTTATACACAATGAAATTTTACTCAGACACAAAGAAGAATCAAATTTTGTCATTTGCAAGTAAATGGATGGAATTAGAGAACATCATCTTAAGCGATGTTAGCCAGACTCAGAAGGCCAAAAATACTGAACTGTGATTTCTGTCTTGATTTGAAATATATATATTAATTGTAAAAAAAAAATCACCTTAAGTGAAGTTAGTCAGGCTCAGAAGGCCAAAAATCATATGTTCTCCCTCATATGTGGACTTTAGACTTAAAACAAATGCAGTAATATTATTGGACATGGGTCACATGCTAAGGGGAGAACACATACAGGAGGAATAGGGAAAGGTAGGAAACCCAAAGCTTGAAAGTGTTTGATGTGCCCACTATAGAAGAGCTAATATAAGTAATCTTAAACTGACGGAGGCCACTATGGGAAGGTGACCTGGAAGTAGTTAAGAGGTCTGGTAGAGATGAGCCTATTCAAGTTTTAATGTACATGTGCATGGAAGCAATGCTAGGAATCTCTCTGTATAGCTATCTTTATCTCAACTAGCAAAAACGCTGGGTCTTTCTTATTGTTGCTTATGTCTTCTCTTCAATAAAATTGGAGAAGAGTGCAGAACAGGTTCTGACTGGAAGCGAGGAGGGTCCTGGGGAGAGGGAGGGAGTGGGGGGAAAGGAGAGATGGCCCAAACAATGGATGCATATATGAATAAATGAATTAAAAATGAAAAATAAATAAATAATAAAAAACGAAAACTCTGTGGATAATTACATCTATATTTAAAAATCAATATACATGACTTCCAGTTATTGGTCAGAAAATTGAAGAGATCCTATTTATACTAGCAATAAGTAATCAAACAATTTAACTCTCAAGTTATATTTTAGATTTAATGTTATTAATAACAAAATTCCAGTGAGATATATAACACAACAAAATAATTCTATATTCATTTAGAAATTTAAAAGTTAGGTATTATCAACAATTACCCTAAATAAGTATAATGATAGGACAACATGTTGTTGGTCCAAATAAAGAACAAAATATTTTTTAAAACAATATTAAAAACAACCTTTCAGGGCTGATGACATGGTTTAGTGGTAGAGTGCCTGCCTAGCAAGCATGAGGCCCTGAGTTCAAACCATAATATCTCTGAACAAAAATAAAAAAAAAACCCAAAAGCAAACCAAACAAACAAATGAAAAACAGCCTCCTGCTTGTCTCACAGGCAGAGATACTGGCTAACTCTTTGAAATCAATTGCAGTATTGAGTTAACAGAATTGAATTATAATCTGGAAACAAAAATTAGTTTGATAACAAAATAGATGTGGGATTTATTTATTAAAGATTTAAATACTATTATATAGCAAATATACTATTTAGGAGAAATATTTCATTAATCTTTGAAGGAAACATAATTTCTTAGAATTGGAGTCTACAAATACCAGGGAAGCTCAGGGTTGACAGATCTGAATATATACTTAGTAAATTTTCAGACTGTCAAAAAAAATACAAAGAAAACTGGTGTGTTTATGTTTTCAGCTAAAAAGAAAAATAATAAAAGAATATTTAGCATAGTGCCTAAAATGAGTATCAATAGATTGATACTCTAGGGCTAGGAATGTACTTCAGTGGTAGAGCATCTGCCTAGCATGCATGTGCAAGGCCTTGGGTCCAATCCCCAGTGCTGCAAAAAATTTAGATTTCTATTTCAGATATCCAATTTGAAAATAATCACTGCCCAATTTGGTAGAAACTCTAGGGAAGGTTATCATTATTGAAATTCTTAATGCTGCTATAAATTTTGTTTCTTCCTATACATTTCTACTTTCATATCAGCTTTTATTTTATACTCTCGTATATTCTATGTTATCATTTACCTTAGAGTAATATGACTTTTTATGTTACTATTTTCATTTTACTTAAGCTAGTAAGTTCCCAAACTTATTGCCAAAAAAACCAACTTAGCTCCCCACCAGATTTTGACTTGACAAGTTTGGAGGATTCCAGGGATTTGAATTTTTAACAAGTACCTCCAGGTCATTTTCATGCAAGCAGTTAAACAGTTAACTGTCTGGGACAATTTCCTTCCACCTTGGACTTTGTATAAATTGAAATTAAAGCTCAGAAAAGCAACAAGATGAAGAAACATTTGGGCCAGTGAGCAAGAAGCAAGGGGAGAGAGGCTGGGGAAGAGAAAAGAGAATGAGGTTTCATAAGAATGACAGTGGCGTGTAGAGTAGTGGCTGGTGTAGACAAGTGAGATACACGCATGGGTTACTGAAGACCCATATATATCCTCTTTCCAGGAATGTAGGGAAAATGTTTTTCAGTGGAAAAGCTACTCAGTGGTCTATGGCACACCTTTCTGAGTTATTAGATTCTTGTCCTTTTACTGTTTCTGAGTGCAAATAACTGATACTCATGTACATTTTCTCCTGTCTGACAGTAATTTTAATTGATTCTCTTCTCCTACTCTCCTTCTGTAATCTGGGAAAAGGCAATGTCATTTCCATTTATAATTCATCAACACTCCCTTATTTCATATAAATCAGCTGTTTTGACTTTTCCTTTGAACCTGTCATGACATCCATTTGTAGACTTATGTCATATGAGCAAAAATTTCTTCTAAAACATGTTCATTGTCATATTTGTGTGAGAGTCATGATTATACATTTTTCTGAAAATTAGCTGCTAACATAAATACTATGCTTGGCTCTTGCTTATCACTACCATTAAAATAAGGCACATTTAAACATAATGGCTATTATATACAATACGGCCCTGACAGCTGGGTTACTGAAGGATTTCATGAATACTCTCCTTATTACTCTTTCTTTTTCCAAATGTAAGAATCAACAATACAATTTTTATCTATTTTCTGTTTAAGTCAAAACTATTTAACTTGTTAACGGCAAATATTCATCTTCTCTTTCCATCTCTAATTTGGTGTAGCATGCAATTTCTGATAAGGCAATCCTACTGTGTGACTCAGCTTTCCTTTGTCCTCTTATCATTTACGTATTGAGAAAACATACATTTTCCATATCTCATCTCTGATACCCAATTGATAGTGTTAAGGCTATTTGCTATACTTAACCACAAATACAAGAAATTAGCATTAGAATTCCAAAGTTACAGAGAAGAGAAAGACACATTTATTTATTTTTCTTCTCAATTTCATTTCTTTGTTTTCCTTCAAATAATAGTGGATAAATTTAAGCTGTGGCCTAGAAGCCCACACACATCGGATCTATCAGTCAGCCAGGGCGGGAGTCGTGAAGATAATGGTATTCTTGCTGCCTCAAGTTGATATCTGTAAAAGCTACAGTAAATTGCACTAAATGCTTCTGTGGCTTTTTTTGCCAGAAAGGTGCACCATCAGCTCAATCTTACCAGGTTCAGTAGGAAGCACTAAAGTTGATCATAAAAAATCATTTGCCATCTAAAATGAAAACAATGCTTGTCATACTGCAGGCTTTCAATAAGACCACATTATGAGGAGGTCTTAGAGCAAAATAATACATTTTGCCTTCAATCAAAGGCTCCTAATCAGCTAAGTAGGGACATTTCTTATTTAATGCAAGCTTCTTCTAATTAGGTATCATTCAGTCATTTCTAAAACTGCTGAGATCAGAGTCTCTCTCCACTAGAGGACACTCTCGAACTTATTGAAAAATAAAAAACCCTCTTTTTTTTAATTAAAAGAAAATTTCTTCCCTAATTAAAAAGCATCAGCATCCAGAGATCTTACTTGTTGCAATTAGGAAATAGTGAGCATTTGTTTCTTAAATAAGATGTTGAGTAGTAGGGCGATTTTAATTTCATTTGCACCATTAATCATGTATATTAAAATTACTCCATGGTCATGGTAAAGATGAATGTTTTGCCAGACTCCCATTTAAGATAAAAGCAAAGTAATTTACAAAACATATTTATATTTTGTCATTACTTACACTGAATGGCTCCTTTTCCAGAAAGCTTTATTCCAAAATGCAAAAAAAAAAAGAAATTCTCTTTCTCTCAATGTCTCTCTCAAACTCTCTCCTCTTTCTCTTTCTTATTCTTCTTCTCCTCCTTGTCCTTCTATTCTTCTTGTTCTTCTTTTCTTCTCTCTCTCTCTCTCACACACACACACCCCAGACAAGTAAATAAAGTTTCATTGGAACTAGATCTTTAGACATTTTACCTAAATACATACTAGGACCTATGGCAGCTATAGTAGGAAATAGTTGCTGGTATAAAACCACCAATAGTTCTGATATTGGAAATTTATCTAAGAACACTGAATGAAAGGAAAAGTAATGGAAAAGATAGGTTATATTAAGCTCACGGTTGAGAATGTTATTCCTTCAAGATATAACATGTGCTCAAATTTCAAGGGAACAAAATCACAAAAGGAAAACAAGGTATGCACTTTTAAATTTGCTAACCATAATTTAGCTTTTGTGAGATTTCTCTATGAGAATGACTTTTATAGTATCTTAACAAATATTATAGCTTTTAAGAACAAAGTAATACACTTGTCTGACTAACAGATTGTAAGAGGATTTAAGTGACCACAGATAAATCAGAGTTAAAAGTTAATATATATTTATAGTACCCATGGTTAATGAGTACTCACTAATTATTAGCAATTAGTACTATTACTAGTATTGCTGTTCTTATTGAACTTAAAATTTTCTGTAAGTGATGGCTTGCATGAAGTTAGATCAAATTATCCATTTCAGGAACTAGAGGACTTCATATTGAAATTTGAATAAGCTGGTGGTGATATAAAGCAAAGAGGCAGTGGCAGAGTTCCTCCCAAACAGAGAGGAAAATTTATGAACTTGAAGGAAAGGTGCATGAAAATGGGAATATCATTACCACATTGTGTTTGAGTGCTTCAAAGATTCTTGTAAGGACCTAAATTTTAGCTTTTGGAGGATTCCTTCTCTCTGCATGAAATTAAAATTCATACTTACTAGGATAATCAATGGATACCAGTCTGAAGATGGGGGGACTTAAAACATTAGTTAATACCCAGTGCCACCTAAAAACCTCATTCTTGGGAGACCTGTTATTGGCAAGTGTGATATTGCACCTGAGTGTTGAGAAGATGGGTATAAGATAAAGCTGTGGGAAAATAACTGTGCAATGAAATTCATTCAACCGCCATGAAATGGATTTGTGCAAATAGGCTACTGAAACTCTTAGTGATGATAAAGGGGAGGAAGTAGGGAAACTTTTGCCCCTGAGTTGAACAGTGGGTAGAAGAGGCAACTATGTATTTGCTTTCTGATAAAGATACCAGAACTGATTATAATTTTTCTCATTTCTAAAATTGTTTCAAGCACTCCACAAGGTAGACATTTTTTCTATGCAGATATTTGAAATTATTTTTCAGAGTCCTTGGTATCCTCAAATTTTTGTGATTGTATCTTGATAAGACATCTCCTTTATTTTTGCTGTTTTAATTACATATTCACTGTACCAAATCCCTCCTTGATTCCTTCAATTCTTGTGCTACATTATCATCCTTTCAGAATTTCAGACTTTTAAAAGAAATTATTACATTTTCAGCCCTCAAGTTTGTTTAAATCATTCATTAAAATTGCATAAGAGAAAGCATTTATCTGTGGTCAGCAATTAGCAAATTATTTAGATTTCAGTATCATAAGCAGTTGAAAAAAAAGAGAGGAGTAGATAGGAACATGAAAATGAGAAGCAAGAAGGGAAAAATGAAAGGAGGAAGTAAAAGGGATATTAGTGGTGGTAGTGAAGGATACTGAAATATCCTCATCAGATTATTCAAATTCAAGTACCCACGACTGTTACATATAGTTCCATGGAGGGTGTGATGCTCTCATACATTCATTGCCCTTATTTATGTATTTTTTTGCTTAAGTTGTCATCTCCAAACACTGGCTGATACATAATGAGGAAGAGATCTCTAAACACTTCCCAGGGTTTATTATTCCCTTCTTGCTTTTAGTAACTTAACTCCCAAATTTAGTTGAACACATTGCTATTCAGTTACAGACTACATATCTTAGCTACTCTTGTAGCTAAATGTGGCCATGTGACTGAGATGGGGCTACTAAGATGAACAAAGAAGTGATGTGTGTTGTAAGGCTATGCTTTGGACTTAATTATTCCCTTTCTTATAGATTTGATACTAGATATATCCATGAATTGGTTTCTACCATATACATAAATGGTGAAACAAAAAGCTATATATATATATATAACCCAGGTCCCTGAATGACCTGAAGGAACAGAATCAGCTGCTCAGTCTGGGGCTAGTCTGTATTGGTCTATTTAGTAAAAGCAATACACTTCTAAATTTTTAAGGACGCCATGTATTTTGGAGTATCCTTGTTACCTGTCATAGCCCATATCTATTAGTACCTGTAAAAATCTACTTTTTTCACATTCCTTGCCTTTCAGGTTGTAGTGTAATAGGTTACAATCATGATTTCATACTATTTTGATCTACTTAAAGATATAGACAAGAATTACATTTACCTCCTGTTAATCCTTTAATAACTTCCCACCATACACAATGTAGAAAGTGAAAAAATAAGCTCCCTTTTTTTTGTGAAGAAAAGTGTGAAATGAGGAATAAGTAACCATTTGTAAAAAGGCCTTAGCTTTAATTACAGGAGAGTTATACATATTTACTTAAAATTTAGTTTATCTGTGGGTAATAAAGTAAATAGTATCTGTTATGAAATATATATAGAATCCTGTAACTTTAAAAGGTTGCTTTGTTTTGTTTTTATGTGGGTAGTTGGGATAAATGAATTGTCCAGTTCAAATTGCATTTTGTTATGCCCTGCATTTAAATAAGGCCCACTTTCCTAAGCTACCTAACACTCAAGGTCTTAAGCGATAACTCAGATTATGCACAAAGCCTGCCCTTCTTATGTTTCTAAAAGTATAATTTATAATCTTTACGTTTATTGGCTTTCAAGGTTAATGAAATATTCTTTAGGAAGCTTTATAAGCTTATAAAACATGGCTATTGTTGGATATAATAATAACTTGTGCATGTTTACTATTTAAAATGTAAATGAATATTCACTGAACTCACTGTTTTCTGTTTCTCCTTTTCTGCCTAGAAGGGCTTTTGTTTGTCACCATTATATTAACTGGCGGTGTTTCAAACAGTGGTTTGCTCTGCTTGTCTCCTTCCAGGTGGTTTAGTAAAATGCTTCTAGAAGCTTCTGAGCATAAAATACACCATGAAACTTGATTTTTATCTAGTTTGATAAAAACTAGATAGATGTGATAGCAGTTTGAACTGCCATGGAAATATTTTGAACAATTGAAGCTCAAAATGGGAGAGAATTTTCTGTGCTGAGTTAATCAGGACAAGTTTTCGAAGTTGATAGCATTCATAGATATTTTCAGTACTTAAAAAAATCAGGGTTAATTTCATTTTCAGTCTATTACCAGAGCCATTTCTCTCAGGTTTTTTCATTCTTGAAAAAGACACATTACTTCTTTTTGCAACCTGTATCTCCCATCTTAGTCCATTCTACTATTAATGTCTCTAAAATCACTTGAAATTAACCCTCAATTTCTGCCTTTTATTCCTCCTTCCTGATCACAAAACTTTAGGTTCATTAGACATTTCTCTCTCATGTTTAAAAGTATTTTTTTAGTGGAGATTTTTTTATTCATTTATTCACATATGCATACATTGTTTGGGTCATTTTTTCCCCCGCCCCTGCTCCCGCCCCCACCCCCACTTCTCCCCCCTCATGTTTAAAAGTGTTTTTGTTGTTGATATGCATGTAATTTTTTGAGAAGCTCTGACATTCCTCAAAATTCTTTTTTTCTTTTTGGGATTCCTATCATACTTTTAATGACATTACCTTTGCTCCTGGCCTTTATACTAAAGCAGTATCTCATTAAAACATACACATATGCCTGTACACCTCCCATTCTCATACTAGACAGACTGGATTCTCTTCTGTGAACTATTGGGAAAAAAATCATACTTGATACAAGAAATTTGACATTGACTACACTATGATTATGGTTTCTTCCACAGTCCAAAGTCAGTAAAGCCACTGGGACATATTCACAAATTCTTTCTTGTATGTCTGCCTGTCAACCAAGTAACATCTAGGTTGATGCATTAATGAGGAATTAATTGTTGGCAGAGGCATATGGATACAGATTATAGAAGGGAATTCCTCTGGTTATATTCATGGAAAGTAAGATCTGAAATCAGCAGAGAAAGGAATATTTTTAGAATCTTGTCACCTTAATATTGCAAAACCAATGTCTCCATCTACTTTAAGAATATTGTAGTATTTCACTCAAGTATTACCTGTTGGCATTTCTCAGCATAAACAATGAAACTTTTTTCAAATAAGTGTTGGGTTATTTTATACATAAAGTAGGGGGATGAAACTTATAACTGTAAATGAGACTGAAGTCTTAAATGTCAGAATGTTTTAAGACAGTGATGCTTGGTGTCTCCAGTTAATAGTCCTGTCCACAAAAATGCACAGTCAGATTTTCTGAAAACACTTAGTAAAGCAGGTCCACAGGCTAGTTTTGGTGCTCCAGTCACCAATTTGCAATCTCTAGTCTAAAACACAAATGTACTGGTTGGAATTCAGTCTTCTAAGTTAACTAAATCTATGCCCAAATTGGAGTCTAACTTTTATTATATTCTTGATTTGGAGCATGTTATAGCACTTAACCACTTTGATATTTCAGATTTTTCATTTGTACAACTTGATGTACAAATATTTACATCCTAGGTTTGCTATAAGGATTAAGTGTATGAACAGAGTGTGTAAAGTACTAGGGACACTGTAAATTAACATTTAGTAATGACTCAATAAATGGTAGTTGGTAGTATTAGTAAAAATGACAGCTGTCAAAATATAGAGCTCTGTCTAGTAGAGTGCCAACTAGGTGCCAAGCTGAAGAAAAAACACTTCTTAATAAAGCACAACTTGTATTCTGCTAACAGTAGTTCATGTGATTACTGTTAATGTTAATAACATCATATTTCCACACATGCAAGACAGACTGTGTCTTGCTTCCCTCCATTCTGTATTAGCCTCTACAAGCACTACTGAACGAACCCAAGATTAACACAAAACTGAAGTCCTCAAAGGGTGTATGTGTAAGTGCTGTCCATTCAAGTGAAAGTTTGTTCTACTCTTTTTCCATTCAAGTTCCTGTCTTACCAACCATTCCACTCATTTAAATTTAGACTTTGATTTTATATGCTTCTGTCATTTTTATCCATCATCCATCAAAATGGCCAAGTAGCTTCTATGGTTTCTGTGTGGTTTGAGTGTTCTCCCAGGGGTGCATTGTGACTGAAGGATCCACAGGGTGGTAGTATGGGAAGAAGTGAAGCCTTTGGGTTCTTTTGGACATAGTGAGAGGTCCTTAGGTCATTGGGGGTATGCCTTCTGTGGGACCTCAGTTTTTCTCTCTGCTCCTGGTTTGAGATGTAATTATTTGTTCTCTCCTATCATGGCTATCAACTTTTGCTACTGGGATGATATGATATAGTTGAGAACTGAGCTGATGCTTGGGCCCAATATCTGTATCTTCCACTTTGGACTAAGAAGCCTATCAGTGGAGACTAATCAGTCCCTGATCATCTCAAATTAAGGAAAAGTCTGAAAGCATGGGCGTTCTTCAGGGATCAGAGAGAAATCTGGTCCAAAGCATAAGTCTGCCTTTCATTCTGCTGAGGCTGGTATCTTTTATGCTGCTCTTAATGATTTTATTTGAGTAGTTCATAAAAGGAGACTGGGAGTTAAAGGAATGTAAGACAGCTTTGTGCCTATGAAGGCAAGTTACACATGATAGAATATTGGGACTCCTTTCCTAACAAGAGGTGAGAGGTGAGGAAGCACTGGAGGTGTTCTACCATGCAGGACCCAGAAGCAGTGAACTGGAAGAAGGGATACCAAATCTGTGTAGCTCAGAAACCAACAGTCTATTTATTGAACATGCTTTTATGATGACTCAGCTACACAACAGGTTGGAGAACCTCTGGGTCTTATCTGTTAAGAGAGACTGAAACAAACAAAAACAATGCTAGGATGCTATCAGAGTTTGAGGAAGGGAGTGTTCTCAGAGTGAGCACAGTGTCTGACCCCAGATGGAACCTGGCCTATCCTGAGTGGATCACAAAAATTGTACGAGTTTGAAGAGCCAAATGCTTAGACGTAGTGTCCTATACACTAATGAGTGGGTAGAACCTATGGGACAGCTATGTGTTATGATCCAGGACTGGCTAAAACAAAGCAAATTGTGATGAGTCATGATTTCACAGTGGTAGGCATTACTAAGTGGTACAATATAAATTAGTTATGCTCATTTTGGGAAACAAGCATCTTCTCTGGAGGCTACTGAAATGCAATTAGCATAATTGGGATTATATCATCATCTTTTTCCTTGAGTAGAATGAAGTAGGTGAAAGTAGTAGGAACTCTTACCTCATTTTAGTTGCAATCAGGAATTTGGTTAGTCCTTCCAGAGAAAGCATTCTTTATTCAAAGAGCTCACTTCCCACACCCCAATCACTGCAGCATGGTTGCAAGTGGTTTAGAAACATTTAATGAGGAATTAGAAAGAAAGGGAGTGAGCTGGGATTGCATTTTACAACTATTGCTAATTTCTGTTATTTAGTTTCCATGAATGCTGACAGTTTAAAGATGGCCTCACTCCCAGTTACATGTCTTCTATGATTAGAAAACCTGCTACCCTTAATTAACTCTGAGGTGATGTGGCACCTGGTCCCAAGTTATGCCCTCAAGTAACTTATGAATGAATTTAACTGATAAAAGGAATAGCCATTGTGAGAATAGAAATAAAAGGTAGAATTTAAATAGTGTAAGCAAAGTAATCTGGGCCTTAATATTTTCCTTCTTCTTCAATATTCTTATTCTTTAGTCATATAACTTCTTTGAAAATAGGTATTACATGGTACATATATGCACAACATGTAGTATATATAATAAATGTATATGTATACCATAAGTATGTATAGTAAATCTCAGGCTTAATCAGATAGTTTTGGTAAACAAACTGTAATAGTTAAAAAGGCATTAAGATGAAGAATAGAGATGCTACCCACATTCTCATGCTTTGATTTCATTCTTCAGATGTAATCAACATGTACCTGTAAATGTGTCTAGAAATATGTGAATATTTAAAGGATATTTGTGTATACATATATCCTTTAAAAACACAAGAGAGATTATATTAGTACAAGTAGCTATGTTTTGTCATTCTAACAACAACAGAGTATTATAGTATATGAATTGATTATAGTTTTACCAATTCATATTCAAGGGCATTTATATGTTTCTTTTTTTACTTATTGTTATAAAATGGACTGTACTAAAAGTCTTTATTTGAAGTAAAGTGTAAATACTATATCATATTTTGAAATGGGTCACGAATAAAAATAGGGAGTTTGAAGTATAAATTTCAAGCTGGTGAATACATGCAAGACAAATGAGAAATAACAATATGAAATTATGAAAGGTTGTGGTAGACATTAAACTTCAAAACTATCCCTATCAGGAGTAAACATCAGTGATTCTAAACTTCATAAGCTGCATTCAGTTTCTTATTTCAAATATAAGTTTTAATTTGGTGATGTAAATGAGCCCAAATTTTAGCATTTGGCACATACAAGAGCATGAACTTACATACCCCATAAAACCATCACTGTAAAATCCATCATTTTAAAATCAGTCATCACATTTAAAACAATCCAGAGCACTTTTTCTTTTACAATGAAAAATATTGGCTAGCAAAATGAAGGAAAAAGTCAAACATGAAAGCATAATTTTAAGAGGTTAATTACTAAAAAGTGATAATTTATTTGAAAACTTGGATTGTAAAAAGAATCTGTTTTTAGCATTAAAATCATCTTAAGCAATAATATAATCCTTGAATTCAGTGAGCTGGGCATGATAACTGTAAAATGTCCTGATATGCTGAATGAAAACACAAAATAGGGGGAAGTCCCATTCTGCTTTGTGGAACTGCCACTCTCATCTCCTGGTTGTAAGGAGACACAGCTATCTGCTAAACAATGAACTGTGAAAAGCTACTGATTTCTGTCTTGATTTGAAATATATATATTAATTGTAAAAAAAAAAATCTTAAGTGAAGTTAGCCAGGCTCAAAAGGCAAAAATCGTATGTTCTTCCTCATATGTGGACTTCAAAACTAAAACAAATGTAATAATACTATTGGACCTGGGTCACATGCTAAGAGGAGAACACATACAGGAGGAATAGGGAAAGGTAGGAAACACAAAACTTGAAAGTATTTGATGTGCCCACTGCAGAGGAGCTAATATAGTAATCTTAAACTGACGGAAGCCACTATGAGAAGGTGACGAGGAAGTAGTGAAGAGGTCTGGTAGAGATGAACTAATTCAGGTTGTAATACACATGTGCATGGAAGCAATGCTAGGAATCTCTCTGTATAGCTATCTTTATCTCAACTAGCAAAAACACTATGTCTTTCTTATTGTTGCTTATGTCTTCTCTTTAACAAAATTGTAGAAAAGGGCAGAACAAGTTCTTCCTGGAAGCAGGAGGGTGGGAGGGAGGGGGAGGTGGGGGAGGGGAGAGATGGCCCAAACAATGGATGCACATATGAATAAATGAATAAATAAACCAAAAAAAGTAGTCAGGCTGAGAAAATATATAACTTTATTTTCTGTCACTAGCAAGGGACTTTTTGTGGTGCTAGGAATGGAATAAGAGCCTTGAGCACGCTAGGTAAGTGCTCTACCACTAAGCT
This sequence comes from Castor canadensis, assembly GCF_047511655.1. Taxonomy (NCBI): domain Eukaryota; kingdom Metazoa; phylum Chordata; class Mammalia; order Rodentia; family Castoridae; genus Castor; species Castor canadensis. The sequence continues at coordinate 115,899,616 of NC_133405.1, forward strand.
AGAACCCCAGTCCAACAAGTGACATCTTTTAAAGTGATCAGAAATATCGTGGAACAACCAGTTGCTAGAGTCAGATTACTTTCATTATTTGTCTTATGGTTTTATTAAAGAATACATAATATGGTAGCTTCATTAGTCTTGGTCTCTCAGTATTAAAAATGATTTCTATGAAGACCTATGAAAATTGTTGATGGAAATAGTTACTGGATATCTATCTATCTATCTATCTATCTATCTATCTATCTATCTATCTATATCAGTAGGCATGAAATTGACTAGAGATGAAGTATGGTAAGCTTCATTTGGACTACTTTTCTACCCAAATTCCCAGCTGATGCATTATACACAAAAGACACTTCTTCTCAAAGAGTTCAGCTTTTGATATTTTTCAAGGAGCTCAACATGGTGGTAAAAATCATAAATGTTGTATACAGTGGTTGAAATTGTCATTCAAAAATTGAGCCCTGTTGTTGACAATTGTTAGATAAAATATGAATATTTTTTGTTCATGACATGATCACTATGGTGAAAAATGAAGATTGAGGTTGGGTAAAGTGTTTCTAGGGATTCAGAATTGTTTGAGACCCTTAGTTGATTAACACAGTCAAAATAATATCATTAGTTATAAATCACTATCCATTAATCGTTTTTTTTTTTCAGGATAAAGCCCTTTCATTCTTTTCTGAGATAATGAGAACAACTAACGAGTGGGTCAGAGATCTTTTCCAGCTATCACTGGACACAGGTGACTACTGAATCTCTTAAAAGAGGATGACTCTTTGCAAGTTATTATATATAATCCAAATTTTAAATGCTTCTCAACATTAAATACTCTATGCAAAACAATTGGTTATTTTAAAAGTAAATTTTCCTGAAAAATTTCCTGTTCTTATTATTTGAGGAGATAACCTGTGGTGATTTTTTACTCTAACAATTTTTCTGATTTCATGAGTGGAATTGAGAGATTTGATTAGTCTGTTTTATTAATAGCTGAAGAATTTGTAAATCCTTCCTTATTTTGTGCTGAAGCATTTTTATACAAGTAATTTCTACTTTTCCCCAAAAGTTATTACTAGTTTTCACTCACTAATCAACTTTATTAAGAGAAATTGGATATGATCAAAACTTCTGGAATGGAGAAAGAACAGCAAGCAAGCAAAACATATTCATAGAGTAGGAGCTTCTAAAACCCAGTGATCAAATGGAGTAAATGATTGCTTATTGCTCATTTACTAACCATGCACAGATAAATAAATTATGATGCTTGAGGGAGAAATAATAACATTCAAAGATTTGGAGTAAAAAAACCTAAAGTTTTTGCTTTTGCCACCACTTAGTTAAATCTATGACTGAGCTTATCTTTTTTGGACATTTTGTTAATTAAATAATGAGGATACAATTTCTCTACATGCTGAATTTTCTATGTACAAATTTTATTTATAACTCTGAGTCAATATAACTAACATTTCTTTGAAATATAGTGAATATAGAATGCCACTGTCCATTCATTTATCATGTAAAATCAATCTTTTAAAATGATATACCCACTATACAAGAATGAATATAGAAATCTTAAACTGACTGAAACCACCATAAGAAAGGAATTAAGGTAGAATGAAGAAAATTAGAGAAGATAAACAAACTGGGGTTGTAATACATACGCACATGGAAATACCACAAAGGAACTTCCTGTGTAACTACCTTTACCTCAAATTAAAATGTCATGTTTTTCATTTTATCTTTTCTTTTTTTCTCCTGCAAAGTCAGAGAACAGGAGGGTGGAACAAGTTCTGCCCAGGGGGGATGGTTGGCACCTGTAGGAGGGGAGATGTTGGGAAAAAGGGGTAGGAGGGTGAATATGGTGCAATAAAATGTGTACACATGTATGTAAATGCAAAAACGATACCTGTTGAAACTACTCCAGAATCTGGGAAAGGTGGTATAAAGAAGACTGGTTGAGGAGGTGAATTCATGTATGATATATTTGATACTTTGTAAGAACCTGTGTAAATGCCATAATGTACCCCCACCCATCACAACAATAAAGGAAAAAATTAAAATGTTAAGAATATTTTAAAACAAATATCACTTGTAAAAATCATCTCTAAATTAAAACTGTTTAACAAATCATTTATCACTGTACTACCGATTATGAATGCTTAAATTTTTACAGTTACATTTTAAATTTGGGGGCTAGAGTGAGAAGACAGGACTCACTGAAATAGTGACTTTTGAGAAAACACTTGAAGGTATAAGGCAGGAATATGTCATGGAGGAGCACTGCAGCACAAAGTCTTAAGAAGAGAGAGTGTCTGGCATGTGAGAGGATAGGCTGACACCAGTGGGGCTGTCCTGGCATGAAGAAGTCAGAGTAGTAGAGATGTGGTCAGACTGGGGATTCGGGGTTCACGTGGATGCGGCCTTGTAGCACTGTTGCTTGCAATGTAAAATGGGGAGCTTTTAAGCAGACAGATTATGAGAAGTGCTGTATATCAGGGTGGTAAGAACTAGTGAAGTGAGAAGTGGTTAGATGTTGAATAATTTTAAAGTTAGAGTCATCAGAATTTCTTGACAGGTTGTATGTGAAGAGTGAGAAAAAAAGGTCAAAGATGATTCCTAAATTTTTGGCTCAACCAGTTGACAAACGAAGTTACTGTTCTTGAGACAGAGAAGGCTGTGTGTGGTTCAAATCTGCAGAGAGTATCAGGAGCTCAGTTTTGAATACGTGGAGTTTGTGCGTGGGGGCTCTATTCCAGAGGAGATGTATAGGCAGTTATAAAAACAAAGTTAGAGAATCTAATCTTATTAGGGCTTTGGACATACATTTAGGAATCACTGGCATATAGATAGGATGAGATCATCAGTGAAATGAGAAGAGTAAAATCAGCAAAGGAAAGTGAAAGATAATGACCAGAGGGGCAAGGGGAAAAACTATGTGAATGTGTGTCCTGGCCATGGGAGAAGTAGTATTATAAGGTGAAGGGGTGAGCACTGTGTTCAATACAGCTCTCAAGATATAATGAGCATGGCACATTACATTTAAAAAACAATGGTAGTTACCAGAAATCATATATTATACACTTCGTATGATGCTATCCACTTTATATGCCATGTAGAAAATAACCTGAAAGAGAATAAAAATAGACTTTGCATCTAACGAATATAAATAAACTGAATTAGGTATTAAATGAGTAGATTACTACTCATTCATTCAATCTTAAGGTCAAGTATGATTTTTAATATCCTCAGTTTTGATTAGATGAGTAGCTAAAAATGTTTCTGAAGAACAAAGCTGACAACTGAGGAAGGGAAGGGATGATTATTGCCCAAGTTTTCAACTCTGTAAGATATGTTGTTTATTTAAAGGCAGAGCAATCTTAAAGTTGTAGAGTACACTGTGATTGAGTTCACAATGCAGTATTTAATTAGAAAATGTTAATTAAGCTTCCTTAATTCAACCTCACATCAAAGAAATGTCTGCACACACAAGCCAGTTCTTAAGCTCCATCATAAAACACGAAACTTGATGCAGGTCATCCCATGTTGCTGCAGTATGGCAGAAGAATAATTCCAGTTTTGAATTCATATGTGTAGCAGCTGAAATTTCCTTTTTCCATTGACAAATGAAATTCAAAAAGCTACTTTGGTTCAATCTAAAGTAGAAAAGTAGCCTTAAGGGAACTTGTTGTAAAGTTGCCTAACACTGGAAGCCCATAGAATTCTTCCATGGATACATAGAAAATGGAGGAGACAGAATACGAATGAAATCTTGAATTATTGTAGGTGTAGAACAGAAAATAATCCAGAGCAAGTTCACTACCAAGATTTTTGTGGGTTTTTTTTTTTTAGTAATGGCCAAGAGTACTTCTCGTTCCCTGTTAAAAATGTAATAAAATGTTTCTCTTGTGTCTGAACTTTGTATGTCAAGCTTCTGCCTGCAGCTAATTTGCATGACTGAATTGCAAACCCCTGAAAGCAGCATTTAGGCTGAAAATGCTGACAGCTCTAGTGCTAGAGTGGTGCTAATGATTAGAAACTGAACACAAGGTTGTGTTTGGTAGCCAATGAATTTCCCAGTCCTTATAAAATGAACATTATAAAGCAAGGAATATAGTCAGCTTCATTATATTAGTTTTATTATATTACAAAGATGAGGAACAGAAATGTAATGTTACAAGTGCATCACATTAAGCTTTACAAGATGCATATATTTAGCAACATTTAAGAAAGAAATGATAGTCAAAGGATAAATACTTTGAAAGAAGAATAAATAAATGGTCCTACTTTATTGAAAATTTCATCTGACTTTTGTTACATCTTTCTAGCATCCATCATCTATGTAGTTGATTTGAAAGCACTGCAAAATGTTTACTGATTATGCCTTCTCATCAGATCATCAGATTCTACTGCAGAATTCCCCACAAAAATAAATCTTCACAATATGGAAGTTTCCTTCAGAATCTAGTGATTTTAGTTCTGAAGTAATGTAGTAAACCTCTTAGGATTGTGACATATCCTTGAACAATGGTACTCTATGTGTTTAAATTTATGCCACAGAATCAATAAAATTTAATTTACATTAATTAACCTATACTAAGCATTGATAAAACTCAGAGGTTAGTAAATTTAGGGTTAGTGAGCTAAGTTTGTCTTACTATTTTTGTAAATATAGTTTTATTGGAACACAGCCTTAAACACTTGTTTATGTATTGTCTAAGACACGATTAAGTAATTGTGAAAGACACTATGTGAAATGATCCATAAAGCAAAAATATTTGCTATCTGATCTTTTATAGGAAATGTTTGTTGAACTTTGATGTAGATTATTCTCTACAGAACTCTTGATGTTAGTACTATTACTACTATTATCTCAGTTTATGGTAGATGAAGAATTGAAGCTAGGAGAAATTAATTAAATAACTTGTTGAAGATTACATACTAGATCGTAGTAGAACACAAATTTGAATCCAGAGCTAGTTCTCAATATTATACTCTTAACTACCATCCCAATGCCTCCCAATAACACTGGAAGGTCACCAGGTTAGTAGAAGTAATGTAAGGGTCATGGTACAGAGAAAACTTTGGTTCAGAAAACAGGATGACCTTGGGTATACTTAGCAATATTTTATTCCTCAGCTTTAAAGAAATGTGATGGTTATAAGGAGGCTATTTTTTGGCAAAGAATTTTCAACTGCTTAGAGGAAACAAATTCAGTCCACCTGTCATCAATACTATATAAATGAAATAATGTACCACCAGTTCTAATACACACACACACACACATATATATATAAACTGGAGCACATATACCTTGTACATTTTATAGGGGTTCCCCTTTATAGGATCACTTATCTCTTAGTGTGACCATTTCAGAGCTGGGATCTTGACGTTTTGGTTACTTAACAGAATTACTAAGTGGTTGGTGGCAGAGTAAATACCGAACCCAGATCTCTTCCAATCCAGTCACTGCTTTACATACAAAACATAGATTAATCAAATGTTAAAATTATGATCAATAAATATTAAGTCTAACATGAACAAGAGATTTTTGAAGATCGAGAATGAGAACAGAATTAAAGAGGATGGGGGATGGCAAGAATCTTATCAAAAGGAAAATGTAAGTGCTGAAAATCATGCTTCAGTAAAATCAGTGTTATTATTTTCTTCTAAAAGTCTGTCCCGTGTCTTTATTTCTTAGTCCTCAGCTGATGAATCCAAGATTTGTAGAATATGATCAAATCAGCCTTTTGGGGTGCTGACACCCATATTTATGATCAATTAACTCTCACTTTTATTTTGTCTCAGACTGTGAGCTGTCAGGGATATTCAATAACTGGAATTAATTTCCAAAGAGTCCCAAGAAACACTCCAGGTTCACAGGCCACTGACCTTGAAGAATATCACCATCTGTGAGAAGAGAGGGAACTTTTGAAGAGGATCATAAGGGAAAGTGTGAGGGAAGACTGAGAGAAAAAGAAAGCAAGGTTATCTTTCACAATAAAATAGAGGACATTAAGTTGGGATTCCTGCAAATACCTATTTTCAAATGGTTGTTGACAACTAATTCTCTCTGCCATACACAATGACCCTGTTTATAATTGTGATTCATAGTGAAATATTAGTCACACAATTTTAATAGTAGGTCCTAACATTAGCTTTTTATAAACAAAGGTAGCTTCCAACAAGAACATAAAAGGTTATTGTGGTGTCTCTTTAAAAACCATTTTGACAAAAAAGACATTTGGTGCTCTTTATTTTTCTTTTCAGTGATGCTTAAAGAAAAAAGAACCAGGCGCAGAATTTCCCATTAAAAGGGAAATTTGACAGAAAACAATATCGATTGAAAGCGTCAATTCTTGTATCAAATTTCTAAGCCAACTGATTTTACCCAGAAAGGAATTTTTATTCCAGCTAATGCTTAACTTTTGACATAAAATGGAAACATGAAATATTTGGATGTCATAAAATGAACATAACAATTCATTCACCTCACAGTATCCACTTGAATAACTCCCTTTATGTTTCAGGCGTACTGTGAATTGCATATTGCACATTATTCTTCTAGAGTCCCTGCTTTATGATCATTTTAAAGATTTCTCAATTAAATAAAAAGCTATAAACTTGTGCTACATTATTTCATGATATGCAAAACATAGAAAGACACTCAGCCTGGACTTAAAGGATATATTGCATAGCCTATATAATTTTCTTCTGCTGAAATTCTAACATGAAAAAGGTAGCTATAACTTGAAATTAAAGTTCAGAGCAAAAAGATACAGTTATGATGGTCTGCATTTGTTCCTCTTCTTCTTACTTGCACACACACACACACACACACACACACACACGTGCATTTGCCAATCATATCATGTTCTAATTTTAAGATATAAGAGAATGAATTTAAGCAAGGAAGAGAAATATTGATGGTATATGCCTTTCCATCCTCTCTATTATGAATATTATGGCTAAAAGACTTGTGAGTGAATGGAATTTTGAAAACTTCATTGCAGTAATAACTTAATTTTCTAAATTTATTACAGGCATATCAACCATTCCAGCTTTGCAATTGAATGAAATAAAGTGAGCCTTCTGAAGAGGCAAATTATACTACAAAATGAAAATGAGAATGGTATACTAATCTTATGTGGAAAGAGAGGCTCTTAGGCAAGTAAATATTAATTTTATGTATTTTTAACACTTAGGAAATTGTCATCTCAGTTTCCAAGCTTGGCAGAAGTAATATAACACTCACCATACACACATAGTGTTAATGCTGCCAGAAAAATACTGTATGAAAATAACCACTAATGATTTGGGTCTTTGTATTAAGTAAAATCTACAAGAAAATGAACTTAAAACAAAAACACATTCATCAATTCTAAACAAAAATAAACTTTATAATATTTTAAAAATAGCTCTTCTTTTTCAAACAGCAAATGAAATAGATTCTTATTCAGAAGTCACTCCCCACACAACTTAACATTTTGATGAATACCATTCTAGATATCTCTATGTTCATAGATTCATAAGGAGCAAAAAGGCATTTTAAATTAAAAAATTTTCATATGGCGAAATTGACTTTTGCTGTACAATCATATATATATATACATATATGTTAATTCATATATAGATATATGCAAGTACTACCATAATTCATTTACACAGCATTTCCATCAGCCCAAGTTCTTTGGAAGTGCCATTCCTCACTTTACTCTTTTTTTAATTCATTTATTCATATGTGTATACATTGTTTGGGCCATTTCTCCCCCATCCCATGCCCCCTCCCTCTTCCCTCCATCCCCTTTGGGTATATGTATACCCTTTGAGTATATCCCCAGGAGTGGGATTGCTGGATCATATGGCAGATCTATGTTTAGATTTTTAAGAAGCCTCCTAATTTTTTTCCACAGTGGTTGTCCTAGTTTGCATTCCCACCAGCAGTGTACAAGGGTTCTTTTTTCCCCACATCCTTGACAACACCTGTTGTTAGTGGTGATTTTGATGATGGCTATTCTAACAGGGGTGAGGTGGAATCTTACTGTGGTTTTGATTTGCATTTCCTTTATGGTAGCCAGAGATGGTGAGCATTTTTTTCATGTGGTTTTTGGCCATTTAAATTTGTTCTTTTGAGAATGTTCTGTTTAGTGGAGTTGCCCATTTCTTCATTGGTTCATTGATTTTGGGAGAGTTTAGTTTGAGTTCCCTGTACATTGTGGTTATCAGTCCTTTGATGTATAGCTGGCAAATATTTTCTCCTACTCTGTGAGTGGTCTCTTCAATTTAGAGACCATTTCTTTTGTTGTGCAGAAGCTTTTTAATTTTATGAAGTCCCATTTGTCCATCCTTTCTCATAGTTCCTGGGCTGCTGGGGTTCTGTTGAGGAAGTCCTTGCCTGTACCTATTACTTCCAAAGTGTTTCCTACTCTTTCTTATATCAACTTTAGGGTTTCAGGTCTGATATTAAGGTCCTTGATCCCTTTTGAGTTGATGCTAGTACAGGGTGATAAACATGGATCTAGTTTCAGTTTTTTGCAGATGGATAACCACTTTTCCCAACAACATTTGTTGAAGAGGCTGTCTTTTCTCCATCATATATCTTTAACTCGTTTGGCAAAAATAAGGTGGGCATAGTTGGATGGATTCATATCTGGGTCATCTATTCTGTTCCACTGGTCTTCGTGTCTGTTTTTGTGCCAGTACCATGCTGTTTTTATTGCTATTGCTTTGAAATATAGTTTGAAGTCAGGTTTTGTGATACCTCCAGCATTGCTTTTTTTGCTGAGTGTTGCTTTGGTTATTTGTGGTCTCTTGTGTTTCCAAAAGAATTTTAGGGTAGATTTTTCAATCTCTATGATGAATGTCATTGGGATTTTAATGGGAATTGCATTAAACATGTAGATTGGTTTTGGTAGTATAGCCATTTCTACCCTGTTGCTTCTACCAATCCATGAGCACAGGAGATCTTTCCACCTTCTGTAGTCTTCCTCAATCTCTTTCTTCTGGGGTTTGTAGTTCTCCTCATGGAGGTCATCCACATCCTTTGTTAAGTTACTCCTAGGTATCAGATTTTTTTAAGGTTATTGTAAATGGAATTGTTTCCATATATTCTTTCTCAGTTTGTTCATCGTTGGTGTATAGAAAGCTAATAATTTTTGTAAGTTGATTTTGTATCCTGCCTCATTGCTGTAGCTGTTAATGGTGTCTAGGAGTTTTTGGGTAGAGTTATTTGGGTCTTTGAGGTATAAAATCATATCATCTGCAAATAGGGATATTTTGACTGTTTCTTTACCTATTTGTATTCCTTTTTTTTCTTCTTCTTGCCTAACTGCTCTAGCTAGGAATTCCAGTACTATGTTGAATAGGTGTGGGGATAGTGGGCACCCTTATCTCATTCTTGATTTTAGGGGAAATGGCTTCAGTTTTTCACCACTAAGTATGATGTTTGCTGTAGGCTTGTCATATATAGCTTTTATCATGTTGAGGTACATTCCTGCTGTTCCTAGTTTTCTTTGAGCTTTTATCATGAAGTGGTGTTAGATCTTGTCAAAGGCTTTTTTTGCATCTATTGAGATGATCAAATGGTTCTTGTCTTTGCATTATTAATGTGCTGTATTACATTTATTGATTTGCATATGTTGAACCACCCCTGCATTCCTGAGATGAAGCCAACTTGGTCATGGTGAATGATCTTTCTGATGAATTGTTGAATTTGGTTTGCCATTATTTTATTGAGGATTTTTGCATCGATGTTCATTAAGGAGATTGGCCTATAGTTCTCCTCTTTGGAGGTGTCTTTGTCTTGTTTTGGGATGAGTGTAACACTGGCTTCATAAAATGAGTTTGGCAGTGTTCCTTCCCTTTCTATTTTGTGGAACAGTTTAAGGAGGGTTGGTATTAGTTCTTCTTTAAAGGTCTGACACAATTCAGCAGAGAAGCCATCAGGTCCTGGTCTTTTCTTTTTAGGGAGACTCTTTAATGCTACTTCAATCTCATTTTGTGTTAAAGATCTATTCAGATGATTAATGTCCTCTTGGTTCAATTTTGGATGGTCATATGAATCTATAAATCTGTCCATTTCTTCAAGACTTTCAAATTTATTAGCATATAAGTTCTCAAAGTAGTCTCTGATGATTTCCTGGACTTCCATGGTGTTTGTTGTTATCTCCCCTTTTGCATTTCTGATTTTACTATTTTGGGTTTTTTCTCTCCTCATTTTAGTCAGGTTTGCCAGGGGTGTGTCAATCTTGTTTATTTTTTTCCAAGAACCAAATTTTTGTTTCATTGATTCTTTGTACTTTTTTTTGTTTCTATTTCATTGATTTCAGCTCTCATTTTTATTATTTCTCTTCTCCTGTTTTGGGATGTGGTTGTTCTTGTTTTTCTAGGTGTTTGAAATGTAGCATTAGGTCATTGATTTGAGATCTTCCTGTCTTTTTAATATATGCACTCATGGCTATAAATTTCCCTGTTAGGACTGTCTTTGCTGTATCCCATAGGTTCCAGTAGGTCATGTTTTCATTTTCATTAACTTCCAGGAACCTATTAATTTCCTCTTTTATTTCATCAATGACCCATTGATCATTGAGCAATGTGTTATTGAGCTTTCAACTGTTTCTTTGTTTTTTACTGTTGTTTTTGTTGTTGAGTTCTAGTTTTAATGCATTGTGATCAGATAGAATGCATGGTGTTATTTCTATTTTCTTATATTTGCTGAGGCTTGCTTTGTGCCCAAAAATATGATCAATTTTGGAGAAGGTTCCATGGGCTGCTGAGAAAAATGTATATTGTGCAGAAGTTGGATGAAATATTCTGTAGACATTGGCTAAATCCTTTTGATTTATTGTGTGATTTAGATCTAGGATTTCTTTATTGATTTTTTGTTTGGATGACCTATCTCTTGGTGATAGGGGGTATTAAAGTCTCCCATTACCACTGTGTTGGAGATTATATATGTTTTTAGGTCCTTCAGAGTATGTTTGATGAAATTCGTTGCATTGACATTGGATGCATATAGATTGATTTTTGTTATTTCCTTTTGGTGTGTTTCCCCTTTTATTAGTATGGAGTGTCCTTCTTTATCTCGTTTGATCAGTGTAGGTGTGATGTCTATTTTGTCCAAGATAAGTATTACTACTCCTGCCTGTTTTCAGGGGCCATTGGCTTGTAAATTTTCTTCCATCCTTTCACCCTAAGCCACTGATTGTTTCTGTCAATGAGATGGGTCTCCTCTCAGCAACAGATTGTTGGATATTTCTTTTTAATCCAGTTTGCCAAACAATGTATTTTGATGGAGGAATTAAGTTCATTAACATTCAGTGTTAATATTGATAGGTATGTGGTGATTCCTGTCATTTAGTTGTTTTTGTTGTTTAAAGGTTTGATTGTGTCCAGCTGAATCAATGTTATTCTCTACTTTCTTGCCTTTTCTTCTCCTGTGGTTTGGTACTGCCTGTCCTTTCATGGTTTTGTATGCTTTCATTTTCTGTGTGCAGGATTCTTTGAAGACTCTTTTGTAGTGGTGGCTACTGCTTCTGCTTATCATAGAAGACTTTTATTGTTCCATCTATTTTGAATGATAGTTTTGCTGGGCAGAGTATCCTAGGGTTGAAGTTATTTTCATTCAGTGCCTGGAATTCCTAACTCCATGCTCTTCTTGCTTTTAAGGTTTCTGTTTAGAAATCTGCTGTGATTTTGATGGGTTTACCTTTGTATGCTATTTGTTTTTCTCTCTTACAGCCTTCAATATTCTTTCTCTATTCTCTGTGCTTGTTGTTTTAATGATAATATGTTGTGGGGTAGTTCTATTTTGGTCAAGTCTGTTTGGTATCCTCAGGCTTCCTGTACCTGAATAGGCATAGCTTTCACTAGATTTGGGAAATTTTTTGTTATTATTTTGTTGAATATATTACAAATTCCTTTAGCCTGCACCTCTTCTCCTTGTTCAATACCCATAATTCTCAGGTTTGGTCTTTTGATGGAGTTGGTGAGTTCTTGCATATTCCTTCCACAGGTCTTGAGTTGTTTCCTTTAATTACCATTTCATCTTCAAGTTCTGAGATTCTGTCTTCTGCTTGTTTTCGTCTGCTGGAGTGGCATTCCATTGTGTTTTGTATTTATGTTTCATTTTTTATTCTAAGGTTTTCCATATCATGGGTCACTTCCTCTTTAATATTGTCAACTTTTGTCTTTAATTTACTTATCTCTCTATCTATGGTGTTCTCTGTTTCACTTTGGTATTTATTTAGAGGTCCTATGATTTCACTTATTTGTTTTTGTGTCTTCTCATATTCCTTATTTTTATTGTCTTGGAATTTCTTGAGTTCCTCCTGTACATTTTGGTTGACCCTGTCTAGTAACATCTCCATGAAATTTTCAGTGATTTCTTCTTTCAGGGTGTTCTTGTGGGCTTTGTTGGGTTCCTTGGGATAGTCTATCTTTGTTTTGTTGGGTTCTGGAATGGGGTATCCATTTTCTTCATTTCCTTTTGAATCCTATACTAATTTATTTTGGGGGGAATAATGGTTTCCATCCTTTTTTCTTCTTCCCATCATTCCACTTGATGCTGTTTCTGTCCCTGTTCTGTGTGTAATTTAGTATTAAGTAGCTTACAATAGTAAAAGTAATGAGATGAAGAAAGAAAAAGTAAGAAGAAAAAGAAAGAAAAAAAACAGAGAACCAAAGAAATCAGCAGGGAGAGATGGTGTACTAACCAACAGTGAACTAAACAAGCACTTAGAAAGAAATAGAAAAAAGAAAAAAGAAAAAAAGAGAAAAAGAAAAAAAAACTCAGGTTCAGGAACAGTGAAGTTCCAGTCTTGGTAGTTTTGGTGTTACTCCTTCAGCATCCAGTCCTGGTGTTGGTATTTAAGCAGTAGCTCTGTTGTCTTGCCAGATGGTTGGGTCAGGAGACAGCTTTGAGAACTGCTACCTGATGCCTACTGTCCACTATCTACTTCTGCAAGCTTTATTTACTAAAAGCTCACATGGAGAGCAGCTCCTTGCTCCCTCCTCCCTTCTCCAGTGGAGGAGCTTTTCTGCTTACTACTATTGCAGGTTTTGTTTACTCAAAGTTTTCATGGAGAGCAGCTCCTTGCTCCTCCCCCCTTCTCTGGTGCCCTCAGAACACCCCACCCCCTCTGCTGCATGTCCTTTTCAGTTCCTGGTTTATTATTATTTTTTTGTGGGGCGGGGTTCAGTCTTTCCAGGAGGCTATGCTGGTTTATCCCAGGGGTGGCTGTGGGAGCACCATGTGCTGCTTATTTGCTCACCTGTTGGTCTGTGTCTCCTAAACAGATTTGCAGTGTCTGGCGGCACGGGAGCCCTCCTGACTTCTCAGTGTAACATGGTGTAGAGAAGCTTTGTGTAGGCTGGGGGTTCAGAGTATCAGAATTTTGCTTGTTCTTGGTGGTTTTTTTTCTGCCAAGTGTGGCTCTTGAGTCTCAGCAAGATTTTTGATTTACGGAGTTCTGTCTGCTTCCTCCCTCTAGTCGCCACCTTGGATCCTCTTCTGCACTTTACTCTTAATCCTAGGAAACTGCTGCTCTGTTCTCTATTAAGATAGTTTTGTCTTTTCTAAAATATCTTATAAATGGAATTATACAGTATATAACCTTTTGAGAGTGGATAATTTCACTTAGCATAAAGTCCTTTGGATCCATCCACAGTGTTTTGTAAATCAAGAGTCTGTTCCTGCATAGTATTCCATTGTATGATTCTACTACAGTTCATCTATCCATTCAGATAATGAAGATTATTTAGACTATTTCCAGTTTTTAGTCTTTACAAATAATGTTGCTATAAACATTCACATACACATTTGTGTGTGAATGTATACTTTCACTTATCTATGGTAAATTCCCAGGAGTGGGGTTATTGTGTTACATGGTAACCATGTATTTAGTTGCACAAGGGACAAAATATGATACTTTAAACTTTAATGGAAGTGCTGATACAATATCAAAGGACAAACAAAACTGTCTTTTGTAATTGACACATCTTAATTCCATTCGTTAGAAGTGAAATTATAGAAATTGAAGAAATAACACAATTGTCTTTCATTCAGAGAAGAGAAAAATATTTGCTCTTAAGAGCTAGTTAATAGAAAGGATTATGATTTCAGACAGTACAAAGCCATGGATAGTTATTTTAGTTTTTCTTGCAGTCCCATCTGAAATGTAAATTATCACTAAAAATATGATCAGTTAAAGGCTAGACTGGTTTAAAGTGGGTGAATTTAGAAAATTGGCTTCATTTTTGTTAATGTCAATGCCTCAAAATCTGTTTTATGCCAACTTTAGAAATGAGGCTTCAAGAACAAGTATAATCCTCTTAAATGTGTATGAACTAAGTGGAGAACTCAATGGTAAATATTTCCCTATAAAGAAATCAAAGGCCAGCTTTCAATACACATCACTATATCCTCTACTTTCACATCTTTTGTTTTACAATATTACTGATGCTACATCATTCTCTTCTCCTTTCCCTCCTTCCCCTACTTCCATAGAGAAGTTCCACTCTTACAAACATATTCTACATCTGAGTTTGTATATGATCATGCTTCTTTGTGTATATGTTTATCTTTTGGATTGATCTTCCATGTATAAGAGAAAACATGTGGCCTTTGTGTTTCTGAGCCTGGCTTACTTCACTTAATGTGATGTCCTCCAACTGAACAATTTACCTTACAACTACATGTCATTATTCCTAATGGCTGAGTAATATTCCATTGAAAGCTGGGGAAAAATGGGGGATGGGAGGTAAAGGGGTAAGGGAGAGTAATTGAAGGGGTTGAATATACCAAAATAAATTATACCACAGTGGGTATACAGTGAGAAACACCTTTGAATATCAACTTAAATATTAATAATGAAAAACAGGACTGTAAAATAGGTACATTGCGTATGTGGAGGTACTATTGGGAGGGGGCAGGGTGAATGAAGATGATTAGAGTGATGGTATATGGTAGATGAACTTCATAGACCTGCATGAAATAGAACTAAGAAACCTCTTGCAATTGCTTTAAGTGGGGCAGAGAGGGGGGGGGTTAGGGGGAGAGATGATGGCGGCAATGTAACTAATGTACAATGTAAGTCTAATCAGATTTGTCACTATGAATCCCCCCTTGTACAATTAATATATCCTAATACAAAATAAAAAAATAAAAGAGAAAGAAAGAAATTGAAGAGCAAAACAAGTGGGAAGTAAATTTCTTTGATCTATGTCTGGAGGACTGCAAGAAGAGTAACAGGAAGATGGTTGTCCTAATTTTTTAAGTTAGTTTAAGCTTAGGGTTGTATAGAGTCAATAATAAGAAAACAGGGCATCCCATTCCTGAGACCCCTTAATTCATGCCTTCCATGAACTAGCATTCAATACCAATATCTTTCTGTGCTTATTATTATCTCCTAAGAAAGAAGTCCATATCTACTACATGACTTGACCAATGATAAGATTTTGGCACAGAAACTAATGAATCCAATAAATATTGTCCATTTTTTTGTTTGCAAATATTCATTAATAGCCTCCAACATGGCAAATATTGTTCTAGGCACTGTGTTTATACTGGCAATCCAAATAGACAACAGTGCCTGTGCTCCAGGAGCTGACATTCTAGTATAAGTCAGGCACTTATGTTTTCTCCAAGCTCATGTCTTTCACCCTGTACAAGTATCAACTCAAAGTGGATTAAGGATCTTAATATTAGATCTGAAACTTTGAAGCCAGTAGAGGAAAGACCAGGGAATACACTGGAATTAATAGGCATAGGCAATGACTTCCTCAGTAGAACTCAAAAGGCTCAGCAACTAAGAGAAAGGATTGACAAATGGGACTACATGAAATTAAAAACAACTTCTGTACAACAAAAGAATTGTTTACCAAATTGAAGAGGCTGACCACAAAATGGGAGAAAATCTTTTCCAGCTATACATCTGACAAAGGATTAATAACCAGAATTTATAGGGAGCTCAAAAAACTAAACTCCCCGAAAATCAATGACCCAGTGAAGAAATGGGCAAATGAACTGAACAGATCTTTTTCAAAGGAAGAAGTCCAAATGGCCAAAAAGTCTATGAAAAATTAACATCCCTGGCCATAAAGGAAATGCAAATCAAAACCACATTAAGATTTCACCTCACTCCTGTTAGAATGGTTATCATCAAGAACACAAGCAACAACACACGTTGGCAAGGATGTGGAGAAAAAGGAATCCTCATACACTGCTGGTGGGAATGTAAAATAGTATAACCACTATGGAAAAAGTATGGAGGGTTTTAAAACAACTAAAAATAGAACTGCCACATGCTCTAGCAATACTACTCTTATGGATATACCCAAAATAACGTGAGTCAGGTTACAATAATGACACCTGCACACCCATGTTTCTTGCAGCATCATTCTCAATAACTAAGCTATGGAAACAGCCTAGATACCCCACAGCTGATCAATGGATTAAGAAAATGTAGTATTTATATATGATGACGTTTTATTCAGTCACGAAGAAGAATGGAATTTTGTTGTTTGTAGGTAAATGTATGGAACTGGAGAACATCATCTTAAGTGAAGTTATCCAAGTTCAGAAAGCCAAAGGCCACATGTTTTCTCTCATATGTTGAATATAGGCCTAATACAAATGTAAGCAATATTATGAAAAACAGGTCATGCTAAAGGGGCATCATATACAAGAGGGGAAGGGTAAAAGAAGGAAGTTAAGAAGGTGAATATGTTTGATGTCTTTCCTATACAAGAATGGATATAGAATTTTCAAACCTGTTGAAATCACCATAAAAAGAGGACTAAAGTAGAAAGGAGAAAAATAGAGGGAATGAACCAATTGGGTTATAATACGTATGTGCATGTAAATGTCACAAGGAAATTTCCTGTACATCTATCTTAAACAAAAATGTCATTTTTTTCTTTTATAAAATTGGAGAACAGGAGGGTAGAACAGGTCCTGTCTGGGGGTGTTGATACTAGTGGGAAGGGGGAGAATGTGGGGAAAGGGTATAGGAGGGCAAATATGGTGCAAATACTGTGTACACATGTGTGTAAATGGAAAAATGTTACCTGTTAAAACTATTCCAGGAATGGGGTGAGGAGGGGATAAAGGAGAATGATGGAGAGGATAAATTCAACTATGATATATTTGATATAAGAACTTTTGTAAATGCTAAAATGTACCATCAAGACAACAGTAAAAGAAAAATGAGAATAATTTTCACAAATTATTTTTTAGCATTTTCAAAAATTATTAAGACATTTTTGACTTTTGTTTAAATAATTTTGAAAATTATAGCTAATTTAGGCCCACAGTACGTTTATCTCTGCAAGAACTTGCCAATTAGCTTACATCTTACTCCTTCTGTGAGTTACTGAATCATATTCCTGAGATAAGAATATGGTGTTAACATGCAAATACCTATTTATTTATCTGTGTGTAATGTCTTCTTAGTGATTATATAGTAATTATGTCATTTTTCTAGGTGAACACAATAATTTTCTAGTTTTTCCAGTAGAATGTTTTGGAAAATGTAGTGATTAAAAAGATTCACTGCTGTGGTAATTTTATTTTGTATTCATGTTTTGACCCTTTGACAGAAGAGTTCCTATTGATGCCAATTTGTTCATAAATTGTCATCTTTCATAGATCCTAACAAGATGGCATACTTGTCTCTCATTGATGCTGCTCACCAAGTGGTTCTATACTGTTAATGGTATAGCAAGTGCTCATTTGAGAACTCTCAAATGAAATTTAAAAAAATAAGCATGAGTCTGTTTCCATTCATTTTACTCAAATTAAGAATAAAAGGCAAAGGCAGGCAATACCTCCAGCAACTATGGAGTCCCAGTCAAGCTCACAGAAATTTGAGGAGGAGAATATATGCATAGTTGTACTTATGGCATTGACTTGGAGAATTGTTTTGATTCTGGGGCATGATAACACCAACCAACCCACAAAACAAACCTCCTGCCAATATAAAGCCCAAAAAGTATAGTGCTATGGATAGCACAGGTGTTAGGAACCTTTCATCATTGTTTGAAAATAAAGCTGGTGCTCCGGTTGCTAAAATGATTAAAAGTCTCCCACTGTGCTGATTTGGAAAGGCATCTGAGGTTGCACAGAGCAGGTTGTTTTGTGCTTTGCAAAAGAGATGGGTGTGCAATTATTTACTGTGATAATCTGTGGACTGGGATCTCTTTGAGCAATTATACCCCACTTATCTTTTAACAGGAAGTGTGGGACTTTTTCTTCACAGCTTAGCTACATTGATATAAGCTTAATTTTTTCTGATTAGCTACCAATTTCTTGTGCCAATTTTTTGATGCTTCCTGCTATTCTGTAAAACATTAGAATGTAGAGATTAAGCCTTGTTTATTAGAACTGGGTCACTCTGTTTGGTACATTGCATTGTTGACAAGGGGTGCAAAGAGATATTTGGTCTGATCTATTTAGTAGTTTGTTATGGGTGGATTATGATTATGAAACTGGAAGTCAATCTATAAACAACATTTCTCATGAGTTGTCAGCCAATTTAGCTTGTCTGTGCTCTATTTACTTTATTAGTCTCTGTTATCCTATTTGCTCTCTTTCACTGCCATTTTCTAGGGCTCGTAACACTTCGCTCTCCTATTTTCTTGTTCTTGAAAGTAACTATAAGGATTATAGAAGATTACAACCCTATTTCTCCTCCTCAGAGATTTCTTGATACAGTTGTATTTGTTAGGTACAGTTTCTTCATTTATGTGACCAGACACTTGAGAACTTTAAAAAGGAGCCCAGCCCTGAGATAGGCAAATACCAGATTACACTGCCATTTAATAAAGTTTAGTGGCATCCATTTTAGGAATTATACAGAAGACAACATTTTGGGGCAAATAAATTGTATTTCTTTATGACCTGGAGACAGGGCCTAATGACAATTTAGACTATCAACAGTTCTCCAAAGTTAAAAATATTGTATATTATATGTTATATATACTGTAATATTATATGTAAATATTATATATATATATGTATATATATGTGTAAGTAATCTTTCACATTTTGACTATCAAAAAGTCATGTATTGCCCAAGTCACATGGCCAAAAAGCCAGAGAGGATAGAACTGCACCTGGCCTGGGGTTGGTCAGTACCTACTTTCACTATCAATTCCCTTTTCCTTGACATATAGAATGTCAGTCATACCCATTTATACTATCTGGTAACCACACATTTGCTGAAATGGTTTTACTACTATCACTTCCTATCCCTTTTTCCAAGGATAAAAAATTTACAGGGAATTAAACAACTGAAATTTATAGATACTTGGTCAGAGACAGAAATATTGGGTATCTTAGATGGCATATTGTGATTGTGCCTTGTAGAATTCTACACTCAAACAAAATGAATTCCTAATCGCTGTGAGGGATAATTGTTCTCTAACTTTAGTGTGCATGGAAATGCTAAAGCAGACTCTTCCCCGCCTTCACTCTGGAAGACTTTGGTTTGTGAACTGTGTAGCAGGCTCTGGAAAGCATTTCATTAATAAGCATCCCAGGGGAAGCTGTTACAAGATATCACTTGATGATAAGGAATGCCTAGTTGCAGGATAGCATGACAAGTCTGACTGTATTTTTAGTACTCATTCAGTGAGAAGTTGTGGTATCATAAAATCCATACAAATTTCTTCAGTTTATGATTTATAAGGCAATTTGCTCATGTTTTAGAGACTACTAGTTTTCTCAATATTTTAGCATTATGGAACAGTGATTATCTTACAGATGGATTTCTAGGAAAGAATTCGAGGGGCAATAAAAGACAATTAGAAAAGTACTTACTCATATCACTAGGAGGAAGTTACATGATTTTCATGGTCAAAACCATGAATGATTTTATACATATATATACATATATATATATATATATATATATATATATATATATATATATATATAATCACAATGGGAAGTCCTTAGGTAATTGGGGGTGTACCCTTTTAGGGGATTATTCTTGCCTCTTCCTCTTCCTCTTTTGCTTCATGGCCCTGAGATGTCATTTTCTATGCTACATGCTCCCCACCATAGCCATCTGATACCTCTACAAGAAGCCCAAAGCTACAGGACTGCTAGATCTTGGGTTGGAACCTACAGAACTGTAAGCTAAACAAACCTTTTGTCTCATAAGTTAGTTATCTCAGGTATTTCACTATAGTGACAGAAATCTGCCTAACATACCTATTATATACATGCTGCATAAGAAATAATAACAGAAGGAGTGAATTTGATCAAAGTTCATTATATGTATGGAAATATCACAATGAATCCCTTTGTACAATTAATATACACTAATAAAAAAAGACAGTCTACTGAAAGTGTACTTTTTAGTTGGTTATGTCAGTCAATGGCATGGAATGGAGAACTGTTAAGGTTTATTCATGTGGTTTGGGCATCTTTTGCTCATCCCTTGCAATGATACTACATCAAAGGGAACTACTTGTGATTATGTGTATTTTCACTAAAGGGTTCTATTGTTATTTGTTTTAATTAATGAAAAAGAGAAAGGAAACAGAAACAAGTATGGATATTTATGTTCCATATTTTTACTTTTTCATTCTTTCTATCATCTTTTATTTTAAGTTAGAAATTGTGTTATGTCAGCCAGGATGGGTTAAAACTAGAATTCTGATTTTGATAGTAACAACCAGTAGATATAAGCATTTTCTAATGAAGGCCCTGCATCTATCATGACCTAGTTTGAGTGCCCAAAATAATGTGCTATGGTTTGTGTAGGTACATAGGAGTCAATCTCAAGAAAGCAACTCCTTGAGGTAGAAAGGAGAGATTGTTAGCTGAATCTGACAATTAGAAATTGTGAAAGATAATTTACAGGTGAAACATGCTGGGTGCTTGCTGACAACAGATAACCTGGGACTTGTTGCAAGCTTTCTTATTATATGTTTGGATATTTATAGGTTTAATGCTGAAAAGCTACTTGACATGATGATATTCTTCCTGAAGAATGTTCTGCTCTGATGAAGTTTAAGATACACTGAATTGAAGTCATGGATAATCAGGTCAAGTGAATAACCCTTTAATCTGACAGAAGGCTAGAAGATACCATTGGTACTCATTTTCTGATAGCCCCAACTAGTAGAAGATTTGGTACATAGTATGTGATCTTCTTATACTCAATTGTTCCCCAAACAGAATGAAACTGCAAGGAGGAAAAAAATGTCAAATTTATTAATTTAAAAATAGGCTTACATTTCACATTACCACAAATCAAATACCTGTGGAAAGCATAACAGAAAATAATGGGAGTCCCTTTGCTCATTAAATAAAAAACTTTCTCTTCTAATAGTTGGATGGGCTAACCTGGGATGCTAGGAATTTTCTGACAAGTTGTGGGAGTCATTGACACTTTGGGGCAAGGCATCATTGAGACTAAACAGATAAAATCTGTATTTCTGTAGGATTAAAGGTGAAAAGTATCTCACTGCATACTATCTCAGAGGATTTCCTTGTCAACTGCATGGCTGTGTTGTATACAAAATGGCTCTTGTTTCTCAGAGAGAGGGAGAGAGAGAGAGAGAGAGAGAGAGAGAGAGAGAGAGAGAAAGAGAAAGAGACCAGGATAGAAGAAGATTCAGAGATAAGACCCTAAAGGCTTTGAAGAAGGAATATGGGTAGTTGTTGGAATCTGGAAAAGGATACTACCCCAGAGCTTCCAAAAAGTAATTCAGCCCTATCCAAATTTCGATTTTATCCCATTGATACTCAAGTCAGAATTCTGACCTACTAAACAGTAAGGTGTTTTAGCCACTAAGCTTGTGGTCAATTGTTATTGTATCTAAAAGAACTTAATGACTTTTGTAGATAGACAAGTATGAAGTTCATATTTCTACAACTGTTATTGCACCCACTTTTTCATCTTTCTTTTTTCTTAGCATGTTAAACTATAGATTTATCTTAGTGTTTTTTACATTAAACAGAACAGTGTTAAATGTCTCGAGTCTGAGGTATAATGTCTTAACATTGCCCAACTGGCATAATCCAAACTGAGGTAAAGGATTCTGACCAGTTGAATAAGAGAGTACTGGAAAAATCCATGTTGTAAATTCTGGGTAACTAGGTTATCAGAGGATTGTAATCAGCAGGGTAATCCATAAGATAGAACTACTATCTGGACACAAGGAGAAGGAGGGGCTCTGTTGTAAGGAATTATGTTTAATGCAAGCCAGGATAACTGAAAAGAAAGAGGTAGAGGTCTTTTTGATGTGCTATACATGGAGCCTATAGGAGCTGTGATTTAGGAGGTTTTGGGCAGGAACATACATTTATCAATTCACTGTGTGGATCCCATGTCTCATATCTAATGTGAACTCTTCCACTGAGTGGGAGGGGCCACATCAGCCCAGGTATCCTCAATCTCAGTCAAGATCCTCTAGGTGAGAGCATCTCTGCCCCTGGCTATGGGGAGCTAGGGGACTTGAAAATAGAAGAACCAGTGTAGAAACTGAAAGTAATCATTCAAATTTCTCTTTATTTTCCTTTTTTTCATATCATCCCCTTATTCATCTGTTTCTCTGTCTTTGGCAATAGATTCCCTGACTCTGAATGATGTTTTACACCACTTTGTCTTTTCTTCTGATTATCCAATCTACCACTAGCCATGTCTATTCAGTGTGCCTAATATCTTCCACCAGTCATTTTCTAAAATTGATTTTGACTAGCTGCATTCTAAGGCAGTTTCCTTGAGTAGCTGTCGTCTTGTTCATCACTCCTTATATAATTCACTGCTGTCTTTCAATCCCACAGTAGTTTTCTCTTACATTTCTACAATCAAGCCAAAGAAGCCATACTAATATACTCTAGCTCTATTCATGATGATCTGACTCTTGTTTCCATGCTCTGCTCTACTTAGGGAACCTCAACTATCATCCTCCATCATAATTTTCCTTTGTGCCCAGGTGTTGGTGCCTCACTCCTATAATCTTGGATACTTTTGAAGTTGAGATCAGGAGGATTGGGGCTTGAGTATCTCCCAGACAAATAGTTTATGAGATACCCATCTCCAAAATAACCAGAGCAAAATGTACTGTACAAGATGCTCAAGTGGTGGAGTACCTGCTTCACAAGTATGAAGCCCTGAGTTCAAATTCCAGTTCCACCAAAAAAAAAAATTGCGATTATGCCTATGCACCTTCTTCCAGTTTACATCTTGTTCTAACTCTGCTTCAAGTTCGATTAATTGAATGAACTTGTATCTTCTTTTGTAGGGAAGCACATTTATGATAAAGAGGGGACTATGGCAAGATGTCCATGCCACTCTCCTAATTCTTACTTGAAATAGTATAAGTGACAGTTTCAAAACGAAAGTGTTTTGCTAAAGTCCAGGGTTCATAAAAGTTGGCTTACCACTACTTTCCCCACCCTAGCTTATGGAATTTTCCTCTGGTAACTACAATTTTGCTGTTCACGGACAATACTGTCACTAGGCCTTCTTAGCAGAAGCTTAGGGACAGTGTGGATGTGGGCCCTTTTATGTATTAACCTGCAATAAGAATTTGAGATACTACAATACTAAAATACCAAGGATATTTTGAGTTGTACTTTAATTTTTACACTTATCACATAATGGACACTGATGCATTTTAAGTGTTTTTAAAGTTTGGAATATGTTTTATTACTTAACAACATTGTTTTGTGACACTGTAGTTATTATTTTAAAATTTCAGAACATATACACTATTGGGTGCTTTGCACCAGCATATATATTATTATGTCAAAAGAAGGATTTCTTTTTTTCTTTTCTCTTTTTGCTGTACCAGGGTTCTGTACTTAGGGCCTCTAGCTTACTACAAAAGCACTCTACAACTTAGCTATGCCCCCAGCCTTTTTGTTTCAGTTTATTTTTCAGGTAGTGTCTTGCACTTTTGCTAGAAGCCATCCTTGTAGCATGATTCTTCTATCTTCATCTTTGAAGTAGCTGGGATTATAGTAGTGATCACAACATCTAGACTAAAAGAAGGCTTTCAGTAGATTCCCTTGTCTTATTCATCCTGTACCTAATAGTGCTCATTTTATGCTTTCCAAAAGCATAAAATGCTTGTCTGCAGATAAAAGTATAAAGAGGAAATAGGATATAGTCTAAAATCTGAAATTCCAATAGACTGAGTCAAAATCTAACCCATGGCTGGCATGTAACTCAGTGGTAGAGACTTGGGTGATACCTTGGGTTTGATTCCCAGCACCACGTACAAAAAAATCTAACATATTATGTGCAGTCTCAGATATTGGATGTTGGAAAACACCTCTTCATACTTTCTAGCTCATGAGTTTGGCCAGTGATCCTAAAATTTCCAGTTAAACATTCCTTTAATTTGTTGTTTATAAGAATTCAGAATAAGATATAAACATTCCCAGGAAAGGTAAATCATTAAGCTTTTGCTGCATTTTATTCCAATTAGTTTTCTGGCCCTGAATTGAACTCCAAACAAATAAGAGAAGGTCAACTTTCTGCTTTTTTAGCGATTAGTGGGTTGACATATTCATTAATTCAGTGAAATAGTAGTTTAAACAACTAACACCAAATAAATGCCAGTTACATGCCAGACATTATGTTAAGTTATAGAGCAGGAGGCCTATCCAGAGAGAATAATGGTTGAAATTCACTATTGTCTTTCCACATCATCCATACAGATGACTTCTAAGTCTTCCATAAGGAAATTTAAGGAGTACACCAAAGTAAAAGAAGCAGCAATACAAAGAAAAAGGTACCAAAAAAAATCTGTGGGAATGAAATTAAGTGTGGCAAATTTGCCTGAATGTTTTTACTTTTACAAAATCTCTTGGGAATCATTGTCAGGTGGATTAGTTACAAGATCCTTAAAGTTTTAAATTAGAGATTATGTCGTCTTTTTAAGATCCAACATTCTAAAAGTCAAATTAAATAAGATAAAAACTACTATGTGGTGTTGTAGTTCAGCTGGGAAGAAAATAATCAGCTCATTCAACCTAAAAGTGATAGTTTTATGCTTTGAGAAACTTCACTACAAAAGAAAAGCAGTAGGTCACAGGAGATTTACTTTGTAATAAATTTACTGTCCAATTGTCTGTCTTTTCATGGCCAGCCACGGACTACCGTGAATAATAATTCAAAAGCAATTTATATTATTTGTGCCAAAGGTCATTCCACTATATAAAGTTCAAAAATCAAATAAGCTGTCATAGCTAGGTATTTGGTTTCCCAAACAGCACCTAAATTATAAAATGTCCATGTCTTGAATAGGCCTGTGATAATTTAGAATTTTATGAACGATTCTATTTGGGAGTTTTTGATCATGACCTACAACCCACAGTTGAGGTTTTAAAAGGCAAAATAAATTGTATACTCTCTCAAGTGCTTGGAATCCCAGGAATTGCTATCTGCAAGAAGTTCTTGGTACACAAGTGTTCGCTAAAAGCTTGTTTGCATGTTGGTTATTTGGTGTTTGTCTTAGTTCATTTATGCTGCCAGAAAAAAATACCTGATTCTGGAAAATCTCCAAACAACAGAAATTTATTTCTTACAGCTCTAGAGGCTGGTAAATTCAAGATCAAGGCAATGGAAAGTTCAGTGCCTCATTAGGGCCTGGCATTTGCTTGCAATATGGTGTTTTGAAGATTGTGTCCTCACATGGCAGAAGGGACAAAACGGACTAGGGACTCCCTTCAACTTCTAACTGTTATCTGTTGCCTAATAAAATAGCATCCTTATAATTCTCTCTTGCTTCCTTATCCTGATTTATCTTCACCATGCTGCTCATCATGATATATTTCCTGTTGGTCTTTCCTATGTTCTGTGACCAAATATGGACTCTATGAAAGGAGTTGATGTGTTGTTTACACTTCTCCCTGGTCCTGGAGCAGCACCAAGCACATGTAGGATTCATTAAATGGTTTTTGCACGCATGAATGTATCGTTTGTAAGGTGAGGTTTCATTAGTCACATTTTGGGAGAAAAGAACTGAAATTCTAATAAGTTAGCAAATATCTCAGGTATCCCTCTTCCAAATGAGCTGATAAATTATAAAAGCAACAAATAACTGATCGCAAATCTAACTCCAGAGCAGAATGCTCCATACTAATTGTGGTTTAACATGCCACTCATTAAAGATCTCCTGTAGAGCAGGGCAATTAAGTGAAGGGGCCGCTGTTTCTAGCACTCCCTTGCTTGCTGGAGCGAGCTTTTCTCTCTCTCTCCTTGGTTATTACTGGACCTAACTGGGCTTAACTGGGGGGCGACAGGAGATTTTTGAAAAGATACAGGATAGACAGAAAGAAATTTGGGGTCAGGTGTGTTGTGTGCTCAGCTGGAGACACTCAACCCTCATTGCTTCTTTTCTCTATCTTGATTCTTTAAGGCCTTGCTGGTTGCAGTTCTTTAAAACCTTAGGCTCACACTGTCCCATGCTTGCTCTTAGTTTATCTTTAAGCTTAATTGCTCTTAAAGTCTTTTGTCCCCAGGCTTGCACTGTCTCATCTCTCTTTAGCTCTCTTAAAGCCTTGGTGCTCAAACTTGTAAACAGCTGCACCTACAACCTGCATATGCGTAACTCTTAAAGTCTTGGTCCTTAGACTTGCACTGTGCACTGTCCAATGTTCTCTCTGACTTTTCTTTAGCTTTAGCTTTCCTAAGGCCTCTGTATGAAGTTCTTTCTCAGCTTTGCTTTCTGAAGCCTATGTTAAGGTTCTCAGTGCAGACTTCCTATCAACCCCTCTTCAGCATTTTCCCTTCAGCAACTGTTCCCTTTTCCCTTTTGCATTTTCCCTTCAACAATTTTTCCCTTCAATATTTCTTTTCCCTTCCAAAAGCTTCCCACACCAAAAGGTCCAAAGTAAAGCCTCAAGAGGCAAAAACCCAAAAAGCAAAAGCCCCTCTTCTTCCTTCAGGGGTCTTTTAGAGCAGCAAATGGGGTGGAGCCATGGGGAGGGGTGTGACATTGTAACAGGAGAAACCTGCATTCCTGCTTCTTTGAACACAGTTTAGGAGACACAGCTGTTCTGCCTTTCCTTGTTTCGTGGCCTAGGGCTGTGCCTATCTTGGCCTACAGGTAAAAGCAGTTAACTGCATCTTGCCTTGTTTGTGTCCAGTTCTCATAGGCTTTAATCCGTTCCCCACAATCAAGTCACCAAATTATTTATTTTTTCATATATTCTTAACCCATACAATAAGTTAAAATTAAAACTGCAATAGTGCATGAACACAAATGACCACAATAAAAATATAAGCATTTGTTGAGCATCTACTTTATAAGCAACATCGTATTGTGGATGAGAGCTCTTAATTTCACTCAATATTGACATTACGTACTTATGAGCATCTTTCTTTTTTTGTATATATGCAGTGAGATTTATTATAAGGAATTGGCCCACACAATTATAGAGACTGACAAGTTCCAAGGTCTTCAGGCTGCATCAATAAGCTGGAAACCAAGGAAAAGCTGATGTTTCAGTCCAAAGGCAGGAAAAAGCCAATGTCCCAGTTGAAATGCAGTCAGGCAAAAGGTCAGACTTTGCTATGGTCAGGCCTTTAGCTGATTGGATGAGACCCATCCACATTATGGAGGGCCATGTGCTTTACCCAGCCACCAGTTTTGAATCTCAATCTCATCCAAAGATGCCCTGACAGAAATACCCAGAATAAAGTCTGATCAAATATCTGGGCAAACCTTGACCCAGTCAGGTTGACAGATGACATTGGTCATTACACTTGCATTACACATGCACAACATCCATTTCTTCTTATTTTAGTTCCATGCTTCAATTTTCCTTTGGGGGGCTGGGATGTAGCTCAGTGGTACAGTGCTTGCCTAGCATGCGTGAGGCCATGGGTTTGATCCCAGCACCAAAAAAGAAAAGACAAAAAAAAAAAGACCTCTCCTCAGTTTTCCTTTGGGGAACCACCTTTTGCCCACATACATAGTCAAGGTTGTTGGGGCCAACCTCAATCCTGAATGCCCATTTCTTGAAATGGGCAATGAGAGCACTCCAATTCCCTGGATGGATGATTCAGAGACCAACCAATATCTTTGGCTGTAAACTGTTAGAAAATGGGAAAATAAAATGAAGAAAGAAACTTCTGCCTGTGTTTCTAAGTTTGGAAGTTGTAGGGCATTAATTCCTGGGACCACTATATGGAGAAGACTTACTTAACAGTTGCACTAACACAGAGGGACACAGGTGAGAAATAAGTGGGGGCAGGGGTTGTTGACATGTTGGGCTTCATCCTTTGCCTGAACATTGCCTGGAAGTTTTGGTTGCATGAATTATGTGAGTTAGTTACATAGCCTTCATTTCATACTTAAGCTAGCTTAATAAGGTAGGTCCTGGTTTCCTATAAACAATGAGTCAAGACAGTTGCTATGAGCACATTGATGTATCATACTTTCAATTAAACTGAGAACAGACAAAGATCTCTTTGAATTTCCCACTATCTTTTGTGCGTACAACTGTGTAGGCAAAGTGTTTTTGCTTGTTCTGGAGCACTTACATTTTTAGACAAAATAGAGTTTATACCATAAAGTAAGGCAAATTGACTTTCTCCCAAGTTATTATTTCCCTAGGAAACTGTTACCAAGGATATAAACACTAAATCATTGCCTCTTCTCCACTTGTTTGCTTCGATGTGATTCTTTTGTGTCTACCTTGCTCTGCATGGCATTTTCACATAGATCATAACTGAGATGCTTGCTACAGATAAGTTTACTAATGCTGTTTGCTTTTCTGTGACATCGATCTCCTTTGTTTTACAGAAAATAATCTCACAGCATTTCTTCAAGTATTCTTAAAGAGCACAGTTTGCATGAGATGCTTCACAAGCAAATAGGTACTCAAATAAGAATTGGAGTGGGGAACAAGAGCAGTGAAGGTATCAATAACTGCCACTGGTTAGAGGTAGTGGAGGATTAGCCTCTCCCTGTAAGAGTTTTGTTTCTAGATTATAATGTGAGCAAATCTCAGAGCAAATTCTTTAGACATTTATTAACAAGCAATCACAAAACAATCAATAGCCTCTATGAAGTTACAAATCTTTTTTAAATGGTCTAATAGCATTTTTTCATGAAAAATTTACCTCAGGCAAATATGATAATATTAGAGAATGAATTGAACTAATTAGGCTAGTAGAAGTCAAGCAATTATGAAACTTTGAGAGGTAGGAGTCGAATTTATAGTACTATTTTTCACATGAAAGGGTAAAACCTCACTGAACTTGTATTCTCTGTTCATACAAGGGTGGGGAGTGTCTCTGTAATATTTTAGCAAGTATACACATGGAAAATAATTGTACCAGTGGAAATTAATTTCTAACATTCCCATGTTAATGTTAAACAACAAACCATTCTAACTCATTCTAAGAACAATTTGTGAAATAGCAAAGTGTAACTCTAAGATAAAAACAGCAAAAGCCACGATAGGGACCATCTTCAGAAATTACTAGTAATAACAACTCACCATCTCTACAGACTAGCTCAAATTAGTTAATACACACAGTCTACCATGTTGTCAATGCTGGTTGTAGGCATCCTAATAGGTGGGGAGGTCAAACACATTTGGGATCAATGCATAGTTTATTCATCTTGGAGATTCCCCAAACTGTATAAACCATCAAAGGTTCTGAGATATCACACAATGAAGAGATTTGCTTAACTTTGTCAGTGAGTCCAAGACTTATTGAAATATTAGTCTTTATGTGTGGAACTCAGAAATCTTTGTTTTAACAAGTACTTCAGGTAATTATCATGTATACATACTAAGGTATGAGAGCAATTGCACAAGGGAATCAGTATTCTGAAGAACACAATTTTAGACTTTACCCTATGACCTTAATCTGGAAAAGTATCTTTTTCATTTATCCACACAGCTTTCTCTAATAGGAGAACTGTTCTGTAACCTAGGAAATCCCCATCTGACTTGTGAATCCTAATACTGTTACTTATAATCCTATTTGTGCTTAACTGGTCTGATTTTGGTGGGCTGTAGACACATAGATCGAGGGATTTGTAATTTACTACCAGCCTTCAGTCCAAGACAATAAGGCAGGAATAGAGGTCACAATCTAATTAACTTTCTAATTAAAGGAACATGGTCTCTTTCTAATTACATGTACAAAGAATAAAATGTAGCCAGTAATTAGAAAGTTATTCTGTTCAATTTAAAATTCACATTGTGGCAGCTATTCCATCATCATTATTATTGTATAACATTTATTCTGAAATGTAGAATGTATTTTCAAAGTGCCTTGGAAGAGGTTTTATTTATCTCTCACATTGCAATTGCAAAATAGGTCAGTATTTCAAAGGATACAGAAAGTCTGTGGCATTAATGCTATAAATTATTAACAAACTTGTTTTGAGTTAATGATCTTTTATGACTAGATTTTTTACCCTCAGTTCTGTGGGTAATGTTATACCTCTTAGTATTTTTTCTCTGGCTTTTGTTTTTCCTTTAGAGGATGACAAGACTGTTGTCAGTATCGATACTGAAATTTGTAACCATAGCAATCACCTGGATATACATATGTCTTAAAGAGCACAAAGCTATTAAAATCAGTTCTTAAGAGAGTCCATCAGAATACAATGGGTCTGTCACAGCACTCTTCTCTCATTTTGATCCCACCAACCATGTATGAACATACAGCCAATAATAAACAGATATTGTTTCTAACATAGTCTATTGCTCCTGTTTCTTAAGAAACCATTTATACATCTAATAAGATGCAATGATGCTTCATGAAAGAAGAAAAAAAACATAATAAAATGAAAATTGGGCTGCCTTTTTGTTTTACAACACAAAGTTGAAATTAAATGTGTCATTTTTCACCAAAATATTGTTTCCCATTACCGAAGAGAAGTGATGGGCCTGAGGGTCTCATGCATTACAAATCTCATGGGCTTTAGATGGCTAGTAAATCACTTGCATTTTTGCCTATTGTACTTTCTGCAGAGCTCAGCGTTCATTGCTTACAGCTGAATACAGCCACCTAAAACATTCATCATGTTTTTATAAACAACTGTAGCTTTCCCTTTTATATACCAAGGAACTAGCACATTTTCAGAAGTCAAATGAGAGGTGCCTCTACATACCCAAACATACCAAGCATGCAATAAATGGTACATGCATTTTATAAGAGGAAAATATAATGTATTTACTGATATCAAGAGATAAGGGCTTCGAGATGGTCTCCCCCATACTGACTTCACACCTGAATTTTCATGTTACCATCTTGTAGAATTCTTAGATTATTAAATGTGGGTTTCAGTGAAATTACGTTTACTAGTAGACCCAAAGTGAATTCAGATTAGAAGGAACATTTTATCAGGGATTTCATAACTAGGGAACCCTTTTTCTCATTATGTATCTTCAGCTTTAATGAGTTCAAAATTCTATAGCAAATGGTAATTTTTGTGATCATTCAATACTACCCTCTCACTTTCAGCTGTAAAGAATTGGGGAAGAGATGACCCACAGAGTGGGAAAAAATATTTGCCAGCTGTACATCAGACAAAGGATTGATAACCAGAATATACAGGGAACTCAAAAAACTAAACTCTCCCAAAATCAATGAACCAATAAAGAAACGGGCAACTGAACTAAACAGAACTTCTCAAAAGAAGAAATTCAAATGGCCAAAAAAACACATGAAAAA
Organism: Castor canadensis; assembly: GCF_047511655.1. Taxonomy (NCBI): domain Eukaryota; kingdom Metazoa; phylum Chordata; class Mammalia; order Rodentia; family Castoridae; genus Castor; species Castor canadensis. The sequence continues at coordinate 115,931,283 of NC_133405.1, forward strand.
TGCTCACCATTTCTGGCCATAAAGGAAATGCAAATCAAAACCACACTAAGATTCCACCTTACCCCTGTTAGAATAGCTATCATCAAAAACACCACCACTGACTGATGAATGGGTTAAGAAAATGTGGTATTTATACACAATGGAATTTTATGCAGCCATGAAGAAGAACGAAGTGTTATCATTCTCAGGTAAATGGATGTAATTGGAGAACATCATTCTGAGTGAGGTTAGCCTGGCCCAAAAGACCAAAAATCGTTATGTTTTCCCTCATATGCAGACATTAGATCAAGGGCAAACACAACAAGGGGATTGGACTTTGATCACATGATAAAGCAAGAGCACACAAGGGAGGTGTGAGGATAGGTAAGACACCTAAAAAACTAGATAGCATTTGTTGCCCTCAACGCAGAGAAACTAAAGCAGATACTTAAAAGCAACTGAGGCCAATAGGAGAAGGGGACCAGGAACTAGAGAAAAAAGTTAGTTCAAGAAGAATTAACTTAGGAGGTAACACACATGCACAGGAAAGAAATGCGAGTCAACTTCCTGTATAGCTATCCTTATCTCAACTAGCAAAAACCCTCGGTCCTTCCTATTATTGCTTATACTCTCTCTTCAACAAAATTAGAGATAAGGGCAAAATAGTTTCTGCTGGGTAGCAAGGGGTAAGAGGGGGTAAGGGAGGCGGCGGGGGGAAGTGGGTAGAAATGACCCAAACATTGTATGCACATATGAATAAAATAAAAATTAAAAAAAACCCACCACCACCAACAGGTGTTGGCAAGGATCTGGAGATAAAAGAACCCTCGTACACTGCTAGTGGGAATGCAAGCTAGTGCAATCACTCTGGAAAACAATATGGAGGCTTCTTAAAAATCTAAACATAGATCTGTCCCAATATCTAGCAATCCCACTCCTAGGGATATACCCAAAGGAATGCGACTCAATTACTCCAGAGGCACCTGCACACCCATGTTTATTGCAGCGCTACTCACAATAGCCAAGTTATGGAAACAGCCAAGATGCCCCACTACTGACGAATGGATTAAGAAAATGTGGTACTTATACACAATGGAATTTTACTCAGCCATGAAGAACAATGAAATCTTATCATTCACAAGTAAATGGATGGAACTGGAGAACATCATTCTGAGCAAGGTTAGCCAGGTTCAGAAGACCAAAAATCCTATGTTCTCCCTCATATGCGGACTTTAGATATAGGGCAAATACAGCAGTGTTGTTGGACTTGGGTCACATGCTAAGGGGAGAACACATACAGGAGGAATGGGGATAGGTAGGACACCCAAAACTTGAAAGTGTTTGATGTCCCCACTGCAGAGGGGCTAATACAGTAACCTTAAAATGACAGAGGTCAATATGGGAAGGTGACCTGCAAGTAGTGAAGAGGTCAGTTAGAGATGAATCAATTTGGGCTGTAATACACTTGTGCATGGAAGCAATGCTAGGAATCTCTCTGTATAGCTATCCTTATCTCAACTTTCTTATTATTGCTTATAACAACAATAACTCTTCAACAAAATTAGAGAAAAGAGCAGAACAGGTTCTGCCTGGAAGTGAGGGAGGTGGGGGGGGAGATGGAGGAGGAGGAAGGCAGGGTGGCGGGGGGCGGAGAAATGGCCCAATCAGTGTATGCACATATAAATAAATAAATTAAAAATAAACAATTGGGGACTAACTTGCTTATTTTGGATGCTATATGCCTACCAATCTTATCAGGGTCAGCTAGTTAGATGATAATAGCTGAGGGTAACACATCTTTCTCCTCTCAGGTTCTGTGTTAAAGTCATCTTTGGCTTTTCTCTTTTAGATCTGTTAAGGTGGAGGATCGCAACTGTGACTACATATTAGAATCACCTATCTCTATTCCTAGAGATTTTAATTTAATTTCTCTTGGGTGGAGTTAAAGAATAGTGACTTCTGAAAGCTCTCATGGATGAATCAAACATTGAGATCCTCTTCCTAAAATGAAGAAGCAACAGATAAAAAAGGAGCAAAGTCTCTTAAAGTATTTCTTGTCCATGTTTCTCCTCCATCCCTCTATATTTGAGCATGACGTCCTTTTTCTTCATGAGGATAAATATTTTTTCCATTCTTAAAGGAAACTACTTTAAACTACTTTCTCCATTAGTGCCTAAAAAGTACAGCCTTGGGTCTACATTAACCCCTAAGAATTTTTCTCCTGAAAGAGGTTTAATCTTAACCATAGACCATTGCTTTTGCCTATTCCTGCTTCTTTTCCTTATCTTCCTCCTTCTTCCCTGAAGATTTTGTTGGCCATGAATTGAGAAACACTTTTCAACAGAATTTTCCAAAGGGAAGTAAAAGAAATAGGTGCTAAAGTTAGACCGGATGATTTTGTGCAAATTATGTCTCTTAGTTCTCTGTTACTGGTTTCTACAAGATACTACATATGTTGTAAGAGTAATACAGTTATTTACTTATTTATCATTATTTTTGTGATGTGGGGATGGAACCCATGCTAAGTAAGTGCTCCACCACTCAGCTACATCTCCAGACCTATAGAAGATCATTTATAGGCTTTATTTACACTGCTAAATTATGAGCTCTTTTGAAATAAAAGCTCTGCATGGTTGGGTGTGGTAGTGCATGCTTATAATTCTAGCACTTGGAAGACTGAGGCAGGAGGATCATGAGTTCAAAGCTACATAGTAAGACATCCTCTCAGAAACCTAAAAAGAATGATGAAGAAGAACATTGCATTGTTCATTGTGTTGTTTATTCACACTATCTACTGTGAAGGTCACATGCCTAGGCATAAAATGACAGACTTACTAGTTTTTGTGAGATATACTTGGCCATAGCTGATAAATATTTCTGAGTGTATTGGAATAATTTGTATTATGCAAACTTTACTCATAGCTGTGATCAAATACCTGAGAGAAACAATTTAAAGGGGAGGAAATATTTATTCTGGCTCACAGTTTCAGAGTTATCAGTCTATCCTTACTCAGAGGTCATACATTGCAGAGCAGCTCACATCATGGCAACCAAGAAGTAGAGGAAAGGGAACACAGGAAGAGCCCAGGGTATTATATAGCTCCCAGGGAACTACTTCCTCCAACTAGGCCCCACCTCCTATCTTTCTCCACTTCCCAATAATGCCATCATATTATAAATTCATCAAGGAATTAATCCATTCATTGTTCTACCTGTCTCCTAAGTGTTTCTCAATGTAATCAAGTTAGTAATTGAGATTAACCACCACATAATTAAACATTTAAAATGTTTAAACCTAGCTATATTTTTCAATTTTCTTTGTAGAAGTCTAGTTCATAAATAGCATCAACATCAGTAATTCCTATCCTATATCATGTTTTAGTCCTCACTACTCATGTACTGATACTCTCACCTAAGCTCATTTATAAGAAAGATTTTTTTACTCAAGTCTCAATGCAATTAAAAGCAATTCAATGTATTTTATTTTAAACATAAATTTTAGAAGACATTAAATGGCATTTTAATATCTTTTTAAGGATCTTTTCTATGTAAGCATTTATTTGGTCTTATGTGCTTTATGGCATATTGTGTAATATTTTTACCTACACTTATGTCATATTTTCTAACAAGTTTTTCTTCTTTTTCCTTCTTCTTCTCCTTCCTTTTTTTTTTCACAAGGCCTTTAACTTGCTAGGCAGGTCCTCTACCACTTGAGCTATGCCTCTAGCCTTTTTGCTCTGGTTGTTTTGGAGATAGGATCTTGCTTTTGGCCTGGGCTGGCTCAGACAGTGATTTTTCTATTTTATGATTCCCATCATAGAGGGATGACAGGTGTGTCTCACCACATCCAGGTTTTTCCATTGAGATGGGTTCTCAAAACTTTTTACCCCGGCAGGCCTCAAATTGCAGTCTCCCAATTTCTGCCTCCCAGGTAGCTAGGATTTACAGGTGTGAGTCACTGGTACTAAGCTAAATTCTTACAGAAGGGTATTTATGGTATTCTTAGATTCCTTCAAAGCACAAAGCCAAATTTAGAAGACCAGTAAGTTGAAAGGTGGCAGAATTTGCTACTCTAAAAGATAGCACTTTGGCATAAGGACTAAGAGCACTTAAACCACAGCAGTTACAAGAACAACATTCTGACCTCCCCACTTTTTCTTGAAAGCAGATTATAAATTTTCCATTCTCCTAATCCATGAAAAAGAAGCATTCTTACAACCAGAGATGAGGGCGTTGAGGCGTTGTACAAGCAGACCTTGTTAATTCTTTATCTTTTATCCTTTGGCTATATTTTAGTTACTTTAGTTACTTTTCCACAATTGCCTCACTTTTTTTCTGCTAATGGATTTAATTCTCAAGTTAAGTTGAAGATACTAAAAGAAGAGAGGTAAAGTTTTGCCTCCTTTACAAGGTATGGGATTAATTCTCAATAAATGGGAGATAAGTAGGCATGAAAAGGTATCATTCTCCACATCTGAAAATTAGCTATTTTGAAAGGAGAAACAATCTTTACAGTTCTTGCATCTTTAATTGACTAACATTTTATTTTAGCAGTGACTTGAATACAATCATATAGATAAATATAATATAGATACAGACATAGATATTTGGTCGACTTTGTTTTGTTGTTAGTTGACAGTTCCTTTAATGTATTCGGTAGATTTTAAACCTTTGAAGAACTTTTTCCCTTGCACCATTTAAAATCTTAAAGGTAGTTTAAATTTAGACATGCTTATTTTATTAAAACTCATTGCTTTTCTTATCAGTGGACTCATGTTAAGCAATTTTCAGGCAAAATTATTTCAAGTGAAGCTGAGAGGGACTACAGATTAAAGTACTCAGTTCCTTTTCCTCTTTGCATAAAAATATTGCACAGACAGGTTTCTAATTTTAAGCTGTGATTTTCAAATATTTTTCCAATGATTTATAAGTTCATATTGGGCTAGGCAAACAATTTGTATTAGTTCAAGTAGAGGTACTGGGATGCACTGTTAAATATTGCTATAAGAAGAATGATGTAAAATAACAAAGATAATATAATATATACATATGCATACATATTAATTTTTATGTGCATATGTCTGGTTATGTAATTCATAAATTTCCATCTTGGTAATCTATACTATATCTAAGCTTTTTCTAGTATGCAATTTATAATCCTTTAAGTGCAGGGGAATATTAGAGAAGAATGTGATGAATACTGCTTTCTGTATACCAGAATGTAGCTAGAGAGCCACAATTTTATTAGGGCAATTCTGAATCCTTTGAAACTTTGAAAATAGAAAGTTGTTTTCTTTTTTTAACAATGTAACTCATTTGATAGCAAATTTTTTCTTAAAATTTCTGTACGATTATCTACAGCCTTTATTTATCATAGTGTGTATATTTATATGTTTTGCTGAAGAAATGTTAATCTGTTTTATTGTGGAGTGCTGCCTTTGAACTTTCATGGAAAATACATACATAATATGTGGTTATCAAAAATCATAGTATCTTAATATATTTCGAATAGTTTTGAATTCTTATCTGCATCTTCTCCTGTCTATGACATACTCATATTATATGTGAAAGGCTACTAGAATGTCATGGACTCTGGGCTGTACCTCAAGTCTTTAGGGAAATTATTCAAGGGAGAAGCTTGGAATGTGCTCACTAGGATTTTCTAAAATCAGTTCTAGGTCATCTGGAATATATTTCTTTAAAAAGGAAAAAAAAACCAGTTTCTGAACTAGTGGCAGAATTCTTATCCTGGTATACCAAGACTCAATTTATGGACTAGGTTAGCCTTCTAAAATAAATATGGAAAGTCTACATGTCAAATGCATGTAAATATATGCATTTTCCTTTAAGAGAGGACACATAGCTTTCATCAGATTCTCCAAGAGGTCTTTGACCAAGAAAAGACTGAAAACTATCTCTCAGGTAGTGGTAGTAAGAAAATAACATTGGTGGTGGACAACCAAGAGACCAAGGTACTTTTTGAAAGAGTTAAATGGAAATAACTACCCCTTTCTGAGCAATTGCATGAGACAGATGACTTAGAATTTGCTTTAATCCTCCATTACAAATACACAAGGAGGCATAGGTGAATAATATTGTGTAGAAATAATTTACTATCTTAACATTTGTACATTCAAATGCATTGAAAACACTAAAAATTTGGGTTAAGAGATATTAATTTAAGAGTTCTGCTTCTGCCCTATCTCTGCCACTTATGTAGTTCTAATATTAGTAGCCCTTGTAGAAAGGGTAATTTTAAAACCTTGTATCTTAAGTCTCTACCTTCTTCCTATCATCTTGCTATAAGCAATTTACTTATACCAGTGATTTACTTTGGAATGTTGTGGGTGGGCTTATAGCCCCAGAATCTTTACTTAGAGTCTTGAATCAATTTGATATACCCCAAATAATGCAAAAATAACTTTCAAATTCCCACTCAGTGAGTGTGACCTGAGAGAAAGGCATATATTTAAAGAAGTAAGAATTAACCAGTCAGTCCCCTCCCATTCAGTATGTATTTGTGCATAGGTAAATATTTGTAATTGTGTATATGCACATATATCAATCTGCTTCCATATATGAATTTGAATAAAAGTCTACCATTTGTCTCACAAAGAAATTAATGAGGACTGAATGTTAGTGTATGTGGAATACACTAACATGAAATTGTGTCCTTCCTACTGAGAGAAATTTCCTATCTCAGTAGGTGGAAATTCATGTACCCATACAGTCTTCATGATTCAATGCTTTGGGTACTAGTCCTTCAAATACCTCTCTTTATACTTCTTCACTGGGCACAGTTAAGGTATGTTTCAGTAATAGCCCTAAGTGGCCTACACTTACAAAGACAGATAGAACAAAAAGAGGTATATAAACTCCCACACATAAAAAATAGGTGCTACAGAGAAACAGTACTTCCTTTTTTTTTTAATAACAGTTGCCATTTATTGCTTTCTCTGTGCTAGGAATTGTGCTAGTGTCACATTCACACCATGAAATGTAACCATTATTATTATAATATGAAATATTTTAATATTTTTGCTGAATAAAATAAAAAATTAATGTAAGGCTGGAGGAGTAAGTCTCTCGCCCAGTCATCATTAGTAGAAAGGGGAAGTTAGGATTCAAATGTGGCCAACTGATTCCAGAGCCAACCAATCCACAATCCTGGATGGATGGCTTTCCAATTCTAATGACCAGGTGCAATAGTATTCTTCTGTTATTTTAGATGAACCAAGAATGAATTAAGAACAAAATCTCATATGAATGACTTTTTCCTAGAGTGGCTCTTAATTAATCTTACCTCATGGGTATTGTTTTTATTTCTGTCTTAGAAAGACCTTGTCTTAATAAGTTAAACTCCAACAGATCTATTCACTCCATGGTTCTCAGCATTGTACTTAGGTATCAGTGTGTGCTGTTGAAAGATAGCATAAAGTGAAAGCCACTAGAAGTTTTCTGATAATGTTATATTCTTTTTGTTGTAAGCAGCTCTAGCCAGTAAAAGAAACTAAATGGTGTGTGAAGTCTTTCTCCTGGAAATAAGTAGGAGATGGCTGTCACTAACTACAGAAATACTTCAAGGGCAATTTATGTGAAGCTAGAAAGACATTTTTATGTCTCAAAAACTTGGAAGGAGGTGGAGAGAGGGAGTCAGGAAGAAAACTAAAACCAAAAGCTATATATAGTGAGATTCCTTTCCAGTGTTTACGTGTCACAGATGAAAACAAAATGCTAGTCATTTTAGTTAGATAAAAATATTATAATAAGTTAAAACCAATCTTATCATTTAATTCATGTTATATTTTTAGTAACTATTGATTTTTCACTAATTAGAATACCACAAAAGGTAGTACCTTTGTTGGAAATCATATAATAGAAAATTACATATAATTAAGCAGCCTAGAGCTTAAATGGATTTCTAAAAGTTCAGAAATTAATGGATTTATATTAATTTTCAATGTTTCTTTTTACAACATTATGAATAAATGGTTACATTCAGATCAGTAATTGATGACTGGTTACTACTGAAAAAAAGTCTATGATTGCCATGACTTTTCAAATACAAGTGTTACACAGAAAAGTAAAATACATGGAGAAGTGGCTCAAGTGGTAGAGTGCCTGCTTTGCAAGCATGAATCCCTGAGTTCAAACCCCAGTCCCACCAAAAGAAAAAAAAAAAAGAAAGAAAAAAAAAAAGAAAAGTAAAATACAATAGCTGACTTGATCAGTTGTGATTTTCATTAAAGACAGAATTTTTGTGTGCGAGAAGTGTTTTTGTTTTTTCATAATAGAATTGGCAGTTCAGGTCTTTTACACATACTCCTTGAAGTCTTCGAGTAGGGTCCATATCATCATTTTTCTTTGTGTCAAGGATTTTTTTCTCCCATTGGGCTGTGGCTCATTGAAATCTCTTCAACTTCATGGAACACCTTCTTTTCCATTTCATCTGGGAAAACCCCATGTGCCCTAAACTGTCCAACTGAAATACGATGCAGTTCATACTTTCAGTTGTGTTACTGTCTCAATTTATGAAACAGACTCTCTTATATAATTTCTTCATTCTATACTATAATTATTTGCACTTGTTATTGTTGAAATATGACAGAAAGCTTTTGTAGAGGATTGCCTTCCTCATTTTTGTTTCCTCTGGAGAGTTTTCTTGCTTTTGAGGAGCTTAGAAAATGGTTGCTAAATTGAGGAAATCTGTTACCTTTTGAATTTTAAAGCTAATAAGCGTTAAGCTAAAACAGACATGGTTATTCATCTATTGAAAAAATGTGGTATAAAAGATGGCTGATGAGTTTAAGGTACTTCTCAGTTCTCTTTACAGGAATCTCTAGTTTATCTTCTAAGGGCACTGGAGACTAAATGTCATGAATTCAAAGTAAACTCTGACCTAAGTCTTTGTAACAATGTTGGGACTTTGTTGTCCTAAAACAAGAATGGAAGTCTGAAAGAAGAGACAAAAGTCAGTTGAATGGCAAGAACCACCTAAGGGTAATATTTTTTCCATAATCAGCTGCCAGACTTTCAGACTGGGAGAACTCCAGGATGGAGAACAAATTAACTGAGTAACCTGAGTTGAGGCAAAGCCCCTTAATATCTCCTTCTCTTCTTTCTCATTCGGTGTACCAAGAATCCTTCTGCTCTGCAATTTAGTCCCTTCAACGGACTTATTTATTGAGAGGGAGTGCCCTGTTCAAATGATTGGTGCCAGTTGTCTTACCAGACACACCTCTCATTTCATTTAATGAATCAGCATTCTGATTTATAAATCAGTTTCTGGAAAATTGCCCTAGCATTCATTACTTCTTCACAGTTTGGTCCCCCCGAAGTGAGCTGATTCATTTCATTTTTATTGCTATAAATTTAAGGGGTAGCGTCAGGGCCCTTGGGAAAATTTTGAAGAGCATCCTCTGTAGAGAACAGCACCCTCCGCCTTCATGGAGGCATGGCAATGAACAAAATACCAAGAACCAGGTGGAATGAGGAAGGAGCGCCAAGTTCTTGAGATGTTCTCGCTCATGTGAAATTCAAACCACAGTCGGAGAAAGCGACTAGCATTCAGTACACAAAATAGTACTGAAAAAAGCTAATAAAAAATAGTCCAACCTCAGGTGTAAAACCTATTCTCAACCCTGTGTCATTGTGCAATGCTTCTTTGCCTTGCTGCCACCATTTTCTTTCCTTTTAAATGGTGTCCTGATAAATCTTTGCTTTTCTTATTTTCCTGTCTTGGTAAATTCTTTACTAACCTGCAGCTCTGAAATCCACAACATGCTCTGTTTGACTTTGAATCAATGAAGTTTATTCTAAGATACTTTAGAAGCATAACAGAGTTTTAATAATAACTTTTTACACTGATTATTGAAGCCTGTAATATTCGGTGTATGTATTTCTTGAAGTAAATGAAATCTTTTGCTATCAATAAACCACAAATAAGAATTCTTATTTTTTATTTATCAGAATTATGGGGTAAGTGTGGAGTAAGGAAAAAGATTAGAGATCACAAGAAAAGCAATCAGGACTGAAAAGGAGCAACAACTCTCAAGGATGCATGTCAGAGAGTGTCTATGTGTAAATCAAAGCATGGCTGACCATAGCTGCACAGAAACAAAGGAAGGGAACTTGGAGGTTATGAATGATAGAAAAGTCAAGAAGATTGGAGACTGCCTTGAACAGGAAAAATTTGAGAAACCAATAAATGTCTAAGGAAGGATTATTTAGAAAATAACTTCAGTATGATGCATTGAATAAAATCCTCTATAAAATCACTTTTTCAGAATCTACATTATTTCAGTGGAGTTCTGGAAATAGAAATATTGCTTGTTTTTGTGGGTGCATTAGCAGGCTTTTTTAGGGGAAATGCTATATAATCAAGAGATATTTGAGGCTACTATTTTAGGATGGTGTACCTAATGTACCAAGCCACAATTTGGATGAAAAGCTAAGCTAATAGTGTATTGTCATCATGGCTGACAATTTATGGACATAAGATATAAAGGAATATGATAAATCAGAGAGCAGCCCTGGTGCTTTTAAAAATACTATGAGAGATATAGAAATAAAGGCCAAGGTGATTTTTTTTGGATACAGGGTCTTGTTGTGTAGCCCAGGATTTTAAAAACTTTGTGGGGATGCAGCTGGGCCTCAGAATTGTCCTTGTGCACAGAGGTAAGGTTAACTATCTTCCCATTCTGCCTTCCACAGGTGCCATCTACTTTAGTCCTTACAAACTCCAACAGGAAGAAGATGGTCCACATCATCGCACTGTGTAAGCTTTCTCTCATCAGACCTTTAATCCAGTAATGACATCTTCCTCCTTAGAGTGGTCTCAGAGGGGCCAATTAATCTCTAATGGGAATATATGGTTAAGATAGTTCCTATATCCTGAGTCATGGAACTGGTGAACAAAATTTTGAAACACATGGTCATGTCTAAACTGGAAGCATCTCCAGAAATCCTTGAGAAAAATCTAAAGGAAGGAGATCATGAGGCCAAGAGTAGGAAGTGCTCCTGGACATAAAAATAAATGGTGTCCCCCTTTGATAAATGACTGAAAAGGTTTAAGTAGGTCAGTGGTGGATAGAATGAAAGAATGTTACTCTCCACAACTTTTTTTTTCTGTTTTTGAAGAGTGTGATCATCTGTATTGGAAAAGAATGAGCAGAGAAGTGAGAAACTGCATCCCCAGGGACCTACACTCATCAAGAAGAATTGAGGGCAGGTACCCCTGAATGCCAAAGAAGAGGGTTTGTTAAAAGGGAGAGTGTTGTAGCTTTACTCTGATTGAGAGAGACAGAGAATGATCAGGATTTTCCCACTCAAGTGTGGAAAACTTTGGGAAGACGATGAGGGTTAAGGGTTCGGGGTCTACTTCTTGGATAATCTGCTGAAGAAACACTGCATATACCAAATTTGTTTTATTGAGAACATTTGTCTTAGCAATGTGCACAGTTTTCCTAATTACTTTCCTTTGTATTGAGAATAAAATACAAACTCCTTGTCATGGCTTTGCAAAGTCTTATTTGATCTGTCCCTCGGCTGCCTCTTCAACCTGATCTAATGCTCGCTTCTCCCTTCACATCTGTTCAGCTACATAGCATTCAAATTCTTTGTCCTGGCAAGCCTTCAGGTCTCAGGAGTCTTATACCCTTTTTTTCCCTTCTATCTGGAATGTTTGTTTTGAAAACCTTTGGATGACTAAGTTGTTTTTAACATTCAGGTCTCAGCTAAGGTGTCACCATTTCAGACAGATCTTAATTCTTTTACCAATCTGTGTGAAAGTACCCCCTTCCCTTGAAACTTTCTAGTCAAATAGATAGCTTTACTTTTCTTTACAGCACTTATTTATCCTTGAGAGTAAGTTCGTTTAATTGTATAGGGTCTGTATACATCATAGAATTCAAACTTCTAGGGGAACTAGATTATCTTGCTTATGAGTTATTCCAGAACTTAGAAGAGTCTTGCCTCTTATTATATCTCAGAATATACAGTTTATAAAATTTGGACCATCCATCAAGTTTCTGATATCAGAGACAGGACTCAAGACTGATTAGCAATATTCATTTATAGTTTTAAAAGTTTGATATAAGTCAAAACTTAAGGGAGAATTTCATAATATAGAAAAATTATAAACTATATTTCTTCTTAAAAATAAAAGATTTTCCAGTGGCTAAGCTCATCCTTCTCTAGAAGTTATCCCCATGAGGTTGTTAAGAGCAAATTTTACTGTTTTATTTTAAAGACAGAAAAAAGGGGTACATGATAAGTCAGTGTAGAGTCCAAATAGAGCACAGGTCTCTTGACAGTTGTCCAGTCTGTATTCCATCAAAATTTTTATCAAACTTTATTGCTTACTTTTGAGAAAATATGTCTAAAAAGCATCAAAATCAAAATTATAGCAAAGACAAACAAAAGCCATAACTATTGAGTTTCTTTGGCTTTTTATATAAAATCTTTTTCTCCTGCACCCTATGTGTTACTATTTGAAATCCCTATAAGATAAACTTGTATGCACATGTCTCTGAAGGGCTATTTCTTCTGAATGAACAAATAAAAAAGTTTTTTCCCTCTATTTTGATTTTCCTTTTCTTCTAAGTGCATAGTAAGTTTAGCTTTAGCCAAATATTAGAAAGGAATCTATGTGGCTTGATTTCTCATTTCAATTAGGTCTCTACTTAAACATTCCCTGTATCTGTAGCAAGTTGTCACACACTGGGCAACTTAAAATATCAGAAATGTTCTCTCTCACAGTAGTAGAGGCCAAAAGCCTGAAATCAAGGTATCTATAGGATTAATTTCTACTGGAAGCTCAGAATAAGAATCTCTTCCACAGTTCTCTCTAAGCTTCTGGTGCCTAGCCATCCTTGGCATTCCTTGGCTTCTAGATGCATCACAAGGCCTTCCCTTCTGTGCTTTTGTCTCCCCTGCTGTCTCTTTTAAAGACACTGAATTGGATTTAGAACCCACTCTATATCCAGGAAGAACCAATTAGAGGGACACAAGTGGAGAAAATATTATAAAGTATTTCAGAAGATAGATAAATAAAGCATTTATGATTGTTTATAAATTAGTCATTTCTTATTGGTGAAGTTTCTGGTTTAGATTTGTTGTTTACAGTAGGCTTTTTGTTTGTTCACATAGGAATTTAAAGTGCTAGAGCCACTCCAATTGAATGACCTCTTAATTAGAATATTTTTAACAGACATATCTTTTGTAGGTCCACCCACTATATTGCTTTTTTAGGGAGGCCATCACTGCTCATACTCAGTGACAAAAATAAAATTTCTCATGGTACATACACTATCATACTATGACACCTAAACTTGAATTTTTTTCTTCATAGCACCAAATAGTCAGAACATTATTAATATTCAGAATAGTATTAATTTACGTCTCTGCTTCTAGAATGTAAGCTCCATGAAAGCAAAGACTTTGCTTTGTTAATTGTTCCTAACATCTAGAATATTAGCTGCTATATATTAGATTCTCAATAAATATTTGCTGCATGGACATACATGATCAAAATGTGGTTGAATGGCATTGATTGGTATTGAAAAACATTTTTCAATTTGTGATTACACAAAACAAAACTATGAAGGTTGTGGTAGGCAGAATGGCTGCCTGAAGATGATTGTATCTTAATCTCCATCAACTGTCACTAGGTTACCTTACACGGCGAAAGAGATTTTGCAGATGTGATTAAGGATATCAAGATGTAGGGAAAAAATGCTACATGTACATGTTTGAAGTCAGCATAAGGAAATCCACCAAACACTCTTTATAAAAGGGGGTAAGATGGAGAAGGAATGGGAATATAATGGAGGGTGTGAATGTGCTCAAAGTATGCTGTCCACATGTATGGAATAATCACAGTGAAACACCAACATATTATATGTATGGTAATTCAAAAACAATATAAAGTAAATGCAAAAAAGATGTAGCTATAACCCTGGATTATCCAGGTGGACCCAATGTAATCATAAGGATTAGAGGGAGGCAGGCAGGAGAGTCAGAGTAAAGGAAGATGTTATAGTAAAAGCAGAGATTAGAGAGACAATAAGAGAGAGATTTGAAGGTTAAGTTATGCTGCTGGAGTTGAAGGTGGAGGAAAGGGTCATCTTTGAAGCCTCCAGATCTTAAAAAAATATACAAAAAAAAATACAGTCTCCAGAAAGACCACAGCTCTTGTCACACTTTGATTTTAGCCCTGTAAAGCCCATTTTGGATTTCTGACCTCCAGAACTATAAGACAATAATGTCTTGCTATTTGAAGACACTAAGTTTGTGGAAATTTATTACAGTAGCAATAGTAAACTAATACAGGATTTAAGTTTTTCTCAGATTTCTCATTTATCTTCAATAAAGCAGGTATCCAAAAAGATGAGAATGTTTTGCTTTTATATTGATAATTATCTTTTAACATTTGCTCATAATTTACTGAGTATTAACAATCTGAAAGATATGTAGGATGTATTTATTTTCTAGTATATATGTATGCCAAAGCAGATGTATCATTTGTACAGTATTTTATAAGCTGTCTGGTTATACTACTAAGACCCATTCACATTATGATAGTAGTGTACCTCAGCAGATAAATTTCTAAAATGAAGGCATAGTTCTTTTGAGTACATTTTACCGATTGCATTAATAAGGCTAACACATTCCATCTTGTCTGTCAGTGAATGTGTGGAAGTCATAAATCAGTATAAGACATAATATTTATTGAAATGGAGGCTGTCCTCAAGCTTACAGTAGAGAATTATCAGCATTTCACAGCAGCCGAATTCAACAGTGAGCAACAGCTAATACATAGCAATCTGTAGTGAAATATTTATAACCGTAACCATTTTCATCTTCTCCTAGTGAAATACAGGGATAGTTTTGCTTTTTAATGTACAAAATAGCATCTGATAAATAATGAAACATATCTTAATCTGGCTGGGAAAATAGGGCACAATCCAGTGATTTGTAGTTTAACATTAAACATGTTTAATGTTGTATTATGACAAAAAGATGTTCTGTGTTGATCATTTTTATGAAAGTACTATGTTCTGACATGTCATCTCTAAAAGTACATACTATCCCACAGGACAACATTAAACTCTCTACTGTACTGTAGCAGAGACCTTTGAACTCTAAAACTTCAAAGGTGCTATGGTCAGAAACTATACATTGTGAAAGGAAGCCACTGAACCCAAACCACTATCTGAATAGTCTAAACTAGAAGGAAATCTTTATGTGAATGAAGTAGGTAATTGAGACAAAACATTTTGAATTAGGACAATCACTGTGCAAATCCTCTTTACAAGATGATGCCTGTTAAGGATGCTGAGACTCATCTCAGGCCTCAGGAATATGAAAATTGCCTTTCAAAGTCCTGGTAATGGCTTTCAATATATCACTGAATTAAAATTTTTTACCATTTTTCATAACTCTGAGCCCTTTTTTGATGTTTCCTCAAGCCTTAATTCATTTCTCCACCAACTCTGGACAGATCCTTGTGCAGAAAACAGTTAACCTAGGGGGCCTGAGATCATCATCCTTAGAAAGACTAGATTGGAAGGTTAGCACTCAGTTGGCATGGAGAACTAACATTTCAAGAAGTGTCCTATCAGTCCCTGTTAAGAATGGCTCACTGGGCTTAAACTGTTTCTGTTTATGCAAACAATAAGTTTTATGCTGAAATTCTGCTTTTCTTCTGGCAATCCACAATTTTGATATGAGCTAGGCAAAGAATGTTTATGTGATTAGCCACCAATAAAATTCCTGAGCACTGAGTCACTAATGAACTTCTTAGTAGACATGCTTTGAGTATGCTGTCACTATTCCTTGCTGAAGGAATTAAATACACCCAGTGTGACTTTCCTGGGGAAGAGTTCTTAGAAGCTTGTGCTTGATTTCCTCTGGTATTCATGTCAGATACTTTTCCCTTTTCTGATTTTGTTTTGTATCCTTTTACCATAATATAGTCATGAGCAAAATTATATGCTGAGTCTGCTGTGTCTTTCTAGTGACTCACTGAGCCTGGGGGATGGCCTTGGGAACTCTTGATACATATCCCTGCATTCTCACCTCTAATGTCACCTCTGTGAAGCATGTCCTATTGCTCCCACCCATGGAAAATCTCTCATTTGATTGTTTTGAGCAACTCAATTCCTTTCACCTGTGTAGTTCTTACAGGTTCTCTTACATTTGTTGTGTATACATCCACCCCTCTGAGGACAAGGATCATGTGTCCTTTATTGTTCTATCATGATGTGCTAACACAGTGAACTATAAACTAAATAATTGTTCTATAAATACTAGTTAAGTTTAATTGTCATCAGGGGTATTACTTGTGAGAAGAGACTTGAATGTAGTCTATCAAAATATAAACAAAACCATGAATTTTGACAATCCTACATTCTTAGCTTTTTTAAAGAAACTATAGATAAGTTTGATTAAACAAATCATTTAGCACATAAACAGACTTTAGGTTATAAAAAAAAAGCATGACAACATAGTAAATAAAGATCATCCCCTGGCCATAAAAGTAGATTTGAATTTTGGTTTTCTCCCAGCATGATTTGTCATGATTTGCAAATAGCAAATCTTTTTTATTTTCCTATATTCTTGAATTTCTATGATTGGATACACACTTTGCAAAATATCATTGTTCCATAAATGATTTCCCTTAAATTGAATAATTTCAATAACCTATATTTGGAGAAAGACTGTTTTGTTATAGAGACAGTGATTTATCAAAAATAAAATTAATATAGAAAACAATTTAGAAAATCTTGTGGTATTCATATAGTAATCTAAGATATGAGCTTAGGAAATTCATGGATAGCTTTATGTTTTAAAATTTTCCTTCTTAATAAATGTATACAAATTAGTAATGTTTCAATTATTCCCCTTAAAAGTTTTTACAGTTGGTGTCTATTTTGTACAGTAGAATTTTCATCATTTGAGTTAATAAGATTGGAGCAATAAATATAGATATGTCACCAAGGATTTCCTACTTCGAATTCTGTGGCCAGTGAGAAGTGGTTAATTCAATTATGATAGAAATTGATAGTTCTTCTATCTCAGAAAACTCTAATGTGAAGTAACCAATTGCTTTGTCTTCTGTCAGATTGAATCACTAAGCCACATTGATCAAAACTATACATACTATATATACACGTCTATATTCATATACATATACATTATCATTGGAATGGTACAGAACAATATTTTGATACAATCGATATTATTTTTAAAGCACTTTTCACCTTGTCCCTTATTTGCATGCTAATCCCAACTAATACAGTACTGTATTAGTACAGTCCATGCTGTCCAAACATTTTCTTTTTTGACTAAAAAGTCAGCAAAGATCAGAGAGGTTTTGTCAGCAATGAAAGAATCTAGAGACATTTATAAGATCTCTTTATCCATTATAATAATCCTGGTATGCTCTGCACTATTTTAATGAACTATAAGATAACGAGAGTTGTATTTTAGTGAAATAATTCTTTTTGGTGATACTGGGGTTTGAACTCAGGGCTTCATGCTTGCTAGGCAGGCACTCTACCACTTCATCCACTCTGCCAGCCCTTTTTTGGTTGGGTAATTTTGAGATAGGTTCTCATGAACTATTTGTCCAGGCTGGTTTCCAACTGTGATCCTCCTGATTTCTGCCATCTGAGTAGCTTGGATTATAGGCGTGAGCCACCAGTGCCCAGCAATAAATTATTTATTTCACTGAACAAATACATCAAGCACAGTAATCTTTTGTGATTTTTAATGATTTTCCATTTATATGTTCTCCAGGTCAAAGTACTACACTTACTAATTTTGAATTAGGCAGAGTATATTTGAATGTTGCAGTGGAATCAATGGAATGATCTATTATCCATAGATCAGTGGGAAAAAAGAATGTGTGCACTTGAAAATTATGGAACCCCATACACTCTACTGTGTCAGTGGCCCCATTCCAAATTAAAGATGTGAATATCTGTGCATTAATATTGGATCTGGCTTTTAAAGACAATCAGGCCAAAGTAGAACAATTTAAGAGATGTTTTGATCATTTAATTATAAAGTCAAACTGACTTTAAAATGCTTTAGCCTCTTAAATGGCCATGATCAATACTTTGGAAACTGAACCATTATGACCTCATCTAGTCTGACTCCTGATGCAATGTATGGGCTGTATTAGCACAGATTTACCTTTTGTTGGTAGATTGTAAGGAAATAGAAGAGTAAATAAATGGTTCAACAAGTGATTAGTTTTTATGAAAATGAATTATGCAAATAGATACATAATACACAATTTTTAAGAATATATTTCTTTGTAGAAGTTTATCAGCCAAATTAATGCATAGAATGATCAATACTTTGGAAAGTAAACCATGAAAATGAACTAATCTCCAAGCCTACAGCTTGACATGAAATTGTTAAGGAAGAAGACGTTAACCTTGCCAACCAGATAACTGAACACTTTTAGACATTAATTGGAAGACATGTCATTAACAAGTTGCTCTCATACTAAAATACATGCTTTGTAGTAAACAGCAAGCTAACAGTAAAAAAGAAATCTGGTAAAGCCATCAAGTGGCAGAGCTAAGATACTAATCAGGATTTGTCTGCCTCAGAGGTGAGACTCTTCCTTAAGAGATGATGCCTTGTATAGGTTTGGCCTGAGCTCATTCCAGTGCCAAGCACTGCCAAGTGACAGTGACAGAGAGATGAATCAGATCTGATTCCTATGTCCTAGGGAACATTTTGGTCAAGGGGCAGAGAAGTCCCCTTAGGTGCAGTGACTATGGAGAAGAGGAACCCCTAGAAGAAGACCAGAAAGACTTACTGGAGATGACCCTTGATTCTTATAAGAGAGTAATATCTACTGACTCTTCAAGTGTTGTAGTAATCTGAGCATATGAATGAAGAGTGAAGGATATTCCAAAGAGAGAGAACACTGGCAAGTGCTTAAGAGAGTCAGACTGCAAGCTTCCACAATGCACAGAGCCCCAGGGCTGTGCACACCAATTGTGAGGAGCATTGAGACTACTAGGAAATGTGTTATGGACTTAAAAATTTCTCAAAGAGGTGCCTGAAGGACTTATAGAGTTAGCCATGTCTCCCACTTGCTGGACATAAACTGCTGGTCATGCGCTGTGGTAGATACTAAGGATTCAGAGGTACATGAAGGCTTCCTGTCCCTGCTGTGGAGTGGAAGGATAATGGGGAAAATTTCTGAATGTGCTCAGTGATGCCAAGAAAAGGAGCCAGACCTCTGCAGGCTTAAACTTATTTTGGGCCTCTCAGGAAGCCCCACAGCCTTGGTTCTACTGGCCCCTGCCCTCCTATACCTATGATGACACCATCCTGCATAGCTGCTGTGGACTGTGTTGCCAGTCTCCCTAGAATACCTGGGTGGGCAACTAAATGTGCTTTTTCCAAACTCAGAGTGGACATGATAAAAAATGGCAGGAGAGGTTCCCTTGGAGCCTCATCACTGACTCCAGGGACTGAAGTCTGTGGTGCTGGAACTCTTTTTCATTCTTAGCCGGGAACTATATACATTCCATGGAGCAGATCATCTTGAGTTCAGAGGCCCAGAGCTAGTCTCTGTTTTGCGTCCCACCTGGCTCAAACAAAACTCTGCAGCTAGGGCCAGTAGGCCAGATTGCTTGTTGGGAAGTAAGATGAGATGTCCGATTGGAGACACATCACTTGCCAAAGAATGGACACAGGGAGGACCCAGAGTAAGTAATTGTGGCAAAAACATGCCCTGCCCTTGTAGAGATCTTGATTTAGTAGAAGTAGAATGTTATTAGAAATGGCTTATGTTATTATAAGCAACAAAAGAAGAATGGATAAATTTCATTAATTAATTTTCTATTTAGTATGTTGGCTATCATACATACAAAAGTATTTTGTATATGCAAATTAAAAAGTAATAAATACTGATTTACCAATTAGGCCACTTGTAAAAAAGAATTTATTAATATATCGGAAGCATTTTAGTCCTTCTCCCCAGAAGTAACGTCTATCCTGAATTTCGATAAATCTTACCTTATTATCAATACAGTGATTGGTTTATACGGGTTTTACTTTTTATTTTGTTTAGAGTTCATTGAACTTCTTTAATTGGAAGGTTTGTAGTCTTAATAAAATTTAGAAAAATAAAATATCTGTTTTTTATAACCAAGTGATATGCATAAATACTTTTTAAGTGCCTTCTTTTTGTCAGATCATTACCCAGTGATTTTTAGGTATTAATTGTTATTCCCACAATGATTCCATGAAAATAATGTTGAAACTGGAACTGAGAGATTAAGAAAAGTTCCTATAGTTTCTTATGTGTGTATGTACTGAATTGTTTGGTAATGGCCGCCAGTTTTTCATTCTTCTTGGTATCCTCATTTTTAGTTATATCTTTCAATCTGTCTCTGGAGTTGGCCACTTGGACAATGGAGCAATAGCAGAGATTTGAAAAGTGTTTGGACTTACTCTTTCTTACTGATCTTGAAATTCTTTCTACACCACCATTTGGAAAAGCTCAGACTAGCCCACTGGAAAATAGATCACATGGAGCAGAGAAGAGCCATACCAGATGAAGCTATAGACCAGTCTAACCATCCAAACTGGAATCACTTGCAGACATGTATGTCAGCATCAGCTGAGATCAGAGGAGCCTTGAATAGCTCAGAAGAACCAGCCCAGACCAAAATGCTTTCATGCATAATCATGAGCTCAATATACACTTACCATTTTATGTTTTTGGCAGTACTGAAGTTTGAATTCAGAACCCTCACACTTGCTAGGTAGATACTCTACCACTTGAGCTAAGTTTCCAGCCCAACATTTATCATTCAAAGCTACTAGTTTAGGGTTCTTTGCTAGATGGTGAAAGCTTGATATATAATGGGGTCTGGGCTCTGAATTATGCCTATCATGAATCCATGTTCATATGCTAAAAAAAGCAAGGAAGAAAAGAAAAACTAACACTAGAGCTTTTGATTAAATTAGGCAAAATGCTGTAGAATAAAGACTACTTCAGACCAAGTGTCAAAGCATGCAACAGAAATCAGGGTTTAAGTTATAGCAGGTTTTTCCACATGATCAGAATAGACAAAACAATGTGCACATACCCCACACAGAGCCCTTCTCTCTGCAAATGAACAGCGGCAAAGCAGACTAAATTTTATGATTCTAATCCAGTAAGCATATGAGATGTGGATCCAAATTTATACACATAAATATTTTCATTTCATCTCCCAAGTATCTCTAAAAAATGCTCTTGATACTTGAGGAGATTCCAGGTTGGAAGGAATTAGTAGCAGCCCAACATTATGTTTCTACCATGGTAAAGTCTCTTCATGTTGATCTACTAGTTGTGTGATGAAAATTCTTTAGAATATAAATCTTTCATTTTCAACCTAGGAGACAGTAAATTTGACAATGGGGATGGATTTGAAGTATAAAATCAATCTACAGACGTCATGAATATTCAAGTGAAATCAGGTGTGGTTCTGAACCTCACACTCTTGTTCACAGTATAAATCACTTCATTTGTTACTCAAGAGATCACCCCAAACAGGCTTTAGGAATGCCTTTTTCCCCTGGAAAATGTAACTAATTACTACTGTTTGCCCCTAAGGATTTCACTTTCAAATTGTTTATTTTCTGGTGTCACTGATGAGCTGACTGAGAAAATGAAACACTTCAGTTTAATTACCAGCTGCAATTACAGCTCTTGTAAAGGTACTTCATCTTATACTCTTTTGGTAATTGTCTATGATAAATATGCAGTTATATTTGTTGCCTTTCAAAATGCAAACAATGACACTCAATATCCATGAAAAAGTTAACACAAGATGACTCTAAAATGACTTCAATGTGGCTTTAAAACATTATAAACACAGAAGTATGTGCTGCTTAACACAAAGCCCTTCAGTTGTTTGTACTTTCAATACAGAATGATCACAGAAGTGAGAAAATAGGCACGGAAATATAGTCAACCACTTTATTAATGTTAAGTTTTGTTTTAGAACGGTGATGGTAGAAAGCAGAAAGAATACCTAGCTCGATGCAGGGGAACTGGAATTTACATCTAGCTGTTCTCACTTATGAGAAACAAATGTCTTCTTTATTTTCTAATTTTATTGCTTATTTGTTTAGCCTTTTGAGTGGTACTTACAAAAGGGAATAATGTTGGTTCTTAGATAGTAGGTCTGTTATGAAAATTAAGTAAAATTGTTGGTGTTAATTGTCTGCCATAATTTCCAATACATAACAGTGGCTTAACAAATTTTAGTACCTTGCTCAACACTTCACTTCATTATAATTTTTTGGTAGTACTGGTGTTTGAACTCAGTGCCTCAAATTTGCTAGAGAGATGCTCTACCACTCAAGTTACTCTGCCAGCTTCATTAAAATTTTTAATGTACTGGGTAGCATATGTTGGTAACTGTGGGCTCTAAGAACTATACTTCTCAGTTTTAAATTCTGACCATATTATTGTTAATTTTGAAATCTTAGAATCTACTTATGGGTCTTCATAAGACTTAAATAAGGTACTTGGCCCATAAGTAAGCTGAAAGTCAATCTAGAAAAGTGCTGGCAGAATGATTTTTTTTAGTCATAAAACTAATAGAAGGCTCTAAAGAGTCATATTTTCAATTTTGGGGAATGTTGTACTTTAAAATACAGAATACAAACTGTAGAAAGGCATTATGCATTCTTGTATCTTATAATTTGTACTCAAAATAATAGACAGAACATCTGGATTTTGCTTCTGGACTGTTATTTACTGGGTGCTACAATGTTTTTTGAATGTTTGAATGTTTGGCCAAGGGGCTGTGAAACAAGCATGAAATCCATATTAGTGTCAAAGCAGATCTGTGTTGTGTTATTATGTTTACCACTTTGATACACAGCTCTGAAACATGGACTTTGTACAGCTGTCATAATAGGAAACATGAACAGTTTTATATATGTTGACACAAGATAACCCAGAATATAAAATGGAAAAATCAAATTCTAAATATATCAGAACATTAAAAATAAAATAAGAGTGGGATTGTCTATCATGAACTCAGCATGATTTTGCCTAAACGGTTATGCAGCATGATATTCAAAATTGAAATCATTTTACATTTATAGATTTATAATTCTAAATATATTATTTTATGCTTATTGATTGATTCAGGGCTATTGTGGGAGTCCATTACATGAATGCATTTGGAATTTGATCTCAAGTAGAACTAAAAGTGATGGCCTATTCTACTTTGTCCAAGTAACACTTCGAAGAACATCAAACTCTATTTTAAAAAATCAGGTTGTTGCTGTTGTTTTTCACAGCCTCTTGGTAGGCAGTAGGGTTGGGGGTTTATGCTGTAATATTTACATAACTGGATTTAATAAATGTAAATGGTTTGTGTTTATGTGTGTGTGTGTGCACATGTGTGTGCATCTGTGTGAACTGTGCTGTTGCATTTTCTGGTGGAGTCAACAGTGCACCCTGAGCTATGTTCACAGAGATTTATAAGCATACAAAATCTTCAAGGTAGTAATAAAACATGGAGTTGATTAGCAATGTCCTTTAAAAAGCAAGGGGAAAAATAATTAAGCATTTGAAGCAGTTTTTTGATGTTTGTTGGAAGGTATCTTGTTAGTCAAATGACAGTGAATTGCATATAGATATGAATTCAGAGCAACTTTCAAAAAGTGTTAAAGCTTCATTTGTGATGCCAAAGCAAAGGTTTTTCTATGGAATTTCAAGAAAGATATTACAGCACTGTGCTTTATGACTGATTGATTGGCCAGAAGACTATTCACAGAACAAACTACAGCGTGCTGTGAGATGAGAAATGATGCCATGCCATGTGTTGTGAGGCAGCAGGAAGATTTCAGATTTGGGTAGAATGTATTTCTTTAGGAGAAAAATGGCTGCTCTTTTCACATGTTGATGAAATTTAATGGGAAAGAAGAGTAGACTTGATCCAAACTTAGCTAGTCAGTTCTATACTCCATGCATAACACGCATCAGCACAGGTCTCTGCTCTTTTACCTGATGAGATTGGAAGCAGCTTGGAATTGTTCCTAATGCTGAAGCTAGTAGCTATTAATCAGAATTTCTTCAAGTTATGAAATCTATTTGCCATTTTAGGAGTATTTACACTTTCTAAAATGAGCCCCAGACAGAATAAACCCAAGTATTTTAGAGGCAGATTTTATACCAATATAACTAAATTTCTAAGTTTTAAATAATTTGAGATTACCGTGGGCTGCCTATATGTCTTCTGGAAGTGCTGGGTGACACCCTGAGAAAGTGTCTTAAAGGGCATTCATGTAAGAAGGTATGGAAATGCAAGGGCATATAAACATGTTGCAACTCCTTTATTAAGAACATATGCATGGGTCAAAATATGCAGAACTCCAAAAAATTTTGAAAACATACTACATATGATTAAAATTTCACAATTGTTTAAATACAATTATCTTTCTTTTCTTGTCCCTATTTTTTTAAATTTATTTTTAATTAGGATATATTTTTTGTATGGGGGGGATTCATTGCGTCAATTCCAAATAAGCTTATACTGTACATTAGTTAGATCACCCTCACCACCTCTCTCTCTCAATCCCCTCCCTGCCCCACTTAAAGCAACTGAAAGAGGTTTCTTTGTTCACTTTCATATAAGTATATGAAGTTCATGCACCATATATCCTCACCTTAATCCCTTTCATTCCCTCTCCCCCTTCCCCAGTACTCCCACACAAGTACTCCTGCATACACACTATACCTATTTTACAGTCTTGTCTTATATTGTTAATATTTAAGAATATCTATCTTATCATATCATATCTTATCGTATCATCTGTTTATCAGTCAATCTATCATGTGGGGTTGGGATTCTTAAATCAATATCATTATAATGATTATTTTATATCTGAAGAATTTTAATAAACCATATACCTTATAAATACATCTTAGTTTTTCATAATATTTGTACTTTAAACCAGTATGGTGGTTACTTGTGTGTATTTGCCTTCATGTGTCCTATTCCATCAGTAACCATGACATTTATTAATCCTTGAGCTTCTTCTCTGCCACTTATTAATGAGTAACATCTTGTTCAATGTCACAGTTTGAGCAGCATGCATTAAACATTTGTGAAATTTCTTTATTATGACAATGAACATCAAAGATATTCATTACATGGAGAGATGGGGGAATTGAAAACAACGAATAGATCTGGGAGGAAACTATTATATAACATGTGTGTGAGAGTATGTATTTATGCTTCCGCGCCAAAACAAAAACAAAACAAAAGACTATATTCACTGAAGAAGGGTGGAAAAGGTAGTTGGTACTGAGAAGTAAATCTTGAACACATTCTTCTTTTACCAGCCAGTCAGTAATGAGTGATATTTGCTACTTTCTTGATGCAACCTATGATATGTTGCCTAACAAGTCATATTTTGTTTCATCCAAGAAATGTTCAAATTCTTTTGGCACAGAAATTCATAGAGGTTTCCCTTGCTTCTTGCCGCTCCTGCCTCTAATTCCCTCCTCCTACTCTTAGATTTTGCTGGTAACTATTTCTTTATTCTCCAAACTGAAAACAGCATATATTTGGTGGTTTGGATGTGATGGATGTAAGAGAAATCATTATATGGAGTTTTGTTTTTCTTTTTCTAAGAATGCTAAATATTTACCTTCATATCCCATGTCATTATTCTTTGTGGCTGGGTAATATTCCATTGTGTATATATATCACAATTTCTTGATCCATTCATCAGTTGTAGGGCATCTGGGTTGTTTCTAGAGCTTAGCTATTGTGAATAGTGCTGTGATGAACATCACTGTACACCAGGTGTCTCTACTGTATTCTGTTTTATATTCTTTTGGGTAGATGCCCAGGAGCGGTATCACTGGATCATATAGCAGTTCCATCTCCAGTTTTTTTTGAGGAATCTCCATACTGTTTTCTATAGTGGTTGTACTAATTTGAATTCCCACCAGCAGTGTATAAGGGTTCCTGCTTCTCCACATCCTCGCCAGCATTTGTTGTTGTTATTACCTAAGTGGGGTGGGGAAGGGGCTGAGGGAGAAAGATGATGGGTATGATATTACTAATGTACAATATAAGTTTAATCAGAATTGTCACTATGAACCCCGCCTGTATCATGAATATATCCTAATAAAATTTTATTTTAAAAAAGAATGCTAAATATTTAGGAATGCAGAGGAAATATTGACATTTTTTCAGGCAGATAGAACATGGCTTTAATTTTATTCTCATGATATCTTTCTTAATTGCACACATTCATTAAATTATTTACACTGAGTGTGCCTAGAATCCAAAGTATTTCTCAGGCCTTGGAAAGAATCTAATAGAAGGCATTTATTTCTTTTTCTCTAATGGCCAGTTCCTTCTGCTACTTCAGCATCATACACAGAATCTTAGTTGTGATATTGCTCCCTGAAAATGAGTGTCATTGGTGGCCATAAATGTTGAAAACATTATGAAAAATTTTATGAACGATAGCTTAAACTGGAAACTACCACAAAGTTAGTCTTTCTGCATTAACTATAACAAGAAATAGATAAGGTTATTAATAATCTTACATAATAAAGCTAGAAGGGATTTATATTGAAACCTAATGTCCCTAGAGGTGTATATAGAAGATCTTTTACTTAAATATTTTTGGGGAGAGAGAGGAAAGGCGGCTGTTTTTGTCACTGCTTCTGATAATAGATATTTATTTTTCTCCTCCTTAGACAACCACTCACAACTTTCATGACTTAACTATGCTCTTTTAGGTCAGTATTATAATTTTTCTAACACATTAAATATTCCTCTAACAATATTAAAATATTTGGGTCATGCTTTTATGTCAACATACTAGAATTAAGTATATGAAGCTTAGTCTTCACAGAGTCTAAATTCCTTAGCACATAACTGAGGAACTTTGTAATCTGATTTGTATTTATTTTCCTGATTTACTCATCCTACAAAACATCTTTGAAATGGCTATTCTTTTGTGCATCTCAAAGCCTTTGCACATAATTTTGCTTTTATCTGTGCTTCCATTCCTGCCTCATCTACTGATCAGTTCCTAATCATCCTTTTGTGATGTGTCTCTCACAGGCAATATGAATGGTGCTTGCCATCGGGGGAATTAATTATCTGGTATTGGAGGGCAATAATCACACCTTCATCTTTTTTATTACTAGCATCTCACTCTTTCTTTCTTCAGTCCTTTCATTAGATCTAGTTTGCTAACATGGTATTTTAGCATGGACATAAAATACTGTACATAAACATAACAAGCACAATTGATTAATAACACTTTGCTGGCCAATAAATATTTGTGTTCCAAGGACTGTTGACAGAGACATTCTAAACAGTCTCTGGTCTCCGGAGAATTTTTTCAAAATTTCCTCCTGAATTATAATTTAGAAGCATTATACTTTACTCTGTTCTTCCCTGGTTTTCAGATCCATTTCTAAAACACATCTAAATTTGATTTGTGTTGCCCTTGCTTTGAGAACCCTACTGGATAAAGCTAAATTTTCTAGCCTTGAGGCCTAAAGCTCTTTTAAACACAACTTTGTCTCTCTGCCTTTATATAACTAGAGATACAGGCAAAAGATTATCCCAACTTTTGGGACTTTAGTCATTGCTGAAAACAACCTGAGAAATATTAATAATGAATCAATACTTGCTCAATAATAAGAAAATATATTTAAAGGATAAATGATACTCAAAATATTAGCATAATTAAGGTAAAGTGCTAAAAATTATGAAAATTTACTTATGACCAATCACTCAATGGGGTTATAATAGGATTTGTGATGATTCAGTTACACTTTTCTCAACGTCATTTATTATCACAATTTGTTGTTTAAATGTGCCAACTCTTCTATTTTAGCTTAATTATATCCTTTTCTAATTCTGGCTAGTGTGCAAGAGGTTATGAAAAATATAGAAAGGTACAGAGACATATTATCCCCTGAATTTATTCATTGATATGACAAACCTAAATTCAGAACAATTGAATTGAAATGTCAAATTCAAAATCAAATGTCAGAGGACTTTTGCAGTAAGCCTTCCTCTATTGGATTGTTTTCTACATATGAATCTCAAAAGAAAGCTAATTCATCCTAGAAAAAGAGCCTTACTTTTTAATGAAAGTTAAATGACCAAACCATTGTAACTTATATCGAAGGAAATTTGAGTTTCTGAAAGTCAATTTTACCAACTCTGTAACGTGTTTGGAAACTACAAATTACATTGCTCAGAGATTAAAGCAAGACACTATCAATAAAAATTCTCCCAGATTAGACAGCTCAAGATTCAATTTTTGGTGCAAATATGGTTTTTTTGTATATTATTTTTCTAATTCTGACCATCACACTATAAAATAAGGAAAGTACTACTAATTCCATTTCATAAATAATGTTCAGATAAATTAGTGACTTGCCAAATTAATAAATTCCCGAATTACTGAATGTGGACCTTGATGTCATATATTTTTTCCACACTATCCAGTCTTAAGCTGTTATGTGTACTCAGTGCATTATGGATATTACATCGCATTTAGAAAAAAATGAAACATCAAAAAGCCTTCATCATCATACATATTATTATAATTTTTATTTATATAACATCTTTAGCACCAACATTGGAGTAGGCACTAATTTTAAAAAAATGAATAAATATGCACCCAGGGCATTAGTGTCTAAGAGAATACAGTATTTTTAATAATGTGGTTTTGTTATCTACTTAGATGAAAGAGTTTAAATTTAAACCTTCAACTTCACATGACATAAAAGAGACAGACTTATGATGCTATCATGAATGATAAACTGATTCGAGTCAGGAGAAATGAGAACATATAGGTATGTTCTTCACAACATTCCTTTTATCATTTACAAGTTTGAGATATTTCATAATTTTATAAATAATGAAAAAAGAAAAGAAGAGATCCAATGGATTTTTCTTTGAGTAGAGATTACCTAACCCTTGGATATCAGATCAAAGATTACATCTTCCAAGAAATATTTCTTAAATAACAATAAAATGATCCCTTTCAGATACAGTAAACTCTCAGTATCCATTAAGGTCCCATCTCCATAGTAAACCTTAAAAGCTTGTGATAGATAGAACTAAATTCAAGTGAAATAGGTGGGTAAATGTTCACAAGATGGTGGAATTAGAAAGCTGTGCTGGTGGTCATAGAATTTTTGGATGCTTCTGAAAAGTCAAAAGATAATAATAAATGAAATAACAGGCTTTATTTGGACAAAGATGCATCCATTTTACTTAAACAATTATAACTTTCTGATAAAAGTCATCTGTGTTGTAGCTCCTCCAAAGAGTCTATGTGGTACATTCTGCATAGAATTCCAAAGTAATCTAATTGTAGACATTTTGAAAGTGTCCATCAAGACTACACATCCCAGGAGTAAACCAGTATCTTACATATAAAATAGGCTTCTCGAAACTCACACGTCTAAAACCAAACTCTTGATTTCCACTCCACTTTTGACATCCAATCTTGGTATTCATTTGTCAGTTACTCAGACACCACCCAGTCACCCTTAACAGTTCCTTCAATCTCATATCCAATTTGTCAATAAGTTCTGTTTGTTTCATCATCAAAATATATTCAGAAAGTCTCAATTTTGTGCCTCCTCTACCTTAGTCCAGGGTACCATTGTCTCCTCTCTAGATTTTTGATTCCCCATGAATTTTCTTCAGTCTAATTTTATCTCCCCTATTATTTATTCTTTAAGGGTCAGCGAGAATGATCATATTAAAATGTGAACCAGTCCACTTCACAACTCTTCTCTAACCCCCAACTGTTTCTGCTATCACTCAGAATAATATGATACTTTACTAAGGGTGCTCTATACCTGTGATCTAGTCTATTACATCTTATTTGTTCTCATCCCAGACTCTTTCTTTTTGTCCCTCCCTCACTCTTCTCCAGTCAAATGCAAATCAGAACCACAAATACTAATTCATTTCCACTAGGATGATGGTAGTTAAAAAAACAGACAATAACAATGTGGAAAAATGGGAACACTTACACACAGCTGGTGGTAAAGTAAAGTAGTGTGGCTGCCTTTGGAAAACTGTTCAGTAGTTCCTCAAAAAGTTAAAAGCAGAGTTACTGTATTACTCAGCAATTTCACTCCTAGGTATATACCAAGGACTATTGAAAACACATGTCTACACCAAAACATGGATAGGATGTTCATGGAAGCATTATTCATAGTAAAAATTGACACAACTTAAATGTCCATCAGTTGATGAATGGACAAAAAATGTGGAATATCCATTCTATAGAACATTATTCAGACATAAGAATGAAGTGGCAATATATGCTACAATATGAATGAATATGAATGGCCCTTTATGCTAAGTGAAAGAAACCAGGCACAAAAAGCCACATATAGAACTCCATTTATATAAAATGCCTATAATAGGCAAATCCATTGATGCAAAAAGAGAACTAATGATTGCTAGGGGCTAGAGAGGAGAGAACTGGGAATGAGTACAGAGTTTCTTTTGGGGGTGATGAATTTCCTCTAGAATTAGTAATGGATGATGGCTGAACAATTTTATAAAGATAGTAAAATTTCTGAATACTTTAAATGATGAGTTTATGGTATATGAATTACACTGCAATTTAAGAGAAGAAATGTAAATTTTTGGGCCTACTCTAAATCTCCTGAATCCAATACTCTGGGGGTATGTCTAGAAGCTTATTTTTAACAATCCCTCTGAGTGCTTCTTCTAAGGGCCCCACATTTGCTAGGCAGGCACTCTATCACTTGAGCCACACTCCAGCCCTTTTTTACTTGAGTTACTTTTCAGGGTCTCATGCTTTTTTGTCCAGGGCCAGCCTCAGACCACAATCTTTCTACCTATGTCTCCAGTGTAACCAGGATTATAGATATAAACTTTTTTGAGATGAGGTCTTGTTAATGTTTTCACCTTGAACACAGAGATCTTCCCGATCTCTGCCTCTTGAGTAATTGGGATTACAAGCATGTACCACCATGTCCAGTCCTGCTATTGTAGATAATCTTTCTTCCAAAGGACAACATTGGAGGAAGTGACTTCCGAACAGAAAGTTACAAGGAGATGGAAAAGTTAATTACCCTGATTTGATTGGCACATATTGTATGCATGTACTAAAATATCACACTGTACTTCATAAATATGTATAATTAAAGGGTAATTAAAAAATTTTTAAAATGCTTAAAACCTGGGTCAGCAAATTACATCTAGCATTTCAAATCTGGCCTGCCTTTTGCATTTTATATAAATTAAGAAAATCTAAAGATGAATAATATTTGTGATGTAAAAATTATATGAAATGATTTAAGGATCTATAAATAAAGTTTTACTGGAATAAGCCATACCTATTTATTTAAATATTGTGTGTGTGTTTTGTATAAGAATGATAGCCTTGAATAGGTATCATTACAGACACTATGTTGCCTACAGAGCTTAAAGTATTTACTATCATGTCCTTCATAGAAAAAGTGCCAATCCCTGCTCTATTCACAGCAAATGTTATTATATTTACTTCACCAAAGTTCCAGCTAATAAGCTGCTGCAGCCAATAAGAATTTGACCTTTTCAGAGGTGGTTTTCATGGACATAGAGCCAGAAAGCATGATAGAATTTGAAGAAATCTAGTGAAAGGAAATGAAAGGCATCAAAAAGAGGGACTAGTTGCCAAATGAGGGAAAACAAGTACAGACACTTCCAATATTATGTAGGAAGTTTCACAAAGATTGATATTGAAGTTTATGAAATCACAAATCAGCCAAATAAGATGAAAAACTATCTTTGCCAACAAGGCATTCCTGATGGGCACCAGTAAACTAAAAGAAAGACAAAATGAAGGGAAGAGGGCCTCAGAGTACCTGGCTCACTAGTGTTCAAATTTCTCAGAGACACTTGATCAGATTGTAGGACTTGCAAATATTTTCTGACAACATAAGCAACACAAAATGACAAATGAAATTTCAGTTAGGAAAAGTCATTCCAAAGGAAATTAAACAAAGAAAGACATAAACATGGAATCTGATTGTCTCAAGTGGATGAGAAAGCATGTCATTATTTCTTACTGACAGGTGTTTTATTTATCTTTTTCCTGTGTAGATTTTAACCTGTTTTCTATTATCTTTAAAAAGATTTAACATGGCCTGGTGATTGTGCTTGGACAATTTTCTTTTTTCTCTCTAAAGCTCCCAACTTCTTATTAAGAACACTACATCTGGTAATTTGGCCCCACATCATAGGAAAGATGGATTTTAAAACAGGATGGAGAAACACAGATGATTCAAATATTCTTTCTAGGTCGTGAATTTAACCCTCTCATTTAATTTCTCCCTTACCAACACTGAGATACTTCCCTTTTTAAGACTGCAGACATAACCTGAACCTACAATTACTGGTTAGAGAATTTAGTCTTGTGTTTTTCCTCTTAGGAACAAAGAAGCATCCCAACGTTTAGCTGAGTAAATGCTGACCTCTGTAGACATGGTTTTAGATTGGATTGGAACTCAAGTGTAATTAGATGCATAAAAGTTAGTACACTTGGAAGTGATTTTTCTTTGGAACTATCTCTGCACATACTATAAATTGGCTCATTTAATCAGATATAAAAAGCCCTCATGATTAATACCTAAAACAGCCGCTCTCAATGTGGCATGATACTACTACTAATCAGACTCTAGTATGACACAATTTTTTTCATACTCTTTCAGTAGAGACTTCCTGTCCATCCACACCACTTGACTTTACTCCTTAGTTAAATGAAATATTAATAGCAGAAATTTAGAGTCAGGGCCATGATACTTAATGTAAGTGTTGTGGTTTGGATGTGCAATATCCCTTCAAAGTCTCATATGTTGAAGGCTTTGTCTCTAGCTGGTGGACCCAATCATTGGGAGGTTATTGGATCATTAGGAGTCTGATATAATCAATAGAGTAATCTCTTGATGGAGTCATAATATGATGGCTTTATTGGGAGGTGGGTATTCATTGAAGGAAGCAAATTACTGGAAAGAAATACCCCATCCCTGGCCCCTTCCTATCTCTTTGCTTCCTAGCTATCATGAGGTGAGCACCTCTGCTGCATGCTCACACTGCCATCATATTCTGCCTCAACTCAGGCTCCAAGCAAAGGATCTAGCTGAATATGTACTGAAACCTTTGAAACCATGAGGTAAAATAAATATATTTTCCTTCTAAATTGTTTATCTCAGGTATTTTTTACAATGACAAAAAGCTAACTAACTGCCAGAAAAAGACAGGGCTGAAGTTGCAGCCACTCAAAGTATGATCCCTGGAACTCAGTCTTCAGAAACACTTAATGGGGCTTATCATGACAGATAGTCCCTAGCTTTCTCATGCCTATGGAATATGAATCTCTAGGGATTGTGGGGCCAGGAATATATAGTGATATTTATGCACTTTAAAGTTTGAGAACAAGTAGTAGGTCTAAGGACATGAGTATCTAAGGATGTGAGAAAGAGAACACACACACACACACACACACACACACACACACACACATTTTACTTCCATCAAATTTTCAATCGAACTAGCTGTGTCAATGGAAGAAAAATATTGGCTGTACTTCATAGCAACTGTTACTAGGAGCAAAATTCAAACAAACATAGAGAGCTTAAATAATAGCAAATGAAATCAAGTCCCTTTATTTTTAAATCTCAAATTATATGTTAAGGTGCACATAAAGACAGACAATGTTTCCATAAATAAGGAATTGTAACAGCTCAATATTCATCATTATTTGAGAGTGAGTTTTGTGTTGGAAATATATTTTTCAGGCATCTGAAATGTACTTTTAAGATAGTAGCTTTACAAAAGGAGTTATTTTATAGAAACTACTATACATTATTTGCCTTTCTAACTTCAATTTTCATTTTTAAGGCATTGATGCTGGTAATGAAGCCAAAACAAGATATACTAAATTTCAATTTTCCCAAGGTGAATATTCTCGACTACTTAACAGAGTTTATGAAAAATAGCTTCAACTTTTTGGGATTACTGCCATCATTCTGAATATTCTTTACTAAAGTACATCAATAACATCAGAGTTTAATAAGGTGTTGCTGTGTCTATCTTAAATGACTCTTTTTTTTTTTAGTATGGGGGGTTAAACTTGGCCTCACATTTGCTAGGCAGGCACACTACCACTTGAGCCACTCTGCCAGGCCTTTTGCATTGGTTATTTATGAGATAGTTTCTCTCTTTATGCCTAAACTGGCCTGGACTGCAATCTTCCTGTTTGTGTTTCCCCACATAGCTGAGATGATAAGCATGTGTCATTGTGCTCATCCATTGGATAATAGGGTGTCTGGTGAACTTTTTACCAAGGCTGACCTGGAACTCTGATCCTCCTGATCTTTGCCTCCTAAATAGCTAGGATTATAGGCTTGAGACACTGCACCTGGCACACCTATGACTTTTTGACTGCTTGCTGTCACCTTTTGATTAGCTTTTTCTAAGTATGTCATAGAAATGTATGTAATACAGCTTATTGACTTGTGTTTAAAATTTTAAATAGGCCCTCAGTGAAAACCTAAAGTGGCTCCAATGGAGACTAGCAGAAGTTGAGATTTGTAACTGCATTCCAGTGTTTTCAACATTTTAGGATGCCTGATTCCTAGAGAAGTGAGGTACCTTTACATATTCCTAGTTTAGAGTAATGGTAATTGCTCAAAACTTGAGAATTCTGGGCATCTCTCAGTTTGAACCATTTTAGAGAAATGAAGTCAGTTTAAAATATAAGAACACTATTTGGCCAATCTTGCTATTATTTTCTTCCTTCCATGTGAATAATTACATCAATCTCATAGTGGACTTCCCCATTTTCATCTCCCATGGCAACAAGCCATCTACAAACTACAGCTAAATTAATCTTCTTAAAGATACCTCACTTTTATCATGCTTAGGCTTGAAAGCCTCCAGTAGCTCCTAAATAAAGATAACATTTCTCAATGTGTATTATAGAACATGCATAACCTTTGTGAGTTTATTTCCTTTATATGGAGACTATTTTCAAACAAACTGGTCTGTTTCTGTCTTCAAATATAGATACTTTATTCTTTCCAGAAGCTGTATGTTTGACCACACTATCTCTTAATACCAAATCCACCTAACAAATTTCTACTCACTTTTTTTTCATGTATTCATATGTGCATACAATGTTTGGGTCATTTTTCCCCCCTACCCCCCACCCCTTCCCTCTAGTCAAGCCCCCTTGCTCCCTCCCTCTTCCCCCTACCCCCTTGCTTCCAGGCAGAAACTGTTCTGCCCTTGTCTCTAATTTTGTTGAAGAGAGAGTATAAACAATAATAAGAAGAACAAAGCATTTTTGCTAGTTGAGATAAGGATAGCTGTATAGGGATGCTTCCATGTACATATGTGTTACATTCTGAGTTGATTCTTCTCAAACTGATCTTTTCTCTAGTTCCTGGTCCCCTTCTCCTATTGGCCGCTGTCGCTTTAAAGTTTCTGCATTAGTTCCTTTGCATTGAGGACATCAAATACTATCATGTTTTTTGGGTTTCTTACCTATCCCCATACCTCGCGTGTGTGCTCTTGCCTTATCATGTGACCAAAGTCCAGTCACATTGCTGTATTTGCCCTGGATCTAAAGTCTGCATATGAGGGAGAACATACGATTTTTGGTCTTCTGAGCCTGGCTAACTTCACTCAGAATGATGTTCTCCAGTTCCACCCATTTACTTGCGAATGATAAGATTTCATCATTCTTCATGGCTGAGTAAAATTCCATTGTGTATAAATACCACATTTGCTTAATCCATTCATCACTAGTGGGGCATCTTGGTTGTTTCCATAACTTGGCTATTGTGAATAGTGCTGCAATAAACATGAGTGTGCAGGTGCCGCTGGAGTAACCTGAGTCGCATTACTTTGGGTATATCCCTAGGAGTGGGATTGCTGGATCATATGGCATTTCTTTGTTTAGAATTTTAAGTAGCCTCTAAATTTTTTTCCAGAGTGGTTGCACCAGCTTGCATTCCCACCAGCAATGTAAGAGGGTTCCTTTTTCCCCACATCCTTGCTAACACCTGTTGTTTGTGGTGTTTCTTTCTGATGATGGCTATTCTAACAGGGGTGAGGTAGAATCTTAGTGTGGTTTTGATTTGCATTTCCTTTATGGCTAGAGATGGTGAGCATTTTTTCATGTGTTTTTTGGCCATTTGAATTTCTTCTTTTGAGAAAGTTCTGTTTAGTTCAGTTGCCCATTTCTTAATTGGTTCATTGATTTTAGGAGAGTTTAGTTTCTTAAGTTCCCTGTATATTTGGGTTATCAGTCCTTTGTCTGATGTGTAGCTGGCAAATATTTTCTCCCACTCTGTGGATGGTCTCTTCACTTTAGAGACCATTTCTTTCATTGTGCAGAAGCTTTTTAGTTTTATGAAGTCCCATTTGTCTATACTTTCTCTTAGTTGCCAAGATTCCGGGGTTCTATTGAAGTCCTTGCTTATACCTATTACTTCCAAAATGTTTCCTACTCTTTCCTGTACCAACTTTAGAGTTTTGGGTCTGATATTAAGGTCCTTGATACATTTTGAGTTAATACTAGTACAGGGTGATAAACATGGGTCTAGTTTCAGTTTTTTGCAGACATCTAACCACTTTTCCCAACAACATTTGTTGAAGAGCCTGTCTTTTCTCCATTGTATGTTTTTAGTGACTTTGTCAAAAAATAAGGTGGGTATAGTTGTGTGGATTCATATTCAATTCCTCTATTCTGTTCCACTGGTCTTCATGTCTGTTTTTGTGCCAATACCATGCTGTTTTTATTGCTATTGATTTGTAATATAGTTTGAAGTCAGGTATTGTGATACCTCCAGCATTGTTCTTTTTGCTGAGTTATTGCCTTGGCTATTCACTGTCTCCTGTGTTTCCAAATGAATTTTAGGGTAGATTTTTCAACCTCTGTGATGAATGTCATTGGGATTTTGATGGGAATTGCATTAAACATGTAGATTGCTTTTGGTAGTATAGCCATTTTTACTTTGTTGATTCTACCAATCCATGTCTACTCCCTTTTTAAGTGACAAATCACAATCTGCCTCTTCCATAGAAACTCCTTGTTCCTTCCACCATAAGTTTTTCTGAGCTCAATAAATATAACAATCATCTTTCTATTATAATATGACATTATCATTATCTGGTTATGCAATTTCCACAATGTCAAACACATTGTCTTTATTCATTCTTTCAACAAGTATTTACTGAATAGCAACAGTGTTTGAAACAATGTTTTATACATTATGGAAGCTGCTAAGTTGAATAAAACCCAATCCTTGCCTTCGCATTGTCTGGTACATGTCAGAGTCTGGTTGGTACTGAACAGATATATGTGGAATACTCAAATGAGTAACCAATCTCACAATAGCACAATATCTGGTTTAAAACACAATAGATTAATAGCAAATCCTATTCAGAAAGAAGGGTTTGACTCATCACATGTAAATGTTACATATGTAGACATAAAAATGAAATATACATATGTATCTGTGTTGTATTTAAACAAAAAAAAATGAACTTTGAAAAATTCAAAATCTATTAAATACTAATTGCAGATATATATTGATTGAACATTAATAATCTCACTATGTGCTTCTATGGTTCACACATGTTAAGTCCAGAATGTTGAGTCCTCTTCGTTCTTTAACATTGCAATAGTCACATATTTGCCACATGTGTTACTTTCCTGCAAATATTTACCATACATTTTAAATGAGATTTCTCTAGAGACACTAAAAACTATTCGCATTTTCTTGACAATATAGGTTTTATTTACATGATTTCGAATAAATTAAATGAAAACAAGGACATTAGAGATAAGTATTGAGATTGTTTCTCTAAATGATGAGAAATATAAGAATAATTGGGAAAATTAAGATATTTGACTGTATTTTTTGATTCTAGCATGAATACTTGTAAGTTAGGAGTTAAAAAGGGACTATGACAACTTCGCTTCACTCTGATACTTACGTGCTGCACTTGCACATTGCTGGAAGACTTCGTCATATATTCAACAAACATACAAAAGAGTTCAGAACTATGGCAACTTGCTCTCAGCAGAAAAGGGTGTCCTGTCTAGAGCCATGCAACTTCCATTATAATTTCATAGAAAGTTGAAAATACTAAGAATAAAATATTTAAGCTTTAGGATTATGTCTGTTCTAGTTTAGGAAAAAAATCAATGTATTTAGATATTAAGGACAGGAGTTTTCTTGTCATACCTGGGTCCATGGCATGGCTCTAGTACTTGGAAAATTAATCAGACTCTAATCTTGACTCTCCTCATGAGCAAAGTGAGAATAATAATGGTACTAAGATTTTAAGACTGTTAGAAGATATAAATTAAAATAATGTCTACAGAATTGTTAGTAAGTCTGTAATGTGATATATTTTAGATATATAGAACTTTCGTTATTGGTATTAGGCATTTCTAAATAAAAAAGGATTACTAAGAGTGATAGCTTATATTTCTGTTTACTCCTTTGATTTATGGAACTTCTTTACCTTTCTCTGTGCCTCAGAAGACAACTTTGGTGTGGTCGATGGGAGACACTAGACACTGGAAGAAGAATGGAATGAAAATCGAGCCAAGATATTTATTTTCCTTGCATCCTGCTGAGCGCCCTCTGGTTTGGTTGACTGCATCTCTTTATATGAAAAGCAAATCTTAATTTGAACAGGCATTTCTTACAACTACACTATATTTTCCTTCACATTGGTCCAATTGAGTTTGCCACCTATATCCTGACCAAAGACAACCTAATACAGCAGCGTATAAATCTATACTATTGTACAGAAAGTACAATATTACAATTATAATGAAAAAGATAAAAATATGTGTACAATCTGAAGTGTTAGCTAAAGAAAAAACAGGAGACTCTAGATAGATGGCATGAAATTTGAAAACTGGTTCCAAACAATTTATGGTTAGTTGGCCAAAACAGCATCTCTGGCTGTGTCACCTATTATGTAGTGACTTATGTGTGCCATGGAAGCTGGTTTTTCTGCTTAAAGGACCTTAACTCAATAGATTCTATTTCTATAGGCTTTACCATGAATAATTCAGAGAAGAAAACCTCTCTAAATTGTCCTCAGGCTATCTGGAGTGTCTTAAATTTCAGTTCAGGACACACACACACAATAAGAGCATTCCCAATGCTACATGGTGAAAAGGAAGCCTAAATGTAAATAAAGGAGTTCTCTAACATTTCAGTAAGCCAATTTCAGTGTTAACTTTATACATCTGTCAAAGCAGTTAAATGTGAGTGAGAACTTCCAATTAGGAAATTTAAAGACTCCCTAAGATATCCCTTTTATAAAATCAGATATTCTATGTGGATTAAAGGGACAGCATGAAATGTAATTGGAACTCAGGGCACTTTCCATTCCTCTTTTTAATTCTTGTCCACTTAAATTTTCCCCATGGAGAAGGTCAAATAGTGGAGAGAGATTTTTCTTGCTCCCTTTTTGGAGTGAGCTTTTTCTTGCTCCTGGTTAATACTGAACCTAACTGGGCCTAACTGGGGGTGACAGGATAGACAGACAGACAGAAAGTGGGATCAGGTGTGTTGGGCACTCGGGTGGAGACGCACAACCCTCATTGCTTCTTTTCTCTATTATTCTCTTCATTTACTCTGCTTCTTATCTCTATGTTTATTCTTTAAGGCCTTACTCCTTTAAAATTCTTTAAAACCTTGCTTCTAAAGTCTTCTTTAAAATCTTGCTTCACTTTCAAAGAGGTTTCTTTAAAACCTCTTTCCTTAGACTTACTCTGTCTCATGTTCTCTCTTAACTGTTCTTTACATAATCTCTCTTAAGTCTTTGCCCCCAGACTTGCACTGTCCCATGTTTTCTCTTTAGCTTTCTTAAAGCCTCAGTGCTTAAACTTGCACTGTCCCATGTTCTCTTTACCTTTTCTTTAGCTTAGCTTTTCTAAAGCCTATGTTAAAGTTCTCAGTGCAGATTTGCCTTGTCCCATGTTCTCTCTTTAGCTTTCTTAACGTCTCGGCCCTAGCAATTCCCCTTTAGCAATTCTCCTTCAGCAGTCCTTTTCCCTTCAGCAATCCTTTTCCCTTTAGCAATTCTCCCTTCCAAAAGCCTCCCACACCAAAAAGCCAAAAGACCCCAAACCCAAAAGCCCAAATGCAAAAGCCCCAAAGCAACAAGCCTCAAAGCAAAAAGCCTCACATCCTCCTCCAGTGAGTCTTTTATATCCAGTGGTAAACAGGGTAGAGCAGTGGTTCTTCTGGGGGAGGTGACATTGTAACAGGAGAAACCTGCTTTTCTGAATGTGAACAACTTAGGAGAAGCATCTGTTCTACATTTTCCTCTTCTGTGGCTGGGGTTGTGCCAATCAGCCTACAGATAAACGTCTTAGGAAAAACAGTTGAGCTGCATCTTGCTTGCCTTGCTTATGTCCAGTTCTCATGGGCTTCTCATAATCCGCCCTCCACAAAATAGGTATGATTTTAGGATATAGGATAAAACACTAGAGTCCCAAGTTTCATTGGGATCCTATGAAGGACTCTGTTTTTAAGAGGTGCTTCATGACCACTCAGGGTTATGGGTGAGCTAAGGAGACTGGTTTCTAAACATGCCATCTCTGCTTCCACCAACAGCTGTTTTTTACATCATTATTTTCATCGGATTATCTCATAAATACTTTTTAGAGAAAGAATTCATTCATGTAGAAATATGAACAATTTTGGAGTTGCTGTCTTTGATTTTTACATACATCTTTAGCAATTAATACCCTATATATTGAGTACTAAATGTTTCATATCTCTCCATATGATATACAGAGTTGGTTGGTGTTATTAAGGGGAACAAACTATTCACATACCACATTACAGCTCACATTAATATTTTTAGTTGTGAATAGGCATATAATTTTCTTCATACTTAGGTGAATCCTATTTTACCTATAGGCAACTAAATAATTATTAAGTATTTTGATGGAAACAAGCTCTTAAATACAGTGACCATATCTTTAACATCTTTAAAATACTTTAATATCTTTAAAATATTTATTTTGGTAAAATACCTCACAAGGACATCATTATCTCAATTTTAATTGAAAATCACATTTGCTCTGGAAAAGTTTTTCTTGAAGTCTTAATTTTAATCTCTTTCTTTTCTATTATGGAAATTTAAATATGTCCCAATGAGCAGGAAATTTGTATGTACATCACAAAAAGTAGCATAATAAATACTTAATATTAACAATAATTACATACTGACAATATGAATGTCTTTTGAAAACATTGCCGGGTTTGTTTTACAAATGTAATGGAATCCCTCATACACATCAATAGACAGCAGCAGAATTCCCAGCAGGAATAGCTGAGAGCCAGATATAATGAAACAGTGGTATTAAAGCAGTTAAGGAGTTTGTAATTCTAAGCTAAAACTAGGTTTCCCATCATGGTGCATTTTAAGTCACTTTATATTTTTGGTATACAGCAAATTTCCTTCTAGCTAACATCTTTTGTCATCAGATTGCATGAAGTCAAAAGTTATAATTTTAAAGCAATCTGTGCTTTTTCATTGAACAAAAGGAGAAAGGTCTGTTTCTTTCCTACCTGACTCAAATATGATCATGTTGCTAAACAAATATTCTTAATATATACATTTTAATTTCATTGCTGTAATACAACCCCATTTATGTATGTCAATATTTTCAGACCAATTAAAGGGTCATTTTACATGATGAGTTAAGTTACATTCAATGCTTTTATTTTATTTTTGTTAATTGTTTATACATTCATTCATATGTGTATACATTGTTTGGGCCATCTCTGCCCCCTGCCCCCCCACCTCCCTTACTTCCAGGCAGAACCTGTTCTGCCCTTTTCTCCAATTTTGTTGAAAAGAAAACATAAGAGATAATAAGAAATACATAGCATTTTTGCTAGCTTGAGCTAAAGATAGCTATACAGAGAGATTCCTCTCATTGCTTTCATGCATATGTATATTACAACCTGAATTGGTTCATCTCTACCAGACCTCTTTACTACTTCCTAGTCACCTTCCATAGTGGCCTTTGCCAGTTTAAGATTATTATATTCACTCCTCTACAGTGGGCATATCAGACACTTTCAAGTTTTAAGTTTCCTTCCCTTTCCCTATTCTTCCTGTACCCATTCTTCCCTTGGTGTGTGGCCCATGTCCAATAATATTGTTTCATTTGTTTTAGGTCTATATTATTCATATACATTCAATGTTTTAATAAGACTGACAAAGGGTCTCAAACTGAACTGCCACTTTGTGAAAACTATAGTGACTCAGATACTATTTGCTGATGTGATGTTTATCATTAAGTGTAACCTTGCAGATTTAGCCATGGCCACCTCTGCTTGGGTGCTGAAAGTGTGAGTAATAGAATTTCTGTGTTTTGACTAGTTAAGACATTTATCATATCTACTATTTGAGGAGTTTCCCCAATTTTGCTTTTTATATACTTGGGTACTCTGTAGTCTCTATACTTACTAGTAACACTATCAGCAACTAACTAATGTGGCTTCTGCTTTATCACACAACCAGAGGTTGGGTGATATGTAGATAGTCCTGGGCTTCAATAGCAGTTCAACGATGTCATTGAGAGCCCAGTCTCCTTTTTGCTCTGCTAGTTTAAGGTAACATTTTCTTCTTACTTTCAAGAAAGGTACTGTACTTCCACATATTAGATACAAATCTGACATTTATTCAGGAAAGAAAGTCTGCTCAAGTGACTTCTTTGTAAATCTCATTGGCAAAGAAATTTGCTCATGACCATCCAAGCTATGGACTCAAGGACTGTACTTTCCAATATCTATAGAACAGTACAGAAGGGGATTGGAAAAAGTGTTACATGAACTAAAGCACAGTATTTGCTTATTAAGAACTTCTATTATTTTATCCTCAGGGCAAAATATGAACATTCTCATTGTCTTCTTTCATTTTCCACCCATGCTTTAAAAACACATGGTCATCACAGCAAGGTACCCACAGGTGTTCTCATTTTGCTCTTCATTTTTACAGGGTCCAGTTATGATGATACAATTAGGTACTGGAAATTGTTCATTGCCTAGTCAGCATTCATTTCTCTACAGTTTTGTATATTAGAACCTCATTTTTCTAATATCTTCCCAAGTACAGGTGGCCATATGTTCTAGGGAAAACTGAAACTCACTACAGTTTTAGGCAAGACCTGATTATTTTAAGAGTAATCTTGACCCAGTTTGATTCTAGAACCAGCATTTGAGCCCATTTTGACTTAAAGTCTAATAAGAAATCTTCTGGAGACTAAGAAAGTATTTTTTTGCTTCCATGAGATATCTATAGCAAGAGACAGCTTCTCTTTGCTCTTGGACATAGATGCCTGGACAGCTGTAGCCATCTTGACACTATGCATAGGATGATGTCACACTTAGAATCAGAGAAGAGTGGAATAGAACACACCTGAGTTTTTGATAACCTTGTTGAATCATTCTATCTTGGATCCTGCTCCATCTTGGGACTTTAATTCAAGTAAGACCATTCATTCCTTCTTATTTTAGTCACTAAAGGTCTGACTTTGAAGCTAAAAGCATCATAATTTTTATGAATTGTGCAAGATCTTTGTCATGCAAAGTTCTGAGAAATTTGGGTTTATGTTACTGCTGTTGTCTTTGCTGTTTGTATCTCGCGTTAATGGTGTTTCCCAGAGAGACATTATTGCAGAAATGTACTATGCATCAGCACATTTACAGCCAACTTATATCAAGAATGTGCTAAGAAATATCATTCTACTCCATATTCCTTCCAGCTCAGCATTGTGCCAACAAAGGGAAATAAGATACAGGTGCAATACTGATCAATTGGGAAACATGTCTAGGAAATTGGTAAAGAAGTAGAAATTCACCAGCAAAATTATACTGGAACAACTGAGAGATAAGTAATGTAAATGCATTAGAATTTACAAGGCCAGCAGGCTGTTAAAATGTTCTACAAAAGCATCCAGAGGGACCCTTGAAATTGAATTGGATGCTTCCCTAATTATGTAGTAAATAGAAGTAAACTATCTCCAAGTCAAAAGCCATTGTGTAAAAACAAACAGAAAAAGCTACACATTGAATTATTAGGCTCTCACAGTTACTAAACTAGAATTGAGATGGCATGTAAGAATTGAAAAGTCTAATCACAGTTTTAATTTTTCTCAAAAAATGTGCCTGTTCTTGACTGAGAAAGAAATCAGGAAAAGAATTCCATTCACATTAGACTCAAAAACCAACCAACCAAACAAACAAACAAAACACTCTGTGTAAACTTAGCCAAGAAGGTGAGAGGCCGCTACAATGCAAACTATAAACTTTGAAAGAAATTGAAGAAGGCACCAGAAAATGGAAAGACCTCTGATGTTCATGGATCGTCAGAACTAATATTGTGAAAATGGCTATACTACCAAAAGCAATATACAGATTCAATGCAATGGTTATCAAAATCCCAATGCCATTCTGTGCAGAACTAGAAAAAAATTAATTCTAAATTCCATATAGAATCATAAAAAACTCTGAATAGAAAAAGTAATCCTGAGCAAAAAAAGCAATGCTAAAGGGATCACAATACCGGATTTCAAATTATACTACAGAACCACAGTAACAAAAACAGCATGGTACAGGTGCAGAAACAAACATGAAGACCAATAAAACAGAATAAAAGATCCAGAGATAAAAAACACACAGCAATAATCATCTGATCTTTGAAAAAGGGGTCAGCCTCTTCAATTAATGGTGCTGTTGGAACTGATTAGCTTCATGCAAAAG
Organism: Castor canadensis; assembly: GCF_047511655.1. Taxonomy (NCBI): domain Eukaryota; kingdom Metazoa; phylum Chordata; class Mammalia; order Rodentia; family Castoridae; genus Castor; species Castor canadensis. The sequence continues at coordinate 115,976,149 of NC_133405.1, forward strand.
ATTGAAACTAGATCCTTACCTCTTTTGTTATATAAAAATCAATTCCAAGTGGATCATAGTTCTTTGTGTGAGACCTAAAACTTTGAAAACACTACAGAAAATAATAAGGAAAACTCTGGAAGATACTGGCATAGGTAATTACTTTCCACATATGACTCCAACTGCCCAGGAAATAAGACTTGACAAATTACAATTGCATCAAATTAAACAGCTTCTACACATCAAAAGAAACAATTACCAGAATGAAGAGACAACCCACAGAATGGGAGAAAATTTTTGCCAGCTATTCAGCAGATAAAGGATTCATATCAAGAATACATAAACAGCTTAAAAATTAAAACAGCAAAAGAACAAATAATCTAATTAACAAATAGGCAAACAAATTGAAGAGACAATTCTCAAAAGAAGAAATACATGAAAGCAATAGTAGAAATTTTTTTGTATAGCTATCCTTAACTCAACTTGTCTTTCTTATTATGCATATGTCTTTTCTTCAACAAAATCAGTGATAAGGGCAGAAAGGGACCTGCCTGAAACTGAGGGGGGAAGAGGGGGGAAGGGTGGGGGAGGAGGGCAGGGTGCAGAAATAACCCAGTGTATGCACATGTGAATAAATGAACAAAAAAATAAACAAATAAAAAAAGAAATAAAAATGGATAATAAATACATGAAGAAATGTTCAGCATCCTTAGCTATAAAGGAAATGTAGGTCAAAACTAATCACACGCCAGTCAGATTGGCAATCATCAAGAAAACAAAACAACAAATTCTGGTGAGGATATGGAGGAAAGGAGCTCTCATACCAGAATGTAAGCTGGTGTAACTACTATGGAAATCAGTATAGAAGTTCCTCAAAAAACTGAAAGTAGATCTACTTTTTGACTAAGCCATACCACTCTTGGGCATATATCTGATTGAGTGTCAGTTAATGTACAAGACAGTCAACATACAAGAGAGACACATGCATACCCATGTTTATTACAGATCTCTCTCTCTATGTATATATATTATACATACATACCATAGAATATTAGTCATGAAGAAAAATGAAATTATATCATCTTCAGGAAAATGGATGGAACTGGAGACCATAATGTTGAACAAGATTATCCAAGCCAAAAAGCCAAATACTGCATGTTGTAATTCATTTGTAGAACCTAGACATAAAATGGTGATGAAGATGATAGTACACAAATGTAAAGAGGGGCTGTCCAAAGGGGCTCAGTGGAAAGCAAAGGATGCTGAGGGGTAGAAACATACCCTTGTATCAATGTGCACACACACTTATATGTGTGAATACATATATATATATATATATAGAGAGAGAGAGAGAGAGAGAGAGAGAGACAGAGACAGAGACAGAGACAGAGACAGAGACAGAATAATAAAACCAAACACCATTTGCAAAGGGATAGGGAGTAATGAAGGGAATGAACTTGTTCAAAGTACACTGTATGCATGTATGGAATTATCACAATGAAACACCCTTGTATTACTAATGTATGCTAATCCAAAAATAAGATAAAAATTAAAACTTGGCCGTTCTTTTGGGATTGAATATTCAGTGCTAAAACTAAAGGGGACAGAAGATGTAACATGGAGAACTAAACACACACACACACACACACACACACACACACACATTATCCTGGTAATAAGGTAAAAGTATAAATGATACCTGAATATAGAGTACTACAGAACTTCCTTTACAAAATTAAATTAGATTGTGTTCTAAGACACCTATTTGCTTAGTGTTAAATACAATAGTAGTCATGGAGTAAAAGCAAATGGTAAGGGGAAAATGGAAAACGAGACACATTAAATACTAAGTTTTAAAAGCTTTCAATGTAAGAAAATATATCATTGATAACTCAAATGCAAATGCATTGATAAAACCCTGGAAAATTCAATTGCTATCTCTTACCTCACAAATAAATATAGTTCCAAGAATATTGAATTGTTAAAGATTGTCTTTCTTTGGTTTAACATATCAGAATCATGGCATTTGGTAAGTAAATGGTATGGAAAAATTTAAAAAAAGGTATTCAAAAGTATTTAAAATACAAGATATAGTGCTCACTTGTGATTAATTTTAGGGACATTTTCTAGAAACAGTTACAGTAAAAGGTAAACCTTAGTTTGAATTTTCACACTTTTTTGATCACTTAAAGGGAATAATGTGAAATATATACATGCATAAGGCAGAAATGTTAATATAAATTTTCCTTATTATCAAAACTTTCTCAGATTATGCAATTCTCGAGTAAAATATTATTGGGACTCTAATAATAGGGAACATATGTTTCTACACATTTCTGGAAGATAAGTTTTCAGAAAGCTTAATCAAAACAGTGACACACAGAGTGCTGGGAAACTGCAGGAACTTAAATATACAAAATGACTCATCTCTTTCATATCCAAATGCCTGTCAGGTTTCAAGGTTAAAATTGTATTTATGTTTTTGGTTTTTTTCCTCCTCATAATTGGTAAGGTTATATCTATGAATATTATACCACCTAGTTTTGAAATTCAAAATAGGTTAAAAGGCAATGTATCATCAGCTTAAAATGGGATGTTAAAAGCTTTATAGTTAAATTAGGCTATGAAAAATGGGTAAAGGTTGTATATGGAAAAAAAGCTTTTGTGATAAAGATAATTGAAATCACAGAGAGGAAGGTATAACCTGAAATGATTTAGAAAATTCATCATGAAAGTGTGTCATTATATTAATTTAGAGAGAAAATCACTTTTTTATTTACTCTTCTTTAATGAATTCATCTCCATCCATTCAGACAGGCTAGGGACCAGTGAAACATTAATGATGAACATGTCAAAAGTTGGACTATAACCTTGTCACATTCACCATAAGACTTAGCAGCTCTGTACAATTTTCTTGATGTGCTCGAAATCCTCTATGAAAGGATTCTTTTAAAAGCCATTTCATTAAAAGATAAAAGGAAAGTTATTTAGGAGAGCTCCTTTTTAGTCATTCTCTGAAAAAAAATTGATGAGAAAAGTGATGCATATTCATGGTGGAGAATTTGGAATATGAAGAAAAGTGTGAAGAAGAAAATAGAAACTATCCACAATTCCACTTTCCTAAAGAAATGGGCATTAATCTTTTGGTTTATCTTCTTTCATTCTTTTTGAAATTTTATTTTATCATTTTTACATTTACTTTGATGTGTATACATTATTTGGGCCATCTCTCCCCTGCCTCTAGGCAGAACCTGTTCTACCCTCTTGTTCTCTGATTTTGTTGAAGAAAAAACATAAAAGATAGTAAGAAAAGCATGGCATTTTTGCTAGTTCGAGATAAGGATAGCTATACAGGGAAATTCTTTGTGTTATTTCCATGCATATGTGTATTACAACACCAAATTGGTTCATCTCTACCAGACCTCTTCACTACTTCCTAGTCCTGTTCCCATAGTGGCCTCTTCCAGCTTAAGATTACAAAATTATTATTAAAGTTTAAACAATATAAATTATGTGCTCTTTTCTTGACTCAACATTAAATCATAAGGACCTCCCCAGAAGATTTTGTCTACATGACAATCCATTATATATATATTTCACAATTTATTTATCTAACTTCTTTGCAGCATTTAAATTCCTTCTCAACCTCTCTTCTTGTCAGCATCGTTATTTGTAAGCTTGTACAGTTGGCGCCCCATTTCTGCAGGCTCCATATCCAAGAATTCAATCAAAAATATCCAGAAAAAATTGCATGTGTACTGAACATGTGCAGACTATTTTTACTTGCCATGGTTCCCTAACCAATACCATGTAGAAACTACATACATAGCATTTATATTTTATTAGGTATTTGTAAGTAATATAGGATGATTTATAATACAGAGGAGGGTGTGCATAGATAATTATGTACATACTATACCATTTTATGTAAGAGATTGATCATCACAAATTTCATTATCTGTAGTGAGTTTCTAGAATAACTTCCCCATGACTACTGTGGGCTAACTATATATGGTCTTTTGTCCAACTGATGTCCTGCATAAAGTAAATTTTTTTTCAGTACTGGGGTTTGAACTCAGGGCCTTCACCTTGAGCCATTCCACTAGCCTTTTTTTTGTGATGGATTTTTTTTTTAAGATAAGGTCTTGTGAACTATTTGCCTGGGGCTGGCTTCACACCATGATCCTTTTGATCTCTGCCTCCTGAGTAGCTCGGATTACATAGTGCCCGGCTATTTCAGAAAGTGAAATTCCTGTGTCAGAGGGAAAGGGTTTTTCCACATTCAGAAAGGTGAGTAAATGACTTTCATAAGTTAAGTCCACACATGAATTTTCCATAATATCATGGAAAGAACATAGATCAAATATAAAATTTCCATATTCAGTGCAAAAAAAGCAAGAAATAAGAAACAATGACACATGAAAAGGCGCATGAATTGAAAGCAAAAAATATGGTAGATTGGCTGTGTGACTCAATGGTAGAGCACCTGTCTAGTGAGCACAAAGCCCTGAGTTCAAACACCAGTTTTAAAAAAATTGTTAAACTTCTTTCACATATCACTCACCACAATTAAAAATAACTAGAATTTCCAGTAATAGGACAAAGATTGTCAGACAGGATAAAAATTCAAATCAAACTGAATGGGTGTATAAGAAGAACTTCTAAATTAAAAGTACACAGTATGGTATATAAATATTTATATACAACAAATATAAACAAAATTAAGTTGGTTTAACTATACTAACTCCCTAAAAATCAATGAACCAACAAGGAAATGGGCAGCTGAACTAAACAGAACTTTTTCTAAGGAAGAAATCCAAATGGTCAAAAAACACATGAAAAAAATGCTTACCATCCCTGGCCATAAAGGAAATGCAAATCAAAACTACGCCCCTGTTAGAATGGCTATTGGGGGGAGGTGGCACAAGCAATGTATACCCATGTAAGTAAATGTAGAAATGATAAAATAAAAGAAGAAAACAAACCCCAGTGCCACACACACACACACACACACACACACACACACACACGTACACACAGAGAAATATCTATGACTATTTCATTAACACATCTGTTACTTGTATTATTTTATTTTTTCCCACTATTTTTGGAATAGTATGTCTTCTTAAATTAGATGGCAAGGTTTTTACTTTTCTTTTTCCTTTTTCTAATATAATCATTTAGGGCTGTATATTTTACTTTTTCCATGTAATATTTTACATTTTCATGTACATTTTAAGTATAAATGTTTACCCATTTTCCTGATGATTTCCTTTTTTGTGTGTGGTACTGGAGTTTCAAATTCAGGGCCTTTGTGCTTGCTAGACAAGCTTTCTACCACTTGAGCCACCACACCTTCAACCCTATTTCCTCTTTATGATAGTCATTAGTGCTAATTACTGACATATCCAGTTTTTTTTCTAGTTATGTCCTCATCCTCTTGAAGTCAACTGTGGCAATGGATGAACTTTAGTCAACAGAATATAAACAGAAGTGATCATTGGGGCTGAAAACTTTAAGAGTCATATTCCCTTCCCTCTCCACTGCAACTTGTATCATGCAAGAAGGTGGGATCTTCTTCAGTGTGGATGCCAGGAGGAGGAAAATGTGAGATGGAGCTCCAACTGACCTACTTTGGAAATGTACCATGCATGGGAAATAAACCTTCCAGTATTTTCTTTTAAGAAAAAAAAGTAAGTATTAATAGAGATTAGAGAGGGCCATTTCACCTAAAATTTGCACCAAATACATGCATGTGTGTGTGTATGTTTGTGTTTTGTGTGTTTGTATGTAATGAAATAATCTAATTACACACTTAAGGACATAATAGATGTCAAAACATATAATAATTAATATTTTGACATAATGTGAAGAGAAATATACAAATCAGTCACCTTAGTGGAAGGTTTTCAACACTTCTGCTGCATATTGATAATAAATCAGACCCTCAAAAGATAGGAAATCAGCAAAATATATGATTTCAGAAATACAGTCAACCCATTTGATCCTATGTACTGAACAAATTAAGAATATAAAACCTTCTAAAGTACACATGGAGGATTAATGAAAATTAATAACACATAATGAGAACTTATTTTAATTCTACAAATTTAAAATGATTGGTATCATTAAATACATTTACATGTTTTCAAATGTTACATCAAAATTATATATAAGCCTTCTTTGAAAAAAATCCAATTCCAAAAATAGGGTTAATTTACTTCCTGTGAAACAAGTAAATTACCATTCTGCAAATTTTAAGGTTTCTCAGTTTTTCATTGTGTAGTCATGGATAACTATTCTATTGCTTGTGATTTGGAAATTTTTTCCTGCTATAAACATTAATGTGCCAACCTTCTTGTTACATAAATATTTTAAGAGTCTAATTATTTTCCTGAGAATATATTCCCATAATTTGAATTGCTAGATCAAGGTTATATATTATTAGATCTAAGAGTCCCCATAAGTTTTACTAAACTAGTCTGCAAAGCAAAATTTATGCTGACCAGCAGTGTAGGAGGGAATACATTTTACCTAATATTTTTCATAAAACTATCAGGAAAAATGTACCTTATTTTAATTAGCATTTGTTTGATTAGAAACTACTTGTGATGTGGAATATTTCCATATGTTTTTAGCCATTTATTTATTCTTATTATTTAATTGTTCAGTCATGTTTTTCTCCTTTTAAAAATGAACTTAAAGAATTCTTACATTAGAAATTAAATTACATTAGTTGAAAGTATTTTACCTAATATTTTTATCTTCTAATTTTTGTCATTCAAAATATTTTCCTGATGGGAGGTATTCCATTTAATGTAAAATATAGAACTATTTGGAATTGTCACAATGAGTCCCCCTTGTACAAAAATATATCCTAATAAAAATTTGTTTAAAAAAATTTCCTTTTAGTGTAGTCAAAGTCATCTTTTCCAGAGCTGTCAAAATGGCCCAAGTGGTAGAGTTCCTGCTTAGCTGGTACAAGGCCTTAAGTTCAAACCTCATTACTGCAAAATATAAAAAATAGAAATAAAACTAGAATATCATCTTTTCATTTTTTAAGAATACTCCCTTTCCTTTATTTAAGAATACTCCCTTTCCCTTATAAGAGAAATTATTGGAAAATTCTTATAAATCTAGATGCATATTAACTAATAGCTTTCTTATGTGTCATTTTTAATGTAAGCTCTCTAAATTACCTGGTTTAACAATAATATGTATATATATTAAAAATTTTACATGTATATATTTAAACAATCCTCTACATATTGAAATGATTATATACATAATTACATATGCAGTATTTAAATGACTGTATTTTAACAAAATATAATTTTAACAAAAATTAAACACTAATGTGTTATATGGTAAAGTCAGTTTCTAGGACATCTGCCTCATCCCTTAACTTGTCTACTTATCTGAAGTTTGTGCTACATTGTTTTAATGACTATAATCTCCTACATTATTATTTTGTATGGCAAATCTTTCTGTATTACTTTAAAAATTTAAATGTGTTTTTAGTGTGTCTTTCAGATGAGCTTTAGAATAACTTTGTCAAGTGTAAGAAGAAAACTATGATTTGATTTTATTTGAATAAAGTTTGGTTAGAATTCCTTTGGAAAGATTTTATATCCTATACTTTCATTTTATCCTCCCATTAGGAATGTGTACATAACTCTATTTATTAAAGTCTTTACCAAACGGTCTGAGTCAAGGTTGGAATTTTCTTCATGTCTTAAACTTTACCAGTTAAGTAAGTGTTCAAATGTTTCTGCATGCATGAGTGTGTAGAGCAAGAGCAAATAATTTCTTATTTCAAATACAGTGCTTCCCTCCCTTTTCTGCTTTCTTCATCTGAATTAATATATTTCTGATCTCCATGCTCTGCCCACAGCCCCATCACTCATTCTTCTATTATTTTTCTTTTACTTTGCATTTACTTTTACACATTTCTTAACCTTTTTTTGTTTTCTTCAGAGAAATGTAGGCTTTAGATCCATGGTTGCATTTGGTTGTCCTTGCATTCTTTTCCCAGTGATGAATCCTTTTACCATCTCTACACTTCATCTCTAATATTTCTATGTATAGCTCCCAGATGTTAATTGTGATTGCGTCTGGTTCCCTTTTGAGGACATCAAGGTATTTTCTAAATTTTTTTTTTACCACTTTTAGTGGAAACATACTTCCTGAAATATGTTGATATTCTGAGCCTTGAAGAAAACCTTTTCTTTCTTGACAATGCAGAACAATTTTAATAGCTACTATTTAGAAAATTTAAATTTAGTCCCTTTCCTTAATTGGTCAAGACCCATTCAAAGTGAGTGAAGTTTTTTTACATCCTGTACTGCAGTCTTGGTCTAAAAATCTTATTTCCAAGCTAGGAAGAGAGAGAGAGAGAGATAGAGAGAGAGAGAGAAAGGGAAACTTGGAGAAGTTAAAATAGTCTCAACTCTTTGCTACAATGTGACCTTGAGAATTCACCACTTGAAAAATGTTTAATACTGTTTCTTTTGTCAAACCTGGATGGTGAGTGATATATTGTACAAATGGAAGTACATGTGTCACAGTGCCATATTGCAATGAATATGTTCCAAAATCCTTCACTAAGTAATATTTTGTCATTTGGAAAATGACATATATGAAAAGTAGTAATAGTAAAAATGAAATCTAAAAATAAAGATTCACTGTTTAACTAATATTTGACTTTCACAATGATTCAGGAACATAGTTAATTGCAGAGTCATTCCTAAACTAACAGGACATACAAAAGTTTTAAGTTTATTTTTTTCTGTTACAGTTAGTGTTTAGAAGTTCATCATTAAAGAATTGTTCAAACAATAATAGTGTGTTTAATTATGTTTTAAGAAATGAAGGAAACACAGTTTATGCTGAAATTTTGTCAAGCTTCTTGGTAAAACTACTATGGATGAATCCAGTCCATGTTGATCGTCAGTATCCTTCCCCTGAATTCTTAGTAGATTTAACTAGAAAACACATAAGTTTTCACACTGATAAGCAGGATCTTATTCTGAATTTTATGTGTTCGTAGCTCTTCCCTCAAAATAAATAGAATGAAAATTAAAAGGCTTCATACTACGGATAATGCCTTGAATATATTTATGGTGATTCCCCTGACCCCTTCTCCCAGTGCCTTAAATAACAATGAGACTCTAGCACATAATGCCAAAAGGTGAAGTTGACTTCCAAATTCATAGTTCAAGGTGGATTTTATGAGAATTCTATTATTGATTTCTGATTTGGCATTTAATTTTATAATTATATACATAGGAGAAAATGTTATATAGTGATTGAAAAGAGAAGTGGCAATCATGGGTCTTCTTTTATTCTCTTCTTATATATTATAAAATGATAAAAATTGCTTCAAAATGAAAGTTTCATATAAATTAATTCATTTCCGGTATGCATTTATCTTAAAACTATGATAAAGCATATAAAATAGGAATTAAAAGATCAATTTTAATTAATTAAAAGATTCTAGGCCCAGCTTTCCTATGTAATAGAGGTGACTCTGCAAAGTATCAGATTTTTTTTGTATCCTGTTGACTTTACCAGAAGTTGACATTTAAAGTAATATGCTTGATGCTGACTTTACTGTAATGGAAAACACAAACGTAGGCACTTATATTATGTGACTATACTTTTTGGTCCACTAGTTGATGCAGGTACATTTGTATTACTTTAAAAATCATGGTCAAATAAAAACGGAAAATTCATATATATATACATATATGTGTGTGTGTGTGTGTGTGTGTGTGTGTGTGTGTGTGTATGTGATATTTTTTCTCTAGAGAATTCATGCTCCCTGAGAATATGTATATTCACTAAATTTAGTAAACAGTGACATAGAACAATTCTATTTAAAAGGTCTGAAGAGCAGAGGCAGTTCACAAACTGTTTTCATTGTTTTATAATGAAGTTGAGAGTAAGCATTTAGTAATTTTATATCAATTTGATGATATCTGTTGAATGAAGCAATAAAAATCTTGGCTTGCAATTTTGTATACCTTTGTTTTCTAAAAATGATTATTTCTTGTGATTAATTTTTATGGTACCTTATTAAAGTATTTGTCCTTGAGGGATTAGACTTTAAAACAAAGCAAAACAAAATAAAACCTAATAATTCACTTCAGATACTGTGAGAATCATTAGTATATTTTATTGCTGTTGCTACTACACATTCAAAAGCTATATCGGTTGTTCCCTATCTCATTAAAATTTAAGCTTGGCCATTATCAAGACTACTTTTTTTTGTGATACTGGGATTTGAACTCAGGGCTTTGTGCTTGTTAGGCAGGTACTCTATCACTTGAGCTATGCCTCCAGTCTTAAGATTGATTTCTTAACTCTCAGTTTCACTATCACAATTTTGTGATTAATCTACTAAAGAACAGCTACTAAACAGTTCCACGCCTATTTTCTTTTAATGATGCATATATTGAATAAGTTGTTCAAATTACCTCCACCAAATCAAACACAGATATATACATCCATACAAATATTTATATGCATATTATTTTGATATCAATTCTTAAAATTCCCAAGTATCACTCATGGTTATATAAAAGTTTAATATTAAGATGTATTAAAAACCATTAACCTCATTTTTTTCAGTATTTGAATTAAATTTCCTGCTAACTATGAATGATTTCTACACATTTCTTTTCTTTAATTCCCAAGGCCAATTAAAATTATGTTATGGCATAAAAATTTTAAAAGGATATGAAAATGGATATATAATGTAACATGACAACTAGGGAACCCTTTTATCTCTCTCCAAAAAATTAAATACCACCACCACCACCTCACTTGTAAAGCCATTATTGAACTATCTTTGGTCAATCCTAGCTAAGATTGTTGGCCTTTCTGGCCAACATCACATTCTCATTAGTTAAAACATTTAATATACTGAATACTGGCCCTTTATAACATGTTGCAAAGCTGATCAAACTTAGAAGGATTATTTGAAAGAACTTTAGACTGACACAGTGTCATTTCTAAATGTCAGGGACCTCAGGCTCAGCTCATAAAAATGAAACTCATGCTCAAAGACAGCAGTGACCTTCTGAGATAAATCTCTTTTTAAGTCTTATGAGTCATGGGAAGTGTAGTCTCAATCCTAGTAAAATGACCTCTAAAAGAAGCAACTATTTTAAGGTCATGTGCACATTCCTATAAGCAGATGATTCTGAAGGGCTTAACAGCTGTCCAGTCACAGCTTTACTCTTGTGCTAGCTCTCCCCTAAAAAACATATCCTCCAAACATCTGTCTCAAAAATGCATGTGATGTATTAAGGGAAGATTTTCAAACTAAAGTTGTGTCAATAGTTCTTGTCCTTCCTTCTTTTCCAATAATCTCTGTATCTTTTAGATATATATAGTCTAGTGAAAAAGGAGATGCAGTATTTGAGGTCAAACTATCATGAAGAGATTAAAAAAATATTTGCCTTGCCTGAATCTATGAATGAAGCTGTTTGTTTGTGCTTCCTCAAGTTTTAAAAGCTAATATTCAAAGATGATTTTTTGTCTGAATAATGTAATCTGTGTTGATTTAATTTTACGTAAAAGGTCAGAGTACTGTAGGAAATTTATGCATTCCAAATATTTTGAAATAAAACTATATTGAAGATTTTGCAGGAGGGATTTTATCACCATTTTTCTGTATATGTATGAATTTGTGTGCATGTGTGTGTGTGTGTGTGTGTGTGTGTGTGTGTGTGTGTGTTTGTGAAAGAGGAAGATAAAGAGAGAGAGACTTTGGAGTATCAAGCATTATGGAAAGAAATAGAGAATTCAAGATGGGTGACTTATTGGAGGAAATAAAGTAATTTAGGTTGGATAATCAAATTACAAGAAGGCTAAGAAGTCAGTCTATGTTCTGCTTGTCTAGTTCTGCACCAGGCAAAAGGAGGGCATTATGGGATTATGGTGGACAGGATCTCTGGATTGGTATAGTTAACATCTACTTCAGAGAGTAGTGTGAGAGGACACTGGTAGGTGATTTTAATAAGAAGCCTGTGATCCAGAGGGAGAACCTGGTCAATTATTATTCATAATGACCCTATAATGCAGTGCTAGATTATGCCAGGATTCACAAACTACCACACAAGTTAAAGCCAATATTTATGATGTTTCTCCTAGCTTCAAATTACTCTGGTGCTTTTCGGAAAGATTTGTTGAGTGTCCACTTTATGGACATCCCTATTACTTAGTGCTGTGGGGACAGTGGATAGAATAGAGGATATGATCTATAAAATGCCTATGACTTGGTTATGGGACTGAAATGAACAATATTTCTGGACAACCATCACTGATAGGAAATGTGTGTGTTGTGAACTTAGTCCTCCTCTTCTAGATGTCAATTATTTTAAGAAATAGACTATGTGTGGTGTATTTCCTTACTAAAAAGAATTCTTGATTTTTATCCCGCAAGATCCTCAGAAACAATGTTTTAAAAAAGATATATTCCATCACGAAGTAACCTATATGGCACTAACTGTCCAATAGAACATTCTCTGATTATGGACATTTTCTGTACATTTACTGTTCAATGTGGAAGCCACTATCACATGTAGCTGTTAAATACCAGAAGTGTGCATACTGTGACTGAAAAGCTAAACTTAGAATATTTTTCAATTTTGATTGCTTTAACTTCCAATTCAACAAGACATTTTCAAAAGGTATTATGCATTTAGTATATTTTCAAAATTATAAAGTTGAATACATGTAACACAATACTTATAGCATGTTTCTAGTATTCTCTATTTAAAAATAGCATAATTGGTTTTGATTGTCATAATACAGGCATTATAATGAATTAAGGAACCTAGGGAAAATTTGTCAAACAATAAGTAAAAGTAATTCTAAAAGTAAATTTATTATAAGCAAATTTTACAGGGGATGTTATAGAGAGCTATTGATCAGATATGATTCAAAGAAGGCCCATAAAGTGATTTAATTCAGAAAATATTACAAAATAGCTATTTTTATATTTTATAAAATATCCATGAACTGAGGAATAAGTAGTTCTGTTTCATTATTATTGACTTAATTTTTCACCTAAATATTTAACTTTTAAATCAAGCAGTTAAGACATAAGGTTATCTATATCAAAGGGGATAATTTCAATATAACACATATAAGCTTTTTATTATAAAACAAACATCCTTCTTCCTGACATTCAAACTTTATCTTATTTCAAACAAAAGCTGCAAAACAAATACGTAAACAAGCATTATTTCTTGGAGTTGCAAGAACCTCTACTTAAATATTTCTGAAAACGAATGTAAGGAATCAATATGTAAATGGAAATGAGTCTGGAGGCTTATAACTATTTTATCAGACAAGCTGTTCTGTGGCCTTATAAAGTGAAATCTCTTTTTAATCATTCTGTGTTTAATTAAGAGGTAAATAATCATATTCTAAGGAAGTCTGCCTCTCCTACTCTACTTAACTTCTTTAAAGGAGATTTCACGTAGCATCCTTGCAATTCTCCATTTGATCAATCAGGTTGTGAAACTTCCTTTTGTATGGAGCATTATATTGTCATTCTTAGTGCAGTTAAATTAGGTTTTATGGTTTAAAATTGCCCTATTAACTTGGTGCTTCCTGCTTTTTCATTAACTCAAAATTATTTGATATCATGATAAGCTTCCCTGAAATGAAACTTCCCTTCTGGAATAAGTCAATCTATCACAGCAGATGCTTACTGCAGAGCTTGGTTTTTAACATTACACTGCTTTAATGTGCTTTTCTATGAATTGATGCTTTGGATGAGGCTATACAACACTAGCATTTATAACCATATGCTGTGTTTTAGACCAAGTCATTTTCTTCCCACCCTACTGTAAAACTGAGAAGCAAACCATTTTCTAATTCCAAATTATTCTCCTTTCCAGGAAGAATATCTAAAGTTCTCAGATATTCCTGATGAAATTACCCTGATTCCACACTAGGGCAGTGGTTCTAAACTGGAGCTCCATCACCTAATTTAGAACTTCTCATAGAGGAGTTCTGGCATGAGAAATTTTAAAGGCTCAGCAGGTAATAATTATAACATGCAACCAAGGTTTGAACCTGTTTCCCTAATGCATTAGTTCTTGTATTTTTGCAAAGGGCACCTTCCAGTCAATTTAAAGTTTCCGATTGTGCACGTCAGAAGTAGTCCCTGAGAATCTATGTTTCTTATAAGTTCTTAGACTGCTGATGCTTCTGATCCAGGAACCATACTTGGAGAACCACAGTCTCCGGGTTCTGAGATTTGAATAAGTCTCTTTAACTCTGTTTGCATAATAATGCAAATTACTGCAGAGCATCTTTGTCACTGAATACTATGCCATTCCTGCTCCTCCACTATTGATTCATCAAACAGAAAGATGAAAGATGAGGGAGCTGAAGGAATAAGAAATGATCAGATTGATCCTCCTGGCCCCTTGGTGGCTCCAATAATAATTATTAGTTGATTATTCAGAGTTGCATTTTAATGCAGTTTTTTAACACCTGGAAATTTCAGAAGAGTTCTGCCAAGTCAATTTTATACCAAGGAACTCAACCACATTGGAAAAGCTACTTCCATTCCCCCCTCTCCTTTTTTTTCAGCAGTGGGGTCTGAACTCAGGGTCTCATGCTTGCTAGACAGGTGCTCTTACTGCTTGATCCACTCCACCAGCCCTTTTTTCATGTTGGGTATTTTTAAGATAGGGTGTTGTGAACTGTTTGCCTGGGGCTGGCTTTGAACTGCCATCCTCCTGATCTCTGCCTCCTGAGTAACTAGGACTATAAGCGTGAGCCACTGTGCCCCACCATTCCCTTTTCTTGAAAGAAGAATTTTGTCAGGTGGGAGTCCTCATTTATTTATCCAACAAGTTGGGTTCTTACCATGTTCCAAGGCAAATAAATTAGAGCAAAAGAGGCAAGACCCTTACTTTTATAGAACTTACATTAAAATCTGAGTAGAGGGATAATAACAGACCAACTAAATAAACAAGAGAATTTTAGCTAGTGAAAAATGCTCTGGAGAATAAAAGAGCAGGTAAAGGTGTAGAAATTGGCTGACTAAGGTGTTGTTGACCTACTTGAGGTAAGGTGGTAGGGATGACTTCATAGCAGTGTGACATTTGAGCTGAAACTCGGATATCAAGGAATCAGACATTACTATCAGGATACAGAGATTTCCAGTCAGAAGGAACAGTGAGGGCAAAGGTCCAGAGTCTAGGCTAAGTGACTTTATTTTAAGGAACAGAAGGAAAGGCTATGTGGCCAGAGTGAGGAGGAAATTGATGGCATTTAAGAGTACAGTAATTGTGTTGGGGATTCATAGGTAATTGTTAAGAGATTTATTCCATAGTGATAGAGAAGATATAAGAAGGTTTTAAGTAGTAATAGGATCCTTGTTTTTTTTTTTCTTATTGTTATCATTCAGTTGTTGTGTTGACCAAAGAAGCAAAGTTAGAATAGAAGAAAGGTGACCTAATTGATGACAAACAATTTTCTTGGGTAACAGTTGATGGAGGCTTGGGCTGGAAGAAGAACAGCAGAGATAGTGAGGTAAAGCTCACAGGAAATGATGATAGAGAAGCCATGGGATGCAGAGATAGAGAGAAATGGAAAATGACTCTTAAGCGTTTGATTTGAATAACAGCATGTGTGTTGCTAATATTAATTGAAACGGGGAAGAATGGAGGGTGAGACATTTGTGGGGTTTTGAATGTTAGGAATTGAGAAACTTGCCAGATTTTCAGGAGTTTTCTAACTGACGTTTGGATATATGAGTCTTTGTTCAGCAGTTTGAGTGCAAAATAAAAATTCACTTGTTATGATATGTAGGTAGTATGAGGCACAGTGATTCATATGAGAAGCACTCAGTCTTATGGAGAGTCATTCCAAACCTTTTACCTGAAAAAGAGGTGTAACAGAAAACCTTATAAGCAACTGATTATAAGAAAAGAGCTGACCCAGTAACATGAGTAGAAATGGTTTCCTGAGGGAAAATGAATAGATACACTGATTAAAAGCAAACTACTTGACTCATTCATAAAGGGTAAATTGAAAGGTAGAAACCATACCATTACCAGTAGCTATTAAGGTATCTCTACACCTGTATAGAAAAGGTTTCCTGAAACTTTTCTGCTTAGTCTCCTTCTATACCTATCTTTTAGGCAAGCAATAGAACTTCTCCGCAGGGACATGTTTATGTCTTTAAACTTTTCTTTGGGAGAGAAACTTTAGAATTCTTTCTCTTCCTGGGAGTTCCTCTTTCAGAAGAAGCAGACATCTTGTATCTGTTTTCCTTTCAAAGTTTTGTATGAACCCTATTTGCATCTAGACTTGGACTCCTTCACTAGCTAACAACTTTCTTAAATATAAGAAAGTTATGTGCAGTCAGCACTGTTAAAAGTTGGAAGAGATTACTCCATGTCCCTGTTGCATTTGCATCATTTGAGTATCTAAGTCATATGATTGGAATTTAAGATTATTTAATTGATATAAAACAGGGCATTGACTCAAATGACCAAATTTTCCTTGAATTTTACTCTTAGGATTATCTGTCTATCTATCTATCTATCTATCTATCTATCTATCTATCTATCTATCTCTATCTATCTATCTATCCATCTGTAGAAGAGAGGGGATATAAATATAAATAAACATAGATATATTAGATACCAGCTACAGGTTTTCTATGAAATGCCACCTATTTTAATTAATATCTCCTTGATATAGTTATAACATTACAGTACATATCTATTCAAGAAGCTATTTTGCTATATGTATGTTGATTTACTTTAAAATACTCCCCTGTGAGTTATCTGTGCATTAATTTTTATTTATAACTCCTAAAATGGTTAGATTTTTTTTGACAGTGCTGGGGTTCAAACTCAGGCCCTGGAGCTTGCTAGGCAAGTGCTCTACCACTTGAGCCACACCCCTTTCATTTGCTTTTCAGGTAGAGTATCACACTTTTGTCCACAGCCAGCCTTGAACCATGAATATTCTACATCTGCTTCCTCAAGTACCTGGAATTATAGATGTGTGACAACATGCCTGACTCAATGGTTAGAATTTTAAGCCACAAATTGCTTCGTAAGAAATTCAAACCTCATTATCAAAATCTACTCAGAGGTTTCATTAATTCAGGGGAGGGTTTTTTTTTTAAATAATTACTCATTTGTGAAATAAGTAGTATTCAAAACATACATGTTGCTAGATAGATTTCTGTGAGTTTTCCCATGAATGAGGCATAACTACTCATTAAGGCTAAGAGTCTAATACTTTTAGGTAAGTGTATTTTATCTAGTTTTTTTTAATTTAATTTAATTTTTTTTATTCATATGTGCATACAATGTTTGGGTCATTTCTCCCCTCTCCCCCCACCCCTCTCCCTCTCCTGCCCACCCCTTCGCTACCTGGCAGAAACTATTTTGTCCTTATCTCTAATTTTGTTGAAGAGAGAGTATAAGCAATAATAGGAAGGAACAAGGGTTTTTGCTAGTTGAGATAAGGATAGCTATACAGGGAGTTGACTCGCATTGATTTCCTGTGCATGTGTGTTACCTTCGAGCTTAATTCTTCTTGATCTAACCTTTTCTCTAGTTTCTGGTCCCCTTGTCTTATTGGCCTCTGTTGCTTTAAAGAATCTGCTTTAGTTTCTCTGCATTGAGGGCAACAAATGCTATCTAGTTTTTTAGGTGTCTTACCTATCCTCATACCTCCCTTGTGTGCTCTCACTTTATCGTGTGATCAAAGTCCCATCCCCTTGTTGTGTTTGCCCTTGATCTAATGTACGCATATGAGCGAGAACATACGATTTTTGGACTTTTGGGCCAGGCTGACCTCACTCAGAATGATGTTCTCCAGTTCCATCCATTTACCACAGAATGATAACATTTCATTCTTCTTCATGGCTGCATAAAATTCCATTGAGTATAAATACCACATTTTCTTGATCCATTCATCAGTAGTGGGGCATCTTGGCTGTTTCCATAACTTAGGTATTGTGAATAGTGCTGCAATAAACATGGGTGTGCAGGTGCCTTTGGAGTAACCTGTGTCACAGTCTTTTGGGTATATCCCCAAGAGAGGTATTGCTGGATCATATGGTAGATCAATGTTTAGCTTTTTAAGTAGCCTCCAATTTTTTTCCAGAGTGGTTGTACTAGTTTACATTCCCACCAGCAGTGTAAGAGGGTTCCTTTTTCCCCGCATCCTCACCAGCACCTGTTGTTAGTGGTGTTGCTAATGATGGCCATTCTAACAGGGGTGAGGTGGAATCTTAGTGTGGTTTTAATTTGCATTTTTTTAATTGCTGGAGATGGTGAGCATTTTTTCATGTGTTTTTTGGCCATTTGAATTTCTTCTTTTGAGAAAGTCTGTTTAGTTCACTTGCCCATTTCTTTATTGGTTCCTTAGTTTTGGGAGAATTTAGTTTTTTAAGTTCCCTGTATATTCTGGTTATCAGTCCATTGTCTGATGTGTAGCTGGCAAATATTTTCTCCCACTCTGTGGGTGTTCTCTTCAGTTTAGAGACCATTTCTTTTGTTGAGCAGAAGCTTTTTAGTTTTATGAAATCCCATTTATCTATGATATCTCTCAGTTGCTGTGCTGCTGGGGTTCCATTGAGAAAGTTCTTACCTATACCTATGAATTCCAGAGTATTTCCTACTCTTTCCTGTATCAACTTTAGAGTTTGTGGTCTGATATTAAGATCCTTGATCCATTTTGAGTTAATCTTGGTATAGGGTGATATACATGGATCTAGTTTCAGTGTTTTGCAGACTGCTAACCGTATTCCCAGCAGTTTTTGTTGAAGAAGCTGTCTTTTCTCCATCGTATATTTTTAGCACCTTTGTCAAAGACATGTTTGTTATAGTTGTGTGGCTTCATATCTGGGTCCTCTATTCTGTTCCACTGGTCTTCATGTCTGTTTTTGTGCCAGTACCATGCTGTTTTTATTGTTATTGCTTTGTTATATCGTTTGAAGTTGGGTATTGTGATGCCTCCAGCACTGTTCTTTAAACTGAGTATTGCCTTGGCTATTCATGGCCTCTTGTGTTTCCATATAAATTTAATGGTAGATTTTTCAATCTCTTTAATGAATGTCATTGGAATTTTGATGGGAATTGCATTAAACATGTAGATTACTTTTGTGAGTATAGACATTTTTACTATGTTGATTCTACCAATCCATGAGCATGGGAGATCTCTCCACTTTCTATAGTCTTCCTCAATCTCTTTCCTCAGAAGTTTACAGTTTTCCTTGTAGAGGTCATTCACATTTTTTGTTAGGTTTATACCTAGGTATTTGATTTTTTTTGTAAATGGAATTGTTTTCATATATTCTTTCTCAGTTTGCTCATTATTAGTGTATAGAAATGCTAATGATTTTTCTATGTTGATTTTATATCCTGCTACCTTGCTATAGCTATTGATGATGTCTAGAAGATTCTGAGTAGAGTTTTTTGGGTCTTTAAGGTATAGGATCATGTCGTCTGCAAATAGGGATATTTTGACAGTTTCTTTACCTATTTGTATTCCTTTTATTCCTTCTTCTTGCCTAATTGCTCTGGCTAGGAATTCCAGTACTATGTTGAATAGGAGTGGAGATAGTGGGCATCCTTGTCTGGTTCCTGATTTTAGAGGGAATGGTTTTAATTTTTCTCCGTTAAGTATAATGCTGGCTGTAGGTTTGTCATATATAGCTTTTATAATGTTGAGGAACTTTCCTTCTATTCTTAGTTTTCTTAGAGCTTTTATCATGAAATGGTGTTGGATCTTATCAAAGGCTTTTTCAGCATCTATTGAGATGATGAAGTAGCCTTTGTCTTTGTTTCTGTTAATGTGGTTTATTACGTTTATTGATTTTCGTATGTTGAACCATCCCTGCATTCCTGGGATGAAGCCTACTTGGTCATGGTGAATGATCTTTTTGATGTGTTTTTGAATTCGATTTGCCATTATTTTATTGAGGATTTTTGCATCAGTGTTCGTTAAGGAGATTGGCCTATAGTTCTCCTTTTTGGAGGTGTCTTTGCCTGGTTTTGGGATAAGTGTAATAGTGGCTTCATAAAATGTGTTTGGCAGTTTTCCTTCCCTTTCTATTTCGTGGAACAGTTTAAGGAGGGTTGGTGTCAATTCTTCTTTAAAGGTCTGATAGAATTCAGCAGAGAATCCATCAGGTCCTGAACTTTTCTTTTTGGGATGACTCTTGATTGCTGCTCCAATTTCATTTTGTGTTATAGATCTATTCAGTTTATTAGTATCTTCTTGTTTCAGTTTTGGATGATCATATGTATCTAGAAATCTGTCCATTTCTTTAAGATTTTCAAATTTATTTGAATATAGGTTCTCAAGGTAGTCTCTGATGATTTCTTAGACTTCTATGGTGTTTGTTGTTATCTCCCCTTTTGCATTCTTGATTCTACTAATTTGTGTTTTTTCTCTCTTCATTTTAGTCAGGTTTGCCAGGGGTCTGTCAATCTTGTTTATTTTTTCAAAGAACCAACTTTTTGTTTCATTAATTCTTTGTATGGTTTTTTGGATTTCTATTTCATTGATTTCAGCTCTTATTTTTATTATTTTTCTCCTTCTATTTGTTTTGGGATTTACTTGTTTTTGTTTTTCTAGGAGTTTGAGATGTATCATTAGGTCATTGATTTGGGATCTGTCAGTCTTTTTAATATATACACTCATGGCTATAAACTTTTCTCTCAGGACTGCCTTTACTGTGTCCCACAGGTTCCGGTAGGTTATGTTTTCATTTTCATTGACTTCCAGGAACTTTTTAATTTCCTTTTTTATTTCATCAATGACCCATTGTTCCTTAGGCATTGAGTTATTCAGTTTCCAGCTGTTTGCACGTTTTTTGTCTTTACTTTTGTTGTTGAGTTCTAGTTTTATTGCATTGTGATCAGAGAGAATGCATGGTATAATTTCTATTTTCTTATATTTGCTGAGGCTTGCTTTGTGCCCTAGGATATGATCTATTTTGGAGAAAGTTCCATGGTATCTAGTTCTAAACTCCATTTGGTCTGCCATGTATTTGATTTCATGGAAGATTCTGCCCTGATGTGACTATAAGACTGGCTGAGCTTTGTCATAATGAACCTCTCTTGGAAACAGACTTGTAGAAGTTCATATGGACTGAGAATGAGAACCTGAAGACTTAAGTTCAGTATCTAATTTTTTTTGCCTATTTGCTGCTAAATGTTGTTACATTTGACAGAATTTTGTCTATGAAATCTAAGACTTGTTTTAATTTTAGCATACCACCTGGTAGTAAGATTGTGGGGAAAAGGTTGCTATAGATTATCCACCTGTCTCAAACTGTAGAATCCTACTAAAGTTTGCTTTAAGAACCTGACAACTGCTAGATGGCCAAACTGGTTGTTTTTACAGAAGAGGCTTAAAATACATAAAGCATCTATTTGGAGAAATAATGTACTGTTTCTAAATTGTCTTTTGAACAGTATTTCTTTATAGTCAGCCTTTCAAAAGTAATGTCCCCTTCCTTCATTTTCAAGTACAGTTTAGAATGTCATTTATAACTTAGATGAGTTTACTCCAACTCTACAAACATGGAAAATAAATGCAAAAAGTATGACTTGAGAGCATCATTCATAATATGCAGATGTACTACACTGAAACTGAAGTTGTTCCTGTATTAAACTTATAATTATGCTTGTAAAAGCATACTGTTAATAATTATTACTTCTTTTCTTCATTTAAGTACACATGCACAGGCAAACATCAGCCCTGTCCCCATACTGCTAGCTAATCCATGGAATGGAAAGGCTAATTTCAACAGGACCCAACAGGTCTTCCTGAAACAGTAGCTTTACATTATATGTGTTTTAATGATGACAAGATTTTATGCTATTGAAAAAATATGCAAAGGTTCCAGTATGCAGACTCCAGCATTATGCTTCTCCTACCCATGCTTTACAATAAAATGTTTGTTAAAATGTTGAGAGTATACTTTAATTCCAACATTGCATTTTCTCACTCATTGATAAAATATTTATTGGGTGCCTCCTGAGAGTTGGAATAAATGTATCATTTTATTATGACTATTGTAATAAATATAATAATAAGTATGCAAACTGCAGTAATGTAATAAGTGCTATCATATCCTGTTTGAGAATTAAAATTAACAATATATTAAGTTTCTTATTAGTTTATTGAAATAACAAATGTTAATTGTTATTATATTACCAGGATTCCTACAATTGTTCTTTATTAATAGGTTGAGAGAGGGAGTAGGTGACAGGAAACTAAATTTAGTTATAAAGAGAATCACCAATAATGAGTTATGTGAAAATAGACTTGATTGAAGAAACAGATGATTTCCTACTAACTTTTTCAACCTGCTAGGATCTTGTACATTCTGGCTCAACTTAATATATAAATAAAATAAAATACAATGAAGATAGTCAGAGGGGAATGTGTAATTGGACACTGTGTGAGAGTAGTACTTCCTGTTTCACTCTTGTCAACATTGTGCCTTTGAATGGATAATAATGTTGCAATTTATCAGTGAAGGAAGTTATGCATATAAATGTCTTACATGCACTTGCATTCAATCTGTAAATACATGTGAAAGGAAACACTGTGAATTATGTAAAATGAAAAATGTGGGGTTGGTGAAGTGGCTCAAGTGGTAGAGCACTTGCCTAGCAAGTGTGAGGCCCAAGTTCAAACCCCAGTACTGCAAAAAAAAAAAAAAGTAAAAAATAAAATAAAATGAAAAACTTATGGAAATGCAAATTCAAATTCTATTGTTGTTTTGTCCCATGCTATTTGTTTGTATTAACCACACTGGCTCTTAATTACATCAGGTCACTCATAAGTTCCAGTATCTATGAGAAGTGCAGTAGACTAATCAAGGGTAAAACTACAGAATGTAGAATTACTGACCTGGAATTGTTGAGAGAGCACCAAAATGATAAGAGATAACCCACCTAAATCTCTCTCTCTCTCTCTCTCTCTCTCACTCTCTCTCTATCTCTCACACACACACACACATACACATGTATACACACACACATTAAAGGACATATTCAAATTTACAGTTAGTAGCAGAGTCCAGAGAAGAACCCTAATTCTATAGATCAAGATTTTATCTTGTTTTATAAGCTGATCAAGATTTCTAAATGGCTCCTAGTACTCTTAGTTGTTCTTTTTGGCCTGTAGCTCAGCTTCCTTGCATTTTAATGTTCGCCCCGTTCCGTCTCAAAAAAATCTTTTAGATTCATAAATTGGATGCATTTACTCCAATTGCATGTAGCTGGAAAATGAATGCAAAAGGCGTGACTAAAACATATCACTCATAATACACAGATGCATCACACTAAAAATAAAATTGCCCCTATATTAAACTTATAATTATGCTTGTAAAAGAAGAGGTTTTAAGATCTTATATTTAAATGGAAAAATTAAAGTGTTAAACCTTCCAGGCATATTTCTATCTTGTCATGGATAAAATCTTATATTAATGAAATAAAATCCTTGGTTGATGGGCTTCATATACCTACATGAATGATGAAACCTCTTACAATTTCTTTAAGTGGGGCGGTAAGGGGGTTGTGGAGGTAGATGGTGGGGACAATCAGACCAATGTACAATGTAAAGCTACTAGGAATTGGCATAATGAATCCCCCTGTACAATGAATATATGCTAGTAAAAATGAAAAAAATATAAGCTAATAAAGAGAAAAAATATTTTAAAAAGAAATGAAATCCTGCCAGGCATGGAGGTGCACACCTGTTATCCAGCTTCTTGGGAGATTGGATTCCGAGGATTGTGGTTTGAGGCTCGCTCTAGGCCAAACATTGAGATCTCATCCAAAAAATAACTAAAGCAAAAAAGAACTGGTGGAGTGGTTTAAGTGGCAGAGCATTTGTCTATTAAATGTGAGACCCTCAGTTGAAACCCAGAACCACAATAAAAAGAAGTAATACTCTAATAAGGTCACCAATCGGAACAAACCAACACCATCAGCATATTGATCTTTAAGTAAATAACAAAGAAAATGCTAAGTGCAGAAGTTCAAGACTCAGTGAGGATGGGTAGCTGGAAATAAAAGGAAAGGGTTACATATTTTCCAAAACCTTGAAATCATAGCACACGGTCGGTCAGTTTCTTCATCTGTTTACAAGGCTGTTCAATCATGATGTAGATAACCAGACCTGTTGAACATTTTACCAAAATTCTACTGGGAGGAAATGCAACTCTACTGAGCAAAAAATCCTGAGAACATTGAGTCAGTTTTAAAAGACAGCAGAACAGTAGCTTCACAAGATGAAAATATTTGAGAATCAGTGTGTCAAGAAAATAATTGTTCAATGCCACCTCCGAATTTTGACAAATTAATATGTAATTCACAGCATATCTATAAAGAGCATTAACTCTATATCACGTTCTGACTTTGGATGCTGTATATTGCTTTGAGTGAGGTAGGAGGCTTACAAGCTGCAGATATAGACAATAAAGAAGCAAACAAATAAGTCAGCAAACAACTCCAGATTTAGCTAACTGCTACAAAATAAATCACATATGAAGACATGAGAGAGATTGACTTTAGGATGTTTTGAACAGGATGGCTTCTTTGGAAAGGTAACATCTGAGCTTAGATGTAAGGTAAGGGATGAAAAAGGAGAACCTATGAGCTAGAGAAAGAGCTGTGGATTATAGTAGCATCATTAAGAGCCACAGTCCCAAGGTAGGAATAAGCTTGGTATCCTACCAGAAAGGGAACTGGCAGGAGATGCTCGAGATAAGAAAAGGAAGCAAAGGCCAGTTGGTGTATGGGCCAGCTGGGCATGATAAGGAATTTGTACTTGATTCCATGCAGTCAGTGAGCAGTTTCAAGTAGGAAAGTGGTTTTCTCAATTTACCTTCAAGAGCTGGATTTCTCTGCTGCTTTAAGAATGGATTAGAAAGACATCAGGTAGGAATCTTGGAGTAAGAGGGTATGGAAGATTTATGGATAGATATGGGGACAATTCTGAGATAACCAATAGAGATTGATGGATTTGTTACTAGAGGTGATAGAAAAGGAAAACCTAAGGATAGTACCAAGGTTGTTGATTTAAATACCCAGCTTTGATTTTATAAGATACGCATGACATCCATATATATAAGTCAAAAAGCTAAATAAAAAGTTTTTTGCAAAACAACCTATGTAGCCATTGCCAAAAGTCATATTTTTCTCCAAGACTTTTAGGCATCTTGATTTACCAGAGTTGTAACAATTTACATGTATTGTTAAATTTAGTTATAGGCAAGATGTGTGAATAAACCTTAATGATTTGAGATGATTTTTAGAAAGGATAATGGCATTAAGCACATATTTTATAGTTTGTAATAAGAACCATGTATATTTGAGACTTGAGCTTTAAATAAGGGGAATTAAAAGGACACTAAAAGGAAATAAACCTACACAAAAACAGAAAATGAGATGAAATGTTTTCTTAACAGCGCTAAGTATATTGCTGCAATTCATGGTGAATCCTAGTGGTAACTTTCTCAAAGAAAGCATATAAATTCACCAAAACATTAAAAAAGCAGTTTTATTTCTTATAAAGAAACAGAAAACCACCACGTATATGCTGGTAATAAAATGTTGATGCTAATTTGATATTGCTTTAGCAATATAAGAGGAAAATTCATCAAGAGTATTAGAATTATGGATCTCCACTTCACGTTAAACGGAGAACCGAGGAGGCCCCCGGGCCGCCAGTGGCCAGCGCCCATACGGCGTGTGAAGACATGGACCAGGTGAGCTTCGCAGTACCGCGGTAGCCCCACAGACAAGCCTGGGCCAGAGCAGCATAGCCCCCTGGACAGACTGACCTCCACCCGGGAAAAAAAGAGAAACTGAGTACTAAGCAATAAGAACAGTTAAGACACGCTGGAAAGAGGGTGGGGCGCCCTGAGCGCTGAAGATTGGGGGAAGGGAATCCTTCCCGGGACTGTAAAGAAACGAGCCGGGCAGGCCGGAGAGGCTCTGGCGGGAGCGGGGCGCGCCCAGCAACCAGGAGCGGGGACGCTTGTGAGAGGAGGGAAGACCCACTTCCCACGTGAACTGTAAATAAACACGCAGGCCTGACAACACGGGGCAGTGTCGCCTTTCCCAGTGCTTGGAAAGGGAAAAGCCTGTAGCAGAGGCCCCCCTCCCCCACACAGGAGAACTCTGAGCAAACAAAGCCTGTGGGACCAGGTGAGTGCTAAGCTCACCCCAGAGATCTGCATAAATAACGCCACCAGCTACAGGCTGAGAGCAGCAGGCAGGCAAGCCACAGTTGCAGATACCACTCTCAGAACTGCCTCCAGACGCTTTTTTTTTCTTTTTCTCCCTACCTTTGATGAGAGAACAACCGAATTACACCTGCAAGCCGAAAAACTTACTGAAACTGTATTGCATTTGAACTGGGGACACTTGGTGGGGCTATTTTTTTTTTTTCTTCTTCTGTGTGTGTGTGAGTGTAGTTTTGTTCTACTTTATGCATCCCCTTTGATGAGACAACTACAGAACAACATCTGAGGCACCAACTCCAGGACTGGAGATTGAGACGGACATCCAAATTATTAAGACTGAAATTGCATTGCATATAAACTTGGAAGTTTTTTGGTTTTTTTGGTTTTTTTGTTTTTTTTAATTTTCTATTTTCCATTTTATTTTAATTCATTTTTATAAATAGATATTACTTTCATATACTTATTTTTTATTTTTTTTATCTTTGATTTTCAATCCTCTCTCTGTCACTCTATTGTCTGTTCAGCTTACTGTCGATTAGTACACTAACACTCCCTGTTCATACCTTTGAAACTCTCTTGTCTGATACCTTGTTCTGCTTTCTCCCTCTTGTCTGTATATTTGTTTTCCCCTTTTCTTTAACTTCTTGCTTTCCATCTCAGCTCACTCTTCCATTCTCAATATTACCATTGTTATTATTACAAGCTAGAAAATACTTAATTACACACAGTACAGGGACAGTAACAACACCAAGGATAATGACAGGAAGACAGAAAAAACAAGGAAACCAGTTTCCCCACAGCAAAAAATTAGTACAGGAACCAGAGGGGAATGAAGAGAACAGAAACTCAGAGCCAGACTCCAACAAAATGAAGATAAACTATGCCAAAGGACCCAATGAAGCCTACAAGAATAATTTAAAAGAAGACATACTACAAGTACTCAATGAGAATTTTATAGAGATGATACTGGATAGGGTCAACCAAAATGTACAGGAGACACTCAAGAAATTCCAAGACAATAAAAATAGAGAATTTGAAAAAGCAAAAGAAGAAATAAAGGAAACCATAGAAGCACTGTATAAACACCAAAGTGAAAGAGAGAACACAATGAATAAATGGATAAATGAACTCAGGACAAAAATAGACAACAATAAAGAAGAAAACAGCCAGGATATGGAAAACCTCAGAAAAAAGAACGAAACAGAACTGCAAAACAAAACGGAAGGCCAATCCACCAGAATAGAACAAACAGAAGACAGAATCTCAGAACTTGAAGATGAAATGGTAATTAAAGGAAAAACCGAAGAACTACTAATTAAACAACTCAAGACCTGTGAAAAGAAAATGCAAGAACTCACCGACTCCATCAAAAGACCAAACTTGAGAATCATGGGCATCGAAGAAGGAGAAGAGGTGCAAGCGAAGGGAATGCGTAATATATTCAACAAAATAATAACGGAAAATTTCCCAAATCTAGAGAAAGATATTCCCATACAAATGCAAGAGGCCTCCAGGACACCAAACAGACCAGATCAAAATAGAACTACTCCACGACATATCATCATTAAAACAACAAGTTCA
The DNA here is from genome assembly GCF_047511655.1 of Castor canadensis. NCBI lineage: Eukaryota > Metazoa > Chordata > Mammalia > Rodentia > Castoridae > Castor > Castor canadensis. The sequence continues at coordinate 116,003,981 of NC_133405.1, forward strand.
GAAACTAAGGAAAGAATATTGAAGGCTACAAGAGAGAAAAAACAAGTAACATACAAAGGTAAACCCATCAAAATCACAGCAGACTTCTCAACAGAAACATTAAAAGCAAGAAGAGCGTGGGGTGAGATCTTCCGGGCACTGAATGAAAATAACTTCAACCCCAGGATACTCTACCCAGCAAAGCTATCATTCAAAATAGATGGAGCAATAAAAGTCTTCCATGATAAGCAGAAACTAAAACAATATGTGACCACAAAGCCACCATTACAAAAGATTCTGCAAGGGATCCTGCACACAGAAAGTGACACCCAACTTAACCATGAAAAGGCAGGCAGCACCAAACCACAGGATAAGAAAAAGCAAGACAGTAGAGAGTAACATCAAGTTAGGTACACACAATCAAACCTTCAAACAACTAAGATAACTAAATGGCAGGAATCACCACATACCTATCAGTACTAACACTTAATGTTAATGGACTTAATTCACCCATCAAAAGACACCGTTTGACAAAATGGATTAAAAAAGAAGATCCAACAATTTGTTGCTTACAGGAGACTCATCTCACCGACAGAAATAAGCATATGCTTAGGATGAAAGGCTGGAAGAAGATTTACCAAGCCAATGGCCCCCGAAAACAAGCAGGAGTAGCAATACTTATCTCTGACAAAGTAGACTTCAAACCTACATTGATCAAACGAGATAAAGAAGGACATTCCATACTAATAAAAGGGGAAATAGACCAAAAGGAAATAATAATCATCAATCTGTATGCACCCAATGTCAACGCACCCAATTTCATCAAACATACCCTGAAAGACCTAAAAGCATATATAAATGCCAACACAGTGGTTGTGGGAGACTTTAACACTCCATTATCATCAATAGATAGGTCATCCAAAGAAAAACTCAATAAAGAAATCCAAGATCTAAAATATGCAATAGATCAAGTGGACCTAGTAGATGTCTACAGAACATTTCATCCAACCTCTACACAATATACATTCTTCTCAGCAGCCCATGGAACCTTCTCCAAAATAGATCATATCCTAGGGCACAAAGCAAGCCTCAGCAAATATAAGAAAATAGAAATAATACCATGCATACTATCTGACCACAATGCAGTAAAAGTAGAACTCAACAACAAAAGTAAAGACAAAAAACATGCAAACAGCTGGAAACTAAATAACTCATTACTTAATGAAGAATGGATCATCGATGCAATAAAAGAGGAAATTAAAAAGTTCCTAGAAGTCAATGAAAATGAAAACACAACCTACCAGAACCTATGGGACACAGCTAAGGCAGTCTTGAGAGGAAAGTTTATAGCCATGAGTGCATATATTAAAAAGATGGAAAGATCCCAAATCAATGACCTAATGATACATCTCAAACTCCTAGAAAAACAAGAACAAGCAAATCCCAAAACAAATAGAAGGAGAGAAATAATAAAAATAAGAGCTGAAATCAACGAAATAGAAACCAAAAAAACCATACAAAGAATTAATGAAACAAAAAGTTGGTTCTTTGAAAAAATAAACAAGATCGATAGACCCCTGGCAAACCTGACTAAAATGAGGAGAGAAAAAACCCAAATTAGTAGAATCAGGAATGCAAAAGGGGAGATAACAACAAACACCATGGAAGTCCAGGAAATCATCAGAGACTACTTTGAGAACCTATATTCAAATAAATTTGAAAATCTAAAAGAAATGGACAGATTTCTAGATACATATGATCATCCAAAACTGAACCAAGAGGAAATTAATCCCCTGAATAGACCTATAACACAAAATGAAATTGAAGCAGCAATCAAGAGTCTCCCCAAAAAGAAAAGTCCAGGACCTGATGGATTCTTTCCTGAATTCTATCAGACCTTTAAAGAAGAACTGATACCAACCCTCCTTAAACTGTTCCATGAAATAGAAAGGGAAGGAAAACTGCCAAACACATTTTATGAAGCCACTATTACACTTATCCCAAAACTAGGCAAAGACACCTCCAAAAAGGAGAACTATAGGCCAATCTCCTTAATGAACATTGATGCAAAAATCCTCAACAAAATAATGGCAAATCGAATTCAGCAACACATCAAAAAGATTATTCACCACGACCAGGTAGGCTTCATCCCAGGGATGCAGGGGTGGTTCAACATACGAAAATCAATAAACGTAATAAACCACATTAACAGAAGCAAAGACAAAAACCACTTGATCATCTCAATAGATGCAGAAAAAGCCTTTGATAAGATCCAACATCATTTCATGATAAAAGCTCTAAGAAAACTAGGAATAGAAGGAAAGTTCCTCAACATTATAAAAGCTATATATGACAAACCTACAGCCAGCATTATACTTAACGGAGAAAAATTAAAACCATTCCCTCTAAAATCAGGAACCAGACAAGGATGCCCACTATCTCCACTCCTATTCAACATAGTACTGGAATTCCTAGCCAGAGCAATTAGGCAAGAAGAAGGAATAAAAGGAATACAAATAGGTAAAGAAACTGTCAAAATATCCCTATTTGCAGACGACATGATCCTATACCTTAAAGACCCAAAAAACTCTACTCAGAAGCTTCTAGACATCATCAATAGCTATAGCAAGGTAGCAGGATATAAAATCAACATAGAAAAATCATTAGCATTTCTATACACTAACAATGAGCAAACGGAAAAAGAATGTATGAAAACAATTCCATTTACAATAGCCTCAAAAAAAATCAAATACCTAGGTGTAAACCTAACAAAAGATGTGAAAGACCTCTACAAGGAAAACTATACACTTCTGAAGAAAGAGATTGAGGAAGACTATAGAAAGTGGAGAGATCTCCCATGCTCATGGATTGGTAGAATCAACATAGTAAAAATGTCTATACTCCCAAAAGTAGTCTACATGTTTAATGCAATTCCCATCAAAATTCCAATGACATTCAAAAAGAGATTGAAAAATCTACTGTTAAATTTATATGGAAACACAAGAGGCCACGAATAGCCAAGGCAATACTCAGCCAAAAGAACAATGCTGGAGGTATCACAATACCTGACTTCAAACTATATTGCAAAGCAATAATAATAAAAACAGCATGGTACTGGCACAAAAACAGACATGAAGACCAGTGGAACAGAATAGAGGATCCAGATATGAAGCCACACAACTATAGGCAACTTATCTTTGACAAAGGAGCTAAAAATATACGATGGAGAAATAGCAGCCTCTTCAACAAAAACTGCTGGGAAAACTGGTTAGCAGTCTGCAAAAAACTGAAACTAGATCCATGTATATCACCCTATACCAAGATTAACTCAAAATGGATCAAGGATCTTAATATCAGACCCCAAACTCTTAAGTTGATACAAGAAAGAGTAGGAAATACTCTGGAGTTAGTAGGTATAGGTAAGAACTTTCTCAATGAAACCCCAGCAGCACAGCAACTAAGAGATAGCATAGATAAATGGGACCTCATAAAACTAAAAAGCTTCTGTTCATCAAAAGAAATGGTCTCTAAACTGAAGAGAACACCCACAGAGTGGGAGAAAATATTTGCCAACTATACGTCAGACAAAGGACTGATAACCAGAATATACAGGGAACTTAAAAAACTAAATTCTCCCAAAACTAATGAACCAATAAAGAAATGGGCAGGTGAACTAAACAGAACTTTCTCAAAAGAAGAAATTCAAATGGCCAGAAAACACATGAAAAAATGCTCACCATCTCTAGCAATAAAGGAAATGCAAATTAAAACCACACTAAGATTCCACCTCACCCCTGTTAGAATAGCCATCATCAGCAACACCACCAACAACAGGTGTTGGCGAGGATGCGGGGAAAAAGGAACCCTCTTACACTGTTGGTGGGAATGTAGACTAGTACAACCACTCTGGAAAAAAATTTGGAGGCTACTTAAAAAGCTGGACATCGATCTACCATTTGATCCAGCAATACCACTCTTGGGGATATACCCAAAAGACTGTTACTCCAGAGGCACCTGCACACCCATGTTTATTGCGGCACTATTCACAATAGCCAAGTTATGGAAACAGCCAAGATGCCCCAGCACTGACGAATGGATTAAGAAAATGTGGTATCTATACACAATGGAATTTTATGCAGCCATGAAGAAGAACGAAATGTTATCATTCGCTGGTAAATGGATGGAATTGGAGAACATCATTCTGAGTGAGGTTAGCCTGGCCCAAAAGACCAAAAATCGTATGTTCTCCCTCATATGTGGACATTAGATCAAGGGCAAACACAACAAGGGGATTGGACTATGAGCACATGATAAAAGCGAGAGCACACAAGGGAGGGGTGAGGATAGGTAAGACACCTAAAAAACTAGCTAGCATTTGTTGCCCTTAATGCAGAGAAACTAAAGCAGATACCTTAAAGCAACTGAGGCCAATAGGAAAATGGGACCAGGAACTAGAGAAAAGGTTAGATTAAAAAGAATTAACCTAGAAGGTAACACCCACGCACAGGAAATCAATGTGAGTCAATGCCCTGTATAGCTATCCTTATCTCAACCAGCAAAACCCCTTGTTCCTTGCTATTATTGCTTATACTCTCTCTACAACAAAATTAGAGATAAGGGCAAAATAGTTTCTGCTGGGTATTGAGTGGGGGAGCGGGAGGGGGTGGAGTGGGTGGTAAGGAAGGGGGTGGGGGCAGGGGGGAGAAATAAACCAAGCCTTGCATGCACATATGAATAATAAAAGAAAAATGAAAAAAAAAAGAGTATTAGAATTATGAATGTTAATTCAATGGCGGACAGATATAATCATTCTGCCCACAGTCACTAACTATCTATCTTTTCATGATCAGAAAACCTTGCATAATATTCTTTTGGTTTTAAATATTGGCTTTGATCTGAGAAGCTCCAATGTTTAATGACATGTTCTTATGTTAGATTCTTATTATGAATAAGATAACCAACCCTCAATCTCCAAGAACACCTTGAGGTTTTGAAAAAAAATCACCTGAAGAAAAAGGGAAAATAAATAAAAGGAGTTTTTTTTAGTAAATTGCTAAATCTTACACAAATTAGAAGAATCACTTGTCTGATATCAAATGCAAACTCTATTCTCTGCAGGAAATAAGTTCTTTCAATTTGTTGAAAAAAAGTTGTTTCATTGAAAACTATTGCCAGAAAAATAAGAACAAGTTTAATTTTTCCAAGGTTACTAATAACCCAAGGTGGGATAATTCTTTTTTTCTATTTTCCAGTGTACCTTGGAATAAAAATAGGAACCTAAACATAGAAAAGAGCTGGTGAAAAGGAAGTCAAATATAATAGGTACTAGCATCACATATAGATTTTTGTCTGAATGAGTCCAGAGTTCATAGCTGGGCAGTTTTCACATTGCCTCAGGGGACAATTGCCCTCAGTTCACTTTTCTAATAGTTGTCATCTTGGGGAACTTTGCTTACTGACTTGGCCTCAAGAAACTTTACTTTAGCATTTCTCTATAAACTTTAATAAAAAGGATACTTTAAGGTGGATTAATCCTCATGTGAATATAATTTCTTCAAAACTAACACACATATGTAACAGATGATTTCTCTTTGCATTCAAGATTAGAGAAACATCGTTGTGGATTAATACTCATGTGAATATAATTCCTTAAAAAAGCAAAGCATACTCCTTTCTGTTCTACAGTAAATGTCTTAAGCATATGCATACGAGACAAATTTTGTACAAATAAATTGCTATGATAACCATAGCATGAATTGATTTATTACAAAATTAAACTGTATGTTTTTTCTGTTGCTTTCTTTGTCATAAACATTATTAATTATGGCAAGTTTGTTAATGAAAATTGAAAGACTGGCTTATTGCTTTAAATTTGTTTCATGACCCAAAGTTTAACATACCACGAATGACTGTATCATGATATCTGGTCAAAAGAATTTGGCTTGACCATTTATGAACCGATGTCTATGAAAACTAAAAATTACAATTACACATTAAGAGACGTAATATTTGGGTGGAACTAATATTTCATCATGACTTTGATGAACATTGCCTTATTTTGTGTATCCCTTATTTTTTACATAGCATGTATCAACTAACATGCTATGTAATTAATTTTTATTGTTTGTATTGTTTATTGTCTCTGTTCCTATGCTAGAATATCATATCAACAAGAATCTGGGTCTATTTTATTCGCCAACGTAATCCACATGCTGAGAAGAATGCCTGGAACATAGTAGGCACTCAATAAATCTTTGTGCAGTCAAGGAAAGTTATTTAGTTCTGAATAAATTCAAATAACATTGCTTCACTGAATAATTTTTATATACATGTGCATACATACATACAGAAATACATACATGCAGAAATTAAATTCTGCTTTCTTTCAATTCCCTCATTATTTCTCAGTAGTCACATAGTTCATGGGGAGAGATAATAAAGTATGACAGAGCAACAAACATTAGGCAAACATAAATATTGATTTTAAATGAGGCTATCATCAGAAACTGATAGTGTTTTGACAACAGTGCCTTCTGACAAAATAAATTTTAAAAGAGTTGATAATAGACAATGTGACTTTTGGATAGCTTGCATTATAAAATGTAAAGAGGCTGTCTTTGTTAGACAATTCTAACAAAATATAGGAATAGGATTACACGTGCTAACTAAAAAGATATACTGACAAACATAATAAAAATGTTGAACATATGGAATAAAACCTGATTTTCTTATCTCAGCTCCAAATGTCACGAACACCTATGCAAGGTCTTGATGGTAAAGAAACGGATGCATTCTTTACTTCCATCTGTCTAGTACTCTCAAGTTCCTTCATAATGCAAAATTTGTCTTTAACTTTTATGCATCCTATAATACCTGTTCACTGTTTTCCCGAGAGGTTACTTCTTAGGTAAGTAATGAGTACTGAAAAGGGTACTTTCAAGGGAATCAACGTCCCTTAATAACACAAAGACAATAAAAACCCCTCTCTTACAGGTTTTGGTGGGATTGCTGGGTTCCTCTATGAAGATATTATGTCCCATCAGAAGGTGTCTTCATACAACCACTATAACTTCTTGTTCTCTTGTCCCCTATTCCCTGAGAGTAGTAATGATTCTCCGTGGGTATCAGCTTGGATGTACAGCATTATCCCTTCTGTTTTATATACGTCTTGCACCTGCATAAAATGCCTCTTCATCTTAGTAAGCTTGGCAGTGTCATATCCTTCCTGCCAACCCTCTGAACTTAATACACATGAGCTTTCCCACATTGGTACCTTGCTTTACATATTCAGAATTCTCCATCTCTATAAATGGCAAGAGTCTAAAGTGAAGACTCATTGATCACCTTGATATCTCCACTTCACTCATTCCTCCATATTCTATTTGTTGTTGAGTTTCTAGATCTATCTCTAAAATATATCTTGGAATTATCTACTTGTATTTATCTCTCCTGCCACCTCCCAAGTTCAAGCCACCATCGTTTCCTACCTGAGATATTTCCATATCCTCCTAACTGGTCTACTTGCTTTCTTTTTATTGTGATGGTCTTTAGAAATGTACTCTCTATATCTTCTTACTCCTGCCTTCCATCAATGCACACATTAAATAGAAAAGATAGTATTTAAAACACAAATAGGTAATGAGATTTTCTAACTCAAAACTGCAAAATGTGGTACTTATATACAACAGAGTTTTAATAGCCACAAAGAAGAATGAAATCTTACCATTCTCAAGTAAATGGATGGAACTGGAGAACATCATTCTGAGTGAGGTTAGCCAGACTCAGAAGACCAAAAATCGAATGTTCACCCTCATATGCGGTCTTTAGATCTAGGGCAAATACAGCAATGTTGTAGGACTTGGGTTACATGACAAGGGGAGAACATATACAGTAAGTACAGGGTTAGATAGAAAACCCAAAACGTGAAAGCATTTAATTGGTTCCTGATCCCCTCCTCATGTTGACGTCTGTTGCTTTAAAGTTTCTGTATTGCCTCCTCTGCAGTGGGGATATCAAATGCTCTCATGAAAGATGAAGAGGCATTTTATGCAGGTGCAAGACGTATATAAAACAGAAGGGATAATGCTGTACATCCAAGCTGATACCCACGGAGAATCATTACTACTCTCAGGGAATAGGGGACAAGAGAACAAGAAGTTATAGTGGTTGTATGAAGACACCTTCTGATGGGACATAATATCTTCATAGAGGAACCCAGCAATCCCACCAAAACCTGTAAGAGAGGGGTTTTTATTGTCTTTGTGTTATTAAGGGATGTTGATTCCCTTGAAAGTACCCTTTTCAGTACTCATTACTTACCTAAGAAGTAACCTCTCGGGAAAACAGTGAACAGGTATTATAGGATGCATAAAAGTTAAAGACAAATTTTGCATTATGAAGGAACTTGAGAGTACTAGACAGATGGAAGTAAAGAATGCATCCGTTTCTTTACCATCAAGACCTTGCATAGGTGTTCGTGACATTTGGAGCTGAGATAAGAAAATCAGGTTTTATTCCATATGTTCAACATTTTTATTATGTTTGTCAGTATATCTTTTTAGTTAGCACGTGTAATCCTATTCCTATATTTTGTTAGAATTGTCTAACAAAGACAGCCTCTTTACATTTTATAATGCAAGCTATCCAAAAGTCACATTGTCTATTATCAACTCTTTTAAAATTTATTTTGTCAGAAGGCACTGTTGTCAAAACACTATCAGTTTCTGATGATAGCCTCATTTAAAATCAATATTTATGTTTGCCTAATGTTTGTTGCTCTGTCATACTTTATTATCTCTCCCCATGAACTATGTGACTACTGAGAAATAATGAGGGAATTGAAAGAAAGCAGAATTTAATTTCTGCATGTATGTATTTCTGTATGTATGTATGCACATGTATATAAAAATTATTCAGTGAAGCAATGTTATTTGAATTTATTCAGAACTAAATAACTTTCCTTGACTGCACAAAGATTTATTGAGTGCCTACTATGTTCCAGGCATTCTTCTCAGCATGTGGATTACGTTGGCGAATAAAATAGACCCAGATTCTTGTTGATATGATATTCTAGCATAGGAACAGAGACAATAAACAATACAAACAATAAAAATTAATTACATAGCATGTTAGTTGATACATGCTATGTAAAAAATAAGGGATACACAAAATAAGGCAATGTTCATCAAAGTCATGATGAAATATTAGTTCCACCCAAATATTACGTCTCTTAATGTGTAATTGTAATTTTTAGTTTTCATAGACATCGGTTCATAAATGGTCAAGCCAAATTCTTTTGACCAGATATCATGATACAGTCATTCGTGGTATGTTAAACTTTGGGTCATGAAACAAATTTAAAGCAATAAGCCAGTCTTTCAATTTTCATTAACAAACTTGCCATAATTAATAATGTTTATGACAAAGAAAGCAACAGAAAAAACATACAGTTTAATTTTGTAATAAATCAATTCATGCTATGGTTATCATAGTAATTTATTTGTACAAAATTTGTCTCGTATGCATATGCTTAAGACATTTACTGTAGAACAGAAAGGAGTATGCTTTGCTTTTTTAAGGAATTATATTCACATGAGTATTAATCCACAACGATGTTTCTCTAATCTTGAATGCAAAGAGAAATCATCTGTTACATATGTGTGTTAGTTTTGAAGAAATTATATTCACATGAGGATTAATCCACCTTAAAGTATCCTTTTTATTAAAGTTTATAGAGAAATGCTAAAGTAAAGTTTCTTGAGGCCAAGTCAGTAAGCAAAGTTCCCCAAGATGACAACTATTAGAAAAGTGAACTGAGGGCAATTGTCCCCTGAGGCAATGTGAAAACTGCCCAGCTATGAACTCTGGACTCATTCAGACAAAAATCTATATGTGATGCTAGTACCTATTATATTTGACTTCCTTTTCACCAGCTCTTTTCTATGTTTAGGTTCCTATTTTTATTCCAAGGTACACTGGAAATGGGCCAAACAATATATGCACATGTGAATAAGTGAATAAAAACATTTTTTAAAAACTACATAATAATCTGCCATTTCATTTTGGTTGAGATGCAAACATCTTAAGGAAACCTTAAAGTCTCAGCAGAAACATGCTTGTCATACAAAGCTGCCTTCCATTTTGACACACGATTCTGGTTTTTTTCCTCAAATAAATTAACCCTTCTCATTCCTAGGATTTTGAATTCACTGTTTCCTCTACCCTGGTTTCTACAAAAATGAATCTGTGTCCTCTTTCCAGACTGAGTGCTTTCATTCCCTTTATAGCTCTGATCTGTGATCATCATTTTTTTTTAACATTTCTTTAGTGTATACTGCAGACCACTGAAGTAAGTATACATTAGATGAAGCCAAATACTAAATCTGTATCCTCCAGTGCCTAGAGCAGTTTGGCTCATCATTTGCACCCTAATAACTGTTTGGTTGTTTGAATGAATGCCTTATCATTCACTTCTGCCTCTTCTTTTAACAGGGACTTCTAGTCCTAACTACACAGTGTTTCTACACTGTGTGGTACTCTTTAATCTCCGCAGCCTCAATGATTAGATTTTCTTACAGCAAAATAGAATTAAAGTTCTCCATGTTGAGATGCTGAAGGGTCTATAATATTTTTATAAACTACAAGGTACATCATATCCCCATTACCTCAGAAGATTCGATCATGACCAAGTCATTGCTTGTGGTCATTCTATCACCACAGCTTAGTTTGCATATTAATGCCTATCTACTGTTTTATGTCTGCCTTCTTTGCTTGACATAATGGTTTGAGATTAATTTATATTGTTATGTGTATCTTTAGTTTTGCTTTTTATCACTGAGTTGTTTTTCATTCACTTGATGCGCATTCAGCTGGTTTTCAGTTTGAGGATATTATGAATAATACTGTGATTAATATTTGTGAACAAGTATTTTCTGTGAAATACTTTTGTTGATATACTTTTTCGTTTCTGTTAGGTGAATACTTAGGAGGAGAGTGTAGGACATGGGCAAAGAGAAGTATGCTTAGCTTTATTAGAAACTATCAAACTTCTAAGGTGTTTATACTATTTTTAAAATTCTCAATGGCAATTGTTTAAGTGTCCCTCTTACTCCACATTTTACAACATTTGGTATGACCAGTCTTAAATTTTAGTGATTCGAATAGGCCTGCAATAATATCTCATTGTGGTCTTAATTTATCTTCCCTGATGATGAAAGATGCATGTATTTATTATCAATTCTTGTATACTCCTTCGGGAAGTATCTGCTTTGATAATGAATATAATATCATTGGAAATTTGCTGTAACATTTGCCGAATGACTGAATTCTCAAATAACAGCAGGTTTATCAACAAATTTCAGCTTCCATGAACTGATTACTTGATTGAGTTGAAAACCAGTATCATTTTTAGTATTATGCATTTCAATACAAGAATTTACCATCTCATGTATAGACATATTTTTCTTATTTTGTCAAATGAAGCAATGATAGTCTGACTAGTATAACCTATTAAACTAATTTCATTCTTTTAACTTAAAATTATAATCAAAGTTAGAACATCTTATTCTCCTTAAAATGCATGTAATCTGAAATTGGCATAGCAAGAGTTTGCCACAAATGTGAGGGGAGATAGAGATGGCTCATTTGCTTTTAAAATGGATACAATGAATATAGCACATGTAGGGAAGAATTAACTAACTGAAACAAAATGTTTTTTGCAACCATTCCTTTCAGCTGGAAATCCCAATATCACTTTTAAAAAAAATATAGTAAGAAAGTCCATAAACTGAAAGGGCTTTTATTTTAATTATTCAAATCCTATTTTAATTCCATATTCGATAACATAGAGCAGCCCCTGTTGACACTTCATATCCACATATGTTCTTCAAAAGTAAAATCTTATTTGTTGCTAATACTACAATGAAAAGGTTGCCTGAGTTCGAATTTTTATAATGAATGAAATGTTCTTTCATTTGAAATACAGGATATACACCTAAGTATGAATTGTCAATGCAACTTGAGAATGTATCATACTATGCTCGATACATTGTAGTGGAATCTTACATAATGGGAATAGAGTGGGTTATTACAGAAGTTGGTAAACCCATTTTATGCTTCTAGTTTAGTTACAGAATACCCAGCAGGAATAAACATATGCAGTACTTATTCATGTAAAAGTGGACTACAAACTGCAAACATGAACCAGGAAGGTAAATGATAACAGTGAAATAAACTGAATCTATGTAAAAAAAAAATTGATGTTGTATGCTATGTATAAGTGGCTGTATTGAGTTTAAACTAACTTGGAAGAGTGCTTGGGTTGTGTGTCTTAAATAACACAAGTTGGAAGGGCCTTAGCTTTTTAATATTTATTTATTTAGTTGGACTGGGGTTTGAACTCAGGGCTTCGTGCTTACAAAGCAGGTGCTCTACCACTCTACACCTCCATTCCCACCTCAGCAATTTATTTATTTTTTTATTTAAAATTTTTTTTGTATTTCTTTTATTCATATGTGCATACAATGTTTGGGTCATTTCTCCCCCCTTTTCCTCCACTCCCTTCCTCTTCCCCCACCCCCTTGCTTTCAAACAGAAACTGTTTTGCCCTTATCTCTAATTTTGTTGAAGAGAGAGTATAAACATTAATAAGGAGGACCAAGGATTTTTGCTAGTTGAGGTAAGGATAGCTATACAGGGAGATTCCTAGCATTGCTTCCATGTACGTATGTGTTACATTCTAAATTGATTCTTCTCGAAATAACTTTTTCTGTAGTTCCTAGTCCCCTCTTCCTATTCCCCTCTGTTGCTTTAAAGTTTCTGCATTAGTTCCTTTGCATTGAGGACATCAAATACTATCATGTTTTTTTGGGTTAGCTACCTATCTTCATATCTCCCTTGTGTGCACTCGCCTTATCATGTGATCATAGTCCAATCCCCTTGTTGTGTTTGCCCTTGATCTAATGTCCACATATGAGGGAGAACATACGATTTTTGGTCTTTTGGGCCAGGCTAACCTCACTCAGAACGATGTTCTCCAATTCCATCCATTTACCAGCGAATGATAACATTTCGTTCTTCTTCATGGCTACATAAAATTCCATTGTGTATAGATACCACATTTACTTAATCCATTCGTCAGTAGTGGGGCATCTTGGCTGTTTCCATAACTTGGCTATTGGGAATAATGCTGCAATAAACATGGGTGTGCAGGTGCCTCTGGAGTAACCTGTGTCACTTTTGGGTATATCCCCAAGAGTGGTATTGCTGGATCAAATGGTAGATTAACGTTTAGCTTTTTAAGTAGCCTCTAATTTTTTCTCCAGAGTGGTTGTACTAGTTTACATTCCCACCAACGGTGTAAGAGGGTTCCTTTTTCCCCGCATCCTCACCAACACCTGTTGGTGGTGTTTCTAATGATGGCTATTCTAACAGGGGTGAGGTGGAATCTTAGTGTAGTATTGATTTGCATTTCCTTTTTCCACCTTGGTAATTTAAAGAAATGACTTTTATCCTCTAGAGGAGCACCAGACTTCAATGCACACTCTATGTAGTTAATACATTCACCAAGTTGACAACAGCTTAGATTTTCTTTAAATGCATGATTTTCTAGAATAACAAAGAAAAACTAAGCTAAAATAAATGTGCCTTTTCTTATATTAAATCAGAGTTTTATTGTTTTCGTTTGTTTTTAACAATATTTTTAGGGTTCATAACGGTGTGAGATCACTCAATTTTCTGAAATACTACTTCTAATATGAAAAACAATAACTATAGCAACAATAATAATGAATGTTAGATAAATTTTGGCTCAAATACCCAACCAACACTTATGAATATTAGTATTTTATGACAGAAAGTTTGTGTATTTCTTAGATACTGCTATCCATGTTGTAGAAAATACTCCCTTCCCCAAACAGCATGGTTTTGGTTTAGGCATTATTTCTTTGCTCTAGCAAGTTACATACATCCAACTCATCTTACCCTCTGACAACCCACTCCCAATCAGGAAACTTTTTTCATTAATATATCTTAGTTACTTTTCTGATTCCTCCTCATTGTCCATTGCCTCTCTCCTGGTCATTTCCTAAAGTCACCTAACAAACTTCTTACCTCACTTGTTCCCATTGCTAATCAAGACTCTGGACTACTAAGTTGCTGTTCGGATCACTTCATACTCTCTTCTATAACCATTTACTACCGCCTGTCTTGTGTTGTGTATCATAGAACTCCCTAGTTCTTTGAGAAGGAATAAAAAGCCCTTTAAAATCTTACCATCAATCCAATCTATTAACTTGCACATCTCCATTCACTATCCTCCATCTCCAACAATGTGCTTCAGTTAGAGATTTTCATAGATAAAAAGTCAACTTTCATAGGTCTCAATGTTTGCTTAAATCACTTTCTCGCTAATAAAACTCAGTGTTTTCAAGAATCAGTTCAATGGACCATGTCTATGGGACATTCACTGACTATTTGAGGCAGAATCAATTCTTCCCAGTTTTTCTATATAGTGTGTACATGTCTGCACTATAGCCTTAATCATCTTTTATTCTAATGAATACTATGTCCTTTAAATTTTTATTTACTAGACTCTGGAATGGATAGAGGACTAGGAAACATATTATTATATCTCTATCACAAAATAGAAGAGAGGGACTGAATATTTCTGGCACAGATTAAGTTACTGATGACTCTTCATTTAAACATATAATATTTACACATTTAGAGCTACTGTGACACACAAAAGTATGTACATTTTCTCTTTTATTTCTATACTCTTATATCTATAGTACATGTAGCTTTATTTGGGATATAAGTATTAAATTATCCTTAAAATTTCATCAACATAGCCTTTATAATTGTACAGTGATAAATTGGTTTGTTAACATGACTTAGATTCTCTCTCTCTTTCCCTTTCCCTCTCTCTCTTTCTCTCTCTTCCTCTCTCTCTCTCCTCCTTCTCTCATTTTTTCCCTCCCCCCACCTTTCTCTTTGTCACTCACACACACACACACACACACACACACACACACACACACACGCAATAGCATTACACACCTTAATTGAAAATATCGTAAGTCAAATCATCATGAGTCTGGGGTCATCTGTGTGAATACACACACATGTACATATATATACATCAACAATAAAACTGAATATAGTTTATTGTATTTTTTTGTTTGTTAAAGAAAAGTCAACCAACAAAACAGTGCATTGCTCAAATTTTAGGAATGACATTTCTACATTGAATGCCAATAGGTTCCAAAACAATTGTGGCCAAGAATGAATTAGGTTTGCCAGACCCTGGGAGACTGGGATTGACAATACCTTCCAAAGGAGGCAGGAACACTCTGATGCAGCAGAAAGAGGTCCAATATTGCTAGATCTTCAGTTTTTGAATGTAGGCAGCCAATTAACACAGAATAAGAAACACTGTATGTTCTAGACAAAATATCGTTTCAAATCATAAACACTGGTCTTGAACTGATTTTTAGAATGCTGAAAGAGATTCAAAATTAGTGACCTTTCAAGACTTCCAAATCATTCTTCATGACAAACTGGAATTCACTGGTATACTGTACTATAAATACTATTTAAAATTTGAAGTATATATTTGACTTCTAAAAGTAATTTTAGAACTTCAGCATTCCACACATAAGAAACTATAAACTATTTAAGTATAATAATATTCTTTATTTAGGAACTATGTTTTTTAATCAGGCATAAGGTTCCATGCAAATTTGATTTGGTGGTTGCCCTTCTATTTCTTGACACATTAATATTCTCCTTTCAACACCTGGGGACTCATTGCTTTTTTATCTTTGTTTTTCAAGTAAGCTCTCAATCCTCCCTCATCGCTGTTATTATAGAGGTCAGCCACAACATCTGGCTTGTTGGTTGTGATGGGGTCAGATGCACTTTTTGCCTGGGCTGGCCTTGAACCACGATCCTCCTGATCTTTGCCTTCTGAGTAGCTGAGGTTACAAGCATGTGCCATTTCTCCTGGCCTTTAATTTTGCTTTTTTTTTTTTAACTCTTAGGAACTATTTCAATCCCCTTTGTTAAAATACAAGTATCTGTTGTTTGTAAATCTGTAACAATTAATTACTCATAATCACTATAGAAAGACATGACATCATTGAAAATCAAGGTTTTATGTGATATTAGCATAATATTTTTTAATATTACTGATTAAAATACTAGTATTTCCTAAACTGTGATATGAAAACAACATATGAAAAAGCATTTTGTAATATATGATTCAATAACAATAATATGGATATTGTAAGACCTTTAATGGTCTGAACCTAATTAGTACAGTAATTATATTGCTTCATTTTCCCTTTGTGCTCCCCGCATCACAGCAACACACTCTTACAATGTCTGTTGGGAGAAACTTCCATTTGTTGCTCTCGTAATACTAATATGGGTCAGGGAAACAGAAGGCTAAGAGTAGAATGGGGGAGAAGAATTGGTGATGAATTCTATTCCTCATGAAAATATTGTTATTTTCCCATGAAAACTGAAGAAGTTCCATTAAACTCCTATGAATATATGTAGCCTCTGATTTTGTGACATAACCCAATTAAATTTTGATATCAGGACAAAATTACCAATGAATTGATGCCTAATTTAGGTAGATTATATAATTTCAATTTTTATTTTATTTTATAACATGCTGCAGAAAAATCATTCACTTTCAGCTACTTTTAAGAATTTGTAACACTAGTATTCATACACACATACACTGCAAAAATGAAAATAATTTTGATAAATTGTGAAAGACAAATGTTAAACTAATGTTAAATCTTCTTGACATTGTAGTTGAAGGGGTTCCATGTTGAATTTTAAAAATTTCATTTAGCTAAACACATTCCCTTCATCAGCAAAAGTGGTAATACTGATTTTGGCTATTTTTGTTGCATTTTAAGCCACTTAAAGACAAAAAAGTAAGAATTCTCCAATTAGACATGTCATGAGGTTCACAAATAATTAAAAATAGGGCAGTTTTCAACCAATCTCTCACATCAGCATAGGTGAAGACAAAGAAGAGCACAAAAACATCCTCCATTTAGATGAACATAAGCAATTTTGCCCCTGCTTTCAATGCACAAATCTTACACAATAATTAGATTTAAATATAGTTCTATTGCTTTTAAACAACAGATGGCTGCCATTTTGTACACTTGTATTTTTACAGAAATATTTTTATTGTTGGCTGAAAAGCCCAACAGGATTCTCATTTGTTTTCCTGCCTGCATGTGTCTTTATTTGTGTGATGGATCAGTTCAGGAATAAATAAGGACTTGAATATAAAGGATGAAAATCTGGTAGCTATATAGTCTCAGATTCATGTGTATGATTAGTTCCAGGTTTTGGGAAAGAGTAGTAAAAAAGCTAAGCCCATTTATAAGCCTTGTGTGACTCATAAAGCTCAATAACAATGGGTTAAAAAGCATGACCAAATCTGAAATTGACTTTTAGGTTTAATTGTACCTGATCCCCTGTGAGGACTCAATCAATAAAAGTCCAGTGAATGAATTATAGTATCAGGTGTGAAATAATAAATGTTCAGTTTTGTTAATCTAAGTCTTTGAAGGCAAGCATTGAAAGATATAAGCTCTACCACCATATATTCAGCTAACTAGGAGCAATTACTAAAAATATTTGTGTAGGTACAGAACCAGTCTCCTTAATAGATACCTTCTTCCAGATCATTATCAATGACCAATATTCTGAGAGCACACACAGCTGATTAAGAAGTGTCTGTAAACCAAAAAATACTCCACATTCCTTCTTCAAGAATATTTTAGCTGACTTCTCTTCCCTAAGTCCCTTTGCCTTAGTTCCAGGAAGTTGTTAAAAATCTAAAATTTAAACTTTTATTTTCAACTACAGAAAAGTATAAAAATAAGACATAAAAGGAATGTAAAATAAGACAAATTCCTGTACTTCATCAAACCTAAAGTCTAGTTGGAGAGATGATATATGACACATTACAATTTCAGAAGAGTGCAGGAAATGAGAGAAAGAGAGCAAGAAGTGGTAAGATTACAAGGAGGAAGGAAAGATGTATTCCGAGTATGACAACCAGGAAAGGAACAGGTTGGATGAAATGAACTGTAATTGATTAATTATAGGAGAAAGGATATTCAAACATCTTTGAAGGCCTTGGAATCTAAATGCCTACTATGTTGAGGAGATAGCAAGGAGTTGCATTTGGCAAGAGTAAGAAGAAAGTGGTAGGACATGAGGAGGAGTCTAGATTATATTGAGATAATATGTAGAGATAATGTATGTTCTGTAGGGTTATGCCATTGAATTAGCTTGTGCTAAAGATGTCGTTATCAAATACTTCTAAAAATCAATTCTGGTAGAATTGAAAAAGCCTCAAGATCAGCAATAAGTGTCAGACACCTTAATTAAGTCAAGAGTCGAATGTGAGAGATGTTATTGAGAATTTAGACAGGAAAAGAAGACATTTATTAAACAAAAGGATAGAAGTAATTTGTGGAAGTGTAAATGGGGTCAACAATGATCAAAGTTATTGGTTTTGTAACTGGGAGGATGATTTTATCACATTGGTTAGGGGAGACAAAAGAAAAAGTAGGTCTTAATTTATAAAATGCAACATACACTCCCCAGGTTAATCCCTCAGTAGAGAATCCTGTTTCCATCCCCTGGCACATAAATTGATTTCTACTCAGCTCATACATTATTTCCTTAGAGAAGCCTTTCCTCAGCACCAACACTATAATAGACACCCTTATCATGGGTTCTCATTCTATGCCCTAACTCTTTCTAGCACTTATAAGATGCACTTCTTTTGTTTATGATTGCCATCCCAGTGGACTGAAAAATTCAGGAAACTCTTGTTCACCAGTGAGTGCCCTCCCCATAATACACTGGACTCATGCAATGTGTGCTGCTCAGTAAATAGTCAGTGAATGTATACCTGATGAATTTCTTCCACAAAGTAGTAAACAATGGCATAAGGACCTATATTTTTTCCGTTTGCTTCTCGAAGGGTAACTATTTTCACCTCAGGCACATCCGCACGTAAAAGCACACCATTCTCTCATCTCCCTGCTTCCTTTCATTATTTGCTTGTCTAATGACTATAGGATATTTCTCTCTCCCAGATCTTTAAATCACTTTTAAGCACAAATAACCCCAATGATGATTAATAAGTGGAGGAGTAATGAAAGTAACAACTAGGAAATGGAAAGTGAAGTAGCATATGACTCTCTCTAGCTCATAGCCCTTGAAAATACCCTAATTCTCTGTTCACAATTCCCACCAAAGTCTTCGTGTGCCTCCTGTTTTTTCTAATTACATCTGCTTTTCTTAAGCCACACACTTAAAACATAAAATAGAAATCCCACTCAGTGACTGTTTGGGTTTCAATTACTCTTAAAACACATTTTCTGTTATTTTTATTGTGAAGCATGGTATTTCATGCATGGTACAATAAAGAAAAGTATGCTTAAACTGGAAGTTTAATCATCAATTACAACATTGATTTTCAAACTTTTTTTAAAAAAGGAAAACATTTTATTTAGAAGGAAGACATCAAAGGAGATCCAATTTAAAAACACATCAAAGTGAAGTTGCCTGTTATGAAGTTAGACTGAAGACAGAGCCAGACAAAGCCTCTGTGTCTTCCCAACACAATAACCTTACTAGAAGATTGAACAATATTGTTTCTATGGGAATGCATTTCCAGTTCAAAGCTAATGACACCAACACTTACAACAAACAATTCTTTGTTCATTGCAGGGTTTTTTGCATACAAATAATTATATGTACCTTTAAAACCTTTTTCAAATTGTGATTTTTATAAGGGGGACAGAGAATGAGTTGATACCTTAGTGTGATACTCATGTATATGTTTAAATATTGTTTTGAATTAAAGCATTCGAGTTACTTATATTAGGGGTAAATTCTACTAACATAAAAAACAAAGATAAAGATACATAAGTTGCTCAATTTTTAATTAGATTGTTAGTAATTTAGCCTATCTCTTTTGAAATGGAAGTAGTTGTTACCCTTAAACCTTTACTCTTACACACTCATTCAGACATAGGCTATATAAATCAGTTATCAATGAAACTGTTTTACTTAAAGAAATGTAAACATGAATTACTTGGGGGAAATAAATAGCTTATTTTGAATATGAATAGCCAAATATAAGTATGTTAATTAAAAACTCTGAAATTAAACATTGTATTTCTTGAAGCAGAGAGGACTTTATTTAGCCTTAAATGAAGTTTATATGATACATCTCAAAAAGTATTGTGATTTATAGGAACCAGACAAGGATGCCCACTATCTCCACTCCTATTCAACATAGTACTGGAATTCCTAGCCAGAGCAATTAGGCAAGAAGAAGGCATAAAAGGAATACAGATAGGTAAAGAAACTGTCAAAATATCCCTGTTTGCAGACGACATGATCCTATACCTTAAAGACCCAAAAAACTCTACTCAGAAGCTTCTAGACATCATCAATAGCTACAGCAAGGTAGCAGGATATAAAATCAACATAGAAATCATTAGCACTTCTATACACTAATAATGAACAAACTGGAAAAGAAGGTATGAAAATAATTCCATTTACAATAGCCTCAAACAAAATCAAATACCTAGGTGTAAACCTAACAAAAGATGTGAATGACCTCTACAAGGAAAACTATACACTTCTGAAGAAAGAGTTTGAGGAAGACTATAGAAAGTGGAGAGATCTCCCATGCTCATGGATTGGTAGAATCAACATAGTAAAAATGTCGATACTCCCAAAAGTAATCTACATGTTTAATGCAATTCCCATCAAAATTCCAATGACATTCATTAAAGAGACAGAAAAATCTACCGCGAAATTTATGTGGAAACACAAGAGGCCACGAATAGCCAAGGCAATACTCAGTCAAAAGAACAATGCTGGAGGTATCATGATACCTGACTTCAAACTATATTACAAAGCAATAACAATAAAAACAGCATGGTACTGGCACAAAAACAGACATGAAGACCAGTGGAACAGAATAGAGGACCCAGACATGAAGCCACACAACTATAACAACTTGTCTTTGACAAAGGCACTAAAAATATACGATGGAGAAATAGCAGCCTCTTCAACAAAAACTGCTGGGAAAACTGGTTAGCAGTCTGCAAAAAACTGAAACTAGATCCATGTATATCACCCTATACCAAGATTAACTCAAAATGGATCAAGGATCTTAATATCAGACCACAAACTCTAAAGTTGATACAGGAAAGAGTAGGAAATACTCTGGAGTTAGTAGGTATAGGTAAAAACTTTCTCAATGGAACCCCAGCAGCACAGCAACTGAGAGATATCATAGATAAATAGGATTTCATAAAACTAAAAAGCTTCTGCTCAACAAAAGAAATGGTCTCTAAACTGAAGAGAAACACCCACAGAGTGGGAGAAAATTTTTGCCAGCTACACATCAGAGAAAGGACCGATAACCAGAATATATAGGGAACTTAAAAAGATAAATTCTCCCAAAACTAATGAACCAATAAAGAAATGGGCAAGTGAACTAAACAGAACTTTCTCAAAAGAAGAAATTCAAATGGCCAAAAAAACACATGAAAAAATGCTCATCATCTCTAGCAATAAAGGAAATGCAAACTAAAACCACACTAAGATTCCACCTCACCCCTGTTAGAATAGCCATCATTAGCAACACCACTAACAATAGGCGCTGGCAAGGATGCGGGGAAAAAGGAACCCTCTTACACTGTTGGTGGGAATGTAAACTAGTACAACCACTCTGGAAAAAAATTTGGAGGCTACTTAAAAAGCTAAACATTTATCTGCCATTTGATCCAACAATACCACTCTTGGGGATATACCCAAAAGACTGTGACACAGGTTACTCCAGAGGCACCTGCACACCCATGTTTATTGCAGCACTATTCACAATAGTCAAGTTATGGAAACAGCCAAGATGCCCCACTACTGACGAATGGATCAAGAAAATGTTGTATGTATACACAATGGAACTTTATGCAGGCATGAAGAAGAACGAAATGTTATCATTCGCTGGTAAATGGATGGAATTGGAGAACATCATTTGAGTGAGGTTAGCCTGGCCCAAAAGACCAAAAATCGTATGTTCTCCCTCATATGCGGACATTAGATCAAAGACAAACACAACAAGGGGATTGGACTTTGAACACATGATAAAAGCGAGAGCACACAAGGGAGGTATGAGGATAGGTAAGACACCTAAAAAATTAGCTAGAATTTGTTGGCCTTAACGCAGAGAAACTAAAGCAGATATTTTAAAAGCAACTGAGGCCAATAGGAAAAGGGGACCAGGAACTAGAGAAAAGGTTAGATCAAAAAAAATTAACCTAGAAGGTAACACACATATACAGTAAATTAATGTGAGTCAACTCCCTGTATAGCTAGCTACCTTATCTCAACTAGCACAAACCCTTGTTCCTTCCTATTATTGCTTATACTCTCTCTTCAACAAAATTAGAGATAAGGGCAAAATAGTGTCTGCCCGGTATTGAGGGGGTGGGGAAGAGAGGGAGGGGGCGGAGTGGGTGGTAAGGGAGGGGGTGGGGGCAGGGGGGAGAAATTACCCAAGCATTGTATGCACATATGAATAATAAAACAATAAAAAAGTAGTGTGATTTAGTGATCAGCTTTTAAGTGCAATTTTGTAGCTACAAATAGTGTTAAGTAGAAGTTCATTCTTTTTGATATACGTAATTTTGTTGAGATACAACTCAAAGTTTGTATATAAATCTCAGAAGACCTCATTTATTCGTGCTAGTGATATGGCATTGCATAACTTCATTCCAATGAGTAATTTTCAGCCATACTTATAGGTATATTTTCAATATTTGTGTATAAAATCAGTAGGGGAAAAACCTATTTTCATGATACTTAAAAAAATGAAATAAAATTTCACACCAATGTTTTAAAGATTATTCTTTAATGTTATGCAAGGAAGATATTCAAGTCTCTCACTATTAATCACTTCTTTGTTCAATTATACACAAAATTCAGAAATACTGTCAGATTTTCTTTGAAACATTGTGTATACATATCCTCATGAAGTTCTTATGAGCATAATGACAAATGGAAAATTTTTATTGGTAGTGAAAAGCTCATGTGCACAGGTCAGTATCCCATAATCCTTCAAAAAGTTTTTCTTTGATCAAAGCATCTTTATTAAACACATTTTTTCTAAGCAGAAGAAAGGTTGAAATGGAAAGAAGAAAAGTACTATTGAAGGGCTGAAGGTCTTCTATGAATAGTGGGTTCTCCATGTGAACGTATATGTAATTACACTGGTAAAATTTTCATATATATGTGTGTGTGTGTGTGTGTGTGCATACATAAATATACATAATTTGTGGGTCTATTTTGTATATAGTGTTTATACCATTGTATTGGAATAGGTCATAATACTGCAAAACTGCAAGTGTACCCTCTCAAATTTTATCTACTTAATTCAGGAGATTTTTAATTTAATTAGGTTGTTTGTTTAGGCCCTAGCATAGCAAGACACATTGGTATGCATGTGTATCTATATGCATATGAACACACACCCACTCACTAACACAGCCATATACCAAGGCATTTATTAACTGCAAAAGTGTCGTTGTTGCCATTAGCCTATACTTTTTTTGAAGATTAGCTCAGACAAAGATCAAGTATGCATTGTTATTTTGCTGTAGCCTGTAACTGAAAAGGTACTGATGACCCAGGTAATAACAAAATAAGTAATGAAAGCCTTTGGCACTGCTAGAAATCAACAGAAAAATGGTGGTGAAAACAAGGTTGAAGTATCTTTATCTTTAGTGCCCTCTCTACTTTCATGTCCAAAACCAACTAAGAAAGGAAACAATTACTTAGAGTCAAACATTTGGAAAGAAACTCTTGTGCTTTTGGACTATATCTTCCCAATTTCACTGAGGTTGTAGGCTAAGAGTTAAAATACCTTATATGCATGCATGGAAATATCATGGTGAAATCCCTTACTATGTAGAATTTCATATATGCCAATTAAAAAATCAAAGAGCTTATTATATAGTTATTTATACTTTTCTATATGTATTTTATTTCAGATTCTTATAATTTGAGCAAAAATTGTTTTGTCATTGTATTATTGACAGTCTTCCATGCAGTTTTTAGAAATGGCATTAAATATATAGCAAGGATAAAAAAACTCTGAGATTACGTCATTATTGCAGAATACCTTTAAAGGAATCCATGAGCAAATAATGATAACAGTGACCCACAAGGCTCCCCAGCAAATAGAGAAGAACACTGCATTCTTTTTATGATAATCACTATTGGAAATGAGACTGGAAGCTGCCTAATATCAAAAACTAAAACAAGAGGAAACAGAACTAATCAGGACTCCTTTTTACTGCTAAATTCTTCCTCTCAATCCTTTGTTCCAACAAAAACATGAAATGAATTTGTATGTATTACCTTGTTCAAAATGCATTTAAAATCTAAACTTAAAATAAATAAATTAACAGTTTGAACTTAGTATAAAGCAGGGTAATGAAGTTAAGGGTTTTCCTTGACATTGTCTTTCACCATGTACCAGAACTTCAAACAAGGAAGATTGGAAGAAGAACAATTAAAGGAATATGACATCCTCTGTAGAGATTGCCACATGTACTAACATACATGCACAGTTCACACAAGGGAAAGCTCATAAATGGCTTGAGATGGTGATTGATGTACAACATTAATATGTACTCCTTTTATGGATGAACAAATACTGTCTGATCAGACTCCATCTCAGCATAACTACCTCATCATAATAATTATGTAAAAAAACTGAGAATGAATAAAATTGACATTTTCAAAGGCAGAAATTCTTTTCCAGGATGTAGAAAAATGATACTTCAACATGATATAAGTCAGAAATCTTGTGCTACATTTTTCTCTTAAAAATACAGCTGAAAGTGATGGTAGAAGCAAATAGATAAACAGCACAGGTTAAAGTGCTTTGCTCTCTACTATTTATTCAAGCCATTACAGTATCTTATGATTTTCCAAACAGTGACCCCAAACTATTGAAGAGCAGGTGAGAAAAGAGACATTTATTGTATTTTTCTTGCACTTTCTTTCCAATAATGGGAATTCAAACAACAGGCAAGTCCTGCCCAAAATCTTATCTATTCCAAATCCTTGACCGATTTCATGTGCAGATAGGTTGGCCATGGCTGGGTTTAAATCTACAAAACATGAATGAATTACTTTACCTCCTTTTTATTCAAGAAATCATCAGTGCAACCTTTTAAATCTGAAGTGATATGGCAACATTTTCCTTTGAAAAACATGGGACATTGTCAGAAGGAAATAGAATGAATAGAAAACTATAATCTATGATGTAGTTATGCTCACCCATGTCAATCAAGTGTGGACATATTTTTGGACACAATTTTATCTATTAAATATACTCTCCTTCAAATATTTCAGACTGGGAGGTGACACTCAGAAGCAAATAGCTTAGAAACCACAAATTCAGCATTTTTCTCTTAGTGGAATGACATGGCAAGCACATAAAGTAACAGCTTGAAGAACATTTACAGTAAAATATAATATTCTTGAATTATGGATATTGAAATGGAGTTAACACTTCCACAGAACACACAATCTTGATTCCTTCCTGTGGAAGTTTTCATTGATTCTTGAGATTCAGTAAGACAGTTTGTTACTGGATCAAAATGCCCTTAGATATCAATAACAGATCTGAAACCTTGAGTCAGAAAGATATATTGAGACATTTAGTTAAATTCTGCATTAAGAAATGTTATAGTGTGTGAAGTTGACATTTATTACCAATGTATTTAAAGTTTTTAATAAGGCTATGATGCAATTTAGTAGAACAGAGTAGTAATTAAAGTACAGAGGTAGAGAATAATGCCTACCTCATTGGCTTGTGTTAATCCTGTGGAAAGCATATAATTTTGTCTGGCATACAGTGAATATACCACTTTATATTTGACAAAATGCATTTCACATTAAGTTTCCTTAGCTTGAATGTACTTATACCACTTACTACTAGTGTTGAAAACAAATTGTAAGACAGCATTTTGTTTGCTTTCTTTTATTTTGGTATGGTAATAGAAAAGGAGGAAATAAGAGATGCATGAAAATTTCATTTCAATTTAGCATTGAACCCAATCTGCTATTTTTCTTTTTTTGTTTGTTTGTTTGAGACAGGCTTTCCCTATGCAGCCCATGGCGATCTCTTACTCTTAACCCTCTTGCCTCCACGGATTACAGGCATGTATCACCATACCTAGCTGCTATTTGGTTGTATATTGAGCTCTGAAAGGCTGAATAGCCATTCCTCTATTAGTTTCATTGCTGGAATCCCTTAAATTGTGCTCCATCAATGGTAGTTGACACCTACCATAATAGTGTCATCATACAAAGAAGCATGCTGGTATGTTATATTGTTAAATACCGACTATCTATTGTAAAATATAGCCAAAAATTTCAGATGTAACTTGAAGTGAACACTCTTTATATGCATTGTATTTCAAAATTTTATTACTCAGTTGACATAAAAATATAATTATTGGGACAGTAAGCTATGTAGCCACTTTGAAAACAATTTGACAGCTCCTCAGAGATATGACCCTCTACTTGTGGGTACATAGTCAAGAAAATTGAAAACATATGTTCACACAAAAATGTGTATATGGGTATTCATAGCAGCATTATTTATAATAGCCAAAAAGCAGAAATACAGTTTAAATGTCTATCAGTTGGTGAATGAATAAATAAAAGGTCGGAATTCCACACATTGGAATATGATTCTGCAAAAAAAAAGGGAAAAAGTGAATGAATCATAAAAACATTATCCTATGTAAAAGAAGTCAGGCACAAAAAGTCATACATTGTATGATTCCATTTGTATGAAATGTCCAGAATAGGTAAAGGAAAAACAGATTAGTGGTTTCTTGGGATTGAGAAAATGAGAGAATGGGCAGTGGCTGTTGAGGGATATAGGGCTTCTTTTCACTGTGCCAGCAGATAGAATGAAAGCAGACCATTTTTGACTTCACCCATAATACAAAACATGATGAAGCTTAGAGCAGCTGAGACCCTGGGGGCTGGTCCATCTATAGAAACCATCTTCCATTACATTTCATACTAAAAGAAATGTGTTGGAGATCTTCCTCATGTTGTACTTCAAATTAACTAATATTTTAAAAAGTACCTAAAGCAGTGCCAGGAACATATTAAGTGCTATGTATGGACATTATTAAATAGCACAAATGAAATTTATTGACTCTTGAAAAGAAAGTTTCAAACAGAAAATGAAATCAACATAACTTTGTATTTATGACGGGGAAAATATGTAAAATTTACATTTGTCACTGGGAAAACAATTACTAAGGAAAAGTAAGTAGACACAGGCAGACACAGATCATATTCTGTATTGTATGTATGGTTGATTAAAAATCACCACTATGATGCTAATCTCCAGTAAGATACCAGGCACACACAATGGCTCCATGGGCCTTGTCCAGTGGTATATTTATTTCAATAACCACCAACATCTAGTGTGTGATCTATCAGTCAATCAATACTAATTGCATATCTAGAATGAGGAGGGCATTGGGCTGATATGCAGCCCTGAGCTTTGCACTGAGCACTAAAGAGAGAATTGGGCTCATTGTGCATTCATTTTCATTTGAAAATGCATAATCAAAAGCATTTCTCTGAGCAATTTTATTTTGTATTCAGCAATTTTCTTTCTGGTTAAAACACATTTGAAAAAGCTTGTTAATGAGAAGATTCATGAAATTGGAATCACTGAATCTAAAGTGTTTTTTCATTCTTAGGTTATTGAATCCTAAGAGAAATCTATCACACAACTTGTCATAGTAATATAAAGAAACAAATATATTTTGTAAAGAATTATAGTTAAACATTGTATGCTTTTTAGCTGGGAGCAGAAAATAGAAATAGAACTTTTAAAAATGGTGAATGAAAGCTAGGAAAGCTTTTTAAACATAATGGAGTTTTTTTTAAATTTAGAACTGTTAAATGGAATAAACTTAACACAGAGATTGGTGACATTTGCAATGATCTGACTCAAGATGAAACGTATGTAAAGGTATGGTTTTAAAACAGTCTTATTTGCCTCAATTCTGTTAGTAACTATTTTAAAGTACTGTAATATTTAAAGGATCAGAAACAAGAAGTTTCTGGCACAGATCTGATCAATGAAAATATGCACATTTTTGATCCATCATTAGCTTACTGTCCTTGAATCATATGCATGCTTATGTAAATGATTATTACTAATGCCAACATTAACTCTTTTTCTATTTGGAAAAGTGCTATTTCATTATCCTTATAAAATTAATAATTATATAAAATCACAGATAATATAGACTTATTTTCGTAGCACTTAGCAATTAATGCTAAACTGCCTTGCAACATATTCTGCATGTTTAAATTTTATTTAATTGTATTGATTTCCTTCATGTTCCTACTTCCCATAGCTATTTAGGTTATAATTTCATTTGAAATATTAATAACACTTCATACTTCTCTACATATAAGAAAATTTTCATTAACAGCGTTATTAAGAACTAAGATAATAAGCTTGCCTCATATAAATTGAAACACCTCCCCAATGAATGGAGCGACATTTCTTGCAACATTATGGATAAAATAGCAAAGGGCTTGAGAGTGGAGTTTGCCAGTTTCTAATCCTTAAAAATGACAATTGTTTTTTAATGGTTATGTATGAATTTATGCTACTTCCAGAGTTGGTTAAGGAAACAAGCATACATCAGAAGCTATTTAAAATGGACACATCCTTTCACAGCATAAAAGATACAAATATTGACAAAGATTTACAACTGTTTTTAGATTAAAAAAAAACAAATGGACTTGCCATTTGAATGTGCTGCATGGTTCTTGATTAGATCCTGGAGCAAGGTTGAGACTGAGGAATAACTCTAATGGACATTCATGGGACAGTTGGCAAAATATGAATATGAACCACATATTACATAATAACACCATAACTTTCCTGAGTGGGACAATTATGCTGTGGCTATGTAGGAGAATATTTCATCCTGAAAAGAGGACGTCTGCAATTAACTCCCAAATGATTCTGAAAAAAATTATAATTATATAAAAACTAATGTGTAATGTATTATGTATACAAAATATTTTCATAGGATAAATACATTTATATAAAAATGTACATGAGTGAAGGGCATATGAACACTCATTTTATTAGTCTTGTTTGAAATTTTTCTAAAGAAAGTTAGTGGAAGGATAGGACTCTTTTCAAGCTTGCATCATTTTTTTCATAAAGGATCGCCTAGTTAGCAGAAGAATAAATGTCATATAGGTAATGGAAAGTTAAAGGTATAAATCTGAGGCATAACAGACAAAGTACAAATTCAACTGGTTTCAAAGGTGGTTTCTTTGTCTTTTGGGCAGTACTGAGGTTCAAACTCAGGGTTTCAAGCTGGTATACATACACACTCTACCACTTGAACCACACTCTACCACTTGAAACACACTCTCATTCCTTTTTTACTTTAGTTATTTTTGGATAAGGTCTCTTTTTTTTTTTTCCAGGACCAACCTTGAGCCTACTGGGATGGCGCCACCAAACCCAGCTTGTTGTTTGTGATGGGGGTCTTGCTAACTTTTTGCTTGGGGCTGGCTTTGAACGATGATCCTCCTGTCTCCACCTCCCAAGTAGCTGGGATTACAGGTGTGAGCCACCATGACCACCTTCCAAATGTGGTTTCTTAAAAATCATAGATGACAGCAAATATTCTTACAATAAGCAAAATAAATTCATATTTGTTATAGCTACTTCTATGCAAATTATCATAGGAACAGAGTGTGTGTCATTATTAAACAGTCATTACTCAGTGACAAAGCACATGCTAATCTCACTTAAAGGATGCCTTTGGATACAACTAAGCACAAAAAAATGTTGTGCAGAGCCTAAGTAATTTTCAGAATACTTTTATATTAGCCAAATGGGTATTAAACATGTAATTAAAAATGTATGATTATTATTACTTTGCATTCAAGTTTACTGTTGCTGCACTGAATATTTTAATAACTTCTCTCCCACAAATAGCATGCAGAACATTATTGCAAGTAAATTCATTTTAATTAGTCATATTATAAATTATACCAGTGGCAATGCCTTGGCAGCCAGGCAGCAGGGAGAATTCAGCTTCTACATTCACATGTAAATAACTAGGATGACATTTAGAAGCCATTGATTAAAAAGCTTAGAGCCGCTGCTATTAACTTCACACCTAAAGACAATTGAGAGCTGAGTTGAGTTGTACCTATTAAAAGGAAACACACTTTAAAGCCAAAGAAGAAACTTCTTTTTTCACTTGCTTATTTTATTCCACTTGAGAACAAAGACTATAACGAATTAACCACATAACCCATTGCATGAAACAAAGGAAATAGAAAGGAGGATTATTATTATTTTTTTTTTTACTTTGCTGTCATTTGAATTCAGGGAGGTCTGGTTTATTGGAACAGTAATTTTAATTAGTTTCCAGTTGATGTCAGCCATGAACTTTTCAGCTGCAGCTCTTGTCCTGGGTTAGTATTTCATTCTCCAACACACAGGTGAGCTCTGTTCACAGGCAAGAGCTGATTTGACCAGGGAAAGCAAATCCATGGGAGAAAGAACAGAAAACAGACTCTTTCATCTTGACAGGCCTCTGAGTGCTAAACAAATGTGTGCTCTGACCATTGGGTCCTGTTCAGAGCAAGGGCTTACTTTTGCCAACATACAAGTTTTCTTTTTTTCTATTTCAATACTATAGCTAAATGTGGAATACACAATGTGACTTGGACAAAGGAAATGCACTGTTTCACCCAGGCAAAATTATTAAAAGAAAAAAAAACTTAAAAATGCATGTTGGGTACTTCCAACAGTTTTCTTTGTCTTTTAGTTCTAACCCATGATGAAGATTCATAAACCCACTGCCTTACTGCTCTCTTTATGGGCTGATTGTTAAAAAGGACTCTTGATATCAATAATTCACATTAAATTAAGAAAGGTGACATCTTATTCAGTTATCTAAATTTTACAACTTGCACTGTATTGAAATTGAGAAATGCTATCTCCTAGTTTACTAGGAGGCAGATGACAGCCAGTATAGAACTTTTGTACAAAGTATTTGGGTTCCCATTATATAAAGGCAATGATAATCTTCTCCATATTCAATTCTTTCCCATTCTATGACCATATCTTATTTTCTTCAGATATAAAACCAGAAACAATTCTTGAAGACAGTCACCTTTGGTGCTTTATGCCCTAGGAACATTGCATATAGGTGTAAGTTTCAAAGTTTATGAGTATCAATGAAAATTTCTGAAACTCTAATTGGGAAAAGAATCATGCAATGAATTTTTTAATAGTAGTAAAGTTTAAGCTTTAATTTAGTTCCTACTTCATTCATGGCATGCTTTTAGGGCCTTTATATTTTAAAACTATAATTTCCATAATTTGATCATGCTTATTGCAGAGACACATTTAAAGATATTTTTCCTTTTTCTCATTATTCAGAGTGGGCACATGATAAAAATCTAATGTACTCCCCTTGAGAATAATGACATTAAATATGTTAGTGAATCTATCATTTATAGTATTTCTTTATATTTCCACATTCATGTTGAGTATATAATGCATGGTATTATATACTACTATCCTGAAAAAATGAAATAGGTGGTTTCTATAACACTGCTTTCATTGTACACAACCAGAAATGATCTTGGTACCATGTCCTGACACATAGAGAAATGCAGTAAAGTAATTCTTTGCTTGGTTCATTTCTGTTAAAGAATAGATCAGAATTCTTAAACTTATTGCTAATCGTCTTTTTAGTCTTTGTATCAATAGATAGAAATCAAAAGTCATAGGTGGCAATTAAAATATAAGAATCAATTCAAACATTTGCCATCATAATTATATAAATTATATATACCTGTTATTTATATTCCTGTGACTTTGAATGCTTTTATTTTGAAGACATTAAATTTTCTCAAGCTTATAATTTTATTAGAAGAAATAAATACTCCTCTAATTAATTTTTCAATCTCTGATCTCTCTAATTCAGCAATGAGAAAAATCACCAAAAGATGAATATTTTTGCAATAAAAATAAAATTCACAATAATGTTGCCCTTAAAACAACATTTACAACATTTATTTGCATAATTCATCAATACTGTGCAAAAGATATTCAAGAGTAACATATTATCCTTCAATGCCAAGAAAGAGTAAGAGGTACATTTGCCAGTATCCCTCAAGAGCTAGAAAAGCAAAAATCACTGACTTCCCCTAAATAATTTATTAAAATATTCTCACACATTACCATGATAGACTAATTTAATCAGTTCAGAGAGAAAAGAGTTTGCTAAAAAGTCTTTTTTTCATTACTTTAGAGTTTGATCTTGAAGCTCTGAGCTATGACATACAGGTTATTTTTCTTAGTGAGAGGCACTTCCTTGTCACAGTTTTTGACAAACAATGTCAGGATAACTAGGTAGATAGACATGACACTGAGGGATGATAATGTGTTCAGCATAATAGCCTTTTGAGCAATTACCTGATCCCAATTAAATTGTGTTGGCACTGAATATCCAAAAAGACAGGTCAGAAATTGACCTTCATTGTCCATCTTTATCTGGAAATGAACCCCCACTACCCTGGTACATAATCACCACCAAAGCAAAATTCATATCAGCTGCTAAGCTTCATGTATGCTTCAATTTCCTAGCCAGTGGAAAAATTAGGCAAGACTCTGTTTTGTTTATCACTATATTATAACATAGTAACATAGTGAATGAATGTTAATTTCCAAACTTAAATCACCTATGACTTTATTTGTCAATCTCTCTCTCTTTTTTGCTTTTTGAGGCTTATTTTAAAATCGTCTTTGATTTTCAATGACATATCTTCAAATATGCTTCCTGAATAGTGTTTTTCTTTTGTGCAGATGAATCATCTCAACAGTTTGGCTTCTAAAGAATTCTTTTACTTTCAAGGAGTAATTTTTCAAAAGAGGTACGTTTCATGGAAATGTTTTTGATAAGTTTTATCCCTTTTATAAAATACAAAACTATTTGTCCTAGAAGACAGCTACTAACAATAGAAAGAGACTTTTTCTTGCTGTAAGGAGAAGGGTTAGCATTTATAATATCTTGGGAGCCTGGTTTCTCTTTTTACCTCCACAGAATAGCTGTCTTACATTTAAACACATGCTTACATTCTAAGCAATTGCTTTGACCATTTGAAAAGTTACTTTTTTTTCAAAGCCCTGAAAGATCTTGTCAATTTCAATTTGGTCTTCTAATTAATTATATATTTAGATTGCTTATACATTTGCTATCAGCACTGTACTTTCTAGTCAAGAAAAAGAAAACCAGAAGCGTGTTTACTACTGAACTATGAAATCAACACTCAGTGGAAAAGATGTGGCAAAATGATGCACATGACATCAAATACATAAAATTAACAATTGGGAAAGAATAGCCTACTTTTGAGTGGGAGAGGGCGGGATGGATGTAGGGAATGAGGAGGTGTTAGGCAATGTTCTACGTGTTTCACATATATTAATTATTTAATACGGACAATAAAGCTTTTATTCAGCACCATTAGTATGCCTATTTCACAAATAAGAATTGGACCACAAACAGTTTAAAGGTTCAAATTACTTACACAGAGTTACTCTGTGTAATAAATGACCATCCTGGGTTTCCAACTAGGCTACCTGGTTCTTCTAGTGGGTTTTTGAACAGTATGCAAGAGTGTTGATAATTACTTCTTGTAGATTAAATTAAAATACAGTCAGATATAGGCTGGCTTTACACACAGGGGCTTATCTATATGGGGTGATTTGAGAAATGCTGGCAAAGGGCTTTTCTCCCAAATTGTTTTCTTTGCATTTTGTCATATATTGTCTAACAAAAGCATTTTCTAACATCATTTAATGGTTACAGACTTGTAGTTGGGAAGATGAAAAACTTCTGAAGGTAGATTGTGATGATGCTTGTACAATAATGTGAATATACTTGCTATTGAAATGTATGCTTGAAATAGTTAAAATGATAAAGTTTACATTATGTATATTTTATAGCAAAGAAACAGTCTCTGATTCCAGATTCTGAATTCTACTTTGAGATCTATAACTTACATAGTGAACATTCAAAATGTGCATAAGCAATTTAGTCTCTCTGTTTCAATGTTCTCTTCTGCAAAGTGGAGATGATAAACAAATTGACATCAGGGTAATTCTGATACCCTAATAAGAAATGTATGTAGAATTTGAGTTGATTGGTTTACAAATATTATTCTTGCCCTCGTTGTTTGGGTAATACTAGGATTTGTATTCAGGGCCTCATGCTTGCTAGACAAGTGCTCTATCTCTATTTTTTTGCTGCATACATTTGGGAGAATTTTAATTTTTTTAGTTGACATAAAATTTTACATATTTATAGGGTGTTACTGATATTTCAATGAATGTATACATTATTTTAAAAATATATTTGTCTCCTCCAACATTTATCATTTCTTTATGGTGAAAGTGTTCACCAAACTTTCTGAAATACACAGTAGATTGTGTTATCTATAGTCACCCTACCAAACAATATCATACTAGAACTTCTTATCCCTAACTGCAGTTTAGTATTCACTTGTCAACCTTTTTCCATCCCTTCCTTCCTCAGGTTCTGGTAACTACCATTCTACTCTCAACTTATGAGATCAACGTTTTAAAATTTCACATATAAGTGAGATCATGCAGTACGTGTCTTTCTGTGTCTGGCTTATTTTCACTTAGTGCTCTATCTCAAGTCATATGATTAGTCCTTTTTGTTTTAGTTATTTTTCAGATAGGGTCTTCTGCTTTTTGGCCCAGGGCTGGCCTCAGAACCTGATCCACCTACCTTACCTTCCTTGTAGCTGGGATTACAAGCATGAACCACTGCACCTGGCCTTAGCCTCATTGTATTTTTAAAAAAATGTTTATATTTATTTATTTATTTATATCACTCTTACCCTCATTCTTTTTTTAGTTTCTTTTTTAAAATTTCTTTTATTCATATGTGCATGCAGTATTTGGGTCATTTCTCCCTCCTTCCCCATGCCTCCTCCCTTTCCCCCCTACCCCTCTCCCCCCCATCCCCTTGCTACCAGGCAGAAACTGTTTTGCCTTTATCTCTAATTTTGTTGAAGAGAGAGTATAAACATTGATAAGGAGGACCAAAGGTTTTTGCTATAAGAATAGCTATACAGGGAGATTCCTCGCATTGCTTTCCTGTACAAATGTGTTACATTCTAAGTTGATTCTTCTCAAACTAAACTTTTCTCTAGTTCCTGGTCCCCTTCTCCTACTGGCCTCTGTCGCTTTAAAGTTTCTGCATTAGTTCCTTTACATTGAGGACATCAATGCTATCTTGTTTTTTGGGGGGTTTCTTGCCTATCCTCATACCTCCCTTGTGTGCTCTCACCTCATCATACCCTCATTCTTAAATGTAGAATTGCATCTTGCACATAGAGGTGCCCAATAATAATCTATTAAGGGAATGATTATTTTTATATATTTACTTTAGTAAAATAATCATAACATCTTAGTATATCAACTTTCCTTTCCTGAGACAAGTGAAATGGGAGTAGCAGGAGAACACTGAATGGAGCAGGGAATTTAGAGTTCCAGTTTGTCTAATTCTTGCCAATGTAGGACCAGCCAGGTGCTAAAATCTAACCTCATAAGTACCTAAATCCACTGCTTCTTCAGTTTCAGGAAAATCACTTAGAGAGCTTGTTAAAATGTCCATTGCCAGACCCACTTACATACATTCTGGTTTGCTAGAACTGAGATGGGGCTTAGAAATTTGCATTTTAGAGAGGCACAGGTGAGCTGAGTAGAGTTCACTAGCAAACTACTAAAAAAGTTAAACTTTTAATTTTAAAGTAATTGTGTATTCACATTATAATTGTGAGAGGTAATGTAGAGAAATTCTATCTAATGTTACCTTTATCCAGTTTTCCCTAATGGTAACCATACTGTGGTATCACAATCAGGATATTGACATTGACGGAATCTACCACGGTTATTCAGCTGTATTTTGACAATTGGTCTAATAATTACTAATGTAGTGATTCTCAGACCTGGTTGCATATTAGAATCACCTGGCAGAAGCACTGAGGGGGAGGCCTGGATACTTGCTACCTGGTAATGTTTACACAGCCTCCTTAAGAGTTGCCGCTGTATTGTAACAGTCCTTCCTAGTTTCATAGGACAGACCAGACTCAAAAGCTGAAATTCCATATACTGAGAGTGCAGACAGGCAAGCACATCTTCTTAGAATTGAATGTTTTGCCCCATTTTCAAGATTTAACAAGTATGGCTTACTAGAAGTCTAGAAACTGGCATTGAAGCTGCTACAGGGGTAAAAGAACAGGCAAATTACCCAAAGGGAAATGATAGATTTCCCTCCAAACACTACATAAAGACCATTGTGCACAATATAAAGGGCCTACTACTAATTTTAGCATAGCTTCTTTTGTAATTATCTACCAATTATTCTACTGCTGGGTGGAAAAATAAGTCTTTTTGAAAAATAATTAAATGTGTTCATTGAAAACCAAATCTTCATTCCTTTTATATTTTAGGAAAGTAAGCTTTTCTATCCATTGGGTTATGTCTATTCCAAGCTTTGTTCGTAATATGGTTCCTAGCATTTTCAATCAAGAAAATCAAAGCCTATCACTAATAAAATATTATTCCTGCCATAATTTGTAGTAAGGAGAAATTACTACAAGTGCTTTTTTCTTCTTTCACTGGTTTGTATTATACCAACTTTACATTATATACTGCATAAGTACTATGGTGATGCTAATCTCATTAGATAATCCCAGTGATCTCCGAGAAAAAGAAATGTGGTGCTGTACAAGGCAGCTTTATAAGCCATTCAAGCATGTGTTATATTGATAATAACCATTTTAAAATACAGCATTATCATTAACTGCAAAGGGCAATATCAAACCTATGAAATGTCATAATTATTTTCTCAGACTATATTTCAAATATTGAAAGTCTCAACAGCTTAAAAGACCTTACAACAATCACGTGCATAACCATTAAACTACAGCAACGATTAAAATAATAATGACAATTACACATTGAATGTCTGAGGGTAATATGAATCAATCTAGGTAGTTTTCTGAAATGTCACATCCTCAAAATAAGTTACGACACACTGAAGCCTAATTAACTCTTCATGACATCAGTGTCCAATGTAA